>NC_057878.1:1215047-2537198 GCF_019740435.1 Gambusia affinis
TCGCTGAGATAAAGAATTTTGGCCACTAACAGTAAAAAGCTTAAAACTCAAAATTTTGAACTGCTTCCAGCTTCAAACAACCAGATTTACTGTTTCTCAGCATTTCCAAGTTATATTAAGCAAATTATGCTGAAATTTGATTGTGGTGCTGAAATTTCAAACTGTCCATTTTTGGCTTCTCTCGCTGAGATAAAGAGATTTTGGCCACTAACAGTAAAAAAGCTTAAAACTCAAAATTTTGAACTGCTTCCAGCTTCAAACAACCAGATTTACTGTTTCTCAGCATTTCCAAGTTATATTAAGCAAATTATGCTGAAATTTGATTGTGGTGCTGAAATTTCACAAACTGTCCATTTTTGGCTTCTCTCGCTGAGATAAAGCGTTTTTGGCCACTAACAGTAAAAAAGCTTAAAACTCAAAATTTTGAACTGCTTCCAGCTTCAAACAACCAGATTTACTGTTTCTCAGCATTTCCAAGTTATATTAAGCAAATTATGCTGAAATTTGATTGTGGTGCTGAAATTTCACAAACTGTCCATTTTTGGCTTCTCTCGCTGAGATAAAGCGTTTTTGGCCACTAACAGTAATAAAGCTTAAAACTCAAAATTTTGAACTGCTTCCAGCTTCAAACAACCAGATTTACTGTTTCTCAGCATTTCCAAGTTATATTAAGCAAATTATGCTGAAATTTGATTGTGGTGCTGAAATTTCACAAACTGTCCATTTTGGCTTCTCTCGCTGAGATAAAGAATTTTTGGCCACTAACAGTGAAAAAGCTTAAAACTCAAAATTTTGAACTGCTTCCAGCTTCAAACAACCAGATTTACTGTTTCTCAGCATTTCAAGTTATATTAAGCAAATTATGCTGAAATTTGATTGTGGTGCTGAAATTTCACAAACTGTCCATTTTTGGCTTCTCGCTGAGATAAAGCGTTTTTGGCCACTAACAGTAAAAAAGCTTAAAACTCAAAATTTTGAACTGCTTCCAGCTTCAAACAACCAGATTTACTGTTTCTCAGCATTTCCAAGTTATATTAAGCAAATTATGCTGAAATTTGATTGTGGTGCTGAAATTTCACAAACTGTCCATTTTTGGCTTCTCTCGCTGAGATAAAGCGTTTTGGCCACTAACAGTAAAAAAGCTTAAAACTCAAAATTTTGAACTGCTTCCAGCTTCAAACAACCAGATTTACTGTTTCTCAGCATTTCCAAGTTATATTAAGCAAATTATGCTGAAATTTGATTGTGGTGCTGAAATTTCAAAAACTGTCCATTTTTGGCTTCTCTCGCTGAGATAAAGCGTTTTTGGCCACTAACAGTAAAAAAGCTTAAAACTCAAAATTTTGAACTGCTTCCAGCTTCAAACAACCAGATTTACTGTTTCTCAGCATTTCCAAGTTATATTAAGCAAATTATGCTGAAATTTGATTGTGGTGCTGAAATTTCACAAACTGTCCATTTTTGGCTTCTCTCGCTGAGATAAAGCGTTTTGGCCACTAACAGTAAAAAAGCTTAAAACTCAAAATTTTGAACTGCTTCCAGCTTCAAACAACCAGATTTACTGTTTCTCAGCATTTCCAAGTTATATTAAGCAAATTATGCTGAAATTTGATTGTGGTGCTGAAATTTCACAAACTGTCCATTTTTGGCTTCTCTCGCTGAGATAAAGCGTTTTTGGCCACTAACAGTAAAAAGCTTAAAACTCAAAATTTTGAACTGCTTCCAGCTTCAAACAACCAGATTTACTGTTTCTCAGCATTTCCAAGTTATATTAAGCAAATTATGCTGAAATTTGATTGTGGTGCTGAAATTTCACAAACTGTCCATTTTTGGCTTCTCTCGCTGAGATAAAGAGTTTTTGGCCACTAACAGTAAAAAAGCTTAAAACTCAAAATTTTGAACTGCTTCCAGCTTCAAACAACCAGATTTACTGTTTCTCAGCATTTCCAAGTTATATTAAGCAAATTATGCTGAAATTTGATTGTGGTGCTGAAATTTCAAAAACTGTCCATTGATTGTGGTGCTGAAATTTCTGAAATTAAAAAAAAGCTTAAAACTCAAAATTTTGAACTGCTTCCAGCTTCAAACAACCAGATTTACTGTTTCTCAGCATTTCCAAGTTATATTAAGCAAATTATGCTGAAATTTGATTGTGGTGCTGAAATTTCACAAACTGTCCATTTTTGGCTTCTCTCGCTGAGATAAAGCGTTTTTGGCCACTAACAGTAAAAATGCTTAAAACTCAAAATTTTGAACTGCTTCCAGCTTCAAACAACCAGATTTACTGTTTCTCAGCATTTCCAAGTTATATTAAGCAAATTATGCTGAAATTTGATTGTGGTGCTGAAATTTCACAAACTGTCCATTTTTGGCTTCTCTCGCTGAGATAAAGCGTTTTTGGCCCCTAACAGTAAAAAAGCTTAAAACTCAAAATTTTGAACTGCTTCCAGCTTCAAACAACCAGATTTACTGTTTCTCAGCATTTCCAAGTTATATTAAGCAAATTATGCTGAAATTTGATTGTGGTGCTGAAATTTCAAAAACTGTCCATTTTTGGCTTCTCTCGCTGAGATAAAGCGTTTTTGGCCACTAACAGTAAAAAAGCTTAAAACTCAAAATTTTGAACTGCTTCCAGCTTCAAACAACCAGATTTACTGTTTCTCAGCATTTCCAAGTTATATTAAGCAAATTATGCTGAAATTTGATTGTGGTGCTGAAATTTCACAAACTGTCCATTTTTGGCTTCTCTCGCTGAGATAAAGCGTTTTTGGCCACTAACAGTAAAAAAAGCTTAAAACTCAAAATTTTGAACTGCTTCCAGCTTCAAACAACCAGATTTACTGTTTCTCAGCATTTCCAAGTTATATTAAGCAAATTATGCTGAAATTTGATTGTGGTGCTGAAATTTCACAAACTGTCCATTTTTGGCTTCTCTCTGAGATAAAGCGTTTTTGGCCACTAACAGTAAAAAGCTTAAAACTCAAAATTTTGAACTGCTTCCAGCTTCAAACAACCAGATTTACTGTTTCTCAGCATTTCCAAGTTATATTAAGCAAATTATGCTGAAATTTGATTGTGGTGCTGAAATTTCACAAACTGTCCATTTTTGGCTTCTCTCGCTGAGATAAAGCGTTTTTGGCCACTAACAGTAAAAAGCTTAAAACTCAAAATTTTGAACTGCTTCCAGCTTCAAACAACCAGATTTACTGTTTCTCAGCATTTCCAAGTTATATTAAGCAAATTATGCTGAAATTTGATTGTGGTGCTGAAATTTCACAAACTGTCCATTTGCTGAGATAAAGCGTTTTTGGCCACTAACAGTAAAAAAGCTTAAAACTCAAAATTTTGAACTGCTTCCAGCTTCAAACAACCAGATTTACTGTTTCTCAGCATTTCCAAGTTATATTAAGCAAATTATGCTGAAATTTGATTGTGGTGCTGAAATTTCACAAACTGTCCATTTTTGGCTTCTCTCGCTGAGATAAAGAGATTTTGGCCACTAACAGTAAAAAAGCTTAAAACTCAAAATTTTGAACTGCTTCCAGCTTCAAACAACCAGATTTACTGTTTCTCAGCATTTCCAAGTTATATTAAGCAAATTATGCTGAAATTTGATTGTGGTGCTGAAATTTCACAAACTGTCCATTTTTGGCTTCTCTCGCTGAGATAAAGAGTTTTTGGCCACTAACAGTAAAAAAGCTTAAAACTCAAAATTTTGAACTGCTTCCAGCTTCAAACAACCAGATTTACTGTTTCTCAGCATTTCCAAGTTATATTAAGCAAATTATGCTGAAATTTGATTGTGGTGCTGAAATTTCACAAACTGTCCATTTTTGGCTTCTCTCGCTGAGATAAAGCGTTTTGGCCACTAACAGTAAAAAGCTTAAAACTCAAAATTTTGAACTGCTTCCAGCTTCAAACAACCAGATTTACTGTTTCTCAGCATTTCCAAGTTATATTAAGCAAATTATGCTGAAATTTGATTGTGGTGCTGAAATTTCACAAACTGTCCATTTTTGGCTTCTCTCGCTGAGATAAAGCGTTTTTGGCCACTAACAGTAAAAAGCTTAAAACTCAAAATTTTGAACTGCTTCCAGCTTCAAACAACCAGATTTACTGTTTCTCAGCATTTCCAAGTTATATTAAGCAAATTATGCTGAAATTTGATTGTGGTGCTGAAATTTCACAAACTGTCCATTTTTGGCTTCTCTCGCTGAGATAAAGCGTTTTGGCCACTAACAGTAAAAAAGCTTAAAACTCAAAATTTTGAACTGCTTCCAGCTTCAAACAACCAGATTTACTGTTTCTCAGCATTTCCAAGTTATATTAAGCAAATTATGCTGAAATTTGATTGTGGTGCTGAAATTTCACAAACTGTCCATTTTTGGCTTCTCTCGCTGAGATAAAGCGTTTTGGTCACTAACAGTAAAAAAGCTTAAAACTCAAAATTTTGAACTGCTTCCAGCTTCAAACAACCAGATTTACTGTTTCTCAGCATTTCCAAGTTATATTAAGCAAATTATGCTGAAATTTGATTGTGGTGCTGAAATTTCACAAACTGTCCATTTTTGGCTTCTCTCGCTGAGATAAAGCGTTTTTGGCCCCTAACAGTAAAAAAAGCTTAAAACTCAAAATTTTGAACTGCTTCCAGCTTCAAACAACCAGATTTACTGTTTCTCAGCATTTCCAAGTTATATTAAGCAAATTATGCTGAAATTTGATTGTGGTGCTGAAATTTCAAAACTGTCCATTTTTGGCTTCTCTCGCTGAGATAAAGCGGTTTTGGTCACTAACAGTAAAAAAGCTTAAAACTCAAAATTTTGAACTGCTTCCAGCTTCAAACAACCAGATTTACTGTTTCTCAGCATTTCCAAGTTATATTAAGCAAATTATGCTGAAATTTGATTGTGGTGCTGAAATTTCACAAACTGTCCATTTTTGGCTTCTCTCGCTGAGATAAAGCGTTTTGCTTAAAACTCAAAATTTTGAACTGGTTCCAGCTTCAAACAACCAGATTTACTGTTTCTCAGCATTTCCAAGTTATATTAAGCAAATTATGCTGAAATTTGATTGTGGTGCTGAAATTTCACAAACTGTCCATTTTTGGCTTCTCTCGCTGAGATAAAGCGTTTTTGGTCACTAACAGTAAAAAGCTTAAAACTCAAAATTTTGAACTGCTTCCAGCTTCAAACAACCAGATTTACTGTTTCTCAGCATTTCCAAGTTATATTAAGCAAATTATGCTGAAATTTGATTGTGGTGCTGAAATTTCACAAACTGTCCATTTTTGGCTTCTCGCTGAGATAAAGCGTTTTTGGTCACTAACAGTAAAAAACTTAAAACTCAAAATTTTGAACTGCTTCCAGCTTCAAACAACCAGATTTACTGTTTCTCAGCATTTCCAAGTTATATTAAGCAAATTATGCTGAAATTTGATTGTGGTGCTGAAATTTCACAAACTGTCCATTTTTGGCTTCTCTCGCTGAGATAAAGCGTTTTTGTCCCCTAACAGTAAAAAAGCTTAAAACTCAAAATTTTGAACTGCTTCCAGCTTCAAACAACCAGATTTACTGTTTCTCAGCATTTCCAAGTTATATTAAGCAAATTATGCTGAAATTTGATTGTGGTGCTGAAATTTCACAAACTGTCCATTTTTGGCTTCTCTGAGATAAAGCGTTTTGGTCACTAACAGAAATAAAGCTTAAAACTCAAAATTTTGAACTGCTTCCAGCTTCAAACAACCAGATTTACTGTTTCTCAGCATTTCCAAGTTATATTAAGCAAATTATGCTGAAATTTGATTGTGGTGCTGAAATTTCACAAACTGTCCATTTTTGGCTTCTCAGGCTGAGATAAAGCGTTTTTGGTCACTAACAGTAAAAAAGCTTAAAACTCAAAATTTTGAACTGGTTCCAGCTTCAAACAACCAGATTTACTGTTTCTCAGCATTTCCAAGTTATATTAAGCAAATTATGCTGAAATTTGATTGTGGTGCTGAAATTTCACAAACTGTCCATTTTTGGCTTCTCTCGCTGAGATAAAGCGTTTTTGGTCACTAACAGTAAAAAAGCTTAAAACTCAAAATTTTGAACTGGTTCCAGCTTCAAACAACCAGATTTACTGTTTCTCAGCATTTCCAAGTTATATTAAGCAAATTATGCTGAAATTTGATTGTGGTGCTGAAATTTCACAAACTGTCCATTTTTGGCTTCTCAGGCTGAGATAAAGCGTTTTTGGTCACTAACAGTAAAAAAGCTTAAAACTCAAAATTTTGAACTGGTTCCAGCTTCAAACAACCAGATTTACTGTTTCTCAGCATTTCCAAGTTATATTAAGCAAATTATGCTGAAATTTGATTGTGGTGCTGAAATTTCACAAACTGTCCATTTTTGGCTTCTCGCTGAGATAAAGCGTTTTTTGGTCACTAACAGTAAAAAGCTTAAAACTCAAAATTTTGAACTGGTTCCAGCTTCAAACAACCAGATTTACTGTTTCTCAGCATTTCCAAGTTATATTAAGCAAATTATGCTGAAATTTGATTGTGGTGCTGAAATTTCACAAACTGTCCATTTTGGGCTTCTCTCGCTGAGATAAAGCGTTTTTGTCACTAACAGTAAAAAAGCTTAAAACTCAAAATTTTGAACTGGTTCCAGCTTCAAACAACCAGATTTACTGTTTCTCAGCATTTCCAAGTTATATTAAGCAAATTATGCTGAAATTTGATTGTGGTGCTGAAATTTCACAAACTGTCCATTTTTGGCTTCTCTCGCTGAGATAAAGCTTTATTGGCCACTAACAGAAAAAAAGCTTAAAACTCAAAATTTTGAACTGCTTCCAGCTTCAAACAACCAGATTTACTGTTTCTCAGCATTTCCAAGTTATATTAAGCAAATTATGCTGAAATTTGATTGTGGTGCTGAAATTTCACAAACTGTCCATTTGTGTCTTCTCTAAGCTGAGATAAAGCGTTTTTGGTCACTAACAGTAAAAAGCTTAAAACTCAAAATTTTGAACTGCTTCCAGCTTCAAACAACCAGATTTACTGTTTCTCAGCATTTCCAAGTTATATTAAGCAAATTATGCTGAAATTTGATTGTGGTGCTGAAATTTCACAAACTGTCCATTTTTGGCTTCTCTCGCTGAGATAAAGCGTTTTTGTCACTAACAGTAAAAAAGCTTAAAACTCAAAATTTTGAACTGCTTCCAGCTTCAAACAACCAGATTTACTGTTTCTCAGCATTTCCAAGTTATATTAAGCAAATTATGCTGAAATTTGATTGTGGTGCTGAAATTTCACAAACTGTCCATTTTGGCTTCTCTCGCTGAGATAAAGCGTTTTGGTCACTAACAGTAAAAAGCTTAAAACTCAAAATTTTGAACTGGTTCCAGCTTCAAACAACCAGATTTACTGTTTCAGCATTTCCAAGTTATATTAAGCAAATTATGCTGAAATTTGATTGTGGTGCTGAAATTTCACAAACTGTCCATTTTGGCTTCTCTCGCTGAGATAAAGCGTTTTGGTCACTAACAGTAAAAAGCTTAAAACTCAAAATTTTGAACTGGTTCCAGCTTCAAACAACCAGATTTACTGTTTCTCAGCATTTCCAAGTTATATTAAGCAAATTATGCTGAAATTTGATTGTGGTGCTGAAATTTCACAAACTGTCCATTTTTGGCTTCTCTCGCTGAGATAAAGCGTTTTTGTCACTAACAGTAAAAAAGCTTAAAACTCAAAATTTTGAACTGGTTCCAGCTTCAAACAACCAGATTTACTGTTTCTCAGCATTTCCAAGTTATATTAAGCAAATTATGCTGAAATTTGATTGTGGTGCTGAAATTTCACAACTGTCCATTTTTGGCTTCTCTGCTGAGATAAAGCGTTTTGGTCACTAACAGTAAAATAGCTTAAAACTCAAAATTTTGAACTGGTTCCAGCTTCAAACAACCAGATTTACTGTTTCTCAGCATTTCCAAGTTATATTAAGCAAATTATGCTGAAATTTGATTGTGGTGCTGAAATTTCACAAACTGTCCAGTTTTGGCTTCTCTCGCTGAGATAAAGCGTTTTTGGCCACTAACAGTAAAATAGCTTAAAACTCAAAATTTTGAACTGCTTCCAGCTTCAAACAACCAGATTTACTGTTTCTCAGCATTTCCAAGTTATATTAAGCAAATTATGCTGAAATTTGATTGTGGTGCTGAAATTTCACAAACTGTCCATTTTTGGCTTCTCTCGCTGAGATAAAGCGTTTTTGGTCACTAACAGTAAAATAGCTTAAAACTCAAAATTTTGAACTGCTTCCAGCTTCAAACAACCAGATTTACTGTTTCTCAGCATTTCCAAGTTATATTAAGCAAATTATGCTGAAATTTGATTGTGGTGCTGAAATTTCACAAACTGTCCATTTTTGGCTTCTCTCGCTGAGATAAAGCGTTGTTGGTCACTAACAGTAAAAAAGCTTAAAACTCAAAATTTTGAACTGCTTCCAGCTTCAAACAACCAGATTTACTGTTTCTCAGCATTTCCAAGTTATATTAAGCAAATTATGCTGAAATTTGATTGTGGTGCTGAAATTTCACAAACTGTCCATCTGGCTTCTCTCGCTGAGAGAAAGCGTTTTGGTCACTAACATTAAAAGCTTAAAACTCAAAATTTTGAACTGGTTCCAGCTTCAAACAACCAGATTTACTGTTTCTCAGCATTTCCAAGTTATATTAAGCAAATTATGCTGAAATTTGATTGTGGTGCTGAAATTTCACAAACTGTCCATTTTTGGCTTCTCTCGCTGAGATAAAGCGTTTTGGTCACTAACAGTAAACAAGCTTAAAACTCAAAATTTTGAACTGGTTCCAGCTTCAAACAACCAGATTTACTGTTTCTCAGCATTTCCAAGTTATATTAAGCAAATTATGCTGAAATTTGATTGTGGTGCTGAAATTTCACAAACTGTCCATTTTTGGCTTCTCTCGCTGAGATAAAGCGTTTTTGGTCACTAACAGTAAAAAAGCTTAAAACTCAAAATTTTGAACTGGTTCCAGCTTCAAACAACCAGATTTACTGTTTCTCAGCATTTCCAAGTTATATTAAGCAAATTATGCTGAAATTTGATTGTGGTGCTGAAATTTCACAAACTGTCCATTTGTGGCTTCTCTCGCTGAGATAAAGCGTTTTTGGTCACTAACAGTAAAAAAGCTTAAAACTCAAAATTTTGAACTGCTTCCAGCTTCAAACAACCAGATTTACTGTTTCTCAGCATTTCCAAGTTATATTAAGCAAATTATGCTGAAATTTGATTGTGGTGCTGAAATTTCACAAACTGTCCATTTTTGACTTCTCTCGCTGAGATAAAGCGTTTTTGGTCACTAACAGTAAAAAAGCTTAAAACTCAAAATTTTGAACTGCTTCCAGCTTCAAACAACCAGATTTACTGTTTCTCAGCATTTCCAAGTTATATTAAGCAAATTATGCTGAAATTTGATTGTGGTGTGTTAGATAGATGATATAAAATACCTTTATGGAGTTGTTTTTTACTGAGGAAATCTGGCGCCATTAAAGGTGAATTTGACCTGAACGCTCTTTCCCCTGCTTACGTGCGAAGCACAAAGTTGGACCAAATATTGTTGGACAAAGTTGGACAAAGTTGGACCAGAACCCAAAGATAGACATGAACATCAATGGTGACATATATCAAATCTGGATTGTTTCTTTCTAATAAATACCTTCTATGTTTTTTATTGTACAACACTTTGGTACACATCGAACACTTTGGTAAACATCTGTTGCTTTTATGTGCTGTGCAAATAAATTGACATTGACATTTGAATCTCCTGGGTAGCAACACATGGCCTTGATTTTCAAGCAATATGTTTATTTAAATCTTCTGCTCTCTTTGAGCCACAAAGCAGCAGTTATTTCTCTGCTAAGTTTGGTTGGTTCACACCTCTGTGGTGTGGATACGTGAGATCATACAAGGAGACACAATAGAGATCTCTAACATTAGTTAACTTTTGGATTTGCTGTATTTATAACAGCAGAGATGTTTTTTTTCTTAGTTTTTTTTTTTTTGTTTGTTTTTTTTTTGTTGTTTTTTTTTTTGCTATCAAGATATCACTAACACAATTCACATTACCTTGTTTTTTTACTTATTGAGTCCCACGGGGTTTAGCACTCGGTCTATAGGCCACATTTTATATCTGCTTCCAGTTACCGGTAGAATGATTAGAAAACAACAAGAGTTTCTTTTGTGAATAAATCAGAATTATATCTGATAAATAATGCAATAACATGTATTTGTGTGGCTGCACAGTGGCACAGTTGGTAGAGCTGTTGCCTTGCAGCAAGAAGGTCCTGGGTTTGATTCGCGGCCCGGGGTCTTTCTGCATGGAGTTTGCATGTTCTCCCTGTGCATGGTGGGTTCTCTCCGAGTTCTCCGGCTTCCTCCCACAGTCCAAAAACATGACTGTCAGGTTAATTGGTCTCTCTAAATTCTCCCTAGGTGTGAGTGTGTGTGAATGGTTGTGTGTCCTGTGTGTCTCTGTGTTGCCCTTCGACAGACTGGCGACCTGTTCAGGGTGAACCCCGCCTCTTGCCCGGAACGTAGCTGGAGATAGACACCAGCAACCCTCCTGACCCCATTAGGGATAAAGGTGAACAGAAAATGGATGGATGGATAATACTGGACGATTGTGTTACTTCTAGCTTTACTGCTGCAGTTCTTTCAGAATCAGAGCACTTTGTTAATCCAGGGATGAATCTAGCTGCTTATTTTCCTCACTCTAAAGAAACAGAAATCATGAAAAGGAAATTTAAAATAATATGCAAAAATTAGTATAGATATAAAAGAGTCAGTCTATGGAGTCTGCTAGTGAAATGAGTGAGGAGTTTTAGCTGAATTTAAATGAATTCTGATCAGCTGTTTCAACAGATCACAGTTTATAAAACTAAAACATCTGGAATGGAAAAATGCACCAAGTGAAAAAAAAAAACCTCTATATGATCCTGTTAAAACATAAATAATCCTGAAAAAAATAAACACCTGTAGTGTAGGTGACAATCTGTGATGAGTGTGCTCATAGGAAGAAATAGTCCTTAGATGGCATTTTGTTATTTCATTATATAAAAATAAAAACAAATGAAGAACAATATTTCAATGCATATGATTTAGAATGGAATCATCAGTGTTTATCCATATATGTTAACATTTCTAATGCACTACCCAACCTATACACTTGTTAATAATTTAAGAAACGTCATTTTTTTTAAATAACATCCTGTATTTTAGGTGTTGGGAAGCTGCTGGGGTTTGTGTTCTTACAGTTTCGACAGTGTTCCACCAAGGGGAGCCAGAGAGTTGCTGCTCACCGGAGGGCGGACCTGCTGAGCAATTACACACCTGCCTGCGAGTCATCTGCTTCACCAGCCAGAGAGGAGCCAGTTGCCAGTCCACCGACACCTAAGTGTTTGCCTTCTATGGTAGTCTGTGCCTCCCTATTTTTTTATGTTTAAGGTTTTTCTGAGATTTTTGATGTTCCAACACTTACCTGTTATGGTATGGCTTCCTGGATTCTGTTCTCTGTGCCACTTTCCTCCTTGTGCCTCCAAGCCTATCTATAAAAACTTCTGGTTTAACTTTGACTGGCAAAGTTACACTCAAAGGGCCCCGGATCTCCCTCTCTCTCCCTGGTAGACTTATCATCACCATCATCTGCTGTAAGATTCGAGTTCAATCTACCTTAACACTCATGTCCCCGGTGCCCATCTGCTACCTAATCTGTTTACAGAGTTCCAGTTATTCCCCCTACTTCCAGGTTCCCCGGCAAAGACACACATTCCAAATTTGCTTGTTCAATAAACTTCTTTTTTTATTTTTCAATCACCTTCTAAGAGTTTTCTGCATGTGGGTCACAAATGTACCTAAAAACATGATATAAATTGAGTTGTTTTAACACATTTTTTTTTTAGCAAAAATTATTCATTTTAAATAATAATTTGAAGATAAAAGAGCAAACATTAAACCAGCATCTTCAGAATTTTATTTCTTAAAGTATGTTGTCATGTTTTTGATAAAACTTTCTTCATAACTTAATCTATTTAGATTGAGCCAATGCAAAAATTTAAATATGCTGTAGTGAGGAACTTGGAGCATGAAGTAGCCTCAGTAATGTTGAATAAACTTATCTTAACTGGCATAAGAAAATTCTATTGCCATCTGGTAAATGTAAGTCACAATATTAAGTTAAACAAACTTAAGTCCAAAGTGTTGAATTTATGAACTGAATATTTTGTCTTAAATGAATACTTTCAAAGCAAATATGTAACACTCTTTAGATTTGATTAATTAGGTTAAGTGGAACCAGTTAACATAACTTGGTTAAGTAAATTCAACATTTCCTTTCTTAAAGTGTGACTACAAGTCCATATCATTTCTCTTTGTTTTTTTATTTGTAAAAGTCATTGAAAGTCATACTCATTCTCCTTCCAACTCTCAGTTTTGCATAACTCAGTGTTAGCATATCACTTAACTCCTCCCCCACCATAAAATTATAGTTTTTAATTACCGTACTTTTGTTGCTTTTTCATTTGACTTTTATGTTTTTCTATATTTAATGAATCTCAACTAGAGTCATTTTGATTGTAATAGATTTGTTCCATTGTGTTTCATAAGAAAATGTTTGGTTTAGTAATGTGGAGTGTAGTCAAAAAAAGATAGTAGGTCAAAAATCACGGCCTACCGTGAAGTTTACAAAAGAGAATAAAAAATTTTACTAAATTTAATGCAAGGGCAAAAAGTTTACAAAATTCTTTGTGCTAGTTTGTAGAACTACCACAAAGAATCCAGTCCACCTTAAAACACAGTTACACACTTCCTGAAAACGCCCCGTGTGTGCCTGCGTGCGTGTACGTGTGTGTGTGAGAAAGAGAAAGAACTGAATTGACTCTGAGTTGTAATAATAAGGTGGCGTTGTTTATCCAAAGAGAAGGGGCTGGACGTGGTCTGAATTCAGAGCCAACGTTTTCTTTACTTCAATTTCCTTCTCTTCATCAAACATTCAGGAGTCTAACACAAACCGCAGCGTCGAGCGAGCAAGGTCAAGAGCAGTGGCAGCCCGCGAGCTGTCAGAGGCACTGGCCCGCCGCGGATCCCGGTAGTTTGCGGAGAAAACCTATATTGAGTTGTATCGGGAGAGCAAACGGACTGAACGAACGGAAAGCTGGAGGAAAGTTGAGTGGAACCGAGTGGCACCATGTTTAATAATCTGGGGACGTACGCCAACAAGAAGAGGAAGAAGCCTGTCCTCAAGCAGTAAGCACTCTCTTCTGTCTTCACATGTCCCGTTCTGCTGCTACATTACGTGCGCTAACCGACCAAGACATTTTTTATCTGAGCAAAAAAACAAAAAAAACAACAAAAAACAACGCTCTTGACTAGTAATTAACTCCTAGTTTAATATGGTTGAAAGGCATCTACAATTACCTTTAGTGTGCTCAATAAGTTATTTCAAGCTCATAAAATCCAAATTAACTTGAAATATTTTGCTTTGAAAATTACTGTCAGCCATCATATGGAGTATGTGAGTTCTGGAGAAAAAACACGATAAATTTGCCAGAATAACATTGAAACTGACACGACTGAATTTGTGCGTATGTAAAGTTATGTGCTGGTAAGACCACCTTAAAAATGTGTCTACTTGGATCTGGCATGGACATCTTGCCCTCGCGCATTAATCACAATCAAGTTTGAGAGTCGGCTGCTGCTCTCACGCGATGCTCCGAGGAGGGCGGGGGGTGGAGGCGGGAGCTCGCAGCCTGTCGCTGGCTTTTTGTAATGTGATCCAGCCTCGCGCAGCGCGTAGGGCTTCGGGATCAGCAACAGCGGGCTAAAAGTCTTTTCTCTCTGCTTCTCATGGTGGGACTTTAGCGCTCCCAACGCTGCTGTGGCACCCAGGCTTTTCCAGTTTAGTTTAAATATGGCTCACTGTTTTTTCTCTGTACTGCCACCTGTTGACTAGGGTTGAGTTCGGAAAAATAGTCTATTACAGAGGTCATCATGCACAGACGTTTCTAATGTGTAAAACTGATTAAAAGTCGTGAATTTGGTTTTGTTGACACTGTTTGTGGGTTCATTCACTGTCTGAATCAATAATAAAATAATGATAAACCTAAACAAATAGTGAACAAACAAGACACAGAGTAAAACAAAACTAGTCAGCAAAGTTACTATTTGAATTAAAGACCTATAAAATAATGTTTTTATTAGCAAAAAATCGAAGGTTGGCAAGTTCATGTAGTCAGGAACCAACATGAAGCATTAAAATTCTTTGTGGCTTATTTTACTTTAGTGTCAGAAAATTATTGCCAGTATGCTGCCTTTTTTTTGACATTACTAGACACCAGTATTTGTTCTGAAATGTACTACAGCAGTGTCAACATCCACTCTTCTAAGAGCAGTTTTATTCTGGGACTGGGTTTAAGTCTGGAGAAGCAGTGGACCTTTTGTTGTTTAATTTTAAAGCCAGTTGTATTTGTTGTCAACCATGATCCATCCATGATGTTTCTTTCAGTGTGATTTCCACTTACTCACTGCAGATCAGAGTTAATTGGCAAAGTTTTTCTTAGAATTGTATGTAATTTATAGGAAGTTCACAAAGAATGCCCCTGTTTCTGGTCATTTTGCTATATCACTGCAGTCTTATGCTGTTTTGGAGATTTATGCTAGATGTTTTTAGGTCCATAGCATAACAATCTGTGATGCTATGGACCATGTGCCATGTGATGTTTTGAACCAACAAACTTTAGTGAATAATAGCTAACCACAGTAGCTCCTTCATAAGGAGTTTTTGATTCATAAGGAGTTACCTCCTCTCTTATTTTATAAAGTTGACTGACCATAACAGATATAATATAATGACATTGTATGACATGTCAGGATGCCATAAAATAAAATCATAAAATGTTCACAGACGAAATGATGAAATATGAACTTAATTGTTTAATTGTACAAACATACACATCAGTATCCCCTGGGTTGTTATGCATTAGAGAATAACAAAGGCAAAATGGGAAAGTTGTGAGTTGAAGAGTTAAATTAAGCAGCTTCTATTGGGTTTAACAAGGACAGTAGCTGCAAGGTTCTGTTGATAATTTCATTTTTTCATTTGTGAAAGGCAGCTGTTAAGGTAGTTTGGTAGTCTGGAGGAAATGAGTGGGGGGACCTGACGGTGGGGGGAGAGGGATACAACAACACAATAGAGGTAAGATGCCACCAGCCACTTTAGAGAAGCAATTGTTGCTACACATCAATCTGGGAAGGCTTACAATGGCATTTCTAAACTATTTGAAGTCAGACAGATTCAGACAGATTAGTTTTACTGACTGGTGCTTTAACTGTGATTATTAGCAGCTGTTCCTCACCCACTGAACTTTAACCTCAGATTCTTAGACAGAGGTTACACTCGGGAAGTGAACTAAAATCCCTAAGTCAGGCAATATTTTGGAAGGCTGTGATTATTTTTAAATTTGTGCCTCTGAGCACAAATATTATGTGCAGTGTTGCACAGTTTGAAAACCCTAAAATTCAGAATATTCAGCTGTTCCTGGGAAAAGTTCCTGGATTTGACCTACAGTATAAAGTGGACCATAAATCTCTCTGTAGACTGAATTATTCCTGACCAATTCACTCCTTTGCCAGTTCAAACCTTGATGACAAACCACGTGACCCGGATAACACGCGAAATTCAGATGGAAGTCCGGAATTGGATTTCTCCACTTCAAAACACACCAAAATGGATCACAACAAATACGCTAATGCCCTAAATGGGCTGGAAAAGAAGAGGTATCTCGACAATATATGCATATATTTAGGATATGATCCATATGATCTAGGTAAAAAAGGCTTCTCTTATGATCTTGAGGATTTACCCGGTGTCAAGGTGATCAACATAACTATCTGGATCTGCAGAGTCCATATTATACGACAAGCCAGAAGAAAGTTTTCAAAATTATTTAGTTTCAGGTTGGGTCAAATATTTAGGGCCCAAAGAAGCATTAAATGACTGTTGACTTGTTTATGCTGGGTGTGTAGTGAGTTGTGCTATTTTAAGTTATTATGATAACAATGCTGTCACTAACAACAAACTAACCCATGTTATTTCTATGAACTTGGATTTTCTGATAAATAATTTATTTATTTTGTAAACCCAAATTCATGCTGGAGTTGTATGTTAACATTGAGTCGTTGTAGAATGCTGGATTCAGGGCCAATGTAGGTCATCTATTTGTAGCGATCTACAGATTCCCAAAGGTTGTGTCAGAAATACAGTTCGTGGCCAGACACGAACCATGTGGGGGAATGGTCACAGCTCACTGTGAAACAATTTAGCTGAAATGATTCAACATAATTTTTCCTTGTAATTAAATATTTTTATGAATTATGGAAAAAAATTTAAATTTTATGTTTTATTAAAGTATAATGATGTACTTTTTAAATTTTACTCCAAAAACATGACTGTCAGTTTGATTGGTCTTTCTGGATTCTCCTTGGGTGTGAGTGTGTGTGTGATTGTCTGTCTCTGTGTTGCCCTGCGATGGACTGGCTGTTGACCGCCATGGTGATCCCAGTTGGGATGTAAGATAATGGGTGGGTGGATGGAATTTTACTGTATTTTATTAATGGCCCAACCAAGGGCTGGGCTTACAAATTAGCTTGAAAATCTATGCACAATCTACATAGACTTTCTGTTTGTTTCAAATAAACTTCTTCCATACAACTGCTGTCCATTCAGTATAAGGCACCTTGTATATGAGTTACATAGTTATGGAAAGACAACTAGTTGTTAAAGATGTTTACATTATAGACCTTTAAATTTAATTCCTCAAATCATAAAGACTTTGTCTTGTGTCACTTGCAGTGTTGCCCCATGGTCTGCTCCAATGCTTCAGAAAAACATTTAATAAAACTATAATTAGTCCAAAATAGGGCACCTCGTCTTGCTCTGTATTTTTCCAAATACACAAATATTCTAAATATGCACAAAGCATTAGATTGGCCGCTGCTCTTAAGTTTTTGTTTTTTTTCTAGAATTATTATAGTATATAAGATACCAATTGTTTGTATAATCATCTTTTTTTTAGCTAAACTTTTAGCACAATTTTAATACAAGGCATACTTTAAATGTTATCTTACTCTTCCACCCTTGAAACAGAAATGCTGGACAAAAGAAAATGACTGAAAATATGGACTCATTTCCTTCATCTGTTTTAAATGTAACAAATGCTGGACCCTTGCTTACTTATTTTATTACATAAAGGGTTGTAATTGTACATTGAATCAGTATACTATGTTTCTAATATTATGTTTAGTGTGTGTAAATGTTTTTGTAATAATTGGGTTTTTTTTAGAGTAGCCGTTGTTATGGCAATGGCTAATTGGAATCCAAATAAACAAATCAACAAATATGTTTTTTCCCACAATCAGACGCAGATTAGAATACAGGACATGTGCAACTTCAACCTGCTGATTGGAAGGTGACTCTTGTGCACTTGAGGTCTTGTTTACACAGTACCACATGTTTTCTTCAGCACTAAGGATCATAGTTCTGTATGTTATAATGTCAGTTTGTAGTTGCTTTATAAAGTATTAAAGCTATGCTTTAGATGGGTGGAGAAGATCATCTTACTAGTACAACATGGAAATATTACAGCCTGCTAATTCCTAACCTAAAACACAGATTAGCAGTCGATGTGAATTGTCCAAATGATGGGCAAGTAAAGCCTGGTGACCCGCCAGACTTGTATTACACTGGGGGAAGCCCTGCATGTGGTAATATTGATGAGAGTGGTGTAATGGTTCTTTCATATAGTGGGGTCTTGAAGGTCAAAGGCATCCCAGTGGGCCTGTGTTCACAGAGATCTATTCAGTCAGCTTGTGCTCTGAAGGTCATGCAGGATCCTCCTCCTTTTCAGTTTTGCATTCAGATTCTTTGCTGAGCTTATCCTGTATTCATTCACAGACTTGTGCACAAAGTGGTGAACCACAAGCCCTCATTGCCTAGAAAGACTACGCCTTTGGTGGATTCTTCTGTTTTCCACAGGACGCCGGTTTTGATGGGTTGTTTCAGTCATCAGAAGATGAAATTACTCGATCTGTTATTTAGAGAAGTTGTCTCTGATCATTGACTACAGGTAACACAACCTGGAGGTTCTTCATACAGCAATATCTCCACTTTAAAGATGTCCGCCATGTGTTTTAGTATATAGATAAAGAGAGGACAGAAACCTGCATCCCTGGAGCTTAACTTGCCAATGTCTTCTTTGAGTCCAGCATGGATACATGTGCTGTGCTCACACAGAGATCTGGACATTCCCAGGGTAAATTCCAAAGGAAAGAGGTGCCTTGTCTGTAGACGTTTGTGTTTCTGGAGATTTTGGGGCTGAGGTTTCCTGCACAATCTGCTGCACAAAGGCAGCATTGAGCCCAAGCATAAAATGCTGTGGTCATTCCGCTGGGGCATTCCATGGCAGAGTGGCCCATTAAGATAGCCTTTTATTACTGGGACACATGCTATGCATCTTGCTGGTTCTTTTTGCTGTTCATCATCCTTACAAACTAATTTGGTGTAGTGCAGACTCTTCTTAGATGTTAGAGAAACACTTTGTGCTTGCTTTCCCATAAAATGATGAATCAGCTTGAAATGTTAACATTTCAAAGTCATTTCTACACTTTGGAGGAAAGTGTAGAAATGAATGGATATAAATAGATTGGGAGGAGAGAACTCTTAGGTGGTATATTGTTTTCAGAATAGTGAAAGATGTTTTTTCTTGCTTGGTGTTTTGTATTTATTAATTAAAAGTCCAAATATGGCATGTTACCTGTCTTGATTTATACAGGTGAAGAAAGACAATTACAAGACTTGATGTATGTTCTTTGGGACAAGTCTCTGCCAGCTTTGGACCTGTATAGACTTCTTCCATCTGGATATTTGGGGCTGTTTTCCTGCTGGAGGTGAACCTCCACTCCTGTCTCTCATCTTTTCTGAATCAGGTTTTCTTTCAAGATTCTCCTGGATTCACCTCCATCCACCACCACCATTGGTCACCATCTTAATGGTGACCAATGTTCAGGTTGTCCAGTATTAGTTTTCCACCACGTATAAAGTCTTTATGACTTCTGGCAAGCTACAAACAGGACCAAATCATGGCTTCAAAACATGACACATTTGCAATACAATATTTAAAAAAATAAAAATCTTCTTTGTGTTTGGCTCACATAAAATAGAAGTTTGCTGATGTGACATGATGGAAGGTAAAATATGTTTGAAAGTCAGTGGATTTGATGTAAATGCACTAGTGGTGGCCATCTCATTGTTCCCAACTAATTAACAGTCTGGCGCTGCACAGCATGACTGAAAGCTCCAAATATTCACTCTCAATCTGTCTTTGTTGCTTCTGAACCAGTAAGAGAGCTGATGCTTGATAAAGCATCAGCTCTCTTACTGGTTACTGTGTCAAGTTCTCTGTTTGGTAATCTCAGTTAATTATTGTCTGCTGGCTTGATTAAAGCCTCCCATAAAGTACACAGCTATTGCATGCATGTGTAAATGTAGATGTAGATGATCATAAGGTAGGCACTAATTACCTTTAAACACGCAATTACACTATTGTGCAATGATGGTCTCACTGAGAATGGAATAAAAAGCTTTGTTATGGAAGAACAGAAGGATGTACAGTAGTTTCTGTTTGGCCGCTGATTCTCCTGTACTTGCTGTTACCTTATGTGGAGAAACTCTTCCCAGAAAAAAACCCAAATAATTTACCCAAAGCTTAGCACAGCATTCAGGGCCAGGAAGTTTTATAAAACCGAAGAAAACCTTTCTGTACATTTTACTCAGTTGACTACAGGTGCAAGGATAGAATGATTACTCAGAAAATGGAGAAGATGGCAAGACTCCAGTGACAGATGGAAGAAATAAAAATAAACAATTCCTGTTTCTTGGCTTTTACATACAGGTCATTTTATGAGACAATTTTAGAATTCAGTTCAACTCTAACACATTTTTAAAAGGGAATTTTTTATGTTAGTTCTATATTGGAGACAGGATATTTAGCTCTGCACATAATATCTGAATTCTTTAAAAAATGAAGGGGGAACACTTATTGTTTTTATAAAAAATAATGTTCTGTTAAATTTGTAAAATGGAATAACAGTAAAAGTTGCCCTCCAGCTATTCATTTGTTAATGTTAAATTTTTTTCATTCGCACATTGTGATACTTTCTTGGTGAATAAATATGATTAAATGGAATTATTCAGAAAAACAGAAGGGAAAAATGTGTACTTCCAGCTGTCCTCTACACACCCATTGAACTATCTTTTTAAATATATTCATTTATATACAGATTTAAATTTGATCACCTAGTAAAGAAAGTGTTTGTTTTTGTGCGCTCTGTATGTAAACATTTGGTTTGTTATTATGGTTTTGAGTTTCTTCATTTTAGTTGGATTGAGTTATTGTTGAACAGCTGATGTAAACTGCGTCTGTGGGGGAAAAGTACATTTCACATCAGGTTAATAAATAAATTTTAACCTGATAAATAAATTCATAAACATCAAAATAAAGCATATTATATCTGTAATTTCAGTATGTTTTAGTTAGTTTTAGAAACACACAATGTAGTTCCACTTAGTGATAGTTTGGCCCATTAATTACTGTCTATTTAGTTTAGTTAACAAAAATGTTTTCTCCATTTCACTTTTTGTTATTTTGCTACTTTCAGTTTACTATAATAATCTTGGCTTGTACTGTATAATTTAATTTGACTGGAAAATACCCAGAATTCTCAGTAACTGAATTGTTGATCTTTTTAAAATCCAGTGATGACTCACAAAGATCAGTTCTGTTTCCAGCCCTGGAATCAGTGTAGTACTGTTCACACTTCACTTCCTGTTGTGTTTACACAAGTAAATGTATTGAACTATAAAAGGTCTTCCTGTGAAATATTTTAATAAACTTTTTCTGCTTATTCTGAGTTTTTTTCTCAGGAAATATTTTAGTCAGAAGACACTTTTACGTCACAGCTCTCTGGAGTTCTGTTGTGTCTTTACCTCATTTCACCGTCCTGCTGCTCCTAGTTGTGTTTCTACTGAATGTAGTGACCGCAGCTGATCTGGTTCTAGCCCTCTTGTCATTTTGTTGTAAAGCACATGTTAGTCTCCTTATCTTTGTGAAGGTCTCGCTCTGCTTCTGTAAACTGAAGCTGTGTTTTTATCAGCAGCTGTCCATGTGTAGAACCAACATGTCATACTTCAGAACCAGACGCCCTGCCTGCTTCCAGACCAACATGTGTTGGTGTCTTCACACACGTTTCATCCTGATTAACCCTGGCAGAGCTGTGCTCTGATCTGGAATCCAGATAGAAGCAGATAGACCAGTTACAGTATAATTTCTTCAGAACAGCCCAATGTCTGTTCAGCCATGTGAGCCCCAAACCAAGGAGCGGAAAAAGGTTTTGAATGGCGGCTTTTGTCTCTGCAGAGCATTTCTGCAGAGTGAGATCATTTCTGAGAAGGTAGAGCTGCAGCATGAGGGCAGCGGGCGGTTAGTGGTGGAGGAGGGAATTGAATAGCCTGTCATTAAGCAACATTGCTCTAAAGAAAGAACTTCAGGGAATTCAAGGATCTGCTGCTTGGACGGCACATAGGTCTGAAACCTTGTGACCCGATGCGATCAGAACTGGACAGACTCTGCAGTTTTTCTGAAGTCTTTGTGTCACATGTAGTCATGAGCCTTGACCCCCACAGACCTCTCCCCCCACCGCCCTCAATCCTATAACATCATGAGGCTGAGTATTTGGTTGAACTTGACTAGCTGCTACCCAGAGCAGCTGACAGTGGTTTTATCATGCCTGCAGTTTCTGGAACTTTCCCCTACAGCTGTATGAAGGTTCCCACTTTTTCATCAAATTATCACCTGACAATGCTGCCAGTTTGACATTAGCTGACATCCACTGGCTAACTGTAGTTCCGAGAATAGACTTTAGGATACTGTTGTTAGTTGTTGTTATCACTGAATGGCTTATCACCACAATACATTAAAGATCTGCTGGTGTTATATCAACCTTCCAGACCAATCAGGACTCCTGGTTCTGGTCTGCTCTGCATCCCCAGAATCAGAACCAAACAAAACAAGCAGCATTCAGCTACTATGAACAAATCTGGGACAAGCTTCCAGAAAACTGCAAACAGCTGAAACACTGAGTTTCTTCTAAATCAAGACTTGTTCAGAGTTGCATTTGAACCACGATAAATTAAACATTGACCAACATATTATATGTGTAATGATTATTTTGATGATGGCACTTGACAATACATACTGTTAGATACTGGTTTCTCAATTGGTGACTCTGAGGTTTTCATAACCCTTTATCTTTGTGTTTTTATGATATAAAGCATAACATTGTTGCTCAAATGTGCTATATAAATAAACTTGATTAAAATGTGTATTCTCCAGTTTTCAGTTTACATGCAGTCAATTTAATAGATGAACTCTCACTTTGCACAGTCTTTTGTGTCCATGTGAGCAATAGATATTGGCAATTCATCAAACACAGAAATACAGATATCTATACACCACACTGCGCTCTGCCACCCATTTGTTGCCACAGGGAGTATGGCATTTTTTTTTCTGAATTGTCCATAAAGCTACACTTATGTTAAGCATCAGCTACAGTGCATGTGTTTCTATCATGCACCTGCTGTGTACTTTGCCGCCGTTCATTCTGAACCAGCCACCAGGCAGCAGCTATCGTGTTACATGTGCCAGTCAATTTAAGGATGCCTATTGATCCCCTGAAAAACAATGAAAACATGCATATTTTTATCAATCAATTCAATTCTGCAGATGCCCCAGAATGTGAAAAGTGGACTTGTCTGGGGAAAAGAGGACCTTTGTTATGCACACTTAGCAGTCGTCAACAACTCACTGGCAGAAGTGAGAGTGTTGTGCAACACCAATATTATCTGGCCAGAACACAACAGCAAAACACAATTTAATGAAGCTTCAAGGCAGATAATTCGCTTTGAGGAAATTTAATAATCAAGATACTCAAATCGTTTGATGAATTGTTGCAGACTTGGTTGATAGTCTCACAGTGAGTGGAATGGAGATCAGCTGAATGCAGGTACTGTTCCAGTGATTATAGTATAAAGACAACTAGATCTGGAAGGATAAGTCTACAATTTCACATTTGCAATCGGCAGAGAATGCAACAGCCAAGCTTCTCACCAAATTCAGTAAATTCAGTCACATCACTTTGGTCCTACATTCAGTACACTGACCCCCTTGTGCTTACTGGTCTTGTGCTGACTAGAGCTTTATAGCCAGGCTACTGATTGTCTTTGTCAGTTTTTAACTACGGTAAATAGTTACCCATGGCCTTTGTTCTCAAACAGTGAACCTCTTGGTGGTTCCATATACGAGACTGAAAACTAAACTGAAAACACTTACCAGTATATTTTCCCAGGCTTTTATGTCATGATTTTATTGTGTTTCTTATGGTTGTTTTATTATTTGCATAATTTAAGGTAGATTTTTATTGTACAGCGCTTTGTAAATTATGTCTGTGGAAAGTGCTTTATAAATAAACTTTATTTACTTTAGGTAAGTAAAGTTTATTACTTTACTTACTCTATTGACAAACATTTAAGTCATGAATTGAGACAAAAATCTGTAAGCCCTGAACATCCCCATGAGTTCAGATAAATCATCATAAAGACATGGAAGGAATCTTGTTCATGTGTAAGACAGAGACTCTGCAAAAGTTAAAGCTTTATGAGAGAACAGCAATGAGAAAACCACTGCTGAATAGAACTCAGATCAAGGCTCATGTAAAGACTCCATGGTCAAGTGGAAGAAAATTCTTTGTCCAAAATGAAGCTGGTAAAACATGCCAGTGTTGTCTGGGAGACGGTTGTTATGTTGCATCTGGAGGATAACTGTAGAGCACCTGCAGCATCTAGCTCCTGTCATCTCGGACCGCTTTAAGAAGCGTGGCCCATTGGGGTGTTCTGTGGTGGCGTCAGGGGATAGCCTGACCCACATTTGGAGGGCTTGAGTCCTCGACTACTCTATTGACAAACATTTAAGTCATGAATTGACTTAAGCCCTGAACAGGTTCACTATTTGACAGACCTGTCGCCAGGTCCGGGGTTCAACTCCCGGACCTGGCGACATTTGCCGCATGTCTTATAATTCCTTAGTCTACAACAGAGTTTGATTATGCATTCACAGCTACCCAAACAAACTGAAATTTCTAGGCAAACTTGAGTTGGATTAAAGCGGGCTAAGCAGAATTGAATACACTGTTAGCCTAACATAATAATTGAAGCAAATGCTGTGTTTTGACAGTGTTTGTTCTTGTCAGCATGTTATTTCTGTCAGCAGTGATCTAAGCGTTTCCCTATTCTAGCTCTGTAAAAACACCATATGTTTCCTGTTTAATATGGCTTAATCCAAATGAGAACTTCCCTTTCTGACAGCGAAAACTAAGCAGTGATAAAATGCTGTCCAAAGCACACAGCTTCATGTCAGTTGACTGCAAAGAGAATCTCAGCAGTAATCACCTGAGTCAGACTGCTGGGCCTGTCAGTCTGGACTTGCTGTCAACATGGTATTTCTGTGGAGCCACTTTCAGATGTGTGAGAGGAAGTTATGTATTGATAGATAAGTGATGTCTGTGTTGGTGGCTGATCATGACATGTCACACAGCAGACACTACGCTGATGGAAGAGCCAGTTAGTCAGGCTTGAGCTCCTCCATTACTGAACACATAATTTCTGTTCACCCCTCAGGAAGAAGGTTGCTGACAACAATGAAGTTGTTAAATCGAACCCTTCCAAGCGCCACCGGGATCGGCTAAATGGGGAGCTGGACCGGCTGATGGAGCTGCTGCCTTTCCCTGATGAGGTTCGCTCCCGCCTGGACAAGCTCTCCGTCCTGCGCCTGAGCGTGGGATATCTCAGGGTCAAGAGCTATTTTAAAGGTAAGCCGTCTGAGACTTCAATTATCCCCGATCTGATGCTGCCTGGAGCAAGGATCACATGTTGCTATGGACACCTGTCTATTAGTTTAAATCTTTACTAATTTCACTGTTGTTGTTGTTCAAGCTGAGGTACCAACTTCAAATTCCATTTAGTTTATCTATGTAGCACCAACCAGCCATCTAAAAGCATTTACAAAAAAAAATAATTCAATTCAATTATACATAAATTCCAATAGAGTTATGAGTGCAGCAAGCAGTTTATTATTCCAAGTAGTTTAAAAAGTTTGTACCTAAAGGAAACCCAGTGTCAGGATTCTCTCCTTCTGGACTATAGGTAGCAACAATCCTCTTTGTGTTGTTAACTCTATAGTAATCCCTATTTTCTTATATCTTGGTAACTCTTTGAGTTTTCCAGAAAGACGGAGGGAAAATGATGCATTTAGGAGCACTGAGAGTAATTAAATTCCCTGCCAATCAGATGTACCGAGACTGCTTTATAAATTTGTGAATTTATTGTGATATTGTCATTTTAGACATGGAACAACACCAGTGTTTCCCACAGTGTATTATAAGCCTGGCAGGCCACCAAGCTTTTCTTGTGCCCCCACCAGGCTAAGCATTGCTTATTTATTTAAGTCTTTTTAAAATGTTTGCCTTTTTTAAAGACTTTATAGTTGGTGTTCCGGTATTCATTTTCCAATCTTTAAATAACACATAATTATCGAGTGATATTTTAAAATTTCCTTTCAACTTTAAACATTTTTTAACTCAAGAACACGACAGACCACTGGATGGTGACTGCCCTAGTGCCCAACCACCAGGCTTAGCAAGTTTTCTGGGGAAAACTTTGAACACTCATTACATCAGTATCATCCACTCCTACATTCAGCTGTTCTAGAACATAAACTGGTCATAAAAAGACCAACTTTGGTCTGAGAGTGATTTCTTTCCGAAATATTGTGGCAGCTCAGCACACAGGGCCCGGCTGTGTGCTGAGCCCGGCTGGAGATGGTCTCTATACTGAGAGACTGATGTCTGCGGTTAGTGACGCTAACCATGCTAATTACTGATGCACAAGATGCAAAAGCCAGTTCATTATGTCAGCTCTATCAATCATTTGATATGAAATTAGTTCACCAGTTTCATAGCAACTCCTCTGTTACACATAATGTGACATCGCCTCTGTTTCTGATATTAGGAAGTACTCATAGGTTGCTGCAGGATGGCTGCTGTTAATATTAAACAGAAATTAGAATCTCCTAAAATCAGCAAGTCAAACCTTTTGGATATCAAGGAGTTCAAATCTGAGTGAAATTTGCTCAGCTCTGCTCTTTTCTCTTTGTAATGTAGGAAGGTTGTTTACACCCGGAGGCCGCGCCATACTTTTTTATCTGTCATTTTGTCTGACGGCGTCAAAAATATTCCGTCATATTCTGTTTTTATCCTTCAGTCTTTTTTATGCCATTAACATTGGCTGTTATGATGCCTTTAATTTTAGCTGCTTAACTAATATTCGACATGTTGGACAATACAGATTCCATCACAAGCAGATGAACACATCTAACTTTTTCTCCGCAGCGCTAAAAAACATTGATAGAACAATGAAATTAATCAACCCCACTTAAATTAAAAGATGCCTGCAGCGTTTCACCTGCTGCGGTCTGAAAACGCAGCCTCACAGCTTCTACTGTGCATCTGGAGAATCGGCGCTAATATTTAGATTGGACCTACAAAATCCAACCTGACCCGGACTGAGTCCATAGACATTATGACTGATTGACTTTAATTAGTGATTGGAGTCTGGAGGAAACCCGACTTATTATTTTAATTAGGATTTTACTGCTTTTGTTTTTAGAGCTTCATTTAGCAGCATAACTTCTCCCAGCTTGTATTTAACATCTTCCAGATCCATTTTATTCATTATTTAATGTTGGGTGACTCAATTGCAATTCTGATTGAAAGTTTTAAATGCATTTTTCAACCAGATTTCAGGGCAAAATCATGGGGAGAGAGAATCATTGGTCGGCCCAATCAGAATCCCCGAAGGTGTGAAAATGACCTCAGGAAAGTATGGACTTTCTGACTGATCACTTTCTTTCATGGTTCAGAAAGAAGAACCATACCTTCTGTAGCAAAATCATCTTCATGCATGACAATGAACCATCTCATGCTGCATGGAATACCACTGTGTCATTGGCTGCTATGGGCATAAAAGGGGAGAAACTCATGGTGTGGTCACCATCCTCCTCTGATCTCAACCGTATTGAGAACCTTTGGAGTTTCCTCAAGCAGAAGATCTGAGGGTTGAATGCAGTTCATATCAAAACAGCAGATCTGGGAAGGTATTCTGACATCCTACAAAGAAATTCAAGCAGAAACTTTCCACAAACTCACAAGTTCAATGGATGCAAGAATTGTGCTGTGATATCAAAGAAGGAGCCCTATGCTAACATGTAACTTGGTCTGTTGAGATGTTTTTGATTAAATAACTTTTGATTTTAGTACATGTGACCAGTTAATGCTGCACATTCAAAGAATTTGCAGTTCTTTATAATCCATAAAATGTTTAGAAAATCTGCTGTGCATAATAATTTGGAACAGTTTGAGTTTTTTATTTTTGAAAAAAATACTGTTTGATGGGTAGCTTTGTTCAGTAAAATTTGATTTGTACTGTAACAGTTCATAACTTGAAAATTATTCTGACCATCATTTGCATTGACCATTTAAGAAAATCTGAGTAAATATCACTGGCAAAATAATTCGGAACACGGTGTAATGACTCTAGCAGCAGGTCTGAATGCTGATTAGCGAGCAAGTTCCTTTCTTTTAGCACAGCCGTCTGTCAGGATGTTTCACTTGCTGTGAAATGCAGCCTGAAAAGAAACAGTACATAGCTTAGCCATGCAGTGAACAATGTTTTTTTTTACGATCCTGTGTGAAGAGTGTGGTTGGGTTCCTGTAGGAGGGGAACAGTTTAGTGTACACTGCTGCTCTGTAAATGAGTTAAACATGGAGAAGTCAGGACCGAATTAACAGTGTCACATGAAAATGTTCTGCCAGAAACATTTTCATTTGACAGGCAGGAATGATGAGCATGCAAGAATGTAGTTTTAGGAAGTAACACATCCTCAGTGTTACTACCTTCTCTCCACCCTCTGTGTGAACCACACCCACTGCCTCCCATGGTGATCTGAGCATTCCAGCATTAGCTATGCGCTAAGTGAATGCGCAGACTTAGAAGACATAAGTCATGTGAAGTATGGGTCTCTGTTAGTTTTGCCTTGGTATTCTTGTATTGTGTGTCTGTATATATGGTTGCTGCAGCGACATAGACCCCCTCTCCCAGTTCTGCATCAGCACAATGAGGTGGCTTTCATTCTACAGGAACATAAAAGCGGGCTGCAGAGGTAGAAAATACTCATAGGTCCAGTTTACTGACTAGAATGCATGGGGAGTAAAAACAGACATGATACATCAGATGAGAGGTGAATTTCCACTGCTGTTTTCTCTCTTACCCTGTCAACTACTTCTACTGCTCTGTATGTTAGCAGGACTGGCAGGTTGTTCATTGCTTGTTCTCATACATATACTGAGCTAACTGAAGAAATACTCCTTAAATCTCCCTTGGTGACACTCGCCAACAGAACCTGTTGCCTTTTCTCTGAGTATTGCTGGGGGCAGAAAATGGATACACCCACTCCAGAGGACAAGTTATTACCTTATTGACATGAACATGTTACAGCTTTTCAAGGTGAAACTCAGAACAGGCCAGTTAAATTGATCAAAACTTATAAGTGGCTGCATGAAAGAGCTGCAGCAGAGGACTGTGACATGTAATTAGTGAACAATACTGTTGTAAGGGGCTTTTATTTAGTGTCATTCTCCTTCAGTGAGATAGTATTGGAGGCTTTTTGACTTTTTTCTGAATAAATGTAAGTAATTTAACCCTGCAATGGCCACATTAAACCATTCAAAGTGCAAAGCTGGGTTTTATCACTATTACTGAATATTGTTTGTACAGTAGAGCATTCAGCCAGGATTTAAAGACAGACAGCATCCCAGGAAGTTCTTTGATTGGGGAATGTAGAGGTTTATTCCAAATTGAGGAGTTGTGTTGTACCAGGCCAACACGGTCCCTCTTGAAAATGCAGAGAAAATTCTAATTAAGTTACTCAGATTTGGGGATTGTAAAGTCTGAAATTATTTTCTGTGTCGCTCTGTGTTGCACTTTGGTAATATGAGTCTGTGGCTGAAGCTGGTCCTGTATCCAGCCAGCATGTCATGAAGTAGATGAAACTTGTTGCGTTAGATGACCTGCATCTCGGACAGGATTCTTCTCTCTGACACCTCTATCAGATTCCATTTCCACTCCAACAACTTTGCTGGCGTTGCAGATCAGTTTGTTCAGTCTGTTGGTGTCCCCCACTTTCAGCCTGCAGCACACTACAGCATACAGTATAGCACTGGCAACCATAGATTCATTCTGATCCTCCTCCTCAGAAGGTGGAAGAAGGTGACTGAATAGAAGAGGAGGTAAGGAGATGTGAAGGTGAAACTCGCACTTGGATGAAGGATTCTGAAGAGGGCCAGCAAAGACTAGTTGGAAAAGCAGCAGTGGTATTGATTGGAGTGCGGACGGGAGATGCAGAGGCTGCAGAGTCAAATCTGTTAAAAAAACAAGTTGAGTTTATTGGCTCTGTAAATGTTGCCTTCAGCCACACTACTGCCTGCTGACCTGAACCCAGTGACAGTCCTCATCCAATTCCAATTCTGGTGTTTTTCTGCTGGAGTTTCTTCTCTTCTTATAACCCTTCATAGCTCTTCTGATCTTCATCTTCAAGCCCGTCTGTATTACTCTCACATCATATTTCTTGCCATTTCTGAAACCCCTTTTCCTTCTTATTTAGGATGGTTTTGATCTGACCAGGGCTTGTTATTTGGGTAATGATAAAGTCTTAGTAGGGATGATGGACCCAACACAGAAGTTGATGTAGAGTGTTATGTACTCAGTGAGCTTATTGATGTCATCCATGTTTGGCTCACATAGTGCCTGTCAGTCAGTGGCCTCAAAACATCCCTGTAGTGTCTCAGTGACCTCCTGTGACCACCTCCTCACTGTCCTCCTGGTTGCAGGCTGTCTCTTCATTAGAGGGACGTTACATCGGCTGAGGTGCACCAGGTTATGATTGAACCAGCCAAGCGGAGGAAGAGGAAAGGAACTGCATGCATCTTTTATGTTAGTCCAGAATCCTCTCCTCTCTGTTGGGACAGCTCACATACTGGGTGAAGTTGGGCAGGGTTTTGTCCATTATGTCATGATTACAATCACCTGAGATATCCATGAATGTAGTCGGTTGTACAGACTACAAGCAAGCCACAGTGGAGTGGATGACGCCACAGAAAAAATGACAAAAATGTTGAAAATAATACATCCGTTTCCCTTTCACTACTTGTGCATAATTATACAATCCTTTGTGTTGGGGTGTGAATACTTAGTTTAGGGTAAAAAATCTTTCCTGTCAACAGCCACTACAATCTCCAATAACTAAATTCATGAGTTGCAACATTTAATTTCCCTTTGTAATTAATAAAGTATTTTTAATTGCATTGAATGAATATTTTTGCAAAGCTCTATGAACCTTATATTAAAGGTTAATTTTCCCAAACAAATCAAGTGCAGCTGATTTACTGATTATGACCACCACAAGATTATGAGCTCTCCAGTTGTGAGCACCATATGTATGCTGTTGTATTAGAAGGTAGACACAAACAAGATGGTAGCTGCTGGAGCCTGTAACAGGTGGAGAGGTTTAAGCTTTAATGTGTGTGATTTTGGATCATAAATCATGTTCTGTTCACTTAATTCTTTGAATATGTTTATCTGCTAGATAAAAGCAGAGTGTAACCAAAGTCAAATTCCTTGTTTGTGTTCACAAAGTTTGAGAATAAAGCTGATTGTGATCCTATGCAAACATACATCACTTAAAGGTTGAACAGCCAGGATGGGTAGTATCACATGAGGACTGCAACACAAGCAGAAGTTCTGGACAGCTATTGGTTGATTTTTTTAGCTTTTATTATGTCTCAACGTATCCATTTAAGCTGAAACTGGAGCCAAGTCATAAAGTGGGGAAAAAAGATCTTCAATTTGCAATCCAGAATCTAAGTTAGCATCTAGTCTGGGGTTCTGATACTGTAGCCCATCGTCTCATCTGACGATTTTCAGTCAGATGAAACTTGTATAGAGTGTAGTTGTGTCATGCAATTTTGACATGGAGCTTATGGCATTCATTTTGATAAACACCATGAAGGAGCCGTTTAAGCTGGAGCTGCCTCAGCTGTCTGCAGAAAGAATTCACACAGGTGTGGCACACAAAGCAGGCCTATTGTTTTCTGATACTGAACCATATTATTAGTGGTGTTCTTTGGAAAGTTCTGCTTTATTTAAGCTTAGATCAGTTTTAAATGATGGCAACACATAATACAAAATCTTCAAAAATGTAGACATATGCAAAATGCAGATTAGAAATACTGATGACAGATAAGGCCAGACAGCTGATGTGTCAATATGTCACTAATTCTTAGAGCATTTTACTACACATTGGGTTTGACTGCTGCTGTTTGAGCAACTCTGAATGACACAAGCTGAGGTCAAAGACCTCAGCTTGATTCAACAATCTGTTTTAAAAAGATTCTTCGGTTTTTATCCAGTTCCTAAAGGACACTCAGCAGTCAGACTATCACTGTGCAGCACTGACAAGTGTGTGGTGACTGTGCTGGTGGAGAAAAAATGGGGCTAGATGCCCAACTAGCTCATCAGACATGCTAGTAATGTCTTGAATTGTAGAAAATGAAGGAATTTGTCACAACAAATGTAGGGAATCGGCAAGCTCCACTATAAAATCTTAACCATCTCCAGGCAGTGCACTTGGAGTCGGTTCGGCCCACAGAATGCCACATTAGTACCCCCCTGAGTATATGGGAGCCCTAAGGCTTTCTTTTTGCAAATTAAAGTTGCTCTATATAATTTTTTTAAGAAACTTGTTTTTTACATATCTGTTCAAACTCTCACTATGTGGTGATGGTGTAAAATGTGAAAATCTGTGAAAAGAATTGAGCTCCTTTGTCTTCTCACTGAGCTAATTGTAGAAATACATTGCTTAGTCAGAAACTACCAATTAGAGCCAGAAGGAGAGACTTAGGGCTGTCAATCACAACCTCCCCCTTGCTCTCTGCTACGCTAAGGCTTCTTCCCGACAGCAGAGCATGTTTCAACACTTTGACATTTACTGTATGAGGCAGATAAACAGTTTTCAGGAATGTTAAATTGTTTCTCTGCCATTAGCATGACGTAAACTGAGCACTCCTGAAGTTGATTAACAACTCTAAGACACTCCTTCTGGCTCTGACTGGTTATTTCTGGCCGCAGTGGTGCATTTCTTCAAGGAAAACAATAGCAGCAGAGAAGAGGTAGAGGAGCTTGATTTATTTTTATTTTTTCACAGATTATTTGCCTCATACTGTTGACAGTTTTAACAAATATTTTAAAAACTGTTGTTTATTTATTTTTTATTTTTTTTATTTTTTTAAATGTTGTATACTGCAACTGTAAGCCTGAAGTTTAAATTGAAACAATAAATCTATGAAGTTTGACGGTGTCCTGATTCAATCTCTGACAGTTGAGGTTGTAAGGTTTAGATTAAGTTTTTTTCTGACATTTTACTAACATCCAGAAATACTTTACAGATATAGTTGTTGTATGAAATTACTTACTTATTATTACTATTTCATTACTAGACCTGAAGTCAAACTTTTCAGCACCCAAACAAGTTCATATATAAAAAAAAAACAAACATTCAGTCTTAAGGAAAACAATAACTCCACAAGTGTGTCAATGAGTGAAATGTGAGTCAGGTTGTGTTCCTCCTCTGCTCTGCTGGCTGTCTAGTTGAATGATTGGCTGGCAGCAGAATTTGGTTAGTTCAGCAAGTATTTTCTTATTATATGTTGGGGAAAAAAAAGAAAAGAATTGTTGATTTTTAATGGCTCAAGACATTGAAGTGTAAATTAACTACAGAGTTTTTTTTGATAAATCCCATAACAGCCCACTGGATCGTGGTGTGTGTGGTACAGTCTTTCATTTCTGCTCTCACAACACTGCACAGCTGCTGCTAAGACCAACTTGCTCTTCATTCACCACACCAAGCCTTTGTGTTGTTGCTGTAAGCATAGAGACATTAGATTTTCTCTGCATACAGTAACATCATAACATATATATACTTTTCAGTCAGGCAATTATCTCCAATCAGAAAACAGACTCACCCTCACCCGAGCAGAGTTTATACAAGCTGACTGCAGCTTCAAAGGACATCTGAGAAGCCAAGATCAAGACAGATTTTTTTTAGCTGAAGTGCAGGGGGGGTTTCAACAAGCAGCAACAAGACAGCAGGAACAACTGAGAGTAAAACAAGATAGAATTAAAAAAAAAAAATCTGTGTAGTTAATTTACCTTTTGTCTTGCCATTAAAAATCAACAATTCTTTTCTTTTTTTTTTCCCCCAACATATAATAGTTATGACAAAAGCTAACATGCTGATTTTGAGTTTCAACCACTTGTTATTTGAATTATTTTTCTGTGTGAGAGGTATGAAACCAACATATTTCTTTAAAGGTATAGCTTGGATTTTATTAGTGTCTTTTTAGTTATCAGTCTTCATTCCCTCACCTCTAGTAGAACTGTTTCATGTCGCCATGATTCTGTAGGAAAGTGGTTAAGAGCTAGTCAGGCTGACTAACAATCCAAGCTCAGAAAACTGTGACAACCTGTCTGATTTGTTTAAGATCTGCTGATACTCAATGGTATTGTTTTCAATTCAGTTGTCAATTTAAACTTCAGGCTTACAGTTGCAGTATACAACATTTAAAAAAATAAAAAAAATAAAAAATAAATAAACAACAGTTTTTAAAATATTTGTTAAAACTGTCAACAGTATGAGGCAAATAATCTGTGAAAAAATAAAAATAAATCAAGCTCCTCTACCTCTTCTCTGCTGCTATTGCCGTCTGAAGAAATGCACCACTGCCGGCCAGAAATAACCAGTCAGAGCCAGAAGGAGTGTCTTAGAGTTGTTAATCAACTTCATGTGCTCATTGCTCAATATGCTAATGGCAGAGAAACAATTTAACATTCCGGGAAAACTGTTTATCTGCCGTCATCGGTCATTTGGTGACCATGCTAACTTATATTAGTACAAAATGTAACAACCACTTTGTGGAACAGCTAGCCTCTGGGCTAACAGACTAACTGTTTTTTTTTTTTTTTTTTTTTCCTGTGTGTCTGCATCAGGCAAAAATAGTTCCAGAATCAGCTTAGCTTCTTGGCTTTTGGACTAAAAACAGTTTGAAAGACTCTTTAGACATCTTGGTTATCTGAGTTTTAAACCTCCAGCTCTGTTATGTTAATCAGCCATCAATGTTCAGGTGAGCTATTGCAGCTGAGCATCTCCATCTGCGCTGCTGCTGTCTGAAATTGGAAGTATGTAAAGGTAAATTTTATTGCAAATGAGAACTGTACGGTAGTTTTTTGTTATCGCTAATATCTAATGGCTATAAAATTTTTCAGTTGGAGTGGAGTTAAATGGCAGAAATCAGCTAAAACTGCAACTTCCACAACTGTCTGTTTGCTAAGCTCATTAACATCACACCGTTTCTACTATTGTTGATAACTTAACAGAAAATCCAAACTATTCCTATTTCACTATAACATTTTTAACTCATAAACCATGGTGGGCTGCTGGTGAACTGCCCTTGCACCTCTGCCACCAGGCTTAACAGGTTTCCCGGGGAAACCCTCTTATATGAAGTGCTGCAAGATTGTTGCATAGCCAGAATGGTCACTTGCCTGAGAACTACCCAAAATACATCTTTGAGGAAGACACAGCCAGACAGGAAGACTTGTGGATCATGATAAAACTGTTTGTGTGTAATTTTTAGAGACTAAAGCTCCAGCTGCTGGTTTTATCACAGATCACTATTATCCATCAAAACATTAGCCAAGGATGGGTGTTCAAGAGGAGACATGTCTAGGATTTCAGATTCAGATCTTGTAAATCTTCAGGTAAAAGAAAAGGCTTTAGAGAGGAGAACAAACATAAGCTGTTTTGGGGGCGAGATCTGCAGAGTAGATAATGAAACAATATTGTGCTGCCTCAGAGTGGCAGATCTCTGCAGGAGCATGCTGATGGCCTCATAGCGTGACTCTCTCAGGCAGCTCTGGGTGTTTTGGAAAGCCTGTGGCTCACTGCTGCAGACATATTTGTGTGACGCTGTTAGAAATCATAGAAAAATGTGGAGTAGCTTTTCAAGACTGTTAAAAACAACTAGGGTCTGTTAGTAATCATAGTTGCCATAGTAACACCACATGTGCTTCAGTTTGATATGATTTAGTAATTAAGATATCCAGTTCATGCCAGCAAACTACTTTGTACGTGATGGAAGTGAACAGAGACTATGAGGAGATTGGTGTTGGGGCCCGCTCGAATGGACCAGCGGCTGTGTTTTCCCTCAGCATCATCACATGTGAGCAGAGACGGCGCTGTGCAAAGAGTCATCTGGACTCGTCTTTCACTATATCGTGAGAGCCCATGGCAACCACTGGGACTCAGATTTAATCAGGTTTTCTATTTTTTTCCCCAATTTCCATTCTTTGGAAGATTTATCCTTAGTCTGTCCAGCTTCAAACCGCAGCACTACATTTTCTCTCAAATTCACTGTTACAGTTTGACTTTTCCAGAAAAGCTTTGTTTGTTTATGTGCTCAACCAGAATCAGCTGCTGTCCCTACTCGGAGCCTGACAGTTGGATCAGAACCACAGAAGATGCAGCGCTGCATTTATTCAAGTGCTGTGATTCAGATGGATCAGGCGTCTGAAGGACTGGTTGTAGTGGTAATTACTCCAGGCTTTATCCATCAGCAGCTGCCAACATCTGAGAGCTGACATGTGGGGAGCTAAACTTCGAAAGCAAAGTTGGTGTTTTTGCCTCAAACTGTTGATGATTTCCTTCCTCTGAGAGCTGGAAGTGCTTCTAGACTGATCAAAATCATTGTAGTGACTTGTGCGGCACGCCCAACGCAGCAAACAGAGTTTTACTTCCTTTGTCTCTGATTCCATTTCCACATTGCTGACTGTGCTGGTGAAGCAGGACGTTATGACCAAATAGCTGCAAAAGACATAAGAGACTACAGGAAAACATTTTGACAAATGTGGATATTGATCACAAATTTAACTTGAAATTAAGGGGTATGAAAACAGACAGGAAGTAGAGCATAATTAAAATTCAGTTGCCTAGGAGCAGATAAATAGCTGTTTTCACCAGCATGCATTACATTTTATTCAATTTTATTTAGACCTCAGCTGCTTTGTGAGTCAAGGAATATAAGAGAAAAATACTTGGTTTACAGTATCTTGGTAACAAACCAAACATATGAATTAAATAAAATCTATATGTCATGATTACGTTTACATTTAAAACCAAAAAGCAGCAGTGGATGACATGACCTAAATTAAATAAACCAATTTTCCACATAATATAAATTTTGAATTATGATTAAAGTTATGTATACATTTATATTTTTGTTTTGATAGTGATACATAAAATTTAGAGAAAACTTTTTCGTTAAACATAAAGTTTAAACATTGCGCTGAATGAATCTACCTGTTTGCCTCTTGTATTTTATAGAGTAACATTTATGACACATTGATATTAGCTGAGTAATTAATTGGTTTATATGTTCAGGTAGCCTGCAGACAGTCATCTCCTTAACAGACATTCATTGCCTTTAGGAGCATCACATCATTTATATGGGTGAAATTATTTCCAAATAACTGTATGTGCCTTTATTGTGAAAAGAGAAACATTTCAGTAGCCTTCACCCAATCGGCTAAAAAGGTTTTGCAACATCAGGTGGGATAGGATCAGCACTGGAACAGTATGACAAATGTTGCTGGTTTTGAAACCTTTTAAAAAATCTCCATACCAGGAAGCCAGCGGTATCGACTTCAAATCTGTTTGAGATAAAGGTTTTGAAGATCGATTGGACTTTCATTTTCAATTCAAGATCAGCTAAAACAGAGAGGCAGTAGATATCGTTTGATCAAGTCTAGTGAGTTGTTTCTATAAAGCTACATATTAATGAATGGTAATGCTTGGTCATACACAGCTGACCGGTAACATACAGGAACAGAATGTAATTTGTATTTAACAGATAAAAGAACCAGACTGTGTTTATAAATTGATTTATACTGGACCCCATCCTCTGCCAGGATTTGCTACACTCCAGAATAATAGAATAGCTGGCTCAGAGGACAATTTCCACTCCTACAAAACTTTCTAAAAGAGCAAGCAGTATAACAGTTTAGGTCTGCATAGGTATGCTAGTTTTACTCCATGTGAACAGCTGGTGTCACTGATGCAGGACCGTTAGTGGAAGGATGAAGGACCTGCTGCAGTCGCTCCTATTGGCTGTTAGCACTGCGTGAGAACACAGATCTCTGCTCAGAATCTACTGGAACTAAATGTTTTCAAATCAAGATAATATTCCCCTATGCATCACTGACATGCTTTCTACTACTTCCCTGCTCAGTTTCATTTATTCAGGACTGGAGAGGTTAGCTGTTTCCATCCGGTTTGCTCTGCTGCTCAGGCTTAGTGGCTTCTAGGGGTGGGCGATATGTACTTAAAATTTTACCACGATATTTTGTGATAATATGGTGACAATGATAAAATTGACGATAATAACTATTTATTACTTCCTTTTTATGTAACGCTATGACTGACACAGTAATTATATTCCCACAAACACAAATAATGCTCTTGAAAAACATTTCTATATGTAATATATGTCTTTAGGACACCAGTCACATAAAAAAGTGTCATTTGTATCACTAAACTGCACACAGTACCGGCTTTGAATTATATTTTCAGTTGTACTGATATTTATGGATTTAATTTATTTGGTAGAAACAATGCACATTAACATTTTTGTGAATATGTCAGAATTTGCCAGAAGGCTATTTTTCATCTGTTGACCTTGGACACTGTCAAGGTTAAAATGACTGAACTTCACACATTTTTTTCAACAAAAACAAACCTTTATTGAACAAACAGTGGAGTAAAATTGTAAAAGTAATCCAAACAATATGGATAGTCTTTTGGTTTTTAAACCTCATTATTTGGAATTTATTGTGGCAATGATTAATCAAAAATTCTTATCATGATTAGAAATTTATTGTGTAAATGGTAAATCATATGATAGATGCTCACTCTTATTTTTTTCTGTCTGTCTGACCGTCAGTAGTTCCAACCTGGTTGATTTTTTTTATTTATTTTTTATTTAAGATAATTTCTTTTAAAGGTCTGGATCCTTGAACTGTGTCTTCCTTCTCTGAGCAGCAGACATGCAGACTCCTCTGCAATTTCATCAATCACACATTGAGCTTTTTTTGAAACAGGAAGTCAGAGCTTGGTGGTGGTGTCAGATTAATCTGAAACCTGATGGAGTCGGAGGGTCAGGCGGCAGGACGATCTGCAGCCTGGAAAATGCCTTTGTTTATTTCAGTTTTCCTGGTAATGAGACTTTGAACTGCCTTTTGTTCTGGGGCTCTCAGGTTTCTGATGATGCCAGCCAGATCACAGCACCTTTGTCTTAGTCATAGCTTTAAACAAACACAGATGTGGATATTTGCACGAGAAGCTGCGGTAGTGACTTCTTCTGGTTTAGTCAGAGCAGAAAATAGTTTCCTTTTTAAATCCAGACCGGGTGGTCAGTCATGCCGACATGTTAGTAAGCACATAAGATAGATCATCAGCTGTTTCTCTCTCCAGCTGTGGTGAAAGGTCCAGATTTATAAGTCTGATCTCATGCTAAAAGTGTTTTTCTCTCAACCTGGGCAAAAACATTCCCACTGTAGATGCAGCAGGAGATAAAACATAGTAACACTGTGGTTTGGATAAGCTTTGGTGGGTTGAGGAAAATGAGAGGAATGACTGCTGCTTTGGCTTAGGCTTTGTGTTTTTTACTGAGGGATGTCTGCTCTCACAGTATCATTACCCAGCCTTTTGTCCCACTGCTGCGCCTCTCCACACAGCAGCAACATACGCTGCAAGACTGCTGGCAATGGAAAATGTTGTGGAGGAAGAGCACAGAGCAGAAAGAAAACTAGCTGTGCCACACAGAGGCCCAGTTATTCACTGAAACCATGAACAGAACAAGGCACAGCAGTGGACAGTTGTTTTGAAGAGTTGCAGGTTTCCATCAAGAAGGAGGTGTTGCTTGTTGTCAGTGTGGAGTAAGGGAGTGTGTGTGTATTGGAGGAGGAGCTCTAACAGGCTCTTCCCTCCTCTACAAAGTTGCGTGACTGGCCTGGTCAGCCATTCAGGGAGAGGCCGGATACTGGGATCTTCCTGTAGTGGCAATCCAGATAAGGAAACATTCTCATTGACTAAACTCCCTATGGACAGATGCAGAAAAATGCATGTGCATGGGTGCACACGCCTGCAGGCGTGTGTGTGTGTTTGTGTGTGTGTGTGGATAGACATGGTGGCAAATCAGTTTTCCTTCTGTTAAAGGTCTTGCTGAGCTGCACACTCCAAAAAACACTAAATCTTTCTAAGTAGTTTTGTTTAGTTTCTAGTGCAAATGATTTAGTACACTTAAGATAAGACAAAACAAACTGAAAGTAACTTTTGAGGATTGGAGCTTGTTTTCAGTCAGTAATTCCTTCAAATTGATTTAGAAAAGGACTAGTCCATTGTCAGATTATTTCATTTATAACAAGACATTTTCTCCATGTTATAAGTGGAACTAGTCCTCTTTCATTCAGTGCTTCCCAAACGCGGTCCTCCAGTTTTCCTGTCCTATTTCCAAACCTTTGACTTAACACTAAGTCAAGGGAGATCGTTTAATCATTTCAGTCAGGTGTGCTGGAACAGAGACTCATCTAAGACCTGCAGGACTTGACTACTTGAGGACCAGTTTAGGGCACCACTGTCTTAAATCAAGCTCCCATATCTTGTTAAAAAGTTACTTGTAAGTTAGTTTTGTCTTATTTCATGTGTACTCAGATATTTGAACTAGAAACTAGACCAAAACGCTTAGTGTTTTTACAGTACAGATGAGCCTATTTTATTGTATTTGCTTCATAATCCAACCTCTAGACTTTCCAGGGGATGCAGGAACAATTGTTGCTTTCAAAAACATAAACAGTCTGCAACACTATGCCATGACTTTATGGGAGGACTCAGAAGAACAACACATATCTACTGTTACAATGTAATAATCTGGTGGACATGCTTATTACAGCAGGGTGTCCATGTGTTGGAGCACCAGGAAGACTCTACTGTGAACATGATGCAACGTGCAGGGCTGCTAGAGGAAAATGATCCACACTGAGAGGGGACTAATATGGAAAAGATGCCGAAGCAAGCTTAAAGCAAACACTGAGCTAGTAGATCTGTATGCAGCCTGGGCAGGTTATGAGTGAACCTCAATTAAATTTTTTTTGCTGGAATCAATTTATTTTATTTTTTAATTTTTTGTCATGAATGTTCATGCTACTAATTAAACCAGACCACAATGAGACTTCTGTGCACGGTTTATGACTGCACAGAAAAAGAACATAGACATCTCAAACCAGAGCTTCGTTTACGGAAGCAATTATTAAACCTGAACCTGAAGCTCACCTTACTGTAAGCACAAAAAGTTATTCCAAAGGGTGAATGCAGCTTTTTAATAAAACAATGTTTCAGTTTCTGTTTTGATCATTTAGATGATGTCTATGCTTCTGTGCTTCTGTGTTTCTCCTCCTGCACAGCTTCCATGAAGAACGGTAATGGCGGCCGGGTGCCTCTGGGGGTCAGCGGGCAGAACATGGACTCCACTGGCTTCTCTGAAGGAGAGTTGCTGCTGCAGGTGAGAGGATATGTTAACCCTGTGGAGAAACAGTTACTGAAGCCTTCAGCGCTACACTCACCTGACAACAGCTAGGTCACCGACGTTCCAGCTGCTGGATTATACATTAGCAGCTGTGCCCAGGATCACTTCCTCATTGGACACTTTCAGTTTTCTAACTATTAACTAATACAACATATAAAACTGAACCAAATACATTACACTGGGAAAGTATTTCCATCAAGCAGAAGTTGTTCACATTTTGTCACATGACGATGCCAATCTTCAGCCTTTTTGCCATTTTGTTTGAGATAGCAACTCAAAGTAATGCGTAATTAGAATGTGGAGATTCATGGTAATATTTTTTTTTTACCAATAAAAATTTGACATGTGTAGCTGAGGGCCTCTGCAGGTTGTTTTGCATATCCACAATCTATAGTTTTTGCTCCTTTGTCTTTCTAATTAGCTCAAACTCAGTCAGTCTGGATGAACAAAATACATTTTCCATAGACCTTTCATTTGATGTTGCTGGTCTAAACTTTGAGTGTGCCATTGAAACACATGACAGTTCCAATGCAGTTCTGGCTCTATGTTCAGGTGTGTTGTCCTGTTGGATGCTGAGCCTCTGCCAGCACCACCTCTAACAGCTTTTCTCCCAGGAATGACTGATGTTAAATTACCCTGTAGACTTAAGTGATACAGATTTATAACAAACTGTATGAGAGTTTGTGATTGTGATGAAAATATGAAAATGTTTTATGGAGATGAATACATTTGCGAAGCCCTGCAGCCAGCCAGCTACACACCCCAACTATTTTGTTCTGGTTGAGTTTCTTTATCAGTTTATCATTCACACCATGTTTTTGTGTTCACTGTGTAGGCACTGAATGGCTTTGTGTTGGTGGTGACGTCTGAAGGAATGGTGTTTTACACCTCCCCTACCATCAAAGACTATCTGGGCTTCCAACAGGTGAGACAGAGGCCGCCTGTCCTGCTTAGGTTTTGTTTATCGCAATATACCCCAAACTGTATTCATATCTAGGCCTGTCATAATAATAGATTTTGCTTGACAATTAATTGTTTATTGTGTTAAACTATGATATTGTTGTTTTGAGATGATTTTCAAGTAGTATAATGCTTATGGCCAAATAATGCAAGTTCATCCTCTTAAAGCTCAATAAACTTTAATTTCTAAAGGACATTTAACAGTGGAGACATTTTAGATACCCAAAATAAATAAACAAAACAACAGAACAAACACTAAGACACTGAAGTCCCTGTAAACAAAATTATCATTCAAAAAAATGGGTTAGTTGAGATCAAAGCACCAAACTGAAAACTTTCGTCATCTAGTCTTTGGTTAGAAAGACAGGAGAAAAACAATCATGCACATGGAAATTTTTAAGTTTGTTTTAATTTAGCAGGAAATTATTGATTTATTGCAACACGTTTTATCATATAATTTTCCAACTGCTGTTTGTTCCCTTCCTCTCCTGACCAAACAAGCTGGATATTATCAAGAATTATAATTTTAACTTCACTGTGACTCAAAAACCCTAAAAGTTAAACAGCTATGTCTGAACTCCCATCTTGCTTCAGTTCTGAATGTTGCCAGTGAGACCTGATGCAGTTGTCCGTCTCCCCACAGTCAGACGTGGTCCACCAGAGTGTGTTTGAGCTCATCCACACTGACGACCGAGCCTTGTTCAGAGAGCAGCTCCACTTTGCCTTAAACCCTCCTGCAGACACCTCCGATGGAGACTGTAAGTGGTGATGAAATGAGCAAGAACAGTATGAAATACAAATCACTGTCTATTTGATTTGCTGCCGGTGTAAGAGTTCCATGCTTGGCAGAATATTCCAGATGTGTTTGGTCTGTGTTTCTGTCTTAGTCTCCCAGAACTGTGGAAATGCAGTGATGTACAACCCGGAGCAGCTCCCCCCTGACAACTCCTCCTTCCTGGAGAGGAGCTTTTTCTGTCGCTTCCGATGTCTCTTGGACAATTCCTCCGGCTTCCTGGTTTGTCCATGCTTAATTCAGGAATAAAAATAAAATCCTAAAACCAGCATGTAATTCTAATCCTATTTTGAAACAGGCCCTGAAGTTCCATGGGCGCTTGAAGTACCTCCATGGTCAAAACTTTTCCAGGGACAGTGAGAGCTGTAAAAGTATCCAACTAGCTCTGTTTGCCATCGCTGTGCCTGTCCAGTCTCCGTCAATTGTGGAGATCAGAGCCAAAATGCTGCTCTTCCAGACACGGCACAAGCTGGACTTTACACCCACTGGCGTCGACAGCAGGTCTATGGTTTTCATTATGGAATAGTTAGGAAGTACTTGACTATTCTTCAGAAGAATAGTACTGGGTTACGGTACTGGGCTGCATCTGCATTAGGAAGTCAAGTCAAATTCATTTGAGGTGTTTTTACCTCCTGTGCTGTCAGTGAAAGGTGAAAGTTTGGTTAGCATGGAGACCAGTTGAACCAGTACTCTAACATTACTCTGCTTGATTGCTTCTGCAGGGGGAAGATAATCCTGGGTTATTCTGAGATGGAGCTGTGTGTGAAAGGCTCAGGCTACCAGTTCATCCATGCTGCAGACATGATGTACTGTGCTGACAACCACATCCGCAGTATGTTCGCTGTTCACTTGTCTTCTCTGCATTATAAACAAAGGCTAAATGGAGAGCCAGTAACACTGATGTTTATTTAACAAGGAGATACAGTGTCTTGAAAATACATTCACATCTTTAATTTGTTTTGATAGGGTCTTTACTCAGATACCTCAAAGTAAAATAAAGTGCAACCAGCTGCCTTCCAGTAGTCAAGTAATTAGTTAATAAAGTTCCTTCAGACAAAGACAGTACAGTCAGGGTAATGGACAGAAAAACATCACTGCTTGCAACAAGTATGAGACATGCAATGTTTCTCGTCGCACTAGTATGATGTTACATTAGGTCTTTGGGTTTAATCCTGCCTTCCACAGGTGGTCGACATGCTCTCCTGCATACACCAAACCATGAGCTAGCATACTGAACTGTATCAACTGGTATCATAATGCTCAGTGGAAACAAGACGTTAGTGAATAACCAGCATGATGAAGACCAAGGAGCACAGGTCTTGGAAGAAGTTGTAGAGAAGTTTAAATCAGGGTTAGATTTTAAAACATCTTAAAGAGCACTATTCAGTTTACTATTTTAAAATAGTAAGAATACACTTCCCACATTAAAACTATCTACTACACCATACTAATATCTACTGGTCGGTCACATAAAATTGCAATAAAATAAAACAAGGTTTTGTTTTGCCACAGTTGATACCGTAAATGTCATAATCTGTCTTAAGTTTAACTTTACAGTTTATTTCATTTTGGAGAGTTCTTTGATCAAATGTTGGCGTCACTGCAGGAGCCATTATTTACCAGCAGTATTTACAATATTTGAGAACACTTTCAAAATACCATTTTTCTAACTGAATGTGCGTGTGTTTATTGTGACAGTGATTAAAACAGGAGAGAGCGGTCTGACTGTATTCAGACTGCTCAGCAAATCCAACGGTTGGATATGGGTGAGCTCTAATGCCAAGCTCATCTTCAAAGGAGGGAGACCTGAGTTCATCATTGCATACCAGAAAGCTTTAACGTAAGTAGCTGGATGCATTGACAGCAGGCGGAATGTTAAATGTATCAGAACCAGGTCCAAAGTAGCCAGGAGCTAGTAGTCCTCATGTGTTCTGCCTTCTTTGTTTCAGCAATGCTGAGGGAGAGGAGTACCTAAGAAAGCGGCGGCTGCAGCTGCCCTTCAGCTGTGCCACGGGAGAGGCCATTCTCTACAACACGGGGCCCACTATGGACATCTCGCAGTTCCAGTTTGACAAAATGTTTGACAGCAGAAATACTAAGAGGGACTTGCACCCCACCTCCCTTTTGGACTGCTTCATGAGTCAGGATGAAAACATGTACAGCCAGGCGGTGGACAACCCCTTACCTGTGGACGAAGTGTTCATGGACACCCACGCTCTGGTCACTGTAGCCAGCAACGAGTGGCAGGAGAAGAACTCATCAGAGGTGCCAGCTGAACCCGTGCTGATGAAGAAAGAGGGCAAGCAGTCAGTGCTGGCTGTAATCGACAGCCTGGAGAAGCTGACTCACAGCGGAGACTTTGAAGACATTCTGGGGAACCTGGAGGTAGACGATTCTGAGCTGATGGAGTTGGAAAACTGCTTTAAGAGGTTCCACCAGGAAGAGGATCCTCAGAGAAGTTCTGGCTCGGATCTGGACAACTTCATCACCGATGAGATTGTAGACTTTATTGACTCGATGTTCAAAGAGAAGGGGGGGGAGTGCTTGAACAGCCTCACCTCGAGCTGCCTTACAGATGTCAACAATTTCTCATCCTCTGAACTGTGTGAGCCACAGCTCTTCCACACTCCCGACCCCAGTTGTTCTTACTCTCCTGTGAGCAGCTGCTATGAACACCTAGATGACTCTGTGCTTTCAGGCCAGAGTCTGGCTGTGTCCGCTCCGATGGGCAGCAGGAGCCACAGACAGTCCCAACAGGGTCACACTGACAGCAGTCTGCCGCCGCTGCAGCAGCTGCAGCTGCATGACATCTTCAGCCCGGCTATAGAGCTCCCAGCGCTCACTGTACCCAACAACTCAGTGACAGAGGCCTTCCCTTCTACCCAACCCTGCCAGAATCAGCAGGCATCCATCATGCCAGCTCGATGTTCTCAGGGCACTTCAGCTCAGGCCCAGCAGCTCCTGCAGCTGGGAAACAGGATGGAGGGACCAGAACTTGCAACTGGCCAGATCCTGCAAAATTCTGCTCAACATCTGAGCAACACAGCACCTGGTGAAAAAACTGTCCTGCCACCCACAATTCCCTATAGCAAATTCACCTCCACACCTCCTGGTGATCCAAAGTTTCTGCAGAAGGGTCTGGTGTGTGAGAATCACAGCGCTCCTGTGCAGCAGTGGCCTAAGAGCCAGCAGCAGACGCTGCCACATGCTGGCATCATCCAGAACGGACATGAGTCCATGTCCACATTCCAGAGCCAAAATCCAGGGAGCCAAACATTCCCTAGTTCCAGCTTCTGTCCAGGCAATGTCAGCAGACTGAGACACCTGGAGCAAGGGGGTCTGAGACCAGCCGGCAGCCAGGACCCCTTCAGCAGCTGGATACTCCAGCAGCACTTCTCCTCCAACTCAGCAGGGGTAAAACTTCTATCTCACTATGGTTCCCCAGATCTCAACTTGGCCAATGTGCCTCCGGATCAGAGTACCAACTACCTACAGTGGAGCCACAGTGAACTTCCAGTGGGCCCGTCAGCCATCAACCAGGAGATGGCCAACATCGGCCCTCTGGCTCTTGGCATGGCGCCTGCAGAGGACTCCTGTAACATACAGCACTACCTGGACAGCAACACACAGACACAGGTACACAGTCCTGAAAACACACCACCAGCAGCACAGAATGAGCTCCAGAAAGAGATGGCACACTGAACAACTTAAACAGTTAAATGTCTCACTGTCACCCAGTTAGCATGTGATACACACTGGTTTAGGTTCTAACACCACACCTTTATGGAGGAGTGGTGATAGAACTCCTCTAATTCCTCAGACCTCATGATCAAATGTAGCACTGATCATAAATCAGAGCATCATGAGCTCTGATAGAGGTCAGTAAGGCTCCAGGTGAACATAATTTTACTGTGTGGCAAGAATAATCACAACTACAGCATGAATTAGTTTAATTAAAGAAATAAACAATTGTATTTCTAAAAAAAATTATTGAAAAAATTAATGGCCATATTATAATTAATGCCATGTGTTTTGTAAAATCAAGCAGAGAAAAAATAAAATAAAATCACTCAATTTGGATTCACCCATCCATTATCTTACACCCTTATCTATATGGGGGCCGCAAGGGGAGCTGGTGTCTATCTCCAGCAGCCAACAGGCGAGAGGGGGGGGTCACTCTGGACAGGTCACCAGTACATCACAGCAAATTACCGGTAGATTTATTTTAAACCTAATTTAGTCTGGTTCTTTAAAACATGCTGGTGGATCATAATGAGCTTGCTGATTAGAGAAATATGAACTAAACAAGAGTTGTAATCTGAGACGATGGCAATGGAACAAAGACTGGTCCAGAACAGCACACACGGCATTGTCTAAGTCCAAGTGTGATGTAAAATATGCATGAATCATTCCTAGTTATACCACAGCATAAGTACAGCTTTAGTTTAGCAAGCTTGAGCAGAATAAAATCTGGATTGAACAACTTCAGAGATTGACTTTGTCCAATCTAAAAGAATGATCAAAGATAAAGGCCAAGTGAGCATTTAGAGCCTAGGGGCATCAGGGATACTGCACCCTAAAAACTAACAATTTCTACTTCATGTTGACAAAGACTAAGAAAATTCAAATTTGAACTGAACTTGTATTCAGGAGCAGTTGCATTGAACTGATCCTCTCTGGTTTAACTGGTGGGTAACTCTGAATATCATCAACAAAGCAATAGAAAGAGGGTTAGAACCCAGAGGGAACATAACCAAATATAACAGCTGTGGACCCACAACAATGAAAGTACAAAATTATTATCCATGACAGGAAGATCAACATTCTGGACAGATTTCAAACCAGACTGGAATTTTTTATTGAGGTTCTCCAATAATTCTGAAGTTGACTCAATATTTCTTTTGCTAAAATTTTAGAATGAAATATTAGTTCAGGTACTGGTCTGTTGTTAGACATCACTGCTGGGTCAAGATAATCAGATAGCTGTCTGTGGATGAAGAAAAAGAATGGGTAGACCAAAGCAGTTCACATCACAAACATCGCAAGAACAAAGCTGAAACGTCTAGTAGGTAGAAGGAAGTTATTACTATTAATAGGAAACTTCATGATGAATTGTAGAGTCTTCAAGGACTCATTAAGATTAAGTTCAGGAAAGCAAAATGAAAATTAAGAGTAAAAGTCTTACAGAGTAATGAGACAAAGGTGAAGTTTGGGGGAAGCAAAGAAATACCCCAAACAGTGTTCCACTATTAAACAGAGAAAGTAATTATGTCATGGTTTGGGCTTGCATGACTCTTTCTGGAACACACTCAATCATCTATATGAATGAAGTAGCAGAGCAAAGTCCTGCCATCATTTTGCTTCTATCAAAAACACAAGAAGCAACTGAATGTGAAATCCACATAAAAAGTTTAAAGACCTGCAAAAAAATAATTATAAAATAGAATATTTAACTTTAGCAGAATGTTCACATGTGATGTTGTGTTTGGAAGTATTTGTTGCTCCGCTCCTTTGCTGACATGGTTTTTGTCCATTCAGCAGAACAGCGGAGTATCCACTCAGGCTCAAGGAATCTTCATCAATCATGTTCCCATGGAGTAGAACGCAGCCTCATCCATCGTCCGCACGGCGACACAAACTCAGTATAGCTTGCCTGTATCAGTGCTTATCCATATTGCATATGTTCTAATATTATATATGTGTTTTATACTTCTTTGTACAATTACACAAATGCTCTTCTCTCTGCTTGTCAACTGTTGCTTCCGTGACGATATACAGTAGTAACAATGAAGTATGAATTTACAAGTGTGTTTACCAGGATGCAGATGGAGCCAACCAAAGATGTTTTATAAGGGAAACCTGAGCTCCTTCCAACACATCTCAACTTGATGTTTTATTGCAATCACTAAGGTTTTTCTAAAGGACTTAGTAATCTGGTTAAAAATATTGAACTGTGCCTTCAAATGAATAAGATATCAGATGAAATATGTACATTTTAAATGAAACTGTAAAACTAGTTGATGTAATTGTATATTTATTTGTTTAATTTTTTATGTGCCTTTTTTTAGGTTTGTTTGTTACATCAGAATGCTTTGGCTCTTGAAACCCCACATATGCAGAATGCATCAGCATATGTTCATTTATGTGCAGTCTATTGAAAAGCACTTCTTGGAAAAATGATTCTAGAGATTTTGTGTTTGAACAAACGAGCACTCCACTGCACCTTTGCACCCAATCCATTAGATCCCATCTGGACTTCACTTAAAGTGCCTTCTGCAGTCTCACTAGGTATATAAAAGCCATTTACATTCATCTCTACAACAAGCTAATAACCAAAGCTTCCAGGACATTGTCCCCTCACACAAGTGTTTAATTTCAAGCCATTTAGCTGCTTCTGTAAAACCAGAAAAGACTGAGAAAACATGCAGCCGAAAGTTCAGCCTCCAGACTCCAACACAGCCATTGAAATGTAAAATGTTATTTCTAATGAAAGAATACCTGTTAATTGATCAAGTATATGCAGTAGATGATTCAGCCCAAAATAAATTTAGAACTCCATATAATGATATGCTTGTATCTGATCTGAACACCTTCTGTAGCCACTATTTACTGTCAGACCTGAACTGATCTTTGTAGTTCTGAAATGTAATACCAAACACAAGCACTAGGTGTCAGTCACAAACTAGTGCACATTTTTCAAATTGATGAGATTTGTGTGCTCAACATATTTGAGAAAATAATTGCAGTAAAATAAAAAAGAATAATCTTGAAGTTTATATAAAGCTATTGTCAGTCCAGAAGGGGGGCCCAGAATATCTTTCTTTGATATTTATTAACTATTTATGTGTTTGTTGCTTCACAAGCATTTCTAAAATTTTCTAAAAAGTCATTGTAAAACCTAAGTACATCTTATTTTAATTCTAAGGCTTTCAAAAATTAGAACATGATAAAAGAGATGTGGTTGTTAGCAAGTCCTGAGAATTTTAAATCTAACTTCAGAACAAAACAGTTTCTACATTCTGCTGTAATTTATTAAATAAATGCAAAATGGAGGAGATGTTTATGATAAACTTAGAGCACCCTATTATCCAGTATTCTCAGCATCCTCCTTTGGCAGAAATGATGTAATTAAAATCTCATTTGTTATTAGCATGACGTGGTTTTAGCCTAGCTTCAGGCAGCTTACCTCACGAGGAACACTTTGGAACATAGAGGAGATAATAGGCAGTCTAATGCCTGTTAGAAATTACTTAGAGATTGACTCCTCAAAGAAAGGCAACTGTCCTCAGCGGTTTCCAGAACCATCTGAAAAAGCATTGCTCTTCATCCTGTTCCTGGAAACTGTTGCTTTAAAACCAGATTGGCCCTTTGGATCAGTGGACTCCGATAGATCTGGAGTGGTGCTGTGACCCAGTCTGGACACATGTGACTCCATATTAAAACACACATCTACTCTTCCAATTTCCCCCTGCTGAGATCCCTGCACATGAACTAGAGTAGAAAATGTTGTGATCACACTACAGAGTTCCAGCCCAGGTTGAAAAAAATAGTAACAAGGTCCTTTGTTCGTTGGAATGCAAGCTTCCAAATGCCCTGTGTGGCTATGTGGCGTCAGATTGTTGACAATAGCTTAAGAGGTATTGAAACAACAAGCAGATGAATATGAGACTGGCTCAGACTTGTGATTCAAACACTGAACTCCAAAACAAAGACACACCCAAACTTGTGCCCTGTGCCTTCAGATAAATCCTAACTTTCAGCAGAAATTTCATGTTGTTGTAGAGAACGTGTTGCTTTGTATCTACATGGTTCTCTGTATCAGAAAGTACATACATTTGCATCCAGCCAGGACAAACCATGACAAGGGAACAGTGGTGTGACCTGATGAAAGAAAGTGAGAATGTGACAATGCTTTAAAATCTCAACTTTCTTTGTTTCTCCAGCTTTTTCTATTCTTTTTGTAAAATTCTTCACACTACAGAACAATGTTGGGGGTCTCAAAGCCAAGCTAGATCTGCAGTAACATGGCAGCTTCATGGATTCCTGCTCTTCTCTAGGAAACCACTCAGTATTTAAATTTCCTTCACAACTGTCATGTATATTCATGTGTATATTTTAATGAAAACATTAGAATATACAAATGATAATTTGTATTCAGTGATATTCTAAAGATCTGATTGTTGAGGCCTTCTTCATGGCTGTTGTTGGAGATGTTTCTGCTTCACCAGCAGGGGGAGCTCAGCTGTTGAACTATGATGACTGTAGCCACTATGCAAAACTTGGAGCTGTACGTTTGAGTCAGAGCCATGTTAGTGAGCAAACATGTGCTCTGACAGCTGCCATATGTCTGCTCTTGTATTAAAAAGAGGAAAGAAAAATGTAATTGAATTTTATCTAACCAAGTACTTAAACTATATCTTTATCATTATATAACATGGCTTTGTATACTGTTGTATGCTTTTTTTTCATAAACATGTGCAATCATTCTGCTGCTGTTTGGCTCCTTTTGCTTTGTGTGTAATTTTCCAAGTTTACCAGAATCTCCTAATAAGGATTTTTCTATAGCTGTGGTTCCCAACTGGGTTGTCTTTTGTGGTACTCGGATGAAAACCATGTAATAAAAAACATTTATATAAATGGAGATTAACCATGCGGTTATTACCTGTTTTAAAAAGGTGGTTTTGCGGCTTCCTGTGAGCTGGTTTTAACTTGCATCTAGAAATGAAATCAAACCCAACTTAGCTGTGCTTCAGTTTGAAAGGGTTGTAAATTAAAAGATTTGGGTTAAAAATCATACCAATGCTATTGCCAACATATGAAAGACACGTAGTTGTGTTGGGCCTTGAAACTCCAGGTTTTCCTACTCTGTTCTCACACAAAGCCAAGCCTTGTTTTGTTTTCTAAAGAGATGGAAAGGCTTTGGGAGTAAAAGTTTTAAAGTGTTCCTTTAAATCAGGGGTCTCAAACTCCAGTCCTTGAGAGCCGCTGTCCTGGTGTTTTTAGATGTGCCACAAGTACAAAACACTGGAATGAAATGGCTTAATTACCTCCTCCTTGTGTACATCAGTTCTCCAGAGCCTTAATGACCTAATTATTCTATTCAGGTGTGATGCTAATGATCTGTCATTAAATTAATGACAGATCATGTCCGTCAGAGGGTTCCCTTGGATTTCACCTACACTGTAAGCTGTTACTGAACAAGCAGCAGGGTGCACCATAGAATATGGGTTACCAGTTCATCACAGGGCCAACACAAAAACAGGTCAGATAATCAACCATGCACCATACCAATCATTTTAATCCATTTAGAATCAGCAGTTAACCAGACATGCAGTTGGGGTGTCTATGGGACGAGGTGTAGTGCATATATCCTTATATCTAGGCCTCAATGACCTGAATCCTGCAACCTTTATTTGTGTCCCTTGTTCAATACACCTTAATCAATTCACCAATCCTGCCATGAAGCTGACCTGTAGCCCCTGAGTGGCTGAAACTCAAAACCCACATCTGAGGACATACAACCTTTAAGTCCTTCCACCTGATCCAGCTGAGCCCAAGATGATCTGCAGAAAACTTCAAAATCCATTAAAGCTGAAACTGCAAACAGACTAGCTCCCACAACATTCTGAAGACTTTCCACTCTCTGTCTCATTAGTTGATAAGGATGGATAAGACCCTGTGAAACGTTGACCCTGCCTCCCACCCAGCAACCGCTGGAGATCTGGAGATGGATCTCTCTTTTTTTCTGTAGTTTCAGATTTGTTCTAATTCTAACCAAACATTTTTTTTTTTGCCTGAAGGTGAAATATGTAAATGTGTTAAAGAAAGACAAGACTAAAATACATCATCTTTACCCATCCCTTCTATATATATACCCCAGTTTTTTAAAACAAACAATGTGTGTTTGAGTTAGATTATGATCCGGTATACAATAAAGGTAAACATCTAAATTTCACAAAAAGATAATAAATATGGTTGCTTGAGGGAACAAGTCAGTTTAGGTCAAATGATAAACTCACTACATGAAAACACAGAGAAAATATCATATTCCTATTCTTATTATCTTTGTATTAAACACTGCAGTGTTAATCATGCTTGGTTAGAGAACAATTGAAGAGTTTAAGAGCCATTTTGGGTAAATATCTTTGATTTATTTATAGCAGTTCTCAACTATATCTCATACAGTGAGAAGTAGCCATGCAATTTATTCCCAAAAATACTCTATTAGATTATATATATTATATATATCTGAATCTTAGTGGATAGTTTCTGGACTAATGTACTGAATGGTTTTCCCCTCTCTCTCATTCCACATGTTGTCACATCAATTCATAAATATTTGAAGTGTTTGTTTGTGTGTGTCTTGTATTTCCTTGTTGGATTTAGTCTCTTTTGGAGTCTTTCTGTAACTGAAGCTTCACTGCTCATCACCTGAGGTCTGTTCCAGTTTCCCTACATTCGACACCCAGCTCTGATGTCCAAACCTTCATGTTGATGTGAGCCCATCAGGCGGGTCGCCATGGTGTAGAACAGGGGTCTCAAACTCAATTTCCCTGGGGGCCGATGGAGGTAGAGTCTGGGTGAGGCTGGGCCGCATCGGGTTTTCCACAAGAAAAGCTCTTACAAAAACATTCCAATGTTATCAAATGTCTTTATTTTTATTTTTTAAACACAAAATAAGATGAAAAAATAAATAAATTAACAATTCATAAGAAAAAAAAATTAATCAGTAATAAATAAATAAAATATAATAATAACACAGCAGCTATAGAAGACTAGATAAATGTAATTATTATAATTCAGATTGTTATTGCGCCACATCCCCCCCCCTCCTTCTCTCTCTACTCACTCACTCTCTACTTCCTCTTCTGAGAGGGGAGATGTGGTACCAGCTCTCCATCTAACGGGTTAATCGAGTTTCCTAAATCTGCTGAGATTTACCCTGTCCAGAACTGAAGTAAACTCTGTTTAAGCTGGCATCGAGAAACGATTCGCCTGGTTTCTGACGACCTCCATCCAGGTGTCCCACCCTTCTTCCCCCTGTGAATTAGCCAGACTGAGCAGCCTGCAGCCAACTAGTTTCACAGAGCACACCTGTTAACGGTCGCTCGTTCTCTTTTATTACAATTTGCTCTTGTTACTGAACCAGGTAGGTTTTAGTGACTCGGGCGAGTCCCAAGGATGATGTTTTAAATTTGGGCTATCAGGAACCAATAAACATTTTCCACCTCTTCCTCTCCAGAATCGAACATCAGAGCTATTTTACAACCATCAAAGAACTTTAAGGTGACTCATTAATTGAATGTCCACAACATCTTTTAGATTTTCTTTATGCTAAATATTTTATTAGTAAGGCAATTTTGCAAGGGTCAGTACAGCTTAATTCAGTAGCAGAAATAATCAAATAAGAAAAATCAATCATCTAGTCTATCTTTCCCTAATGCTGACACTGAGAACTAAAAAGGGAACCTTTGAGAGAGACGGACAGTTTGGCTTTTCGAACCCCAGACCTGGCCTGATGATGAAGGAGGTATTGCAGCAGTAGGAGGATGTTGGTCGACGAAGGCAGGGATCTCTGTAGGTCTGATGAGCTTTCTTCTCTTCATGGATGGTGAGGTCACACAGGACTTGGGTGCTGGCAGGAAGGAAGGCATCAGTTCTTCTTCTTTGTCTTTGTTCTTTGCCTTTGTCTTTGTCTTTGCCTTTACCTTGGTCTTCATCTTTGTCTTTGGGGTCTGAACCCAGCTGATGAGAGAAGTGCAATTTGAAGCCACATGTTGCGGGGCAGACGGGTTGGTCCCCATGATCAGGACAGTCTTCGGCTCTGTGGCCCCGGCTCTTCTTCAGCTGCAGAGTTCTTTGTCCATCTCGATCTTGACTCGAAGCTGCCTGGAGGATCCAACCAAAGTTTCCTCTTTTGCACCCACCTTTTATAGGGTTCATCCACCCTTTTGGTTCATTTGCATTGGCTAGCACTGTTGCTGTGCTTATTTCATTGGCTACCTGCTTGGACAGATGATCTCATCTCCATCACTGTCTTAGAGACATTGTGTCCTGATGTCTGTGCTAATGTCTCAGGTTGCTTAACAACCTGTTTCCAAATAAGGCGTTGACCATCTCTGCTCTCCTGTTAGTTCCCCTTTTTCTCCTAACCTTTCACCTACCATTTACCTCCAACACATCAGTGATCTTTAATTGCAGTTACACCTTTTACACCATTTCAAGTTCAGAGTAAAAATCACATTTATAACTTCTTTTACTTCTCTGATTTATCATTCATTTATAATGTTATGATAACCATAATTTATCAGTTACTCTTATTATAATCTTAATGTGGGTTATTACAAATGTTTTCTGAAAAGAAACCAAGAATAATCCATGATTCTTATTATTTGATATCAAAGTTACAGTTACTTGTTTTACTTGTAAGAGTACCCACTAATGCAAGTGTAAGTGTAAGTATTATTACAAGCAAACCAATATTAATATAAGTATTTTACTTTGAATCTTATCCAATTACTCACAATGTTTAGATTTCTTTCTTTAAAACTTTCATGCTTTGAGATAAGTAATAGTCTGAACTATTTTTATAAAACTGCAGGCTGGAAACTTACTTCCTCTTTTTCCAGGAAACCTGCTCTTCTTGTTTCATGACTCTCTCTGTCTTGACTAGGATTTCTTATGATTAAATAGAAAAAAGTAGAATTAAAGCAAAGTTTTCAGGAGACAGAAACAACACACACAACCAAATTGATTTTATTGACATTTAAGTCTAATGTTGGGTCTAGATTTTACTTGAGTAATTAATTTTAAAGATAACTTTATTTATTGTTACTGTTAAACTAAAATCTCCAGCATGGGGAAGTGGGATGATCTCGGATTTTCTTGACAGATTCAAATGGCTGTATTAACAGTTCTTTAACCTTTAACTTTCTGAACATGAATGGAACATTGAACATAAACTGTTATGAATATAACAGTTTATAAACTGTTTCTTCTGCCTACTTCTTACTGCTAGAGGTCTGGCAGCGCTTCCTCTCGCATAGCCGAGCCACATTTGGCTTAAGGGAGGAGGCAGTTGAGACCCTAAGTAGAGCTTGAAGATGCTCGTCAGTAAGTCTGGACCTGTACTTGGACTTATTGAAGTTCAAGGTAGAGAAGAGCTTTTCGCACAAGTATGTGCTCCCAAAAAGACACATGGTCCGCTTGAACATTTGGGAAAGCTCAGGGAAGCTGGGTGGCAATTCTCTCAAAAATTGCCCAAGCTTGTCTGCTTGTCCACTCACCTCCCTGAACTTGGCTTTGAGTTCAGAGTGGCACTGCGGGTCAATGAGCTCCATTTGAAGCACTGTGATTGGTAAGTTAGTTCAGCTCCGCACACAACACTGAAAAGTGCCAATCATATCAAACTCGCAGGCAGTGTTGGCATAGTTACTTTGAAAAAGTAACTTTAATCAAACTACTGATTACTCCTTGAAAAAGTAACTTAGTTAGATTACTGACTACTTGATTTGGAAAGTAACTAAGTTACACTAAAAGTAACTTTTTAGTTACTTTCAGCAGGTGCTGACAACACTCCGCCTCCTGTGAAAATCACATTGAGCTTTGCCAATACTTTTTTGTAAGCTATTTTATAATGGTAACATCAACAATGTGTCTCCACTGATAAGGTTGAACTGAAGAGGAGATTGTAGAAAAATAAAAAACGTGAGTAGTTTGTGTGGTCCACTGTTGTCTGGAAAACTCTAAGAAGGATTTTAAAGCCCCCCCCCCCCCCTTCCCTCCCCCAGCCTCCAGGTTCTGTGTTACCCCTGCATTTGGTGTCACTGCGCACAGAGCTCCTCCTGCAGCTCACAGCTCAGATGGCTGCACAGATTTGCGACACTTATCTTAGTATTAATAATTAGAATTAAGTTGCCATTATAATTATTGGAAACTACGGACACGTTCATTCGTGGCTGTTTTCACGTTTATTGCGCTGTTTAAATTGGTCTCGATGTTTGTAGTTTTCTGGAGCGCAACGCGAAGCTCGACGTCATTCAGTGGTAATACATTAACTTGACATTAACAAAGACACAGCGGGACGGATCATCTGAGAAATGATGAACAGGAGAGACTGACTAAAACTACCTTAATAACGGACAAATTCTGGGATTTATTATGAGTCTCTGCTTATTTCCAAGCCCAAATGAGCAACTTCACGTTCAAAAACGAGCCCAAAAAGCGCAACCCGCCACTCATTAAATCGGCAAGCGACTTTAAAAAATGAAGCCCAAAGCCGCTTATAATAATCGGACTTGGCGGCAGAATCTCAAAATAGTTCCAGTTTTTCCACCAACAAAATGCGCATCTCCCTCCATTGTTTACATTTCTGTCGCATAGAGACGTCGGTCACTCGACAAGACGAGTAGAGGAAATACGATTAAATAACAAAAGAAGATAGTAACGCAAAAATGATTTTGATAAGTAACTGTAGTCTGACTACTGGATTTGAAATAGCAACGCGTTAGATTACTCGTTACTGAAAAAAGTGGTCTGACGTCAGTAACGCATTACAAATTAACGCGTTACTGACATCACTGCTCGCGGGCCACACTAACATTAAACTTTCATATTAAGGTGGGGGCCACAAACTATCGTCCCGAGGGCCGCAGTTGGCCCGCGGGCCGCGAGTCTGAGACCCCTGGTGTAGAAGCTTTAAGCTGCTGCGGCTGCTTCTCTCAGCCTGATCATGAAGCAGGTCATAGTTTTCTGTTTCTCCTCCACTTTGGAAGAAACTCAGCATCTTCACCCAAATCCTGTCTGGCTGATTCCCCTCCATTATGTCACAGTTGACCCCTGACCCACATACACCACTCTGAACCGCCGGCGTCTGTCTGTAAGTACCCTGATTGGATGGTGAGATTCACCCGGGAGCGCGCACACGTGAACACGCTCGTTCCGTGTTTCTAGGAGACTCTTCCACGTGCTCGCGCACATGTGCCGTGACCAATAGGAGGCTCGCATCGCGCGTTCCTGACAGAGGAGGGTGTAGTAACTGAGTGAAGCTGACACCCATCCACGTGAAAAGTTTCAGCAAATAGACTGAGTCGTTGAGCTTCATTGGTGCTGTTAAAAGTTTTCTTTGTGCTGCTTTGGTTAGGACATATTAAAAATTATTATTTTTTTAGGTCACCAAGAGGTCACCATCCCCCGTCTTGCTCTAAAACCAATCACAGTGGGCTACTTGCTGCTATTTTAGTGCTTTGTCGTTTAATCTGTCATTTTTTGCGGCTTTCCTTTATGAGACATCATGGACCCCCTGCATGTGAATGTTTACATCCGGAAACTTCGCACATGCGAGGGCAAACATTATTCTGTTAGTTGCCATCCATAGAAGCGCTGCCGGTAGAACAATCCCGTTAGCAAAATGAAACCTGGAGATGTAGGTATTACTAATTTAGTGCAGTGCGCCGAAGCAAAGGGAAAAATTGTTAAACAACTCAAAGCCATCATAATATCATAAAGGAAAGCTGCACTAATTATGGTTCTAACAGCACAAACTTGCACAAACGAAGCACTGAAGGAGGAGCAAGTAGCCCACTTAAGTTTGTTATGGAGCAAGACGGCGGGATGGTGACCTCTGGATGACCTAAAAAAATATTTTTTAATATCTCAGAGTATTAAAATTCTGATTTTAATATTCTGATTAAAATTCTGATTTTAATATTCTGAAGCACAGACGAACATTTTAACGGCAGAAACCTGCACAGGACACCGAGCATGCAGGCTATTTGCTGAAATCATCCAAGTGGGTGGGTGTCTGCTTCACGCAACTGGGTTAAGTGCGTGGAATGCGCGGCCCCGCTGCAGGTTGGAGTGGAAGAGGCTCTGCTGCTGTCTGCAAGCTGTCTGACCCGCAGGAGAGATGCGCTACATTCTGGTGCAAACTGCGCCAACGCTCTGAGGAGCTGCTGCTCAGAGACAGGACTCTACTGCGTTACTTTCCTGTCCAGTTCATCCGTTGATGCCTTTGGATTTGTTATTCCTATTATCGGACATGATGTATGCGGGCGGAAGATTCTAACGGAACGTTGGCCGGTGGGTTCTGCGTGTCCTTCTAGAAAAGGAGCAGACATGTATGCAGGACGCAAGAGGAGAAAACCTGTCCAGAGAGCGTGAGTTCCGATGAGTTTCTCATCTTTATTATAAAATGTGTTTTAAATGAGTGCAGATCAGTTGAGATGCACCTGCTGAGCAGAACTGGGCTTCAGAAGGCGCAAAACTGCGGCCAGACAAGTAGAACTAGTCTGACGAATTCGTGGAGATTTCGTTTTTTTCTTAGCTCGCACTAATTTTGAAAGCCCCGATTATTCTGGAAAAATGTGGTTTTAGAAAAAGAAAAACGCTGGAAAAAATGTTTTTGTTGTAAAAAGAGATGGATCAGATCTCAGGCCTGCAGAGGCCTCAGCGTCCGACCTGCAGCTTCAGCTTCCTCAACAGAAATAATAAATTAATCCCTAAGAAGATGGAGGAGCAAATAGGCCTCAATATTCCATTCGTTTTAATAACTTTGTATTGGCTGTTTAGCAACATTTAGTTTGGTCATCGGGATCAGTACGACGCCATTTTCCTCATGAACGTCCTTCAGAAGATCAGCTGCATCGCTCCTTTAGCTCCCATCCACTCAGCGCGCAGTGGCCTGGATAATATTACACACGTTTTATTATACTTTATTTCAATATTTTCAGATGCAGAAATGAAAACAGTAAAATCTAAAGTAACAGCAAATTGTAGCTCGATCAGTCAGAAATGTTCTTTATTTTAAAAGCTGCCTGTTATCAGCTTTTTTAAGAAGCGAAATGAATCCCTGACAGCGTAGCTTCACTGTCAGGGATTCAGCTGAATTAAAAATAAATTACACAAACGATTTTATTGCAGTGGAATACAAAAAATGTCCAAGTTGAAAATGAAATTTAATTATTTCTTACTGTGAAAATGAGATTTTAGTCTGTGATGTTCTGTAAGCTCGGCTGTTATCTACCAAAAGCCCTGCAGTTCTTCTCCAACTCCTATTTGTTACAGAAAAAAAAAATTCTGAAGTGCATTGAAATAAGACATCTTGATATGGAAACAAAAAGTCTGAAGGTGCAATTTAATTTCAAAACATGATAATCTTTTCCCCAGAAACCAATAATACTAATGGCAAATAACTATTGAAATATAATTAATATATTATTTAAAATATGATACTTTAGACCAGTGGTTTTCATGCATATTTCACTACATTTTATGATTTTGCTTTGAAAAAGTACAGAAAGAAAATTGGGACATATCATTATGCAGCTTTGCTCAGTTTCTGACAAATGAATGATGTATATAAATTAGGAACTGACATTGCAATTGCTCATTCATAAGATATTATAACAATAAGACAAAGATCAGTAACAGAACACAACAACTTTCTATGCATTTTAAAGAACCCCTACAAAGTGAACATTCTGAAATCTTTACAGCAGCTCATGGTAAAAATAAAAATAAACATTCCCACCCTTAAAGTCAAACAAGAAATTTTCCCACCTAAATGTTTCAAATCAAACTGATTTTAATATCTGATAAAGATAATCTGAAATATAAAAATCTTTTTTCTAAAGATGTCATTAATTAGATGGTGAGGGGATCCATAGCAAACAATATGTCTCTCCTAAACCTGCTAACTTGGTGGATCCATAGCAAACAATATGTCTCTCCTAAACCTGCTAACTTGGTGGATCCATAGCAAACAATATGTCTGCTAACTTGGTGTTCCACCAATAACTCACATCCAGATTTTGTGTTACCTAGCAATGACTTAACACCACCAATAAGGGATTTTGGCCTTCTCTCCTTTACAGACGTTTTTTCATTTAGAGGGGCTCTCCAGTAAGAATGCCTTATTAAGCGTCATACTATACTCTCCGACTAACCATACTTTGGCTAGGTCAATCCAAAACTTCACTTAGTTTTTCTTATCCATTTAGTGTGGTCTTTCTACTGGACTTTCTTTTGTTGTCCTGCTGCAGAACCAAAGTGTTATTGGGCTCCAGGTTCTGTTCTGATGGCTGGATGTTCTCCTGCATGATGTTCTGGTGGAAAGGAAGCTTCATCACACAAACATCACCATGTTTGACTGTCAGTATGATGGATCTGTTTCTGAAAATCCAGCTCTGTTAGCTTTGTCTTGCTTGGTGCAAGGTGAGGACCTAAATGCAGACACTCAGGCGAATTCATATGATGGTTAGTTTAATGAGGGGATAGAACAGGTTAGAACGGACAACACACAGGGAACCATAGGGATAGTAGTATCCAGCTGCAACTGACAGCCAATGAGGAGTTTAAATACTGGTGATTGGATGGAGAAACAGTGGCTGAGAAATGAGGCCAGAAAGGTAGACTGAATCTTCCTAAAGGGTCTGCTTTCTTCTCATTAGTCCACACATCTTTGGCATCATCAGGATTTTTTTTTTTGGTAAACGTGAGACAGGCCTTTGTGTTCTCTGCGTCACCAGTGGTTCTGGCCTTGGAGGCCATTTTGCCCAGTCTCTCTTACTTGCTCTTAATCTTTAGTTCTGACCTCCATCCAGTAAGTGAGGCCTGCAGAGTGATAGATGTTTTTCTGGGTAGTTGTGTGACCTGCTGGTTGAACCATCAATGTGTTCCTAGAATAATTGACCAGTTTCTCCTGGAAAGGGTCATCACTGCTGTGTGTTTCCTCCAGCTGTGGATGATGACGCTCACTTTGTTTGATGGCATCCCAGAGTTTTAAAAATGGCTTTGTAATCCTTTCCACACTGATAGATGTCTTTGCTTGTGAAATCACCCCACTTGAAAAAAATTGAGTTTAATCACAGTTTCTTTAGGATTTAATAAGGAATCAATCTCTTTTTGTCAGACTGACATGTTTGGGTATAGCTTTTTCTCCTTGAATGAATGAGTTAATTGCTTAAAATGTTTATTTTAGTTTGCTATGATTGTGTATTTTGTATGTTGGAATGTAGCAATATAATAAATAAAGCTAAGCTCTGCTGGGGGAATTACAATCAGATTATTTCACAAAATAATCAGATTTTCTATGTCTCACTCTTGTAGAGAATAGCATTACTGAAATCTGAATGAAATAGTAAGGAACATTATTTTCTGACACAATTTAAATATCAAAAATTACTGCAGATGAAATGATTGGACTTTGCCGTTGTGCTGGTGAGGATTAAAGATGCTCTGACTGTTGTTTGGTTGGAACACAGTTTTAATGCTGAATGGATGCAGGACATCCATTATTGTACGATGATGACAGTTAGCTTAATTAAAATAAATAAAATTATTCTAATATTGCTACTGTAGACATGGCAGCTGCTGTGTAACAATATACATGGGTCAATTTCTTTTATTACTTTGTTGATTATTTGGAGACAAAATCGGAATGAACTTGCAGTGAACTCTTTAGTTGCCATCCTAAGAGGAAGAATGGTTACATTCGAACAGGTAAATGCAATTTGAAGCAGATGTGTTTTTGTAGCAGTCTGAAAGGCTCAATATGAAACTTTCCCCTTCAAAAAATCTGATTTGTGCATCTTCCATATGATATATATGATATATGATATCCATATGATATGTCTCACATCATATATCTCTGATGTGAGACATGCCTCATATTTCTGCACCAGAAGTAGCCAGTGCTCCAGCCGCTATACCAGTCAAACTGGAAGTCCTGGAAACTTGTGACATCACTTAGTCAAAAGTTGCTTGTAAGTTTTAGAATGAATCAAAATTTAAAATGACTAAAAACTAGGAGTTTCTGTTCCTTGGTGAAAAAAAAAATGCATGTGATATTTGTCCAGTGTAGGTGATAAAAGAAAAACTGGACTGACTTTAATTTACGTGACCTTTAAGTCTATTTTATGATTCTATTCTATTCATTGTAAAGCTCATATTGTACACAGGACTTATGTATTTTTCTGTTTATTCGCAGCTCTTGCTGTGGGGCATTTTGATTGGGAGCCATTTCCTGTCTATGAACTTTAGACAAGAAACACAGAGACTTTTTTTGGTGGGGAAGAGATTTATGTTTATTTGCTTATCGACATTTAAAATCCAAAACTCTTTTGTCTTTTGTGTAAAAAAAATTAATTTTGGTAAGTTATTATAATTATTTGTCTACACCTTATAGTCTATGACCCTGTAGTGTGGACTGGTTAAATATATATATATATATATATATATATATATATATATATATATATATATATATATGTTAAAAAACTAACTTTAAAATCGTATTTATGAGCAGGGATATCTGGCTGCAACCCTGTAAAAAATAAACACTGTACAACTGTCACAGCTTGATGAAGAGACATGTGAACCACATGGTAATATAGAAGGGCCTGGGGGCCCGGAGTCTGGGAGGCTGGGTGCTGTGACCAGACTTCTGGCCTGTTCTCTCACTTTGCAGTGATGGTGAGTCATGCACGTCACCATGAATGAACTTGGAGTCACCATGACAGCTGCACCAAATGTACTGCCTTCTTGTCTTTGCTGGTATAATCCTCCATGCATGATGCAGTCAGATCTCTGGTTTAAGCAGCAGGAAGCCCTGCCCTCTGCTGAATTGGGAGCATGTGATTATCAGCTATTAGAGGCGTTCCTTTCTCAACTGGCTGCAGGAGCCTTCATCTTGGATCATGTCCACCCGGGTTAATAAGGACTGAACCCTCACTCAGTGCTGTTTAGTTGTTGGCATGCATTCTCTTTGTGACTGAAATAAATATTCTCTTAATGATGCTAACATTTAAAAGCATAATTTATTACCGTATGTGACTGTAGTCACATGTGGGGTACCCCAAGGTTCAATCATAGGGCTGCTCTTATTCAGTATGTGCTGCCACTAGCTAAGCTTGTAACAGGAAATAAAGATTAGTTACCATAGCTACGCAGATGATACACAGTTCTACATTACGATGTCCACAGGTGACTCTGAACCCATACATGCACTGACCAGATGCTTAGAACAGATAAATGTGTGGATGTCTAAAACTTTGTAAAAACTTTGAAGTTATTATCTTTGGACCCATAAGAGGAACAATCTAGAGTTACAGATCTAGAGTCAGTTATCACAGCTGGAAGCTACAGATCAGCCTGAAATCTGGGTGTAGTGATGAACTAAACTTGAACCTACAGAGTCATATAAAAACAGTTACAAAGTCAGCCTTCTATCCTGTAGAACATTTCCAGGATTAAAGGACTAATGTATTAGCAAGACCTAGAGAAAATCACCTATGTGTTTATTTTTAGTTGCATTGATAGTGAAGGCTTTGATTGATAAATCAAGTAATATAAATATTTCTCGTAATTACTCTTTTCTCTAGCTTTTCTTCTATTCAGTAAGTCATCAGATGAAAGCCTTAAGGCCTATTACGTTATTTAGTATGAATAAATGTATTTCTTTTTTTTTTTGTTAGAATGAGTCATATAGATTGGACTATAAACATGAGTTATGATCCCACTCATACTATTATTATTATTATTTGATGTTTTTTGTGTTTTGTCCTTTGTAAGTATGAGTGTGAATATGTGTTCCTATTGTTCTTTAACTGCCTGTCCTTGGTACACACTGTTTTCTCTGGTGATGAATTGCATGCATACCGTAATTCCATTTTTGCTTTGATTTCACAATGTAAAAATTAATTCTATTAAAGGCATGCATATTATCCATTTCAACGTTAGGATTTTGATGCATAAAATTAACTTAATCAGATGAGGGCTCACTTTCAAGGTAATTACTCTTTCTGAAACTTGGTTAAACAGTAATATTTCAGATGATGAAATTATGAATGATAATATAATATTAGAAAAGATGCATCGGTTAATAGTAAGAGGTCTTCTAACCTCAAATTTGACTGGAGAACTTATTTCTCAAACCGTTTATCCTTTGTTTGTTGAATGCTTTTTATTAAAATTACTCTACATCAGAATAAACATCTTCTCATAGGAAATAAAAGTGCATTAACTCTCCAGACTTCATTATTGAAAAACATCATCCATCTATTTTCCAACATGCTTATCTTTGGTGGGGTTGTGAGGTGTGCTGGTGTCTATCTCCAGAGATCAATCAAACTGACAGTCATGATTTTGGACTGTGGGAGGAAGCTGGAGTACCCAGAGAGAACCCACGCACGTCATTTTTATACAGCTGAAAAACCACCTCATCCTGCCACAAAAACCTTTCATTGAAAAACATTTTCTTGAATCTGGCATGTTTCCATTAAGCAAATTTATTTTGGTTATTCCAGTTTGTGCAATTTCATGGTCAATGGAAACAGAGCTTATGACATCAACATCTTCCCATACTTAATGATGGCCAGATGACATAGGAAATTTCACTGCTGTACGGTGGTGCCCAAGTCACAATCTACTATCCTGCAACCCTGCTCAAACATACCTGGTTCCAATGGCTGAGTTCCCTTAGCAGTTCATTAGATTCAACTGTGTTTGAGAAGGGACGCTTCTAAAAGTTGCAGGATGGTAGTGCTCAAGGACTGAACCTGGGCACCATCGCGCTACACACAGTCTATAAAAGGCCCAGGTAGAAAAATGATTAGCTCCATTTAGTAGAACCACCCTTTGTCTGGACTGCAAGTGTTCACCAGCCTGAGGTGTGGGAATCTTCATTGGTGCTGACAAAGTGTTAGCATTAAGTAATGCTATTATTGAGTCACTGCTCCAGCATTTGAGAAGCACTTGCTTAATTTCCATAGAACTGGTTTCCATTTGGTGTTAGGGAGGTTTCTTCAGGTCGCCACTACATTTCCTAACAATTTTGACAGTCTTAATGAATAATCACATTACATATTTTATCAGTATCAAATGTTTAAAAATGGCTTACAGCTATGTATGTTTAACACAAGACCAAAGGTCAATATTGATGGGAATCACAATAGATTGGACTATACACATTTTAAAACATAAGTGTTTTAAAAACTGCTATTTTAGCAGAGGTTGGACAAATCTAAACTCTACCTAAGACTTTATTCATCTGTCTATCAGGGTGAAACAGCCATCTGCTGAGGGAACCAAGTCAAATCCGTCCAAACGGCACAGAGACAGGCTGAATGGCGAACTGGAGCAACTGGCCAGCCTGCTGCCATTTCCTGAGGAGGTCACTGCTAGTCTGGACAAACTATCCATCCTACGGCTGAGCGTCAGTTACCTACGAGCCAAGAACTTCTTCTCTGGTGAGCTTACACACCAAATTGGGTTTCTGACATAATCTGATGTTTTCTTATTTGTTTGTACTACTGCACTGCAACAGTGTCTTTAGTAAGAGACATGAACTCTCATGTGGTGTGAACATGGGGATAGTCTTGATGTTCTGTGCAATACTTTCCACTTACTGTGGTAAATCTCTAACTTAGTCTATGTTTGTCTTATTTTTTTGTGTGGAAAAACATGACAGTAGCTTTTAAGTGATGTGTAAGTTAGAGTGTTTTTGCAGATGGAGCTGTTTTTGTGATATATCTTGTGGAACATGAACATATATCTCATATCAGAGCTTTATGGAAGTTACCATGTATGCTGATGTTTAAACTGGTTTCAGTGAGTGTTTAGATGACACCTTTGAGAGATGCCATCTGACAGGATTGTTATTTATGGAGATGAAGAGTTTTAGGTAGGCTTCTTTTCTTTAAGAAGCAAACGGAGTAGCCTCAGAGGAGCTGCTTGTGTTTTCTCCACTGAAGACATTGTAACTTTATGTGAAAATGCTGCAATGCGGCCACTGGATGCTCTGGGAACATGAATAATGGAGAGAAACTGTGAAGTTTAAAGAATTTATGAAATGAAGGCAGAGCCATGTTTGTTTAAGGAAGCTGCTCTTTGAAATGGCTGTTTGGACTGAAGCAGACAGGATGCAGCTGCACTGATGCGAGCAGTGCTTCTTCTCTGCTGTGTGGCTGCATAGACACACAGCCCTGAAAACAGATAGCTACATGTCTGCAGTTTTTCATCCTTTGACAGAGTAATGCAAAACCATTTCACATCTATTTGGCTGCTAAAGATGTCACATAGAAATATTGACATTGGAGTCCAACCTGGACTCCAATGTCCAGTTTGGACATTGTTTCAAAGTGTAAACTATGAAACAAGCACTTGTCTATCAACTGTAGCTCACTTCCTGCTGTCTTTAAGTAACTAACAAGCTCAGGGTTGTTAGATTAGGGCAGCAGATTTGCTGTGCAGCGCTCAGGACCAGGACCATGTGGCCGTTGCTCCTGGCTTTCTGACAAACTCAATGTAATTAGTTGTGTGTAAACAGCACTAGTTCTGTGTTTCAGTTGTTTCCAGAAGTGGACAGTCTGATCAGCAAAGGTTTAGCTGGGATGCACTCTGGAATTAGTGCAAGAGCCTCAAAGCATGACTCTGTTTGGTGTTTACAGGAGCTGTGGAACACCAGGAGAAGTCAGCGTTCATCAACTTTTAAAACATGGCCATAGGCTTAGGTTGTTTGTTGTGTTTGCATTAAAATGTGGTGCTAAAGGTGAACAGAGCTGTGGTGTATATTCTGGGAAATATAATTATCCCATCAGGTGGCCATGTTTGTTACAGTTTGGCACTGCAGAGGCAGAAAGGATCGACCCCTGTGTAAAGTAAAAATAGCATTAAAACCCTAAGTCATAACCAGAATGATAAAGTAGTTTTTATTGTCTACCAAGTATAAGCATCACAGAAAAATCAACTAGCTAGGAGCACAGTGTTATTGTAGCCTAGTGCCTAATGCTAAGCCAGGTAACCTTTTGGTGAATGTTATAGAACGTATTATCTGGCTTGCCTGTTTTAAGTTGTTAATCATTACTTGGACTATAAATACTGCTGCATAAGGCCTAAAAGCATCAATGTAGTAGAACTTATAAGTGTTGTTCTTCAAATGAGTGGGAATATGTTCATGTACTGTAACTCTCTACATGTTGCATACAGCATGTCAGCTGTCATGGCAGCAGGTATTAGTCACCTCAGTGTACTATGGGTTAAAAGGAGCAAAGCCAAATGATTTAGGAAATGACAAATGGACTGAAAGGTTTTGCTTAGCCATCCTGCGGTCTTAGCGCAACAATTAGGAAGAGCATGAAAAATGTCATGGTGGGACAGAAGGGAAGCATTTAGGTTTGACCATTACATTCCGAAACCACACACAAAAAGACATTGTAAAAGCTCACATGGGGTCAGTGCGACCCTGGTGCACCGCGCACAAAGTAAAAATCTCATGAGGCCTAAATAACCACATCTCTTCCCTACACTACAGCTGGATCACCACTACAAAACCTGCCACAAACGCTAAGGCTAGTTAGTATGGCCACCCATGATGGCCATGCTAATATTTCTCTGTTTATTTCCATTTCAGGGAAATAAACAGTTTCCCTGAAATGGTATATTGTTTCTCCGCCATTTACATATTGAGCAGCGTACATACTGTTAATTGACAATAGCTTTTTTCCCTTCCAGCAATGTGCGCATGCACATAATTTTCAGATATAACAATAACATGCAGGGGATCCAAGGGCTACGTATGACTGGGTCGAGGTGTACATTATGTATGTCAACATTTTACTGCTGTTCAGATGCTATCATTAGGTGTTTTTATGCTAGTTTTAGTTATCAGCTAGTTTTACATGTTTTCGTCACTCTGCATGGAGTTTATAATTGTTGTACAACATGCTTATTCTAGCATACATGTCATAAAACTATTTTAGATAGCTTTAGCATTTCAGCTAATTGAAACTTTTTCATGTTTTTCTTTCTCTGCATGGAGTATGTTCCTGTATTTTAGATAATTTTAGCTAATTTTAGCTTTTACATGTCTTTTTTCACACTGCATGGGGTACTTTGCTGAAAGTCAACTTGCCAGTGATAGCCTACAAGCTATTATTAGTATTTCCACTAGCTTTAGCTTTTTATCTCATTTTACCTTCTAAACCGCTAAGGCCTTACAGCATTGGTTGGTAAGCAGTGTTATTCAGCATTTTTCTATAGTCTGTGGTTTGGGTTTTTGGAAAAGTTGAAGGGTACAAATACTTTTGCAAGCCACTGTATGTTCATCATGAGCTCAGTGCAATGAGAGGTTTTATCACTGCCATTCTCAATTGAGTAGAATAATTCACACTAACACAATAATTTATGTTTGCACAGCAATGATCAATGCTCACGGACACAGAAAAAAACAGCTGACATATTAATTATGCTGTAGAAACTCATAAAATGAGCATCAGCATATTTAAAAACAGACATAATATGTCACTTGTCATTTCTGTTGGACTGCCAGTGTTGGTTCTTATCTGGACAGTAGCTGCTGTCCTGATTAGCTGCAAATAGGTGCAGATTAACACCTGAACTGAGCCTAACCTGACATAAGCCTTTAGGGGCAGCATGTAGTCTAATGTCTCTTTTCTCTGTGATCTTTATTACAGTGATTCTTTGGTGATGTTGCAGCTTTAGGTACAAACAATCTTTTTCATTGTGAAACATTAATGTGCAAATGTTATTGATGGAAACAAATTAATAAATGTACTAGATAATCATTGAATTATTTTAAACAGTATGTTTGTATTAGAGACATGTTTATTCACTGAAAATAATGAATATCCCCCCCACCAATATATGTATGCAAGTGATGTATATGTATATATGGTCACGGGTAATTTTCACCATGCTGACTTGAAAGTAGTGCTCCCTAAATTCCACCAGCACATTAAAAGTTGAAGGGTACAACTTTTAATGTGCCCTTGCACCCTTCAATAGTTCCCCTCGCATCTTAGCTCCTAGTTTCTTACACTTTGAATTACTTTTTATGATAACAAAAATGAACAACTTAAAACTCAAGAATTATTAGTTTTCAATGATTGTAGAATTGAAAGTTTAGGCATTAACGTGAGCCAGAGTGATGTAAACCTGCCAGCAGACAGCCAGTGTTGCTTTGTCAGTGAAAGTTGAAGCGTCTGTCTGGACATCAGTAGGGATGCAAAGTTTGCTCTATGACTTTTCCCATCTGATTGCAGATATAAAAGTGATTCTTAAAGCAATCTGCTATCAGACCTCATGGCATCTTCTTCCCCCTGTTTTGTGATGTAACCTGAATGTGGGTGAAGGATCTGATCTAATCATCAACATTACTCTGCAGCTGAGCAGTCAGTGCCAGGGAACCCTTCCCCTTCATAGGCTTAACATGCTGGCCTGATGCTGTCTGCACATGTAGCACTGTTTCATAATTCGTCTGATCAGACAATGTTGCATAAACAGACTGCTGCTAAAGCAGTATTTCTTATATGATTCATCTGAAAATAAAGTATTTTCTTCTAACCTATCAATGCATCTGTGTGTGTGGGGGTGTGCGTGGGTGTGCGTGTGTGGGCGTGTGTGTGTGTGCTGTTTTTCAGTTATGGACTGGGTTTAGGACTGATGTGTGAATTGAGTTCAGGTCAGGGTTAGGCTGGAGAAATGAACGCTGAATGTTAGGCAATGCAAAGTTCTTGTGAAGGTCGCAAGACATACTATATATATGTGTGTGTGTGGGGTGGGGCGGGGTGGGGGGTTGGGGGGGGGGTGTCTGTGTATGCTGAGCTGTGACAGCCCTTTGGAGGAATTCCAGGACAACATGTAGGGATTGGGCTGGAAATGTAAACAGCACCAGCTCAGAATGTTCCAGTTAATCCTGCTGTAGTTTGTATGATGAACAAATTGAAAGTGGTGAAATATTTGCCAATATTTGCAGTGTTTTCTGGATCATTGGACACTGCAGGACAGCCTTGAGTTGATATGTTTCATGTATGTGCTGATCAAAACTAGTGATCAATGGATTGATAAACATTGCTTAGAATTTCAGTTGGTTCAGTATTCTGAGTGCATCATATCCAGATCCATCTCCAGACAGCGAATAAGACCTATTGCTAAAAATCATTACTTGCTAAACTTGTGAAAACTTGTGCAGCATCCTTCGCTCTGAGGTCCAGGTCTACTTCACCATGAAACTCAAATCTTTCAGTTACCATGGCTACCGGCTCTGAATTGCCCTATGGATCTGCGTCCTGATTTGTTCATTCTGATCTCAAAACCACTTTTTGTTAACCACTTTTTGAGATGGTCTTACCCTAAATGATTTCTATATTTTGTCTCCTATCACAATGCCTTCAAGTCATTTCTGCATGTATTTTCAGTTTGTAGTGTTATGGTGACTGTGAGTCTTCTGTGTTTTATTACTTCAATGTTGCTTCTATTTGTTGCTCCCAATGTAAGATGACCTTAAAATACCAAAAAGCATTTTAATTCTTATCTTGGTTGTGTTTCAATGTATTAGAACTTGAGCCCAGATATTCAGGCTCAGCCTTCTGCCTTCCAAGACAGTCTGCTGGTTTGATTGTAATAATCAGCAGAAAATTTCCACTTTCACCAAAAGGACCCCGACTATCTATTGTCATCATCATCTTTGTATCAGACTGTCAAGAACCTTCTACTATCTTTGTACTTTTATTTAATAAATGGTTAAATTCAAATTTGGAAAAGAAATCATTAATGGAGATGACAATTGTTTAATAGTTTTATGAGAAAAGGCGAGTTTGTGTATCTGCTACCAACAGACAAAAGCTTAAAACAAAAAATCTTACCAATGTAAGCAAGTTGTGGTTTTTTGGGGTCACTGCTTACATGTCAATCAGGGTGCCATGGCAACCATCCGCTCACATGCCCTGACACCAGTCTATATTCACCACAGGAGGTGACTGGACAGGTCAGAAAAAGCAGTTTATTGAAGTCCTATTGAAGAATAATGAAGTTGCACCAAAACCTACACAGCAATGCATAACTCATTATTAATGCAAGCAGTGCAGCTCAAATTTGAGCTCATTAGAAGTAATGTAACCTCATTTACTGACTTACCTAATCAAACAGGATGGCTTAATTTTAGAGACAATAAATGTGTAAATAAATAAATAAGATTTTTGAAAATCCAAAAGCTACTTAAACAGCTCTACCAAATTCATGAAAAACTTATGTGTGAATAAGCTTAAAGATTAGACTGGTTACACTTCCAACTCAAATCCTACAGTATGCTTTCTGGTACCTTCTTGGACTCTTTACATTGCACCATCCCTGACATAGAGTTATTGTTAACCTTCTGTTCTTAAACTTAAAGATCTGGCCCAGAATTAGTTATCCCTTCACTTCAGCCTCTGGGTCAGGGGTCTTCACGGGTCACGACTTGGTGGTCCTGGGGGATCAGAGATCAATGATCAATTAGTCTTGCAACCTTTCTCATTCCTCTATCTAGTCACTTGAGCAGAGAGGTAACTGACCATTAGTGACAAGTAAGAGTTATCATTCTAGAAGTTTGTTTCAGATTTGTGGTGCATAGAAGCTGAATGCTGCTTCTCCATGTTTGGTTCTGGTTCTGGATGAAGAGCTGACCAGAACCAGAACCTGAGAGGTCTGGAAGGTTGATACAACAATAGATCTTTAATGTAGTGTTATGCTGAGCTGTTCAGTGATAAACAAACTAACAGTAAGGACTTTAGAACTGGGTGATATGCTCTATCTTCCTGGTTATAGTGAGAACAACAGCAGCAGCATTCTGGATCGGCTGCAGCTGAAGGAATGATTTTTTTTAGATAGCACTATGAAGACACTGTTGGAGAAATCAATGCTATTAAAGATAGAGACACATGCACATTCTGGCAGTCACTGCAGAGCTTGATACACATGCTGGCCTGTGTGTTTGTCCCTACAGTTGCCCTGAGCAGTCAGAAGGGAGCCGCTGGAGCCAGAGGGAACAACGAGAAACCAGGAGGTGGAGAGAAGCAGGTGTGTGAAGGAGAGCTGCTGCTGCAGGTCAGTACTTCACCTCATACAGGATGGATCTGTTGTTTGTAACATTCTGTACATCTACTTTTACAGTTTATAAGTTTTTTGCAGGGTGTGGATAGTGATGATTGGTTCTGGCTCTCATGTTCCCTTGTGACCCTGCCTGCCTTGCTCTGAGAATTTAAAGTGTTACACTTTACTCAAACAGATCAGATCTTAAACACAAAAACTGGATAAACTGCATGTCAGATATCTTATTTAATCCAATTTGAACTGAGTTGAGTGCTGCTTTCGACGGTTTTCTGTCGTTTTATAAATGAGTATTTTCTGCACACAGGGAGTGAGTGTAAGCTTAAAGCTTTGTACAGAAAATTACTTTGCCTTCATTTTCTGTTAAATTTCACTTTTTTATTTAATTTCCATTGCTCCATCCGAATTGGTCCTTTTCAGCGTTTGCCTGATAACTGAGCATTTCTGTCTCCCTTTGAGCCTGAGACAAAGGATCCTTTCTTAAACCTGATAACCCTGAAAGCATCTGCATCTTTTACTCCAGAAGAAAGACTCAGTGGCTGGTTGCTAACATGTGTTGGGAAGATAACATTGTGTCACCTCCCAGGTGTGTTGCTGTTGAAGTGTTTAAAACTGTTGGTCAGAGAGCTAATCTCATGGAGCTTCTGTGTTTCTCTTTAGTGCCTGTGTCACTAAGTAGAACAAGCTCACTGGCACAGAGGTCTTTTGGGTTTTGGTGCAGTCATTTCAGCGATTTTCCACTCCAGTTCCTTCAAATGTGCATCAGCCTGGCATTCCAGGGAAATGGAGGGAGAAGGCTGCCAAATATTCTCCAACTGGAGCTGGGAGATTTAGTTGTACCATTCCTCATATTGGTAATAATGAGAATACAAAGGTCATTTAGAGAAACAATATTCCAATGAAGTTATGGCTGAACATTATAATTTTCCTGACTGAACCTGTGCTGAACCAGTTTGCCTTGACATCAGATGAGAGGAACTGTGAGCCATCCAGGCAGTCAACTCAGCCTGTAGGAAATCTTCATCTTTCAGATTTATCCTCTGTGTGCCTGGATTAACAACCAGGGGAGACAAACAGAAATGCATATGAACAACGCTTGAACCAAAATGCTCTCTTGAAACCTGATGACCTCTTTGTTGACTTTTTCATTGGAGTGTTGCAAGTCACCTCTTCATCTGCAGACTGAGTCCCATGATAAGCAGCTGGGAGGTGAGTGGGTGCTGCACCGGTGTGAGGACATGTAGCCTCAGTCATATCAGTGCTGCCAGCCCTCTCTGTGAGCTGAAGGACTCAGCTCCTCTTTGTGGCTGATTGACATTTGCAGTCTTCTGTTTGCTTTGGATGAGATGTGGCAGATCACGAGATGAGTGTGTACTGTCTAACTCTAACCCTACGCTGCAGGACAGTGGTGAGCACAAATCAGTTTAGTGAGGTGAAAAAAATCTGAGCGTCTGTTTTTATTATTGAATATTTAATATTTATTAAAAATATTTAATATTTCTTTGTTTTAGTCGACACATATAATAATACATTAAACTATCAAGATGTAGCATAAGCATAAAACAATGCAGTTATTTTCCAATAAACACAAGTGAGATAAAAGTAATAATGCCAAACTTTCTGCCAAAGTTCTCAGAACAGAATTCAATTCAGAAGCTGGTGACAAATAAGCCAGCAGTGGTTGGGACAGACCACTAGTGTAAAAAGTTGAGGGGTGAAAGCGTGAGCTGTTCCACTGCTTGTAGTGATCTGTAGATATTTTTATGTCAACACATTATACACAAAGAGTCAGTAATAATATTCACAGACAAGTAAGAAAATGTACAGAGAGGCATCACAACTCATTGTCCTCAACATTTCATTTAAATCCTGATAACACCGCCCAGTAATAAAATACTCTCACCCAGAACAGAGGGGGAGCGGTGTGACAAACAGCATACCGGTACATTGATTCAACATTGATTCAACATTGATCATACGTTGATCAGACGTTGATCCGAGGTTGGCATTTCAATCATTAGAATTCAACCACAAAACGAAACACTGATTCAATAACATCTTTTCAACATTAGTTAATTGGCTACAATCGAATGATAGTCTGATGGTTAATCCATCATCAATCGTCAACCTTAAACAGAACAAATCTTTTTGACCATAATTCAACATTGAATTATCATTGCTTGCTATTTGGGAAATCTCTCTCTCAGGTTTTACTTCAATTTGTGAGTAGATCATCTGAATCTGTGTTTGTGTACGATAGGGGTCTCAAACTCCAGTCCTCGAGGTCTGCTGTCCCGCAGCTTTTAGATGTGCCACAGGTACAAAACACTGAAATGAAATGGCTTAATAACCTCTTTCTTGTGTAGATCAGTTCTCCAGAGCCTTGCTAATGACCTAATTATTCTATTCAGGTGGTGCAGCAGAGACACATCTAAAAGCTGCAGGGCAGTGGCCCTCGAGGACTGGAGTTTTACAACTGTGGTGTACAGGCTTAGAAAGGATAGTGATGTTCTAGTATGGCCTAATATGTTAAAGTCAACATTACAGTTTCAGTGGTTTCTAACATGTTGATCCAATTCCACTAGTGTCATATAAACCAAGGCTGTGTGGCTTTTTGTCCTGCAGGCTCTCAATGGGTTTGTCCTGGTTACTACTGCAGATGGGACCATTTTCTATTCCTCTCACACCATCCAGGACTACTTGGGCTTCCATCAGGTATTCTTCACCTTGAGTCTGCTCTATTAGGTGGTGAATGTCAAACCCAGAGTATGGAGGCAGGGTGGGTTACAACTTTTCTACTAGTGGAAGATGAAGTTATAAGCAGGCAGAAAAAAACAATCACTTATAAGCGATTCTGTGTAGACACACATGAAAAAAGTCTGTTATGTAGTACATTTGCCACCAGTCATTGGTTTAGCATTAAAGGCTGATATTTAAATCCAGATGAGGAGTTTATGTTCAACATGTGGGTGGGATAAGCTGAAGGGTTTTGGTTGTTCGTTTTAGATGTCTATCACTGCATTTTCTATTTATATCTTGGTTTTTTCTTATTAGAGCCACAGGAACAGCTGTGCTCTGCTGAAAACAGGATGGCGGTGCATCCTAAGATCCCAACATAAACTGGCCGCCATAGCACCAAACTGAACATGCATAGCTGCTTTTCTCTTTAGCTGGAGCCTTTGGGGGTTATGTGACTATGATGTTGTCTTTGCTATAACTAGTGATTGTTCCATCACTGGAGCCTGCATAACAAACTCAGCAATAATCTGTTTATCTAAAGTAATTCTGTGTGTTCATGTTTATGTATCTTGGTTTTCTTTAGAAATTTGGGAACCCACATTTTCTAAAACAACATGCTATATTTCCACTGGAGGCAGGAAGGACCTCATGGTTTGAAGTTCCTGCACAGATGTAGAAAACCTTGCCCCAAGCCAATCTCAAACCAATTTACACTCCTTCATACCCCATGTCACATTGTTGTGCATCTGTGGGGCATTTCAGTGGTGCAGTAAGACACGCTGTGTCTTTTATAAGTGTGTATCGTCTTTCTACTTGCCTCATGTACTCAGTTAATTCCTTCATGTATTTCTTTCTTTCCTCGTTAGACTGATGTCATTCACCAGAGTGTGTATGAGCTTGTCCATACAGAGGACCAGCAGGAGCTGAGAAGAAACCTGCACTGGGCTTTGAATCCTCCCCAGGATGCAGCGTCTGCCATGTCCCAGGACTCCCCTCAAGGTGACCACTCTCTTCTAATCATGAGAAAACATGAGAGGACCTATCAAGACTGCAGAGTCTTGATTAAGTCTTTACTCTGCAAAAACAGAAACGAGCTCAACCATCTACTCCATTATTTTTGGTTTCCTTTCTGAAGACATTTGGGTTTTTATACTTCCTATGACTTGATTGAGGGTGACACATTCTTACATGTGTTCTTTGATAATTTACATAGTTTTGCAAAACCGTTAAATCATTTATTGTGTACCCTATGCTCTGGTGGTGCATTTTGGTTCTAGCTTTTTACCTCTGAGAACAAACAGCCAGACATCATTATGAGATGGTTAAGCACACAGCATTAAGCTGTGAGGCCAGCCCCAGCTCCAATCACATGACTCTGTAATCTTCACTGTGGCTTATGAGTTGAAGTGGTCCTAGATCTGTATTTAGGTTTTAAGATGCTTATGTGTGTGTGTATGTCCCCTTTGGTGGGGAGCTTTGTATTTTGGCTCAAATCGACAGTTTTAACACAACCCGGGTGCAGCTTGTCTGAGGAACACCTGGTTGCTCAATATATTCAGAGAGATGCAACTTACACAGAACGAAATCCAGCTCAATATGAATATGAAAATGAAGTCCATCACCTCAACACATGAAACTTCTCAAAACGGTGAGCTAAAACTGAATTCAGGAATGCATTTGTCATAAAATAAAAACTACCAATAACTGAACATTGCAAAAACGAGAAACTAAAAACAAGAAAGTTGTTATTTCTGGGGATTTTCAAAAATAAAATATAAGAATTGGTTTGTGTTTTTGTTGCCATAGAGATGGAAGCTGACAGCAGCTCTTCTTTGGTCACCTACAACCCCAAGCAGCTTCCACCAGAGAATTCCTCCTTCTTAGAGAGGAATTTTGTGTGTCGCTTCCGCTGCCTGCTAGATAACTCCTCTGGCTTCCTGGTGAGTTACAGACTGGAGACCACAGGCCGGTGTTGCTTTCAGAGTATCTACCTGCTTTAGCAAAGGTTTGGATAGAATATTTTGATGAAAGATGCACAGAAATATACCAGGAGGCACCTTTCTTGTGTTGAAAATGAATTAATATTCCACCAATTTACTATTTTTAGCTAAATAATTTGTTTAAAGAGTAAAATATGGCCTCTTCAAATTCAAAGTGTTTTAACTTCATACCTAACTCTATTCAGAATTCTTCTACTTATCCAGAAATCGCTGCTTATATTGACAATCTGAGACTTCCTGATGTAAAATGTCAACATTTTCACTTTATGGTAGAGAATGTATGGAGTATATGAATATGCAGAGAAATTAATAAATATGAAGAGTTATTGTATGGGGGTTTAAAATAAAGCCACTTTAGTTTATATTCACACACAAAATGATGGGCCTGTGAGATTGAGAGGATGTTCTTCTCGTGTGAATTTGCTTCCTCTGTAGGCTCTGAACATCCAGGGCAGGCTCAAGTTTCTGCATGGACAAAACCAGCAGCAGGAAAATGGAGGGAAAGGCACGACTCAACTTGCCCTTTTTGCCATCGCAACTCCTTTGCAGCCTCCGTCCATCCTGGAGATCAGGACCAAAAACATGATTTTCAGGACTAAACACAAGCTGGATTTTACACCCTTGGGCTGTGATGCTAAGTAATGTCACCTCTTACTGCCTTTAGGGGTCTCATGCCCATTAACTGCTTTCAATCTACTAGTGTAAATTGTTGCAGCATACATTAGAATAGCACACATTTTAGCACATATGTGCTAAAAATGTGCTAAAATGTGTGCTGTTTTATAGCACACATTTTAGACTATCGCCTATTAACGGTTCAAAATGGCTTTCTTCTAAGATTTGAAGCATATTGTTCAATTTCTATGGAACAAAGTTTTGTTAATTGAGTGTTTGTTCTTTTTTGTCTTTCAGAGGGAAAATTGTTCTTGGGTACACTGAGGCTGAGCTACGAGTTCGAGGATCTGGCTATCAATTCATCCATGCAGCTGATATGTTGTACTGTGCTGAGAACCATGTCAGAAGTAAGGACATATTAATGTCAGGTCAACCACTACGAGAGTTTTGTCTACCAATGCATATATATGGTTTTCCTACAAGCAGTCAACATGCAAGCAAATTGTATACAAGCATTCTGTGATTACAGTCAGCAGGGGAGGCTGCTTTGGGTTTTGATCAGTTTCTGACCTTTCTGCTTCAGTCTGGTTCCACCGCATGTTAACGTTTGCTAGGTTTGTCATTTACCACATTAACTTCTCATTCACTTACTACTGAACAGCAGAACAATAAAGAAGGGCACACACTGGTCACGTTGCTGCTTCAGTCTTTTATAACCAACTGAGCTGTTTACTTATGGAACCACTTGCACGTTGGACTGAGTGCAACATGCAAGGACAGAGACGTTGCATGTTAGGAAAACATCTGTGGGGGTGTTCAGACTAGCACTGTCAATAAGTAGCTAATAAACGAACAGAATATTTGCTCCTTCTATGTTTACTGGAGATAGAGGAGAATTGCTGACCTTTTTACCACCTCTCAAACATTAGAACACTGTCTGATGTTTCATCACAGTTTAATTCAGTTTTGTTGCCCCTTCTCTGCAGCTGATATTTGCCTATCATCAACGCTTTTTTTTTTTTTTTTTTTGTCTAAAGCGGTCCCTGAAGACTCTACCCTGGATGTACTTACCATGTTAAAATAATATAGTCATAGTTTCTGTCACGATCTGTGTTTTTCTGTGTATTTATTTCAAGTTTTCTGTGTCTCTGATTCTCCATGTTGTCCGGTCTCCCTTTGATTTTTCCCAGATGTGTCTCATTCCCTGATTATCTCCTGTGTATTAAACGTCACCTGTGTCTCAGCGTCTCTGTCGGGTCCTTGTCGTATGTGTGAGCTAGTGTGTTCATGTCCATTTGTGTAGCCAGTTGCTACCTGTGTTAAGCCCTGGTTTCTGGACGTTGTTTTGGATTAAACTCATCATTTCATTTTTATTTGGGTCTGCTGCGTTTCCCTCACCACCATTGGTTTGATTCTTATACATGATTAAGTTGTGTGTCTGGAATGCTGGTGTGAAACCTTGTGTAACAACTTGTGGTTGTTACACAAGTAGTTAATTTTAATTTTAGTTAATTTTGTACCAATTTATACAGGAATGATCATCTTTAACAACTTTTATTATTGTATTGAAATATGGATCATTTTGACCCTAGTTCATGGCATAGTATACAGTTTTGGAGTTCTATACCAGGGCAGTGAAAACATTTGTCCTTCTCCTTCAACCAGGAACAAGCTGTCTAATCAAATGTAGTGTTAAACTTAATTTGTCAGGGTATATTCAATGTCACATGTCCAACATCAACTTTTGGTACAGACAGAAGCATATTGCTCTTTTACCCTTTGCCCTGTTACAGAAGTTGGGACGGTCTGGTCTAGTGTGTTCAGACAGCTTTCATAAGTAATCCTGCTGGATTAGAGAACAGATTGAGTGAAGCTGTGGAGCTGCCAGACTAAAGGATACATCCCATAAATCCACAACATGGGCAAAGCATTAGAGATGATACATACAGCAGCAATGACAACAAAACTAATAAAGTTGGGTTGAGACACTGTCTGACAGATGTGCAGTCCAAAGGTCTGCGCGGTAAAACAACACTACTGGGAAACACTAATCCCCTGAAGCTTCTATCCTCAATAGGTTTATGTGGAAGATCTCTGTTGTATAGTGGAAGGGCCGTCTTTAAACTCCAATGATAAAACAGACTTGAATGCAATTTCACTTGTTGCCTCATTTCTATCTAGGATCACCAGCAGATTTAGAACACCACAGCAAATGTTAATCACTGGTCACATGAAGAATCAGAAAGTTGTGGCCAAAACCAAGGTTCTAAGAACCTGGAACATTTGAAAACATGAAAAGTCCTAAAGCTAGAAGACTGGACCTTTGCTATTCTTATAGAATATTTCAGTGATGTTATTTAGATTTTTTTGTGTGTGTTTACTCATTATGGTTGTTCTTGTGTGTTTAGTGATAAAGACAGGGGAGAGTGGACTGACTGTGTTCAGGCTCCTCACCAAAGAGAATAGCTGGAAATGGGTCCAGGCCAATGCCCGGCTGGTGTACAAGAACGGCAAACCAGACTACATCATCTCCACCCAGAGGCCACTTCTGTATGTTTCTGGCTCTATATGTTGCTAGTTGTACACAGAAGGTGCATTCAAGAAATGATATCCATAAAATACTTATTTAACATATTTGCTCTGACTGTTCCTTTTAAATGTATGAGCATTATTTGAACACACTGGTTGGAAAAGCCACAGAATTATCCCTAACATGTAGTGTTGCTTGCTGTTTCCCCAGAGATGAAGAGGGAGGAGAACATCTGCGTAAGCGCTCCATACATCTCCCCTTTACCTTTGCCACAGGTGAGGCCTTACTGTACCAGTCCAACCACCCCATCGCGGGCTTCATCGATGGAAGCCAGGAGAAAAACAGCAGCAAGTCCAAGAAAAGCCGAGCTGAAAGGCTGGCAAGGGATGGCTTGGATCCTGGTTCTCTTCTTGGGGCTCTGATGAGTCAGGACCAGTCTGTATATGTTTGCCAACCCAAAACAGCCTTTCACAGCAGTTTTGTTGGAGAGCAGATAAACTTCTCTGTCTCTGAACCTTCAAGGCAGAGCCAGAGTTGGCATGTGCCTCATAATGGTGTTTTGGAGCCAGGCATTTCAGAACCCAGCGTCAGCTTTGACCCACTACTAGCTACCCTGGATTCTCTTACCCTGGAAGGTCAGGGTGTGGTGGATGCAGAGGATGAGAGCTGTTCCAACAGTGAGCTGTTTGGAGCTTTGGAAGGGCTGGGTCTTAGTGCTGAGGACCTGGAGCTGCTGCTCCTGGATGAGCGAATGATCAGGGTGGAGATGGATTCTGACCGTGTGCCTACGTTGGATGACCTGTTGACAAATGATGAAATCCTCTCATATATCTACAACTGTATTGAAGGTAGGGCTGTTTCCATGGAGCATGGGAGACAGGCACTTCCTAGAACAACAACATCGATCCCTACCACAGTGTCGGCATCTGAACGTAATCCTAGATCTGGTGCTGATGTGCAGATGCATTTTCCTCACTGTAAGCCTTGCCTGGTGAGGCAGGCTCCTATTGTGCAGCTGTCACAGCAGATGCAGCAGCACCTCAACATGCAAAAAGGCAGATTTGGCCATGATTGGAGCCAGCATAGTGACCAGCTGACTAATGGAGAGCTGCTAGGGCATAATACAGCCCTCCACAATGGACACTTGACAGCTCAGGACACTCTCATCCGTGCAGGATTGCATCTCCAACACACAAACACTCAGCATGTGGTTTTCAGCAACAAGGCCACAGAGCTGGATGGGCAGTTTCTCCAGCAGCAAATGCACCAACAGTTCCAACATTATCAGCAGAAGCAGCTCTCCGAGCACTGCCATGTCCAACAAAGGTCAACCACTCTCAATGGAATGTGTGACTCCTTCTCCAACTGGTCTACAACGAAACCCCAGTGGCAGGATTTGGGTTTCACTGAAAGTCCTGGTAATGACCCCTATCCTGACAACAGCCAGAAACCTGATGCAATCACTTCTTTAGACTTGTGCACTAATTACAGAATGGCAGAACTGCCAAATGTGGATTCCACGGTCAGTGGAAGTGTTTTGTATGGGACGGTTGGACAGCAGGACAGAAGTGAGCTCACAGTTTCATCTTTTCAGCAACAGCAAGGAGAGATCGCTGTCCCCTTCACTCAGTGCCCACTCCCCAAAACATCCCTGGAGCTGATCGTGGGAGTTAGAAAACCCTGCAGTCAGCCGGAACATAGTGAAATGATGAGCTCCGAAATTGGCGACGACACAAGTAATAGTAAGGTGAGGCTGCTAATATTTTGATACTATTGTCAAAATTTTAACCAACTAACTTTTTTGTCAATGATATTCAAAGTAGTTGCTCAAAAGGTTCAAAAAGTATATTTTAACTACCCTCCAGTCAGCAATGAGAATATTTTGGTTAGGCTTAGGTAAGTGATCGATCTTCTGACATCTTTACTCCACTTAGAATAAATAGTGTAGATGCCCTGATCTGAACTTTTTGTCTGCTGTACTCGCAGTTTTGAAGCACACCTGTTGCTGCATGTTAAGCAGAGCGGGTTTGGTATGTGGGAATCCGAGATAAATCCATTCTCCTGTCTCTTCTCTGGGCCGTTTCCCCTTCGCAAAGAAACTTTCCAAAGACATCTGATATACTCATTTTGCTTGCTTTTGAGTTCAATGTTGGCACGCAAGGCGTTGTGGACAATAACAAAAAGATTAAAAAGATTAAACCTTGAGGATAACAGGACTTGTAGGTCAATTGCTGATTGGTTTACAGAAAGCTTAAATTAGATTGATAGCAGACTTACGTTGGCGGGTGGATTGTCAAAGAACTAAGATGAACACATGAAAAGACAGCCAGTGGTTCTGCTGACCATTGTCATTTTCAACAAAGCAGAAAAAGTCCAACACCAGTACCAACACAAGCATACACAGAATTAGCACCAAGACAGCCAGACTCTGTTCTTTTTTTTTTTTTTTTTTTGCAAAGCTGTCAGCAGTCTGAAACCATGAACCACTCTGTCACTGTTTACAACTCTGGTCATATTTTATTGTACAATGCTTTACTGGACTTTAGAAATAATTCACATTAAATGTCATAATTACCAGTTGGGAAAAAAAGCAGCAATCCCTTAGTGCAACGCATTCAGTTCTTTAGAATGAGCATTTAACACAGTGAAAAAGTTTTTGCTCTTTTTATCACACCTTCAATTAATTTGAGACATTGTGTAAAACACAATAGCAATAGAACACAGTGATTTTCAAATCTTATTCAACCTATATTCAATTTAATTTGATCCAAAGACAGTACATTTAATATTCAAATAGAGAAATTTTATCACAGGTTTGCAAATATTCACTTTTTTATTTTGATGAATAAAAATGTTCCAAATAAGTTGGGACCACTTTGTCACATCACTTTTCTTGCTAACAACACTCAATAAGTGTTTGGGAACGAATACTAATTGTAGAAGTAGGCAGAATACTTTCCCATTCTTGCTTAAGGTATAACTTCAGTTGCTCAACATCTTGGGGTCACTGCCATCATATTTTGAGCTTTTTAATGTGCCACACCTTTTTATTGACAGGTCTGGACTGCATCCAGGCCAGTCTATTCCCACCACTCTCATGCTACTTACATGGCAGCATATGTAGTTTCGAAACCTGGATGTACTGTTTGGTTAGAAAAGCTGAATGTAAATGTGATATTGTAAGTCATTACTTCCAACTGTACATAGATACACTGCACAGCTTAATAAGCTAAAGCATATTACTTCAGACTGGTTCTATAAACTTAAAGTCAGACATTATAAATTAACACACGACATACAGCTTTACAGCGAAGGCACTTTCACACTCTATTACACAGAAACAACAATAATAAACATTTCTGCTACACAGATGTTATCAATAAACAATTTTATGCTAGTGAATGCCACTTATGCAGTTAACATCATATAAACAGAAGCATGATAAACTGACAAACTGCACTCATTACTGCAGCACAACATCAAACTTACAGTTTTATGAACACACTGTCAGTCCCTATTTTCTTCTGAGCCAAGGCACTGAAGAACAATAAAAGTCTGTAACTTATTTAGAACCTGCATTATTTTTAAAACAGTTTTTCTCTAATAATTCCTTCTACCATTATGTGCAGTCTAGTTCTTTCGAGCAAAGAATTAATAAGCAAAGAAAATCGCAATCCACCTCACTCTTGTTTACTGTTGAAGTATGACAGAGAAACCAATTGCACTTATTTGTTAATCTGCTTGTAAATATATACTTGTAAATATATCAGTAGCGGTAACAGCAGAAGTAATATTATAAATGTTGAAATACATTGACCTTCTGCCAGTGTCTTGGTCAGTATGGGTATGACAATGAAAAACAGAGCTACTCTGGACTAACATTATTGTACAGCTGGTGGCTGGGCCCCAGTATGCCTTTAGATACAGCAGCACTTTTGGCATGAACTGAACAGACTACCTCAGTTGGCATCAACACTTTCTATTCAACATAGGTAGAGTACTCCCTGGGGCAGGAGCACAATGTAAGGTTCATTTTACGGAGTGTAAATGTGATCAAAGGAAATATAAAAGATAAACAATGTGACATGGTGTGAAGAGTGAACACATTTCTCTACAATCACTAAAGTTTAACCTGAAGGTTCATGTCTGTTTAATTTATACAGATGAAAGGCTGCATCCTGGACACTTCCTATTCTGGAGGCTGTATTTTGCCCAACGAGAATGGAGCAGCGCCCCCTGCTGTCAAGGTGGCCAGTTCTGAGACTATACCTCAAGTACCTGACTCACAAGCCAGCGGCTACTACCTCTGACCAAGTCATTATCATGTAGCAGGACAGTGTGAAGAAGCAGAAACACAGAGTGACTGTAGCAGCCTTATGCATACAAAGAACATGTCTTTTTTTCTGTTCTTCTATTTGTGTGTACCATATTCTAACTCATATTAGCACAAGTTTGTTGTTTACAGTCTTGAAGTGAAGAGTCTAAGTTATGTTGATGAGTCAAAATGAGAATGATGTCAAGGTGAATTCAGGAATGTGTTCAAATGTCATTAACATGATTAACTAGTTGAAGCTGAATATCAGCCGACATGTGACGATTCAACAAGTTCAAATGAACAGAGGGAAATCTGTTGTTAGATTTTAATTTCAGCAGATCTTTTGTGTGTATTTTCCTTGACAAGGCACGAAACTGAGATTTGGTCAATCCAGATAGTTGAATATCAAGAATGCACAGTGATATCTAGAAAGACTAAATTTAAAGTAACACCACTTCAATAAGCTCCAGCTGTCCCCAAACTGTGCAGTATTTATTTTTCCTCCAGAGCCGCTGTGGACCTGTGTTCACTTCCTCCTATCCAGGTGGGATGTGCAGACCGTCACTTATTACTTGTTCCTCCTGGTGAAGATATTTAAATCCATCTATTATTGAAACAGCGTGCTCTCAACCTGGACATTTTAGAAAAAAAGTCTACTTTTAATTTAAATACATTTATTTGCTGTTAAAAATAACTTTTTTAACATAATAATGGGTGGCACAATTACTGGTACTAAAAATAGTCTCTTTAGAGTAAATTTAACTGAAGCATTTGGTCCTACCATCACAAATATAAAGATGTACAGTCTTGTGAACGCTACTGAGACTTTAACTAGGACTGTGTGCATTAATCAGTCTAAGATGTTTTAAATTGAAGCAAATTCTAAATATGTGGAAAAACTCCTGAGGCCCAACGAGTTTTAGTTGAGGATCCATGTTGCTGTGGGCTGGTTTCTCTGGTGGACTCTACCAGTAAACTGGTAATACCTCATCACTGGATTTTTGATCCACCTTTTCTAAGTCGGGCATCACAGAAAAGGTTCAACAGGCAAAAATACCCTGTGTCAGTTGCCACCTCATTTCCAAGAGCTAAACCTTGATCTGAAGAGAAGAAAGCATCATGGAGGGCCGAGAGGGAGGGTCAAAGGTCGCTGTCTAAACGCTCCAGCCTTGTGAAGCATTAAAGGTGAAAACTAAGTCTTCTACGTGATCTACCAAATAGTATTAATAGCAGGACACCAATCGTTGCTCTACAGTGAATTTGTTAAAAACAATCATTTTTTGACTCGCTGTTTGTTTCTCCACTGAATAAATGAACTCACACTGGAGGATTTTCTTATTGTGAAATTATGCTGCTGAAATATAACTCCAATTATACACATCTATACTAACTTTATAAATCCCTCCTAGCAGTGAAATATATGTACCATGATGATGGGACTTAGATCTGTAAACCTAGATGCTGCTCAGATATCGAGGATTCATATCAGCTGCTTAAGGTTTTCTATGTGTTTGCAGGGAAACAGTGAGACGTTGTTCCCTAGAAATGCTGCTGAATGTAGAAACTAACATCTGGCAAATTCAGATAGGTTTCTGCACGCATTTGCCATCTTCAGTCTTAACAAAACCATTCAACATATTTCTTTGGTAAGCCCTTCCATCACACTGGGAGAATGTCATGTAAGAATATTCTCTAAATGTTTGGCATTTAGAAATATGGATGGAGAAAATGATGAATAGAAATACTGAGCACTTTATTTCAAGCAATGCTGTTATAATGCTGAGTTTCTTTTGGAAAACATCAAGTATTCTTGTTTTGAGGACCACTCTGGAGGATTTCTTTTCATCACAATCTGAATGCTTCAATAGAGTTTTTTCTGTTGGATTTTCTTTTTTTGTGTTTACTTATTATTGCAAACAGTTGGATGTGTTTTCCTCCTGTCCCTGTAATTCCTACCACTGCTGGATGTTGTGGACCTGATTTGAGGAAATTATCTGTACAAGGAAAGTAGAAAATGATCCTTCTCTTCTAACATGGAGTAGCTCTTGCCCTCCAGAAAGACTTAAGTCCAGACACATGAGTTAAAAAGTCAGTTAACCCTTTTAAAAGAATAGTCCACAATTTTTCCAGGTCATCTTATTGTGAAGAGATGAAGAAGGACATAAACACACTAAATGTCTAATTCTAAATATCTGCCCCCCATGTCTTACTTTTCTTCTTTGTAATTAAATCAGGTGAACCCTTAGGAGATTGTAAGATGTAATAAACCAAATGGTGAACATAGACTTGATACCACATATTTATATCCACAGTATAAAAAAGACAGAACCTTTTTTTCCCCAGAGTCTGACATTAAATCAGATTAAACGTTACTGTTTAGGCCAATACAGTTTACCAGAATTAGTTATATTTATTAAATGCCAGAAGTCTGAGATCATTTTTTCAGGTTTGTTAGCTGCTTTGCTCTCACACACCTGTTTAGATGCACCCACAACTTTTACCCCATGAGTCTATAGGGCTCATTTCATTGTGGATAATTGTGTGGTTTTCAGCTTTAGCCAACATGTTCACAAGTTCTTTCCTCTTCTGCTGTGGAGCTGATCCACACATTTCACATCAAAACACAGTCATCTCTAGAACACAGAACCTGCTACATGACAGGACATTCGCATGGTTTTTATTGTTCTTAAGAGAAGAAATGCAACCCTAACCCATATGAACTAGACTTAATGAGATCCACAATTCTCTTCTGTTGGTTTCACTGGGTGTTTGAGGTGTGAATTACTTCAGTTTAACTTAAATGCTGTAAATTAAACTATGAGAACCTTATGAAACTATGGCATCATTGTCTGGGCTTTCCAATTCCCAGGCAAAGTAAATTCAGTATAAGTAAAGTTCTGACTTTAAAGAAAGGTAATATATTTCTATACTTTCTCACTATTCTGGTATTTTATGCATTGAAACATTCTTGGTGACCTTAACTGACCCAAAACAGGAAAGGTTTTAATGTCACACTCTAAGGAAAAAAGAAGGTTCTTCATTTTTTTGTACAGTCTGTGTCAGTATCCGATTGGTAGATGGATTCTGGAGGGAAGCAGCTCTGAATGTCTAGGAAAACCCAGGAAAACGACTGAAACTTGTAGCTGAAGAGAATTATTCAGATTAGCGAAAGATGCTAAAAGAGATTTCTTCCACTTAGTAATTCAGTTAATAATAAGGATATGCATTAAGAATATTATTATTGTTTCTAATGAGATGGTGCACATATGGAGATGTTAGCAAGTCAGTTTGCTGTACTTAATAAACTTTGCAAAATTCTAACAATGTGAAAAAATTGTGTATATTAAGAAGTTACTGGTATGTACATAATTTTATGTTGAGTCTAATTTGGAGCACTATATCAAAGTCATCATTTGTTTTGTATTTGTAAAAGTTCTCATGATAAAGCTGATTCTGTGACAGCCTGAAAACAGTGCCATACAGCAGAGCTTTGTGTCAGTAGGCTGAGTTGTTATAGAGCCTGAATCTTTTGTAGCCACAGGAAGTTTCAAATGAGGGGGCTGTGGATCGTTACTGTGATCACTCTGCTCTCTTTTTCATTTTTCCTCTTGGACTAAAACCGTTTGTGCAGCTGTGGGACTGCTCACTCATACTTCACCATCTCTGAATGCTCCTGTTTGTTGTTCACATGAGAGGAAGCAGCAGGAGTCTCCATCCACTGTCAGACTCCTTGCTGTGGATCCCTGAAATGAAAAGGTGCTATGTGTCCCAGCATCAATAAATCATTACCACATGAACAGAATAAAGTCTCTGCTCTGTATCTGAAATCAACCACTCCCCCTCCATCCCAACATGGCTGAAAAAGGCAGCAGAATGCTCCCATGAAATGAAAACAACCCCATTATTTGCATTGTTTAAAGCTGACCTTAACATCTTTGAATTGACCCTGCAGTGCTCATTTGGGGTTCTTAATGGCTTCCCATTCCTCCATCTGTTGTGGACAGAATCTGCTTGACTTTATGTTCTGTGATCAGCGGCTGGAAGAGCAGAGAAGCTGCCAATCAGAAGGACATGCAGTCATAACATGAGGTTTGCACTGACAGGCATTTTACACTGACACAGAATGAACACAAACACTGCTTCTCCACTCTGGAGCTTATCTGTAGAAGATATTTTGAAAAGAACATGCTCCAGACTCAGTAATGTGGAAACAAAAATCCTTCAGTTCTTTAAACCCAAATGTGAAGTCATAAAAGAACAAAAATAGAATATCCTGCTAATATCAACAGAAGATTAGATGCAGGTGCAGTACATTGTAATCTCTGTTTTTTAACATTGGAAAAAAAGATGGAACTCGGTCATATTGATGGAACATTCAGAAGAATGTGGAGAGCTTTTCAATCTACTTATTAACATACTTTCTTCATGACTTGTAGGTTTACAATTGCGCCAGACTCTTTCCATTTCCAGATGATATTTTTGAACAGTGAGATGTTAAAAACTTGTGAAATCTTTTTTTAGCGTAAGTCTGTTTTAAATTTCTCCACAGCTCCTCACTGTCAGCTGTGTTCCTGGGACATCATGATGCTGTTTTGTCCCCAATATTCTCTGAACCTCTGAAGCATCACAGAGCAGCTGGATTTTTACTGACATAAGATCACACACACCTGGACTCTGTTTAGTCATAACCAGTTACCAGGAAACATCTGAAGGAAATTGACTGCACTCAGAGAAGTGGTGGCTGAATACTTTACTTTTCAGTTTTTTATTTTTAAAAAATGTTTTGAGTCATGTATAATTTTCTTTCTACTTCTGAATTGAATAACACTTTGTGATGGCATTTCATGAATTATTGTGCTATTTTGTGTACTAAATACCTACATTTATATATGAATCATTTAGATCCGTGGTGCCCAAAGTGGGTCCACCAGGGCCGGCATCCTGCATGTTTTAGCTCTGATTTAACACACCTGGAACAAATGACGGCTCATTAGAAGGCCTAAGAAGAGCATTGACTTGCTGAAAAGGTTGTTACTACCATCAGTCTGAGCAGCAGGCGGAGGGGCTACAGCCAGGAACGGATGACTCATAACCTTCATAGTCACTAACCGCGTCATCTAAAGAAAATTTCTGGAAATCTTCTAGACTGACTGACCCTCATGTCTTCAGGGAGCAGTGATTTACTGACACCCAGTGGGCAAGTTGGAGACAGCAACCATCTCAAAGGATCTGCAGCGCCCCTTAACGTGAGATAGGACAAACGATGCATCGTAAAGATCTGAAACTTGGTATTTAAGTAAACCGCCCTCCCGCCCCGGCCCAAATCAAGACAAAAGTCTCTTAGAGGTATCCCCTAAAATATACATGGATGTGGCCATTCAGGGCCAAAGGACAAATTTTGGCCATTTTTCACATTTGAAGTTATCAAAACCATGTTTTTGATCATGTTTAGGGAGCGTAGCCAGGTGGCAAACTTGGTATATTTGCCAAAGCAAACAAAGCACTATAACTTTCACATGTCCATCTCGGATGTTGATGTATGGCTTTTGCTTTGCATTGTAGAGTTCTAACTTGTAGATGCAGCTATTTTGAATTATTTTTTTTTTTGGGTGTATTGCCACCTGAAGGGTCAAAGGTAACAACAGTTCAATGTTGAATTTTGGCCTTAGTGCTTACTTGAAGAAATATCTCCAGATTTTCTGAATCTTTTGGTCATATTATGGACTGTAGATGATAAAATTTCTACATTTCTTGCAATTGTATATTAAGGATTTTTTCCTAAACTGTTGGACTATTTGCTCATGTATTCATGTGTTCAAAGTAGTGAACCTCGCCCTCTCCTCTCCCCATTGCACTTTGGGAACACCTCCTCGGGTTGAACTGGAGAGCATGTGAGATGATAAGAACGATTTATTCTAAAGTTGTGTCTAGGCCATATTGCTTTGAAAAACATAGTTGCACTCTCACAGAATTAATCTGTTCTCTTTTTTTGGTTACACTTAAATGTTTTAACTCATCAAGCTACTAAGTATTCACAAACTCTTGATGGTTGTTACCAGCAAGGGCAACACAACCAATAATTACGTTACTGCTTTCTTTGGGAGCTGCATCTTAATGATGGCAAGCATTTCATTTGGCTAAAATGATTAATGAGCTGTCAGTGCCAAAATTAACCAGATGGGTTTATTGTCCATTCTTCATTGATTTCCAGTCTTATTAAACCAGAGGGTTCTTCAGGGTTACAAGCTCTTTGGACATAGAATTACACAGTTTGGTTAAGAAAATGTAAAACCCAATTGGTGCTCACATGTTTCATGTTCTAGTGGTACACTCCACAGAACATAGAATAAGTTGAGTTGCTTCCATTCATACGGGCTGCACAGTGGCGCAGTTGGTAAGGACTTTCTTGCCTTGCAGCAAGAAGGTCCTGGGTTTGATTCCCGGCCCGGGGTCTTTCTGCATGGAGTTTGCATGTTCTCCCTGTGCATGGTGGGTTCTCTCCGGGTTCTCCGGCTTCCTCCCACAGTCCAAAAACATGACTGTCAGGTTAATTGGTCTCTCTAAATTCTCCCTAAGTGTGAGTGTGTGTGTGTGTGAATGGTTGTGTGTTTTGTATGTCTCTGTGTTGCCCTGCGACAGACTGGCGACCTGTCCAGGGTGAACCCCACTGGAGATAGGCACCAGCAACCCTCCTGACTCCTCTATGGGACAAGGGACTGAATGGATGATGATAAAATGGATGGCTTCCATTCATTTTATATAGAATTGTACTCAATATGAATTTCCTTTTCTTTATTATTTTAAAACTGACACATACCTGCTTTGCAAATTTCAGAGCTTTAGAATTTTGGTGATAATGTACTGTGAAGCATCTTTACTAATAGGATTGAACATTGGTGCAGTTGTTTACACTGCTGCCTTACAGCAGAAAGTTTTGGGTCACACATCCTGGCCGTGGTGATTCCTGCATATAGTTAGCGTTTTTTCAACTTGTTTGTTTGAGTTCTGTCTGGATATTCCAGCTTCCCTTCAAAGCCCAAAAATATGAATGTTGTCTTCAGCTTATGGTTGATGGTTATTTCCCCCATTGTCTCTGTGTTCCCTTGTAATGGCCTGATGCACTATCCAGGTGACACCTTGCCTCTTGCCAACCAACCTCTGGAGTTAGTAATCAGACACTCCTCCACCCCAAACCCTCAAACCTCACCAACCACATTAAACCTGCACAGATTAGACAAACTCAAGTTTACTCAGTTAGGTGAACCCTGCTGGTTGTTGCACCACTGTACATGTCTGATACCATGATGAGAGACAGACAAAGATTGGCCTTCTGAGGGTGTTGAGGCTCACTAAACATACCCAACTACTATGAACTATATTGTCCACTAGGTGGCAGCACCACACAATCAGAGCACTGTTGTCATACGAAGAAAATGCTAATTTTCATGATGAAGACGCTCGTCTGTTTTTGTACTGACGTTGATAAGGTTGAATATATAAATGAACTCATTCTATCCACACACAGCTGACCTGAGGGCGTTGATGCTACAGTAACGTGAAGCATCATTTACATCACATAGTTAGAGAGGTTACAGAAACATATTAGTCCTGCTCATCCCCTTTCTAGTTTTATTGTATTTTCAATGAGATCATATGATGCACAACTAATGACAATCACAATAGGTCATCATCCTGCAGCAGTGTGCAACCAGCATGATGAGGAGGTGCCAAACGGTTCTTCTGCATGGTTCTTCCCACGCACTACTGTTAAATTGTTAAACTGCAAATATGTCTTGCTTGTTCACATTTGGGGATCCAGTCCAACAAGTGATAGGAGCAGAAAATAATATTTCGTCATAGCAGAGAGGATTTGGCTAATGTTTCATAGGCAAACCCACACAGTGAACTCTGCTGCTAAAACCCATTTTTCTTACAAATGTAGCACAATTTAAAAACAGAGAAATGGGCTTCTCAAAAAAAAAGCTTTTTTTTTTTTTTTTTTTGCTTTAAAGCATTGTTGCAAAAGATTTTCATAAATGGTAAAATGGTGAATGGCTTGTACTTGTAGTGCTTCATGCTATATCCAGTCATCAACGCACTGATGGTGGACAGTAGCAGCAGCTGTCCTGGGGCAATCTGACAGAAGCAAGGCTCCCATGCAGTGGCGACACCAGCAGCAGCAGTCAGGTGAAATGTCTTGGCCAAGAACACAACGACAGAGTTAGACAGAGAGGGAATCGAACCGATTGTGGGACGAACTCCTACCACTCTCGCCACCATTGTTCAATCAAAACCAAAACATATACCAAACACAAACTTGTTTATTTCTAACTACACCAAATTAACATGAAGATTAAATCGGGAGAAGATCAAATTGAAATAATATTTTCTCCCAGATTATGTTTACTATGTGTGCAATACATGGAATAATGACATAAGAAGCGGAGGAGCCCACAGTGGAACATTGGAAACAGGGAGCATATTTTGTGTGGGAGAATCTGATGGGAACACAGATTAACCCTTCAATTTTATAAAGAAATTATTGTATCTGTCAATATGGCGTATTGGCAGACTTTCCTAATATCTTTTTTATAAAATATTGTGAAACTTTTAAAGCATCCGTTTTGAAGAGTTGAAGAGCAGCAGATTCACTGCTCTTTTTCTTGTGGTACCATTTGAATAATGACCTGTTTCTTTAGCTAACATTTGGGTTTAAAATGTTCTTATATAAAATATTCTTTTTTGGCTCTAGGGGCATTTGTTTGATAGGGATTTGACAGGAAGGTGGATTATGGGGTAAGACATGCAGTAAAGGCCAGGTGGCCAGGACTCGAAGAGGTTAAAGTTGTGTTGAGGGCTGAGGCCAGATGAGTGGCCACTGCCACACCCCTATGAAATACTTTTTGACAGGAATTTATTTCATTAATGTAGGTAAGACAACAAAACATGTTTAGTGTAACCAATCAACTTTATCTGTAGAGATGACTGACTTCAGTCTGAAAGAATTAGGACAACCAGTTACCTTTTCTGTGATTTTTATTTTTTATATTTGAACATCACGCTTCAACCAGTTAGATCCAACTGGTTGAATCCTGGTATTCAATCTTTTGGATCTTTTGAGGTTCAGATCCAAAGAGTAAATAGATGAAGCTTCTAAAGTGTCAAGATAATGAATGAACCAGTTTTAGGGTACTTTCTTTGGTTTCTGGTCTAAATATAATGGCTTCTTTGATCATTTTAATGTGCAGAACTTTAGTCTGAGCTTCTGCCAACTTAATCTCAGCACAAGCTAGCTGCCCGGACATTTTTGAAAATCCCTTGTTCCCCTAATGCATGAGTTAAACACCCAAACAGGTGTTTAGCTAATTTGCTTGCATGTACATAATGTTAAACACATGCAGACCAGTGTGTAAATGAAAGGATTTGCAAGGAGCTGGCATGTATAGAATGCTAGGAATGAGCAGGTGGAGCAGTGGGTTAACAGTGGCCAAACATCAGCGGACTCAGAGGATGCCTCATAGAGGCATTAGACAGCACATGATAGAGTTTGACAGGAGCTATATTGTGTGCTTAAATGAAGTGCAGTGGCTGGGTGCTGTAAATGCCTGGAATGTGGAGCGTACAGATGCCACAGTGACCAGCTGTGGGAACCACTGAGTAAATGAGTGTCCACACCCATCATTCTGCACTGTGTTCTAAAGATGAGGGACAATTACACTTTCCAGCTGCCAGGCTTAATGCAAACCAAAGATAGTTCTGGTGATACTATTTTACTTTCACTCACTGTTAGCATTACTACCTGTAGCTGGCCTGATTGAGCACATGGCCAATCCTGGTACTTTACCTGGTTCCCAACTCTCACTGTCTACTTTATTGTTGTACATCTGTTACTGGGACTACCTTATGTTAGGTGATACAAAACATTTCTGGGATTATTATTTTGACAGGGTAAAAGTGAGAGTATTTCATGAATTATTGTCCCCTTTTCTACAACAATTAGACTGATTTGTTTCTTTCATTTAAATATTATATGTTTATGTTTTAAACATAGTATAACATATAATAAACATTTAAAAGTAAGAAAAGAAAAACTCACAATGAAATTAGTGTGTTTTTATTTTTAAAATCCAGTTCATGAGTATTTTACACTTTAGAATTTTGGCCCATGTGGAAAAATTTGCACACCTGTGGTAGAAGCTAATTCTGACTTGTTCCCTGGTTATGTTTTGACACAGGGGTGGAATAAAAAGGTTTGAATTACCGGACTAAATGCATCTCTTACAGGTGTGCCATACTGCATACTTTGGCATCTGATACCAAGTGGGCCCATATTCCCAATTCTAATACTATTATTTAAGTTCAATAAAGGTAATCAAATTTCTGATTGTTAGATGTTTTTTGTGATTGGTTTACTAAATTTGAACACATAAATTGTCCAAATTTATGTGTTCAAATTTAATAAACCAAAATAATATCTACAAAATATTTTTGATAACATATTAATAAGATTTCTATGCATTTTCCCTAAATAAAGTGCAAAAAATTATCAAAATATCAGTTGAGAGTAAATTTAAATCAGCTTCTTTGAAGTAGAGTTGAGAAACTACAATATATAAGTAAACATAATTTCAATATGAACCTAAAGTGTCAATTCAACCAGGATAACATCGATCCAATATTGATACCAACTTTGTATCAATATTATCATTTGTTTGTCCGGGAGAGCTGGAGTCCTTATTCAAGTCAAAAACGGAGAAGCAATCATGCGCCAGTTTAGCGATGGTTATTGGTTATTAATAGTTATTGTTAATAGATAAATGCCTTCGTGTTAGTCAGAGATTAAAACCTTTGTTAAACAGCACAGATGATGCGTTGCCAATAAAGGTCAATGAATTGAAAAGGGAGCGACAGAAGAGAGTGAGCAGGATGGGAGGGGAGGTACGGGAGGAGGGAGGGGAGGCACAGAGACCCTGGCGGACAGCAGAGGGAGGTTGGACCGGGAACAATAGAGAGGAACGAAGCCAGCCTTGAAACGGCAAACAAACCGAGAGGGCGACGGAAAGAAAGGAGCCCAGAGGGGCTGATGGAGGGAGAGGTGCACACGGAGGACATGTGAAGAACACAGAGGTCGGGGCTTCGCTTTCTCTCTTTATTATCGGTGGATTGGATTAAACCGGATTCCGGCATGAACCCCGCAGAAGCGGCCGAGGAGGCGCCCAGCGACCCCGACACCGATGCCTTCTACAAAACAGGTAATGAGAACGGCTGCGGATCATCCGCAATCTGCAACAACAAAAGCATCAGAATCGGGCTGGTTTTACCAGAAGCTCTTGGAGGAGCGGCTGGAGCCGGGGCAGGGGCAGGGGCAGGGGCACGGGGATGCAGAGGGGAGCGGAGAGCCACTCCGGGCACCGGTGGAGGAGATCAGCCCTCCCCACACGAACACACAATCCTGATTCACAACGCTAACACACATGTAAACCTGGAGGTGTGTGTTTGGTTCTGTGTTGGTGAGAGCTGATGCTGCTGATGGTCTCTGCTGGAGGAGCTGGAATCATGGAGGAGTGACATCAGAGAAGCAGCTGAAAATGTCAGGAAATACGGTCCAACATGCAGCTTCAATCCTCTCTCTGTGAGAGAGGATTGAGAGAGGGGTGTGTGTGTTTATATTCTGTTTTTTCAGAAAAACACACATGATATCTGATTTAACGGATCTGAAATCAAGGCTGTTCCAGGGAGGAGGAGGAGAAGGAGGAGGACGAAGAGGAGGGTGTGTGATGATGGAGACGGTGAGATGAATCCTCTCTGGTCCTGATAAGTTGGGTCATCAGTAGGTTCCCCCTCCTTCCTGCTGCTTTTTGTGTCCAAAGGTGTAAAAAAGGAGAGAAGCTGGGGGGTGAGGGGTGGTCCTGCAGGAGAAGCTGCTACCACATGATGTCTTGTGGCTCCGCAGCCGCTGACTCAGATAAATCATTTAGCAGAGAATCCATTTCATTGATTGAGTCCGTCAGAAAGCAGATTCTCAGAGTTCTCTCTGTTCCACCTGCTTCCAGAAAAGCTGCTCGTTTTCACGTGAGATTCTGATGGAAAATCTTTTCCCCACCTTCAAATTCAGTGATAAATAATTAATGATGAGGGAACGAAGTTATAAATGACCAATTTCAATGAAACAGGCTGTGTGATATTGTTGGTGAGTTCAGGTGATCGGATTATGCGTAGCTGTGAGGGAGCGTGACACACCCTGAACCTGGTGAGAAGCTCCTGATGAGCAGAGACCTTCTGAGAGCTGTGTGTGTGTGTGGGTGTGTGTGTGTGTGTGTGTGAAGACAGCAGAGATGTAAGCCTGCTTCTTCTGTTGACTGTCAGCTGACCCGCTTCATACGGACAGACATGAAATCTGTTGGTTGACTCACATGTTGAAACAAGGAGGCTGAGAAAATTGAGGCGTGCTTAAAGGTGAACTCAGTGAGCTTCTGAAGAACTGATGTTTGGTATTCACAGTTTTATGTCTAAATAATAATAATAACAATGCATAAAATTTCTATAACTCTTCTTCAGACACTCAGAGATGTTTTACAAGATTTTTTTTTTCTATGTACATACACTATATAAATAAAAGGAAGATAATCAGTTTGATTATAAGCATAACTTGTTTGTCATCCAGCAGCAGAAGGTCTTGAACTGGGTTTAGTTACAAACAGAGACAATGCTCTGCTTGTAACACAGCATCTAGTTTGAGTTATTTTTTCTCTTGATTTGTTTGTATTTCTTATATCTTGTCATTGTATTCTTTGTATTGTCATTGTATCCTAGCTTCCTTAAGCTACTTCCTTTTTTCTAGTCGTTTGCATCTTGGATTTATTCACTTAGATTAGTATTTATTTATTTATTTATTTATTTATTTTTTTATTTCTGTTGCCATTCAGGTTTTCTTTTCCCTTCATTCTATTCTGCTCCACATCTCAGCTGTTAATAATCTCATTTTCTTCTACCTGCTCATTCCCCAGCTGCATACCTGTAGCCTACTTAGTTTTTCTGGTTCCTTGGTCATTTCCACTTCATCCTCAGTATACTAAGATCTCCAGTCTCATCGTTTCCCACTGGCTCCTTGCATTGATCTCAGATTTTCTCTGCTGCAGCTTCTCCATCCTGTATGTTTATAGAATACACAGTTTCAACCAGCAGCTGGGTGCTCATGTTTTGTCTTCTGATACACTTCAGTGAACACTCCACATGGGGTTCTGATTATCTTATACTTTATATCTATGCAAGCAGTGATCAAACTTGCATCTAAACATAAACTGTTGGACACCACAGCTAATGTGGATATTCCTCTGAAACGTCTCCAGTACCAGACCCAGGTGTCCTTTATGTCCCACAGTCAGCTGGCAGTTCTTGAAATAAAAATGGGAGCATAAAGGGGGGTGATGGGGTAATGTTCATCCATCAGCATTACATCTATTATCTGGAAGCGAAAAGGACGTAGAGATTTAACACAAGGCAAAGACAGAAGCAGCAGCCCAGTCTGAAGGTGCAAGCAGAGCAGAACCACCAGATGATCCTCCTGTAACGACCTAATCCAAGAAATGCATTAATCAGCAGAATCTGATGCAGGGAGAAGCATGCTGAGGATGGCACACAAAGGCTTTTTCTGAAGTTAAAGCACTAAACACATTTGGACTGTCTGCCTGAGAATCATGACACAGAAATCAGCTAGAAATAGAAGAAACTACTAGCACGTCTTATCAAGGTGCCATTGAATCAATTAAAATTTTTTGGTTTGTTTTGCTTTTTTCCTCAAATTCCTCCTTTTTTAAAATTTTTCTTAGTTCCACTTTTTTCATTCTAACCGTATTTATTACCTCAAAAAGTGTGTTATTATCCACATAAAGTCTATTCATTTTGTGTAAAACATAGAAACTCACATTTCACATTTGAAAAGAAGAAAATCTTCCTCTCGTAACACAAAGATGTTTTATGTTTTGTTGGGATGGTGGCGATGGTGGTGGTATGTGTTGGTCCCACCGGTTCGATTCCCACTCTTTGGGCAGGACACTTCACTGACCCCGTCTGCTCATGGTTGTCAGAGCAATAGTAGTTACCATCAGTGGGTGAATGGATGAATAACTGAATGTAGTGTGAAGTGGTTTGGGGTCATCTGGACTTGATAAAGTGCTGTACAAGTACAGACCATTTACCATTCATAAGTACCTGAATGCTGCTGCTGCTGTTCCCTCTTTAATAACAGTAGTAGCTAGCTTGTGTTTTTGCTCTCCCATTTGTCTGATGACTTTGTAAAGTGTCTTTTCATGTCATGAATCTTATTATCCATTGTAATTGGATATTACAAATATTTGCTAAATAGAGCAAACCAATAGAACAGAACCAATTCAGTTACCTCTGAATTGGTTCAGCCAAACTCATCTTGTGTGTCACAGTTTGACTTGGAAATAAAAGTCCCTCCACTGTGTCTGTCCATGTCTGTTATTAGCAACTTATCCAGTGAACCAGTAACTGGTGAAAAACAAGCTCCATGTCAAAGGAAGGTCATGTTGGTATTTAGTGAAACTACTGAACAAATAACAGCAGGAAAACGCCATCACTGCAATCTGAAAACCCAGCCTTTTCCCAGGAAGCGCTCAGTCTCATGCTAATCAGTTGCATGTAAATAGTGTTCCAAATAATCAGGAGCAAACAGGAAGTGACATCAATACATGGATACGTCTTTGTGAGCAATCAGAGTATTAATCAGAGCAGCTGTCTGTCAGGGGCTGCTGCTGTTGTTACGCTCCCAGGAACCTGACTTCTTATTCTGTGAACAGCAGAAATCAGTAGAGCTATTGTGGTGTTTGTTAGAAGCAGGCGGGCTTGCTGGGAAATTCAGGCTACTTTTTCAGCTAGTGGTGTTATAGCTGCGGTGCTAATCATGTCAGAGTCCTGCTGACTGCTGTCAACCTCCTCTCTGTAGGATCCAGCTGGAGAAACCGGCATCGCCGTTTCCTGCTTCGCTCGGTCTGTGCACCATGTGTGTTCCTTTTATTCCAACAGTAAATGGTGAATTGACACTAGCTGTGCGTACAAGTGGGTAATTAGGCATAATTTTCACAACTAATCTGCAAAAAATCATGAGTAATGTCTGTTGCAATGGGGATGTGTAGTAGAGACAAATGATGGCAGCTCCAGCAGCCACTCAGTCTGTTTTACTCTACTGAAAGTCGAACATATCATCTTGATGCTTGGAGCTGCATGCAGACACAGAGGACAGGACTGAAAGTTTCCCAATGCAAACTGAGCATCTCGACTGTAACTTGAATACGTACCATGAAAACAGCTTTTAAAATGCTTTTTAAAAACTTTAACAAACTCCTGTAGTTAAAATGGAGACTTGATTACACAGCTGTGCAAAGTACAGACTGTGTTTAGAACTGGTAGTTAAAAGAAAATGTCAATACTTCCACTGACTGCAGGCGACAGAGGATGGCAAGTTGGTGAAGATGGTTTGGAGGGACAGAAAATTACAGCTGCTTCAGAAAATTGCTCTGATGGCTCCAGGAGGCAAAACGGTTGGTGTGGGTTTCTTATGCAATGCAAGCTTTTATTTTGTTGCTTACTTACTCAGCTCCAAAACTACTAGATTTAGGAAAACATCAGATTTGGTCTTTCCACACAACCTCACTTCTCAGTAAAGCCTTAATAAAGATACCCATCATAAATATAAGATACCCATCAGGCTATTTAATTGACCTGTATGGCTTCTCTTTATTGAAGCTGCTCACTAATGACATAATAATGATGTATTACTCCCCAACATATTTTCTAATATATTATATACTGTAAATAAATGGAATTATATATTGATGGTACATATATTATACAATATATTATATATTAATGTAATATATTGAAACATATTGCAAAATATGCACATGATTGCCACTTTATATAGCAATATATTACAAACTATATATGCATTTTTTTATTTATATATATCCTCCACAGGCTGCACAGTGGTGCAGTTGGTAGAGCTGTTGCCTTGCAGCAAGAAGGTCCTGGGTTCGATTCCCGGCCCGGGATCTCTCTGCATGGAGTTTGCATGTTCTCTCTGTGCATGGTGGGTTCTCTCCGGGTTCTCCGGCTTCCTCCCACAGTCCAAAAACATGACTGTCAGGTTAATTGGTCTCTCCAAATTCTCCCTAGGTGTGAGTGTGTGTGTGAATGTTTGTGTGTCCTGTATGTCTCTGTGTTGCCCTGCGACAGACTGGCGACCTGTCCAGGGTGACACCGCCTCTCACCCAGAACGTTAGCTGGGGATAGACATCAGCAACCCTCCCGACCCCATTAGGGACAAGGGTGAACAGAAAATGGATGGATGGATGGATGAATATATTATGATTTATATGGAAAAATGAATTGGTAATATATGTGAATAGTGTCACATGTATGTTGGATGATATATGGTGAATAAGGGTGGGTGATATTTACAATTACAGCACAATATGCATTTTTTTTAAAAATACCTCAATAACAATATCACAATGAACAATAATAAGACAATGAGATTTCTTTGGAGCAATTTTTTTTGTGTGTGTGTTTGTGTGTGGTGGGGTGGGGTTTGGCTGGTAAATGGGAGTGTATGTCGAAAGGGTGTTTTTCTCAGTAAATAAACTGTTGAGTCAAAATTAAAGTCTTCATAGAAACATCTTTTAATAAGTAACTCTACTTAAAATTTCCATCAGGGTTTTAATAGTGAAATATTCAGTTTTTATTTATTGTGCTTTAAAGCAATAAAAGAACAGGAAGATAATTGGTTTTTATAGTATTTGGAGTGCATATCAGAGATAATAAATGCAAAGATTGATTACACCGGATACGAAACCCGGATAGTGGAAGCAAAATATAAGCAATGCTGGCTAAGCTCATTTCCGCAAAAAGCATGGTAGAGTCTTTTGACCAAACACACATTCTGCACAGATCTGTGCAAAATAGTTTGTCACGAGCCTGGTGTCGAGAAGCAGACGAGGCGCTTCCCTGCGAACAAGATGACGCAATTTTCATCACACGGCCCATCAATGAGGGCCGGTTTGGATGCTTCGGATGTGATTCCAGTTCTTAAACCTCCACAGAACACCTATTGGGATGTCCATCTCATTGTTTGGCCATCTCCTCTGATATGAAACACAGTGTCTTACCCTGGACTCAGATAAAGTGCTGTTTGTTTCACTGTGAACAGGAAAGAAGTAAAATGTTATCTATAAATTATATTTCAGGACAGATCTCCGAGTGCTGCACAGAAGAAAACTGAAAACATTAAACTTCAGTGCACATCCTGCAGCTTGGAAAGCACAACCTGGCTCTTTTATCTAAACGCAGCAGACAGACAGGGTGGAAGGAAAACGCCACATGCAGAGGTTTGATCAGAGCCTTGTCCTGATCAGGATCTCCTCTGCAGCCTCTCCGGCTCATCAGCAGAACCACGGAGCTGCTGACATGAGCTGGTCTTCCCTGGTATTTTGGGAACAAGTACAGCTCCTTTAAATGAAACATCAGGGCTGAGTCATGCTGAAGAAACTTGGAGGGAGGAGCTCTGCATCTAATATAGAAGGGTGTGTGTAGGTGTGTGTGGGTGTGTGTGTGTGTGTGTTATAGGAAACAATAGGTTGCTGATGCTGCAGAGGGAGGCAGGGATTCCCTCTTTCCTTCCTTCCCCCTCTTTGTCTCTCACTCTGACTGAAGGCCAGTCGCAGATGGGTGGGAAGAATACACCAATCACACTCACACACGAGGGTGTATGTTTGTGTGCTAGCAGCAGAAAGAGAGAGAGAGAGAAAAGCATCTTAAGTGGATTAGGTCTCATTACCCACCAGGAGACAGACAAGTGACAGCTAGAGATGGAGAGAGTGTTAAATAGATAAATACAAAGGATTTCCTCTCCTTTGTTTTCTGTCTTTTTCTCTCTCAAAGTGATCGAGTCCTCAAGCATCTGGATGGTGTTTTACATTGTGTGTTAGTTCATGTTCGTTTATTTCAGTTTAATCAATTCCAGACATTAGAGAAGTGTGTGTGTGTGTGTGGACGGGCGTGCGTGTGCGTGTGCGCGCATGTGCGTGTGATGCCAGCTGATTGGTGTGAGGTAATAAGCCTTGATCTTATTAATGACTATGTGCAGGTGTTGGCAGTTTGTCAGAGTGTCTGCTTCAGTGAGGAGGAAGCAGGAAGCTTTTAGTCAGCCTGACAGCAGCACTGACGGCTCACAGATTACACACATCAGTTTTCAATCCAGCAGCCGCTGGAAATATGAGAAATACACAATCTTTTAGAAGACAAAAAAAAATCCCTGAGAACTTTAAACCTGGACAGATAAATCTGATAAAACAAACCATCATGAGTTTTTTTGTGATCATTTAATTTTTCTAACATGTTTGATAATGATTCGTTCCCTGTCAAGTTTTGGATTCGAGTTTAGAGAATACGGGGTAAAAGAAGCATCTTACGGTCGACGGGAGACGTGACAGGTTTGGTTAAATGATGAAATAAATGAAAACAGAAATGGTTGAAACCCACATGAATAAAAAAACTCACTGCCAATAACAAACAGCTTATATAGACCCTTACAACCACAACAGCCTGGCTCGCCTCCTCATGCTGCTCACCAGCTGGGTCACACACTGCTGTGGGATGGCGTCTCATTCTTTATCAGCCATTATTCTTTATAAACTCCCAAATCCTGGACTTATGGAGTCAGGGGGTATACTCTGTTGGCAATGCAGCGAACAGTATTGAATCATGACATTTTGTCATGATTCAATAGATTATAAATAAAGTTTATTTACTATCCATTAATATGAAGACTAATACATAAAATTTAAATAGAGAAATGGCTGGGTGTCATTAATATCAAAATGAAAAGAAATCCTGTAGATTTTGGTAACATTTTTAAGTATATAAAAGGACAAGAGGACTGAGCTCAAATGAGAAATGAAGCTGTAAGATGTTCAGTTAGGGGAGATGAGGTGAACAGAGCTGCTGCGCAGGAGAACTTTAGAATGAATGGTGTTGAAGCAGAAATCAGATTTACTCAAATCAGTTCTGAATTGCCATCAGAGTTTATAGAGGAAACAACAACTCAGTTCCCAGTTTCAGCAAGGTACCCCCCACCCCCACCCAAAAAAAAACCTGGCTAAAAATGTTTCAGGAACATATTGGGAGTGTAAAAATAGATGCAGTAACCTTCTGTCCATCCAGGTTGGACTCCGAGGAGCAGCTGGATGGCTGCAGGCATGAAGCATAAGAATTTGTAATGATATGAATCATTATACCAACTATTTCAAATGCATCTTTGATGAGGAAGAGCAAACTGGACTTCTTAAAGAAGTTAAGATCCTTCAAGGTTTTCAGCAAGATGCTGCAGAACGTCTATCAGTCTGTTGCTTAGAGCGTCATCTCTTCTGCCGTCATCTGTTGGGGCAGCAGCATCAGAACCAGGGACATTAAAAAGCTCAACAACCTGATAACGAAGGCTGGTTCGGTTCTGATTCGGTTCTGGTTCTCTTCTGGGGACGACTGTGGAACCTTTGTATCTACAGATACAGATAATGCAAAGAAATTCTTTATAGGATCAAGAAAATTATGTACAACCCTGATCATCCTCTTTATGAGACTCTTGAAGAGAAACTGAGCATCTTCAGTCAGAGGTTTCTCCAAATTCACTGTAATACAGACTGCTACACCATCTACAATAACTGAAGAATTTTAACTAAATGAATTACAGCAACTTTGATTTTTCTTCTGACATCATACAAATATTTTTGAATGTAAGTTTGAGGCTTAGTTTAAAAACTAAAGAACCCTACTGGAGGAAAGATGGTGATATCACCATTTTTTCTTGATTTAGAGATGAGAGTAAAGAACATTTGTTACAACATGAAATCTTTTTGTCCAGATTTAAATGACTGAGATATTTTTAAGGGGTCCATAAAGTATAGAAAACAGAAGCAGAATAAAACCCTTCTGAGACCTTCTCGAGAACGGAGATGAGGCTACATGTTTGCTCTTGATGATTGTCAGTGTACTTACAGCTGCTAGCTCATATTCCAGAATACTGACTGCAGCTGCTACATAATATGAGAGGATATTAGAAATTTGGCAGTGAATACCAGCCAAGTAGAGAGAAAAAAAAAAGTGCACCCTCGTTCAGTTCAACAGTGTTTAATATGTATGTTTTATATTGGGACATATTAAAAATACTCTCGTCTTTAAGAATTTGTGAGATTATTTAAAATAAAATTTAAAAGTTCATTCAAAAGATTTATTGATTCAAAATTTATGACAAATTGGACAAGCTCTGTTTGGAGGAAACCTGCTTAGGAAAAAACCTAAGTAGATTGCGACAGATGTTTATTAAATGTTGAATTATGGTCAAAAAGGTTAATTTACGGTTAAGGTCGATTGATGGTGGATCAACCATCAAACAATCATCAATTCTAGCCAGTTAACTAATGTTAAAAGATGTCATTGAATCATTGTTGTTTTATGGTTGAATTCTAATGATTGAACAAATAATCCAGTGTTTTTCAGCCCTGGTCCTCCAGGCACACTGCCCTGCATGTTTTAGGCATTCTCCTGCTTCAGCACACATGATTTCAAATGATGGCTGATTTACTGGGTTTAGCTGAATTGCAGTCATCTGAATGGGGTGTGTTGAAGCAGGGGACCATCTGAAATGCAGGTCAGTATGGGTTGAGGACCAGGGTTGGAAAAACTGGTAATCAACGATGTTGAATCAATGTATGCTGTTTGTCGCTCTCTTTCCCCTCCTCTCCTCTGATTTGAACTCAGTATCGGACTTTGATTTATTAAGTCTTAGATGATGTGTTTATGTGTTTATTTAGGTCTAGATTTAGGGTTTTGAGGTTATGTACATGATTATTTAAGGTGATACAATCATTGCAGTAGCCTTTTGGGACTTTTATTGGGAAATCCCCAAATTAATGTGGCATTTTTGCTCACGATGAGTGTATGTAAACTTCTGGATGTTTACATCCAGAAGTTTAAATCAAATTCACATGTGTGCACATGTGAATTTGATTTTCTGAGCTATCATTTTTAAAAATTTGTTGGGCTGTATATCCTAACTCTGTCTTAGAAAGAGAAACAGAAATCATGATTCTGAGAAACATGATGTCTGTTAGGGGTCACTCAAGCCAGCTCACTCTCTTACATGCTCACTGCTGATGATATGTAACTGGACATTACTAATACATAGTATACTTTAATTGTCATTAGTTTGGTTTTCATGTTTGCTTTTTTAGTTCAACTTAAGCCACAGTTAAATGGATAAAATCTTCATGTCACATTCCTATGGTCCATGCTTGACATATTTATTAGGGTCCTACTGGAAATCCACAGTGTGCTTGGCTCTCAGCAATTATTCATCATTCTCACAGGCAGGGTGTGAGTGTTTGCAGTGAAGAGGTGGCTCCCCTGTGGCTGGCTGAGCTGTCAGAGAGCCGATAATGATGCTGAGAGCCACTCAGAGCCTCTCAGAGCCGTTCCTCCTTCATCTCTGATTGATTCTTTTGTCTCAGTGTCTTTAAAGCAGGACAATGTCTCAATAACTTGATGTTATCACACCTGTGGTTTGCTGTTGCTGCTGCTAATTGATCAGATGATTGGAAGATAATGACTAGTTGGATTATTGATTAATCCTGTATTTTGAATCATGGTCTTCACTGTGATAATTCACTCTGATAATGCTGCTTGTCCTTATTCCCTGTTTTTGTGTGAGTCAGAGAGGCTGGTGCTGTGGAGCGACGTGAAGGATGTCTGGATGAGCTTTGTGCTAATGGTTCAATCTGAAAACAGCACACTCTACAGAGGTTGTGGCTCCTCAGCTATGACCTGCTGATGGCTTCAGTTTGATAATTTGTAAATTGAGTTTGGTCTGATTTACGCACTTCTCTTGCTAGCATGTGAGTTGTCAGTAATTAGCCTCTTATTCTGTACTACACAGCAGTAAAACACTTTATTGCCTTCTCTTAGTAAACAAGGAAACCGCTTTGTGTTTATGTGCATGTCTGCCAAAAGCACAGAACATATGTGGTGTAAGAAAAGCATGTGTTCTCAGCCAAATGTGATCAGTAAGAAGCAGGAAGGGACTTGCTTGTTGGACCAGTTTAGATTTGGTTTTAATGAAGCAGCTAAAGACTGTTTAACAGATGTGAAAACTCTACTGACTGGTCCTGTGACATATTTGTGGCTAGCTCCTAGAGTTTATGTTCCTTAAAAAAATAAACAAAAAACTATCACTATGTTAGTTTCATGTGTTCATAATGATGAGCAGCTGCTAGCTTTAAAACACTGAAATATCTGAGCAGTTTCAGCCTTTAGCTACCTCATGTATTAACACAGGGCTGTACATGTAAAGTCTACAACCTTTGTTATGCATATTACTGTGACTCTGATGGAGGAAGTATCTCAACAGAATGCTTGAGGCCACATGGCTCTCCCTCTCTATATATTTTATGTTTCTTTCATTTTAAAAAGCAAAACAATTAAAGGATTAGTTTTATTCTTAAGTGACTCTGCAATAGGGTTATTTACATAGATTTGTAATTAAAACTCTTTATGTTAGAACCCCCAAGCATGTATCCTAAAGTTTGTACAAAAATAGTTTGATGAAATGTCATATGAGGGAGAACTTCTCTATATATTAAATCAGAAGCCTGATTTCAATTTTATTATATTGCAATAAAAAGTTACATCTTTGGTGCAGCACATAAGCCATTACACATAATTCAAGAATGATGCAGTCTTATCATTCTTATTATTTTCAGAATTTCTAAAATTCTTGATGTCTTTGGTCATTTTCACACCTGATAGTTGGTTGACTTGTTTCGATTGGGGACCAAAAGTGTAACTTTTGTTCCATTTTCAGCTGCTGTGCTTCTGTTTCTCACTGCACTGAGCCAAACCAACCAAGCCTGTTCCCCACCTCAGCTGTGGGAGCGCTGCACCAGGAACTACTAAAGGAAACCACCTCTAAACCTCTGAAGAAAACACTGAGCGCAAACTCTTTCTTCAGTTTCAGCGGTTATAGGATTTCTCTTTTGTCTTTGGCAAATGTACCAATTAAATTCTCTTTAACATTGTCATATTAAATATTATCATATGAAACAAACATAGATAATTTAAGTTTGACAAAGTTGACTTGATTACATTTAACAAATTAACAATTTTTTTAAGTAGGAGCTCCATTCTCTTTTTTCAGTGCAGTGCTAGATATGCGCACCTTTTTGGTTGTATTTACCCATAATGCACTACATCATAGTATGTTTCTTGTTTTTGGAGTGGTCTCCAGTCCACTTGGTGTTCACATATGCATTCGAACTGCACCAGAATTTACTTCAACCTAACCAAGACCACGGTTTTTAGGCAAAGCAGAGTTCACTGTTTTGGTCTGCATCAGAGTTTGATTGCACATTCACACCTCCCCAAATAAACAGGACTACTTAGGCAATTACCAATTAATACAGAATAAACAGGGCTGGTGTGAATGCACCATTAGATTCAACAAGGTGTTGGGAACATTGCTGGTAGCATTACATGTTGCTACAGATTTGTTGGCTATACATCCATGATGTGCGTCTCCCGCCCATCCACATCCGAGGGGGTCATCTGTAGGACTGTGGAGGCCATTGGAGTGCAGGGAACTCATTGTCATGTTCAAGAACCCAGTTGAAGATGATCTGAGGTTTAGTCATACATTCTTGCTGGGAATTGCCATTAGAAGACTGGCCCATTGTTACCATAATGGGGTGGACATAGTCAGCAACAATGTCCACCCAAATGTGGGATTTAAGTGGTGGTTAAATTTATACTAAGGGGCATAAACAATGCCCCATTTGTATAAAATCACCATTCCCAGCCTTATGGGTTGATACAAGGCAGGATGGATCCATACTTTTGTTGTTCCCATCAGAGTTCTCATGTGCAAAGGGGGTATCCACATAAAAACTTGTACTCTTTGACTGCACAACTGTTCATAAATATTCAGCCTCATTAACATAGAAGAACTGACTCTTTCATTTTTAGGCTCAAGCATCCAGCATGCTGATGTGAGTGAGACATGTATATAGTCTTGCGTGAGATTTTTCATGTGAGCTGTTAGTCAAGGTACATTGGTAAATGTGTGCATATTCTTTTGGTGGGCTTTTATGAACATGTCCAAAAGATCTCTGGCAGTCTGGCATTTGTTGTGATGAAATTGTGTATGTTAAATGTGCACTAAGATGGTTGTGGAGTATTCTTTTTCTTTGGCATCGTATTTTTAGACACCATAAAAACAGCATTCAGATGTGAGGCAGAAGTATAAATACGACTTTCAGAAGTTATTGATCATTGCTTGTGAGATAAAAAGGGAGATGTGAAGGAGTTTAAATAAGCAGCTTACCTTCCTGTAGCTGATTTTTCCCCTCATTTGCAGTTCTTATGTTAATAAAGTCAAAATAACTTGAGGCTTGACTGACTCAGTCTGTTTTAATGACAGATCTATTCACAAACTCATCTTTCCAGCTTGTTGAGTGTTTATTTGTCCGACAGGCTGTTTTTCTAGTTTCTGACTGCTTGTTGCCCTCCATTTAGCTCAAGTTGAGCTTAAAGCTTTGAATCTCTCAGACATATGAAGATTTAGTATGTGGTTTGGCTTGAGTCACTGTGTGCGTGCGTTTGCATGTGTATGTCTGTGTGTGGAAGAATGTGTGTCAGAGGCAGTTGAAAAACACTCCAGTCCAACCACAAGTGGTTCTTTGCAAGAGACTAAGCCTACTGTAGTGTGTGCAGTCTGAACCTGAATTTCATTCATTTTCATAGTTGTGATCATAGTTTCCTTGCAGACTGGATGTATCCTGCAGCTGGAACTCATTCTTTGCACCCTTCTTTTTACTCTGTCTTTCCTCTTTTCCTGTTGTTGGATTGTGTTCATTTCCTACATTTGCATCTTTTCTTTATTCTCTGGTTTGGCCTCCACCTTCTTCTGGCACCTGCTTAATGTGAATTACTTCGGAAAGAGCACTAATTAAACCCCATTCATCCTCGAAGGAGGCTGCACTCCCCAAACATACGCACATACACGCCCACCCCCCCACACACACGCATACAGGAGGAACATTTGTGTCAGACTGTAATTGAGAGAACAGAACCTGGCTTACTGTGGAGTATTTATAGAACAGAGGGAATGAAGAGGAACCATTAATCTCTAATATTCCTCCCCTCAGGATACGAGTATCATCTGATCTTCTGGGCTTTACATCTGCTATCAGAGAGGAAAGCCTCACTGTTCTGTGGCTTTTGATACTCTTCCCTAATGTAATAGGGAGTAAAAGACATTAGTTTGTCACCAGAAAGTCTTGTGTATAACACTCTGCTTGTTGGCTATACCTGATGCTGCACTAAATGTTGCTAAAATGTATTTTATCTTGCCCTTAAATGATCACAAAGGCTATATATATATTTTTTTTTTTCTTTTTTTCATTCATTATTATTGGTTTGGCAAATATACTGTGGTTTTGTAATGTCACTCCTGTGACATATCACTTCAAGAGCAGAAATCAGAAGTGTTTGAAAAAATCAGTGCAGACAAAGATTGCAGAAACAGGAGAGGAGATGCAGCAACAGCGGCGTCTAAAGTCGATACGGAACATGATGGCACCGATGGTATTCTGAAAAGGCCGAGCATGAAAGGAGGAAAACTTCAAAGACAATTTTTTAAAATATTCCATCAAATTTCATATCTACCTATTTAGCTATCTATATATATATATATATATAAAGCTACCTACTGAGCTTTATATATATGTATATAAAGCTCATATATATATGTATATAAAGCTCAATATATATGCATGTATTTGAATAATCATTCAGTAATTGCTTAAAGGAATCCAAGATTAGTTCAACAGTTTGGCCTAAATATGTTGTAATTTTTCTATTAACTAAAAAAAATGCAGTTTGTGATATGCCAAAACTGATAATTACTTAAAAATATGTATATCTTTTGTTATAGTTTTCACAAATGGAGGTCACCATTTTTTCACCTGGTAAGTTGAAACCAGGTATTTAACAAACTGGTAAGCTGCTAATAATGCTAAAATGACAACAAAGCTTATGTCAGACATGAACTTTGTGTGTTGATGGTGAGGTCCTGGCCATTGGGTTTGATAGTAGCATTGAGCTCTTGGTTTTTTTACAGCCAATTTTAGATAATGACACAGTGTGGCAATATCTAAAATTACACCAGTCAGACGCAATATGATAAACAACAACTCAAGTCAAGTTAGCTTTCATGTGTTTACTTTGTAGATTCCAGTGTGCAATGGACCATTTCATTATTGGAGGAAACAATAAACAGGGACATTTCTTAAGAACAATTTTTGAGGGAATCGGCAATGTTATCAAGGTGCAGAACCAAACATGACTAGGAAGTGATAATGTCCATTAAATGTGTGTTTTTCTTAGTAACCAAACCTTTGAGACCCACCCATCCATTTTCTGTACACCCTTGTCCCTAGTGGGGTCAGGAGGGCTGCTAGCCATGTTTAGTATACTGAATGGAGTAAGTATATCTAACATCTGTTGAGACCCATAGAAGTCAAACTAAGATTTAAATGTTGTTTAGATACGAGTTTGGTTCAATGTCACTGATCTGATCTCTGCTACACCTTCACAAAAATTTAAAGCTCTGGAAAAAACTGTTTTGATGAGTAACTCCACTTAATAAAATTCATCATGAATATTTATTTATTTCAGTGTCTCTCAATACAAGTTATGTGTTATTGAAATTATAACTTAAGTTGCATTACTTTAAGACCTTTTTTGTTTTTTCCATGTCCTGGATGGCTGAGAACCAACAAGTGGATAAATAATGATTATATGGGAAGCATCATAACTTAATCTTAATGCTCGAAGCACCAAGGCTTTCCTAAAAAAATATTCAGATTTCACTGTATTTTATACAAGGGGAAAAAAGTCAGATTGACAAAACTGATTAGCTGGAAGCCATGACCTTGTTTAGCAGTTCCACAGACGAAATAGACAAGAAAATGTAATAGAAAATATACAAAAATGAACAGACTGAAAAATATGACCCAAATAAAATATTGAGATATCTATGCAGGTTGTGAGAAAATAAATTAAAATTTTTGCACTCATGGACACTCAAAGTACACAAAAATGTATATAAGGGGTTTTAAAAAAAGTGAACTTTGCACGATATGAGCCCTGTAAAAAACAGCGTATCTTATATTTGTTGTTCCAGATGATTTTCTCAATCAGACTCCACAGCCAGGACTCTGCTGACCCTGAAATGTAAACAAAATGTGTGGCTATCAACTTTGGAATTTTTTAAAAACTTTTTTTTAGAATTTGGCCAACTTACTTTCTGTTGTTCTCTTCTTAAAACCCGTCCATCTGAGGTCATTGTGTTCAGAGACGAGGCTGTTTAAGCTGTCCTGATTTTCCGTCGCAGGCTGCCCCACTTTGCTCTGTCCGCTTCATTTCATGAAACAAGCAGAAATCAATCCTATAATGTATGAAACCTTACTGATTAGAAAATGTTCTCTTTTTTTTTCTTTCTGGTGAACGCGGCGCCTCAGAGAACTCAGCTGTCACCATGCTCTTCACACACAGACATACACACATTCCAGGTCTGGCCACTCAGTCTGAGTTTTTCCTTTCCACAGACAGCTGGTGTCTGGAGGCTGAAAGCTGATCCAGAGAGACTGACGGTTTCATCTGATCGCTGAAACACGTGTTCCATGTTTGAACATTTGTTTCCCTCTCATCCCAAGCTCCTATTCTTCTTTAAGGAAGGTTCCTCTTGCTTCCTTCTGACCTCTGACCTCTTCTTAATCAGGTTCCTGTGAGACTGCGTGCCTAAAAAGATTAATATTCCAGGATCAGTGAGTGTACAGCAGGCTATTATCTTTAATTGAGAGGTGAAAAGTCTTTACTTGTAGTTGCCGTGCATGGTGAGGCGTTCTGTCAAGGATCTTTATGGGTTACTTTTCTCCAGTCAGGTAATGCTGGGCATCTTGTTTGTAATAGATATAACTTCTAATAAATTGAACAAAAACTAAACCTATATTATATGTCATGTTAGCATTATGTGTGTGTGTTTTTTTAACATCCCTGTGATATTTTTTACTGAAGACAATGGTGCATAACACTTGCTGAAGTTTTACGTAAACAGAACAGCATGTTTCATATTTTAAATTTTAATTAATAAATCTCGTCCCAGGTGGCCGGACTGAAGACAGGTTATCAGTTGCAATGCAATCCTGACCAAGAGGCAGCATAAACAGGATTAACATAAAATCACTTCACTGTATTTCCATCATATTTTGATGCCAGAATAACTACAAGACTTGATGGTCTTTTGTGCTGATATTACAGCTGCATCTCTAAAGGACAATACCATCAAAAGGTAAATTTATCATAGAGGTTCATTCCACACAATGTCATACATTTTAAGAACTTTTTTTTAAATCTTAATTGTGATGATTCTGGGACACAGTAGAATTGGCATGGAGGCAGTCAGGCTGTGGTTCTGATGAGGTTCAGGAAGCCCAGATAGCTTTGAAAGCTGCATCCTGGGTCGTCTGCCTTGATGGGTTGGGTGTCTCACCTTCCTCAGGTCAGTCCTGGCTGTTGACCAGTCAGGAGCAGGAGCACCATGGTCACTGAAGCAGAAGAGCTTTAAAGTTTCCTAATCTAGGGCTAAGTTTTACTTCACAAAACTCAGAGAACCAGAAGATGACATGGCAGCCAAGTCATCACAGGCTGATTTTTAAAAAATAATTCTTTTGTCTTATCCATTAGTCTCTGGGACATTAATTTCTAAATAAAATGAAAACTCCACTTTCATCTGACACAAGAACTGTGGACCACTGAGCAACAGCTCCATCGTTGTGAATCTCCCTCAAAACTCCTGAAAGGCTTTTCCTTCACTTTCCCTCTTAAGGCTGCAGTTTCTTATTACTTACAGATTTTTTCTGTCACTTTCTCCTTCCACTCCGACTTTCAGTCAGTATGCTAGGATAAAGCACTCTGTGAGCAACAGTGATCATTTATGGCTCAGTCTCCTTGTACATGGTTTATGCTGGAAAAAAATCTAATATCAATGACATTTTTCAAAAAAAAAATCCCTTTTCTTTAGAAAAGTAATTGTAATTGTAATATTTCAATTCTTGTGGTTTAATGTACATAAAATCACAGGAACTACTGTGATACTTTTGAGTGCTGTATTGTTTCAGCAGGACAGAAATCTCCTCTTCTCCTGGCTGCTTTTGGACAAGAAATCTTCCTGTGTTTTATTAATATGATGATAGTTCTTTAATTATTGCCATTCCAAATAATGTTTGTTATAGCCTCTCAAAAGAACCCTATTTAAAACAACGAGCCTATGTTTTCCAACTATTAGCATAAATGATAACTACACCATAGATTTTAATCAGCACCTGAACTATCCTCCAGTCCTTTATAAACAATGGTAAAGTAGTATGCTTTAGTTTTATAAAGCCACTCGTTTGTTAAAAGTGTAAAAAAAAAAACCTTCAGTGTCAAACTAATTCTTGTCTTCCTGTTAGCATGGGTGAAAAAGACGCTGTTGTTTTTGTGTGACTGCTCTGTCTTAAAGCCATATTTTGTTGTGACAGATGGCCGCTCACACTGAGCCGGGTATGGAGATTGCTGCAGTCAGTCGGTGGAGCCTTGTTACCTGTTGGCATTAGAAGCTAAGAATGTGACTAAATATGAATCTCTCTATGAAGTGGATCTAGTTATATAAACGAATAGATCCTGGACTTGCGTCTCTGTGGCTGGCACACAAAACTCATTTTACATTCCTGTGAGAGTTCTAGAGTTACAAAGTAATTAAATAAAAGTTTGGCATTTAAGTTGAAATTGTCTTTTTTTTTTGTTTGTTCAAGATGTTTCCATTTCCATAAGATCTCTGAGGACTAGACCCTGGAACACAGACCTAACAGCTTATAAATGCTGGATCAGGACCTGGTTCCAAAGGTTTGGTGTAATCTTTGTCTTCATAAAGTATTGGGATTAAATTGAACTCATTTTGAAACATACATTATTTACATTATTTACATTATTTCCTGATAAGCCTAGAACTCAAGGAGAGTGTCACTTTTTCTTTTAGCATGACTAGATTCTAAAGTCTCCATCATCCACTCAGCTGGGATGAACAGATTGTTTTGTGTTTGCAGAAATAGAAAGGTGGAAATTACTTTTTTATGGTTTAAAAACTTACAGCTGTGCAGCAGGTTTATGGTAATTGCTCATTGTGAATGCTGTGGATCATTCAGAGTGAATGTGACTGAGAGATGTCTGTGCATATAGATAACTGCAGATTGAAGTTGAGCTCATCTAAACCCTCCTGTATCTGGTTAAAGAAATCAGTTATTCCATGAAGTAGATGTAATGACCCTTTAAACCTTCTTCCAAACTGCTTTTACTCACACTGGTTTCTGCTGTCTCTGTGTGTGTTGGTGTGTGTAAGTGAGATGTGCTGAGTCAGCTCTCTCCAGATGGGATCTCTTCATGTATCTGGAACACAGCACAGATGATGTCATTGCGTCCAAACACAAGCTTTAATTTGATTGGTTCTCCCTGAATGAGTCAGATGGTGACAATCCAGTAGAAATCCATGTAGCAGTCAGCTGAAGAGATTTGTTAAAAGTTAAGAGTTTGTGTTTTTTTCCAGTTTTCATATAGTGTTTTATTCTTCAAGGGGAAAACATGTTTTAAAAAATTATTGCCGTAATTTACCTGTGGAACAAGATAAAGTAGCAATTTCCTTTAATAACTTACCATTGATAACATCTTGATTCCCAAATAATATCGTCAAACATTTTTTAAGTTCCAATTAACAGAATGGTTATGTGCAGCATTTTCTACCTTGACTTAGTGGAATCTTTGCTTCCAGTTGTTCAACCACACATATCCAAATGCAACTACATTCAAGTGCCCTCATATCTAGTAAAAGAACACTTTTATACTTTTAATACTTTTAATCCTTTTAATCCTACTTTTAATAAAAACAAAACAACAAAAAACTAAATTGTTCTGAATTACATGGTTTCTGTAAACCTTCAATGTTCTCCCTCCATCACTCCTCACAGTCACTGACTTTTACTGTTTTTAAATCCTGTATGTGAGAAATGTTTTTCAGCACTTTAACACTCAGTCTGAATGCTGCATAATTAACCAAAGGACAAGTAAAATAGTATATTTTAACTCCTGGTGTACTGTGCTGTTTCAAGAAGAGGCTGCCATGTTGCTCCATCAGCCGTTCTGACCACCACCAGCAGACAATGCTGGAGAAATCTCTTGACATTTCAACCAAAGACACAACTATAGAGGCGGACATAGCTGAGATTGAACTGGCGACCCACCGACAGCAGGGCAAACGCCGTTAACACCATGGCTCAGATAGACGGCAAGGCTTTCTGAGTTTCTGGTTCTGCAGCATCTAGACGGGGAACAGAGCAGTGTGACTGGACAGAAAGTTATGATGCCAGATAAACACAGTGAACTGAAGGACGGTGACTTCCTGGCTTGGGGTAAAGAGAGAAAGAGGGAGCTCTGCTGATCCAGGTGGTTGAGAAGTTGATGTTGAGAGGGTTGAGTTCCAGAGGTGGTTTGTAGGAGGTAGAGCAGGTGAGCCCTTGATCCATCAAGCAGGTGAACATAGTTTCAGGAGGGAGAGGACCTCTCGAGAAGGTCAGGTCTATTAAAGAAATCCAGTCTTAACCTGAAAGCACAAAGAACTCAGGATAAGCTGGAGCAGAGATGACACTTACTTCAACAGAAGCTACAAGAAAACTCTACGAGGAAGAAGCCACAGAGAGCTCAACACTACCAACCAGGTCAATCAGCAGACAAACTGTAGAAATCCCCAGCAGTCTGATGAGGGACTTCCAGACAGGTGTGCAGTCTGCAGCAGGCCAGCAGGAGTCTGCTGTGGAGGGAAGACTCACACAGAACATCATCTCGAACCCATCACAATCATTTCAGTGAGTCGACATAAGAGATGAAGTACAGTATTTAGGCTTCATGAAAATTTCTACTTCCATAAAGGAGTTTTATATTATGCACACAAAGTAGTTTGTCATTGTGAAGTGCTGTTTATGTTAAAAGATTTATGGCATGCCTCAGTTTACTGTGTGAACTGCAAACAGAATGTCCAAAGTTCTCCTTAGTTCCCCTGTGTCAGAAAGTGTTGGTGCTGTGACCTTTGTCAAGTGCTGTGAAGACGTGTGTGAGTGTGTGCTACATTCCTAATTGTTTAATAGAAGGAAAAGATTGTTGTTCTTGGCATGGAAGCACCAGTGGAAGACAGTGAGCTCTACAGACTCCAGCTTTGGGAAGTGAGCTGAGTTCAGGGTCACTCACACACACCGCTGTCTCTCTCCTCTTTGCACTGTGCTGTATTTGCATTGTTTTGTTGCAGAGACTGTCCCTTAATGAGAAAGCGACTCCCTGCAGAGTATACATCATCATGTGCTGTATGCATGTGTATGCGTGTGTAAGGGTGTGCAGGCGTGTACTTGGGTGTGTGTGTTTGCCTGTACAATGCCTGGAAAGCACTTCATATGTGTGTGTGGTTTGTGTTAGAGGAGTGATGGATGTGGTTTTCCTCTGCAGGGGAAACTGGAGCCGAGGCCATTACCATACCTGTGTGTGTGTGCGTGCGCTCGGGGGTGTGCTGATGTGTGTGTGTGCACACACACATATGTGACAGATACACAAAGACAGACAGAGAAGATATAATCATCCTGCTGCTGTTGAACTATATAAGTTTATTGTTATCACAATAAATTCCAATTTATATGTTGACATGAACATACATATTTTTAATGTTCATTCAGATGTGCTGCTGAGGTGCAGCTGCAGTGATGACACTGGTGGCTTTTGACCTTCAGTAATAATAATATTAATAATTCATTTTATTTGTCAGCGCCTTTCAAAACACCCAAGGACACTTTACATCATAAAAACACAAACTAAACAAGACACAAATACACAGAATACCTACACAGTTAAGGTGAGAAAGCTAAGTTGAACAGATGAGTTTTGAGCTGTACTTTGATGGTTAGAAGACTCCATGTTGCTGATGTCAGGGCGAAGAGCGTTCCAGAGTTGGGGAGCAAAGTAAGAGAAGGTTCTTTTCTCCATGGTGCTGAGACAGACAAGACGAAGAATGAAGGGAACGTGATAGGGTGCATAAGATCAGACCGATGAGGAGAGGCAAGGTTGTGGATTACTTTGAATGTAAACATCAGGATTTTAAATTGAATTCAGAATGTGACAGGACACCGGGGAAGCTGTTGTAAAACTGGAGTGATGAAGCTGTTTTGGTAGTAATGCGGGCAGCAGAGTTTTTAACCAGTTGAAGTTTGCAGATAGATTTATGAGGCAGACTAATCAGGAGGGAGTAATCAATTCGATCCTTAATCAGGTTCCTAATTAAGGAACCTGATTAAGGATTCCATCCTGGTCCAGACTGGACCAGACTGGACCAGGATGGAAGCAGAGAGCAGACTGATTTCTAACCTCCTGACTCTGAGTGGGCATTTATTCTATCATGTCATTTATCATGATAACTTCTTCATGATTAGCATTTTGATTTATAGTTATCACAATAAATTCCAATTAATAATGTTTTAAATTCCCCAAAACTGTCTGTGTTGTAATTTTTAGTATTTTCTCCACAGTTTGTTCAATGAGACTATCAATTAATATCAATAAATTTGAGAATGAGATTAAATGCAGCCACTGTGTACATTATAGACTTTTAGACAAATCAGACATTATAGACAAATCAGACTTTTTTATGTGACTGGTGTCCTTTTTCAGGAGCTGTATTTGCTTGTGTTGCTTTTGCTGTGTCATGCAGCCATTCACAGTCATCCAGTTACCTATGAAGAAGTCATACATAGTTCTTATTGTCACCTTTATCATTATCAGAATAGTGCCACAAAATATTGTGATATAACCTTTTAGCCCATATTGTCCTTGCCTAGGCCTGTCACGATAACAAATTCTGCTGAGCGATTAATTGTCTCAGAGTATTGCGATAAATGATAATATTGTTCGAAGACCATTTTAAACTGATGTAATGGTAATGACATGATAATGCAAGCACATCCTGCCAAAAATAAAGACACTTTATTTTCAAAAGAACACTTAACACTGGAACTGATAAACAAAATAAACAAAACAACTAAAAACAAAAATAAAATGGTCTCTCAGTCTCCATTAACAAAAACTTGAATAAAACCAAACAACATAAAACCAAAGTGGAAATAAAAACTACATTCAGAGTACAGAGTACAGATTATGAAGTCTGCATATTGTATTGCCCTTCAATAATCATTAAATTTACACAGAGAAGATGGGCATATCTGGGTATATAGGGGTCAGAGGAGAGCACCGGAGTTGAGCCTGTTTTCATCCAGCGTCATCAATAGAAGGAGAAAAAGGCAGGAAGAAACGATGAAGCCGATGAATTAAAATGAGGTCGATAATTTTAACTTATCATGCGATTAATTGATTTATTGTTTACCTGCTTCTGACCAGATGATGGAAACAAATGTGATCTTATCTGCTAATTTATATTAAAAATGTATCAAACGCTGATGAAGACAATCACTCTTATGTACAGGAATGTACTTAATTTGTGTTAATATAATGTACTGTATATGTGTAAGAGCTGTGTTGATATCAGAATAAGAAAATCTGACCTTTTCTGGACTATGTCTTGCAGTTAGTCGATGTTTCTTTTAACTGTCAGCATCAGAAACGTGTGTGCTTAAATATCGCTGTCTGAAGTCAAAGTGAAATCTTAACCAGGACCTAAACATGCTATTAGATAATAGCCATGCTAAGTTAACCGGCCTGGATGCAAGGATATGCATTGATCATCAGCCTAAACCTTAAATCACGTTAAATGCATTTCACATCAAAAAAGCAACATTGAGTGCGGTAACTTAGTCGTCATGGCAACATGTGAGGCTTGGTAGCCTTTTGAGGAAGCAGCTGTTGCTAGAATGTAGACAGCCTCACCTGTTACCTTCTAGTGACACTTGATATGAGTGTGGGTATGTGGAAGGATGGTGACACATGCTGCAATCTTTTACCCACACACACACGCACACACACACACACTGTTCTAATTTCCATTAGACAGAATTGGATCTGCTCCTGGAACAGGCCTCTGTGAGCATTTTGAGATTTTGGCTGCTGCCGCTCTTATCTAAGAAATGAAGCACTAATAAACTCTGCAGAGGACTTGTCACATTTGTGCTAATTTATCTGTGCTGGAAGAGATTCCTGGTCTGAACATCCTCAGAGTCACCTTCCCTGCTGAGTGACGTCTCACTGCGGGAACAGCAGAACTTTAAGATTTCTCATTTCCTATACAGTTCAGTCCTTTCTGTAGTGCTGTCGTCATCAGATGTGTGTGTGTGAGTGCGTGTGTTTTGGGATGTGCATGTGTGTGAGAGAGAGAGACAGAGCAGATTCTACCTGTGTACATAATGGGGAAAGTGGAGCTAATAGCTCCAACAGGGCTGCATGCTGTCCTGTAACATCTACATGTCTGGAAATGTTGAAGATGAGCCCCCATGCTCACTGTGACCTTGCTGTTGTAGTTAGCCATGAGAACAGATGGAGAAAAAATATCTCATTCATACACTGCTGTCAGTGATGTCACTTCCTCTGTGATGGACACTGTAGTTCCTGGAGCACATCCATTTTGAAGCATCCACGATGTCTTTGGGAACTTGTTCAGGAGATTTGCTCACTGCTTAAGGCACAAAGTCTGGCGCAGTTACATGTGTCTCTAGGCTGAAACATTATTTAATAGTTGAATATGCTGAGTCACTGTAAAAAAGATGATGACATAAGCTGGAAAACTCTAGTGTATACACATATCTGTCAGAAAGAGCAGCACCTGTAGGAGCTGTAGTTTCCATCCATCTGTCCGTCCATCCTTCTGTCCATCCATCCATCCACCCATGGATCCATCCATCCATCATGTCCTGCATTGTTCTTTGGTAAGGATTAAAACATGAACGCAACCTTAAGTGGAGAGTTAGTTTTTACCCCAACAGACCCTACGAGCGGCTCCATGACTGCAGTCCAAACCCAACATTTTCCACCCACTTTCCATTCCATCCTACCATGAATGGTCAACAAGACACCAGGATACTTAAACTAGAGAAAGCGGTCCATATTTATTTTTTTTAAATCTAATAAAATATAAATACTGGAACGCAAGGAGAAAGGGAGCCAACTGGGAAGTAAAGAAAGAAACCAACAAGGAGAGACTGAAATAGAGGAGCTTTATGTCAGAATACCAGATTCTGACATAAAACATATTTAAACACTGGATAGAGGAACGCAATACTAATGTGAAACAAAGGATCATGTTTGTTGGTGGTGACTTTAATATCAACTGATTAAATCCAAACAAGCATAAATGTACAGAGGATAATATTAACATTATGTTGAGTCCACTGACACATTGCTTCACAATATTGTTTTCAAATTATTTGTAAAGCAGATTAGTATGTGGGTTATAAGTGAATGACAGCAGCAGCCACTTCCCAGTATTCACATTGTATAACTGTTACAGCAGAAAAAACACACAGTAAAAGACTTTATCTACACACTTTGAGTCAGAGCTGATGTAAATACTACTACATGTTATTAAGGAAGACATGGATTTTGTTTGGTTGTGGGTCCACAGTGGGTTGCGACCCTTCTCCCTCTGCTCAGGCTATGGTGTCAACCTGCTCTGTGTGTGTGTTCACTTTGGAAACTACTGTTTTGGCCATGTGCTGCTTAATCTCTGATTTGCTGCAATGCAAACAGCTGTGTGCGTGTGTGTGTGCGTGTGTGTGTGGGTTGAGCATCTGCGATGAGGAAAACAGAAGTCTCCATCAAAGGTGGTTGTGAGTGAGAGGCAACAGGAGGACCGACTGGCCAACGAAGCAACAAATAATGTGGCTGAGTTGTTCTCTGGTGGTCTGCTCTCTTCTCCTCAGAATGCTTGGTGCTCCTTTCCTGAGTACATCAGAGAATTCAGTGACAATGTCCTCTCTGCAATACTTTCAAATGCACCAACATGAAACCCAGTAAAGCCCAGTCTGTGAGGATGGAGTCATGCATTATCTTTTGTCACTACTCCTTGTTTTGCAAGAGGTCTGAGTTCCTTCATCTTTGCATATTAGCTAAGATCCATCACTTTAAAGGGTTAGAACATGAAAAGTTAGATTTAAATAAACCAACTAATGTTAATTTTCTCTGTCATGCTTAGACAGATCTCACATTGTGTTGTGACTAATGTGTACTTCAGTGCTTAACAGAATTTATTCATATTTGAAGACTTTATTCAGCTGCAGAGTGACAAGTCAGAGTCAATCAACGATTCTCTCCAAATGAATGGCTGTCATAGAATATGTAGAACTTATCAGTGGTTCTAACACTTATCAGAGTTAGAACCACTAACACTTAATGTTGGCATGTAAAGACTTTTAGTCTTTGCATGAAAAGACTAAAAGAAACATGAAACCATGAAATTTTAATGATACTGGTTTTAACATGTTTTTTTGTTGTTTTCTTTTTTTCTTTTTTTTTTTAAAGTGAGATAAAAAGCTTTAGCATTCTCCGTACACTTCATTCAGTGGCTTGTTCATCCATCATCCACATACATGACAACAAGACTTGTCCTGGTTTACACACACTCCAGTCCACATTATACTTATTTGCATTCCCACATTAAGCTCCTGTAAATATTATCTATGTTTATGTGTGCGCGTGCGTGTCCATGCGTGGGTGTGGGCGTGTGTGTGTGTGTGTGTGTGCATTCCTTTCTGCAGGTGCTTGCAATGTCAGTTGGAAGCATTTACATATTTGCTCCTATCTCAATTAGACAGAACAGCCAGGAGGAAAACTACCTACACTGGAGTAGAAACTAAATGACCCAGAATTTCAGTATTTTTCTGTGACATAGGTTATGTTAGTTAACTTTGTTCTTCTCAATTCACTTGAACAATGTTCACAAAAGCTAAAAACAGATATTCACATACATTTCATAAAAAATTGACTTTTTTTATTGTCCAACTTTAAATGAGACTAAAGTTTTCCTGTTTTAGGTCAGTGAAGTTTTGATAAATTTGACTGATCAAAACTTCAGTGTGAAAAGTTTACATAAATGTTCATAGTATTTGGAGGAATGACCTTTTTAACACCATAAATGTGTTGTTTAAAGTTTCCTTCCCCAAGCTTTTCACAACTGTCTGGAATTTTGGCCCATTCCTCCTGACAGAACTAAAGTGGTTAACTGGTGTCAGTTTGTAGCCTACTTTGCTCACACACACCTTTGTAGCTCTGCCCACCATTTCCCTAACAGACTCCAATCAGGGTTTTTGTATGGTTGCTCAGAAACATTGACTTTGTTAGACTTAAACCACTTTGTAACCTTTGGCTTATCGGGTCATTGTCTACCTGCAAGGTCCATTTAACATCATGACTGATGACTTCAAATGAGGAGTTTCCACATAATGTTCTTTCTTCATGAGATCATCTTCATGTGGCCACTTCTTTTCTGTGAAGTGAACCAGTCCCCCCATGCATTAAACTTACCTCCACCATGATGCTGCCACCCCCGTACATAACAATAGGGAAGGTGTTCTCAGGCTCAGCTCATATTTATACAGGACTATATTTACTGTGAATAATGAGTCTTTAACATATTTTGCTTTTATTTTGAGGCTAATTCCCAAATTTTACATAAAAACATCTTCCTTTCAAAACTCGCCTCCTTCCTGAACACTATAATGACTCAGTATATTTTATTTTTAAAGTAAAATCATGTTCACAATTTTGTCACAGTTCCCTCACATAAAAAAAGAGCTCCTAAAGGAGACATAACAGCATTTGGGCTAAAAACATTAGTAAGCATAAGGTGTTGTAGGAGCTTCAGAAATTTTCCAACTCGTGTCAAGCTTAATTTTCTAAAAGACAATGACATCATAAAAGTAAGGTGTAGATATTGCTATCAGATTAACTTCAGCCCACGTTTACATATGTTCATTATATGTTAACCAGTAATGGACATACGGGAGTATTCTGAACAACGCAAACATCTGGATAAAACTGACCTTCTTTAGCATTAGCAGCTAAGGAGCTTGAGCTAGCTAATTGTTTTGTCTCCTTCAACATGCTGAGGCCTTTATTGCTTAAAGTCCAACATTCATCTTCATTTAACAGTTGGTTGAAACATTGACACCTTACTTTCACTGCCTGCTGCTTGTATCCAGGGCAACGCACCTGGATACAAGTGCGTTGCCACAAGACAATACATTGAACGCACAAAATACTGGAGGTTTTACTGCAGGGTCACCTAATGCAGTTTTAATGATGATGTAATTTTAAAACCGGAAGGCGAATCACAAAATAATACGCTACAGCCAATCATTGAAACCAGTAACAATTTCATCTTTACTATATTAAAGATGGCTTAAAAAGCTGTAGAAAAAGGAGGAAAAGTAAACTAATCTATCTCAGCCAGCGTATAGAACTATTATAGAATCTGTCCTTGGAATCCCTCCAGTTGTTTTGACAGATCATAAACATGTTCTGGTTCCTCATGACCTTTTGTTATTAAATGACTGACCCTTAACTCAGTGCATATACAGTACTGTATGATTAAGTGTATTATTAAAGCAGAGATGGGTTTTTTTTACTCTATTAACAGATACGGAAGCCTTTTTCCATTTCACTGGGTCAGAATGATCCCAGTCCACAGAGGTGCTATATGGATGAAATGATGAAGTAAGACAGAGATGATATATCAGTTTTACTGGCTGGAGCTTAAATGCAGCTACAAGCAGCTCTTGGCATGTTTTTATCTTTGATTTAAAATGTCTTTCCTGTGCCTCTGACATCTGTTTCATTCGCAGAACAATAGCAAACCATTAAAAAAAATACTTCTTTGGTCACATGGTGACTGGATTCCACATGAATCATATTTTAATATCACTGTGGGGAATTCATGTCATCCTGCTCTGCTAGCTGTCAGCTTTAAATGGCGGTCGGGGTTACTTCTGAAATAATCAGGTGAAATGAGAAGTCTCTTTTCTTATCTCATGATCAGATGTATTTCATATAAGTTTCAGAGATCTGTGTGCTTGTAAAGCTCATCATGCCAACCTTTCAACACTGAGTCATTATCACAGTTCAAAAGAAATCTGAAGTGTGAGTGTTAGCCCAGAAAAGGGACTAACAGCTTCCTGTATGCTTCTCTGTTTGTAAGAAGACGTGTGTGTGTGTGTGTATGTATGTGTGCAAATGACAGAAGTTGTTTACACGTGCAGACACAGATGCATGGACTCACACAGTGGACCCTGTTGCTTTGCTTTCCTCCTTCAGTTGAAGGGCCCAACATGTTTTGCAGTAATTCTTATCCTTCTTTGATTGTGACAGAATGTACGTTGTTCAGCTGTCAGCTGAGTCTGCACCCTGGAGGTCTGGTATGTGGGTCCATATTGGTCAGATACTTCTGTCTTATAACAGCTAATCATGTTTTCAGCTGGAATGATAATTTAGCATACAGCTACTAAGATTCTTGAGAACAAAATTTTGGTGCACAAGTTTATATTAATTGAAATTCCCTTTTCACTACAGGGTCAAAACAACATATACAGTTCCAATTATTCAAATTCCAATTATTCAAATTCATTCACCCAGATGTCTTAGCATATGATGCTGTATGTTCTAAAAAGGTTTTATGCAAACTGAGGCTTATGAGCCCTTATTGACCACAGCTGGGGAATTCTCTTAATATAAAGAACATTTGGTGAATGGTCTGTTCTTGTATCAAGTTCAGAGAACCCCAAACGTGTCACACTACATTCATCCATTCATCCATTCACATTCACACACCTATGGTGGCAAGCTACTGGATTGTAGCCACAGCTACTATGGGGCAGACAGACAGAGGAGAGGCTGCCAGGCACCAGCGCCACCTGTTGGGCCCTGATGTCCACCACCATCAGGCAAGATGGGTGAAGTGTTTCAGCCTAGACCACAACGAACACGGATGGAACTGGCAACCTAACTATTGTGGGGTAAACTCCTACCACCAAACCTATTTTAGTTTTTAAAGCTTTTGAAATTGTATGGAGGCTCATTAGTCCATCCTGGAAAAATGAAATGGTTCCACCTATTATAACCCACATTATAACAACAGTAGTAAGTATAACTTCTGTCTTCATCTGTAGATGGACATTCTGGACAAAAATAAAAAATAAAAACAAGATTATCAGTGTTTGGTATGTATTAATATAAAGGAACAGTTTTCACAATCCGAATCATAAATGAAATGCACCCTGCTCACCAGAAATCATATCACTTGTCAAATTCATACATCCTAATATAGTTTGAATTCAGTGGTTTGTAAAACTCAGCCTTACTTTGGATCCCTGCCAGTTATGCATACTAATATAATATGTACCAGATATAAAAATAAGGTCCTGAAACCTGGAGATCACACATTCAATAACAGCCACTGTCTCCCTCCTTTCTGTGTCCTGAGACACATTCTGCTGACTTGGTGTTCTCAATTTTGAATGTGTGTTTGACTTGTATCACACATGCACCACCACGCACTCACACTCGACGACACCCTCTCACACACATGTAAGCATGCACACACGCCTGCACACTCACGCACCTACACACGCAGCAGGTTGTGGACATTTGGGCTTGTTGTCATCCTAGAAGAGGAGGCAGTGGAGGTTGAGAGAGCATGGACACAAAGAAAAGAACAAGAGAGAGAGATTTCATAACATGACAGGCGGACGACCAGATGAACTGAGCAAAAAATCAAAAGAGAACAAAGGAATAAGAATGGAAACAAATTGTTCTGTTCTGATTCTGAAGGATGGCTGGATACAGCATTTATACCCAAATTATAATATGTATTCATGTCTAAAACAATATTCTATTCAGAAAGTAGTGTCAGTGTGTGAGTTATATGGAAAAGCAAGAGTTGAATCCAAGTGTGATTGCTCTCTCACAGGAATGTTGATCTGATAATGGGATTAATGCTGAGAGTTTCTCTCTCGTCTCTCCAGGCTCCCTGAGAACTGAAGGCATAAAGGCGTCTGATGTTTTGCCTGTGCTGAAGGAGAAAGTCGCCTTCGTGTCGGGTGAGTCTCTGTAATTGCTGAAAGTCAACCAACAAGGACTGCAAGGAACTTCGACATTACACTTATCACATGTGAGATATGCTCTGAATTATGACCATAGAATGAGCTAATATAGACATCCACATAATGATATTAAACAGTTCTACAAAGAGTAATCATAGATAGACTTTCACTTAGATTTCGAATATCTGTGAAAACATTTATCAGTGTCGGAGTTAGATTCATGCTTCCTAAGTGAAGAAACATCATCCCGGGCTCTCCACAACATCACCTTTATTTATGGGTTCTTCTCCCTTCTGTCTGTCTGCTGCTCTCACTAAATGCCAATACAAGCAGACCCTGAACACTCTCGGCCCACAGGCCATCTCACTCCCCATAAAACATTTCCACATAGCAAATAAGATGTCATGACAAAATGATGTCCCAAAGATGTTCACATTCTGTCAGGACATGTCTTAGGAGGAAACAGATGGAGAGTTTCATTTAGACAAAGGACAATGGGAGTCTCTGCAGCAATCATGAAAGCCTGATGTTGAAAGAGCTGCTTGTGTGATTGTTGCTGGTCAGAGTGATTAACAAAAATGTTTGGGGAAATGGAAAATGCCTCCATCCTTGAAAGGATGGATATGTGATTGTTAATGGAAATATGGAATACTTGGGAAAAGAATGAGTTGGCAGATGACTTGACAGACTTATGGCATGAAGCTTAGATGGACGGTTTGGCTCATAGATTTAAACTATTTTATTTTAGGAGGAGCTTTGTTACTCCTAAAATAAATGTGCAGATTGGCATTTAGAATATTTGACAGCTCAAAACTTTTAAGGCTTCATACTATATTATCCAGTGACGTTGATTTAAGTGTTCCACATGTCACCAATAGATATAATATATGACAAAATTAAAAAGCCTTTTTTTTATTCATTTATGTAACGCGCTATCTTTGATAGTGTGGCACTCAGTATTGTTGCCTGAGTGCCAAGGTGAGGTAGTATGGAGACAAAACAGAGGTGGGGTAAAAAGGTTTACAGGGAAAGAGAGAAATAGACAAAAAGAGAACACATGACAACATGACAGTCTGCTTCTTCACCTGCAGAAAGAAAATAAAAAATAACCATATCAAAAGGGAACATAGACGTGTAATAATAACTACAACATCACTGAAAGTACACGGTGCAAGTTAATGCAAGATGTATTTAGTGCCCAACGTAGAGTGTATCTGAAAATACGTGAATCTAGACATAAAGCCTTTATAAAGATTGTATTAGCTGTAGTACTTTGAGTGTTGATCTATTTGTGTTGTAGTACTGTATAGTACTTTTGTAATGCAGTACAAAAGTCTGAATCAAAAAGAGAAAGTGGTGGAGAGCCTGCAGGACAGAGAAGGAAATAGGAGGCTGCATGCCAACAAGTACTCGTCATCAAGATTCTTTCATAGATCTCTACAACATTTTCTCCTCCAACTCCCCCCACCCTCTCTTTCTCTTTTTCACGATTGAGTAGCACTTAGACAAACACTGTGGTTTGTGTTTCTTACGTTAATCTGAGCAAGCCATCTCACCACACATCGTTTATCACGAAGACTCAGGGAGTTTATGTTTTGGATGGTTTTGGAGAAAACATGCTGAGTGTCTGACCTAGCTGTGAGGAGAATCCTGTAGACACTGTAAAGCTGTTAGTGGAGTACCATGCCCTGCTTACTGCAACATCAGCATGAACCAGGGAGTGGTCCTGATCTCTGGAATAATACTTTAGGAAGTTTAATGGCACTAATTTTGTCACCAGTAGGTTGCTGTAGATTTCAAGGCTCTCATTTTGCATCTGCAACAATCACAGCTGCTACCAGTTCCACTAAGTAGCCAAATGTAATTTTAACCAGACTGGAATATAAGGTTTTAGCTACTTTTATTAGATTTCAACACCGTTGTATGTCAGTGTCGTCCTCTCGGCTCTGACATGTACTGAAATTGAAATAAAAAATGGATTAAGTCATATGAAGAAAAAACAAATTATGAAAACATGTGTAAGTATTATTGATAAACCTCATGATTTATTTAGGAGGTAAAGCAAACATCTGTTGGGGCTGTGACTGCTAGCTGTCTAAAAATACCATGAGGATGTAGTAGAACACAACCTCAGGAATCTAACCTTTTGCGCACATATAAACATTTCACTCAGACCAAAACTTAATCATGACATCGTGTTTACAACCCTGAAGCTGTTGTGATTATAAAACTGTGTACTTGGGTGCATGTTGAAGTGTTTCTTAAACTGAATGATCTTTGCTAGCTAGTTTAGAGCTCATTGAACTTCATATAAATACATTCTTGGGTTTGTCCTCCATTGCTCATCTCAGATCTTGAAGATCAGAGTAATCAGCTAAAACTGGTGTGTATAGGACCTGGTGTTTGGAACTATCACTCATTTGAAATCCAAACCATTGGGTTTTAATCATAGAACATGCATGGTCTGTAGTGACATAGTCAGAGGTAACTGGACTTATTCTCGTGTTTCCTCTCATTCAGAATGCTACTTCAGTTCAGAACAAGAACAGATCTGATCCAGGAAACCTTATTATTTCCCATTAGGGGTGTCCTGATAAATCAGCCAATCAATAAAATGGCCAGTCAATTTATCTGCACCAAATTCCTTCATTTTGGGAGATCAGTGATCGGCTGACATTTACATGTGAAGCCGATCTTATTCACTGATATTATCTACCTCAGCAAAGGACTAAAATAAATCAGTGTCCACTTGTGCTGTGCAGTGAGAGGTTTGACTGACCGACCCCCCACCAGGTCATGTCTGCACGTTTTCAGTTAACAAGTCACCCCACTATTGCCAACTCAGCGACTTTCTTTCTATGTTTAGCAGCATTTCAGACAAAAAAAGAGTATTGGCTAAAATCTGAATTGGTAGGTCAGAGTTTTTAAAGATTGGTGCACCCCTAATTCAAATGCAAGTTCCATTTCCAAAACATTCATCATATTCTTACTTAGTAAATATAAAAATGTGAAGGAAATACTTTCTAAATACTGAACATCGCTGGTTGCTGAACTTTCCAGGTGGGCGAGATAAAAGAGGAGGACCAATTCTGACATTTCCAGCCAGGAGCAACCACGACCGAATAAAACAGGAGGACCTGAGGCGGCTGGTCACCTACCTGTCTACTGTCCCCAGGTAAACACTGTCCTGCTGCAAACACATACACACATCAGGTTTTTGTATTTTGCTCTTGGACATTCCGTTAAGCTGGCGGGCAGAGCCTAGAAAGAAGAAGTTTGGGTGAGGAGTGTGTTGAGCGCTGTAGAATCAAGTGCTCCTTCTTTGGCCCGCTCTTCAGCAGATTGGGAGCAGCGCTTAATTTGCATCTTTGTGAAAGCAGCGCTGTTTGAGTCTGTGGCTCCAGCCCAGTCCGGGGGCGCTTGGGAGAAATGGAAGGTGCAAAAAAAAAAAAAAAAAAAAAAAACTGATCAGAAACAGGTGAAAGAGAGTCTGGAGCCAAGCTCTGTGGGATCTGAACTGGGTCGCTTTTTCACTTGATTTTGATTTCCTGTTTACTTGACTTGTAAGAGCAGAATGAAAGCAGATTCTTGCTGATGGTGAAAGGTGATCTCAGTCATTCATGGCACTGATGTCCCTGCATACCTCTGCAGAAAAATCTTTAAAAGAAAAATGAGAAAAGATTTGCTGCTGTTAGATTAATGTATTAATATTAATACTGTATGAGATTTAAAGTTGGAGGTGATATCAGCATGTTTCCATTCAATTAGCAGCCAAGTATTTTAAAAGACACTGTTATGAAATAAACCTGCAAATTAGTAACAAAGTGGATCAAAACATGAAAAAGTCAATTATTTGGAGTGGCCATTTGAAAGTTTAAAAGATACTTCTACCAAATATTTGAACTGGAATTATTTGAAGAATTTATTTATTAGAATTTATTTCATTGCATTTAGGAAGTAGATATAGTGATGTTACTTTCTGTGTAATGTATGTAAATATCTGGGTTTAATAAGTAATTTTCTTTATAAAATTTGTGTTTAAAATGAAGTCAGAGGAAGCACCAAAATGTAAGGTGGTACAAAGGGACAACCTTACATTTAAAGCAGATATAGAGCATAGTAGAGAACTCTGTTTCATTTTTAGCAAGGCTGTATAACACACACTGCTCTCTTTTGGTCCAGTTATATCATTTTATGTTTGGAAAAAATCTTTGTTTTATTTTGAAGAGTCGTTTTATTGGTGAGACTGATACATTTTGATCTCAGCAAAACCGCAGAAAAAAGTTTTTATTTGGTAAAAACTTCTGAGATCCGACTTATGAATCATTTAAGTAAATAAGAGCTTCTTACAGCTCCAAAGGCGATATAATTTCATCAGTGCACATAAACATGTTGGGGCTGTGACTGCTATGCTATTTGTTGTCATTACTTCAGCTGAAATTAAAACTGGAGCAAAAGCAGGAAACGGTATTTTGTGTCAACAAGATGATTTCCAGTGAGTAATTAGATGAAGAACTGACTTACAGTAAGAAGATGAACAACTACAGGATGAATGGGCAGGAAAGGATTTTACAGAAACCAAAGTGTCACCTTTAAATGTTGGAAATGTTTTATTCTTCGGCCCTCCACTACCTCACCAACCTCTGCCTAACTGCTCCTAAAACTGAAAAAAGCATTTTATTCATCTTGGTGTGAATCATCAGTCAGACCTGTCATTTTGTTCTTTCAGATGATTTGTCTGTCAATGCAGGCTTTTGTTTTGCTGATTTGGATTTTCTTTGGCATGTTGTGCTTTTGTCTGTTCACTTTAATTACAGGCAGGCACATTATAGAAACATTTTGTTAAATGCCACTTGTAAAACTAAAACCAAAGATAGACATGTTACTGAAATGTGACTTTGATAGACCAGACTTGAAATCTTCTGAAACTTTAAATGCATTTTAGTCAGACCAAAAGTGAGATTTTTTGAATTAGTGTAGTGTAAAACAGAGGATGTGGAAAAGCACCTGATGTTCTCTGGACAGAATGCCAGAGGATCTGTGATGCTGTGGGCCTCTTTCTCTTCTAAATGCTGAGGCCTCTGAGACTCGTTGGAGTGTGGTGTAGAACTCTTGGAGATTTCAGGAAATATTTTTAGGATCTGCTTACTTCTGCCAGAAAACTGAAAATACCTTATCACTGGACCTTTCAATTACATAATCCTCCTCCAGTAGTTGAAGAGAGGAGAACAGGGACGATACAGCGCTCTGGCAGATCAGGAGAGATCAACTGGTTGAACTTTCCTCCAGGTGCTGTTTTACTGGTATAACAAGACTGTTGCAATTGCTTACAGTGGGGAGGAAAATAATTGGGCCTCAAGTGATTTTATTACAACCAATTACCTCCTCACGTTTTATTTAATCCTACTAAATAAATTCAATCAGAATTAATGTTGCGTTTTTAAATGATCCCATTATGTGTTTGTGCTGCTGCAATAAAAGATTTATATGTTTCTGGTCTTGCTACACGTTTTTATCAGGCAAAAATGTGTTCAAGTGTGTTTGTAACAATGAACCCCAAATGTAAGAGGTTGGTCAGTGACCCATCTGTGCTGAGAGCTCCCATTATGATTGTCCCATTAATGGTTTTGAAGCCTGGAGTGCTCAGTGAAATTTCCATCCCATGATCAGAATTAAAGAAACATTCTGGGTGAAACGTAAAGCATCTTCAAAAAACTAGAAAAGGAGGTCCTGTTCTGGTCAAACCCTTTGAGATGGCATCTCTCAGGAGCAGCACAGTACTTAAACTTCCTAGGACGTCTGATGTAATGGCAGGAAAGGGAGAATCAGCGGCACCTTTGGATGTGTAGCTGTTGCAGCATATCCTCTCCTGCTCTCTGATGTTCAGCTCTATGGTCTCCTCTCACCTGCATGCTGATTCTGCTTCTCCCATCAGTGAGGATGTCTGCAAACGGGGATTTACTGTTATCATCGACATGAGAGGATCGAAGTGGGAGCTAATCAAGCCTCTGCTGAAGACACTGCAGGAGTATTTCCCTGCTGAGATCTGTGTGGCTCTCATCATCAAACCAGACAACTTCTGGCAGAAACAGAAGACCAACTTTGGAAGTGCAAAGTTCTCCTTTGAGGTTGGATAAATGAGCTGCTGCACATACACTAGATTATTTTTATTTTCCACTGAAGTTGCATATTTACACAACTTTTTACATCCTTAAACTTTGTTGTGGCACAGCAGGCAAACAACTGGCATGTGAAGAGCTGTAGTTTAAGATCTTATCAAAGCACAAAGTCTTAGATTTACAAAGAAGCTTCCTTCACTTCATAATCGGCCATTTTCAGATTTCACAATGACGGCTTTGTGCACACACACTTCTCACACACACGACACACACACATGCACAGAACTATATATATATATATATATATATATATGTGCATTGTGGGTCTGCATGTGGCTGTATGTAGGGTGCCCTGATTTATTGGCCAACCGATTTATTGGTACTGATTTCCTTATTTCTTTGAGCTCGGTGTTCAGCTGATTCTTACTTCACATGTAAACATGTGGATTTCATTCACTGATCTTATTTACCTCAGCATAGGTCTAAAAATCAACCACTATGCTCTTCTGCTCTGCAGTGAGAGAGGTTTACTGATAGACCAGCCCACCAGGTCATGTCGGTGTGTTAATAGTTTACAGTAGTCACCCCACTGTGAAATTGGGAAATTTTCCAACTTTTTACATGTTTTTGCTGTTATCATTTGCAAAGTGATTAGTCCCAGTGCAGTATTAATATTTTTCTGTAAGGAAACTTTGCTGTTTCATTGACCAATTCCTTTTTTCGGTCTTCTGGTCTGTGTAAGCAGACCAGTATGGTTTCAGTAGAAGGCCTGGCCAAACTGGTAGATCCCTCACAGCTAACCGAAGACTTCGAAGGCTCTCTGGACTATAACCATGAGGAATGGATCGAGCTGAGGGTGTCTCTGGAGGAGTTCATGTCCAACGCTGTTCACCTGCTGTCTAGACTGGAGGATCTTCAGGTACATAGCTGAAAGATCCAGCTCTAAGACAATCAAAAGCCTTTATTTTTTAACTAAATGACAAAGATATGTTCTTTCTTACAGGAACTTCTGTCTATAAAAGACTTTCCTGCAGATGTAGAAGGATCTCGACGGTTAATAGAGGAGCACACACAGCTGAAGAAAAAGGTACAAAAGTTGATCTAGGTGTTTTCCACCAGGCTTTAAAAACAGCAGTTATCAAACAACTGATAAGAAGGAACAATCTGAACAAATCACTGCTGCAGAATTAAAGGTTGATCTCCAACCTCCTACTCATCAGCAAAATTACTGAAAAAGCTGTTTCAGCAGTTGCACAGCCTCCTTATGATAACCAACCGCTTTGATGTCTTTCAGTCGGGTTTCCGTGGTTACCACAGTACTGAGGCTGCCCTCGTCAAAGTGTTCAATGACATCCTTATAAACACAGACTGTGGAAGAACCACAGTGCTGGTTCTGCTGGACCTCAGTGTTGACCAGAGCTGAGTCACACTCTGGTTCAGTAACTCAGTGTTTCCCAACCCTGGTCCTCAAGGCACACTGCCCTGCATGTTTTAGGTATGTCCTTGCTTCAGTGCAACTGATTTCAATTGATGACTGATTAACAGGTTGAATCAGGCACATTAAAGCAGGGGAAACCTCTAAAACACGTAGGACAGTGTGCCTTGAGGACCAGGGTTGGGAAACACTGCAGTAACTGACTGGTTCTTGTCTGACCTAAAGAACAGGGTTTTTCATGCCAATAGAAAATATTTCAATGGAGTTGAGAAATGTGAAGCACCCAATTATTCAGTCTTGGGGCCCCTTTTATTTATTATCTCAATGCTCCTGCTAGTCCAGATGATAACAAGTAATAGAATTAGTTACCATAACGACGCAGATGATACAGCTGTAAATTACAATGTTACGATGTGACCATGAACTCATACAAGCACTGTGTAGATCAGGGGTGTTAAACTCCAGTCCTTGAGGGCCGCAGTCCTGCAGTTTTTAGATGTGCCACAGGTACAAAACACTGGAATGAAATGGCTTAATTACCTCCACCTTGTGTAGATCAGTTCTCCAGAGCCTTAATGACCTAATTATTCTATTCAGGTGTGGTGCAGCAGAGGCACATCTAAAAGTTGCAGGACTGTGGCCCTTGAGGCCTGGAGTTTGACACCAGTGGTATAGATGCATAAACCAAATCAATGAGAGCTGACACACCTGAAGAATGTTTCAAGGATCAAAGGACTAAAGTCTCAGCAAGATCTAGAGAAACTCATCCAGTCGAATAGAGCACATCACTCCAGTTATGGTGTCCTTACACAGGCTTTTGTAACTAAGAAAACAGATTTATTAATCACTGAATACCTTAGTACCAACATAAACTAAAGACCTTCCAGACATCTCAGGTCTTCTGGTTCTGGTGTGTTTTGCATACCCAGAACCAGAACCAACTACGGAGAAGCAGAATTCAGTTTTTATTCTCCACTAATCTGGAACAAACTTACAGAAAACTGTCAAACAACCAAAACACTGAGTTCCTTTAAATCAAGGCTAAAGATTAATCTGTTTAGAGTGTGAGGCACCATGAAATGTCTGTTGCTGAAATGTGCTGTACAAATAGATGTGCCCTGCCTTAAAGTCCTAGTTAATACCGTTTCAGGTGCTAAAGGCTCCAGTGGAGGAGTTGGACCGAGAAGGCCAAAGGTTGCTTCAGTGTATTCGATCCAGTGATGGATTTTCGGGAAGGAACTGCATCTCAGGTTCTGCTGACTTTCAGAGTTTGGTACCCAAGGTAAGAATCTGACAGCAGGAAGGATCCCTTGAACTGGGAATATATCCGCCTTACGGTTTAAGCTATATCTAGTTTACTTATAAAACCAGAGACACAAAACATACACTGTGTTCCAAATTATTCTGCCAGTGATATTTACTCAGATTTTCTTAAATGGTCAATGCAAATGATGGTCAGTATCATCTTCAAGTTCTGAACTGTTACAGTACAAATCAAATTTTACTGAACAAAGCTACCCATGAAACAGTATTTTTTTCAAAAATAAAAAACTCAAACTGTTCCAAATTCTTATGCACAGCAGATTTTCTAAACATTTTATGGATTATAAAAAACTGCAAATTCTTTGAATGTGCAGCATTAACTGGTCACATGTACTAAAATCAAAAGCTATTTCATCAAAAACATCTTAACAGACCAAGTTACATGTTAGCATAGGGCTCCTTCTTTGATATCACAGCACAATTCTTGCATCCATTGAACTTGTGAGTTTGTGGAAAGTTTCTGCTTGGGTTCCTCTGCAGGATGTCAGAATACCTTCCCAGATCTGCTGTTTTGATATGAACTGCATTCAACCATCAGATCTTCTGCTTGAGGAAACTCCAAAGGTTCTCAATAAGGTTGAGATCAGAGGAGGATGGTGACCACACCATGAGTTTCTCTCCTTTTATGCCCATAGCAGCCAATGACACAGTGGTATGAGATGTATGACATGGTTCATTGTCATGCATGAAGATGATTTTGCTACAGAAGGTATGGTTCTTCTTTCTGAACCATGAAAGAAAGCGATCAGTCAGAAAGTCCATACTTCCTGAGGTCATTTTCACACCTTCATGGACTCTGAAGGGCCCGACCAGCTCTCTCTCTCCTCATGATTTCAGCCCAAAAAATGAGTCCACCACCTTCTTGTTGACGTCACAGCCATGTTGGGATGTGGTGGCCGTCCACCACCAATCCACTACTGCGTCCATCTGGACCATCCAGGTTTGCATAGCAGTCATCAGTGAACAAGTCTGTTTGAAAATTAATCCTTCATGTACAGCTGGACCCACTGCGACCGTTTCTGCTTGTGAGCTCTAGTTGGGGGCCCAATAGTAGGTTCATGCACCACAAGCCTCTGGAGGATCCTCCACCTTGAGGTTCCAGAGGCACCAGCAGCTTCAAATAACTGTTTGCTGCTTTGTAAAGGCATTTTAACAGCTGCTCTCTTAATCCGATGAATTTGTCTAACAGAATCCTTCTTCATTATGCCTTTATCTCCACAAACCCATCTTTGTTCTGAATCAGCCTCAAATCTCTTTACAGTACGATAACGCTTCAGTTTTTATTAAATATCTATTGTTTTCGTACCATGTCATATGTAACTACACTATCTGATGATTTTCGTCAGCAGAGAGATCCTTTTTATTTCCCATATTGCTTGAAACCTGTGGCCTGCTTAATAATGTGGAACATCCTTCTTAAGTAGATTTCCTTTAATTGAGCTCACCAGACAAACTAATCAACCAGCTCTCTGAAATTAATTATAGTGATTCAAAGAGCCCTGACACATAATATATCTATAAATTTAATAGCACAACACAAAATTTAATCTTTATGACACTTAAATCCAATTTGCATAATAATTTGGAGCACGGTGTGCTGACAGAACTTTCTGAATTGAACCAGGCAGAAAATAGAAGTAAATTCAAAGAATTTAGCAAGCATAACATCTTAATGAATTTGGTAATTCCTTTAAACCTTTTAAGCACTTGATTCTATTGTATATTGCTTTTTTATTCCAATCTCACTGAATAGAAAAAGATGTATAGAAATAAAGAAGATATTGCTACATTTATGGAAAAGAGGTTTAAACCCCGATGGAACCAAAGAAGATTGTATTTATGCGGCTCATCTACACATCAGGAAGAGATGATCTGTAAGCAGCTGGTAACAATTCAACATATTGCAGTCAGAAATATGTTATTGCCTTGAAAACAGTCTGCAGACATACAGTGAAAGGCTACACATTGTCTTCACCCATATATGGTGGTTGTCCTCTTGTTTTAGTGGGCGTAGCTGAAAGAACTTTTTTTTTTCTGGAAAGTGTGTTCTATAATAACGTGCCTGCTTTGAAACCAAATGTATGTATGGTTCATTGTTTATTTTAGGTTTCCTGGGTGTTTCCGATGATAATACAGCCTCTTTAGAAATAATCTTGTCATGACACAATAATGGTAAAAACCACCATTCACCATTAACCCACCTTAACATGCAACACCTCCTGTACGTCGGAATAAAAATAAGTATTACGTCCAACAACTTGCATCATTTCAGTCTTTGGTCAACAGAGTAATGAAATGTCTGGATACACAAATTTATGCTTAAATAGGTTTGTAGTTAGTGTCAATATAATTGTGCTCTCTACTTTCCCAACCAGCATCCTGCACATTTACAGATATTGGAATCAGCACTAAACCACCCACTGAGTCTATTGGAGACAGTTTTTGGAAAGAATTGCTGAAATGTAGCGTTTTGCTTTTGACAGGTGGCCAGTCTGCTCGATAAGCTCCACTCCACAAGGCAGCACCTCCATCAGATGTGGCACGTCAGGAAGCTGAAACTGGACCAGTGCTTCCAGCTGCGCCTCTTTGAGCAGGATGCTGAGAAAGTGAGTCTTTGGTCAACAATTTAACTAAGCACTGGATCCAAATTTACATTGGAGCTTTTCATCACTTTTAGAGATGACACAAAGGTAGTATTGTCAATTACGTCAAAAGGAAACATCATTCTGGAATATTTCAGATTAATTATAAATTATAAATTGACGTTTTGGCCTAAATAGTCTCTGAAACTTAACTCATACATGAAGAAGTCATGAAACCTTTAGGAGCAGAGATGGCTGCCGTCTGCTGCACTTCAGAGCTGTTCACATTCTGCTGTAGACTGGTGATAATTGAGACCTGACACAATATTATAATGGAAATCTATGAGAAGTTTATGTAGAAGGAGTGTGTTTGTGTTTTGAATGTGTCAGACGCACATCTCCACAGACAGACAGGCGTCAGCTGACCTGGTGTACATGCAGCCATGGTAAATATTTACTGGAAAGCAAACAGGCAGGAGAAACGGCTGCTTTGCTTCACATTGTCACACTGAGAGACTGTGCAGGTGCTAACACCAGTTAACACTGAGGGACTAACTGCTCCTATCCAGCTGGGGATCACCGATCAGCCCTGACGGTTAGTTTCATTGCTATGGTAACATAGGCAAATATACTGAACCATAACCATCTCCCCCTCTCTGTCAAAAGACTGACGTATAGTGGCGTTTGTCTCTAATTGAAAAGAGGTTTATGTTGTGGTTTTCTTTTGTTTCTCTTGTTCAGACCACAGTTACTGTAGCACCATCTGCCCTGCAGACATGCCTGATGAGTCACAGCAATTGCCTGGGAATACTTTACATGTTATGAGCAAGAATCTGAAATGTCTCATCATGGACCAGCTCTCCTAGAGAGCTGATTGAATTGAGGAGTCATTTGTGTCCAGTGTTTCCCCAGTGTTTTCCTCTGTGATTTATGAGCTAAAATAAGATCACACAACCCCCAATACTTCTTCCACTGCCAGTTCACTAATTTTCCACTGTTTCCCCAGTGTTTCATTGGTCCTTCCTCAGTGTTTCCCCAGAATTTCCCAAGTGTTTCCCCAGTATCTCCTTAATGTTATCTTAATGTTTCCTCACTGTTTCCCCTAGTAATTCTTCATCTTCTTTGTTTTCCTGGGGCTTTTGCAGTATTGTCCTGCTTTTCCCATGTGCTTCCTTAATTCTTCATTAGTGTCTTCCCAATGGTTCCTTAAAGGGAGAGTATTATGGGAGCGTGAGCATAGCCCTGGGGTAAAATGTGCAACCAATGTATTGAGATCTCAGTTCTTGTTGTGGTTCTGGCCCGTTGACCTTTGACTTCCCCCTGTCTCTCAACCTCCTTTCCTAGCAGATTAAAATAAACAAAGGCCACCACAGTAGGATCTAATAGGTAGAGCCATTTTATTGCACAATCAAGTAATTATGTTACCTCCAGTTGTTATTAAACTGCTGCATAAATAAAAAATAACTTAAGACAAAATTGACTTCACATCATAGCTGTATGTGTTGCCTTCAAACTGGTTTCTAGCTCTTTAAGAAGCTCCGGTCCTTTCTGACACTGCCCCTCACGGTGACCACAACAAAGCTCTCCATGCTGTTCCCTGATGCCATTTATAGCCTTTGTTAAGAGTGTTGGACTGAGCTGTAGTTTGCATGATGAACTCAGCAGATATGCAGTTCCATACAGAAAGCAACTAGGGACAACATTCATTCGGATAAATACCTATTAAATTTAAAGTTGACAGGATTAAGTTTGATTAACTCACTTAGATTGAGTTGTTTCAACATATCTTATTATGTAAATGCAATGAAAATTGCTAATGTTAAACATAAAAACTTAATTTAAAGTAGCAATTTGAACATAGAACAGTTACATAAAACCAGTAACATCTGAATTCCATGTCTTCTAGAGTTTTTCTCCAGGTTTTTCCAATTCTGTCCAACTATTTCTCTAGTACTACCCCAGAGTTTTTTCATTCCTTCTCCAGTGTTTTCCCATTGTTTCTCCACTTCTTCTCTACGGTTTTTACATTGTTTCTTCTTTGCTTGCAGGCCTTTAGACTCCATTCATATCTGTTGGAAGTGCACAAACATAGTCCTGTGTGTGTGGGTTTGTGTGTCTGTGCAGATGTTCGACTGGATCAGCCACAACAAGGAGGTGTTTCTGCAGAGCCACACAGAGATCGGTCGCAGTTACCAGCATGCTGTGGAGCTGCAGACACAGCACAACCACTTTGCCATGAACTCTATGGTAGGACATCGTCACAAGCTTCCCTTTTTTCTCCTAAAATTTGACCCTGAATGTATGAAGATGACATAGAAATGTTAAAAATGTTCTTCCCAGAATGCCTACGTAAACATCAACAGAATCATGTCAGTGGCGAGCCGGCTGGCTGAGGCTGGCCACTATGCTTCCACGCAGATCAAGCAGATCTCCAGTCAGCTGGATCAGGACTGGAAAAGTTTTGCTGCTGCACTTGATGAACGCTCGACCATCCTCGCCATGTCCTCCGTCTTTCATCAGAAGGCTGAGCAGGTGAGGTCTGAACTGTGTGAGGGATTATTGACGTCTGGCAAGAAAAACAGCGACTCAGCTGTGTTTATGGAACACATAGAAAGTTTCTTAAACTGATGTAATGGCTCCTACATCAGAGCTGGAACCGCTTCTTTCGCAAACAAGCTGCTAATATCTAACTCTCCAATCACCAAGGCTCTTTTCTGCAAACACGTGTCCAGAATATTATATGAAAGTGGGACATTTTTTACTGCTTGATTATATTTAATAGATGAAAGTACTTCATTGGTGATTCCTGGAAGGTTGACATGGCAACTGATGGGACTGTTTGATTCCTGCTGGGCTCTTGACATTTTATTCTAGTGTATGTTTGGGTGAAGAGGAGATAAAAGAGGAGAAACATCAGACGAGTGAGACTACAGAAAGGACAACATGTTAGAACACAGACTCACAAGAAGAGAATCACAACTCGAAACCAAATAAATTATTACATAGAATGTTTTGAATATTCTTGTCATTAGATACAGCATGTTCCATTCCTTTTTAAGGTTTTGTTGACTTTAGTAACATTTATTTGAGAGTAGTCAGACAGAAAAGAGGCCAATAAGAGAAGGCGGAAGACGTGGCAAAAGTCATCAGGCTGGGAATCGAACCTGCGATGACCACGCTGAGGACTAAGACCTCATTAGGTGGGTTGTGCTTAACCACTGTTGTGAGGGGTGCAAATAGTTAGAGAAAAATCCTGTACCCCAACTATTCTTTTTGAATTCCAACTAATTAGATCCTGAAAAGACCAGTCTGCGTTCAATGGCGTGCTGAACCTTTTAAAGACGACATAGAGTTCAACAAACACACATGCATGGATAATTTAAGGCTTTAATCTGGGTCCTCAGTTCCTGTCTGAGGTGGAGACCTGGTGTAAAGTGTGCAGCGAGGGCGGGTTGCCGTCGGAGATGCAGGAGCTGGAGATCGCCATCCATCGGCACCAGAGCCTGTATGAGCAGGTGACCCAGGCTTACACCGAGGTAAGACCCTTCAAATTGCTTATGAGCAACAGACGGAGTCATTGCTCCACTGCTGGTCATAGAAGCTTGTTTTCTTTAATGTCTTTATCATAAATGTATACAAACACAATTTAATGTCCAGCTGCTGCTCAGGAACTGCAAGCTACCAGATGCCAAAGTACCACGTCTTCTTATAAAACACACTGGAAATGACTTTCTCAACATACCGCAAAGGTGCCATTTTTTTTCTATGCAAACACCATGTTTTTAGGTGATGGAGAACAGTAATATTCTGTCAGTATTGCAGTCTGTGATTGGCTGTGATAACAGGGCGGCAATGATCAGCCGCTGCACTGACCCTTCAAGCTGTCTGAAAACACTCCACTAAATTTAGTTCTGGAGCACTCCCACTCTTCCCTGTTCTTTGCTGCCGTCTGCTGTTTTATCTTTAGACAGGCTGTTGCTCAGTTTATGCTTATCTATAAAAAGATAGGTCTGTATATATATATATATATATATATATATATATATATATATATATATATATATATATATATATATATATATATATATATATATATATATATATATATATATATATATATATATATATATATATATATATATATGCATTGTTGGTTGTAGGAGTCGCATAAAAATGGTTTCTTGTCTGGATTTGATGTCTCTTCTTAACGAGGTAAATGAAGGAAACTACACATGACTTTTAATGGAAATAATATGTCTACATACTGTAAAAAAATCTTTACCTTAGTTACTTCTCCTGGTTCAGCAAAAAAATTAAACAATCCAGGGTTGATCAGTGTTTAGTATTTTCTATTTTGATGACATCAGGATCAAATGTAGTCCAAAGTTATCGAAAAAATGGCGCAATTACCCTTTAGTTACCCTTCAAAGATCAAGCTGTGGAACTTTAGCATTGTTAGCAGTGAACACTTACATAATGTTTCCTACTTGTTCAGATCTGGTCTGTTGCCACTTCTTTCTTCTGAGCACATGTTGAAGTGCAGAGACTTTTCTAAAAGTGATGTGACCAAATCACGTCTGCCAGCTCAAAAAGCACTCTTATGAATCATGTCTGCCAACCACTGAAGGGCAAACCAAACACTTATTCCTGTCTTACTTCATAACAAGAGCTTCAGTCACAAAAAGCAGGTCCACCAAAACACACACACACACACAAACCCACACACACACAAACTATCCGATGCTTAGGTCTACGTCACCAAAGTCACAACCAAACATCGATCAGGTAGCACTTCTTGAGATAAATTTTATAACAAGAGATATTTGTCATGCAACAAGACATCCTCACTCCCCTAAACATGACAGTTCAGTGTTTTTCCTTTCTGTGTGTGAGCGGTGTCATGTCTGTGGAACACATCTGTTTCCATGTCCAGGTGAGTCAGGATGGGAAAGCTCTGCTGGATGTGCTGCAGAGACCTCTGAGTCCAGTCAACTCCGACTCCCTCACAGCCACGGCTAATTACTCCAAAGCGGTCAGTGGATCGGATCAGTAGCAGATCACCTTTGAGTATATTTACATATAATCTAAACCAGTTGGTGTAACCGCTCAGGTTCACTGCATCCTGGATGTGGTGCATGAGGTTCTTCACCATCAGCGCCGTCTGGAGAACATTTGGCAACATCGAAAGGTCCGACTGCACCAGCGGCTGCAGCTGTGTGTGTTCCAGCAAGATGTGCAGCAGGTATACACTCACAAAACTCTCAGTCACCAACATAAAGGACAATGTTAATGTGCTTTTTACTTGACACAGTCAGGGAAAGTTAAAGGTCTGGATTTTTCATTCCAAACTCCAACATTTACTGTGTAAACTCATGCATTTGTGCAACATCAATCACTGGACTCATATTTAGTGGCATAAGTCCTGTTTCTGGAAACTGATTCACTCTTGTGATGCATGGTGTCAACCGGGTTCTGCCTCCTGCATTCTATTCCAGGACTAGTGGACGATGCCACAGTTCCTCTGCAGCTCATGGTTCTGCCTGAGAAGCATGTAAATATTAGATGATACCTCCCAGGTTTTCAGAGATTCAGCTGGTAACTTCATGTTAGTTCTTGTTGGTCTGGAACTAAGATCAGAGAATTTCCTCTTAGGTAAAAAGCAACATGACCTTCACAGTGTTCTGTTGCTTGAGTTCAGTGTTTGATGGAAAAACTGTCTGCTGATCTCAGACCCAAATAGAGCAATCATACTTTCATTGGTACTCTTTAGGGGAACTCTTATCTCTCTAGCCCATGTTATTGTCTTACATCAAGCTAAGGTTTCCAGAGGTTTCTAGTTAGAAGCTGAGCAAAACTCAGCTTCTAATTCTTACATTGCTATAGTGTTGACCTTCCTTGATCACTTTGGAGCTAATCATTGGCTCAGTTTTGGACTTTTTGCTATTCACTGATCCACCACAGTGGTAGTTTTCCTTTTACTGCCATGTCTTTGTGGTTTTGGTTTCTCTTCATTTTAACTGCTCAGCCACTCATTTTCTGAACTTCTGTATGTCTGCTCTCCTCTGCAGTCAGCCTTTGACTCAAAGATTGCTGCTGTTCTAAACAGTACTTGGACTGAACCATTTAACTCTAACTTTCCCAGTAAGGCACTCCAACCAGTCTGAACAACATTTGTTGTCTTTTTCACCTGTTTGACTGTCTGACTGCTGTTTGTTCACAGAATGAATGTCTGGCCAATGATTAAACTCCACTTTGTTTTTATTTGGAACACACCTCATTTATTTATGGTTTAATTGCACAGAATCAGCAGAATTCATGTCATGGCTGTTGAGTTTTCTATAGCTCTACTACACCTACTGGTAAATAATTGTAGATTACATGTAGAAATATAATCTCCCCCAGTTACAGTTATTGATCTGGTTAGAGATGTTGTCCTGCTATTATTTTGAATACCGCTGTAATTGTTGATTGGGCCAATCAGCTGGCCCTTTCGGTGCGAGAGAGCCGAAAAGCTCTCGCCCGTGGTTTCACTCTCCTGAGTTGGACCTTGTGCTGACCCACTTGGATCATGTCATGCTGTGTGTAAGCATGTGGTGGTGTGTAGATGTTACCAGTCCAAAACAGATGAGCATCAGCACGGTGCGTTCATTCATCCCTGCTGTCCTCTCCTTCTGTCTGCTCCCTGTTTAATGTAAAAATTCCTGAGATAAAACGCTGTCTGCTGCGCTGCTACTGCTGCTCATCCCACACAGACACAGAGCGAGAGGCTTGGAGACGTGTCAGGCCACATTCCTGAAGCCTCTGTGGATATTCAGGAGCTCCAGATTTAATATCACAGCTGTATTTAGAGTCAGAAGAGTGTCTGTGATTAGGTGGAGTGGACGAGAGTGAGGGGTGTAATGCGAATATGAGGTAATGACAACCACGTACAATCATGTATTACTGATTGCTGGAATGTGTTCTTCCAGAAGAGGTTCTTCATATGAAGTGATGTAAAACAGTTTGATGTATTCAGTAGGAGATGCGAGCAGCAGAACACCAGATTATTTTCAAAGGTTGATGTTGATTCCAGTAAAAATGTTTCATAAGAAGATCAACTCTTTTCAGACTTAATGTTGTCTTAACATTTTCTGACCCTGCTGGGCACCAGTAGCATGTTAAATTGCCTCACTAGATGCTCCTCAGGCTAAGGAGCTGCTGACTTAATTTGGATTTAACAGAAGTGCAAATAATTGAAATTTATTTTAATTATATATTTTTTTTATTTATTGTTTAGAAGACTCCATAGTTGTGGGTTTAAATAGCAAATCATATGTTAACATATAACCTTACCCAGTAATATTTTTACATTTCTTGTCAACTTAACATCTTTTAATACAAAAACATGATGGACCGCCCCGCTGGTGTCTGTGCTGCAATGTTTCCAATACAACTGGACTCTTTTACTGTGATGTATTAGAACCTTTTCTCCCAGGTCTTATGATAAAAGGTATTGTATAATGAAAATAATTATTTATTCATCAATATTTATTATTTCTTGCAATCTAATGTGATCATGTTATTCCAAGTTTTATAATGAAAATTAATTACTTTTCATACAATGATTTAAACATTTAAAATATTACATTTTAATACTAGTATTACTCCTGTATCAAGAATGCTTCATACCCAAAGTTAAAAATAATATAAAGGAATTGAGATTATGGACAGCTCCCATGAAAAACTTGCTAAATCCCAGGAGGATGAATGACTAATTAAATACTGTAATTATTGCACAGGTGATTAAATAAAGAAGCTAATTAATCATATGCCTATTTATTCAGGCATTTATTTATTTCTGCATTTATTCTTACTTATGTGAGGTTTTTTTCAGCACAAACTGCAGATTTGTTCCTTTTAGTCTTAGTGGCGTGTGTCCAGTGTGATCTGCAGGCCAGAAACACCACATGTCAACGCTGCCGCTGCTGTCATTTTCATTCCATAATATTTGTTCATTCTGTAGTGTTTGTCGAATTAGGATCCAGAATCAGGTCACTCAGCTCCAAACTAAAAATGTAGAGATGAGTGTTCTGATTTTGGCACCTTGGTGACATTATTATAAGAGCTCAGAGAGTGGCTGTTAAAGACAAAGCCACTGGCTGAAACAGAGAGCAGAGCTGTCAGCAGAGCATGGCCCGTTCTACTTGTCATGCTTCACTTCCTACCAGACCCCAGGGAGATGCAAGGAGAAACGTGCACAGAAAGTCAGTCAAGTTAAGAAGTGAGAAAGAAACTTCATGCCACTAGAATATATAAATCAGTGAAACAAAGTTGTTCCAGCCTGACTTGTAACAGTGCAGGATAAATGTGACCCTGGAGAGGAGCAGAGTTAAGCCGAGACAGAACAAGTAATGTTGTTTTAGAGTCCAGCTGCAGTCAGCTGGCCTCCTACCTCACACTGAGCTCTCCATGTCACTCTGCTTCTTCATGAACCCAGAACGGATCAGGGATGTGGTCCTGTGGAGAGGGAGATTGTATGGTCAGCTGATCATCCAATGCACGAGAACCAAAGAGAGTTCAGGCGGGTGGGCTGGACGGAGGCGGGACTCAGTGGGGATGTTTGACAGCTGTAAGTGTGAAAGGAAAGACGGTCGTGACACCTACAAATAAGATTAAAAAACCCCTCACTTTCAAAAATGAGTAAAAATGTTCCTTCTATAAATGTCTCATTCAGCACATAATTGGCTGTGTGTGTGTTATGATTAACACACAGAGCTGAGTTCAGCTTCATCAGCCAAATCCTAAGAATCAATCAATCAATCAATCAATCAATCAATCAATCAATCAATCAATCAATCAATCAATCAATCAATCAATCAATCAATCAAATTTTATTTCTATAGCACATTTCAGCATCATGGCATTTCAGAGTGTTTTACATCATAACAAACACAGAAACACAAAGTCATGCAAAATAGAATCAACAGTCAAACATTACATTAAGTCAAGTGTCATCATTAAATTTGTAATTGATTACGTTTCATAAACAATAACATTGGAAATATTCACACCCTTACTGATAACCAGGTGAAGTGTTTGTCCTTGAGTGTGTGTTGCTTGTTTGATATGTTGTGTTAGACCAAAATTCTCTTATAAATTAAAGAGCTTTTTGTCCCTCTTGCTTGTTAACATGAATGTTGAAATCACCCACAATTATCAAACAATCATAATCAATTTATATGAGAAATAGAAGCTCATTCAAGTCAGCAAAGAAATTTTCCACGTACCGGTATGTTGGAGTTTTGTATAAAGTTAGTGTCAAAGTTTGTTTGACACCAACCTCAATTCCAAGATACTCAAAAGAGGTGAAGTGACCCAAAGAGATTTTACTGCAATTTATGGTATTCTTAAATGTTGAAGCCACGCCTCCTCCTTTTTTATATTTTCTATTCTCATTTAAAAAAATTGTAGTTAGGAGGTGCAGATTCAATTAGTACGATCGGTTCATTGTTGTCATTCAGCCATGTTTCTGTCAGAAACAAAACTTCAATATTACACTCAGTGGCAAAATCATTAATTAATAGAGCTTTAGCACAGAGAGATCTGGTATTTCTGGTATTTAAAAGAGCTAGTTTAAGTGACTTGGTGGCCAATAATTCATCAGTCTGAGGTTCCTTTAGGCAGTCTGAGGTTTGAATTAAAACCGCTGTATTTTGTAAAAAAATGTTTGTGTTGGTCGGGACAGGTAATATCCTGTTTTGCAGTGCCGGGGGGCCAGACGCATTCTGGAAGAAGATGGGTGTAAAGATAATATGTGGACCCCGTCTTCAGACCTCAGAAACACAGAGTGGTGGATCCTCTGGGAAGTCAGAGGCAGGTGGCTTAAATGTAGTGAGGTCTGCTACATGAGTGCTAAGGAGAGACGTGCCGAGGCAAAACTGTTGATTTATTCCATCTGTAAATTTGAGAAACTCTGGTCCAGAAGACATTTCTTCATAGTTATCTTGTGAATGCAGTGAATGAGTGGGGGAGCAGAGAAGGAGGAGGGAAGGAGGACGGGAACCAGTCGCTCCGTCTCCAGTCGATGTTATATCAGCTTATTTTGGAATAGTTTTCTCCTGACATGCGGAGGGTTCCATCCTAGTCAGACATCCTTGAGCCAGACGTCTTCTGAAGCGACGATCACATTGTTGTCCTTGTTGATAAAATGAAAAAGGTTTACAGTGTGTAGCTTTATCCCATATTTATTTAGATTGCGTCCGCCTCTTCCAAAAAGGTGACAGCGCTGCCAATAGATCCAGAGGTTATCAGTGGAGGTCACTGAGCTGGCAGAACAAGCCATGTATTTATCATGTCCATGGATGTGTTGGTCTTGCCTCATTGTTGATGTTTGAAGGTGAGGTTTCATTCAGAGTGTCAGGCTGAAGTGCAAAAAGTCTGTTTTTCAGTGGGATTCCAATGGAATCAGAATGTTTTGAGGCTCGGGCTGGTCCAGCTGCTTGTGTATTTTTCTTTGGCGGAGCAGGTGTTGAAGTTGAAGGTGGGTTTCGGATCAGAGCCAGCCACGCTGATTCGTCCAGGTGAGGGGTTCTCCCTGTTAGTCGTCTCTTAGGATCCGCAGTGTGAGACTTTTGCTTCTGCTTGGCACCCTGAGCGTTCCAGGGTGAGCTGCTTGCTGCGGGGCGTACGACCTCTCCGTTGATTTCAGGAAGAGTTGTTTCATTTCCACAGGTAATGTATATCTCAAAGTTCACCTCCAGCCGTTGAATCTTCGTTTCTGTAAACTGAAGTTGTATAATACTGCTGATGTCCCTGGAGTCTGCCGGAGGCATTTTGTCCTGGTTCAACTTGGGAGTTGAAGAAAAGTGAGGTAAAAATAAAAGTAAGAAAATTCCACAGTCCTTAGGTTTGAAGTAATCCAGTTATGATGTAGATAATGCAAATATAACTATAAAAACTGTGACTTTAAAAATAACTCACAGGGAAAGTTTTCAGTAAGGACGAGAGAGAGCAGGATAAGCTGTTCCTCCTTCAGCTGCCAGAGCGTCATTTCTCTGCCACATCTGTAGAAACGAACAAACACACTGACAAAGTGAAGTGCACTGGCATGAAATGTGGGTGTTTTATTTAAGATTATGATAAAGACATTTATTGTCCAACTAGCGTTGTTAAATTACAACTTTCAATATTTCAAATCAAAGACTTTTTTTAATGTATACTCCAATAAATTCCATCAAATTTCCTTTAAATTCCTGTTACCTCCATGGGAAAGCTTCCAAACTCAGGAGATTTGATGGAGTAGAATGAAAAAGAGATAGAGTGACTCAAAGGTAGATGATTGACTATAGCGCCCCCTAAAGGAAATGTAAAAAAAAGGAATAATGGAAATTTGAAAGAGAGTACAGAGATGCTCAACATAAAATGTTCAACATTAGAGTTGATGTTGAAAATTATTCACAAAATCAAGCAACATTTTGTTGTTTTATTAGAGAAGTGTTTTTATAATATAGAAGAATACATTTTAATTACTTCACATTTCTATAACTGTGATACTAAACTTTTACTGTGTAAAATTTCAGCTGGTTTGTGGTAATACTGTTCACTGGTGATTTGTGTAGCAAAAAATACATAATAAAAATGAATTAAATTGAGTTGAGTTGATGAATAACCAATTGTTTCTATCATGCAAAATACATTTTGGCTTTAAAATTCACTTAAACTGCTTTACTTTGGGGCTCTGATGGAGCTGGTCATTTTTGACCCACAGGACATGGGGAGAAAACAGAATGTTAAGATTACACAAGTGTTAAACTGTCTGGAATGTGTGCATCTCTTTACACCTGGGGTTCCTGGTGACTTTGTGTTGGGAAATGATCTAAATAAAAGTGCGTGTTCCGTATTGTGCAGGTTTTGGACTGGATAGAAAACCACGGGGAAGCTTTCCTCAGCAAACACACAGGTGTTGGGAAATCCCTCCATCGAGCCCGAGCCCTGCAGAAAAGACACGATGACTTTGAAGACGTAGCCCAGGTGAGCTTGTCTGCACTTCAGCGATTGTGTGGTCGACTCCCTACAGGTATCTTGGGTTTTTTTCTTGATCTTGTGTGTTTCAGATTGTCAGACAGTTTTCAGGAGATTTGATGGAATAGAATGAAAAAGAGATAGAGTGACTCCCTACACTCGGACAAAAATTTATTATAAATTGAAAAAGTAGTCCCTCAATGAGGATTTTATTCATGAACGAAACAAAAATAGCCAAACCAATCTGACCAAAGTGGAAAAATAGCTGCCCTTTTCTGAATTGTGAATTAGCAATGTTTAACCAAGTAATTCTCAAACTAAGTGAATTTCACCAGTCAAATCCAGGCCTGATAACCTGTAGAATCAAGAAATCACATACTTAGAACCGGATTACGTAAAGTGTCTGGAAAAGAAAGACATCTGGAGTTATTCACTTCACATCCAATCAAAGTTGGATGTGAACTTGATGGGGCAAACACACGATGGGGAGAATTCCAAAGGTTTGTTTAATGTGTAAAAAAACCTTTTTTATACATTAAAAAAGATGTTTTTTAATGTTTAAGATCTTTTTTAGAAAACATCTTTTTAAGAAAAGATGTTTTTTAATGTAGAAATAAATACCATTACCATTTATACATTTTTTTTTTTTTTTTATGTATAAATTTGTGTTGTTCTGTTGACCAGAAGAACACAAATACCCATTTCACGTTGGCTGGGCTCTCAGCTCAAACAGAAGCACAGAACTCATTGGAATACCAGAGATAATACATCTTTACCAAACCACAGGCATAGCAGAGAAAAGAGAATGTCAGCTGTAACAGAGACCTTAAACTATCCATGGAGAATGTCCCTCCTTCAGTTGCTGCCTTAGGCTTCAGTTGAGTGGTTTTACTGGACAGAACAATGACCCACAGACCATCAGCAGATCTACCGCTCAATAGCTAAAAAAAAAAGTCTTGATTATAGTCGTAGAAATACTTGTTGCCAATAACCACTTATGCTTAAAGGAAGTTGCTGCCTCCAAGCATGGCACAGCAACTTAATGTTCTTGGAGAAATATTTTTTTCACATATTGCTAAGTTGGTCAATCTTTTAGCCTTTTAGCCTTTAGGCTGACAAGCAGGTTCTGTTTACGTGATTTCTTGATTTTCCGGGTCAGGCTGTATTCTTTCCTTGCTGTCTTTTAATGTAATTGAACTCAGCTGTCCAACAATGTGACTATCCATAGTTTATGATTTCAAAAGTTGTAATTACTTTTTCACATAGGGAAACACCGATCTGGATTTTCTGGGCAGAAAACTAAATTTTGTCTTTACTCATTTTTAACTTGAACAAAAGAACCACAGATAGAAGAAATCTGTCTGATCTGTAGGTGTTTGAAATCTATTTGTGTATGGTTCATTATTCGGTTCATTATTATTATTATTAAATCTGAATATTAGAAGTCCATGTGCCTGGTAACAGGAAACGCACAGGGCTAGATGTAGATGACCATAAATGGCCATGGGGTTGCCCCAAAGATGTTCTTAATTTTCCCTCCCCAGTCCTTCATGTAGGAGCCAAGGACCCGAGGTCTGAACCAGAAACACAAAAACAAAGAAACATGTTGAAGGTTTTAGTGTGAATAAAGTGTTACGAGTTTCTTCAGCACTGAAGAGAGCAGAACCCTCAGATTAACTCAGTTTATACAACATCTGCTTCTCTGCACAGCTTAAACACACACTCACACACACACACACACCCACGCCCGACTGACAACTGACAGTCTCGATAGAAACGACCATCAAACACCTCCATCAATAAACTCGTCTGTGTGGATACGCACGTGTGGTTGTGGGCGTTCGCCTGTGTGTGTGAGTTTGTTTTTTTATCTTCACTGTTAGGAATAACCAAAGACATAACTCATTGGATGGGGGTCATTAAACTGTCTTTTATTGTTAAATACACACACACATGCACATGTTTGGCACTCTATCTGTGCAGGAACTTTCCATTGACTTTCATTCATTTCTACAGCCTACCCCTAATCCCAACCATTACATACCTCACTCTAAACCTGAGCAAATTTTACTCACACCTTAGTCCTAAATCCTAATCTCTAAACCAAAAGCAGCATTTCCATTTGTGGAGACCAGGCATCGGTCCCCACAAGAAGTAGTTGTCCCCACAACTTCATATGTGTCAGGAAAATGGCCCCCACAACGCCTCAAATAAAATACATGGCACACTTGCACACACTATGTGCTGATGCCTCTTTTTATTATGTAGCTCTTTATTTTTAAATGAGAGCTGACTCTCAATAAACTCACTTGAATAGATGAAGGTTAAATTAAAAAAATCCCCAAATACTTTACTATGTGGTTTAAATTAATTCTCCTCATAATTTTTGTATGTTTTTAAAGACTTTATTCCTCATAGCCCAAAAAAGCTTTTTTTCTTGAAGCTACAGGATATTTCTGTTCCATCGTGTCTCTGACCCTCACCAAGATTTAACCAGTTGTGGTTCAGATCATAATATTCACTTGTAGGTTATAATATTTTCTGAACAATCCACCTGATTCACTCTCTCATATACAAAACTCGCACAACTTTACAGTTTAAACTGGTTTATATGTTCAGTAGAAAGTTCAAAGCATGCGTCAGAATGAGGAAGAAAGGGAGTTCATGTGACTGTTTATGCAGCATGGTTATTGGTGTGAGATGGGCTGATCTGGGTTTTATAAACTCATGATGTACTGCGATGGCACAACGTTTGGAACCTGGAGCAGATGGGCTACAGCAGCAGAGGATTAATCACATCAGCTACCACCAGCAACCAGAGGCTACAGTTTAGAGAGGCTACATAACTGTCTGCTGATTCTATGTCATGGGTTAGCTTGATTGTTAGTCTGCTTACTAGTGGTATTGCGTTACTTAAAACTCTCACAATGAGAGGCAACATGATATTGAGCTGACGAGAATGAGACGGGACGAGATTTTAAAATTACTTTCAAGACAACTTGAAGGGCTTTTGTTCTACATTTTATTGCTTTCGCCACACACTCAACAAACTTTCTTTTTCTGATTTCTTTTTATGCAATTTCTTTTTATGTAGTGAAGAACTTTTGACAGTTCTTCAACTATGCGTGGTCTGCAAGGCAACAGTTTATATTGATAGGGTGTGCTGTGGTTGTAATGCACATAACTCTGCCATCAGTTGTGTAGCGATGCTTACTACCTCCTTCAGCATCTGAACAACTTACAATGCTTACCTATTGTGTGTGTGTCTGGAACCAAAATGCTGACAAACAAAATGATTTAAGAGTAGTTGAAGCATCTTCTCTTGCAACTTCATCAGCCAAAGACATGGTGACCACAACTCGCTGGTGCTCACGAGATAGCAGCCACCCCAACGAAAAATACTGTCATGTTTTAATATCACAAGATCTTGTACGCTGAGACGTTGTTACACCCCTCCTGCTTACTAATGGGACACCATCTGAAAAAAAGTTCTCAAGTTGCGGCTCATATTACTTCATGTGCACACACAAACCGATCGCCCCTGTCAGGCAGGAGAAGGTTTTCTCTAAAATGAAGGTCACAGTGCAGTGTTGCAAATAAATATTGTTTTGTACCTGATGATGATGATGTTGATGATGATGGTGGTCCTTTCTCCATCCTTCAGAACACGTACACCAATGCAGACAAGCTGCTGGAGGCGGCCGAGCAGCTGGCACAGACGGGAGAATGTGACCCAGAGGAAATCTACAAGGCTGCCCGACACTTGGAGGTGCGGATCCAAGACTTTGTTCGGCGAGTGGAGCACAGGAAGCTGCTGCTCGACATGTCTGTCTCCTTCCACACACACACCAAGGAGGTGGGCCATGACCTTTAACCTCAGCTGATGATAGTTTTCTGTCACGTAGTGGTTTTGAGTGTGCAGAGGAACTAATTGTGTGTTTGTGCTTGCATGCCTGGGTGCAGCTGTGGTCGTGGATGGAGGAGCTGCAGAAGCAGCTGCTGGAAGACGTGAGCTGTGACTCGGTGGACTCGGTTCAGACTCTGATTCAACAGTTTCAGCAGCAGCAGACGGCCACACTGGAGGCCACACTCAACGTGATCAAAGAGGGAGAGGAACTGATGCAGCAGCTCAGGTAACACACTGCAGTCTGAGAGGAGCGATGGCGACTGGAGGACACTCCATATGATAGCAGACACACCACAGAGCTGTGGTTATGATACTATTACTTAGAATGCCATTAAAATGTCAGATATATCATTTGTGTCAGGTAGGGTTATATTAATAGACCCCAGTGGAATATAATGGTTTTCGTCTTGGTTTCTGTTTCTCAAAAAAAAAAGAAAAAGAGTTGAAATCATAAAGTAAAAAAAAGTCAGAGTGAAATTATCAGTGTATTTTCCTTGCGTCACTGAACATATTTCCAGGTTGTTCAGTCTTATATAAATTCACCACAAACTCATTTTGGAAAGAAAACCCAACAAATTGTCTTTGAGCAGATCAGGTTTGCTGGAAGCAGAAAACTTGAGGAAGAAAATGTCAGATGCTTGTGCCACTGTGACACATTATTTTGTTCTATCTGTCTTCATTTTCTTTTCTTGCTAACATTTCTGAAGAAAACATAAAACAAATTCTTGTTTTTATTGATGATCTGATTAAACTATTCAAACTTTTGTATGAGGAAATGATTCACACTAAGTTCACATTGCCTTGATATATTATTTTGTTCATAGCATTGTTAGCATCAATATCGTCTTTTTTATTGACCATATTGATGCCGTTATTGATGTTATTAGTTCTACTCTTACTTGTGGGAATATTGACAGGACTTTTGTCTTCATTCTTTTGCTTAATCTAGACTCAGGTTGTAACATGACAGGAAAACAATCAAACAATAATAATCTGCACTAATACTTTTGCCGATCACAGCATCTCTCCTGCTGAAATATCCCAACAAATACAGCACAAGTTTTCTATGAGCTTCTCCGAGATGGGATTCCAAAACAAGAAGCTTTTGGAATAGTTTTGTTCACAGCTCCTCACATTTCTTCTGCCACCGTTTCCGTAGAGATGCAGCCATGTCGACCAGCAAGACGCCACACTGCAGTTCCATCGCGCACATCCAGGGGGTGCTGCAGCAGCTGGATGAGGCCCAGGGCCAGATGGAGGAGCTGTTCCACGAGCGCAAAATCAAGCTGGACATTTTTCTGCAGCTGCGCATCTTTGAGCAGTACACACTAGAGGTGAAGGAAGGAGAACATTTTCATTTAACAGCCTCGTTTAGTTAACCACCAGGAGCCTGCAGGGTGAACACAACTCATCTGTTCATATGTTCACGTTTATTGAGTTCTTAAACTCGAGTTTACACAAGTCCGATGAAGCTTTCTTTTTCCCCACAGAGTTACTCATTTGTCATTCATCTGGTTTAGTTTAGAGATTCACCAGTCCAATATTAATATCTGTTCGGTCCCAATACTGAAGCAAATTCTAGATTGGGCATCAGCGACAATAAGGGCACATCTATTCTTTGCGAGCTGAATGATGCTGTGCTTTATTACTTATTTTACAGTATATTTAGAATTCCTGATTGCACTGTGTGAACCATTTGAAATAAGATTTGTTCCAGTTTATTTCTTACGTTTGACCAAGGTAGTCAACTGATTGTTTTTGGTAGTTATTATTTACTTTATATTGGCTGTTATAGTCCTAATTTCACTGACTGAACAAATTGAAGTTGTTGGTTTTACACGTTTGACCAAACCTGTGAAGCTTTTGGTGTATTTCAGTGTTCTGTTCTTGTGCAGAGTTAGCAAATAACTTTGTAATCCAGTCTGTTTTTTGTATCGGATCAATTTTGGCCTTTACTAGACATCGGATATTTAATTTAGTATCAGAAGTGAAGAAAGTAGATCAGTGCGTCCCCATTTTATTTGGGCTGACTGACTCACTGTCCGTTTAGGTGACAGCAGAGTTGGACGCCTGGAACGAGGATCTGTCCCGTCAGCTGAGCGACACCAACCGTTCGGGTGGCGGCAGCAGCAGCAGCAGCGGCAGCAGCAGTTCCTCCTCAGGCGGTGCAGAGGACATAAGCCTGGCAGAGCAGCGGCTGAAACGGCATGCAGAGAGGAAGACTGCCATGAACAACATGACCTACGAGGTGATGCAGCAGGGTCAGGACCTCCACCAGTACATCATGGAGGTCCAAGCGTCAGGTAAAGCACGAACATGCTTTCTCAATGAAATCCGCACCATACACACTATAGAGAAGGTCCTGTAGTTAATTTAGGTTTACAGCCATTTGCTTATGGACATAGCTAGTAATACATAAGAGTTCACAGTTCGACTGCAGGTCCAGAAGCTGCCAAACAAGTTCCAGTCATCACACCTGCACCACCGCACTTAATAAGTATGAGAGATTTGTGCTGATAGGCTGCGTTTGGTCTTTTCCAAAAACTGTGCTGCAGTTTACACAAATATTACTTTATTTTAGATTGGTCTGCAAAAATCCACCTTAAGGTCACCTGGTTTAGTCAGAGCCAACTTGGCAAACTGCAGCTGAGCTACAAAGAGATTTCAGTTGGTATTCTGCCTTTCTCTTCTAGCTGTAGAAACAACACAGTCGATCAGATCGCTTGCTGCCGTCGTCAGTCACCTCTGAATTTGTGTTTTGTTCAGGGATTGAGTTGACAGGAGAGAAGGACATGGACCTGGCCTCTCAGGTCCAGGAGCTGCTGGAGTTCCTCCACGAGAAGCAGCAGGAAGTCGACATCAGCACGCAGCATACACACACACGGCTGGAGCAGACCCTGCAGCTACGCCACCTACAGGCTGAGGTTAAACAGGTGAACACCTTTATTTTCTCCCTTCAGTTGGTGCGTACCAGCTGCTGACGTTTTGCAGATTTGTGTTTACAATATCTGGGTTTTGCTCTGATCCCAAGCCAGAGGGGACTAGAAAAGTAAATCCTAAAAAGGACATAAAGCAGCGCTCCAGTGAAGAGAGTTGGGATGGATTTTGTTATTAGCTGAAAATCTCAGGCTAGTTCATGTTGGAAAAATGACAAGAACAACACCTCTCTCACCTCCCTCCCAGTACAGCTAAGATGTTTCATGTGCAGATGGGAACATGCTGTGAGCAGACAGGAAGCTCGCTGCTGGTGCAGATGGAAGCAGCTGAATAATAGATGAGCTTTAAGTCAACAAGCTAATAATGCTCCTCTGTGCTGCCTTCTTCTAATCTGGTCTGTAAAACCCTTCCTGGATTTACTGCAAAGTTCCAACTCGTCAGGCTTACAGTAGCTGAGGTCCAGCATGGCTCCTGATGAACACAAAGATACAGACATCTCCGTGTCCTCACATAACCTCCCTGCAACCTGCACTGCGGGCTTCTGCAATCCTGCATTGAAAATAACAACCAGACTACGACTCTGTGATATTGTTTCATCACTGGGACCTATGAGCATGCACGTATGGAGAACATGTCACTATATCTGGTCATTTTATTCAAGTGAGTTGGAGTCTCTCTGCACTAACTGAGTTCAGTAACATTTAAATGAGAGATTATGGATCATTTAGAGGAAGTTAAATTATAGCCAGAGAATTAGCTTTGTATTCTCAAAGATAAAACTATAAAATAATACAATCTACTGAAAACTTGTGGGAATTGTTTTGCTCTTCCAAAAAATAAATAATAACAAAAAGCAGGTGGGAGATGTCACAGACCCATCCTCTCTGTCATTGAGACGTGTCTGATGATGTTTCTGCTCTGAACTCTATTTACAATTCATATTTTTATTTTTTAAATGCAGGTTTTAAAGACAGCTAAAGAACATTTAAACAGATGCTTCACATATATAATTTCTTTCATTTACAGTTACACAATCTTGCTGCAGACAGAATAAATCAATCTGATAAGCACAGATCAAGTCACTGGCAAAGTCGTTGAGCAGAGAGATCTGATGTTCAATAAACCTCATGTGATTGTTTTGTTTTCTGTTCATAAAAAGCCATGTTTATCTTTTAGAGATCTTCACCACATGTTGTTTAAAAGAGAGCAAATCAACGAAGGTGAATTTGGTCGAATGGATTGAAGACCAAAACCTCTTTCTATCAGTGAGAGCATTGAAGATGGAACCTGCTTGGGTTTTCCAGCAGGACAAAGATCCCAAACAAACTGCTCAGGCAACGAAGAAGTGACTCCGTAGAAAGCATTTCAAAGTCATGGAGTGGCTTGGCCAGTCTCCAGATCTAAACCCCATAGAAACTCTGTGGAGGGAGTTGAAAGTCTGTGTTGCCCAGCAACAGCCCCAAAACATCACTGCTAGAGGAGATCTGCATGGAGGAATGGGCCAACATACCAGTAACAGTGTATGTCAACCTTGTGAAGACTTACAGGATACGTTTGACCTCCGTTATTACCAAGAAAGAATATTTAGCAAAGTATGGAGATGAACTGTTGTTATCTCAATGGGTGTGTCGCTGAGTGGATAAAATCTGTCTGAAATGCGGATGGTTGGTTGACTCATTGGCTCGGTTCTGGAACTTGTTTCCTATGTACCAAAACCCAATCAGGCTGACGTCCCGACCGCACAGGTTCTACTGAAGGACTGCTAAGTGGGGAATCTGTCCTGGTGGGTTCCACGCCAGATAAGGAGCCCAGGCCATCTGATGGTTTTTCAACAGCACAGAAACAGGCTAATAACAATAACAAATAATATTAATAACAAAATAGTACAGAGTATTTTATAGAAATCTTCATACATTTTTGCAGTCTGTAGCATCACTTCTTGGTAGGAGACACCATGATGACTTGGTTCCTCCAGTTAGTTGCTGTTATTAAAGGCTTGATGAGTGCTTTATCAGGCTGGGCCCCCGAGTTCTCTGGTAATGGAAAAAAAAATATTTGTCTTCTGCTGTGTTTGTGGCTGGAGAAAATCAAATATAACAAAAAATAAGAGCTGCAAACACTGTAGGAGACAGCACTGGATCATACACTCACCCTCTGCTTTACTAAATCAGGACTAGGTGTTTGTGTTATACTCACATTGGCCACAAGAGGGTGGAAAGTAAGAATTTCAATGTCATGTTAAAACATTTGAACTCGGAATAGAATTCAAATGTTTTCTCGCAGGTGGATTGAAATATGTGTATGCTTCATAAAGAGAGAACATTTCAACTCATCAGTTTCTTAGTTTTCAGAACAGTCAGCTGGTTTCATCCAGTCAATACGGTCTATAATAATTCTTCTCATTTCTTATTACCAAAAAAGGTGACTTGCTAATGAGTCATAACAAGATGGAGCAGGAGGCGGCGAGACAGATCAGGACTTTATCTTCAGCATAGAGCTCCGTTTAGTTTAGGCAGCGTTCCGTTCTGTAACATACTGTAACACAGTGTTTCCCAACCCTGGTCCTCAAAGCACACCGATCTGCATGGTTCAGATGGTCCCCTGCTTCAACACACCCCATTCAGATGACTGAAATTCAGAAAAACACTGTTGATCATGTGTGCTGAAGCAGGAGAATGCCTAAAACATGCAGGGCAGTGTGCCTGGAGGACCAGGGCTGAAAAACTGTAGCATGTTGCAACATGCTGTACTTTACGTCTAAACTAAAAACCCCCCTGTTTGGAGTTGTTTTGTGAAACACAATGAATTAAGAATTTAATGACGACACTTGACTAAATGTAATGCTTCAGTTGTTGATTCTATGTTGCATGACTTTGTGTTTTTATCATGTGAAGCACTTTGAAGTGCCTTGTTGCTGAAATAAGCTATACAAATAAAATTTGATTGATTGATTGACTAAGTAACATGCCATAACATGCTGTAACATGTTGTAACATGATGTAAAATGCTGTCGCTGTGCCTTCATGGCCCCGCAGGTACTGGGTTGGATCCGTAACGGTGAGTCCATGTTGAATGCCAGCATGGTGAACGCCAGCTCTCTGTCTGAAGCCGAACAGCTGCAAAGGGAGCATGAACAGTTCCAGATGGCTATAGAGGTACACACACGCACACACGCATACACACAGATCCTAATTACAATTGCTCAAAGCGGGTCCATTCTCCTTGGGCAGTAATTATTTCAATGTGTATTGGACTGAATAGTAGCATATGAGGCACACACATCCCTGATTGCTCTGTTTGTGGGGAACCTTCCTGATCACAATACATGCTTTATTCTCTTCTTCTTTCATTTCCTAACTGAACATCTGATGTGAACCTTAACCAATAACTAGCTCACACTCTCAGCGGGAAGTCGCCTCTTAGTGCAGGATCAGTCGTCCTGTCCCCTTTGCAGTGTGTGTATGGAAAACAACCATACACACACAATTTGTGATCTATGTTTGAACCAGGCTTGCCTCAATAATTATTTTACTCTGCGTTGATCTTGAGGAATAACAGATGCTCAGTCTCTCTCACACACATACACACACCCGCACACGCATACAGATGCAATATATTTCTGTGATTGTAAAAATGTTTGTTCTTCAGGTTTTTACACTTCAGTGATTCAGATCAACAAACATTGATGGGAAATATTCTAACTTCACACAAAGATAACTTGTGTAAAACTAGATGCACTTTTCAAATTTTGGTTATCCAAACTAACCATAGCTCTACGGGAAGTAAGAAATTGCTCTTCCTTTACAGAAATCATGAATGAGCTGAGATTAACCGCAGCGTTTAGAAAGCTGTGTTCAATTTCCATAGCCACACCAAAGCCAAATTACTGCCAGACCGTAAGAGTCGAGAAATGATCTAAATAGAACCTTTCTGACAACATGAAGTAGATGAAGGAAAAGAGCTCAAAAGACAACACATCTGAAAAAATTCAAAAACAGATTAGACGCAATCAGATCATCCTATTACTCAATGTTCTGTGTATGTTTACAGGGGACTTCACAGCCACCCAAACAGCTGAAACCCATGAATACTTGAGAGCCTTTTAAAAACACTTACAGCTGCCTGTTTTAATAGTTCAAACAACATATACCTTAATACTCTTAATGGAAGCTGTCTTGCCACTAACATCTATGGTCATCTTTATCTCTGTTCCTGGGGCTTTAGCCAATCAGCCCAAAGAAAAATGAATGTTCTGCTAAGCTGGTTTGCTAATGGCCAATAGAGTGTCAGCTAGCTGTTTTTTTAACTTCCCAGTTCTTCTCAGATATTTTAGCAAAATGTCTATGAATATGCAAGTTTTCCACAAAAATCTTTGAGATATGTTCCACAGTAAAAGTAGGCAGACTAGGGGGTTGAATACAACCCACTGATGTTACTCCCCCTGAGCCCATGATTAATCACTAGTGGATGTAATAAACCTGCAACTAACAGCAGAGTGTGAAACTACTTTGTTGATGTTTAAAGCCATGTGGACAGTGCAGGAGAATCATAACACAGAGCTCAACCCTGGACACATCCCCTATGTCTCTGTTGGAAGCACACCTGTGAATGACTGTCATTAAGATTTATGTGATGATCTGAAACAGATTTGTTGACAAATTCTTTTTTAAATCCCTGTATTTGTGTTTATCATCAGAGCCATTGAAGCTGTGCATTCTCCATCAGAATGATGTAATACAACCGGCTAATTACTTAGTGCATTAATACAAACTCACCATGGGGACACAGGTCCTGAACAGAAACACATGTTAACAGTAACATCCCACATATTCTCCAATTATTAAAAGTTTACAAAATGAAACAAAGCAAACAGTTTTTCATGTTTTTTGGGATGTTCTTAAACTCACCACCATCTGTATGAAAACATCGATTTAGTTTTTAGTCCTGGAGAATTCTTCAACAGCAATGGAAAATATTTAGAGGTTTCATTCTCAGTCCATGATGTTTGATGTAAACCATAATTATTATGTGATTGAAATGTTTATGATGTGTACGACGGTGCATTGCGACCTCACTGAGAGAACATCTTCTCTCCTCCAGTCTCTCTTTCACGCCACCTCCCTCCAAAAGACTCATCAGAGTGCGCTGCAGGTGCAGCAGAAGGCTGAGGTTGGTCCATTATTAGGAAAAGTGTGAGGAAGTGGTGCCATTTTTAATACATGATGCATAATTTTAAGTGATGAGTTCCAAAGGTTTCTTTTTTTTCCTTTCATCCCAGATGATGCTGCAGGCTGGTCACTATGATCCTGAGGCGATCCGAAGCTGTGCTGAGAAGGTGGCTGTCCACTGGCAGCAGCTGATGCTGAAAATGGAGGACCGCCTGAAGCTGGTCAATGCCTCTGTGGCCTTCTACAAAACATCAGAGCAGGTGAGCTGGAGACCGTCACACACTCACACAGTGTGTGTGTTCTTTCAGTGCCGTTTCAAACTGCTGCTCTGGATCCCCGCAGGTGTGCAGTGTGCTGGAGAGCCTTGAGCAGGAGTACCGGCGGGACGAAGACTGGTGTGGCAGCCATGAAAAACTTGGAAGTTCAGTAGAGAGTGAGCACCTGCTGCCCCTGATCAGCAAACACCTGGAGCAGAAGGAAGCCTTCCTGAAGGTGAAGAACACATCAAGCTGCTCAGCTCCGCAGCTTCTAGAGATACAGTTGATACCAAATATTTACATACACAGAATAAAAAAAACATACACACTTTTTTCTCTGACTGTCTGGAGTTAAATCAGACCAAAGTTACCCTGTTAGTTAGAATGACAAACATTATTTCTATTTGCTAAATTCCAAAACTGTAGGGAGATTTTATTGTAACTTTCTTCAAATTCATGTGGTCAGTATCAGAGCTAACTGTCTTAACGCCAACAAAGTCAATGTTTTGGTGTGGCCGTCACACAGCCCCAATCTCAGTCCTATGGAGAAATTGTGGGTAGATTTGAAAAGGCGTGTGAGAGAAGCGGCGTACAAACTGACCCAGTTCCACCAGTTCTGTCAGGAGGAATGGACCAGAACTCCAGCAAACTACTGTGAGAAGGTCTGTGCAGGAAACCAAAAGGTCTGACATAGTCAAACATTAGTCAAACATTTTAAAAGACAATTATCACTGATCCTGACCAAGTAGATGTAAACTCCTGAAAAATGTAAGAAACAAAATGTTTAGCAAATGTAAACAATTTTGGTTATTCTTACTAAGCTAAAACAAGAAACATTTGATCTCATTTAACTTTTGACAGCAAGAATAAAATGTGTTTGTATCTTTTTATTTAGTGGATGTAAATTCCTGGTTTCAAGAGTGTATCCCTGAGATCCTCCTGCAAATGTTCTGGTGCAGAACGAATCTTGTGGATATTTACTGGTGTGTTTCAGGCGTGCACGCTGGCTCGGAGGAATGCTGAGGTCTTCCTCAAATACATCCACAGAAACAATGTGAGCACACCTGGAGCTGCAGGCCATGCTAGAGGACCTGAGCAGCAGGTCAAAGGTGAGATCTGCTGTGGTGCCACAGGGCCCTCTGCTGGTGGAGTGGCAGAAGACACCTCTCTTCTTTCAAGTAAGACTTAAAGTGTTGAGATTTGTCATGGTCAGCATGTTTTTGTGTGCAGCCATTCTCAATGAGCTGCTGCAGAGGGAAAACCGGGTTCTGCACTTCTGGACATTGAAGAAACGAAGACTGGACCAGTGTCAGCAGTACCTGGTGTTTGAACGGAGCGCTAAACAGGTCAGAACTTCTGCATTTGGGTTCTTCGTTAGGAAAAAATAGGGAAGGTTCTGAGGTGAGCATATTTACTCAGTTGGGAAAATACCCCATCCTGCAGAAGAATTCTGGCCTGATTCTGGGTTCCCCACTGCTCAGAGTTTGTATCTCCTGTTACTGTTAGTTTTTAAAAACATATTTAAGGTGTGAACTTGCAGAAAGAGAGAGATGTTTGATCATTGCTCTCTGGGGATCATCAGAGTCCTGGCTTCTTTCCAACGCTCTTCACCTCAACGTTTCTAGAATTAAGCTTTGTGGACTGAGACAGCTATGAAAGAACGTCTGGTGAATCATTTCTGAGTTGGTTTGTTCTGTTTAGAAAAATGGTCCTGCTGAAACACCCAATGATGACAAATAGCATTCTGTTAGTAGATGTTTGTACTGCAAATAACTCGTGATGCCAGTTCACTCTGTTCAGACTCCTGGGATCTATGGAAGAGAAACTGGCTCACAGCATGACAGACCCTCCTCCATGCCTAACAGTGGGCCTGAGGAGCCTTTCTTCATGTCATAATTTGTTTCACCTGCCAAAATACTCAATCTGACCAACACACACAGTCACAGTTAAAATCCACATTTAAATTTGGGCTGGTAGGACAGAGAAACGTCATGTTACGACACAGGAACACATGGTCGCCACTGAGCCATAGTGACACTGTTTGCTGTTGCTCATTAACAAAGTTTTAAAGTTATAAATCAGCAGCCAGTGATTAAAACATTGTGCTTCCATGTCAGCTCATATTTATACCCCAGGGAAACAAAAAGGTTTAAATGAGTTCTCCCTGGAATAATAGGAGAAATAAAAGGAATGAATTATAAATTCTGCATTCATTTAAAATGTATTATTTGAGGCACCAATAGGGATGCCACTTGGAATTTTATTAAAAGTAAATTATACGGGTACACCAGTAAATCGGCCAGATTTCCTTAATGTTTGGAGATCAGTGATCTCACATGTGAAGCTGATTTTATCTACCTCAACAAAGATGTAAAAATCAGCCACGGTGCTCTGTTGTTGTGCTGTGAGAGGTTTGCCTGACCGACCCGCCACCAGGTCATGTCTGCACTGTAAAAAAGCTGATTTAGTTCAGGCTTCATGCTGTGCTTGTCTGTTTGCTCCCAGGCTCTGGACTGGATCCAGGAGACAGGAGATGTTTACCTCGCTACACACACATCACCTGGGGACAGCAGTGAGGAAACCCAGCAGCTGCTCAACAACCACCATCACTTCAGACTTTCTGCTAAGGTAAACAGTGTACTTCACAGGAAGGAAAAATGCAAGAAGACTTCCCTTTCATAAAACATTCAAAACATGTGAGCTGATTCTGGTTCTGAGTTCATGACGTGATTTGAGACATTTCTGGTCCCAAATAAACATGTAAGATGCTGTAAAGCTTGTAATCCCACTCTGTGAACCTCCAAATAAAAGGCTCAAGTCCAGGTTGGGCATCAACTGCTTCACAGCAGCAATGCGACTGGTGTCACACTTGGACTCAATGGGCATGTTTAGTTACACTCACCAGAATGTTGGTGAGTGTAACTGAGTGTGTCCCTTCAACCTTCAGCAAACCAAGGAAAAGGTGAAGCTTCTGATCCAGCTGGCAGACAACCTGGTGGAGAAAGGCCACGCCCACGTGTCGGAGCTGAAGCGCTGGGTCAGCACGGTGGACCGCAGGTACCGAGACTTCTCCCTTCGCATGGCCAAATACCAGGAGAGCCTGGAGAGGAGCCTGGGCATCAGCTCTGAGGTGAGTGATCAGACAGCTGCTCACGTTTCACAGAGAAGGATTGGAAATGGTTTCAGGTACTGAGAAAATGTTTCCACCTGCAGGACAACAAGGACCTGGAGCTGGACATCATGCCTGCGAGTTTGACCGACGACCCTGAGGTCAAACTCCGCGATCCAAACCACGAGGTCGATGAGGAGAAGAGAAAGTCTGCCAGGAAGAAAGAGTGAGTTCAGTTCTCTACTTTAAATCATCTGTTCATTCACAGATAATCCGATGATTCCTCGTGAGTTGGCCTTTTAGTGATCCACTTCCTGTTTTACCATGAACTGATTCAGTCCCAGCACCTTGAAAAGGTTTCATTGCCTTTAAAATTTCTCGTATTCTGCTACATCACAGCTACGAATTTCTCTCTATTTTGGAGATTGAAATAAAAGATAAATGATTCATGTTTTAAAAGTAGTTTACATATAAATAAAAGAAATAACTGAAGAAGTGCTCTCTTTTTTTAAAAGCTCTCTGTTCTCTCTCTTCCTCATAGTGAGGACTCCTCATGGTCTCTCCTTCTTATCAGTTTTTAGTTGATGTGATGACAAGGATTTGGATTTAAATGTGGTAAAAACTAGGAAAATTATAATTTGAGGCAGAACAAAGCCAAGAAAAAATCCCAGCTGCATACATGGTGAGGACTTAGAACTAGTCGACCAATTTGGCAGTTTAGGAACAGCGATTAACGAAATGTAGATAAAAACACAGAATCAGTTAACAGAGGATTTGATTTCATCCTTCTTTATAGAAAATCTGTTTCTCCTCTTTTCTGGCCAAGCAATCCTTCTGCGTTGTGTTGATCTGTTATATAAAATCACAACACAATACATGGAAAACTAGTTGCAAGGTGAAAGAACATAAAAACGCTCAGGGGTGTGAATACTTTAGGGAGCGACTGTATTAAAGCTTGTACACCCTGATGCTGCGTCTGTTGTTGGCGGGATGTTGATCTCACGTCTGCCTCAGGTTCATCATGGCGGAGCTGCTGCAGACGGAGAAGGCCTACGTCAGGGATCTCCAGGAGTGTCTAGAAGTGAGGAGAAGTGTCAGTTTTTCCTTCTTACCTGTTACCATCACCCTGCTGCCTCACCTCTGTGTGTGACAGACCTACCTGAGGGAGATGACCAGCGGTGAAGAGGAGATTCCTCCAGGCATTGCCAACAAGGAGCAGATTATTTTTGGCAACATGCAGGAGATCTATGACTTCCACAACAAGTAAGACCTGTGCAGCATCTGGTGTAGAGCAGCTAAATGTGAGACTTCAGCATCAAAGTTTTCTTTCTGGTAGGACATTACTTACCAAGAGCCTCAGGCTTTGGACTTCAGAGGGTTTTCAAAAGGTTTTCTGTTCCCTTCCTTTTATGCTCTAAAATCTTCATTGGTATCTTCTTCTCCATTGAACCTTTGAGGTTTGATTTCACAGATAGTTCAAGAACTCGCCTAGCTGCCTGGTGGAAGTTTTCTGATTCTTATACCTCTGTACGACATCCGGAAACTTCTGTTGTTCCTGAAGGGAACTTTGATCTCTTTTCTGCTCCATTTTGCCTTTAGAAAGAGATCTAAGCTGAGATCAATCAACAAACTTTTGCATGAAGGTCCAACACTACAGAGCTTAAACACAACATAACATCTGTTTTTTGTCAAAGATCTTTGACATGTTGCAGTGTCAGTGGTGTGAAGTGGCTGATCTTTGTTCTGTTCCAGTATTTTCCTGAAGGAGCTGGTGAACTATGAGCAGCTGCCGGAGGATGTGGGCCACTGCTTCGTCACCTGGGTGAGACTCCAGTGTTTCAGGCCTGACTTCTTCCTCCAGTATTTGTCTCGGTTTGAAGCTCTGCCTCATTATTGAAGCTGTCCCTTTTCTCAGGCTGATAAGTTCCACATCTATGTGGACTACTGCAAGAACAAACCCGACTCCAGTCAGCTTATCCTGGAGCACGCTGGCAGCTTCTTTGATGTGAGTAAAACCTGGAATTACATTCCAACTCATCCTTGAGTGAAATTTGAAATTTGTCAGTGGCTCTGATCCAACTGATTCAGATTCATCTGTTATTGAAATGGTTTGATCGCTTATGACGTTCATTGGGCAATAAATAAATAAAAAGCATAATTCTGTTTAGATATTTAAAAGAGAATGTTGACCTGCTTTTATATTTTTTGATTCCAAACCCAGCTTTGGTTTAAGAATGGAATCATTCACCTGTTGGAACATCCAAATATGACTCAAATGTTCACGCAAACTTGCGACAGACTGGTGACCTGTCCAGGGTGACCCCGCCTCTCGCCCGGAACGTTCACCAGCACCCCTCCTGACCCCACTAGGGACAAAGGTGTTAGAAATGGATGGATGGTTCACTCAAAATAATATCACAGATACTGGCATTAATAACTCAAGCTACACTGTTGCACCTATTTGTTTTTTTTATTAAGACTTGGTTAAATTAATAAAGCACAACAAAGATAACTTTTATATCATCCAAAGTTTAACTCATGAGGTGTCAGTCAAATTAGTCATGTCAGTGTGCATGAGAGCAAACAAAACAGAATGAAAGCAGAACAGACATCATACCTGCAGAGGACAGTAGAGAGAATATGAATATTTTTGCTCATTCAAAGTTCTTCAGGAAACTGGTGAAGTTCAGTCAGGGTGGGTGGAGAACATCAGGCACCAGCAAGTCTGTCTACAGATTCCAACTGGATTTAGATCTAGACTTTGACTACTCCATTTTAACACTTAAATATGCTTTGATTTGAACCCTTATATTTTAGCCATATTTATGTGTTTTTGGGCTATTGTTCTCTAACAAATCCCTGAGGCCAAAAACAAAACCAAACTTTTCTGTTCTTTGTCCATCCATGCATCTGTTTCCTTCCACCTCATAATTGCTCTCTGTTTGGTCTCAGTCAGTCAGATAACATTCCACTAAAAAGCATTTAAGTTTGAAAAGTACCAGAGGTAAATATGCTTTAACTAGACACAACATTGCGTCAACTTTAGTTCATTCATTCATAGTAGTGTGAAGGAAAACAGTTTTGTAAAACTATTTATGATACTTTGTGTGCATAAACAGGACATTCAGCAGAGACGTGCGCTGGCAAACACACTCAACTCCTACCTCATCAAACCAGTCCAGAGGATCACAAAGTACCAACTTCTGTTAAAGGTACCTGCAGCAGCTGCAGCACAGCCTCACAGATTCACGGCTGACACAGACGGACAGCAGAAATGCTCTTCTCTTCACTCGTACCGTCCTGTTCCTGCAGGAGCTGCTGTCTTGCTGTGAAGAGGGTAAAGGGGAGATCAAAGACGGCTTGGAGGTGATGCTCAGCGTTCCTAAGAGAGCCAATGATGCCATGCACTTAGCCATGCTGGAGGGTAAGGCTGCTTACGCTCTGTTACTGAACAGCTTCACAGTAGCTGATTTGATCTGGCAGTCAGACTCTGCCTTTGCCTCTGCCGTAGGCTTTGAGGAGAACCTGGAGGTTCAGGGTGAGCTGATCCTGCAGGACAGCTTCCAGGTTTGGGATCCGCGCGCACTGATCCGGAAGGGCCGGGACCGACACCTCTTCCTGTTCGAGTTCTCACTGGTCTTCAGCAAAGAGATCAAAGACTCAGCAGGAAGAACCAAGTACCAATACAAGAACAGACTACTGGTGAGCAATGAGTGCAGTTTTATGTTGAACCTGCAGGGGTCACCCTTCCACTATTGATTGAATTGTTCACTCACTTGTTTCTGTATTGTTTGCAGACAGCAGAGCTCGGGGTAACCGAGCACATAGAGGGCGACCCGTGTAAATTTGCCCTGTGGGCAGGAAGAACTCCGTCTTCTGATAATAAAACTGTGCTAAAAGTAGGTCAAAATCATTTTAACACCATAATGCCTTGAGGCATCAATTAACACAGAAAACATGTCTCCTCCAGGCATCCAGCATGGAAGCCAAACAAGAATGGATAAAAAACATCCGTGAGGTGATCCAAGAGAGAATGACTCACCTGAAGGGGGCGCTGAAGGAGCCTCTTCATCTGCCTAAAACACCTGCACTGACTAAGCCCAGGAACTTCACTAAGAGGTCGGCCAGCAGCTTCATTTCCACCTGAATGACAATGAATAAATGTTTTTGTCCTTACCATGTTATAAAAGTGTTCAAAAAACAACAACAATGAAAAGCATTCTTATTGCATTATAAAAAAGCAGAATCATAGTTTGGAAAATCAAAAGAGCATGATGCTTCCACTCAATGTTGGACTTCACTGAACTTTACTGTTTCTACTTAATGTAGAGATGGTCGTCACAAACTGCGTTTCCATTCACCATAAAATTGCGCAAACTGAAAGTACAAAAACAAATGTTGTTGATGGAAGCCTGCAGCCAACCATGAACCAAAGCATTTTAGAGTCCAACAATAGTTAACAATATTAATAATTTTTGTTAATAAATATTAACACATTATAGGCCCATTTCACACCTGATAGGGTCATAGAATTTCTGCTTGTATCCAAAGACTAACACTTGCAGAACTAAAAGATGTTGCTCCTGTTTTCCATTTTGATAATCTCAGTGATGATAATCTGAGTATGAGTATTGGATTATTGTTGTGATGATAGCAAATAATAGGTTAAGTCTAATACATAGTGAACAGATTCTCTGTAATGTGACCTTCTGAAGCCACAAACCTTTAATCCTAACACTTCTGTATGTTTGGCCTCATTCAGGGAGGGAGGGGAAGATGGAGACAGTCAGGGAGACGGTAGCAGCCAACCAGATACCATCTCCATCGCCTCCAGGACATCCCAGAACACCATAGACAGTGACAAGGTAGGAAGCCCAATCTGAGCATGTGCGGTAGGAGTCGTCTGACAACGGCTGGCTCCTTAATGAGCTGATGACCCTCAGCTGGGCCTGCACTACAGGGTCTCCTGAGCAGCTACCATAACCTGCAGCAGGGGCAGAGTGTGTGTCTGTGGTAACAGGACTGGTTGTGCATGGCTGGGTTCTGGGAGCTGCATGTTTCAAAAGTAGTGAGTAATGTGAATATGAAGAGCGATGAAGACTCTGTTCAGGTTGTGTTCCGGTGTGTGTGCCGCTGACACTGCATGCCAACCAGCCACCCACTTCCAAGTAAGAGGTGCATGTTGCTGCATTTACACAGTATGTGCTCAACTTTAACTAATTTAATCCTTTAAAATTGTTTCAGAATAAAAATTAAAACTTGTTTTGTAGTAACACTATATATAATTTTTGAAGGTATTTTAAAAAATTACATCAGAATAATTTGTAACTGTTTGGTCAGTTACCCCAGAACTTATTCAAGATTTTCAGGATTTGAAACAGTACCCTGACCTCTTCTTACTATTGCTACTACTACTACTACTACTACTACTACACACACACACACACACCCCTACACGCCGTCACTGTTTAGTTCTGCTATAATGTGGCCTTTTCACTGTGCAACCCCACGCCTACACACTGTCTTTCCTAAAATGTCAGCAGCCACCAAGCTGGCATACTCACACACACACACACACGCACACACACACACACACACACACACAGAATGGTCCCAGCAGTGCAGCTTTTGTTGTTTTTACTCTCTGTGTCTCAGTTTATAACTGTTCCTTCTGTCAATTTCTACTAAATGGTTTGTAGCTCTAATTTGTAACATGAGGCAACTTTCCTCATTGTTGGTGTTTTAATTTTGCATCATTATAATGAAACTTGTCTACCTCTCTTTCCAGTAGAATAAGGAATTTCTCTGCCACTTTGTGTGGGTGTGTTGTTGCTTTACTCTTCTTTATTGTTCTGTGGATTTGGAAAATTCCATCTTCCTATTCTTGGATCCACCTCCAATGTTTTCCTGAAAACCAGTTTTGTTCTGAATTTGTTTACAGAGTTCCTGTTTGATTTTTGCCACCGCAGTCAAAGCTCTGTTTGTAGATGGGTTGTGGTGATATAGTTGTGACCTCTGTTCACTAACACTACACGCACAATGCTCACTTACTGTTGGGTCGATTTTAGTTCCTAACCTGCAAAGAATCAACCAGAGTCACAAATTACTTTTCTGCAGAAGAGGGAAGTTTGAGCCAGACGCCGTCAAACACTGTCTGGTCAACTCCGTCGGCTCTCAGTCCCCAACTGCCTTTTATTATGATTACAAGGAAAGAGGTTGGGCTTCTTCACACAGTCACACAAAGATAGAATCTTTACTACCAGATATTCTGGAACCTTCTGTGGACATTCCCTTACAAGGGCAAGAGGCTGACCAGTTACTAATCAGGAAGCTGATAAAACAAGCCGTTAATGACCAAAGCAGCAGAGGACACAGGAATGTGTAAATGTTTCTAGCCTCCAGGCAAACGTCCTAAAAACAGTTAATGATGTACCACAAAAGAAAGAAGTCAAGCAAACAACACACAAAATAATAATATGAAAACATTACCTTTCGAATAAACTCATAAGTAAATGAGCTTAGATGTTTTTTTCTAACACTTACTGTTTGGAATTGGTGGAATGGGAACATTTAAAGCTTCTACTATGTTTTATGCATATGTTCTCAATGACCCCATCATTAGGATTTTCTAATGTTGAATTTGAATCATATTTTCAGGTAAAGATATAAAGTTTTTGAACTGCATCTTTTAATTTTGTATCTATGCAATAAAACTAGAAAGAATTAGGGTTACAATATACAAAAGGTAATCTGCCTGGAGCACTATTTCTTAAAGTGGTAAAATGAGAAGAAAAATAACTATTTTAGATTTTTTTTAAAAGTACGTAAGAATTAATGTATAATGTACCTAAAAGTGATGATGTAATTGTAATGACTATAAATAAAATAACAAGCATGCACATCCAAAGACTTGGAGGTTGTAAAGTCTCATGGTTACAGGCAGAAATGATTTCTTGTGTCTCTATGTGTTGCACTTTGTTGAAACGAGTCTCTGGCTGAAGCTGCTCCTGTATCCAGCCGGCATGTCATGAAGTGGATGAGACTCATTGTCCAAGATGGCCGCCATGTTGGACAGGATCGTTCACCACTATGAAATGTTTACTACAATGTGCAATGGATTTACTAATACCATTGGTAAATCCAGCATCTTGAGAGTGCCTAAGAAAAAACAAAACAAAAAAAACAAAAAACTTTTTTTTTTTACAAGACACGTTTTGCCAGTCTGGATTGCCCTGTGTTCTCGAGCCTCATTAGGCTTCAGTACACTCCAAAGCTGCCCAATAATGCTGCTGGTATTTTAAGACCTATGTTAGTTTTACCTGCGGTTAACTTCCTGAATGAGTTGTGATGTTTTTGTTTTGAAGAGACAATTTCTTGTTCAACTATCAGCACAAAGGCAACTTAACAACAATCAAAGGACAGAAGATAAATTGTAACAGAGCTTCTAATATGTATATTATTAGCATCAGCCTTGATAAAGAACAAAGGTATTTCTGTCTTAAGTACTTATGATATGCATAAGTAATTGTTTTAAATAATGTGTGATTTAAACTGTGCATTTGCTTAATTATATATCAAAACTAAAGTTAATTTGCACTGTAAACGTCATTTTAAATGAAAATTAATAATTAAAGTACGGTAAATACTTTAGCCTATGCTACAACTAGTGGCTTGACTTGAAACAACACTTTGCAATAGTCTATTAAAAGCCTTTCTGTCCAATGTGGTTGAAAAGAGTCCAGGTCAGAGATGATATCGTTGGTATTTTTTTTTTTTTATTAATTGATTTCAGTTACCTCCGGGAAGTTCTCTGAGTGTACAGTCTACACATCTGCACCAAGTGGTCAGATTTGTGTAATCTGTTGAAATTTCTTACGATTTTTTTCTGCCCCCATTTAAAAAAAACACCAAAAAACAAAAACAAAACTGTCAGACAGAAAATATTTGGTTAATTTGACCCCTGCTGGGTCTACGGTGTTGGTACTTTAATTGAATTGCACTCTTTTGTTTAGCATAATATGATTTAATAGGCATCTTAATAACTCATCAGTAGCTAAAAAGGAAACTAAATGTAAAATAAAAATGATATGAAAATATGTTTTGACTGGTAAAAAATGTTTGCATTCCAGATTGTTTGGGTGATGGAGGTAGTAAACCTCTTGCTGTTTTAGTTTGGGACATCAAAAAGAACAAGTAGCATTATTTGCATTTGAATGGCTGGTGGGGGTCAGAGAGCCCAACAGGTGGCGCTGCTGCATGGCAGCCTCTCCTCTGTCAGACTGCCCCAGGTCAGCTGTGGCTACTATCCAGTAGCTTGCCTACATCAGCATGCATATCTGTGTGTTAATGGCTGAAAGTAATGTAAAGCCCTTTGGTGTCCTTTGGACTTGACAAAGTGCAGTACAGGCCATTGATGTCTTTGAGGCTGGATACTTTGTTTGATTTCTGTTGTTCTTGTCTGTTTTCTTTAATTCCCATTAGGATCGGTTCTCTGTGAGTCCAGACCATCGCTGCTGTTCTGGACTTTCACCCAATCTACATCTCCCTCTTTCCCAGTTTATGTTTTTGTCGCCTCTGTCAGGCTGCCTGCACACAAACATTGAGGTTTTGCTTTCAGAAACATTCCTTGTGCTTTATGTTCTCATGTTTCACTTCTCATCTCTCCTCCTCCTATAAAAACAGCCCAGCATCGGCCCAGTCACATGTTCCACTGTCTGCCTTTCCAGGGTGTGTGTGTTTAGGGTGAAGCTACTGTTTCTGGTGGTTTTGGATGACGAATGTCTTGTATATGTTGTTCTCTTTTTATTTTTTTTCATCTCCTTCACTTATACTTTTAGCTTAAAATTCTAATAATGATACATTTTATTTGTAGGTGCCTTTCTTGACACTCAAGGTCGCCTTACAAAGATTAATATCAAAAACAGGCATAACATTAAAATGCGCAGTAAAATTAAGCTGATAGGACTATAACTGTACTGTCTCCAACAATAAGAGCTTAAAGAGCTCTTAAATAAGAGCAGTAAAGCAAAATCATGTCACTAGAACAGTGTTATGGTGTGATTCATGTAATGTTCAGCAGGACAGACACTGAACAGAGAACAGAAAGTTTGCTTGTTTGGTCTGTTGATCTGGACTGTAGTAAGTCAACATTAAATCCCTGTTGGTGTACTCGCTAAACATTCTGTTTAAATGTGAGTCCATCTCAGACAATCCACTGATGACAAGCAGAACAGTGAAAGTACAGATGGAATATTTCAACTAGTAAGGAGCAATATTTTAACTTAAACTGTATGCTGGACTTCTTTGCTTAGCAACAGAAGTTTATGACGATGGTTTTGTTCTCACTCTGTGCAGAACATACACACATGAGTTGTCTTTTGCCTCCAGCAAGCTCCACTAGCACCTAACATTTGCTGCATGTATGTAGTCTTTAATAGTCAGATTCTTTATTAACAGCTTGTAAGATGTTTTAGGTTACTAGAACTGTGGCTGAGAGTTGTGCTATGCATGGCAGGACAACTAAAGGCTGCTATGTTCTCCACAAGAACAAAGGAATTAGTTTTTTTGCAGAGCTATAAGAGCAAAAAGCCATTATTCTGAGTTTTTTTTAATAAGAGTTACATACTGCAGCTTTAAATGAGAAATGCCCTGGCCAGAAAGAGAAGTTTGATCTTGTACCTCAAGTAGAAGAACTAATTTCTCTGTTCTTCCATGCTGTTTTGACCTTGGTGTCATCCCAACAGTGAACTGGGGTACAATTTCCTTCAAAACTTCACAAAAACAATCTAAACCATTTAAGCACTACTCTGAATTACATTTTAAAGCTGATTGTAATAGTTTGCAGTGTCCTCTCCACTCATAAACCACAACAGTGTGAGTGTTGGGTGCATTGTGTGTTTGGGTGGCAGACTGTGACATCGCTTGATAAAGAGCAGCTGTTAAGTTTGTTATTGTTTTTATTGCCACTTGTAAAAACACTAGGAGCAGGACTGTGTCATTTCCTGTAGAAATTAGGCAGGTATACATTTGTTGGTTTGATATCCAGTAGTTGTTGGACTCCCTGTAAATACTTCTGAAACGTGTTCTCCAAATAAACCTGATTGTCACCTTTTTTAAAATCTTTCTCTGGCAATAGCTTTATTTCATTGTAAATTCAAATACTATCCTAACAATTTGTAGAGACAGAAGTTATTGATTTCAGTATTAATATAATGTCTTAATATATATAATGTCTTTATATTAATACACATGGACTCATCAGGATGACACATAAGATCTAAAGACAGGCAGTGCTGTAGGTTCCTAAATAATGAAGCCAAACACTAAAGACTCTCCGTCTTTCCCATTCGGTCCACTTGATGACGAAACGACAAAAAAACCACACTGGATCCTCTTGATAAAGTTAAACGATTTACTTCAGAAATAAAAATGATACAAATGTCACTTTTCCACAAAATAATAAAAAGTAAACAAGATAGTCTAAAGAGAGAGGTCAAAAAACTGTGTGGCTCCACTCCAACTGCCCAACTAACTCTCCCTAGCCACACCCTAAAATCTTTAACTGCAATTAGATATGTAAATTTAAAAGAAGGCTTTAGTATAGTGCAATATAACAAATTTGTATGCATTGGAGATTTAACTAGTAATAATTTTTATCCAAATAAACAAATTATCATAAGACATATAAACATAATTTATCCTAAATGTCTGAATAAACAAAACTTCTTTAAGTGCAAATACGTCTGGAAGCTCATATGTTCCTGGGTGAGATAATAAAAAAAATAAAAAAAATTCTCTCAAAATTCTATACAGGTTAGAAAAATATGTAATATTGAAAGTGTAATATGAGTTGTATTTTTTTTCTATATATTAACAACACATTGATATATTTATATATAGATGTAGGAATTTGATGCCCAAGCTGAAGAGGTTCTCTGTTTCTTTGACCTGCTAGTTCTGTGTTGACCCTTAAGCAGCCAACAAGGTCCAGCCAGACAGCAGCAGGTACAGTGCAAACAAAAGATTAGTCTTGGAATTGTTGACACATCTGTCATAATCATAATGACAATCTCTGCTGAAATGAACACATTTTAGACTCCAGCCACTGTTGACCTTCAGGTTAACCTAAAACACAGTTATAGTTCTTAATTTGTTAAAAATTTTCATCATTCACAAAAATAAGTACAGAAAAACAATACATTTCTCTCGACATCCCTTGAAAATGCTTCTACACTTGTTAAACTTTACAAAAGTCTTTCTATAGAAATGGAATGGATGAAATTGATTGGAGTCAAAATATTACAGTTTTAAAATTTGGAGGACAAACTTCAGATTTTGCTCTCTCTGTTTTAGAACATAAGCAGATGTTGATGCATAGTAAACCAGCAAAAAAACAAAGGGTGTGGTAAAAAAACATAAAAACCAAAATTATTGCTTTGCAATGATTTTTTTATAGCTGTTTTTGACCCATTGTTAATTCACATTAACAAGATGTTCAGTGTAAACATGATGAAGCTGTTATCATGAAGGACTCACACCAACCACTGAGTTGGACTTTGCTGTACTTCAGCTCTGTGATTCTTTGCTGATGTTCTACCGCAGCCTTCGCCTCCTCCGTGTTGACTGGATTCTCTTTCCTGTAACGTGTTCCAGTGTAATGAGGCGGCTGTGGCTCAGCCTGCGGTCTGCGTTATTTAAAGCGTCGTTCCAGTGGCTGTAAGCTTGGCAGTCTTCATGGCTCCTCTGCCACCAGTACTGCACTCTAGATGCTTATTTAGCTCCTGCCTTTTTTATGAACCACGCTCTATAAATCTTAGCCACTGTGTGGAACAGGAACCCACCAGTGTCTGGACCACCATAGTACAGAAAAAAATCTATATATTTATGTAATGTTTTATTTTAAATGTACCATAACAAAAATGCCTAAAAAAATTTGAAAACTCAATACCACCTGTATATCTTGTGTAATTGAGTGGGACATGCAGGACATCACTCATGAACGGCACAGTGTATCACTATGTAACGGGATTAAAACTTCCAGCTTTATTTCCTTCTAACGTGGATGAAAAATGTCTGGAATGAATCTGGAACAAATTTAAGTTCTCACCTTTGGAAAAACTTCAACAGTCCTGAAAAATAAGTTTGAAAATAGGCAGTGATGATGTCATTGGATTTCACTCAGAACCAATCAATACCGATTGTGTGCTTGATGCACTTTCTTCAAATACAATGAAGTCTAAAGATTAGATTATGCAGATACTTCCATACATCACAGAGTAATGAATGATGCAAGAGCATAAACATGTAGTTGAAAGAATGACAGAGGACAGTGGCTGGTTTTTAGGCCTTTGCTGAGGTAGATAAGATTGGTGGATGACATCAGCTTCACGCTTCTGCTGATCATGTTCTCCCAACATGAAGGATTTTGGAACCTATTTATTAGTGCATTGAAAGGACTTTCTAAAGTCTTTAGACCTCAGTGAGCCCCAGTGAGAATCATTATCTGCAAGTGGAGAACCGTGATGGATCATCTCAGGAGTGGACTCCTTCCAAAGTTACTTAAAGCATGTCACCAACTCACCCATGAGGTCAGAACAGAACCCAGAACACCTAAAACTCTACAGATGTTAAAATCGATGAGGGTCGTTGACATCGATTTGTTGTGACAGATTTGACCCCAAAGCTGCTGTTCAGCTCCTGTACAGAAATACATCTTCCACCCCTATAAACCCATGAGAGCCAATCAGAACTCATGGAGTGATATTTTTTTTTTTTTTTTTTTTTTTTTTTGATTTTATTTATTATTTTTTTTTTAGTTCTTAAAGAAGAAAGATTTCGTGCAGGATGAAAGCAACAAAAGATATTCTCTGCAAGAATGTCTCCTGTACATAAGCAAGAACTGGTCTATAATTTGATGTTCCAGTGAGCGGTTTGGAAATGAAAATGACCTTTCTTGGTGCTGCAGCGTTCCGATTAGAATCTGCTACACAGGCAGCAATTGTTGACATGTATGTTCTCATGAATCAGATTCATTGAGCTCAAAGTGAAGCTGCACTGTAACCATCTGCTACTCATATGACTTTTTTGCCCTTCCCATTTCCACACACACATACACTTATTTTGCTGGCAGTTGAAAGTGTTTTAGTGCCTCAGTTGCTTCTATGGAGTGGGAGAAATGTGAACACATTGACGCACACACAGCGAGCAGAATAGTACCATCAAACACAAAGCAACGGCTGTTTGTTCAGGCTGAGGCAGAGGGTGCATGAGGGCGTGTTTGTGTGCGTGCGGGTGTGTGTAGCAGAGACACAACGAAGAGAGCTGTCAGAGGGACAGAGCGACAGAGAGACGGAAGAGAAGAGGCCGACATGCCAAAGTGGATGAGCTTTAAGTTGTTCAAGGAGAGCAGTAGAGTGAGTACAAACTGCTGGACTGAACTCAGACTAAACAAACGAGCTGCTGCTGTTTTCTTCTGCTTTAAGGTCAAACTGTTTTTCTGGGAGAAGCTGTATAGAAACTAAACTGTGTTTAAATGATACAGCTGTGAATTGTGATTTTTCTGTGTCCAGCAGGACTGGTCTCCTACCGGTAGAAACAGTTTTTAATGCTTTTTGTCTTGTAGGAAAGAGCTTTAAGCTCCTCTTTCTTACACCGGGTTGTCTGACCAAGCTGATCCACTGATGTACGCCTTGACAGTTTTTCCTCTCCTGAATGTGTCTCTAGTCCTCTTTGCACAGAGAGCATTCCACATAGTCTGACTTTTTCTGAAGATGACTTGCGGTTTTTACTTTTCAATTATTCTGCTACAGTCGAGATTGTAAACAACGTTGAAATGATTGCATATCATTATTTTAGTTTAATGTTTTTATAGTAAAAGAGATTTTAGGCTTCTTTTTGAGGTCCTTCCATGTCTATAATATTAAGTTTTCCATTCGCTTAAGTCCAACTTTGCTATAGCAGAGTAGATTTATACTCAAATTGTGTGTGTGTGTGTGTGTAAGCAGCAGGCAGGCAGACAGGAAATAGGCCATTAGTTAAATTCAGACAGGATAAATAAAATGTGAGCTTTGAGATGTCTGAATCTAAACCTGGTGGATGCTACAGAACAGATTCAAGTACAAACGTTCCTTTTTCATTAACTTCAGTAAATGTCTTTTTCTAAGAACCCTAATGCTAGTTTTATTAGAAGGATTTGAAATGTGCAAGATGTATACAGTCAGTATGTAAGAAGATGGAGCATCTCCAGTTCCTTGCACAGCTTTTTACACCTCTCAACCTTTTCTCATCCCGTTGGTAGAACTATAAACGTCATTGTGTTTTGATTGTAGTTGAATATGCCGACACAAAGTGGCTTATAACTGTATTGAAAGGAAGAAAATACATGACTTTCAATCATTTAAATAAACTCAAAGTGTGACATGTACTATGGTAAATGCCATTTAATCTGATACACTTACAGAAAGTCTAGTGCAACCAGTGGCCATTGCCTTCCTTGGCAATTCTATTTTTCATCTCCCTTCATTGCTCCATCTGGGATTCTTTTTTTCTTTCAGCTGTGGCTAATCAGCGAACAGAAACAGTTTTGAACAATGAATTTAATTTTCTGCTCTGTTTTTGAATTGTAATTTCAGTAATAGCAGTGGAGGTAGTGAAGGAATTTGTTCAGTCCGTGTTGGCCTCAATATTGAGCAATTAAAATTTAAGCAAGTACAATGTATACGACCTTTTGTCGTTGGCAAAGATGTCATTGCCCTACTCCCAAGGTGCTGTTTACAGTGCACACAATGTCTAGTAAGCTTCATTGAGCTGTCGTACATCATTACCAAACATCCAATAGTTTCAAACTTCACTAGAGGTCAAGCCTGAAGCTAACAATTTCTTAGTGTCTCTGTATGAACCAAAGTGTAAAACAAGTGACTGTTTTTTAACTTCAAAAGTCATCCAATCTATTCAGTCCATTCTCTTAAAATGAAACAATTGAAAATGAACATCCATCAGAAATGACAGGCTCAGATGGACGGATTTGTCAGCTGGACAACTAGGAGATGCAGGAAGAAAGTGACTGTTAAAGGAAAGCTTCAAGAAGTCCTTTTAGCAGTGTAGGCCACAAAGCAGACATGTGGGAGAAGGAAAAGTCTCTGAAGTATCAACTGTGGGTGACTCATCACAAATCCATGGCTCATTAATTTTTTTTTTCTTTTTTTGCTTTAAAAAACCATCTTGAAAACAATTATTTTTCTCCCACTTCACAACTATGCAATACTTTGTATGGCTCTAACCTATAAAACCTTAATGAATGCAGTGAAGCTTGAGCTTGTAATGTGAAAAGGTTCAAAGGTTATGAATACTTGTGCAAGACCTATATGTAATCCTTCATGCTGCTGTTTCATTCACACTGCTAGTATGTTATCGTTTGACCTCAATACCTAGTGTCTGAAATATGAGTTTTAAAATCAATTCACAGAGATTGTTGTAACGGTTTTCATATTTTCACATTTTATTTGCTTTAAAAAAAAATTAGCCCACTGACTCACACTGGGAAGGTGTGACTAGTGGAAAAGGTTTTATTCATGGAATGTGGTTTTATTTATTTTTTTAGTCTACTTTTCACACAGTACAGAAACCTGGAAATAGCTTTGAATAGATAAATTCCCTTGAGCTGTGAAAGCTGTTCATTCATTCGAGCGTTGGAGCATGTACCCGGTCTCTCACCCCTATCATCACCTTCTTTACGTTGGTCTTTTTATTGTTTATGACATGCTTCTTACCCAGGCTCCACCCCGGTATTGATGCTACTTGTTGCTTTCTGTCAAACAAATATGTGAGAATAACTGGATTCTTCTAGCAATAGTAAATCACCTCATTAACTGTATTGAAGTTTATCCATGTCAGGACATAAAACCGATGCATTTAATACCCAGAACTTTGCACAGAACCACATTCAACATGTTGATGTGCATAAGCACATCAATGTGAAGCGTTTTTTATTAAGATTTATATTTTGTATGGTCTGTGTGACCAGCTGACTGTCAGATTTATAATAAAAACACATGAGAACTGTGGTGGATCATGACGCTGAAATGAGAGAAGCTCAGTCAACCTCTGTTGTACCAAACCCTTTAGAGAGTCCGACCCTCAATGTGAAACACTTTATCAGCCCTGCATAGTTCCACTCCACACGCCCTTTGGTTTTATGATGCCGCTTTAAAACTGATGTGCAATATTATGTAACCTGTGAGATGTGGTAGATCAGAGGCGGTTTAGAGAGGGGCTCGTCTCAGCAGGTTGATAACAGCTGAAACAGGCTTTATAATTCAGAGTTATTAAGACACTAATCACGGCATCTCTGAATGTTTATGGGCACCATGCTGGTCTACATGTGACTGCAAACACATGGAGGGTAAAGTAAAACTGCTGCTGTATTGACACTGTTTGTTCTCGGTTCTGCACTGACTTCCCCCCAACAGGTCCAATATGGAGCTGTAGACGATCAGCTTAACTCAGTTCACCACCAAAATGTCCAAATAGAACCTGGTGATTGGATGTACAGGATATTTTCACTTCAGTACCTGGGGGGATTGTTCCCTGCCTTTCTGTCCAGTTTTAAAACGCATGGTGAACATCCAAATGTAGGCATGCTTTACACACCACACCTTTGTATATGACTTATCTAGATGGCTGTTCTTAGTATCATTGTCATGGTATTACATCTTAAATGAATCAACTAGAAGCTTTAATTACGATAGTAGACTGTCACTCTTCGTTCTTTGTGATTTTGGTTATCTGAAGTCGGTATACAAATGATGCCTCCAGAGAATGTAAAAATCCCTCCATGTCAGTAAGGACGGTCAGTCCTGCTGGGTGTCAGCTCTTATTCCTCACATTGACTAGAAACCTGAAGCTGCTGGAGTGCTGAATTATTCTCAGAAACTCAGAAACAGTGCGAGCATGTGTGTGTGTTTGTGTGTGTTAGAGAGGTCATATGACAGCTGGTAGATGATTTTTATTAATAACATTCACTAAAGCTCTTTGTTTTCATCTTCACTGTAATATAAGCCAATAATACTGATCTGATTTAGTAAGAACCTATTGAGTTAGCTGTGCTGATGTCAATTTAGGATCCAGCTCATTTTGTGTCTAAATGCATACATACGTAATCTAGTCTTAATCAAATTCTGGCCCAAGTCTAATTCTTTTTGTCATTCAGGATCAGTGTAACTGAATTTGGTAAGTTGGTCTTTCTGGAATGCCTCTATTAAACTCTGAACCCAAACTGGGAGCAGGCTTTTCCGAGCCATTAGTTTATAATTGAGGCACTGAAACAGGCTCAAAGTCAAGGGTGTGAGTCCCACTGTCTGCATCCCCAGATGGTGGGATTAAATCAAATGGTATTGTCATTTTCAGTAAGCAAATGTTAAAGTTCCAGGTCTACCGTCTGTAGCAGAAATTAAGCATTCATGAGGATCCTGTGAATGTCTGGGATGCTTAGTTGGTGCATACTTTAGGTCATCTTTGAATGTGACCAGCATTACACAGCCTGTTCGAAGATCCATTGATTTGACTGAAGTGCAAAAAAATTATTTTTAATCTTTTTGTGCTTGCTTTTTAAAAAAATGTTAGAATATATAGTTGTGTGTTTGGGTATTGTCAACAGTGTTTTCCAACAACATACATAATTACCTAATAATCTTAACATTTTTTGATACAAAAACACATAGTGCTTCTGCCAATGGGCTCAGCTAGTTTTCTAAGGGAAACACTGAGGAACATCTTCCAGGAAGTAGGAATCTCTGTCTCAAGGACTTTGTCTTTTGCAGACAACATAACGTCCTGCACAAACTCGGGTGGTCATAAAAAGCAAAGTAAATATTCTTGAACCAAAGGAGGTGTAGAGTAGAAATGAGTGTGAGACTGTTATCTAAAACTTAATGTTGAGTAATGATCATATTTTCAATGCGATGGAGGAGTTTAGAGATTGGCTTGTAATTCTGCAGCAGTGATTTGTCCAGATTGTTCTTTTTATCGGTGGTTTGATAACTGCTGTTTTTAAGGCCTGCGGAAAAACACTTGATGAGAGGAATGAGTTTAGTATTTGAATTAGAGCTGATGCAAAGATCGGCTGAACTTCCTGGAATTTTGTGTGCATGAAATCAAGACGGCAATAAGAGGAGCTTAACTGATTTAGATTTTCTTCTAAGCTTTTATAGTTGAGTACTTGAAATTGAGTCTTTTTTTTCACATCTGTTATGTTTGTGCCTAGCATTGATATTAGATTTAGTCTGAATGTGCAGATTAAACTAATTAAAAAAAAATTATCAACAGAGAAGTTGGCAAATTAATTGCAGGCTGTGTTAGAGTGGAGTTCAGGTGGTTCAGTCACATGAGTCAGCTGTGGCATTATTGTTTCCCCTTAGGATTTCTGCAAATAACGTTTCCTTTGCATGTGTTAATGTTGAGTGATGTATAGATTTCTTTATAGATTTCATAATAAACGTTTCATGCCATTCATGTTTGGCACCATGACAAAGGTTTCTTAGAGATCTGTTTGCACACATCTCCATGGAGACTTGTTCCTATCAGAAACGACCTTCACTTCAATGGGAGCAATGGTATCTAAAATTTTAGAAAGGAATTTATCTACTAGCACATCTATTGGGTTAAAGCGTAGAGGTGAGGTGAAAGAGTAAATATATATTTTCAGTTTTCAGCTCACTTATCTTACCAGAGTTACTGCTCTCATTTCAATGCATACTAAATGGGTTACAAATCAAAATTGTGTGAGATTAATAGGACATTAAGCAATCTTTACAACAAAAAGCCATCATTTTATGTTAAAGAAATGTTTAAAACATCATAATGAAAACAGAAGCTTAGTTTTAAGATATTGTAATAAATTCTTTGTCAGGAAAATACACATTTATCTTGTTGAATACTACAAGCATTTCTATCCATCGTTTGTTCAGACAAAAGGAAATAAAAACATCCAGAAATTGGGTAATACGTTTTCAAAAATTCACATAATTTTATTAGATCTGTTTTCATCATATGAAGTTTCTTTTTTTTTTCTTTTTTAAATGTTTGCCATGTGACCATCACAAGCTTTCATATGCCACACGTTTGGAGTGCGCAGAGGAGGGTCATATGACAAGACGGCAGAGTATAATTCCCACTCTCTCAAACAAAGCAAGCCGGTCTGATCAGTCTGAAAACATGGTGGAGGTGAAAGTCAGTCACAGTCCTGAAGCAACAAGACATCTTTAAACTGCTTTAAAAGGCATTTATCGTAGTCTTAGACAAAAACCCAATGAAGTGGCACCAGTGCAAAATACTGAAGAAACGCAATCTTTTAGCCCTTGACAATTTTAACATTTTTTTCTTTTTTTAAAATTGTCTTTTATATGTATAAACAGTCTTGTCTCGGAGCTGATGAGTAGAATGATTATAAAAGCCAGTAGTGTAATTAGAGTTGGACTTAATGGAGACTGTAAACCTGAAAAATACAAAACATCATTTTGGCAATGTTTCTTCTCATTCAGAGGTCCTCACTTCTGAAACAGTTTACCTTCAGGTGTAAGGTAAATATTATAAATATTTATATATAAATATATTTTGATTCCCAGGTGAAACAAAACAGATATGTGAATACTAAAGTATACTAACGTATAGAGAATTAGCTTCCTCTAATGCACATTTTACTTTTTTTGTCGCATGAATTAACATAGTTGTATGGGTGTGAGTGTGTGACAGAAAACAGTTGCTCTGGTTCTCATATGTTACATTATTTAACATGCTGTCCTTGATGAAATAAACTTCAACTGAACTGAATGCAGCTGGAATGTCCTCAGACCTCACAGGTCACCTGAAAGCATCAAAGTCGTGGTGCTGGTTTGATTGTTAAATGTGAAAAGAATATTTATATGCATAACTATGGCACTTCCTATTATTGTTGCAAGTGCAGCTGATTATCATCTCAAGGTCTAATATGAGAACTTTGACCTCACATCCTAGAGGATCTGATAAGGAGGCTTCGTGGATACAGAGCAGGATGGGTGAGGGTCATATCCACGACTCCATCGCTCTGCCCTGGCTGTTTGGATTTGTAACCAAACAGCCAGACAAAGCTTTAAAGGGAAGCAGCAAAAGTAAATGAGATGGATTAGCAGAGCTTTGGTAGGACCCACCTTTAGATTTGTTGCAAGACTGACTGATACTGGACATCCATCCTTCACCATCCACATCAACTTCTTGAAGGTACTTGGATGATATGAATTAAGAAGCTTAATTTTCTTTTGTGGTAAATAAAGTATTTTTGAAATGAATTCTGAAGTGGTCAGAAAATGTGTAGGAACAAAGACTAAACTATCATCTATCAGTTCATCCAGCCAACCCTTCAACTGCTTATTCATTCATTTGTCCATCTGTATAGATGTCAATCTTTGTCCATTATTTCATGTCATGGAGTCGGTGGTGTTTAAGGCCAAATCACTGCAGTAAAATCTTTACCATGTTCAAACGGAACTTTTGTATTTCTGCTTTATATGTGAGCTTCAAATGAACAGAGATGGAACAGAAAATTGGAGCCAAAAAACACTTTGAAATTTGATATGAAAATGTGCAGGAACATTTTTGTTACCAGCAGCACATGGGCTGGATGGTTCGACTCAGAGCTGAACAGAACTGAGCTCTAATCAGCCAGAAGGACCGAAAACAACTGTGTGTGTGCGTGTGCGGGTGTGTGTGTGTGTGTGTGTGTGTGGGGCCATCTGTCAGGTAGAAGTTCACCTCCACCTTTATAGAAACAACAGTCTTTGTTGCTAGGAGATCTTAAGCCCAGCTCACACTGTAGTGTACACGCATACACTCACACACCACCTAACATTTTCCAAAACAGAGAAAATGGAGCAAAAAGAGGAAGATGATTTGGCCTCAATTAAACCTTGCCACTACTTACACATTCTAGCAGTTTGTCCAGTTAATTCATCCTGTTTGTCTGAACGATGCTGGTGAATGTTTGGTGAAACATAAAGGGAAGAATTTAGAGAGATTTTATGTTGTTGATGGAAACAGTTCTGGAACATCTCCCATCTCAATCAGTTCTCCTCTAGACAGGTTTAAGCAGCTCTGCAGTCGTCACTGGTTGTTACATGACACATCTCTAATTAATTTGATTCACCGTCAGAAACTAGATATTTAATATTTAAAGTGATATCAGTTGTTTGTTTTTTTTTTTTTTTTCTTTTTACAACAGTCCAAGTCTTATTGATGGGTAATAAAACAGTTTGGATCTGTCTACACAGACTGATGAATAAATGGTGGGATTTGTTGGATTTCATGTATCCAGGCCGACCGCCTGATCACTCCGTGTTAATGTGACTGGTGTGTAAATGCTGAGGGCTGGCATCTGTGTGTGTGTTGTTTCCCAGGTTGACGTGGCTAAAGACCAGCATACGTCAATGCCATGAAGCTGACACAGTGATGCATAGCTTATGAGGACTTTGAGTGCTTCAGCTTCCTTCTCCTGTTCTCAGGGGTAAACATTAACATGGGTTACAGAGGTCACAGTGAGCACATGCTAGTCCTGTTCTGTTGAAGAGTGGTTCCACAATTAGACTCATTAGACGTGAAAACTTTTTTACAAATTGTTGGGCCTAAAGCCTTATTATATTTGGGTGGAATTGTTATGGTCAGGTCTGGCCCAGTGCTTTGGGCTTATATAAATGTTTACCATAAATGCCAGTGGCAATAGAATCTGTAAAAACCAGGGATGGCCTTCCTCCTTAGATTTTGCTTTATTTTGGTATCCTGTATTGATCATTTGAAAATAGGTTTTGCTAATACTGAGTGACAGACTGAAATCCAATAAAACCACAAGTATAAAGTAATACTCAGTTGTTTGGTATGACATGCATTAAGATTGCAACTGTATTTAATTTTACTTCTGCTCAAGTCACTACAAACAGCTGTACCAAGACAATCATTTAAAATCTATTTCAGTGAAACATTAAAATTTGAGCTTTAGAGGAGTTTACACAACAACAGCTCTTTAACTGTGATGAGGAAGCCAGACCTATTGCATAAGATGTAGGCATTTTGGACGAGACAGTTAAGAGGTTAATAAAAATTTAGTATACTTGAACAATACTTCTGACGTGCCAATCAACAACACCCAACACTCCACCACTCAACCACACCACCATGATAACCTTTTAATTTCTTCTTGTTCTGTTGGATAAAAAATGGCTACCTCTATGAAATAATCTACGTTTTATCTTTTATGTCTTAAGTTTTTTCAGAATCTCTTTCTAAACTGTTTTACATTCCGTGAGCCTAACAACGTAGACAACTTCTCAAAACAAACTTCTCATGCTTGGAGAAGAGGGATCCTCTGCTGTAGTGAAGCTGTTTCTGATTGTGTGTTATTGTGTGATTCTGGATCTCTCTCCAGAGCAGGAATGTGGACAGTGCTATGTCTGTGGAAGAGGTGATTGCTCTGCAGGTTGTGATGTGTGGTTCTCTCTGTTTGCAGCTCTCTGGTGGGTGTGAGCTGACCGTGGTCCTCCAGGACTTCACAGCAGGATGCAGCTCAGAGCTGTCCATCAGCACAGGTGAGACCTGCTCACACCTTTTTCCTAGGCATCGGTTTCCAGTGACCTTACAGCGAGACAGCCATCTCTCTTGTGTCCACTGCAGGCCAGACTGTAGAGCTGTTGGAACGGCCCACAGAGCGGCCCGGCTGGTGTCTGGTCCGGACCACCGAGCGCAGCCCGCCTCAGGAGGGGCTGGTCCCCAGCTCAGCTCTCTGCGTCTCTCATTCTCGGTCCAGTGTTGAGATGGACTGCTTCTTCAGCTCAGGGAAAGGTAGGAACAGTTCCTCACCATTTATCAGGAGAGTCCTGCTCACAGACTGCTAGCAGTGATGCTCAGAATGTGCAAAGTACCCTGCAACAACCTGATATGCATTATGTCAATTAGGGGTTGAACGACTACATATTTTTTAAGGTCGACTACATTATGATAATAGTCGAGTCGATGTCGACTAGTCGCGGTGACGTCATAGTGACGTAAGCGCAAAAAACCTTCACAACTTGGAGGCTTTATTAGCTATTTTCACGGCAAAATTATGTTATGTTATGTTGTTATGAACGGATCCCGTTTGGTTACAGCTGAATTCAACGAAACCACCTGCTTCTCCTCCGCCCGATGCGCGACAGGAAGCTCTGCTGACTCAGCAGATTGAACGATTTAAGATATTTTCTAGTCAACATCAACATGATAAAAGTCGAGTCGATGTCGAGTTGACTAGCCGTTGTGACGTCATAGCAACGCAAGACGCAAAGCTTTGGAGTAACGTACAGGCTTTAGCCTATTACCCGTTTTCACGGAAAAATACGGCATTTACACAGAACAGCAACAAGTGAAACAACAAAACATCGGGATAGTTTATGATAAATAATAAGTTGCTGGGAAACCAACATTCAAAAGGAAACGCACATCTTTTAGATGGCATGTAAAAACAATAAAAAGAGGTGGCACGGGGGCGGGGGGGTAAATAAAGTTCACTGTCATTAGCACAGTACAGAGCACTCGCGACACTCGCGAGCCGGCTAAGTGACATCCTTAGCGGGAAGGGGGCGAGTTTTAGACGGCTCGTGTTTTGTAGTCGACTGCAGCTGCAACTCCATCTCCTTTTAAAAACACTGTAAAACCACAAATATGCATCCATCTACATATCATTTAAACTAATGTATTAACTTATTTTTCTTGTGTCTTGTGACGTATACTGTGCTGTCAGATCAGCACAGGCTGTCACCACCGGCAATCACATGACTGCGACTAGTCGACATGAAATGTAAAAACTCGCGAGACGTCCTAGAGTCGACTAGTCGACTAATTGGTTCAACCCCTAAATGTCAATGTCCTTTAGAGACAAAATCATTGCATAAAAATGATCATATTAATATATTAATGATATATTAATATATCATTAATATTCTAATATTAATAATATATTATTATTAATATTGACCAAATATTGTCTTTTGACAATCAAAAGACAATATTGACAATCTTGGACAATTTTGGACAATCAATATTGTATTGGCTGTTTTTGTCCTGCAGATGGTGGTATTGAGCTGTGTTGAATCCCATCATTACGTGTTCCAGTTAGAAGGCAGGGAAGCATCAGGGCACACAGCACTTGGTTTCCTCCTGCGTCAATCAATCAATCAATCAATCAATCAAGTTGATTTGTATAGCATATTTTAGCAATAAGGCAGTTCAAAGTGTTCTCTCTTAAAAAACACAAAAGTAAAAATGTATAAAAACCAATTGAGAAACCAGAAACAAACATTACATTTTGTCAAGTGCTGTCATCAAAACCATCAACACACATGTTTTGTAGTTTTCTGAACGCTTGTCCCAGATTTGTGATGCGTAGAAGCTGAATGCAGCTTCTCTGTGTTTGGGTCTGGGGATGCAGAGCAGAACCAGAACCAGAAGACCTTATTGGCCTGGAAGGTTGATACAACTCCAGCAGATCTTTAATGTATTGTGGTGCTAAGCTGTTCAGTGATTTATAAACTAACAGTATCTTAAAGTCTGTTCTCCGATAGTAGGGACTTTAGAACTGAGTGATGTGTTCTATCTTCTTGGTTTTAGAGAGAACAAAAGCAGTGTGCGCGTGTGAGTGTATCTGGGCAGCAGGTGTCTTGTGACTGCTTCATAAAGTAGGTCTTGTCCTCTCTGAAAGACTGTGAAACTCTAAAGTGAAGTGAAAGGAAGAATGAGACAGATTAAAAGGCATGTCTTTAATCCTTGTTCTTCACATCCTCAGGCTGAAAAGCTTCCATTTCTTTTAGCAGCTTTTCCACTACTGGAAAATATGGAATAAAGAGACAAGAAAATGTTTAAAATCTACAAAAATTCTGCCTGAATTTATTATAGGAGCAAGAATAAAGCTGGATGCAGTACGGCTGCACGTGTTTATGACAGTAGGGTTGGATTAGTCAAACTGGCTGACAGATGAAGTCAGTGTGGTTTGTAACTGTTGATCTTATTTGCCTGTCTGAGTTTCTGCCTCTTTTACCTGAGTCATGAGACTGCGGTAAGGAAAGCTGCAGTTCAAGCATTCACACATAATGACTGCCGTTTCCTGCATCATCAGAAGTTGAAGGTGAATAAAATGGGACACTGCAGTGAAACAGTGTTGCTGAAACTCTTTATCTAGGCTATGTCCTCGTGTGTTTGCTGATCTGCTGCTGCAGAGCTCATCGGGATCTGCCTCCCCTGCTGGAGGACCGGCAGTTAGGCTGAAAACAGTCATCATTCAGTCTGCTGTTATCCAATACTCTCTGGTGCTGGTACTAATACGAGTCCACAGGAACTCAGTGCTGAGTAATTAGATACACTTTTATTGAAGAGGGAAAAGTTAGTGATTTTAAAGAATGAATTCAGTCTGCTTACTGCTGTCATGGCAGGTTGTTGTTCCTTCTGATCCTGGATCTGCTGGAGTTGCTTTCTGTTAACAGTTGTTTTTCTGCACTATCTCTCCTTGGTTAGTCTGGATAGAGGGCTGGAGCAAAGTGATAATTCAGCTTTGTGGTATCATTATTGACACTCCCTTTATATTGCTTTATTGTCCTTATAGAGGTTTACTTTAATTTCATATCAGACAAGAATTTCTTGTTTGAATAAAAACTGTTCGAAATCTAAATCTGCTGGCATCATTATTTATGTTGGACCTAACTGTAAATGGCTTGGAACCTGACTGATTTTATTGGATTGAAGTTAATTTGAATATACATTTACGTTAAATTTGTTTCTGTATTAGACAAGATCTTTACTCTTCTAGGTTGCTTAGACTTTTTTTGGGAGCGGGGCTGCAGGAGTATCTGACTGTCTGGTTATTTTACAACCAAAGCCAGAGTTGTCTTGTTACAATGTGAAGCTTGCTCCTGGTGCGTGTTAAACTCAGTCTGGCTGCCTCTGGCCCCTGATGCTTCTTGTGGTGTTCAAGGACACAATGTCAAGGCAGTGTGTGAAGAAGTGGCTGTCTGCTTTGTGGACCTCACGTTGGGAATTTGTATATAATGTGACTTTTTTCTGGTCTTTTGTCCACAATTTTTGGTGTGCACTGGGTTGTTTGCAGCAAAATGTAAACCTAAAAAAAGTTGCACCGATCCCTCTGGGTTTTGAGCGAGTCTCTGCTCAAAATGGAAGAATTAAACTGTCTCTGTGTCTTGTTCACGAGTTATGGCAGGAAGGAGCAGGAGACAGATTGGGGCTTTGTCTGCTGTATTATGGGCTTTGCCCAAGCCTGATGCGGTGATGAGCAATCTGATTCAAAAAGCAAAGCTATTGATTTTTATGGTCACGAGGCATGGATCATAAGCACATAAACAAGGTTCTGGATACAAATGAAAATAATCTCTTGGTTAGCTGTTCTCTCTGATAGAGATGGGTGTGAAGCTTGAAGTAGAACTGCTGTCTCTGCATCAAAAGGGCTCTGCAGAGGCTCATAGACCCATAATTCACTGGAGAAATGACCTTTCCTCACTAGCCTGGAAGGACCTCAACATTCCCCCGATTTAGCCTTTAGAGGGTCGAAATGGGTCTGAGCTTTATTCATGGATCTGTTGAGCTCAGGTCCATGAATGGACAAAACTATTGACAAATTGGACTAATTTTGTCATATTTCCTGCTATAAATTGGTGTCATGTAGATAAACTAAACTGAATTTTAAAATTGTCTGAACTGACTTTATGATGAACTAGTTAAAATAGTTTTATGGTGCTACTCTGACAAACAGTTTAAATTTAGAGAATAAAAACTTTCAATCATGATAAAATTCAAATCAGTGGAGTCAGGGTAATCAGATTTTTTCATTTTATCAATACTTGACTGACCAACATGGTATAGTATAGGAAACATGCTTTCTTCTGACCCAGATAAGCAGGCTGGTCTGTTAATACCAAGAACAAAGTAGAAAACACTGGCTTAATATATTATTTGATTTAATACAGCCAAACAGCCCGATTGCAGGGACATTGTTTGTGAATCCATTATAGATCGACTGTTAGGGGTCCTTTTTTGAGTCCTACTTGGATTCAGAACTATTTTAGAACCCCTACCACCAGTTTGCTGATAAGACCTACTTTTTCCAAAGCACAGCGTTCAGCAGTATGGCTCTGATTGTGGAGAAACATGTTTATTCCCCTTTACTGTGACTACAGGGATGACGGTAAATAGTAAGTTGTCTGAACTTGAATAGCTCTGTTTCAAGTCCAGTGGACTCCAAAGCGCTTCACACTCAAACATAGAGAAATTCAGATTGTAGCCACAGCTGCCCTGGGGCAGTCTGACAGAAGCCAGGCTTCCATGAACTGGCGCAAACTGTTGGACCTTCTGACCAGGAGCAGACCATATTAGCTTATTTTGCACTGGAAATGTGTGCAAATATTCTGCAGATCTTGAAAAATCAAAATTTCACAATTGCAGTGTTTTCATTAAATATCAAATCAAATTAAAATCAGACATGAATAAGCTTTTTCACACAATAAATGATTAAAAACAATGGCAGTGATGGATGTAAACATTTATCCATATTTCAGCCATGGTGCTAGTGCTCATCCTTCATTGGAACAGCTCACTGAAGAAGCAGATTCCAGTCAAACATCCTAAATCATTTAAAAATTATTCATAGACATGATAGAATGTCTTGAGAAAATCATAAGAGTCACACACAATTTATTAATGTTCCTCAGGGTGGAGCAGATGTGCATATTATGTAGAATCTTTTACTAAAAGGTGTATTTGTGGTCTGAATGTGTACTGGGCACATATCTGATATGTGTATCTTACCTGATTAGATACAAATTAATGATTTACAACTGTGATAAAGTTCTTCAACAATATATTGTAGACTTTGAACATCCACCCCTGCATTAGAACAGACATTAACAGGTGGCTGTACTTTTGAGGTTTGTCTTTTCTATGTCTAAGAAAAATCTACTTGATTCCCAAAATCTTTGTTTTAAAGTAAAAACAGAAATGTCTGCTAGCATTTATTGATTTGTTTATAAACATTTCCATTAGATGAAGTAGAGCTTCAGGTTTTCTTACTTGGGTTCGACAGAATTATATTTACATAAAAGAAAAAAATCTATAGATCTTCCTGTACCAAGACAAAAACAGAGATATTTACAATTTCCCTTTACACAAACTATTATTTCTATATTATGTAAAATTACACATCCATTTTTGCATCCAATCTTGACACCCAGACTGTTTGTCTATTACTAACACAAGAGTTCTAAGCCCAACATTAGCTGTCTACAGTCCACGTAGGCAGCTAATTAGTAGGCTAGCTGTAGGTTAGTGGAGCCATGGCTGTAAATAATGTATGTAGAGAGTGAAGAGCAAGGTTTTTTAAGGTGATCATAATGTCCTCTAGTAAATACTTTTGGGTCAAAAATATGGGTAAAAAGTATGGCATGGATTTAGTGCCAAAATTAAGACTTGGACACACAATGGTAGCTACTTCCTCATCACACGATGCCATATAAATTCCAAACCAGCTACTGATCATTTGTCAACTGGCGTTGACACTTGCATTCACTTTGGAGAGGCTGGAAACTCGTATACCTCTAGTGGCTATTAGAACTGGATAGACTAGCTTTAGCCCTGGGGAGGCTGCTATTAGCATAAGACAGGATGGTCCACTAGAGGGTGACCAACTTAGACATGCTAGTCTTCAGCCTCTCCAGTAGTAACACAAGTGAATAGTCTCCTTCTCATTTGTTGGCCACTCAGCTACTGGTGCTAGTCATTAATCAGTTCATTAGCTAGCTTCGGAATGGATATAACCCCATGCAACGAGAAAGCAGCCATTGCTGGGTGAGCAATAGTCTTTATTATGGCACTAAAAACAACATAGAAGGGGGTTGATTGGTGCTTATATAGACCTGTTGCTGTGCTTTAACTATTGCTTTATAATAGTTCAGAGGAAGGACTACTGTCTTTAGGATATATTGGCTAATTACACTAGTATTTGAATTTTCTAAATGAAAAAGCAGATAAAGACTGTATGTCCTAGTCTGCAATTTAACCTTGTTATAAAATGGCTAAAATGAGAAAATATGGAAGATTTAAAGAATGTGACTCGTATTGTCACTAAGGCAAAAAATCTGCTTCCCCCCCCCAAGTGTTAGATCTGTCAAAGCAGACCCAGCTAACTCCTTCCTCTCGCTGGAGCGTCAGTTATTTTTATGCTAATGCAAAGACCTACTTCAAGAGAGCAGGAAAACTTTTTATAAAGTTCTGGGATTTTTGCATCCATTTAAAATGTGCATAGGTCTATTTTGTATGAGAAGATACCTTGCTAAACTGTCCCTATATTCAACCTAAAGAACAAAGGTCACAACAGATATTATGTAAATTTTGAGTTGGCCCTATTGCATGGATTCAAAAGATCCTGGTGGAATTCAGCTGTCACAGTTAAAAAGGAAATGTTTTTGTTTCTGAGCTCTGAGGTATTTCCTACCTTTAACATAACATAAAAACAGTGTGAGGGCAGAGATCTATAACAAAAAGGATAAGCCAGGGAAATTCTGAGAAGAGGAGCTTTATGGAAACCACACACAGCGTTTTAACTGCAGCTCCTACTCTACACACTTAGAGAGAAAACCTCTACAGTAATTAACACTGACTTCTGTTCCAGAGAAGTGAAGTGTGTCTGGGACAGTGGGATGGAGGAGGGAGGGGCAGAAAGGTTTCAGGCTCCTCCTCCAGCCTCAGCTGGTATCTCTTGCTCTCTCTGAATCACAGCAGTGAGGAGTGGACATTCCTGCTGTGCACACACACCTCTAATCAAGCGGTGATCAACCCAAACTATTTAGTGTGTAGGTGTGAGGAGAAAGGTGTGTATGTAGGATGTGTGCTTAAGGATGAAGCAGGCCCAGCGTTGCTGTGGATGGTTCCTGGACCGCTGCTGCTGCTGCTGCTCAGGTGGGACAAAAGGAATCTGTGTTGGCATGTCTTTGTGCTTAAAGTTTATTTCCTGTGTGTGAGGATTGATGTACAGAACAGGTTTCCAAAAAGACTTTAAACTTGATAATGAGTGTGTAACAGTGACTGAATGAAGCGATCAAACTGATGAAACGGTTTTCTTCTTCTATAAATAGCCATCGCTCCAGTGAAGAGAAATTTGAATGGAAAATGTATTAAACGGGAAGCTGTCACGCAAACGCAACAAAGGCAGACACTTTCAGTTATTGGGGAATCAGATGTTGCATTGAGCAATCGGTTCTCCTGCAGTTCAGCCTGCTCCTCCACATGTTGTGTGTGCGTGTGCATTTGTGTGTGTTGTGACACAGCCTCAGGCACTTAAACTGGCTTTGCTGGACTTCTTAAAGTAACCTTCAGTGAGTTCCTCAATCACAATCTCTAGCTGCAGACAGCAGCTGGAGAGTGTTAGACAGCTAGAACAGCACCTGCTTTTCATAATCTGTGTGGATTAATTTTTTTACAAGACTGAAAAAAATCAAATACGGCAAAATTAATGTGCTTAGTTCTATATACACACCCCAAAAATCAGGAGTTTGCCTCAATGTAAATGATGTAGGGTTTAGCTCTGACATGTACAAAACGGTGTGCATCAAGAGAGCCACACTTCACCACACCCAAAGTAATACTTTAAGTTTAAGATGGCGTTACCTTAATGCCTGAACAGGTTGGTTGGGATGACTATGGCCACAAAAGCAAACGTGACAAGGATTGGGAATGGAAGGAATTAGCTGGCTCGTTTGCAGGTGTAGCTAAATTAAATACTATACTAGTGAATTCCTCTGACTTTGAGGTCAGAACATATTCAAAGCTGTTGACATTTCAGACCAAGATCTCCTCTAGTTGAAGGCTTTCCTTTGTGGGAAATAATTTAGCTTTTTTAGCCTCCTGGTGATTCAGACAGGTGGAGCGAGAACCTCCCTTGCTTTCTGGATCATTTGCATTTGGAAAAACTCTTTTCTAAGAGCAGCCCTAAAAACAACCCCATGCTGTTTCATGGAAGCTCAAGTCATTTAAAAAAAGTCACAAACAACTTGGCTGACAGAAATGGGACCTTTCTTTCTGTAATGCTGTTGTTTTTCTGGATGTGTGTGCATGAAGAGGATAATTTTACCCCGCCTGTTTTCAGTGAATGAATGTAACATTAAAATGAATGAACCAACCACCATCCTGTGCTTAGTTCAGTAAAGAGTGACCTGTGTTAGTGGTACTGTCTAATTCTGTAGATGCTTCTCCAGTTTTCATAAACACACACTGACTCCCCTCAGAGGAAATGGAGCTGAGAAACTCTCAGTACAGTACAGTTTGTAAAGTGAACAGAAAGGTGACTTGAGCTTTACGCCTAATGCTGCTCAAATGTTGAATTTCAAACATTTAAATTCATTAAAGCTCCTGCAAAGAAAGGAAAATTTACAAGCTCCAATATGTGCCCAGTGTCTTGCTGTGCTGATCTGCTGTCAAATACTTGTATCTAACATATTACTGGAAATAAGCCAGGGAGCCTGGGCTCTGCTCCCAACCTGCCTCCATGTTGGAAGTATGGCTACTTGGTGGATTAGATACCTGGCACGTCGGACCACAGTGCCTACTGATCTGTGTATTGATGTGTGAATTTGTGTTTATTAGTTTTTACCTGAAACTTCCTCTTTTCCTGTGCTTGGCCTTTTCCAGAGGGTCTGAACTATCGGCTGTTTCTGGAGACGTGAATTCTGTTGAAGTTTTAAAGGATTGGTTCTGATTTCACCACAGTGGTCTCAAACTGCAGTTCTCAAGACCAAAGTCCTGCAACTTTTACAAGTTGCTTGTCCTCTACTTGAATCAAATAGTGAAACTGTCTCTCTAGCTTGCAATCAACAACTACACAGTTCTGCTAATTAGACCATTTTGGAGCCAGGTGTGCTGAAGCAAAGAGACATCAAAACGTTACAGGACACTGGTTCTTCAGGACTGCAGCTTGAGACCACTTTTAACTCAATCACTAAATTCTGGCTGTGACATATGGAATGCTCCAGCTTGACTGTGAAAGCAATGGTGCCATGAAATGTATTGGACTTGCATGCGCTGTAAACAACCATGCTGTTAATGAGACATGGCTGTTAATGAGACATGGCTGTTAATGAGACATGGCTGTTAATGAGGGGCCACAACGTTTTTGCCGGGTTTAAACTCGCTGAGACTTTAATTTCTCAGTATTTGGAGGCGTGGGCAACACAGACTGAATGTCTTTGTTCCTCTGCCGCCATTGCCAAACTATCACCATAGACAGACTGAAAAAAAAAAAAAAAAGACCTCTTTCACAACTGTTCCCTGATTGGCCCTAATGGAATTCATCTTGAGAAATCCAGCTCTATTGGAGAAATCCCAAAGTGAGAAGATAGATGAGAATCAAGTGGAACAGTGTTGGAAAGTGATGGCCAGGCTACCACTTTTTATCCGTTTAGCTGTAATTACTATTATTGAAGACTTTGTGGTAAAGTTAAATCTTTTCTTCACTTCATTATACTCTAACTAGCTTTTGCTTTGTGTTAAACCTGAAATTTCTGAGGACAGAAGACTAAAGAGGAGATGTGACGAGGTAAATCCATTTTTAGAAGCTGGTGTATTGTTCTCCTTTTGATGTGAAACTGGTTCATGTATGAGTTCACATTTTATTCCATAGTATCACAGTGGATTTCTGGCGGCATACAATATAATTAGATCTAAATAGTTTCATTTTGTTAGTTAACTTTAGGTGGAACTGTTCAATTAAAGGGATTTGTCAACTATGTGTGTGAAATTTGTGTGTTGGCATGTATTTGTATGGAAGCACTGTTATTCAGATTGTAGCCAAATGTCAACTCTGTTCCATGTAAGGACAGACGGTGGACTTTGTCTTCATGTAAGCCATGTGTGTAAAATCTTCCTAGGTATGTAAATCAACAGGTTTGACTGGTTTCTATGAAACTGTTCTTAATGTAACTCAGGCTAGCATGTACGCCCAAAACCAGTTCACTTGTAAAGATCCTTAAAACAATTGAGTTTTGGCAATAATAATTAAACCAATTAAACAATCATGCTCAAATTTTAGTGTTTATTATATCTGAAGGTGAAACACCTTAGTGGTGTGAGACGCTTTCAGTTTTATTTGGAAGCACCACTTCTGAAGAACGACTCGGTTATCAAATCCGTCTTTCAGAACTTTACATTCCATGTGTTCATGGGTTGAAAGAATGCATCTGATGTATTACAAGTGGTGTGTTTATCTAACTTCCTGACCAACCAGGGACTTATCACTACATCACACACTGAGCTGGAGGTCAGCTAACCTTTACACAGGTTGATTGTTACAGAGTAGAAACTATCTCCAAACAGTGGCGGGTTTTATTTGTCCTCACTCGCTGCTTTGGTCCTTAATAGACAACACTGATGACAAGGAGACATCTGACTCCTCCCTTAATGTGTTTTGTGATGGAGGCTTGAGATGGTTTTGGAATTTTTGCAGTTTCTGAGTGTAGCTCATTTGATGCAGTCTTAAATGCTTTTCCCACCCTAACCTCTCCCTCTGTACAATGATTAACTTGAGAGTTTGGAAATGGCCTTGAAATTCCTTCACTGATTTATGTGGAGCAACAGTTCACTGTACAGTTCACTCTGATGTAATCGATGGTGTCTCTCCTCCAACCTGCAAACTGCTAAAGCTAAATTTTACAGATTATTGTTTCACTCTTGAATCTTACAAAAGCAGCAAAGAATCAGGGCATATTTTTGTCTTCCTGATTTGTAAATCAAAAGACTTGAAAGTGGCTAATCCACTGACGTGTAAGCGGTGGTTTAACCCTGGAATCATCGGATTCAGAATATTTGAAAAACAAAATGTTTTTCAAAGATGTGCTGATCACACACCCAAACATTGGGAACTGGGCCACATTTAAATCATTTTACTTTCCTTAACAAGGGCCTTGATCATTTCGCTTCATCAGCAGAGGTGTTGTATATCCATAAAACCCTGTAAAATATTAAATATTCCATGATCTGTGATGCAATCCTTGCTGCTGACTTAGGCTCAAGGTTTAGAAGTAAATTCCCCCTTTTTTAATCTGAAACTTGTTTCCTGTAATATGAGTTTTCATAAAGGCTACTGTTAAGAGTCCTGTCACAAAGTATCATTTCTGACCACAAGAACTTCTCCTTCACAACTTTGCCTTTGCTTTCTTTCTTCACCAAGCAGAGCATCGCTTTCTCCCAGAAGTTAGTAGGAAGATTCAGATAGAATTTGTTGCACTGAACTTTACACTGATTAACTCTGGCAACTTTTGTTCTCCAGAAATACATTCACACATACATGTGTGAATCAGCATGCAGCATTAAAAATTATGAGTTCAACTGAGTCAAGGATACAAGGCCAGAAGTCTTGTATACTACAGTTTGCAGTTTATAATAAATCAAATCTTTTGTAATTATTACATTTTTTCTGTTTTGTTTTGGTTAACCGTTAACTGAACATGATCTACTTTACTAATTAAGGGGTAAAGTAGTTTACATCTTCTGAGATTGTTGTCAATTGCTGATATGTTGGTGTCACACAGTTGTGGCAGTAGCTGTTAGCATGGTTAGCATGTCCCATTCCACCACATCCTGAAGAAGCCATGTTGGATTGAGATCTGGTTACTATGGAGTACATGGGAGTACAGTGAACTGACTGTGATGTTAAATAAAACAGGTGTGGATGGTCTGAGCTTTGTGACTTGGTGCCTGGTCAGCCATGGTCAGCTGAGACTAGTTGACCAATAATGTTTCAAGACAATATTGCTTAGCTATGACAAAATCTGATCCCAACATGTGAACATTGCTGCCGGACACTGAGGCTTATTGAATCACTCAACATTTTTTTGTAAGAAACATTTTAGAGAGCCAGTGCAATTAGAAGTTTCAGTTAATAATAATAATAATGATAATTTTAATCTGTTTCATATATAAAGTTTCTGATGCAGTTTTGAATTCCAGACCAGTTTATCTGGAACAAAGTATCATGCTACATTTATGTCCAGACTCTTAAATCCTCTTCCTTCTATATTCTGATGCTCTTTAAACTTCAGCTAGTCATTTTGACCACATCTACATTCCTGTGGTTGGTTGAGTCACTGTTTGTCTTGAGCAGCTGAACATGTACACCTAGTCAGTAGCCAGGGAGTTTAAATCAATTTAACTTGACCCAACCCTTGTTTCACAAGTTCTACTAAAAATGTTAAATCGTGTCATTATTCAGTGGTTGGACAGATTCCCATCAGCAGTCATGTCTCACTGTTAATCATGTTTCTGCTAAATATGGTGGGTGAGCTCATGTGTAACCCTTTGCCATTCAGACTGGGAAAATGTCTCTCCAAAAGTTTCAGTAAAAATGTTCTTCAAACTCAGTTGTTGTCTGCTGTGTTGACTTAAATGCATCAGGCCAATTTATTTCCCAGGGCAACAAATCTCCATTTACATCCATACAGAAACTCAACTGACTTAATTTTAGTTTTGACTTTAAATTCTTGGATAAAGCTACTTTTTGTGGTTGATGCTCTTTTAGCAGCGATTGCTGAGGTTATATGCGTAAATATGTAGATTTAATCAGATTCTTGTAAACAGCTTGTAAGCAAATGTCTATCTTGGTTTACCTGCATTAGGTTTTTCAGAAACAAATCAAAGAAGAAACATGCTGCTGCTGCAGTCTGTAATAACTTTCACTGTTTCTTTCTCCAGTTCTATTTTCTGAGGTTGCCTTCCCTCCATCACATGTATCCACTGAGCTTTCTGTTGCTAGATATGCAAGGCGGAGAGCAGAGGGAGGTATGAGAGGAATGTCATCTTCCCAGATTAGTGTCTCTTCCTGTCATTGACACAAAAGCATGTGGGGAGGAAGGCGGTATGAATGTGGTGTTTGTGCTTTTCTCATTCTATATTTATAATATCTATGATAAAACGTCTTCTTCACTCACATCCATTCTATGTAGTTGAATGTGAGAATTACAGTTTGTGTTTCTGTTTACTGTGTTGTAACCAGGGTGGTTGTTGTGAGTGCTTGGGGGCGTGTGCGTGTATGTGTGTGTGTCAGGTGTGATCACTGCAGAATTGGTCTGATTCTCTCCTATTTGCTGGAGGAAGCCCAGCCAGCGTTGGGACAGTTTGTGAGGCGGAACTACATATGAAGCCACCCACTCTGGTTCACATGTGGACGCCATCTTATTCAGCTTCGTATCCACGGGGACACCTGGGAGGTGAATCTTTTTCCAGATCAGAGTTTGACATTCCCTTGATGATGGTCGAAACCCAGTATAATATATATATATATATTTTTTTATGAAACCTGATATTCACATACATTGTACAGACAAACTACAGTTACTCAAACTACAGTTTGCATGTTTTATGTCAGTCAGGGGACCCAAAAATAGTTGTTAAAAATTTTCTTTTTTTTTCTTCTAATTTAGATGCTTCCATACATTTCATTTCTGCATTTGATAGAATTGCCTTTTAAGATATGATTTGGGTCAAATGTTGTTTTATAACAAGCTTCTCACAATAGCTTTGGGGATTTTGCCTGTAGAAGTAATTAAAAACTGTTCTGTAGGATTGAGAACAGTGCTGTGATGGTAAATCCCAAACTAATTTGTAGCTAATTTATTGGTGAGCTTATTGTCATTGTTCATTTGGAAGACTGATCTAGACCCAATCTTAAACTTTCCGACTGATTTTATTGAAATATCTTGAGCTTTTATTTTACATGTAGCCATTTTTTAAAACTCTGATATTCTTCCAGTACAACCAGGTTCGGGATGGAAGGCCAGTGACTAAAGGTTGAACAGAAAACAGCAATAAGTATAGAGTAACAACAGTGATATATGCAAGATTAGGAATAATATAGAAGAAAAATGGTATTCAGTGTGTGTGGTTCTCCAGCTCACTAGTCATAATGATGGCACAGCAAAAATAAAGAAGAAACCAGAACTGTTCAACATGAGAGAAGATCTGCCTTCCATTGTTCTGTTAGGAACCTCCTAAAAGCTGCAGTCTGACGGCAACTATCTAAATGTGGAAAAAATCTTTTTGGAAGATTCTGTTGGTACAGAATTCTAACAGTCCAGCCTCAAAGGATCACGTCCATTCAACCTTTTTTTTAGGTGAAAGACATTAGTGATGTTTTATATCTTCAATACATGTTTCTTATTTGATTTGTGAGGCTTCTTGAGTATCATAAGCAAATAAGCTTGCATTCATTGGCAAATGGGATTTTGGAATCTATCCAGTTCTATGCAAATGAGGGGGAAAAAGAGAACCTGAAAATGTATTTGAATTTCTCCACATGAACATATTCTATTATCATCAACCAACTCTTTCTGTAGTTATGTGAACTACAAGCTGTTGAGAGTTTGATACGTCCCAACACCACACCAGGGAGGTACGATTCCCTGCTTACCTCAGTGGTTGGGGCAAGCATTAATTAAAGAATTAATTAACAGAAAATGAGCTGTCTGTGTGCTGTCTTTAGAGCCATTGAGACTTATTTCATAAGTGTGTGTTGCACTTATAAAATGACATCAAGTGTGTACAGATGTGCATGAAGTGGACAAAAGCCCTTGTTCTACTGTATTCAGTCTGCTGCTTCAGAGTGTGTGTGTGGGCGTGCATGTGTGTGTGAGAGAGAAATTAAAGGTAGTGAGTGATGGTAGTTTTAACAGTAGATGGCCTGTGTTTCTGTGGCTGCAGAACAAAAGCTTCCTTGTTGTCTCACCTGACTGACCGTCTGTGTGGAGTTGTAGTGAAGCTGCTGCTGACATCACAGCACCAGCCCCATCACGGATCTCTGCTAATGTCGATTGTTTGCATTACATTCCATTTCTGTTCCTCAGAATGCTTACTCACGTTAGTGAACACTGTAGTTGCTATGTGATAACCAATAGATTAAGGGGGTGAAACAATACACTGTTACATAATGTTCAAATTTTTTTTAGTCTGATTCCAGTTCAACCAGTTGGTCAGTTAGTGTACAGCTTAGCCAATTCACTCAGCCTAATAAACACACAAGTTTTTCTAGGGTTTTACTTTTTACAAATAGGCCAATCGAGAAATCCAAATATATGAACTTGAAGAAACCTTTTTTTCTTTTTTTTTTCAAACTTGTGAAATTCTAAAGTGTTGTCTATTTTGTTCAGCTCCTGACTTAATGCTTTTTACAGCCGGCTTATGCTGCATATCTCTTCCAACTTTATACTACTGGAATGGTATTCTTTACCAAATGCCTCAAACTCAGTTGTACTGAATTGTTGTACTAATTTTTCAGTCTTCTCACTGATCATCAGTTAAATTGCTATCTGGACTTTGACTGGACCACTGCAGCATGCTCTAAGCTTTGATTGAAGCCCTTCTTTAGTAGGTCTGTCTATAAACTAAACCCTGATATTATTTAGCTTCATCCATAATCTTTAACCAGCTAAACAGAAGCATCCCCACAGCATCATGCTTCCCCCACCATATTTCAGTGTAGGGATGTTTTGAGAGGGATGTGCTGTTAGCTTTTTGCCACACAGCATGTGTTAAACTGTAAACATCAACAAACCTCAGTTTCTAAACAGAACAACTGCATTTGGACTCAGATTGCTTCTTGGATTATTTCGAAGGCAATTTGCTGATGACATCATGTTTTATTTAGGGATATTAAATAAAACCCATGCAACTCAACAACACTGCTCAGCAGTTATGTTGTTCAGTGTTACTGTGAGTGTTATTGGGTAGATGTGGCTCAGTATGACTGGAAAGCAATATATAAATTTATCCATTTACAATTATGTTCCACTTTGTGTTGGTTTTTCACATAAAATTCTGTCAAAACTATTGGAACTTTTCTTCTTTTTTTTTTTTTCCTAATCAGGTGGATCCAATATACTTTTCTGCCATGCTCTTTGTGAAAATGAAGTTTAAAGTTTCTTTGCTTCTGTATTTATTCTATTCTGGTGCATCTGCAAAATGGGACATTTGGCACAAAGACCACAGGTGCAGAGATCATTCTTTTATAAATGTATGTCTGGTTATAAGGTTGTTGTTTCTACTTACTTTTTCCAAAATAGTGTTTAAGATGTCATCCAAAGAATGAGGGAAAGGGAAACAGATTTCCAGTTAGCTACTGGAGTGTGTCTCTTCCAGTAGCTGACCATAGCATTCTGCAGTATCACTTCTGCCTGTGGGAGGAGATGATGACATCATGACAGTTCTAGTTATAGTGTGACTAGTGAGGTTTTGACGGGTTTCTGTGGTCAGGCAGCTGCCGCAGCCTCTCAGTGACTGGCTGTTATTGTGCTGAAAGCATAAAAGAACACTTCCAGGTGATGAGGTGACCTCTGACCTGCCTTCTCACTTACCAACACATAGCTATGTCTGCAGCAGTATTTGGTGTCAGGAATATTTTGCATCTTCTCACATTTAGGTCTGAGGAGTTTTAGTTCTCATGGCTGAATAAAAACTTCTCCACTATCCTGAACATTGAGCTGATGCAAACAACTGATGTTGTTTATACAGATAAAATTACATATAATATGTAAACCGTTTGTCTTGTGTGGTTCTGTGTTATCAGAGTCGGTGGAAAGCCTCCTTAGCACTGTTCAGCACAGCTAATGTTTAGAATAGTTTTATCTGGGCTTTGCTGCTGACACAGTCCAATAAGGTAAACACACCAGCAGCCATATCTTCCTTTGCCACATAGGAGGGGACAGAATGGACTCGATAAATGAAAAATGCGACCCAGTAACTGGAAGACAAACCTCAGTTAGACGAAGAAAGAATAAAATAAAACCTGATGGTAGGAACATAAACATGGCAGCTGTAGGTCTACTGATGCATTCTGATGTTTACTGCAGCTAAGACCAAAATCTAAGAATCACATGGGTTAGTGTTACAAATGTGAGCAACAAAAGGCATTTAACATGTATGTACGTGTTCCTGGTTGGGGTTAATCATGATTTCCAATATTATTTGTTTGATAAATAACAGAATGAGAATTTGTTTTTTCTTTAATTTCAGAAGTATACATAGACTAAAATCACAATGCCTTTTAAGAACTTGGGAAAGCCCAGATGATGATGTCATGGCTTTGTATATTTATGATAGGTTATGTAAAGACATTTGAGTTAAATGAGAACAAAGACAACACTAGATGTATTTTAAGGCAACACATTAAAAACACTTTATATTGTGATTTTGGGGGGGGGGGGGGGGAACAGCCAAGATAACAGAAAGAGAATTGTATATCCACAAAGGTCTGGTTTATCCTTGGCTGTAACTCTGGGTGGCTGAAGTTACCATATTTGTTTCTTCAAATAATAATATGCAAGTAAATGGCCAGGAATGTTCAGTCATCAACTTCACTGGGAAGGAGATGGCATCTGTGTTCCAGAGGTAAATGTGTTTGGATTTAAGATTTGAACAAAGTAATACAACTTGTATGCCAAGAGCTGATCCATAGCTGACATCACTATAGTCAAACATGGGCATGATTGTCATGTGGACCGGCGTTTTCCTAACAGAGGAAGTGAAAGATGAACGCATGTGATGGATAAATCCAAGTTCAGACTCAATATTTGATTGTAACTTATTGATGCGAGAATGAGAGACATCTGTCCAGCCAAATTCCCAAGTATTTACCGTATATTCAGGAATTTGCCCAATAATTGTACCATTTGATTTGGTGATGTTTAAAAGTGTCTGTGACTGTAAAAAACTTTGAAAGACCAAGATTGCAAAATTTTATTAAAACTCTCTTGAAGTTCTTTGGGGATGGGCCACAAAGAATGCCATCTGCATAGAGGTGAATGGATGAGTATAAAGCTGCTGTAGATAGTTTTATATGAACAAAAAAGTAGTTCCTAGAATGGATCCCTGAGATCTCCATGGTGATGGGGAGAGTTTGTGAAATGACAAGTTTAGATATTATCGTCTCTCTGAAAGGTAGCATTAAACCATGCAAGTTAGTTAGTATTTTTCCTGTTAGCTCATTTGTTAAATAGAATAGAATGATCAATTGTAGTCATGCTGCCACCAGTACTAGCACATCCAAATTATTCTATTCTATTTCTATTCTAGAAAGTCAAAAACAGCAGGCTCTCACTCCTGCTGCTCATTTTGTTTTCTAGGGGATTAACATTAACTTCTTCATTCATTATGAAACATAAATGGACGCCCTTCTCTCCATAGACAACCAGGAGGAATAAAACTATTTTTGGATCTATGAGCTATAATAACCAACTTGGGTTTTTTTTCCTGGAGTATTTTTTCCAGTAATAATCTTTAGTCAACAGGTATTTGTTAGACCTAAAATCACCACATATTTTCTTTGCAAATTATCCACAGCAGGACGTTAACCCTGTTCGAAATTCAGAGGCAGTTTGAGTTTTCAGAGCCTATTTATGTTTCCCATTATCTTAAAAACTGTCATAGTAAAAAAAAAATTATCTTTGCATTGATCCTTCATCTTTAAATTCATCTGACACTAGCAGGCTTTGTGGAACATGGAACATGTCCAGAACTGCGTCAGTGACCAGGAGTGGTCACTGACGCAGCAAACTCCGCAGCAGCTCCAGCGCATTGCTAGCAGTTGATCCACAGCACTCCATGACCGCTGCTGATAGCCACACTGTCAGATGGGCTCAACAGTTTCTGGATGGAACCACAAAGTTCATCTGAACTGGAACATTCAAACTTATTCCACACACAGAAAAATGAAATCGCATTGAGTTGTTAGTTTAATGTGATTCATGTGGTTAGAATGGGAGGAAAAAAGCGAGTCTGTCACAGCTCAATAAGGAGAAGCATGGGAGTCATTTTATCTCCATCGGACCTGAGACCAGCTGCTAAAAACTGAATGACTGAAGTAGGTTTTTAGTTTTTGCAACAGGAAATGTATTAAGCTGGTTTTTGTCTGACAGCTGACTAAAATCATAATGCTCATCTCATAGTAACAGATGAGCTAAACAGAGCATGATGTTCCCATGTCTTCTTTACATACCTGTAATTTCTTTATCCACATAGACACATACAGTGCTGTGGGAAAAGTATAAAAAATTTAATCCATTCCAATATATGGTCACATCTTTTTAAATAAATGTTCCAGTCTAACCAAGACTGAATTAGTGATTGATGCAGAATCAATAAATAACTTCCATAGAACCTACATGACCAGATAAAGTAGTTGGTAACGCTTTCAAAACCAACACATTATGCCCTGATCAGAAGATATTCTACATCAGATGAGGAGTGGTCACTGACATTAGACAAAGCCATTTCTAAGGCTTTGGGAATCCAATGAACCACAGTGAAAATTCTTATCCACAAATGAAGAAAACATCAGACAGTGGAAAACCCTTCAGGAGAGGCCAACATACCAAAACTACTGCAAGAGAACCCCGGCTCATCCAGGAGGTCACAGAAGAACATCTAAATCCAGTCTAAATCCAAATCCAGTCCTCTAGAGCCACCGTCCTGCAACTTTTAGATGCATCCTTACTCCAACAGACCTCGATCAAATGGCTGAATTCCCTCACCAACAGTCATTCAGCTCTGAACAGGCCTGACATCGAACCATTCATTTGATTCAGGTGTGTTGGAGCAGGGAAGCATCTGAAAGTTGCAGGATGGTCGGCCTGTAGGACTGGAGTTGAGCATCCATTATCTAAAGCTCTGCAGGCCTGGCTTAGTGTAATTAAGGTCTGAGTTCATGATTCAACAGTCAAAAAGAGGCTGGAGTAAAATGGTATTTTTGACATCTAAAATCACTGCTGAGCCAGAAGAACTTAACACATCATCTCATATTTAAGAAAAGAACATCTTGATTATCCCAAGAAATTGTACTATGGACTAAAGAGACAACACTGAAACTTTTTAGTGGCTGAATTTCTGTCAAAGCATTAAACCCTTTCAGAAAGGACATTATACAGACAAGGTGGTGGTAGTGTGATTCTATGGGGTTACTTTAGCTCTCTAAGGCTTGGCAAACTAGATGTCATAAAATCTTGATGACAGTGTTTGTTTTGTCATAGTTGTCATAACTTGTTAAAAAAGTTTGACAGTAAATTATCTTTTGAAATAGGGTTGGTCAGGAGACCATTTTGTGCTAATGAATGAAATTGTCATTTGAAAACTTTTGTTTTTAAATTTATTTATCTTGTTTTTTTTTTGTTTGTTTGTTTGTTTGTTTGAGATCAAAACAAAAGAAATGTGTAACACTGCAAATAATTTTCAATGCCACAACGTACATTTCCAATCTGAGAGAAACATTTCATTGTTGTAGAACAACAAGCAATAGAAATGAAATAAGGAAACATCACTTTTACATAGAGCAACATCTGGTAGTTAGACCACTTGGTGTAACATTTTAAAAAGGTGTATTACAAAAATGTAAGGGATCAAATTATTAGATGAGTCAAATTTCTTTATCCAACTAATTGATTGTAGTTCACCATTAAAGTGTCCCCTGGTGAGTCATCAGCTTCTGTTAAAGATTAATATTAGACCAAATTTGGCCTTTTAATGAAGAAAATAATGTTGGAAATGATTGTCTTTTGCCCAAGTTCTTCTTGCGCACGGCAAACTAAAATGTAAGTCTTTTTACTTTCATCTTCACTCTAAACCAGAAGTCTCTATTTTTAACCTTGAAAAGTGAAAGTGTAAGTTGACTGGAACTGGACAGGTTCAACAAGCTTTGAGACGTGTTGCTTCTGATTTTAGACTGCAGACGATTGTTCATGCAGGTGTAGGAGATATTCTTTTTTCAAATTACATAAGAGAAGAATTTGCCAACTAATGGTCCCTTTTAACATGGCTTGTATGGTTTTAACATGCTCTCAGTAGGACATTTTCGGTCAGTCTCTGGACAGTGGAATGTGATGTAAGTTCTGCAGTAGGATGCTGTGAAACAGTATGTTCCGTCTTCAGTGACCTTTCCCTCTGACATACCTGCTGCTTGTTCAGGTGTGGTGAGCATTTTTCTCAAGGCCATGCTTGGTTGTAACCCCTATTGAAAATTCTTTTTGCCCTCACAATGCTGGTGGTTACTGGCAGCACAGGTTTTACTGGAAACTGTGATGATAAACCTGTTGTCTCAGAAATGAAGATGAAGACAAGAGCATAGATCCAGTGACTTGGTCTAAAATGTTCAAACCCTTTGGGATCCTGGCTGAGACTCTGACCTGTCCAGCATCAAGTCAGGCAGAGAGATGCAGCTGGACAAGCTCAACATATGAACAACTTGGAGCTTTCACCTAAGCAGTGTTGGGAAACAGTATCCATGATCAACAAATATATAAAATATAAAACATGATGGCTTAATTGTTTGAATTTTATTGCATGTCTGAAATATTTTAGAATTTCATCACTGGTCCTGGTAAAACTTTTTCCCATGTGCAAAATTTGATTTCTTTTTCTTTTTTGTGTGTGTGTTTTCAGAAAACTACCATGTGAGCAGCTCTGACAGGAAGACCGAGTCTGTAGCGAACCTGCAGCCGCAGCCGTCCCTCAACTCCCTTCAGTCCAGTTCTCCAAATGTTTCCAAACGTTCTGGAAACCAGAAGTGGAAGTGGCTGCCCAGTTCAGGCCGCAGGATCAGCTCCGGCAAGAAACCACAGAGCACTAAGCAGAAGAAGCCAGGTGGGACTCGGCTCCTTCTGGCATCTGTATTCATTCAGACTGATGCACAAAATCTCAGTTGTCTACAGAAAGAAATGGGGTGAAGCTGAAACGCTTCCGTTCTGGAGCAACATGGATTTTTCTAGACAAACGTTGATACACCTATTAGCTGCTTTTATCACTTTAGAAAAATATGCCCTTCTGTTTTTCCAGAACTTGGTTCTGGAAGAGATGGTGGTGGAAAGGCTAATGAACGCAGTCAGCCAGGAAAGGAGGACAATGAAGAGGTAAGCAGTGAGACCTGAGGCTTGAACCTGCTGTTAAAGAAAATATTAGATTTACAGTAAACATTTGAACTTTATGGAGAAACAAAGGTTAAAAACTAAAATAAAAAAAAGTCTCCAAATGACATAATAATCCCTGTTATCCTGCTTTTGTTCTTCTTCAAAAGTTGTTGTTTTTGTTTTGACTGTTGACTCCAGAGTTTAAAGATAAACACCCGTTCCTGTTGTAAAGCTATATAATAACTTCATTTGCATTTACAGCATGGAAAGTAAACAAAGAAAGTTCCTCTTTTTGTGAGGGAGAGATTTTATTTGCTTGACACACACACGCCCACACACACACTTGCACACAGAGTTACAGGCCTTAAGTGCGTTTCCATGATACTGATATATGGAAAAAATGTAGTTCTGCGTCTGTGGAGTCGCATTTTGACTCATTGCTGCTCATCAGGCTCTTTGTAGGTCAGCCCCAGAAAAGCCTGAAATAATCAAAGTCTGCGTTAAAACTGAAACACCGAGAGAGGAAAAAAAATAGCCCTGGAAAAACTTTAAATAATTCCTGTCAGCTGTTGAACACCAGCTCTCCAAGTCACACCACAGTTGACTTGACATCTTTTCCCAGTGTCCAGACCCAGTTATTGCTGGTATTTAGCATCAGTTCTTGGTGGTTCAGATTAAGGCTGACTTCAGTAAACACCCCCCAACCCCCGCTTTAAAATCTGACCTGGGTCATCAGATCTCAACTTCCTGGTTTACATGCAAACAAAGATGTGGATACATCAGATTTCCCTGTAAGCTGAGCGACAAACGGGACATCAGCAGATCTTTTTCTGCAGCACAGATCCATTCACTTACTGCCACTACTGGATGCTGCTGAGGTTCCCTTATTAAAGCATTAGGGCAACAATACTTGAGTTCAATAATTCAGAGTCATATACACAGCTTTACTTTGCCGGTGTGCATTACAGAATATGTAGTAGTCAACATGCCACACTCTACAGTCCAGATATCATACATTTACAGAGCTTTGGCAAAGTCAATGAACACATTCTGAAAAAATCAATTTTCTTCATTGCATTCTGATATTCTTTTTTTTATTCAAGAATTTATTTATTAAAGGGATAGTGCGTGAAATGTTTACAGCTCTTATTAATAATCCGTTTCATTAGGTGTTTCTTAAATGTGTTTGTTAAAATTTCCGATGATCATCAGAGTGAGATTCCATTGAGTAGCAGCTTGTTACTCAGTGGAAGCACATTTCTCCAAAAGCAATTTTCCTAAAAAGAATAATACTGAGCCTTTCTGTCCTTCTTGCCAAGCAGGTGTCATGTAAACTCCACTGGAGCCACCAAAAACTTAACCAGGTCAAATTGTTTTAAGATGCTCTCATAAGCAGCTGCTGCTGTTCTCTTGCTTTTTTTAAAAACCTACATTAAGGGGCAGTATTATGTAAAATCAACTTTGTTTAGCTTTACATCATATTAACATCAAAATATACCTGGAGTTTTGCCTTGGTTCTTTCATTCCCTTAATCTCACAGCTGTGCCAAACACCTCGGTGGACCTAGCTCCGCCTTCGAGATGAAGCTCCTCCTTGGAGCTGCAGTTTCCAAGTTTCCATCTATTAGAGCAGTCCTTCCGACCCCCCACACACACCCTGTGACTCCTCCACTCAACTCTTTCAGACTAACTAGCAGTAATTAGTAAACTCTTAGTGGAACTGCGCATCAGCTGACACTGGTAGAAACGTTGTTAAAGGGTTAATAGAGGAGTCTTGTTGACATGACTTCCTGAAGGCGGAGCTTCAGAGAGAGGAGTTTATAAAGTGACAGAGGCCCAATTTCAAGGCGTTAAATTATAAAGTCATATTTCTTTTTATTTATATTTGTTGTATACATTTTTATAACAACTGACGTTAACATAGTTATTGATCGTGCTATAACATTTTGCTATGCATCTGAACAATGTATAATACTACTCCTGTGCTTCTGTGATTTATGTTTTTTTTTTTTTTTTTTTTGTTAGATTTCTAGTGAGAGCAATTTTCTCACACGGTTTAATTTGCTATATGAGCTTCCACCACTGAGTTGTAATGATTTACTGCTGTTCATGAATCAGTAAGGTGAAGATCCTTCATTAGCTGTTCCGTGTCTCTTGTACCAGAGAGTAAGCATCAAGGATGGGAACCCTCCATCAAAGCAGTCTCCTGGGATACAGAGTGGTGGAGAGGAGGAGCCAGAGCCAGACGATGAGCCCCACCTTCCTCTTCCTCCACCCATGGAGATCATGAAGGACCCCTCAGCTTCAGAAGAAAAGGTACCAGAGGAGGTTTTGGTTTCTCTGAGAGTTTATTCACCTCAGCTTTGAATTCACACCAACATTCTGTCCAGTAGAATCTTAAATCTCAATTTATTTTTCTCAGACTTCACATTATTTGGAATTAAATATTTCTACATCTTCATTTATACTCTAACTCTTACATTTTCATTATTGACTAAACAAGTGACCACATCTTTTGATGTATCTAAAAAAATCCACATCTGAAGATTTTATATGAGTTTTTACATAGATTTTCTTTTCATCTTTGCTTTTCTTCTTCCTTGTTTTCAGTATTGTTGTGATGGAATATAACTGTAACTGGGTTCTTATGGTTTCCCTCCTTTCCTTCCAATCTAACCTGCTGCTCCTTCTGTCTTCCTCACAAAGTCTTCATCCTTGCTAACATCTCTGCAGTCGTCCTCTGACGTCCCCAGCGCTGCAGAGCTGGTTAGCGCCATAGAGAAGTTGGTTAAAACCAAGATGGTGAGTCACCAGCTAGAGAACAGAATTATCCTCAATCAGAAGCAGAAAAACAACTGGCCACAAAGTACTTACCATATTTAGTTTTAGAACAAGAATCAAGCCATTTAAGTCCAGATCAGTGCCCAAAGCCCACAAAAGTTCTGATGGATTCAACTCATCCTCTTCACTCACTTCAATCTTCTCCCTTCAGGAAGGAGATCTGGTTTATGTGGCTGTAGAAGAAACAGAACAAACTCTTTTATCCCCACAGTTGGTGCTTTGTTTTTTGTTGATGTTTCTTTAACTGTAGATTTAATGCCCTGGCTTGAGGTCACTTTTGTATTACTGCAGTTCAAGTAATTTTTAGCCCAAACTTTTATTTATTAATTTTATTTTGTAACATTTGTCTTAGATCAATCTTCTTGTCATGTAAAATCTTGTGTGTGTGTGTGTGTGTGTTGGCCATCACCACTGTTTGTTGTAAATGAATTGCCCTTCGGAGTCTTAATGTAGTGAACAGATTGATCTCACAGCCAGCCAAAAAGCCACCAACTTTTCTTTACACAGCGTCTCTGTAGACATGCAACAGTCACAATAAATTCTAGTCATAAGTATCATAATCACCATAGTTACTTAACTTAAATGTAATTTAATACTATTGTACATTAGGAAAACTTTGTACAACTCTTAAAAAAATCTAAATATGAAAAAGTAAAGGAGCAAATTCATCATAATATGTTAAGAACAAAGAGGCATCCTGCTGTCTGACACAGAGCAACACCGTGTCTGTTAGCTGGGTTTGAATCGGCCGCTGAGTCCTCTAAGTTTATTTATATCAGCTTCCACTTTGATTCTCCTAGTCATTATTACTGTGATTTTGTTTGTTTCCTGTACTTTGTTGCTAGCGAAGTTTCATCTGCACATTTCAAATGCAATGTAATCCTGTGTCTCATTAGTAAAACATGGCTACAGTGCTGCAGTAGATGCTGTGGGATGTTATGTTATGTTTGATCGAGACACAGTGGGTTGTTTTCCTGGAGGACATTTGTTTAAAGTTAGCTGCAAGACTGCTCTCTGTTCAGCAATCAGCTGATAGTGTTGACCTATCAGCTGATTGCAGAAGAGATCCCTTCACCACTGCTGCCCCCTGCTGTTCAGAAACATCAGCACCCTGACCATTCTTCCTGGATGCAGCAGCGTTCTGGACCAGCTGCTGGACGAGTTTCATCTTGATCTTGCTGGGACTTTAGTCCCTTAGATCTAAAAATGTTCTTCAGGTTACTGAAGGCTGACTTTGTAGCCCTGTGCATGAATAGTGTTGCTTGTTTCCTGTTCAGACGGTGGAACCGTACCCAGGCTTCACCCCTCCATCTCCACCGGAACAACACACACCGGTTCAGGCACGGAGCTCTGAACAGGACCAGAAAGCCAAAGCTATGAGACACCGGACGTGAGTACTCAGGCTAACTTTCTTCTACACTGCAGTGATCCGTAGCATCACTGCAGATGATAATGATGTGACTGATGTGTCCATGCTGTGGTTTGTGTGTTCAGGTTTGTCCTGAACGAGCTCATTCAGACAGAGAAGGACTACGTCAAAGACCTGGGAATCGTGGTGGAGGTAAGGATTCCATTCCAGGCTTTGGTGAGGCAAAGCAGAACACAGCAGCTTCACCGTAATTTTCTGTCTCTCTGCAGGGATTCATAAAGCGGATAGAAGAGAAGGGCGTTCCAGAGGACATGAAGGGAAAAGAGAAAATAGTATTTGGGAACATTCACCGCATCTATGACTGGCACAGAGAGTAAGTCTCCCAGATGGGGCTGGAAGCATTGATGGACCGTCTGTATCTGCTGCTGACGTTCCTCTGGTGTGCTTCAGGTTCTTCGTAGGAGAGCTTGAGAAGTGTGTTGATGACAACGGGCTCCTCCCAGAACTTTTCATCAAGCATGTGAGTAAAAACGGAATAGAAGGATGTCTAACATTCCTGCGCTGAACTGTGTGAAGACCTCATGTTTGTGTTGCAGGAGAGAAGACTGCACATGTATGTGGTTTACTGTCAGAATAAACCCAAATCAGAGTACATCGTTGCAGAATATGACAAATTCTTTGACGTACGTAGGCTTTTTTTATTATCATTATCTGACTATCTTAACATACATGATTCCCTCATGATTTTCAGTTTTTTATTAGTGAGTCACATCAGTCCTTGTTAACATTTTCATTTTTTTACTTGTTCTTGTCCCATGATCATTTCTGTGACTGATGTACTTTTCAGAAGCATCTGATCAAACACCAGATCTCTGTGTTGTTAATGTTCTGCTTTTCAGGGGATCCAGCAGGACATTCAGTCTAAACTGACCATCAGTGATTTCCTCATTAAACCCATCCAGAGAATTACCAAATACCAGCTGCTGCTAAAGGTACCAAACACTAAAACAGCACGCTACATTTATTTTACACAAATGTTGCTTTTTCTATTTAATGTTCCAGAGCCGGCAAACACAGTGTGAAGAGCATGTAAATGTATTCATAACCTTTACAAACACTGCTGTGTGTTTGTAACACACATGTTATAAACACAAACTATCTGTTCTCTGTACTTGCAACACACTCTGTGGTCATGCTACATTTCTAAAATGAAACCCCTTTTTCTTCCTCTTCATTATCTGTATTTTGTGTTTTCCTAATACCTAAAATATGTTGAAGTTGGTGATTTTTTTCCAGGAGTATAAACACTTTTTCTAGGCACTGTAGCTTGATAAGCAACCTGTTCGAGTCACTGTTGACTGGGTGCTAATGTCTCTTCTTAGGACTACCTGAAGTACAGCTGTAAGGCTGGCATCGACTGTAAGCAAATCGAGGTAAACCAAATCTCATGCAGAGAGAGAATACTTTGTGTGTAGAGTTCAGCCTGCATCTAGAATGTTTGGGTATTTTTTCTGAGATCCCAGGACTGTTTTCTGTCTCACATGACAGAAAGCCGTGGCGTTGATGTCTGAGGTTCCTAAGCTCTGCAACGACATGATGAATCTGGGCCGGCTTCAGGGATATGAGGTGTGTTATCATGCCAACATTTCACTGACTGGAGTCCTTCTGAAACCTCAGCTTTTAAAGCCAGCCTGGTTGTCTCTGCAGGGAAATCTGGCCAATCAGGGCAAACTGCTGCAGCAGGAAACCTTCTTTGTGATGGAACAAGATGCTGGAGTCTTGTCACGATCCAAAGAACGCAGAGTCTTCCTCTTTGAGCAAATCGTCATCTTCAGTGAACTGCTCAGGAAAGGCTCATCCACACCTGGCTACCAGTTCAAAAAGTCCATTAAGGTGGGTAGAGGATCCTGTCAGATATTCCACTGACTGATGCCAGACGTGGAGACGTTCATAGCATTTTACTTAAAGATGACTGAACAGCTGTGATAGATAGATAGATAGATTGATAGATGGATGGGTAGATATTCATTCTTTCATTCATTCATTCAAACACAAAATGGCTGCTGAATGATCGGCATAACTATTGTTACTGATCCCCCCACAGGTGACCAACCTGGGACTGGAGGAAACTGTCGACAACGATGCCTGCAAATTCGTCATGTTCTCTCGCAGCTCATCGGAGCGCTTCACTCTGCAGGCCGCCAACGTCGACACCAAGCAGGTCTGGATCAAACACATCCAGAACATCCTGGATGCTCAGAATGACTTCCTGTCAGGTGCGGGCACACACACACCAACACACACATACCCCTATATGCAAAACATTAATACTTTAACTATCCTTAGCAGAGATGCTATTTGCTCCCAGCTGTGTCACATGGATGATCAAGGCATATGACTTAATGTTAACATCTGTATTCATCACATCTGGTTTCAGTTAAAGTTATCCTTATATATTAGCTGCTACACTAACAGAAACAGACATGTGCTAGCAGGTTGGGTGGTAAACTGACTGTTCATTCTAAATGTGACATATGAAATGAAGCTTAAATCTATCTGACACAAGATCCGGAGTGCAGAACCCCAGAAAGTCTGGCTGAAAATGGAACCTACAATGTCGACAACGTGTTTAAAGAGCTAGTTGTCTTCATAAAGAGGATGGTAAACCAAAGAGACAACTTGAGCCTGCTTTGTGTCCATTTGTCCCTGCAGAAATGAACTCATTGTGGAAAATGGCATCATAATGAAAGACCAGAAAACTGTTATCCCACTCTGTGCACATAGACTATATCAATATAGTATGCAAATGGCACCAAGGTGTTGAAGCAACTAAACAATGAGGAAGAGGCATTTCCTACTGCCCCACACTATCCAGTGGCAGCTCAACAGAAACCATCAACTCTAACCTTTTGTGTGTGTTTGCAGCTCTGCAGTCTCCCATTGTGTACCAGCAGTGTCAAAGCAAAGACAGCGGCTCCTCTCTGATCAGACGGTCCTCATCGTCAGGCAACCGGCCATCTTTATCCTCCCACAGCCGGCCGTCCTCGGCTCTGGGCTTCTGTGAGAAGAGCCCTTTAAAAGTGTCTACCTCCAATGGCAGCTCCTCTTGCTTTGAATCCAGTGTAAGTTCCTGCATTCTTGCAGCATGCTCTTTTATCAGGTATTTTTGGTGAGCCTTTCATTCTGAAATTTGAGAAAACACAGCAACACAGCACTCTGGTACTCAGCTAACCTAAAAGCTAAGGTTAAAATCTAGGCTGCAGTCCAGTGGGTAGTGGAAGATCCAGCACACTATGATCTGACTTTACTAGCTTCTTCTCCAACAGCTTGACTGTCACTCACTGGAGTCAGATGCAGAGCTTTTCTCAGATAGAAGTACCTTTAAGAAAAACTTAAGTTGAACTAAGTAAGAAAATATCTTTGTGTATTTCACAGAACCCCAGCATCATGCTTGACTGTTGGTACAGTGTGCTTAGGTTTGTTTATTGATTACGTATTAGGATCCCGATTAGTTTCCACTCAGGTTACCAGTATGAAAGCCTCATGGTGTTATCCTCCAGTTGATATTTGGCTTGTTTATGTAGGTAGATGCACATTTTAGTTGAGCTTGAATGTGAGAAGACATGTTGACTCTCCCCACTGCCCCCCTCCCCCCTCAGCACGATGACTGTAACGGCCTCTTCTCCACCATGCGGGTCACTCAGGACTACTCTGCACTCAAAGAGAATGAGATATGTGTCAGCAGAGGAGACGTGGTCCAAGTCCTGACCATCAATCAGCAGAACATGTACCTCGTTTTTCGGCCAGCCGACAGCCAGTCACCCGAGGCCGAGGGCTGGTTGCCAGGACACGTCCTGGGCCCGCCCACAAAGTCCATAAAAGACTCTTTCTCCACTTCCTCCTTCCCAGCTGCTGTGGCAGATGCCAACAACATCAAGTAAGTCCTCCCCCCTGCCCTTCACCCCCCAAACCTCCCACCCCCTGAACCCTCCAGCAGCACTTGTTTGGCAGACAGACGGCTGGACTGGATGAGCGGTGTGGAAGCTCCATCTGCCTGCTTGTGTTTGTGTTGTTTTCCTGAGTGGGCTCCTAACTCCTCACTGCCTGTGCCCTCATCTCCTAATCCCTCACCCCTCCTGCTGCTTCCTGTTCTGACAGGACACAGAAGGATTCCCACTGAGTCACTGCTCTACAGAGCACTAAGGTACCCTCCCCCCCAACCCTCCTCCCACTCCGCCTGACTCCCCTCCAATCTAACTGACTGCCAGTCTGCTGAAGGGAAATCCACTTGTTGTGGCCTGAAAGCGAGCCAAAACACACACTGATCCCACAGGAGTAGACCGAGTAGAACATGTAGCTGACTCTGACCCGGGGGTCCATGTGGAGCTAAAACCGGACGTTTTTTTTTTTCAGTTCTAACAACCTGCTTCTGTTTTTCGTTTGTACTTCTCGTGTTTACGGTTTCTTTGACAGAATAAAACTCACCTGGTCATCTTCAGGTGGATTCTGTTCTCCGTAGAGGAGAATATTTATTTTGTTGTCTGTGGCAATCTGTATACATTTTGTGTTGATTCTTGTTTTTTCTTTCTTGTTAATTATTATTTTATTTCTTAGACAAAGTTGGATTTGTTTCCTGCTTTGTGTTGATTTTGTTCACTGTACAAAGTTCATACTGTTATATCTGACTGAGGCTCTGGAACATTCCTGTTTAAGAAAAAATGCCATTTGCACTATTTATGAAGATAAAAAATATGAATGAAGTCAGGCTGTGCAATATGTTTGACTTAACGGCAGCGCTCAGCTTTGTTCTGTCCGTAGTCTGATAAGGATTTTAGATGTTTTTTAAATATGTAAAATACACCTTTTGGATATAAGCATGAGTTAGAGCAGAAGCGTGAAGGTGGACATGTTTTGTTCTGCTTTAGAATGAAGATGGTATGTAGTTTTTAATATTTGTAAATAAATTACAAGAGCAAACTGAATATCTGCCTGCATTTCTACACACACTAAGTACACTATTTGTTAATATGAGAGAGAATTTTTTCATTTTTGAGCAAAGCACCTGCAGTTCAGTAGACATTACAAAGGTAAAGCATGGTTTTACTGCTTCTAGCATTCCTGTGTAAGAAAAGCTGGTGGCTGCTGGTCATTTCATCTCTACGTTCTTTCCGTCCTTTCATACCACTATATCTTTAGGTAATTCTGCACCTGACTTCCTCAGATACTAAATGGAGCCGCATGCTTTGGGATGTTTCAGGAATCAGTTGCCAGGGAAACATTTGATATAAACCAAGTCAAACATTTCCAGTCATTTTCAATATTCTACCACTTCAGTAGTTTACTGCGGGGAAATATGGTTTCATAAATCAATGCTATCCACCTAGTTTGGTTAGATCACAGGTTACAATATTTAATATGTTCTAAAAGTAATCTGGGATAAATGAGGGTTAGAACTAGAGTAGAACAATAAGGGTTTGAGTCAAAGTTTTCAGAATCAATTGTCTGTTCCTATAATTTACGAAAATACTTTAGCTAGTACGAACAATAAGCTGAGACAAAGTGCATATTTGCAAAATTGTTTCACAGGTATGAAATGCATGGGGATGAACTGAGCCGCAGCCATCTGGGCTTATTTCCAGATATAAGTGTGAAGTGTGATCATCTGCACCGTTTCCTTCTTTTTGTCGTAGTGTTCTTTTTGATTCAGTTTGTCTTTGAGTTGTTACTAACCTTCACGGTTTGACACTCCACATAAGAAGCAACCCTCAGACTGAAGCATGAAAAAGTCAGACAGAAACAAGGATTGTATTTATTTCACCAAAAAGATTTGAATTCTTTGAGACCAAAGGAAATTGCAGTACATCTTTTTTTGTTTTTATGTTTTTTTCTGCTGACTGTGCTTCATTTCACATTTTAAAATATTGACAGTTTAGTTGATGAAACAAAGTTATTTCAAGCCACATTACAAATGGACCCAATTTATGGCCGGTTGTAAGGAATCCATTTCAGTTCAAATTTGATTAGTTGGGTTCAGATCAAATTACAGAATGCCCAGTTGCACCGATCACACTGAGTCAGTGACTTTTAAACCTCATCCTTCCTTCTGAGCAAGCATGTGATGACAGTGGAGAGGGACAACTCCCTTTAACTGGAAGAGACCTCCAGCAGAGCCAGGCTCTGTATGAACAACAACATGCCACTGAGAAGTCAAACAGAGCTACGTCTCCCCAGAACACTTAACATCTGCATCAGGTGTTTTTGACTGAAATGTAACAAAGATGTCAGGTTTCTAAACAGACGCAACATTCTGGAAGTGTTTTGTGTATTCTGTCCAAGTTTCTAATGGAACAAAACTAAGGGCTTGTACAACCTTTGTTTGGGAAGGTAGTTTTAAATCCATTATAAAAATGTAAAGCATCCCCATCAAGACCTATGAAGATTACATTCTTGTCAAACCTTAGAAATTCTGTTGGTTAAACTGTTGACAGACTCACCTGACTGACTTTGCATTCCAGCTATTTCCAGATTAGCTTTTGCATCTATTTGGAAAATTAACACCACATTTTTAACATTTTAGCATATCTACATGGATTAAAAGTTGCTGTGTGATGTACAAGTGAATTAAAAGTATGTTCATGAAACTGTCAATCATAATTTTAAATTAGTTTTCCAATCAGAAGTCAAATTTCCTATTGACTTTCAGTCTATATCTGAAATATAATGCATGTCTTTATCCCCAGACTCCATTGCCATTTCAGTTAATGATACAAACCAATGAAGATGTTCACCATCCAATCTGATTAAGCTTGGACTAGTTTGCAAAAACTGTGGTCAGAAATCTCTTGATGTGCAAGTCACAATATAACAGCCCTCTATTTTTTTAGTTGTTTTTTATTTTTTTTAAATAAAGTAGAACAAAAGTAGCCAATGCAGTAACCTCTGGAAAGGCAAGAGTTTTGGTCTGGAGCATGGAGGTAGGTTTGAGAAATTAATTGCTCCTTTACAGATTTTATTCAGTTTTTATTCTTTTATCGTACATTTTAACATCACAGAGATAACTCGAGCAAATGGAAAAGCACATTTTGAATTTATTCTTTGAGGAACTGTTTTTATGCAGCCACATTTTTGTGTTTAGGAACATGGCTATCCTGAATACCAGGGCTCCTCAAATTCAGGCTTCAAGTCCCGAGGTCATTCAGCCATTTGTTCCGAGACAAATGGCTGAATGACCGGCTCAATATGAAGCCAAGTTCTTCAGAATCCTGTTGATTGTTTGACTCGGGTGTTATGACTGAGCTCCAGTCATAACACCGACCCTCTGACTGGATTTAAGTTAGTTTCTGTCTAACATTAAATCAGACTGAACTTTTGCTGTTTTGGATCAGTCAGGATTACCAATTTTTGCTTGCTAGATGCTAGAATATTTTTTACCTTAATTCAGAACTTTTATTAATGTGGAAGAGTCTAGATGATGATGGTCTGAAAGGTATTTTCAACATGAAAGTTAGAGTTTAGCTCATCTGCAGTTCATTTTTATTCAGCTTCAGATGTACATCTTGTCACTGACGTGGGCTGAAAAGTCAGAGGACGAATTTCCTCCAACAGCAACATAAAAAGCCAGGTTACAGTTTGCAACTGCATGTAGGAACAAACAACTGGAGACATGCCCTGTCATCTGATTAAATAAAATTAAAGTGTTTGACTTTTGTTACATCTGGAGGAAAAATGGAAGCTTGCAAGTCTGTTCTTGCAAGCTGCACGGGTGTCAGGATGCTGCCACCACTGGTGCTGCTGGAGTGGCAGCATCTTTTGGTAATGATGCACTTCACAAAATGGATGATATGTTGAGGGAAGAAAGTGTTTTTAATATGAAACAGTCTCAAGACACCAGCCAGGAAGTCAAAAATCTGGTGAAAATTGGTCTTCCAAATTATTTCCAGAGTGGAAATAACAGAAAAGTTAAAAAAAAATAATATTTTGCTGTGGCCATCACAAAACCACGATCAGCTGAGCTAAAATGATGTGTGTGAACATGGCGACCTTTAAACCTTACCAAGTACCACCAGCTCTGGAATAAAACAAAATTCCTGCAAACTCTTGTCTACAGCTTGTGGAAGGCCCACATACTTCTAATGTCCTGGTGCGTAAAATCCTCTGTATTTTAACATAGCATCATACTGACATGTCGTGGGAAAGAATTTTCTTTACACACTGGATAAAATGTTAGCAAGGTCCACAAAGGTAGATGTTGAAAGAGAGTAAGCAACCTGCTGTTATCTAGGATACCAGAAGTTATATCTAACCTTTCAGATTTTTCCTGTGGCAGGCCCCAGTGCTGCTTGGACATCAGAAGATGTGAAAAAGGCATTGTGTCCTTTGCAAATACTGTCTCTGCTCTTGGCATGTCAAGAAGATATTGGTTCATCCAGCAGCAAACTGTGGGTCAGTGATCCAGATTCTATGACCTAGATCAAAAGTATAATACCAAAAGATTGAGAAGAAACATGTAGAGCTTTGAGGGCCAGCATTTTATCATCATAGTGAATGTTAAGGAACAGAAACAACACAGGAAACACCACCTAAATATTCCGAACCAAACCAGCATCCAGCCACAAAAATGGGTAAAACGGATAAACCTTATTCTGATATGAAAACCAGTCAGGTTAGGTTTCATAGGCTCAGACTGAACATTGCACATCAACTTACCAGAAATGGTTTGAGTTGTAAAAGCATATTGATGATTTTGACATAAAAAGTGACATTAGGTCCAAGACACAGAAGCAAAGAGCAGAGAAAATGTGGAAGAATGGCTACATTACAACAGTTTTATGAAAGATTACACTCATGGTGTGTAATCTTATCGGTTGATTGATTTTATGTCCACTAAATAAGAAGTCTTTTCATGATAGGTTCTCTCTTTACAATTGCATGATCACAGAATATATTCTCATGAACCATATCATAAGAATATGTTCTCATGATATGAAACATCTGTTTCAGCTGTTCAGCTGAAACAGCCCCTCAATGGAACTGATTTCTCAGTTCCTAACACAACCAGCTCACTGTTAAATTATATCCCAAGCTCTGATTGGTGCTTTCTTTAGCTGGGAGAGCCGCTCATAAACTGTAGCATCACAAAGCTTTGAGAAATGCTCTGATGGGCTGGTATTACTGTCAACTGTGCTGAAGAATTTGCATTGAAAGGCTTACTATAAAATCGCAGAGGGTAAACCAGTCACTGAAATGATACAGTCATTTATCTGCCTAGCAACCACCCAGATGGAATTCTGAAAACTAGCTGTGTTCAAAGTATAATGGATATTCCTGTGGATATGCCAACATTAAACAGGAACTTGGTTAATTTATAGATAATAATTAAATAATGGAAATAATTCAAATAAAAAAAATTCAATGGATGCTATAATAAAGATTTAATTCACCTTTTTTTTATTTGACCCACATGGAGGGCGTTGATGGTTTTCCATCAGCAATAGAAGGTTAATTTGGTTTAAGTGAATATATTTTAGCTTTAATAACATAAAGATACATCATTTTTAAAGTTTAATCAGTAATACTTTTATAACAAATTTATGTCAGATCATAATTTCTTGGTTAATGTCAAGTTGTCATAGCAAAAACATTTTGAATAATGTCAGCTTTGTATTAAAAGAGTCATAATTTACCGAATGACACTTTATGACAACAGTCATAAATATTCATGAAGACTTACTCATGTTCATGACAGATGTTATGTCATGTTTATGACAGCGTCACAACCCATCAAATAACGTGTTACCAAATCTTCTGTAAAGTCAGGAAACCCTGAAACAACTAATTCTGAAGACAATTATTCATCTCCACACAGGGAAATGAATCCAGAGCAACAGATAGCTGTAAATGTCTCTGGATTTCACCTGTTCACCTCCATTATTCTGACCTGACAGCTGTTGTTGTATCCACACAATGGCTGAGCTGGACACTGCTAAGTTACTATGTGATTGGCTGCTTGATGTTTGTCCTTCATGCACTGCACAGGAAGTCTTTGTCATGGAACACCCTACGCGCTAGGAAACGTGCTGAATCCAGGGACAGCTCCTTTCTGGGGTTCAGGAGTCAGGAGAACAGCCTCCTCCGTAAACCAAAAGATGGCGTAGCCTCCCCCCTCCCGCTAGCCCTGCCAAGCCCCACCCACAAGGCTAAAGTGAGTATAGCTTGCCGTGGTTGCAGTGGCTGATGTGGTGTGTATCTGCTGTAACTCCTTCATTCCTTCCGTACATTCAGATGTTTTATAAAACTGATCTTAAATCTGCGATGACATGTCCCAAACACAGAACTGATTGCAGCAGGAGCCAGTAGGCCTGTGCTGCCGTATGCAGGGCAACACATCACCTTTATTGCACATTCAGGTGCATTCCTAAGTGTCAATAGCTGTGTTCCCATAAGCCATAAAATTGCACAAATTGAAATTCTGAAAATAAAATTGCTTAATGGAAACACTGCAATTACAAAAAAAAAAAAAAAAGGTTTTGGATGAAAAAAATTGCACTTTGATGGTTTTTCAGCTGTAAAGCAATAAAGAAGATGACAGGAAGCAGTAGGAGGATGACGGTATCTGGACAATATGCAGCTGATGACTCCAGCAGAGCTCTTACAGCCGGTGTGCTCAAGTTCTGTCCTCGAGAGCTAATGTCCTGGAATTCTAAGATGCATCCTTATTCCAACAGACCGGGATCAGCTCTGAACGGGCCAGCTAATGAGCCATTTGTTCGCTTCAGGTGTGTTGGAGTAGGGAAGCATCTGAAAGTTGCAGGATGGTAGCTCTGGAAGACTGGACTTCAGCACGCCTGTCTAACAACATCACACAGTTCATAACAAGTTGTGTTATTTAAATATGTTGAATTGAAAGTTCTTAAGTTTTAATGGTTGACTGAAATTTCCCCAAAATTGCAGCCTCCCTGGGCCCATGTCACCCATATCAGAAAGCACCACTGTTCATGTGTGTGTGATTTTAAATAAATTTCTTATTTAATAAAAACACTACAACTGCAAATTTGTGCTTTTTCAACATTAGCGAAATATTGACAAAGATTTGTGCACATTATTATGGAGATACAACAAATTTTACTAAATGAAAAACATTTAAGAACTACTGCAGTTGAAATTCCAGTTCAGGACTTTGGACCATCTTATCCAAAATAGATGACTGTAATTTGTTTAAGATGTGTCTTTAAAATAAAAACCTGTTTAGTTTGGGATTCTCATGATTTGTGTTTTGTTAAATCCATGACACAGAAAACTCAGTTTGTCACATTTTCTGTTCTAACCTTATTATTCAATCAAATGTTGCTAAACGTCTTACTGCTTGGATGTTCAATCATGTTCATCCAAGAATAAACGTTTAAGTTTTCTGAAATAGATTTAGTGTCCAGGAAGATGAAGAGACATATTTGTACTGAACAATCTTCTAAATCTCTACAGGTGAACTGGAAGTTTAATAGATCAAATGTTTTAATCCATGTTAGTGAAGTTAAAAACTATCTCAGAAGATCATGTTTATGAAGAGAGTTGAACAAATCTGTAAAGTCTTATGCAACTGCGTTCAAATCTAAGTCCACTTACACCGTAGAGAATCAGCACTTGAAAATAGTCCCTGAAATGATCACATTGTTGGATAATTATTGTTAATATTTTTTGATCAATTATTGGTGATCTGGTTGAAAAATACAGAAATGTTTTTGTATGACACACAGTACAACCAGTCTCAGATTTAGAATCCACAGTTGACCTCTTGTGTTTTTGGACTGTGGGAGAAAACCCAAGTTCCTGCTTCATCTGCGTCTGCCGCTGTGTCCTTGTGCAAGACACTTCACCAGTGTTGCTTGCTGGTGTTGGTCAGAAGGGCTGATGGTGCAAAATGGCAGCCGTGCTTCTGTCAAAATAAAGTATATTTTAGATGTAAGAATAAATGACAGCATAATCAGAAATGATTTCAAATCAATATAGAAACATTAAAGTGAGTGCCCACCATTTATATAAAGGCTTTTAAATGTAATCATTTTTTACATCTTAATATTTGCTGATTTTTTCTTTTAAATCTTCGGCATATTTTGTTTTGACCGGCTGAGCCAAATTACATTTTATCATCCTCTTTGTCTTCTCCGGTGACGGCCTTAATTTGCTCGGCCTTTTCTCTTCTGCTCACACAAACTTCTCCCTCCTTTTCCTCTGTTCTTCTTGTCCTGTTTCTCTGCTGTCCACCAGGACCAGCACACCTCTGATGAGTCAGAAAGTGAGGAAGACCTCGACCCAAAGACAGGCATGGAGGTATTCGTTGCCTAACTAGCATAAAATTGAATGCAGTGCTGTTAAAATCCCTTCCCCCGACCTTGGAGATTTCTTCTGTTTCTGTTATGTTTGAATGTTTCAGAAGATTCAACTGATGATCCTCAGGTTATTTTTTACATAAAAATTCAACAGAAATGTTCAAATGTAGACTTTATCTATTAAGAGCAAAACGTTATCTAAGTCAGTCTGATCCTAGAAAAAAAATCTGAATATTCTTCTGCTCCTTGTTAAATAATGAGTTAGCTGTGATTAACCACATTGTTTGGGGAGAATGTCATTAGCCACACCCAGAGCTGATCATTACCAGACCTGTAGAGTCAACACATAGGTTACATTGGTCATAAACATCCAGCAGTCTGTAAATGGGTCACAAAACCATTTCTAAGGCTAACTGGAATCAGAGTGGTGAACAGTGGTGAAACTTCTCAAGAATGGCTGGGTTTCCAAAATTACCACAAGAACTAATCAACAACCCAACTCATCCTGGTTTCAACCTGGTTTCCAACTTTTCATCACTTTCCTTTAGTCTTTGTCACTTACAGTTTACTGTTTGTTTGTTTGTTTGTTTGTTTGTTTTCTTATGTTTCCATTGTGTAAAGTACTTTGAATTGCCTTGTTGCTGAAATGTGCTACACAAATAAACTTGCTTAATGTTTGCAACCTAACTGGTATCTTTTTGTTGTTGTTGTTTCTTTCCAGCTTCTTAACCCAAACTTCATCCAGGAAGGTGAGACACAAATGAATTCACATGATCAGGTGGTGTTAATCTGAGAGCTGTAAGACTTGTCTTTACCTTTTATTGTCATGCCATAAACCGAACCCTCAACCCTCACACACTTTATTTCTTTTTTATAACTCCAATTTTAATAAAATAAAAAATACCAAGAACAATAATAAAAGTGTTAAAGGAAATCTCCAACTGGAATCCTATAAACACCACCCCAGGGTTAAAAGTTGAATTTAGTTGGCCTTTCATAGAGCTCATTAATAGTCAAGGTCTAAACAGCTGTTATCAGTTATCACATATAACAGGAGTGGCCACAACAGATACAATGGCTGTAAAAAAGTATTCACTCCATTGGATGTTTGAACATTTTATTCCTTTCACAAAGCAATCATAATAAAAAAAAGTTGTCTTTTTGCCAAACAATAAAAAAAACCTCTTTAATATCAAAGGAAACTGATTTCTACAAAAAAAAAAAGCCAAATAAGTAAAAATATTCTGCAACAGACTGGCGACCTGTCCAGGGTGACCCGGCCTCTCGCCCGGAACGTAGCTGGAGATCAACACCAGCATCTCCTGACCCCATTAGGGACAAGGGTGAAAAAAAAGTGGATGGATGGATGGATGGAAGTAAAAATATTTAACTTGAAATAAGTAATTGGATAAATATTTACCCCTTTAAAGAGGTTGTATCCATAACTTAATATTTTGTTTCTGCAACTGCAGTCAAACAATTTCTGTAAATATTACACATTCAAGAGAAATAAACCGAAGGTAAAAAAATAAAATAAATTATGAACACAAAATAGCACCACTGGTGTAGATACAAACAGAGTCAGGAACATGAATACAGTCATTATGTATTTAGAAAAACATAATGTACATATTTGACAACATCTCTCATTCCATGGAAGCTGAACCTTCTATAGAATGAGGTCACTCTGTGCCTCAGCGTGGCCTTTGGGTGTCCTGAGGAGGAAACGGCTGTGATGTGTTTGCTGTCTGCAGTGGCCCCGGAATTCCTGGTTCCGCTGTCAGATGTGGTGTGTGCATTTGGGGAGACAGTTGTCCTCTGCTGCAAAGTCTGTGGACGACCCAAACCCACGGTAACCGTGAAGGGCCCCGACCAGAACCCTGTCACCAGTAACAACCGCTTCACCATTGATATCAGGTAAAACAGACCACAGGTGAAAACAAAAAGCCTTTCTTTTTTAGCTTCATTCCTCAGTATATTTTTTTTTTCTTTTTTGTGACCTCCTTGGTCATTTTTTGTTTCTTTCTGTTTCTCTTCTTTCTAGGGACACTGGTGACATCCTGATGAAGATCTGCAACTTAATGCCTCAGGATACAGGGATCTACACCTGTGTTGCTGTTAATGATCATGGCTCTGCTTCTTCCTCTGCTTCTATTAAAGTTCAAGGTGTTTCTCTTGTTTTTCACCACTAGTAACCTCCTGCTATGCTTCTGCTGCAGCTTCAATGCTTTCCTGTTTAAACTGAAGGTATCCCAGCAGCCCCAGGGAGGCCTCTGGCTCAGGAGGCGAGCAGCACCACAGTGCTGGTCCACTGGCCACCTCCAGCTTCATCTGCTCACTGCGCCATCACCAGTTATGCTGTAGAGTACAGACAGGAAGGTCTGTGGAAACTGTTGAATCAAAAGATTCTTTTTGACATTCCAAAAAGACTAAGCACATCTTCCTCTGCATTCCCCTTCCTCCCACCCACAGACTCATTCCTGTGGCAGCAGGCAGCCAGCTGCAGGGAGGAGTGTGTCCAGATCGAGGATCTTATTCCTGGAGGTCACTATCAATTCAGAGTTCGAGCCTCCAACCGCTGGGGGGTTGGCCCTCCATCACAACCCTCAAATATGGTCACACTGGGCAGCTGCAGTAAGAAGCACAAACTCATACACTCCATGTTTTTCTAACTGCTTTTGATCTGCATTGTTGCTGAACTATGCAAACAAACTTTATTGATTGATTTATTCTTTCATTCATTCATTGGAATGCACCACAGATTCATTCAAGATAAAGTGATGTGAAAGTTCTCAATTAACTTTAATCATGTTAAGTCTTAGAAAGTGTAACTCATTTAACAACTTTGCAGATTTTGACTTGATCTACCAGTAGCTGTTTCCATTGACCATATATTTTCAGCATGGATTTTCAGCAATTTTAAAATTATGGAAACACTTTTTTTTTTTGCGTCACACTAGTCATGTGATCTGCAACCAGATGTTACTACAGGCAAAACGACAAAGAAAACAACAGGAAGTGATAGGAGGAGGATGTTTCTTAATTACTAATTGCGTGAACAAGTTTATTAACATGTGATTTTAATTGCCTTTCTTATTTCATGAAAGCAAAATTAAGTTTTTTCCTATATTTACAGAATACCAAGAAACTTTTGCACATCTGGAATGGAAACACAACTAGAAATGCAGCCCGAAATATTAGAAACATAACAGAGCATGTCTGGATTACCTTTAACCAGTCCACCCAGATGGGTTCAATGGGATTTCTAAGTTTTCCACACAACATGACATGAAAATGTCTAGAATAAAATATGTTTCTGTTCAGACCCTCTTGTGTGTCTGCCTCTCTCTTGCTCAGCCTCTGGGTGTGATGGAACAGGGATTCATTGGAAAGAAAATTTTGAGTCAGTCTTCACTGAGATCAGCGAGATTGGAAGGTGAAGCATCATGCCTCTTGTCGAATCACCAGATAACATTCACTGCGAACCATTCTGAGTTTTAATGGCAGAACTCTACTTTTTCACCAGGGGGCGCTTTTCAGTCGTGAGAAAATGTTTGAACAAATCAACAAAGAAAGAGGTAGGACACAACATGTGAGGATTTCTGTTATTTGAAACTGCCTAGGTTCTTCCTATGGGTACAGTTGTTTTGCTCAAAGAATAACAATGATGTGATGTTTTATATATTTGCGATAAGAAACATTTATCTCATTCAAATAACCCTGTCTTTGACAACTGTAACTCTGTGCGGAAACGATCAGACATGTAACAACAGCTGGTAAAACTGGAGGCTGTCGTGTTCACAGGAGAACAAAAAGGAAGATGCCCCAACTGACATGGTGTTTGAATGTGTGTTTTTTGTAACATAGATGTGTGTGTCTTGTGTGCATTAACTTTGGGGTTGCATCTGGGGTGTGGCAGATACAATCTTATTTTTATTATTTATTCTTTTATTTATTTTAAAATCTTAATAGTTTTATAAAGTATAGTATTTCATATTATTTGTTATAACTTTAGATTTGATCACAAATACCTTGAACTTTGTGAATTTACTTCTTGTTTTATTTGTTTTTTACTTGTTTGGGTTTTTCTATATATTTTGCTTCCTCTCATTGACTACAATATCCTCCGTTCCCCTTCATCTAAAATTTGATACAAGTTTGAAAAAAAATGACATGGATATGTAATAGTTGGATATTTAACAAATGACTTGCTGTCAGGTTTTACCTAGACTTTCACAGTGAGCGTCTTTTCACTGTCCAGGTTGCTGTTAAGTTTGTGAATAAGAAGATGCAGAAGAAAGAGCAGGTAGCTCATGAAGCAGACATCCTCCGTCATGTCCAGAATCACCAGCTGGTGGTGCTGCTGGACACTTATGAATCTCCTACCTCTCTGATGCTCATCCTGGAGCTGTGAGTTTTGTGGCACTGTCCAGACAACACTAAAGTTGATTTAAAAGTCACAGCTTTAATATTCTGTTAAACACTGAATGTTTAGAAGAAATATTTAGTGGTTTTATGTTCATGTTTGGGCATCTTAGCTAAAATGGCATTTTTTGTCTGATGTTACATGTATAAGGCTAGAAGATGGACGATTGTTCGAGTATCTTGTTGCCCACGATGAACTGATGGAGGAGAAAGTAGCATTTTTTATCAGAGAAACTTTGGAGGCGCTCCAGCACCTTCATACCTGCAGAGTGGCACATCTGGATCTCAAGGTGATAACTTGTAGTGTAGGGTAAACAAAAAAAAAGTTTTACAGTCATTTTGGGCTGACTGTTATCTCTCCCTGTTGCAGCCTGAGAACATCATGGTGGACCTTAGAGCTCCGGCTCCATCTGTCAAGCTCATCGACCTCGGTGACGCCGTCCAGCTCTCTGCTAGCCGCCGATATGTCCACCTCTTACTTGGAAACCCAGAGTTTGCAGCCCCTGAGCTCATCCGAGGTACGCCAGTATCTGTTTCGACAGACGTGTGGAGCATGGGCGTGCTGGCCTACGTGATGCTCAGTGGCGTATCCCCATTTCTGGATGAGTCACCAGAGGAAACGTGTGTAAACATTTGCCGCCTGGACTTCTGTTTCCCGGATGAATACTTCCATCATGTAAGTCAGGCAGCCAGGGATTTTGTGTCTTCAGTGCTGCAGGAGGATCCCAGGAAGAGGCCTAATGTCACTTCATGTTTACAACACCCATGGGTGGGTCGGGGGGGCGCTCAAGGAGGCGAGTACTCCAAGATGCCCCTGGACAGGTCAAGGTTGGCCACATTCATTGATCGGAGAAGACAGTTACACGATGTCCGTCCCATCACCAATATCAAAGGTTTGGTGAGCAGCACTATGGGCAACACACTGTGATGGAGAGAACCATGAACAGTTAGTCCTTCTCTGAACATCAACACTGAAATGTCTTTACTATTTTGCTGTCTTATGGACTTATGAGTAAAAAATGTTCCCATTTGGTCCAACTTATAATCTTCTTGAATCTGGGTGGGTTACTGTTTATAAAACTATTTGTGGCTCAGAACAGTTATTTATTCCACAACTTGTTAATTTATTTTTTGTTTGTATGCTTTAAAATACATCCACTATAACCCAAAGAAATCATCTCAGCCATGTAGAAAGACGTGAAAACACTCTGGAATCACTAAACATGAGCCCTCACGTCTTAGCCACAATGATCATATTTGCAAGAGATTTACAGGCTGTATTTATAGAGGAGGAGCTAAAGTTATTTTTCATGTAAATTGTTCACATGTTACAGAAAACAAGCCAACAAGCATCCTGCACTTTCATCCATTTGTATGGCAAAGACATGAACAAAAAATAATAAACAAAATGTAGTGGCATAATCTCACAATGAACAATTATTATATATCACTATATTAATCCAATTGGGGGAAATTTAGCAATAATAAATACATGTTTTTATTTTTTCATTATCTTGTTGAAAGTTCCAATAATGACCCTTTTATATTTCCGTCCTTTGCAGGCACTGGTAAATGGTTATTACATTTCAAAGAAGTAATGATAGCATGCACTTGAACAAGGATTCCAGGGCCTTTGGAGGACAACAGGCCCACAGCAACACAGATCCTCCACTATGCTTCATAGGCATGATGTGCTTCTATATAGTCATTCTTTGCTTTATTGCAAACCTTTTTGGAGTGGTTTTGTCAAAAAGCACCATCTTAGAGTCCTCTGACTAAAAGGCAGTATTCCATTTAAAGCCCATGTAGAGTTTCATTATGATTATGATGGTAGGATGGACAAACGTCTTTTTGTCATAACTTCCAAATAGTTGCTATTAAAGCATCTTGGAGTCCACAAGATCAATACTAAAGATACATTTTATATCTAAATTCAACATGGCAGTCAAAAGGAGAGGTGTTTTGGAGTCTGCAGTTTTCCTAAATGTTGTAACACGGTTTATCTAAAAGTTGAACAATGCTGAGCCTTCGCAGCTCTGTTATTGGTGTGTAATACTTGCTCATCAGAGCACACTGTTGATTGAGAACACACAGGAGGCAGAACTCTTCATCCATCCTGCTGGGATGGAAAGCAGAGCTCATTGTCAAACATTACTTTTGGAAATGTTTTTTAATTTTTTAGATGTGCTTGTGTTGAATTTGTTAACGCTTGCTGGTTTTTTTAAATTATTATTATTTGACAGAATGGATGTAAATGTTAACTGAGATCCAACCTCCAAACTTACTGCACCCCAGATTTCTTCAGGTCTTATAAAGGCTCTTTAAGTCTTTGTTTATGAATGATTAGAAGAAGACTGAATCAGTGTTATTTCCCTGTCAGACGGTACATCTTCATCACCTGGACTTTTTGTAAATGTCCCTTTTCTGTATTAAAAACTTATGAATTGATTTTAACAGGCTGACCAATGTAACACACATGTTTATTTTGTTATAATTATTTGACTGGAATGACAGCAGGTCCAGCAGAAAGGCCGGATCTGTATTAATAGAACCTGCTGTGATCCCCAATATGGTGAAAACTACACGACTACTACAGTAAGATGTACAGTTGACTGTTTTGTACCAGTGTAAAACTGTACCTTCTAGTGTAGTTTTGAATGTGAAGGTCTTGTTCTGTTTGACACTGTGTAAAGATAACAAAGACCACTTGTTCTCCCAAACAGTCAATGTTCAGCTGCAGAGCTTGGGCCCTGAACTGTTGGATGATCAACAAAGCTAATGCAGCAAAAGGAAACATGGCACATCTGTTCATATTACCGTTTAAGGAGATATTTGTGTAGAATCAGGGCATGTAGTTTACAGAACAGCAAAACTATCAGGGATCATCTGCATATAAAACCACCTGAGATGTTTTTAAAATCAGATTGTAAATGTGTCTGTTTCAGGAACTTCATGTTTCAGTAAACATGTAGAAAAGTGAACTCCATTTTCACACCTACAGTATTTAGTTGTACATTTCCAGCCTGACCCAGCCACTGTGGCAAACATCCTGCTTGGCCGATCTTCAAGACAGATTGTTTACTTTTCTGTTCCAATTTATTAATGAATGTATAAATTAGAGAATGTGTTTTGTAAGTATTGTGCTGCCATAGACATCAGCAGCCTTAGTAAATGTTCAATGTGCTGCAGTTAAAAGCCAGGTTGATGAAGCAGCTATAAGATAGCAACAATTAGAAGGTTGTGTTGATAACCATCTGTGTTTATTAGTGCAGCTGTAATAAAACCTCCTCAGGTTTCTGAAAACACTAGCAGATTTCAGCCAAATCTGTTTAGCACTGTTACTCACTCAGTAGAGCATCGACTGGTGATATAATATGATAATCTCCACTTCATTTGAGCCAGGTGTGCAGCAGCAGGAAAACAGCTACACCTGAGGACCAGGGTTGGGATCTCTGGTTTAAAGTTTGCCTTTGCCCAGGGATCCAGTCAGTGAGAAACGCCTTAGTAAAAAGAAAAGACGCCTTTTGTCTCGGACAGCATTAAGTTTGTGGGCTTCACCAGAGTGGTGTTGATATAATACATTCAAATATTAATTTAATTAAATAAATCCACATCATAATGTGTCAAATATCCATAAGAAGGACAAATTCTGTTTTTCCAACTAAATAAACTCTAACACAAGAAAGCAAGGAGATTCTGTTGTACTCAGATTAAAACTGATTGAAAATATTGATAATCAAACATGAAACAAAGATACAGAGTTAATTCTACTCTAGAAATAGCAAACAAAGATGAAAAATAACATTTTATGAAATATTTTGTGACCGGTCTGACTGTGATGGTCAGAGGGAGAAAGCAGGAGACAGGTTTTATCTCTTTGAAGTTAAAACTTGTCTGGACACAATCTGGCTTTTCTGCTCCAGGAGCAGCTCTACTTCTGTCTGACTGGAACTCACTAAAAAAAAAAGGCAGGAAATTCTGGTTTCTGGTGGGGTACTGTTGGACATATTTATGACTCCATATTGTGAATTTGAAACCTATGTGATGTGTAAGGCATGGAAGGAAATTAAAAACATTTTTTGCAGAGGTCTCAGAATAAACAGAAAAATTTAGAGAAGCAAGTGATGGAAACATACAGTCTGACAAGGTGATCCATTTTCTTGTTGAGTTGGAAAAACAGAACTTTCTGCCTCTTTGGTTTTTTTGTGTGTGTCAGATGTCAACTGACGGTTTCTGGGGAAGGAGCCAATATGAGGTGCAGATTAACCAATCAGAAGCAACATTGGGATACAACAATGAGCACATCATATTAAACAGCTAATACATCTTGTTTTATTTTTTTCTATCTTTATATAAAACAGAGGGACACACTGACCAATATTTAAATTAACTACTCATAGAACATTTGTGATTAGTTATTTACAGCTATGGTTGGTAGTGCAGAGTAATTCAGGTTACATCATTACCTTGATGTAGGTATAAGGTATCTGTATTATCTTACACCTATGTTAAGGTAATGAGAATGTTCTAGGCGTAAAACTGAATGTTTGTAAAAAAAAAAAAAAAAAAAAAAAAATGAAGGAAAAAAAACATGTACTTAACTCACAATTGATTGACTGCCAAGCACTTTGCTGTAATCCATTAGTACCATTATTTAATTCTGAAATCCAACAAACTATGATGAATCACATGCAGTAAAAGCATAAAATGTCATATTCATCTTCTAAATAGTACTAAAAAGACATCACAAAGGAACAAAACAAAACAAAAACTATGATGGGGATTCAGGCAGACCCCAGGAGCCAAAGTAGCTGCTCTTAGCAATGCTTTTACTCTACTGCATCAAAGTCCATTTACTACCCAATAAAATAGAATGTTCTCTTATCAGCATGTATCTTTGATTACTTGATGGACACTAAAATAGGACCAGAAGGAGAAATAGGAAGAAATAAATGGGGTCTGTTTTCCCTGAAATGACTGAAAGTGTTGGAGCTCTGGTACTCATCTGCTCTAGAAGTGCCTGGGCCATTTCTCTGTTATATACTGGCACTCAATGACTTGATGAGATCAAAGATTAAACCCAACTAAGAGTATTTTAGTTATTTTCAATAATCAACATTTGGTAGGTCAACTTGTTTCCATGTTTCTTCTTTGTGTGAAGAAGAAACGAGTACATCACAAGACAACTGAATCACTGCTCCGGACTTTTACTTTCAGTCATTTCTTTATTGGACCTGAGAAAGCCTGTTGACTAAACCTCAGCTGAACTTTAGAAAACTGAACTAGTGATGACTCCACAATCCCACCATGCATCTTTCATGACTTGTTACGCCATGCAGGACAGTGCTGGCTGAACTTTGTTAAATGCTGTGTTCATACTGAGCTTCGTAGAGAACCATGCAGATGCTTTATGCCGCGGTGCGATGCAGCATATTCTGTACAGGCTTCCTGCTGCAAACCACCTGCTGGTTTGTTACTCTTTATGAATAAACAACCTGCCTGTTTGTATGTATTTATACATGTCTGTTGTATTTCATTCCATAACGGTGCTTTCAAACTGTTTGAATGGTTTTCCACCAGGTGGCACTATAACTCTACATCTTTGAGTTCAAGCAAGCAATATCAAAAAAGATGAATGTAGTAATGTTAAGACTGTTTTTTTTTACATATTGGAAATACTTTCAGCTAAATTAATTGCATCTCCATTTTAAGTTCAGAGTTAAAATTACAGAAAGGCAAAGCACAATTCAAAAGTGTTTTCTGTTGTTCTTCTAGTACCTAGTGGGGATTATGACTGGATTATGATTATTAGTAGTAGCAGTATTACATTTGTATAACTTGTCTGAAAGTACAGTATGCTTACAGTATAATAAATAGTCCATATGCCCTATTAAAATGGCAAGAATTCTGTTAAAATGTGATAATACCTGTTTCCACTCCCCTGAAGTACACAAGCTACACCAATTCAAATGACACATCAGTCTATTTTTTGAGCAAACACATGGGTTAGGTCAGTTAGAATCGTCCTTTCTTTTTGATTTACTAAACTCCACAGTAACGACCCTTGCAAAAAAATCCCATAAAAATCACATGTGACTTTCACTGTGATCACATGTGGTTCACACAAATTTTTATATGTGAATGATGTGAATCACTTGTGAAAGCACATGAATATGTGTGATTTTGGAGCGTTTCGTGGTAAAATCACATGTGATTCACATGTGAATCACACATTTCCACATGAAAATCACATGTGAAAACGTGATTTTTTGGTGGATTATGTGATCACGTGATTTTCATGGGATTTTTTTTTAAGGGGAGAGAAAGAATGTCAGAGATGTATCTATTAATATCTTCATAATTAAAAGCTTACATACAGAAGAATTACTAAAGCAAAGTCCAGATGACGATCTTGTGGCTTTGGGCACCTCTACATATGAATATCTTTTTATCTGAAATGTGCAGACTGACCCCAGAACAAAAGTCAAAGACTTTCTGGTGAAGACCCTGGTAAGACAGTGGCATTGAAAGGTCACTCAGAGATGAGGAAGTTATTTCTCCAAAAGAAACATAAAAACAATCACACTGCAGTTTAAAAATACAAACAGGGCAAAGATCTTGAGCTCTGGAGTACTTTTCTCCATCTCCCTTTTTTTAGGTAGAAAAAATGGGGCAGTTGGAATGGTAGTATCATGTTGTTGGGCTGTTTTGCTGCAGGAGGAAACATAAAACAAATGACCTCACGAGGAAAGAATGTGATGTGGAAATACTGAAGCAACATATAAAGACATAAGCCAGGAAGGTGAAGCTTGGACACAGATTGGTCTTCCAAACAGACTGTAACAGCCAAAGTGGTTACAAAGTGATTTAAGGACAACAAAGTCAATGTTCTGGTGTTAAACAACATTTTAAGCTCAGTTAATTATTGAAAGTAGTTTAAAAAGTTTGTATGTAAGGTAACCCAGCAGTTTGCATCGAGTCATTGACTTGCAGCATTCTCTCCTCCTGAACCAGCAGGTAGCCACAATCGCATTGTGTCATTGACATCTATGCAGTCTCTCACACTGAGCATGCATGTAGGACCAGTGGAAAGGAAAAACCCCACTTTAACAGGGAAAAACATCCAGCAGAATCAGAACCTGGATCAGTTCAAGCAGTCACTGTCACAACTGACTGGAGGTTTGAGGAGACAGAGCAGATATAAACAAAGAAGCAGATGAACGGATATAGGATTATTTTTGATGTTCATGAAAAAAAAAGATAATTGTTGTAGAGGGAGAGCAATTAGCTGATGGCAGCATTATCTCAGCCGTTGCCTTCCTCCAGGAAGGAAACACAGTCAAACAGAACGCTGTGTGTAATCTTATAATGCGCTCCTCACTCCTCTTTAGTTTCAGATGATCTGAATGGTCTTATCATAATATTGGTCAGCTGCTCTGATATTGTTAAAATTATTCTCTATCAGTGATAGAGAGTAATTTTTCCCTGATAGAGCAGTAAAGTAGCTGACTAGCTGCTTTACTGCTTCACTGAAAACTAAGTGATTTCTCATCCATCTCTAATCCAACTTCTATTGGCTTCATTTCATAGCAGCATCTTGCCAATGCTTCATATTTCATTTGAAAATCTTCTGCAGTGCTTCTGGCCTAAGCTCTACATCAGGTGGTATATGGGCATGAATCATCTGACAAGATTCCTTCAAGAAAAAAAAAAAAAAAAAAAAAAAAAAAGAGAGAGAGAACACACGTCATATGCTTGAGGCCTTTCTGAAGGCTCAGAAAAGTCTTAAACAATAAGAAGAGGCCTTGGTTAGGGTTTGAAAAAATAATATGTTGGGTTAGGGTTAGTCTACTTGTCACTTAAAACTCCTGTCCAGTTGGTTGTCCTAAAGTAAAAGGAAGAGCGACTTCACATACTGTCTAAATTCAATCATGACAACCACACAAAAGCAGAAAAGCAGGTTACAGGACATTTCAGCTTTAATTCATTTTTATTGCAGTCACCTAAAAGCAGCTTAGGTGACTGCTTTTGAAAGTTTTAACATGTATTTAGAGTTAATTTAAATTGATTTAAATGTCCATCAATAGTGGACCTCGGGGTCTCAAGGTGTTGCAGCCATTATCACTATGCAGATGGTAAAAATATGAGTGAAACGTGAGATGTTGAAAAATAGTTGAGCATAAGTATTGAATCCACATTGAAGCCTGACATTGGAAGTGGTTGATCACATACATGTTGAATCAACGTTAGGGTTTCAACCATAACTGTCACTAACTCCAAATGCAAAGAGTCCAGAATTTGTATTTGTCCCCTTTGTGCTCATGTCTCATGTACAAACCCCCAGATACAGGGGGATTTTCCCCCATATCCAGACTGCTCCCCACTCTGAAAACCTGCGCTAACTGCTTTCTGCTAATTCATCTCAGACCCCCAAAGTGAGCATGGAATATGTTGGGGTAAAGGGATCAGAGTCAGACTGTAGAGATGAATGAAAAATGAATGGAACTCAATTCAAAGTCTTTGTGAAGATAGAAAGACTGTGTGTGTGGTTGTGTGTGTGTGTGTAAGTTCATGTATATGAGAGTACTTCATTTATCTTAGCAGATGTAGCTCTGTTTTGATTTGCGAAAAAATGTCAATAAAAAACAAACGCACACACACACCCACCAGCTTGTACATTTGAGGAGGCTGTTGATGATTACAAGGACATGCAGTTACACAGCAGGGAGACTGTTTGATCAACATGTGCACACATGTTCCTTTAACCACATTCAGGCTCTCTTGTTTGGTCGTATGAAGAGGAAGTCATAAAACTCATCAGCTGTCCGTGCTGACATTCATTGCATTTCACCTGGCTCTGACCCACACATCATGTCCTAATTTTCTACAGGATTTAGTATTGAGTGTTTTTAGTTATTTAGTTAATTAGTGTATCCTGGTAATTGATGGCATTACATATCACTATTTCACAGTATTTTCACTAAAACAAATACTGATGAAGTTTGTGTTATCATAGAATGTTCTAACATTTGAAAAATGTTGGGCATTGTACAGCAAACCTTTTTTTCAGAATAGTTTTAGTTGACTACAGTGTGTAATGTATGCGCAGTGAAAACCTATTCTTGTTTTTAATTGCACTTTTTTTCATAAAATGTTATGACCGTGAAGGCCACAGATAAGGACAGTAGTAAGGTAACTCTGAGTATCTTTAAAACATTTGCTTATTTCAATCCAAAATGATTTGTTGGGCAATTATTCCGGCCCAATGAAAAAGAATTAAATGCAGATTGCCTGTATAAGAATGTGTTCATTTAAGTTAAAGTGTACCAAACCCCCTTCTTAAAGCATAACCTCGCTCTTGGCAAATTTTGAAAAATTCCAAGAAAGCGACATTGTTGACAGCTTCACGTCTGTCAGCCTGCCCAGGGCAGCTGTGGCTACCATCCGGTAGATTAGTCTCATCAGCGCATGAATAATCCCTTTAAGATTTCAATTTGAGATATAAAGGGCTTTATAAATAAAATTGATCATTATTATCATCTTATTATCATACAACAATGAGGTGGATGAGAGATATTTTTTTCCCAGAGTTCACCTCTGAGGTGAATGGGCTGCAGCACACATTTTATAATGTAGTCGGATCTCTGGACCAGTGAGTCCATCAGGGCTGAACTCATATATTAGTCCCTGCATGTGGCATCCACATGAAGTCAAACTATGATGAGTTCACTTCCTTTCCAAGTGCAGACAGTCTAACAGCTTCTAACAGCTGTTTGTTTGATGAGGCGTTCTTCTGTTCAGATTGTGTGGGACATAAAAAATAGCAATCAGTTTGGTATTCTTAAGTCCTGTTTGGTCAGACTGGCAATGTTAAATGATTTTGTCACATCTGTTACTCCCTAGGTGTGTTACTCACAGTTACCCTATAAGCTAAATGACTCAGTGGAAACTAAAATATTTGTTTTTCTAAGAACAAACTAAAATAACTGAATCAGTACTAAGACTGAAATAGTAACTCAATGACATAAAAAGCAAAGAGGTCTTAAAAATAAGGAACTAACAACTGACAGTCTTAAGAGTTTTAAATAAAGGCAACTGGACTACTCTTATCTTGAAGACGTAATCCCAGAGGATGCTTGAGTTTTATATATTCAGATGGAACTATCAGACCTATAAGTTGTAATCAGGAACAATCATAACAGCTCACTGGTAGACTTGTATTATTCCACTGATAGACATCTATCAGTGAGCTGTGGATCAAAGGAGGGTAGAAAGTCTGTTTGACTGAGGGGAGAAGAGGAGCATGCTGAGCTTGTTCCTGAACTGATCCCATGTCAGAATGAGTTCAGTCCATTGGCTCCATCCAGATGTTTTTTATTACTCTGTCTGACTGAAGCTTGTGATTTTCTTCATCCATGGCCACGCATCAATGGCATGGTTCTGCTGGAGCTTGCTCTCCAGCTTTTTTCCTACAAAACTTGCAATGCAATCACCTTGCTATCTATGATCTTTACTTATATAGTCTTCAATCATTTGCCTTGATATCCCAGTCTTACAATTCTAGGTCTCATAGGTGCTAACATCAAACTATTGTACAGAGTTAACCCCTTGGACCTTTTAGAATCTATAAATAAGTCTGCAGCCATGTTGTTGTACAGGTTAAATAAATATTATTAGGGCTTAATTAGTAAAATGGCAGCAAATTTGACTTTCTCTCCTCTGGTCTGTTTAACAGCTACAGTCTCAGATCAATTCAGCCCTCCAGGACTGTCAGCAGCAGAAACAGCAACTTTATACCTGTTGGGGAAAATGTACTGCCGTACATTTACTTTGCATTGTCCCCACATGATGGCAATGATAGAGTAGGATCCAATTAAATTCTGGATTACTATGTTGTTATATAGTGTTTTAAGATCTTGTTTTAACTTTGAGCCCCTGCCCCTCCAAAGGTCTCTGCACGGCCCTGATGAACATAAAGTGGGAAAGCAGGGCGGAAACTCAATTTTATGGTTGCCAAAAATTAGCCTCCTAGTTGTCCAGTTAAACATTAAAAGTTTAACTGACTGTACAGATGGCAATGTGATGCACTGAGAAAATGTAAGTCTTAGTGAACAGAGTGATTGCAGAAATCCTAACAAGATCACTGTGAGGGTGAAGCTGAAGTTTTTCCAACACTGAACTCCAAACACACCACATCACATTGCAACTGTTAGTTTCTTTTATACTTCATTTACTGAAACATATAAAAGCAACGTCAGCATACGTAATGACATCAGCTGTATTTGCAGGTGTAACTTTTGCTGTTTTTAAAGCTGCTGCATTGTCCTTCTACTCATAACTTATCCTTTATATTTATGACATTTCTTGACAGGAAATTTTAAAAAGCATGGTTGAAACTTTTCACTTGTAGTGCCTTGCCTAAATATGTACTCCTTGAAGAATTGTCTGCCAAATTATATCCAATAGCATCAGTGTATTATGTGAGTTTTATCTCATAGATAACAAAAATAGTATTACCACAAAGTGGAAGGAACATGAGATGAGCTTTTGTATTCATTCCCTAAAGCTAATATTTTTGAAGAACCAGTTTTTGCTACTATTTACAGCAGCAACATTTTTCTGCTATATCTTTACCATCACTGCACATTGAGAGACCATAATTAGTGTTTTTTGCCAAACATCTAAAACTTAGTTAGAGGAATGAAGTGTTTATGAAGAGTAATGTTTTAGTCCGATTCTCAATTGCATCTAGTGAATGCATTAGTGAGCAGCATTATCAAGCTTATACTTTAACCATTATATTGCAGCTTTGCCTAGATTGCTGCTGTCCTACTTGAAGATGAATATATATCCCACTCTATCAGGTTTTCTTCTAGAGCTGCCCAGTGTGAACATCCACACACCTATCAGCTCTGAGCAGCGTGCCTCTCAGACCTGACCGTCATAGTTTATTCAAAGAGGAGAGAGGAAGAAGATGTAATTACATGAGATAAATGATGAAGGTTGCTCTTCATCAGAGGAGTCTATTGCCAAGGAAAATGGAGACTCGATGTTGGGGATCTGTCTCTATATTAAGCAAAGCAGGGGGGTAGAACTAATAGAACAAAAAACACATTACTTTTAGTAATCAAGTTCCTGTTTAATTAAATTTGAATGTTTCTGAGATTAAACTGGTTGAATTTAATGATGCAGATTTTCATCTGACATACATTAAGTGTGCAGAAATACTGGGTAACTTACCTTTAGGCACAAATGACCTTAATGGTCTTCACTTCTTCTGAGAAGCTGCAGCAGGATCTTTGTTTTATGAATGTATGTTTTTTCCCTTCTTAGGCTACTACCCCGATACCCAATGCCAGATAAGCAGAAGAAGAAGATGGATGGATGGATCCATTTGCTAAATCTGTCACTATGTTCTAACAGTATAATATGAGACAGATAATCTGGGATTTTTTTAATAGTATTTCTACCTTGTTCCTGTGGTCCTACAGCCACCTGCAGAAATGTTCCCCTCTCCAGGTCAGAGACAACCAATCAGACCCAGGAGGAAGGTTTTAGTACTGTCAACCAGGCTCGTGTTCACGCTGCTCACACCTCTGACTGTTGATAGTCAGTTACCAACTGACTATCATGATTTTAATGGGATACAAAATACATTAAAAGAGGGCAGAAAAACATGAGGACAATTAGTTGGGGGTAGAGAGTGCATGACAGCAAGAGACAAAATGTTCTCCATGACTCCCAACTATGTCTATCGTGAACCATCTATAAGTTGCCTCCCTACTGAATCCAAATTAACACATTAACTCATGTTCACAAAAAATGATGGTAAACCAAACATACATTTCTGACCTGCTTGAGTCAGATACTATAAAAGATTATTGCTTTGTGACCTGCCACACTGTGGATCACAGAGCAGTAAATAGAATTATGCTCACAGTAAAAAATGCAATGTTGAAGAAAAAGAGAAGCTGACAGCAATCCAAAGGAGATGAGTGAATGTAGAAACTTGCAGGAGACCTGGGAAAATGAATAGCTTGACAGTCTGTGTGCAGTCTGTGACCCGGGGCAACATGCATTATATAGTATAGGATGAATTAAGCATTGCAATATTTATGTAGATGTATGCTCGCTCGAGAAGTTCCATGCAGAGAATGTTTTCAGTAAATTTTTATCTAATCTTAAGTATGTTTCAGTTGGCAAATAGTGTGAGACAAACCTGCTTTTAGAATAGAGCTACTACTGTGTAATACACCAGAGAGAAGCAAAGCAACTGTTGGTTTTAGTTTGAATAAATGTCAACAATATATCTATTTTCTTCCTTTCCCATTCAGGTGTGCCAGTCTTCTCTTAGGTTAAACATCTGTGTAGTTCCCTGGGACACGGTTCTTTTCAACGACACGACAACTAACAACATCCGCAACAGCCGAGTGGCAGCCAGCAACCAGGCAGAGCAGAGAGCTGCCATGGCTGCAGACAAACCCAGCACGACACTGGAACTGCTGCAGGGTCAGGCTCTTCCCTGTGGATAGGATGTACAACAACAGAGGCTACTATGAAATAATGATTCAGAAATGGAAATGAAATATCTACTCTATTTCACTCAGGTATGTTGAAATCTGGAGTCAGGTAGGTGGCAGCAGACATATGTTGTGCCACTAAATATACAGAAGCACAAAAAAAACAAGCTCACCAGTAATCTAAAGCTCACCATTGGACCCTGTCTCTTAATGCCCCGGGATCTTAGCATGACTCTCCTGACAGCGAGAAAACGCCTGGGGGCGGGGTGACGGTCTTTACGAAACCACAAAAAAAGAAGAGAAAATCATAAGAAAGTCTGACTCCTTAGAAAAAGATATATAGAACGGTAGAATGATTTTTAATGCCTGATATATTGCCAATGTGAAAAGTGTGTTGTTGCTAAAATTGTAACACCATGATGATGTAAAAATAACATAGCTGTGCATTTTGCTGAAATCACTATTCTGATGCCTCATGTACTCGTAGAAAATAGAAACTCTGCAAAACCTTTTGAAATCATGCTGATTCAGCAAAACTGCAGCTGCAGCTGGTCTTTGCAGTTACAGCCAGAGGATCTTCTTGATGTTCCACATGCAACAACCATGAAGCCAGTCAAAGTTTGACTTCTCTAGTTTAGTATGAGCTGCCATTCCACTCTGAACTACTTGTACTTGTCGAACTGTGGCCTCTCTCTTTAAAGCTGTTGCGCTAGACTGAAATCCTAATTTTCACTGCTTTGTGAGTCCTGTTAATGAAACATATTAAAAGTAAAGTTTAGTCTGTGTTACTGTTACGGCAGTTTCCCAAGCTTTTAGTTCAAGATGTGGTTTGTGGAGGCAGCACTTGCAACCATGTTACCCAAAGCACTTTACGACAGTGATGGGGTGATTTTAAACTCATTGGGTTGAAAAAAAAAAAATCTGCATTGTTACCACAAATTCAAGCTGCCTCTGAAGATGGTGAACTGAGAGTCGTCTCCACTCTGATTCCATGTCACTGTTTCATTGTTTTAAGCGGACATTTGGTCCGAGCACTGGGAAGTATAAATACACTGTTCTTTATAAGTTGTGTGAACTTGTGCAAAATGCAGGTGTGCTAAGAACCCTCCAATGCTGGCCCGAAGAAAGCAGACATAAACTGTAGTGATTTGTTTTTGTTATTTGCCGCTGTTTCACTCCCCATCAATGCCTTGCAGGGGTCCCCAAAGTCGGTCCCTGAGGGCCGGCATCCTGCATGTTTTAGGCCAATTTCGGCTGCTGCATATAAGCAGGTCTCCACCTGCCACGAGGCTGCTTGTGTCGTGACGTCGAATTCATCTGCTTCCTTTGTTTGTTAAACTGTGCTGGGTAAGTGTGGCTGTTTGATTGTTTGTCAACTTTAATTGTAGCCACTAATGCAAACTGCTATAGTATTCGTCAGCAGTTGTATTAATAATCTACTCTATTTTTCTAGTCTCCCGATGAGTCTCTGATTAGCATTACACTTCAACTGACACTCGCTGCTGATTTGCCTATAAAGAAATGTTTTAAAAATCCGACCTGAACTTTCCCCTGCTGCCGGGAGCATTGATGGCTCTGTTAATGGGATAAAGTACAATATTGTAGTGCTATTGTATCACTGTTTTACTCATATTGTTTCATTTTTGTCTTTCTTTCAGGGACTGAGGCTTCTGTGGTGGTGGTGTCTTGTCTTGTGTGTTTTGTTGGAGCACCTTTATTTTGTGTGCCGTGTTTTTGTAGTGTCCAGGGTGATCTCTTTTCTTCGCTGGTTGTTGCCCCTTTCCTCACTACTCCCACCCCATTGGTAAGCCCTCAGTTGCCTTTGAAATTTAAACATTTTATTATAATCAATTTTGTTAAAAAGGCATTCACTGTTTTAACCATTTAATTTCAGGTTATTGTTAATTTGAAAAACATATTGAAGTTATATAGATTTTTGTAGAACATTTCCAGTAGAACTTACCTGTGTCCTTATTACCATTATATTTTCCCGGAGTTATTCCAGGTGACGTTGTTGGTTTCCCATATTGTAAACTTTAACATCTTACATTTGGGTTTCATAATAAAGGAAATCCACCCCAGGTCGCCACATTAGTATGAGAGGAATGACTGTGACAGTGACTACAGTCACAGTCATGACGCAGGGCTGAAAGGAAGCAGAACAACTTTTTGTTAGTAGAGGAGATGAAAGGAAACGGAAAATGTGTTGAAAGGAAAGTGGGATTAGAGCCGACACAAAGAGGGGGATGGAGAGATTAAATGAGAAGCTGATTGGAGTATATGAGGTAATGCATTATGACAAGTCAACAAAGGTAAGAGAAGCACGTCTGGTTATTCATTAGTTAGAGTGATATTGAAACATACTTGAAAGACTCAGATGCTATCAGCCGTTAAAATGCACCAGACGTGAAGCAGCTTCTGTTTTTGTCCATTAACTCTGGCTTTTATGGTTTACAGTGGTCTGTTAAAGCTGGATGTTTGTGTTCTTTGCACAAAAGCAGACAGAAGAAGGGAAAACGCTCGCTGCTCATTAGTTTGATACCAAGAGATGTCTTAGTAGTGTAAAAATATCCATGTAATGGATTGAGGTACAGGTGAGGGTAAAGGATGTTGTCCATTGTAGGGTAAAGTGGTGTGAATTTATCAACAAGCCCAATTTCTTCAAGATGGACATACAACAGGTCGAGTCCATAAGGCATAGCACATTTTGTAGCAGGTTTTTGTAGCAAATTGCAACAGGCACTGGTAGCAGCATGAACTAAAACTGTTCATGTTTTGGCTTCTGAGAAAATAGCCCTCTTACCATCAATTCTTAAACTACAAATTAGACACAAATTATTGATTTAGTGTAAAACACAATCATTTCTGCACTATTTACACTGTGAACAATGCAGAGGTAAAACCCATTTCCCACTGAATGGGTTGACTCCCACATAAGTTACAGACTTCTTGTTTGGGTCACACTGACAGGTTGTGCCAACCTCAGATGTGAAGCATATTGGCTAAAACTTAAAAAATGCCACCCTGTTATTCCCTGAGTGCAGACATTAATACAGTAACCCTTTCTGTTACTGATAAATACTCACCAGTAAAATAATTTGGTCATTTAGAAACTATCTGAAAGCATCTGTACTAATTATAATGACATCTATATTATTTTGTAGCTCTGTGTTATTAAACTTATCCATCCTCGAAGTTTTTTTTATTTTTTATTTTTTTATTGAGAATAGACATACACAAAAGATCATGCGGCTTTCTAAATTATGAACATGAATGCTTCTTTATGATAAATTGTATGACGTTAATCGACACTAATTAATTTTTTATTCAGTTATTTATCATCCTCTAATTTTATCAAGGTATACTCTTTCAGTTCGATGAGCCATCAGCTTCCTAAGCTCTCAATAGAAGCAACAGATGGAGTCTGCTCTGGAGATCAAGACAGTTTGAGCTCAACCTACTTTGTTTTAATTAAATTGAAATGTCTGCAAAATGAAAGGGCCTGTCAAAATGTCTGACTTTAAATCAATCTCCTTTTCATTAAGATATTGGATTTTGTTTTCTATTTTCATTTAAAGTTGACATGCATTTATTTGAAGATGGTCCCAGTACAGTCAATACAGCTTACCCAGTTATTAACCAAAATGTGAGGGTTTTCTTTTCTTACTTATTGGATCTGACTCTGTCATGTCAGATCCACTCTTATATGTACAACAGTGATGAGTTTAACTTCTGTTGACAAACAGTTATTGTTATCGTTAATCAAATGTGATAATATGAGACGTAGACGTGCTGCAGTAAAACCACTACTAACCTCATAAAAAATAAAATGTTTTTATAGCTTTTCAGTTTTTATAGTTTTCACATTTCTAGACTACTAGAATAAAACTAGATTATCATAAATGCTTTGGTACTCATTTTCAAAGTTGAGGGTGATGAGAAGACCTGCAGTGTAACTATGGAGGAAGTTTGTGAGTCACAACATGTCAAGGTATGGTAAAAAATTATTAATTGGAGAGATGAGTAATGGAAGCTAGTACAAAACTGAAGACATGTGGATGACAAGAGTTAGATTTTGTGGCCTTCAGTATTCAACTTTTCTGACCCAGACTACATTGCACACACAAATGTTTACAATGCTTTTACACTGCCTGTAAAAACACAATATATGTTTTTCTTTCTTGCTTGCTGAAAAGCTGGAATAAAACCACTCTGGACATCTGCTGTCTCCAGTGAGAGATATTTCTTCCTGTGACCGAGGGTTTCTATCAAATATTGATGCAGGCTGTCCAAAGATAGCCTTGTATGATATCAAAGCACCATGGTTGTTCAGCCAAAGCGAAAAGTGATGCTTATCAATTCAGAGAGGAACAGCAGATTTGTCGTTTTCTTTTTTTTCTGAGGTTTTGAACAAATTACTGTGCAAAACAGCATGAAACCTAATGGGGATAAAGGTGAGATGACCCCACTTCTTTCAGCTTCCAAGTGTACATTACTTTGAGAACACCCTGATGATACAAAAAAGCTTCTGAAAGTAAACAGCCTTGCACATTTTTTTAAATATTTAACTTTCAGTCAAAAATTAGTATATTAGATTTTGTAATTTTTTTTTTGTAGTGACAGTGAGATTACAGTGTATGGCTGTAATCAGGAGCTCATCAGAGAGCGGTCATAAAAATGAACCTTAATAATTTACAGACAAGTTCATTCAGAGTTCTCCAGTCCACAACAAAGTGCTGAACCGTGTGTAACAGAACAAACACAAGTGAAAGATGTTTCTGTTGGTAACTGAGGAATCACTCTGTTTTTCACCACAATATTTCACTGTCATTGACACCTTTAATTTAAGAACTGTTATTGATCCTAATAGCATAGTTTCTCCACCAGGAGCAGCAGAAGAATTTACAATATGCCCCTTTTCCTTTGTGACTAAGAAATGGTCTGAGAGTGATAATTGTTCCTTGTTTTTCTGACTGAATTAACTGATCGTAAACAAATATGGTGGATGACACATACAGCCTCTAGCCAGACAGCTTACTTCTCAGCACCACCTCTGTCCTACAAATGGGTGTCCTGTTGGGCAGGTCATATGCTGTAAACTGGAAAATTTATAAATAAACCGGAGTGAATTAAAAATAAATTTAAAATCTCTGTGAGTTGCTTGCCTTGAAAACTGTGGGAGTTTCTTAAAGACACAGAGGCCAATTTCAAGGCCTCTGTTTAAAACAGTTACACGCATGTTTGTACCGCCACATTTTGTGTCGGTACAAACATATTTACATTCCACTCAATTAAGAGGTGTTTTTTTTCTTCTTTCATATTGTAAGTTTTATACTAAAAACATATTGTGATATAGCTTGTTTTTTTGTCATATTGCACATTCCTTATACGAAGTCATATTTCTTTTAAGTTGTTTTGATATATAAAGCATTTTTATAACAACTGAAGGTGACAGTTTCTTGACCTTGGTATAAAATGGCACGATGTGACTGGAAAATACATAATGCACCCTTCTGTTGCCTTTAACAGCATTTCAAGAAACATTCTCTGCTTTACAATTCTGCCACTACATAAAAACAGGTAAGCTTTGAGGGGACGTTCATCTGTCACTGTAGTGCCTATTAGTTGTTGCTAAGATTGTGGAAGATCACGTTCATTGTGAAGCACACGGTGTTCACTGTTTCCCAAAAAACATGTGGAATTTTGATTGAAATGATCACAATGAACCTCTGCACTGTTGATGGTTTATTTCAATATGCGTTTAAAGAGGTACAATTCAAGTCTCTGACTAGTTAAAAGCGGTACTTACTAAGAATGATTCATCTGCATGTGTGACCATTTTGGATCTGCTCAGTTCTGTTAGGTTCATTATGTTTTGTCATTGTTGATGCTGACCAGATCCTGGTCATAGAGAGAGGAAGGTAAGGAGTGTGCGTGTGCGTGTGTGTGTTTGTGTTACACCTGAATGAATGTGTGTCTCCTAAATGATGGCGAAGTGGTTATCTTTAGATCAAAACTCCTGAGGGTGTTGTTGTGTGACCCTTCTGTTATCTTTCTCACAGTCAGCAGCCCTCCTATGCGCACACACACACACACACACACGCACGCACACGCACGCCTCCACACACGCACACGCCCACACCCACACTCCTGCATATATGAAATAACATTCACACTTATACACAGTCCTTCGATATAAGAACTTGGTATAAAAACTTCCTCTCACACACACACAAAAGGTAACACCTTGGTATTGATATGAGCACACACACACGAGTGATAGTGGGCTGTTGCTGTTACTTCCTCCTGCACAGCAGATACAGACTTTCCCCTGCAGGCATGTCCAGTGAAGTGTGAGCAGAAACTATTAATCTTCTGATTGACAATATCAAGTAAACACAAGCTCAATCCATTTAGTCTGTGGTGTCAGAAAACATTCAGTTTCTAACACAAAGTAGGCAGTGGCTGATGTCCAATCACGAGGCTGTCTGCTTAGTTAGGTGAGTTTGAAAAAGGAAATTCAATATAAAAATGATTCATTTGTTTGTGAGTAAACTTCTACATCTAAATCTGAAATGTTTATGACATTAAGAAATGTGAAGAAAAAATGCACCTATTTTAAGGGTTTTATTTTATGTTTACTTTTGGGACAATATACATGAAACACATTTCAAAAAACCAGAAAACATTCTAAAACTTTGAGCAGTTTTGTTTTCCCTGAACACCTATTAGACATTCTGGTATTTAGAAAACCAAGCCAGAAGGCAACCAGGGCGTCATTTTTTCCTCTTTCTGCCTGGTAACACATTTCGAGGTGTGAAACACCACTGGATGCTTTTAGTGGCTTTTTTGGATTCAAAATTGAGTACACAGTGCATAGGTCAGTACTGCAGCCAAACTGGTTCAGAATGTTGTTTCTGAAAAATGCATTCACAACTCTGGGAAAGATGTTACTGTGAGTCAGCAAAAGTTCAACATTCTCTGCTTTACAATTCTGCCACTACATAAAAGGAGGTAAGCTTTGCCAAGGGGACAGATCTGTTCATCTGTCACTGTGCCAAGCCTTTGGAGTTGTTGCTAAGATTGTGGAAGATCACGTTCATTGTGAAGCACACGGTGTTCACTGTTTCCCAAAAAACATGTGGAATTTTGATTGAAATGATCACAATGAACCTCTGCACTGTTGATGGTTTATTTCAATATGCCTGTACATCAACACAGCATCCAGATTAGGTTAAGTGTCTTGACTTGCATTACACTGGTTAGGCCTGCAAGATTTTAGAAAATCATACCATGATGACATGGTTAAATACTGCCATATCTCAGTTTTGATAATTCCATGTTTTTCCCACTTTACTCTTCTCTTTCTTCTGACATTACGATGTTTCCACATCGCATTACGATATGGAAACATCGTAATCCGATGTGGAAACACCATTGTATGTATCACTGTCAAACAGTCCATTCCTAGCACCTGGAATATCATAACCAGATATTGCATTGCTCATAAAATATTAAAATTGCACAAACTGACCAAGTTTAAGAATTTGCACATTTTTGATTGTTTTAATTTTTAACAAATTAGTTTGTTTTTCTAATAACACTTTATTTGAAGGAGTGTGCATGAGACTTACATGACACTGTTATAAACATGAAGGAGTTTACATAAATATTGTCATGAAGTGCTGCTTTAATGACACTTTAATGCAGCTTTTAATGTAAATTTACATTAAAGTGTCATTATTAACCTAATGACACTTCATGACAACAGTCATAAACATTCATGAAATCTCCTTCATGTTTATCACAGTGTCATGTCAGTCTTATCCACTCTCCTTCAAATAGAGCGTTAATGCTTTTCTGTTATACTTTCCCAGATAATTATCTCATTAGAGTTTTGAAATAATTTATCATCATCTTGCTTTTTTTCCATAAAACAAAGGTAAAAATTTAACCAGGTTGTGAGCACTGGATTACCTTCTGATCTATTTCTTCAGTAGTCTTCCAAAAGGAATAGAAAAAACAGATTTCCTGTATGCTTACAATATTGTAGAAGTATATATATAGACTTTAAGTGATCACACATAATTTAGAGAAGCCCCAGGACAACTTCTCTGCTCTTCACCTCTTGCCCCACTCTTTAGTTTCCCTCCTTCACTTGCAGTGCACTCTCTACTCTCTCTCCCATCCATCTCTCTGTTTTCCTCCATCTGTCTCTTTTGCACCAACCTGTTCTGCCTCCTGTCCTCTCTGTCTGTAGCCTCTATTTCTGACCCTCCCTGCCTCCTTCTGTCTGGCAGTCCAGACAGTAACACACTTGTGCTTTTATTAATTCATGCAAAAGTTGGCTCAACTCCGCAGGCAGGATTTTATACAGCTCAACTTTGTTCTTAAAGAAGTGCTGGTGTCATAAAGCATTACGAGTGACCTATCGACTCGCCCACCTGCCCTTATTTTAATACTCTTTAACTAAAGTGTCAGAAATGGAACTTAGTCATTTTGTCAGTATGGAGAATTTTGACTGAAATGGTTGGTGACACTACACATAAAAATAATTATTTGTTGTGTTGTTTGGATTTGTTTGTCTTATTTCTGGGTTCTCTGCAGCTATGTAGTGAAAACAGCAGAAAAGCCTCGAACTGCAAGCCGAGACACGGACCAACAGCTGCTCTTAGGACGACACTGGAACTGAACACCAACTCATGTGACAGACTGGGGACTGAGAAAGCAGAGGCAACACACAAAGAAACAACAGAAGCACTCTTCCAGGAGAACGTTCTATGTGAGAGAAAAATAAAGTTAATGGCAGAAGCATCTTGTTTGTGGCTTCATCTTTGATAAAAACACAGCAAAGCAGATACGCTCTGAGCCAGTTTTCAAATCAATGAAAGAGAGATCACAGTTATTCACAATGAAAGCTAAGTCTTATTTGTGTGTGTGTGTGTGCATTTGGGGAGATAGAGGGATTTTACAACAGAGCTTTGGATTCAACATGTTTGAATGACACACAACTTTTTATGAACTATGTGATGCAGCGAGCGCTCTGGTGGAGCCAACTGGGTGTTTTCTCAAAAACAAAACAAAAAGACAAACCATCAGCCCTCTACTACTTCCTGTTGTCTTCTTTTGCCAGTAGTAACATGTGGCTGTTGACGCTTGTGATATGAAAAAACAAAATTTCCATTGCAGTTTTGCAAACTACATCTATTTTGATTGGTCCAAAATAGACTTGGTCATTAGAGCAAAAATACTTTTTTAGCGAAAAACATGATTTTTATAACATTTGATTACATTGCGATAATTTATTTTTGTAGTATATTTGCACAATTTTATGTTTATGTTTATGGAAACACACGTAGTGTCACCATTTGTTTGCTCAGGATGAGGGATTGCGACAAGTTAATAACTTCAGACATTATTAACTTAACTTTTAACCAATCAACGACTTCTAGATGGATGTCCGTTGTATGTAGCTAAAATTGGAATCTGCTTATCTGACTGGACTGTGTTAAATGTTTTTAATTACATAACTGGAAACGAATAGGATCTGTTTTTTGTAAAGAATCCTGAGATGACATTTGCTGTGAATTGGTATAAAACACTGAATAATAAATTACTTAATTAAAGTGAATTACGGAAGAAAAATCTAAGTTTGAACATCTCTCCCCCAACATTCCAGGCCAAGCTGATGATACCACTTGTTTTGGTAAAAACATCCTGGTTGAACTAAAAGGGCTGGGATCAAAGGTTACTGTTTGGAGTAAATCTATATGAGTACCCTGAGGGTGCAGCAATGGCAACAGGGTCATAGTGCCTTGGTAGGCTAAAGCATTAAGAGTTCCTTTCACTGGCACTGAGGCACTAAGCCAGATTTCTCATTAGCAGCCCACATCATAATACCATCACCACCAAACTTTACACTTCACACACTGCAGTGAGGTAATTGCCAGCTACTGAATCCAGACTCATCCACTGGATTTCCAGACAAAGAAGCACAATAAATCACTCCAGAAACTACGTCTCCAAATATCTAGAGTTCAATGATGGTTGGCTTATCTTGCTGCATCCTAGCCTCTGGTAATGGAAGTCTTGTAACTGCTTGGCCACAGAAGCTCTTTCCATGAAGCTCACTGACTTCTGTTCATCAGTTTATCTGTTGGTGACCTCTACACTCTCTGTGACCCTGCTCTGTGACCCTACTCGCCTCTTTATGCCTGAGTTTCTTTTGTTCCTAATGGATCAGGGTTTAAGTTCTACATGTCAGATCACCACAAGTAGTTGATTGTCCACAATGTACAAAAGCTGTATTTGATCCACCTGACTGTGGGATCCCTGAATTCAATCATTTGAAGGGATAATACAATCTTTATTACAGCAGTTATATTTTCTCTGTCATCAGAACTCATCTGTGGTCAACCAGTGGACCGTCAGCAGTTTTAATCTACAGCTTCTCTTTACACAGCACACTGAGTTGTGGTATGTGCTCACTGTCATCTGTTAGCCATGCATAAAATGGTCATGTCCTCTGAATGTGGTTGATGTGTTCAAGAGGTTATTTGTTCAACAATGCAAAGTAGACAAGAGCTCTCACTTTTAAGTACTTTATTGATTACTTTGTGACTCATTGCATGCAAATGGAAACATTTCATCTAAATTACACGTCACACACTACTGGTCATCACACAAACAAAAATCTGGAACCCAGTTTCTTGCTTCTTCTTTCAGAGGTTGTTACTTTCATCAACTCCTATCTTCTGACTGAACATCAAATTGTTACATTTCCACAACAGCTCTGTGTAACAGCGAGAGGAAAAGACAGTTCAAGAGGATGTGCTTTATGGGATTACTGTTAACATTTAGACAAACATCACTGGACAGAACATTATACATCCTGTTAGGGTAGAGAACAGGTTCAAGGTGATCAGATTATGGGATTTTAGCAGACACATTCTGAAGATTTGATTAAATGCAGTAGTTACTGTGTTTTGCAGGAGGGACTGCCGTCGCTCTTCATTTTAATGGCAGCCAACTAATTTGTTGTTTGCTAGATTCTCTGTCTCTTCAGACTTGACGTTCTGATTCCATGAAATGTGTGGGTTGAAACTTTTCTTAAAATTGTTTCGAATTTTAAACACTTTTCCAAAAGTCAGACTAATTGTAAACATATTTTTAGTTTATGTTCAGTTCAAAACACATTTATTATGCTCAGTGAGATTAAATCCCAGCTGCCATAATTCTTAAACACTGTTTTTAAAATGAAACTACAAATTGGTTGCTTCAGCAATCCCTGATCTGATAAATGTACGAGTCATACTGGCAGAATGAGAACCAGCCATTACTGTCATCAGACACAATAAAATTTGTGTCCCATCCATAGAAAACCAATACACAATGGATTCAGGCTGGTTTGGTTCGTTAAAGTGACCTGCTCTCTTTTACACTTTTTAAATATTTTTTCTATGTGATGAAAGAAACATGTACAGTTAAAATCAGACATAAACCACATAGAAAGACACATACTACTTTTTCTCATTGAAATTAAATCAGACCAAGCTTCTCTAGTTTTAGATCAGTTAGAATTATCAAAATTATTTGGATTCACTAAATGCCACAAAAATGAGAGAAAGAATAAAAAGTTGACAGACAAAATCATTACTTTCTCTCTGAGCAATGATGAGACGTCCTGAAATGGTCTAAATAGGATTTCCATAGGCAATACTACCAAAAACTGACATTTATTTAAGTTTGATTATTATTACTATGACATTTTTTGTTTTTTCCATAATTATTTTATTTTTTCTGACATGTTACTTGTTCAAATAAAGAGAAGTGTTGACTGATTTAACTTAAGAAAAAATATGTCCTTTTATTTGGTGTATGTAAACTTCTAGTTTCAACTGTATGGTAATGAGAACCTTAGATAATATTTGAGACCAATTCTGAATAGGTAGAATAGAGCCAGCAGGTGTACATGGCTGCCAAGAGCAAAAGATCAAATATATTATCACTAAAATTACAGCCAGAACATGATATAATCAAGTAAAGTCCGAAGAATCCAACCTCTCTGTTTTGAACTAAAGTGAGGAATGGTTATTGGTGCACAAATGTGAGGGAGACGATCAGACTGCTTACATCACCCATGACACTGAAAACACACACATGAAAAATATACTAACTGCTTAGGTTGTAGTGGATTCCTTTAAAATTTTAATCAAGGCAGGACTGGAAGTGAACAGTTGTCAACTGCAGTAAAAGCAGAAATATCCAACACCAACCCAAACTGATCTGTAGACGGTTCCATCCATTGGAACTTCTGCTGCTGTTTGAAGGTTATCGTTCCTCATCTGTGCATTTGGGGTTTTAAGAAGTCTCATTGTGGTCACATCATGCAGTAGCAGAAACAACCATGCAAATAAAATCTGATTTCAGAAAAAAAAATTACTGAGCGTCTAAACATGCTGTGTAGACATAGCCTTAGTGTTCAGTCTACAACCCAGATCATGGTACTGATATTTAGCTTGTATACCTGAGTGTATAATGTTATTATTAATCGTATCAGACCCAATAAATACCTGTGACTTCTAGATACTCATGTCACTGAACTCACATTAGTAAGACTAATATTTAATTCAAAATGTTCATATTATTGTGTGAAAGTTGTTTTTTTTGGTGTAAATACCAATAGGTATACAGCTCCGGGAAAAAATTAAGACATCACTTAAAATGATCAGTTTCTTGGATTTTGCTTTTTATACGTATATGTTTGTGCAAAATGAACATTGTTCTTTTATTCTATGAACTACTGACAACATGTCTCCAAAATCCCAAGCAAAAATCTAGTATTTATTAGCAGAAAAAGAGAAATGGTCAAAATAACAGAAAATACAAGGTGCTTTTAGACCTCAAATAAGGTCTCCACAAACAAGTTCATATCCATTTAGAAATAACTATAAAGGTTTAACTCAGGAAGAGATCAGAAATCAATATTTGGTGGAATAACCATGAGGTTTTCATTGGGCTTCAGGGTAGTGATCTCTTCATTTTTTCCAGTGCTGTATATAGAGTACTGGAATTCCTGTAACACCTCTGTAAAGAATAAAACTAATAATGTTTTTTGTTATATTAATTGTCCACAGTCACTATGTAAATACATATATTTCAGCTTTTTTACTGTGTCTGTCTTTTTAAGAGAAGAAATTCTGAGCAATCAGAAGAAAGTTAAGGTAGTCAGCTGACACAACAATTTAAAAGTTAGATTTAAAAAGATGTGAACAGGATTCAGAGGAGAAGAAAAAAAACTGTTGAATTCAGGGCAGATTAAAATAAGATCATGGAAGGACACCGGTGTGAGGATAAAAATAGGGCGATGATTGGATCTAAAATGTTAAAGTGCCCATGAGACGTGCTGTACACAAACACACACTCTGACCATAATGTAAGCTGGTGTTGGCCCTTGAGATAGACTGTCCTTTTGCTGAACTCGTGAACACACTCCCACACACCCACACACACAGATCACATGGTGTTCAGAGCGTCCCATTGAGATGAGTAGACTTATGTCATAAAATAAACACACAGCAGTGTCTAACACAGTTAAACTGAACTTTTAACAAGCATAAGCCTCCCAAACCAAAATACACACACAGACACACACGCCGGCAAACATACACTGGAGATAAAATGTCCCTGCCTGTCCTGTTTGGATAAGTCTGTTGGTGTCTCTCAGTTGGTCCTCCCATACTTCTGATACCACAGAGCAGTCGGAAGGTTCTGGCAGCCCTGATACTCTCGCTGCATCTCACTGTCTGTAAGAGGGGGGGTCGCGTTACACGGAGCTCCTGCCAACGTCACATTTAACAGGCCGGCCCACGGCTCCAAGAGCTGAGACATCCCATCAACCTGAAAATAACAGTACCAGTTTAAGATCAGATCAGTGGAAAACCAGAGAAACAAAAAATAAAGCAAATGCGTGAAAACTTGCCTTCTCCAGGTGGTCTAACAGGCAAGTGGCAGCACTGATAGAAGACCAGCTGTTATCATCCCAGCCTGGGAACAACCTGTGGGTCTGGTGGGACTGATGCTGGATCAACACCACATTATGGTGTTTCTGGGAACTTCTTAGCCTTTTGGACAAGACCCCACTGTAGCTCTGATCTACAAACAGGAGAACCCGAGTGGCCCTGCAGCCGGCCAGGTCAGCCAGCAGTTCGCTGACTGAGTAGCGCTCCTTCAGGTCAGCCTGCTCAGGAAGAGGACAGGTAGAGACATCAAAGCAACAAAAATGAAACTGTAGCATGCTCTGTCAGTAGCATTAGTTTGTCATTTCAGATTAATGACTAAAAACAACAAGTACAAAAGGAAATGTGGGTTTCATAAACAAAGGAAGTATTTGACTAGAACTCTTATTTGACTGAAAACACAATTTTCCTGTTCAGGTTCAGCATAATCACCTTGATCACCTTAGATGTAAAAATACATTTCTTGTCTGCAGCAGACTGTAAACTGTTTTAAATTACAAGACACCTATTGCAGTAAACCTCAGTGCAAGGCTGGGTTGCAGTCTTAGATTTGTTACACAGGTTTGCTCAGTTGTCAAATCCAGCTTTTTTTTTTATCTAAGACAACAAACCTAAGTACCTTTTTTTTCTCTGCATCACTATTCATGCTTTTATCTGAATTTGCTTAGATCATGCTAAACTGAGCTTTATATCGGCCTAAATCACAAGTCACTTTCTAGGCTCCAGTTGGTTTTAAATGCTGCTGCTCGGCTTTTAACCAGTACTGGGAATCAAGAGCACATTACTCCTGTTTTGACATCTCCTCTCTGACTTCCAGAACACTTTAGGGTTGATTTTAAATTTTTTAAATCTCTGCATGTCTGACGTGCACCAGCTGTATGTTCCCTCACTGTCTTAGGTCATATCAGTTGATGTTAGTCGTCCCGAAAGTTGAGAGGTGACAAGTTCTGTTACTGTGGAGCTGTAACAGAACCGTTCCACAGTTCTGTTACTGCCCCAGAACTGTGGAACGGGTTAACATCACATATCAGACAAACTGAATCTCTTCATGTTTTTAAGTCTTCTCTTAAAAATTGGTTGTTTTATTCACTGGCTTTTAACTCAACCTGAAGTGTAGGTTTTTACAGTTATTGTCATTGTATTTGTATTATTTTTATCAATTTCCAGTTGTGGAAATCAACTCAATCAGTTGACCAAAGTAGACTTTGGGCAACTGTGTTGTTTTTAAAGTGCTTTATAAAAAAAAGATAGAATGGAATGAATGGAAAATTAAATTTTAAATTATGTTTGTTATTTAAAAGATCTTTGTCTCTTTTTATTTAATGAAATTTGCTGTTTTCAAAAAGTTTCTTTGAATTTTATGGATGGAGGCAGGAGCCAGGAAGAGTGTGCCTTGTAAAAGCTTGCAGTAATTAGTTCTGACATGAACAGCTAGAAAGCAGCTGGTCAGCAGTATTCAGATGTTTAATAATATGTATTTTCCTGGTACATAGTGCCACTTTAAACCACAATCAAGTAACTATGCTACTTTCAGTTATTATAGAAGTGCTACATGTATAAAATATGACTTAAAAGAAATTTGACTTTATAATTTAACGCTTTTAAATTGGACCTCTGCTCTTTCTGAAACTCCACCTTCAGGAAGTCATCACAACATGGCTCCTCTGTTAACCCTTCAACAACGTCTTTACCAACGTTTCACTGGGAAGTAGCTCCTATAATGAACTCAGCAGATGTTCAGCTCCACCAGGTGTTTGCTAACTGCTGCTGGCTAGTCTGAAGGAGCTGAGTGAGTAAAAAAAATATTTTAGGTAATAATAGCGCCCATTTATAGAAACATATATTTCTGTATTACATTGCCCTGAAATCAATGCAGTATATCTTTTTTTATTTCATTTGTATTACAATCCCATGTTCTCTTATGAGAATATGTTTGTATGTATACTTTCAGTTTTCACAGTGATCCAGTAGATCTACTGCATCTGATGGAAGCTGCTGTAATAAAGAACTTTACAATCACTTGTCGAGGCTGAACATTCTTAAAAAGCTGGGGGACTGCTTCATTTTCAATTTAGGAGAAGACATACTTATTTAACAACAGAACATAACAATCTTGCACAATAATAAGCAGCAAAGTAATAGGCAATAGGCAAGAGCAGCACTCAGGTACTAAGAAATGTTATATGTTGCAGTAATAAGCTCATATCCTCGCACTCAGCTGTCCATAAATCCTGGGACGTCAAAGCAGATTAAAAGTTGGACAGCACACAGCATCCCATAGCAGACCAGTCTGTTTGATATCTGGAGCAGCCAAATCCTTCAATGTCGAGGGTCAAAGTGGCTCTCACCACAGCAACATTTACATTAATATTTATGTCTCCCTCCCTTTTTTTTCTTATTATTGGCAGCAACCATTGGCTGCTCACAATCCTCCCTCACTATAGTGAGCAATGTGTGTTTTGTTTCAGTGTTTCTCTTACGATGCCATTCAGGTTGGCGTCCCACAGCAGCATGGTTCCATCAGTGCGTGTTGGTGAGTTCAGGTACAGAACCAGAGTGTCGGCACAATGCTGCTTCCGGCAAATGTATGACACATGGTTACGGATCACTGCCTTCTCTGTTGCTGAGTAGACGCCCTCGACATCTTCGGTGCACATAGAAAAGAAAGAAGAGGTTCAGTTCTAATACAGTTTCATGAGGTTTTGCTGTGCGTTGTGTAATTTATTGCATTTAGTAGAATCTTTATCAGAGATTTTTCCTGTTTCCATCCAGACCGGGTGAAAGAAAATACATCTTCTGTTTTTGAACTGCTTCGTTGCTGAAATGTCCTACGCAAATAAACTTGATTTCTGAGTTCCAGTATTTTAACATATGATTCTAGAATTCTTTTTCAGAATATTTTTCTACAATTAAACCGCTCATGGCTGCAGGATGTTGGAGTAGCTCTGTTACCCTATTTTTGACTTATTCTTTTGTAGACTTTTGAAGATGCTAAGTATGAGCTGTGACAACATTTATTTTCCATTTTAGGTAAATAAACTATTGTTGAATTGAATTACTTTGAATATAAAAGACAAATGGAAATATACAGGTTTGAATGCTCTTGGGACTAAATCCATTGCAGAATTTCTTTCATCTATCAACAAAAGACCAGGGGTGTCCAAACTTTTCTCATGTGGGCCAAAATTGCCAAGTCAACTGTGCTTGCAGATCAAGAAAATGTTGCTCTGTTTAGTGCTGCAGGATCAGCACTAAACATTTAGATTCTCTGTTTCCAGGTTCTGGAAGAGCTTCCTGAAAACATACAATGTGCAGAACTTGTTTAGTCAATTAAATCAGAATTGAAATTATTATTGTTCACAGATGCTTCCGAGAAAAGGGAAAAGCCTACTTAATCAGATTGTCACTTTACTTATTTCTATTACTACTATTTTGTGATAAAGTATTATTTGTCCCTGTTTTGTGCTGCATAACTTTTACCATAATTCCTGACTGGTTCTACAACAATTAAACTTTTAATTACAGGATTCTGAGTCGCTGCATATACTTTGACATAGCTTTCTGTATCATAGAGCTTGTTCATTTCCTACCTAGAAGCTGTCCACTGCTGGCGAAGAAAGTGTTGATGTGATTTTTATGGAAACCATTGTTTCTGAGCATTTTGTAGAACTTCTGAAGATTCTGAGCGTGATGCTGAAATGTCATCTGAGGCTGCCAACCACCTGTACACACAAACAAACGCACATACATATATAGATACATAAATACAGGCAGATGATTAAAGTTACACTTCTTCAGTAAATAACACATTTATGACATTGAGGAAAATGAGCAGAATCCAACTTGCCTTTGGTGTCCGTTTCAGGTTTTGTTTTGTGTGAACCAGTCCCTTAAGGTCTTTATCTAATGTATATTGATACTTTTTTGTAATTTTTTGGTACTTTATAATTTATGATGTTTTGTTCAAGATAAACTCTGAACTAAACTGTTATTAACATGGTGTTAGTCTATGATTATGAAGTCCCTAAAGGTACGGAATAGCTTCCTCTGCTGTCATTGCTAAAACTGGCCGACTACAATTCTAAAACAGTGCAGAAAAGCAACATCGTCGTTCAGAATTTCTCCTTCTGTCCACTGATTGGCCCAGTTGAATGTTTACCAGACAGAATTTGAGCAAAGGGGGGAGAAACCCCAGACTGTGCTGGATGCCAGACTTTTTTTTGAGTGGAATTGCATGGGTACTTTTTAATGTGCCTCACAGTGAAATTTGTCTTTGCATCTTGACTTTGACTCCAACCTGTGTTTGTGTCCAAAATGCTGAAATAAGTTAAAAATTCATCAAAACTTCATCAAAATTTGAACAACTTCAGTACCCAGAAGTTGTAGAAGTTATTTCCAATTGTGTTTAAAGATGTTTTAATCATCTGACAAATGGTCCAACCTGAGATGAGAACAGCATGGTCACAGGTCTGGTAGAGGCGGCAGGACAGGTGTGTGGCCAGTGGCTGCTGGTGGCAGCGCCTGGTGTTTTTATTGAGCTCACAGCTTGATACTGGGAGACTGGGAGAGCTCATGGGAAGCTCCTGGGGACACCTGGCAAACTCTGGGTTGTCTATCGGAGGAGAAAGAGGAAAAGCTCAGAAGAGGAAAACCATCACAGGGAAAGGTTGTCAAGCTCCAAAACAACTGGGCTCCCCATGAGGTCAGATCAGACTTACTGTACCCAGTTACAAACTTTTATTTCTTTAAATCTTTAACAACTGTGTTGGGAGCCAATGGCCAACTTGTTGTATAAACTATCATATAAAGTGAAATGATTGCATCAAAGTCTAATTTTGTGCTTTCTAATTACTAAATGTTATTGTGTTATAAATGTTGTGTTGTTACATGTTGACATAAACATTCCTAAAAATATTTCCCTAAAATAACTGAATATTAACAAAACCAATAAAATGGTAAGTCAAACTTACTTTGACTTACCACTCAAAGTAAGTTTGAGAATGGAAAAATAGAGGAAAACAAAAATACAAATAATGACATACAAATATGCAAAACTTTAACAGCACAGAAAGTGACTACAAAAAAATATATATTTGAAAAACTACAGTACCTTGGAAGAGTTTAAGCAAAAGAGTGAAACACAAAACAAACCATAAAGACAGACAGTTTGATAAAATGGCTGCTGGTTACTTAAATGTTTCCCTACATTGACAATGACCATTTGGATTTGGTCAGTGTAATATCTTAAGACCTATTAATAATACAACGCTGTGGATAAAATAGAGATTGTATTGAAAGCAAATGTTAGTTTTTATTCTCTTTGCTTTAAAATTATAGTTCAGCTATAAAATCTAACCTCAAGTGTACAAACAGCACCTATTCCACAGAAATGATATATTAATCCTGGGATGTGCTGTGGTGGTGCAGGAGTTAAGCACAACCCACATATGGAGGCCTTAGTCCTCCACGTGGCTGTCACAGGTTCGATTACCGGTCTGGTGATCTTTGCTGCATGTCTTCCCCTTCCTTCATTACCCACTTTCCTGTCAATTAACTATCAAATAAAGGCCACTAGAGCCAATAAAACCTTTAAAAAATAATAAACTATATATTAATCCAAAATGAAGCTATGTGGACAACATGTGGAAAATCTCAGCTCAACCCATCTGCATTCTTTAATTTTAAGAGAGAAAGTAGAATCTTTATTTAAATGCACTTGATTACCAGAACCTCATCAGTGTGAACTGAGAGGTCAAAACCTTTCCTATGAAAGTCAAAGTTTTGTCAGTTCTGTGTTAATACCAGGGACGAAAGGCAATAGTAATGAGACCAGACTTCTCCTCAGTCTAAAGGGGTTGAAAATCCACGCCTAAAATAAAACAGAGGTCAAACTGAATGGGTTAGACACATCCAAAGAAAATCTCCCTGATGTCAGGTTTTGTAAGGCTCAGAGAAACTGCAAAAAAATAATGAACTCCATCTTAGGCTCTCCTGGACTCAGTGAGCAGAGGAAATGTTAACATTCATGGCAGTAAAATTCAAATGAATTACATAAATTCCTCTGTATCTTAAAAAAAATTCTTGAGCCAAACGTGAGCCCATTTGTCCAAGAGTTGTAGCTTCACTTTAACTGTCATCAACAAGACTGTGATCCCAAACGCTGCAGCAAGTCTGGAACAGAAAGACTCTGTTTTTATACATTATGGGAAAGTCAGACACAGTGGAATCTGTTGGCTTGAACACTCAAAGTTTGTTCATAACATTATCAACTTGATGACCATTTTATTATATGATTATGCACACTGTATTTTGCTGCATATGTATCTTCTTAATGAAGTTTGACAAACACTAACAAGTCTGCGTTACATCAGACAGGGTTGTCATTAAATCTGAGTCTTAGCCTTTTTATTACATTGGGACAAAATGAAGCAAAGTGAAAGCATGCTGATTACAGACATACATATTGAAACTGAGCACATGGTCCCACTGGTACTTCACTTCCCAGGGCTCAGTTGGTTTTGAGAACATGTGATGTTGATGAGGGAACTTTTGCAATACCAGGATGCAATGTGACAAAGGAACAAGGAGATCCAGAGCCTCGCAGAAAGTAAAGTCAGTTTACCAAAAGCAGGAGCAACATTTTAGAAAAGACACAGCTGGTATTTGGTTGCAGAATTCCCATAATGCATTCCACTCAATCAGACTAGAAAAAACAGAAAAACATAAATGCTGATGTGAACAAAAGAAAAAGCAACAAGGAGAAACTACATAGAAAAAGCCATTAGAAATGTGTTGGCAGTATGGCACAGTGCAGACCTACCAACACATTTGAGTCTCTGCGTCCAACTGCTGTCTCCGACGGCAACCACCAGTGGCAGAAAGTGAACCTCACAGAAACTTCCGATGGCTCGTTCCAGCAGGCGGCTGCCAGCGGCGCCTCCACCCAGCGTCCCACCTGCCACCCGTCTGCTGCCCAACAACCTCTGTGGACCAGTCTGGCGGCGCTTCAGCTGGTTCTGGCAGCGACCCTTCAAAGCCAGAGTCAAACACTCATCTCCTACAGGTGGGGAAACATCGTCCAGACTGAATAGTTTCTCACTGTTTCCTGCAGTCAAAAAATATGATTTGAACCTTCCAAAGATTTGAGTAACAGGGATCTACCCTTGATGGAAGGGTTACAAGAGTGTTGAACTGTTCTAAGAAATCCAGTATGCCGTATCGTTATGATCTTCGGCTTGATGAAACAGGAGCATTTTGGCCCAATATAGCTTACAAATACATGGCACAGTTTTCAGATGTTTGTTTTTAAAACATATAAATAGCAGAAATTTGTGGTTGTAATTTATAAAAAATTTGGAAAGGTTTAAATGTGAATTTCATCAGCATAAAATTATTTTCTCGTTTTTTTTTTTTTTTATTTTATTCTTTTTCAGTAAAGTTATGTGGGGTTTTGTCAAATATTGAGAAAGTCATGCAAACCCATTCACCGCAGCCAGCCCAGCAGGAGGTACTTTGCAGCATGGGCAGATATGAATAATTGACAGAAGCGTGTTCGTGTGACACTGGGGCAAAGTGACCTTAACATCTGGCCTTAACTTTTCTCACAGCAGGAGCTCAGAAACTTTGACACACCTCTGTGTCCCTTCAGATATCTTCTACAGGAATGGGTCCATAGTTTGTCTTCTGTAAACTCTCAAGTTTTCTCCATAGATCAGCCGGTTTCTACCGAAAAAAACTGAGCCTAGAAATATCAAGAAGATTATTTAAAAATAATCTGAATGACTACTAAATGTAATAGTGTAATAAATCTTTCTGGGAGGCCATCTGCATAGAACTTTTACTTTCTTTTCCATGTGACTGAAGCAGGGCTTTACATTTTGATTAAGAATTTATTCATACTACGTACACAAAGCATGTAGTTTTGCAAAATTAGCAACAAATGAATGTCATGCTGGAACAGTCACGGCTACACTTACACCTTTCGGATGCTTTGAGTGCTCTCACTTGCTGTTCAATCAAAACATTCTTTTACCTCACTGAACTGTGTACCTTCACAAGGATACTCCAGGTTTACAACCAAGATTGGAAGCTTCCTTCTTCTAAATCAATAAGAGCTTTTTTTCCTTGAGCCTTAGAGGTTACAAGTTGATGCCTCGCCCTGAGAGGGTCAAACTTGGTAAAGTTTTTGCACTAGCAAAAAAAAAAAAAAAAAAAAAAAGAAGAAGAAAAAAGACGTCACTAGCTCCTTTATGTTCCTTTATGTTTAGGTCTACAGTCTGGTCTTTATAAACTGACTGAAGGCTCCTCTCTCATTAACTATGTATGAAACCATCTATAATGAACCCTTACAGGCGACACTAGAAAAAAAAAAAATCTGAATTATGAAAAAAGCTCAACCACAGATCTACGAAGACATGATATCTGGTTCCAGGGTCTAAACAGGAAGTGATTGTGTTTTAGGACACACAACTCTGCAACTTTTAGATGCAGTCCTGGTCCAACCCACCTAAATTAAATTACTGAATTAGCTAGCCACCATGTAGTTAGCCTGTACAGTACTGACATCAGACTTCATTTATAATGTTTTTCTGGACAGGCCAAAAATACATTATAAATGACATAACAGTGGAATCAGCCATTCCCATTCTGGTTCACACACAGTGTCAAGCTGCAGAACCGTCTGCCCTTTCTACCACCATCAACAGGCAAAGTGTGTGAAGTGTCTTTACACAAGCACAGAGATGGACAGAGCAGGGGCTCAAGCCAGCAACCCACCGAATACAAGAAAAACTCCCACCATCACTCAGTGACTGAACACAAATGTACATTTTTAAAATTTTGATTTGAAAACATGTTTGAAAACTTTTTATAGTTTCCTTCCACTTTGAAGTTACGCATAACTTAACAAAACGCAATCAACTTTTTGCATTTAATGTGACCAGATATGGGAGGAGGGGACTTTTTGCAGTGCATTGTACTGAACCACAAGTTAAATTCTGTCACAGCTTTAATTGCACAGTAGGTCTAACTGCTCTAAAACATGTTTTAGAGCAGCTTGCAGGTACTGTGTTCACATACACCAAAACAGAAAACAAAAACATTTTATTGTCAGACAAGAAGACCAGGATATTCAACACTCACCCAAGTAAATTCCGTCCAGGTGGGAACATTTCTTCTTTGTCACATTCATGTCCACATAAAAGAGGACCACAGGGTGTCCAAAGTTCTCCCCTGGTGATGGATCCAGAACCAGAACAACATCATGGGCAGAGGAACTGTAGAGGGGCTGCTGATGTCTGTTCATCATCCGCCCAACACTGAAGCTTCCCCTCAGCTTGGAGCTCAGCATACCACTGGAAAAGTCAGGCAGGATAGCCAGGACTTTATTTGAGGGACCTGGAAGAGCAGAACATTGCTACTGAGTTCTCTGACTTATTGAAAAAGAGTCAGTCATATGAGGATCAGTGAAATATGTGGAAGAACTTTGAGAGGAAAAGAAAAATACAAAACAAGTCCAGTACATCGGATCTTTAAATGCAGCAGACAAATCAGGCTGAGGTTCACTGTGCATGACATGGCCACCATCCATAAAGATTAAATAAAGATGATATGAATATATGTATGGGAATTCTTAATGCATCTGTTATTATCTCATGGGAGTACACAGCTCAGGTCCTGGTCCATGGTCCATATAACAGCTGCACCTGCTGCTTTAAAATAAAAGGAGTGCAGTTTTCCAAAATAAGACTCAGGTCAGATGAATAAATCTGCCAGTAGAATGTAGAAGCTCCCTGTTCTCTGGCTCTGGAAGGCCGAACTGGAGCCATGAATACTTTTACAAACAAATAAAAGTATCTTAAAATTAGTTCTAAAGCGCAGTATTGCCTTAATCTGCTCAGACAGACCAGAATTCGAATAGTGAACTATAATCAGTTCAGCGTGTCAAAAAACACATACTACTGTGATAGTATGTGTCACATTGGACTGGAAGAAAAATCAGATTAGGATTTTTTGTTTTAAATCCAGACTTTTCACCTTTTTTCTTTAGACTTTTTTTCTTTAAATAAATAATTCAGTTTGATTGGTAGATTGAATTGATGCATTTTCTATATAAACAACAACATAGTACTTAAAATACATTTAACAAGTTTATAAATTATCTTATGGCATCAGGAGGCAGAAAATACAGGCATAACAGTAGAGATAAAAAGGCTGGTCAAATTTCACTGGCCAGCATTAAATCATAAATTTGTATAAACTTTCATTTTTTTATTCAAGAATGTTGTTTTTTAATTATTTTGTTGTCCAAATCTATTTTCTCTTAACATTTTTGCACAGACATCAATGTAGTTTTTAACTTTACAGTTTTATAAATTCTTTAAAAGTTGTTTTTTTTATTAAAAACAAAAACAAAAAGAAAACAATTGACAGAAATGAAGAAAAAAAACAACATACCACTGTATTCAAATACAGTGATAAATAAATACTTCACATATATGCAAAAAATCAATTTGGATGGTTTTCAGTTAACAATAATAATAATTATTGTAATATAGTTTAAATAGATAAACAGAATGCAGGTTCTGTAACCATTTTTTATTTATTTATTTATTTATTTATTTATTTATTTATTTATTTATTTATTTATTTATTTATTTATTTTGCTCAGCTCCCCTATTTTCAGCAACAGTTTCTTGTACATCTATTATGGATGACTAAGAATCATTTTTCTTTGTTAACACAGATAGATCTACTGCCAGTCAGCTTCTCAGATTGACAAGAGTGTTTTCTATTGGAGTTTGCTTCACTTAATATATTAACTGTAATGAAATTAAGTTAGCAGATCATCTCCGAAATAAACTTTCAAAACTGACATCTGGTTTACCATAATGGCAACAGATACACATCTGACCACTCTGCAGAATGCTGTGAAAGTGAGCAGCTGTTTGAATGATGCCAGCTGTCTGGTACAGTGTGATGCTTCCATCTGGTCCTACCTGCAGCGCTGCGCTGCTCCGACATGTACACGGCCACAGAGGACAGCGGCAGGTGGCTGAGACGTCTGCAGTCTGCCTCAGACATGGAGGACATGAGGAGGCAGCGGTCCAGCTGGTCCCACTGCAGCACCTGGAGCCCCGAGCGGACCCAGCGGTCCAGCCGGCTGAGGGCCACGCTGGCCGCAGGGGCCAGAGAGGGAGCAGGGTGGAGGATGGAGGAGAGAGCAGCAAGGAGAGTGAGGAGCTGCATGGTCAGGCTCAACTGTTTCTGTTTATCCTTAATGGGTTTTCTTCTTTATTTTGCTTTGTTTTTTAAAACTAATGCTTTGCTTCTGTCATTTCTGCATATTTTACTATTTCTTCTTAAGCATTCCGGTTCCAGAGGAATTTTCTTCACTTGTTGTGGAATCTTCTCTTTTCTTCTTTAAGTTTTCTCTTTTCACGTTCTGTTCCTTCGGCTTCTGAATTATGATCTTTTATTGCCTTCTTGTTTTTTTATTAAGAAAATCTCAAATGAGAAATGGATTTGGATTATCTTCTACGTTGAAATTCTTCCTTTGCTTCTCTCTTGTTTTATTTTTGCCTTTATTTCATCAGATTTGATCTGAGGGACAAATGTCCAGCAACATGGTTGGGTGGCAGTAACTGTCCTTCTCCTGTGGTATCTTCGTTTAAGCCTTCTGTTCTTCGCTTTTATTCGTTCTTGAAAAAAAAAAAATGTTTTGCCGTTTGCGACCAGATTTCTTCTCTCAAGTGTGTTGTATTTGGTTTGGAACCAAAGACAACCAAAGAATTGTTCCTCTTTTCCCCTTCAATGCTGTTTTCTTCTTGCTGTTTAAAAGAAAAAAGATCCCAGATTGCCTGCAAATGTCAAAATGAAAACTTTTTTGGTTTGGTCCACTGGTTCTGTCCCTCCTGATCTTTCTTTGGATGCGAGAAGCTTCAGGACCAGAGCTGGTACAGAAGAAGTCAGAAAGTCCTCGGCTTTTACAAAGGAGAGTTGTTTGTCCTGCAGGTTGTCCACAACTGCCTCTACTGCTCACAGTTAGTTTGTCTACCGTTTGCTGCTCTCTTTAGCTCTCTCTCTCTCTGTCCCTCTCTTTCAAAAACACACAGACATGCACGCACTTCTCTCCTCCTCTGTCTGTGAGGTTTGACAGGCGACAACGATGGGAAGGAGGAATGATGAGATAACACGATGAAAAAGTCGGAGGGAGGGAGGAATAGGAAAGAGGAGGAAGGGTTAGACAGAGGGCTGGAAAATAGGCTAAAACATGAGTTAAGTAACCCAAGTGACATGAAGATGTGCAAAGACAGGAAAGATGGGGAGGAAAGGGAGATGGGTGAAGAATTAACTTGAAAGATGGACAATGAAACAAGGTTTGACAAAGAGGGAGAAAAATAAAAATCATTTATTGAAAGTTTGACAGTACAAGTAATGAGAAAGACCAACACAAATAAATGAAGAGAAGTCTTTAACCATGGAAGAAATAATAACCAAGGAGTACAAAGGATTAAAATGATGGTAAGTATCAGTACTATTAATAATTTGAAGAGAAAACAGAATCATCAGGTTACTTCTGTCAGCTGTAGTTATTAATGATTTGGATCTCAGTTGGTGATAAACTGATACCTGAAAAATGGGAAAAGACCTGCTGAGAATAAACAAGATGCATAAAATAAATATAATAAAAATATCAATTCATACCCATTTATGGCCTGTGACATCACAGAATGAAGAATGACAGAGGCTTAGCAGCAGAGGCTTAGCAGCAGAGGCTTGCAGACAGAAACACGCAAGAACAAATAATTACTAGTTTTTCAGGAAATAACATTAATAGACTACAGTGTGTCAACACTGAAAGTTATCACACTTCATTTTCCAGATGTGTTATGTCTAAGGAATGTTTTCCACAATGTTTGGAAGACATAGCAAAGCAAACACAGTGATTAAATGATGGAATGAGAAAAATAAACAAAGTGTGCTTGAATGCTTTTGTGCCATTATTGTTAACAGTAAACTAAAGAGCCAGAGGAAAAGGAAAATAATCAAGGAGTGAAAAAACACACACGATGGAAAGAAACAAGAGAACAAACGGGAAACACATCTGAGTGAAAGGAAGGTAAAAAGTTCATATGAAAAAAGGTAGAAATAAGGGAAAGGATGCTTTAAATAAAATAGTGACTAGAACTAAAGAAAGCTACAAATATGAGAAAGTTAAATAAAGATTTGTGAAATGAAACCTCGGTACAAGAGGAAGGAGAGGGTATATTTGATAAAAATAAAACAGTGAGATGAAAAGAAAGAGCAAGAAAAAAACAAGAACGTTAAAATGAGGGACGTTCATATGCAGTAATGCCATCTGGTGGTAAAATATAAGAATTACAAACGCAGAAAAAAATCTCCGGTGTTTGGTATCTATCTGTCCAACACAGAACAGCATCGTGTTTGATGGCCAAAAAGTTCCATTGGTCTCTTCAGACCAAGGATTTTTTTCTTTCTCCCGTATGCCTTTTGGTAGACTCTAGTTGCGCCTTGATCTGAGTGGTTATTTAAATGTCATATTTTGCATTTTAAAACAAAATTAAACGTTCACATTTTTATTTTTTTTATTTTTTGCTTTTTCATTTAAGCTTTCAAACTACCACTCTTTACCAGTGGGTGGTAGTATTGTAATATTTCAGAGCGAAGAAGGAGCGGGTGTTTTTTTAAGCACAATAAACGATCTTTGGCTGTGGTGCTGCACTCACAGCTCTTTTATGCTGTTAAGCGAATTCCAGCTAGTTACCTCCTGCCAAAGAAACGAACCAAAATGCTGGGAAACACCGCTGGACATAAAGTCGGTAAGGAAGGGATTTCGTTAACCACCTGAAACGCTGTTGTTTTATATTTTTGAGAAGCCGAACAATAATTGGAATATCTCGTCTCTGCGTTAAATTGTTGCTAAGCTAACTACCCGGCGAAGCGGTAAACACACCCTGATATCGAAGCTGCTCTGTTAACCGATAATGACTCGGTGGTTGAGTCGTTGTCTTAATTAATTTTATTAAGAAGTAAGGCCTCTCTGACGTGGGCTGGTGTTATTTCAACGTGGGAAGTGTTGTTTACTAGCTAATTTGAAACTAGCGGTGAGGACGCACGTGAGAGTGTTCCCTCCCTCGCCACGAGTCGATGACAGCTGAGAGACAAACGAGAGATCTGAACATGGTAGATGGGATCATAGACTTTAGGACTCGGGCTCAATCATCCGCAACAACGGGCAGTGGAGAGGCAGAAGAGCTCTAGGGTGGTCTCTGTGTTAGGACGCGTACTACAAGGGGAAAGGGAAGGTACACGACATATTTTGGAGTTGGTGGTAAAATAAAATAAATAAATAAAGTAGAGCTGAAGATGTGAGAATTCCTGTCGAGGAAGATAAAGAGTTACATGATTAGTGGTGAGGAAATCACAGGGGTAGTTTGGAGATAAAAATCAGAAGGAACGGTTAACTAAAAGCCTAGATCCCTCGATATATTGGAGAATATACAGATTGTTGATGAGGCTAAGGAAGACGCAATAATAATTCTTACTTCTTTTCGCCATAATTAGAAGAAAAGAAGTTAATTACACTGTTTACATTGGTAGATTGTTAAACAATGGCCATTGGAGCTTAGATCCTCTGTCTAACTCTATTCAGTAGTTTCTATGTGTTTTGCAGTAAAAGTTATCTATTCATAGCTCGCTTTGTGGCCATGTGTCAATTTCATCTGCATCATTTCATACTGCTTTCATATTCTTTGGATTGTTTCAGGGTAGAAGCTGTGCATCTAAGTCCCTCCCTGGCTTCTATAAACTTACCGGTCAACTATTGATAACCCACACATCACTTCCAGTTTGCAGTCTAAAACTCCTGACAGGATTTGAGAATATTTGTCTCGATTCAGCCTGTGTGAGAGCTTAGACATTGCCCTGAATCCTGGGTGAAATTTTGGTGCCAGTGATGAGTGCCGTCGGTGTGGATTCATCAAGAACTTGTTGGAGCTGACGTTGCCAAGTTCTTTCAGCTGAAGAAGACTCTGATCAGGGAGTCCTCGCTATCTACCTGTGCTTCTGACGGCACCTAGAACATCTGGAGGCGCTTTGCAACACGCCACCATGCCCACCAACCAGTCATCGCCGTGGGGCGGAGGGAATCTCAAGGCATGCTCCAACACGCAAAATGCCCCCACTGCTGCCTTGGTTTCAGGTGCAACCTTTAAATCATCTTTCAGGCACACTCCACTGGAGCTCCCCAAGGTTACCAACCTCTACAAACATCTGCCATCTATCAGTGCTTCATCCATGATGTCATCTGTGTGTCCTGCGTGGGAGAAGGGCATTGGAAACAGTTCAAACACCAGGAGTCACCACCTTGGATCAGAGAAGTCAGTGAAGCAGCAAGAACGCCAGAACCGGACTCGGAGACCAAATCAGAACCTGGCAGCATCAGAACCAAATCAATCTAACGCCAGCATCATGGCACAGGAGGACCAGGTCCTTCAGTCTGGAGACGGAGCCACATTGGTATCTAGTCAGTATTCCACTGACCATGTGCCACTAGAATCTTCAGCAGGTTGTCTTGGAGACCTGTTCATCAAAGGACATGCCACTGTGCCACGAAGCGCTAGGCTGATGGTGAGTGGGTTCATCTCCTGCATTGAGGCCAGAGCAGCAGATATACAGCAGGTGTACTGAAAATATACAACAGGGGCCAGTAGTGCTTGCTTCCCCTCTGGCTGAAAGCATGACTAGTCGTGTTCCTGTTCTCCATTATTACTGCTCATTCTGCACTGCTCAACCAGCAGAGCAGCAGTTTCATGGTGGCAACACAACTGGAGATTACGTCCATTTTATCACTCAAGAACCCATTGCATGGCTGCACTTGTCTGTTATCCAGGAAACGAATAACAAACATTGAAACATTAGTGAATACAGCTCCAAAAATTTAGTTAGGCACTATACAGTAGTCAGACATTTTTATATTTTGTCATGTTAGAAATATCAATTTATCTATTTTTATTTTCAATTTTATGCACGGGAGACTCTTTAGTTTTCTTTCTTTTTTTAATAAAAAATGTGGCAAGCATAATTCACTCCCTTATTAATTGAAGGTCTAGACTTTGACTAGGAAAGTGGTACCCAAAGTCAGACCTCAGGGGTTGGCGTCCTGCATGTTTTAATAGTAACAACCATTTCAACAAGTCAATGTTCTTCTTAGGGCTTCTAACGAGCCATCATTTGATCCAGGTGTGTTAAATCAGAGCTAAAACATGCAGGATGCCGGCCCTGGTGGACCCACTTTGGGCACCACTGAAGTGGGTCCCCAAAGTGGAACATAAAAGTGGTCCGATTTAAACCGTATCATTGCAACTCTGGCTGAATATTTAGGGTTGTTGTCTTTCAAGATGAATATCAGCCTGTAATAGTTTTCTTGCCCTTTAATTGGGTCCTGCCATCACCTCTAACCCATGTTTTTGACCCGGATGGGGAAAATCTTTCCCACAGCATGATGCTGGTACATCACATTTTATTTCCTTTGGGGTTTTTTTGCATGTAAGCCAGAAATGTTCCTGACCCGTCTGCTGTGGTCCTTTGGGGTCTTCATGTTCTCTAATAAATCTCTGCTAGAGATTTATAGAGCATTTATATTGTTATATAATAGAATAATTATTGTATTATATTATTTATATAGGCCTTCATAAAGCAGCTGCCTTTACACTGAGATTTAATCCCACAAATTTAGATTCTGTTCAAGTCTATCTTTTAAAATCCCAATGAAATAAAAAATGTAAGCAGTATAAATACTTTCATGTCACATGTTTTGTGACTGTGTTTATCTGGTGACACTTTTTCTGTTTTATTCCTCAGCCTAAGACTATAGACTGTTCCTCTTCACTAGCAGTGCCTCACCTGAGCTTGAAGCTGTCCAAACATCAGGGAACAAAGTTATGGAAGAATACCTCTGGTCACAATGGCACAAAGCAAGAAACGAGAAGCACAAAGTGGCAGCTGAACGCTCCACGAAGGGGCCATTCATCTAAGCCGCCAACAAAACACATTAAGGCTCAAAATGGCCGTGCAACACGGTCGCCTTCAAGGAATCAGCGGCTAGATAAATTTGGTCCTGCAGGTGTTCTGGTTGCAGCTGCAAACCGCAAATCCCACAGTGCACCATTGCCCCGGCTACCTACATGCAAAGGACTGGATTCATCTCTCTGCAGCAATGTGCCAGCTGTGCAGTGTGGCGATCAGGGTCTGCAGCCTCCTGGGCTCCATGCTGGTGAAGGTGTAGCTCCATGTCTTGCTGGAGCTTTGGTGGGGTCAGTGACCAATCAGATTTCAGCCATTCACCTCACCAAGGAAGAAAGGTCTTCCTCCACTTCATCTCAGTCCCTGTGCTCATCCTCATCAGTGACAGAGGAGCAGCTGATGAGGTGAGTCAGTGGTTTTAATTATAGTTTTTTTTTTATCCACTTAACTTGGAGTGTCTCATTCTCACTTTGTTTTCCAGCTTGGAGTGTGTGATGCAAGTGGATGGAATGGAGGAGGAGCTTCTAGATGAGCTGGAAAATGCCTTCAGTGATGATGGTGAGTTCATTAAAAGAATATTTTATTACCTGATTTATTGTTTAGACAGTTAAACAGGGTTTCCCCCAGAAAACTTACTAAGCCTGGTCAGGGTGCTGAGGCGGTCCACTGTGTTTTTGTATTAAAAGATGTTAAGTTGACAGAAAATGTAAAAATATTACTGGGTAATTATATGTTATGGGAAAACATCTGCAGTGAAACTCTATTGAAACCCACACCTATAGAGTCTTAAAACAACAAATCATAAAATACAACTAAAGTGAATATCTGTTTAATCCAAATTAATTCAGCGCCTCCTTAAGGCTCCCCACTGCCAGAAATTCAGGGGTCCCATAAATGCTAATATTTTAACACAGACCACAGATCCATAAATGTAACATTTGTTTATTGAGATGATCAATGGCTTCAGCATACATAAATTAATAGATTTTAAATTGTTTCATATTTAAATGTAAGATTTTAAAGAGCTGGCAAGTTAACTTGGTGAAAGTTTAAACAGCAATATTTATAGTTAGATTGTTGAGTTTAATCTTTGATTTTGAGCTCTGTTCACAAATACAAATTAGTAAACAGCTATTATAACTGATTGCTTTTTAGGTTGGCCATTTAAACCACTCCCCTTCTCCCAGATTTCACTAAATCTAACAAAGAAGCTGTTAGAGGTGCTGATGTTTTTAGCAGCAAGAGGGGTTCTGTTCAGTCAGATCTAAGTCAGATTATTTTCAAGGTCTCAAACAGCCTTGGAATGGCCCCACATGATGAGTTAAATCTGCTGCACTGCGCAGAAATGCACAACAAACGGGAGATTTAATTCAGTGCTGCTAATGTGGCTTTAATAGCTCTTCCATTTTGTTTCTGAGATTTTAGTAAGTTTCACAGAAACTACGTGGCCACGTTCACTGACTCTGGCATTTGGTAACCTGTGTAACCGGAAAAATAATGCTAAAAATAATAAGAAAATAATATAAAACCAGCGTGATGCCTGACTACAAGGCGAGCGCAAAAGCTCCTCCGTGGGCTGAACCTGCATGATGAAGTTAGTGCTGGTTCGTTAAACGCTAATGCACCGGCCAACCGGGAACTCATACATAGACTTTACAGCCACATGCTGGGCAGCGTATTGAAATGTGAAACACTGACGGTAAATCTAGATTTTCTATTCAACCGGAACTCTGGACAATATGGAGATGAGACATAATCATTCTCTCTGTTTCCATTTTCAGATGATTCAGAATGTTATTCCATCATTCGTTCTTCTTCTTCTGATGCATCAATTCCTTGCATCTCTAGGTAACACACAAACACACACATCCATCCTAGTACTTCTCTTAGTCTGAGTGCTTTGTAAAGACCAAGGTTTCGCCCAGAAAACCTGCTAGTGCCTGATGGTTGGTTGTAGGGCAGTCATTCATCCGCGGGCCACCGTGTTTTTGAGTTAAAGATTTTTTAAAGTTGACAGAAAACTTGAAAATATCATTTGATAATTAAGTGGTTTTGGAGGATTAATACTTGAACACCAACTATAAAGTCTTAAAAATGCATACATTAAAAAAAACTTAAATAAATAAGCAATGCTTAGCCAGGTGGGGGCACAAGTAAAGCCTGGTGGATCGCCAGTCTTATAATACACTGAAGACTATTGCTTTCAGGCTCTACTCCTATTATAGTCCTAACCCTAATCCTGCTTCAAGCTTCTCCACACCGTTCTGCCTGACCCGTCTGCTGGGGTTCTTGGTTGTCATGACGCTGGTTGCTATCTAAAAGGCCCCTGCATACTTCATCTGTAGCCAAACAGCTCACTGCTGGTGGTTTTGGCACGTTCGTATTTGCACACACCTTTCATAAAACGGCGCAGACCACCTGGGCGACACCCTTCCTCCATCTGCATACGTCCCGCCTCTTTCAGCAACGTTCTCTCCCCCTGAATCCTTAGTTTAGCTTTTCGGTCAATGTCACAGACAGAGCGCCACAATTTTCTGCAAGCAGCCTTCTTCGTGAACGACGATCTTTACAGTTTCCATGCAGGAGTTATTAACCATTTACCAGTTATTTAGTGAAGAATCTTAAAAATGTACATATTTTCTCATTGCGTAAGATAAATGTTCCTCAAACGTATCCATGTCTCCTGTGAATGCAGAAACAGGATAGTGGAAGTAGACTAGTTGAAGAGAAATATCAACATTGCTGTCTGAGCGAATAAAGCACAGCAACCAACCTCTGACCAAGCAGACAATACTTCATACAGAGCTCGGTAGAAATAGTTTAACCAGGGTCTGGAGTCAAGTTTGCAATTTTCATCACGCATCTGTGTCAATGAGAACTGATTTTAGTACTTTAAATGAGGTATGTTGGGGTTGTAAGGGCTAACACATCTGTTAGAGAGCATGGTGTCAGTTGAGTGTTGGGAATATACTAGATAGGGTTAGGCTTTTAAAGAATCTGTAGTCAGGAGAATGATTGTTCATGCACGACGCAGGTCTGGCATTACTGGAAGTGTGATAAGAAGACAACAATAAAAGTTCTGTTAGTTGTTTACTCTGCTCAGATGAGTCCAAGCAGAGCTTTTAGGCCTGAAAGTAAAACACTGTGTTTTAAAAAAGAACAACACTGCACTTTACTCTCAACATGTCGTCTCCACGGTGACACATGCCAGATGGTGGCAACAGCATTCTGTGGGGATGCTTTTCTGTAGCTGAACAGGTAATCTGGTCAGAGTTAATGAATGTAAGGAGTCCTGAAAGAGAACCACTTACGGACGATGAGAGACGTTAATATATTTTATCTCATTAAAATACTTTGCTTGTAATGTAACAAACATCTGAAAAAGTTTAACGGTACTGATTCCAGATAACAAATCCAAATTCATATGTGCTCACAAAGATTTTAATTTGTTCATAAACAAAATATTCAACATCTTCCTTTTGCCTTCACTTAGAAAGGAAGCTGCAACCCAGACTCCCTTCCTGATTGGTCCTCCTGACCCTCAATCAAACATCTTCCCAGCTGATCTGGTCTCCCTGTTGTCCTCTCAGTTTGTTGTTGGACAGGCTGAAAGCAGCAGATGATGGTGGAAAGCTCTGCTGTATTGTCTCTGGACAGCTGATTCTCTGCTAAAACAACCCAGATCAGGAGCACTATTGTTTCCTTCTCCAACTGGTTTGTTCCTCAGCTCATTGAGCTCACTGACACCCTGAACTCTCCACATCTCCACCTAAGAGCTCCACCTGTTTATATTCCATATAGTTAGAAACCTGTCTGTAATTCCAAAGTAACCTGTCAGAAGTTTAGCTGATTCTGGAAATCTCATCTCGTCTTCTATATGACTGTCATGTGAGTATGTCTGAGCTGTTGTTGTTATTAAAGAAATGAAGTTTAGTCAGTATTAATCCTCCACTAAATGATCAAAGAACAGTCAGATCAGAATTGCTGTCCTTTGTGTGTAAAGGCCTCTGCCACCTAATCCTACCTGGCATCATGTTACGCACATGTAGAGCACCTTGTGTTACAAAATGAATCTGTGACCTGATGCCAGTTGGTGTTAGTTAAATGTCACCGAGTTCGCCTGTGGCTGCATTACTTTTTAATGTGCTCAGGTTGTGGTTTGCTGTGTTAATTACAAGCTCTACTTTTAGATCCCGTTGATAAATCTACATTTAGAATGTTAAATAATGCTGTCCAGTGTGCTGTTTGTTTTCTTTGGCTGCACATATCGAATCAGAGGTTTTTCTAAACTGTCTGAGTTACAGTGCTGTCTCTCTGTGGATCACTGGAAATCTACAATTACAAGAAATTTTTTGTTTGTTTTCATTCATCGTTTCTGTTGATTTTGATCTAATTTTCTTCCATTCTGTTACATAGCTCAGCTTCCTCCCCAGGGCTGTAGGATATTGCTGAAAAGCACATGTTAATATATATTGGTATAGATAATTATTGATGGGCTTTTTGAAAATTGTCTTTTAATATTTGAAATAATACCAAGCTGGTGATGTGACCTTTTCTGTTTTATCCACACGCTATTGTTGATTTTTTAACCAGTAATGAGCCACGGTGGGCAAACCTTAAGCTGCTGTACAACTAAGAGGTTGTTGCTAGGTAACCAAAGAGTGAGTTAGTTGATGTCACACACCTTGCTTTTCTGGCTGTCAGAGGTTGAGCAGTCCTGCCTAGATCTGCCAGAATGCTGTGTGGTTTTTCAGTGAAATTATTAATATTTGGTCAATAGTATTATCTATTGATATTGATCATGTCTATCGTGTTGTATTGATTCATTGTCCTTCTACTGGAGTCCTGGATTATCCCACAAAAATGAAGCAACAATTCTCAGAAAACAGAAATGTAATCATCGTCAGCGATGCCAGTCGTTTAAAAATGTTAACACTGTTGCCAGAGGTCCTGGGTCAACCATCCCAAACACTAAATTCAACTGCTGTGATCACGTCCATGGTCACAGCTGTGTAAAACCCACATATGCATACAGACTAGTAACAATTTAGGGACGCTCCTTCTCTATTCCAACATGGCTGTGCTCAGGTTTGCAGACAAAGGTCCATTAAAAACATGGATGAATGAGTTTCATGTAGAAGAATCTGACTAGTCTTGCATATATTCCTGATCTGGAGTGAATTAGATCAAGGTCTTCTTATCCAACATCACTCTCTGATCTTACAAATGTTGATTGGTCAAAAACTGCCATCAGCTGCCTCCACTTCTCAACCCTGTGGATGGCCTTCCTAGAAGAGCTGAAGCTGTGTTGCTGGAAAGAGTGGAACCTTATGGATTAAGAACGGGAAGTCTCAAGTTCATGCGAGTGTGAGGGCAGATGAGTGAATCTGTTGTGAATGTTTATCAGCATTTCTGCAAAGTCAGTGGATTGTTTTCCTTTTATTACCTTAGCATTTGATCACATCCAAACTTTTTTGGAATTATGGTTGGGTTCTTTAGTCTTTCTGTGGATCGCAGTGAAGAGCAGTCAGACCAAACCTGTGAATCATTCACCTGTTCAACTCTTCTTATTTCTCCTATCATCCCTTCCTGGTCAGTATTGAAGAGCCGATGGTGTTGGGGGCAGAAGATGATCGAGAGGAGCGCCCGGCGCTCGTCCCCAGCCTGTTTCCCCTCATGCGCCCCACACTCTACTTCAGCACAGCCAATGAGAAAGGTCAGGAGTAACTCCTCTATAGTTTAGAACCAGTAGATGCTCTTTACCAGCTGATCTCATGTCTGGTATTCTGCAGTGGAGCTGCTGCCTGCCGAACAGAGACGCCTACTCAAATGGAAGATGAGCTCCGTTACCCCCAACATCGTCAAGCACACAATCGCTAGGTCACACTTCAAAGCCACCAAGAGTGAGTTATCACACACCATTCAGACAGTGAGATGGGAATCTGTTTAGTCACCCTGAGTGAGGGAATTGTGAATTGTGTTGTTAATTCAGAGAGCAACAACTGGCTGGGCTGCTGGGGACACCACATGAAATCTCCTGGCTTTAAGGCCATCGGCGAGCACCAGAAGGTGAGTATCTGCACACACACACACTCCGGCCGATGTCCCTGCAGTCTCCAGATTGAACGTATGGTTGTTCTGTTTTATTTTTCGCAGTTGAACCACTTTCCAGGAACCTTTCAGATTGGCAGGAAGGACCGACTTTGGAGGAATCTGTCCAAGATGCAGCATCGCTTTGGCAAGCAGGAGTTTAACTTCTTCCCAAAGACGTTCATCCTTCCTCAGGATATCAAACTGCTGCGGAAGGCATGGGAAGATAGTGGTTCCAAGAAGAAGTGGATCATCAAACCTGTATGTTCTGCACCTTTCTGATTTTGTGTGAACTACTTCTTTTTTTTTTTTTTTTTTTTTAAATAGAGATTTATTTTACATTGCAGTGCATTACATAAATAGGGTACAAATATCATGAAACAAACAAGCAGAAAAGGAAGCTGAACACGTGTTTTAATGAATGATTACATGAACTACTTCTAAATGTCATGTAAAGAAGGACTTACACATTTAAAACCTGAAGTTTGCACACGTCAAGTAAATGGACACAAAAGCCTGTTTTGTTCCTCACTGAACTGAAATCTGACCAAATATCTTTTTCCTCAGTTTAGTTAAAATCACTAGAATAATATCTGTTTACTAAATGCCAGAATAATGAATGAAAGAATATGTCTGCGATTTATTTATTTTTGTCAGTTTTCAGTTTGGTGAATTAGGAAATTTGATCAGAGACCTGATGTGTCAAGTTAAACACTGAATCTGTTATAGATGAAAAAAATAGTTCTTTTTCCTTAATGTTGATCTTCTGTCTCCCAGCCTGCGTCAGCCAGAGGAATGGGGATCCAGGTCATCCACAAATGGAGTCAGCTGCCCCGCAAGAGACCATTGCTGGTGCAGAAGTAAGCAGCACAGATCTGACCAAAGTTCACTGTCACTATGTGTATGGAAACATTTCCCTTTGCTTCCTTATCCTCAGGTACCTTCACAAACCCTACCTCATTGGCGGGAACAAGTTTGACTTGCGGATCTACGTCTATGTGACGTCCTACGAGCCGCTCCGAATTTACCTGTTCTCTGACGGACTGGTCCGCTTTGCCAGCTGCAAGTGAGAATGAACAACATTCTTTTGGGTTATGTGGACTGGAACTGAACCAGACTGAGGCAGAGGTTCTGTTTCTCTGCAGGTATTCGTCTTCGATGAAGACTCTAAACAACAAGTTCATGCACCTGACCAACTACAGCGTGAACAAGAAGAACTCTGAGTACCAGACAAACAGCGATGACAAGGCCTGCCAGGGACACAAATGGTAACTCACAGGACGTTTGGGGAGTGTGTCGGGGTAGAACCAGACCTTATAGTGCGCAGCATCACAATCACAGAGGATGCTTGAATGAAGTATTTGGTGGGATTTTGTATTTGCAAGTTATGCATAAAAATCCTGCATGTCAGTTATACATGTGTCCTGTTGGATGGATTCTCTCTGCCCTCGATGCTCACATATGATGAATATTTTAATAATCGCAAAGATGCTAAAGCTCAGAAATGGTGCTGTATACATTTTGATGAAGCAGTGTCAAAACATTATCATCGCATTATTTAGCAGCATGATCCCTGCTCCATGTTTTCCTGATCTACTGTCGCCCTACTGTGAGGTTCAGCCAATAAAATACAGCTTCTTTTCCCTTTTGTTAATATTAAAGTCAAATATTTTTTTGTTGTGTCTTTTCAGGGCTTTGAAGGCTCTGTGGCACTTCCTTGGCTCTAAAGGCATCAACACCAACCTGATATGGGAGAAGATTAAAGACATTGTGATCAAAACCATTATAGCGTAAGTTCACTGTTCCATTTACTGAGAACTGTCTTTACAGATCCTGGTGTTCTGTCACTAATACACTTATCGAGGTCTAATAACACATTCAGCTCAGGAGTCAGTATGTTTTATAGGATTTCTGAAAATGACGCAACATTTTAGTAATGTTTTAGGGGAAAAAAACTCCAAAATTTTCACAAAGTTAGCAAATGTTTCAAATTTCATACTCGTTTCCTCATTTGATTCTAAATTGCTTAATGAATAAAAAACATTAGCATCACACATCAATAAAAACAAGGTTTAGTTTTTAGTTGTGTTTAAAATAAGTGCAGGCCATGAGTACTAACTAGAGCAGATTTAGAAGAACTGACATTTCTACATAACTAATAATTTAGCAGTAGGTGTAGTAGAGTACTGTGACAGACTGGTGATCTGTCCGGCGTGTATCCCGCCTGTCACCCGAAATGTTCACTGGAGATTGGCACCAGCACCCCTCCCAACCTCACCAGGTACAAGGGTGTTCAGAAAATGGATGGATGGATTTAGTAGAGTAACAGGAAACCCACAATGATGTGCATCATGCTGATCCAACATAGTTGAATTATGGATTGAATAGAGTGTGTTCCAAATAAACCAAGGGCTCATTTATTGTGGGCACAAACAGAATTCAAGCAGGCAGTTCCTGTATAAGGAACCGCCTTATACAGGCGGTTAGAGAACATCAGAGTGAAATTACTTGTAGACATTCAGGAGTTAAGCACAGCTGTTAAAGTTGGTAAAGGGGAAAACACAAAAAATACAGAGAATGATAAAACCTTCAGTTCCAAATGAAGAAGAATGAATAAACTCATAAAGAATCAGCCAAATATATATTTTTTAACACATTGCCATTATTCTGAACACAACTGTTTGTGTAAACTGTTTTTAAAGAACCTCAGCCAGTGAGTTCTGACCTGTAAAACAGTTTTACACTTTGAACTAGAAATGGAGTCCAGGTCCTACACAGAGCATTGTTCTAACATCACTTTGGCTTCATCAGTCAAAGCCACAGTAGCTGTCCCAGAATTCTTCATAGACCAAACACCGTGTTTGTGTGGAGAGCTAAAAAAATGTCAGAATCAAACAAGTTTCCCCATTTCTTTGTTTGCTTCTCAGTTCTGAGCCATATGTGAACATCCTGCTGAAGATGCACGTGAAAACGCCTCACAGCTGCCATGAGCTGTTTGGCTTTGACATCATGCTGGACGAGAACCTCAAACCCTGGCTCTTGGAGGTTAACATATCACCCAGGTGACACACAGACCGCTGCACCTGCTGTCAGATGGAAGGCTGTAGAAGCACATCTGTAGCTCTGCTCTCTGTCCTCCAGCCTCCACTCCAACTCTGCCCTGGACGTTTCCATTAAAGGCCAGATGATCAGAGACCTCCTGAACCTGGCCGGCTATAGGATTCCCCTGAGAGAAGAAGTGGTGTCCTCCTGCAGTAGTGCCTCCAGCTCCACCAGCAGGTAGGGAGGACCTTCTACACCTTGGTTTCTATCGCTGGGATTCTGTGTCTGAGATGTAAAAAGGGATTGCCTCAGTGGCCTTTTATTTTTTTATGCAACTCTGAGGAAAAAATTTAAAATTAGTGTCTCTGTTTTGTAGTTTGCATGGAGGGAACAAAGAAAAGAAAAGATCTGATCTGTCTGCTGATGAGAAAGTAAAACGAGCTTCTTACCTTGCACAGCACTATGCTGACCAGGTAAACAAACACATGCACACAGCTCTGTTACAGCAGGTGAGTCTAGTGATAAAATAATATCATCTGCTTTCCATAAGTGCTTTTATTAGAGGACATTTGAAAGAAACTACATGTACAATTTTGCTAGTTTTTCTCTTTTCTCTCTTCTCAAAGAGAAAAATAAGTTTTTAACTTGTTTGTCTCCTCATGCCTCATAAAGGACTTCCTGTCATCAGTGTTGGACATTTTGACTCCTGAGGACGTCCGCGTGCTGGCTGAGAGCGAAGATGAACTGAATAGACGAGGAGAGTTTGAGCGCATTTTCCCATCGCAGTCTTCATCACGCTACCTTCGCTTCTTTGAGTGTCCCAGATACCTCAACATCCTACTGGATCAGTGGGAACAGAAGCACTGCAATGACCGGACCAAATGTGAGAGCCCAGGCAAAATAAGCTCCGTTTTCCAGCAGGAAGTTTAGTGCCATATGGTGAAGAAACATTCGATTAGAATTGTTTGAACTGCATCTGTTTTGCTACATGAGAAAACTTGCAATTTTTTCTATAATTTTTTTTTAAAGTGGTGGCCCAGACACAGTGAGCATTGTGTTTCTCTCCATGGTCCAACTAAAGTACCTGTATGGGAAAAAAAAAAAAGTTATTTTTGGCAGCGTCGTAACCTGTTGAAATTTTTTTTGTGTCTTGTTTGCAGGCATTGGCTTGCTGAGGCTTCTCTGTCAGAAGGGAATCCATCTGGGGACCAGTGACCCCGCTCACATGGTGAGAAGCTCCGGGGCTGGCCCCACCAGAGGCCATCACATTCCTGTTGGTTATCTAGGCAGGACAGCTGCTTTCATAAAGAAGAGGAAATAGAAAAGAGAATCAGAAATCACCCAGTTAGAAAAAGAAATCTTGTCTACTAAACATAAACATCCATGGCATCAGAACTGTACTCCTTAGTGTAGATGATGCTAAGGGAAGAAGACCAGTTTTTATTTTTTTTCCATTATCAAAAAGGCTGGTTTATAATAATCTGAGGTAGCACAAAAGATATAAGAAGCTTCTAGAGAGGAAACTGTTTTCTACACAGGCGTGTTGCTGATTCGTCTTGGCTGCTAGTAAAGGCCAGTATTCTTAATACATGTGAAATTTAGATTTAAGACGTTGAAAGGCCTCTTTCCCATCACCCTAATCTTTAGCACCTTCCATTAGTTCCCTATTTGATTCAAGTCTGGATTCTGGTTTAGTCACTCTAAGTTATAAATATTTTTTCAAGTTAAATCTACATTGAATGAGAAGATAATAGTCTGCCTGGGGCTTAAATAATTTTGGATTTTTTTTTTTGTACATCCATGGCATTAGGAATGCTGCCATGATGACAGTTAAGATGCAAAAAGTGTTAAGTGTCATCCCCAATTATTTTCATTGTTTTGAATTAATGAAATGCTGTTTTGCTGCAGAGCGGTGTAACACCAGCTGAACTCACATATGGTGACATTGGTCCCAACATTAAAACTAAAAATGATTGATTTTCTGGGCTGCACAGTGGTGCAGTTGGTAGAGCTGTTGCCTTGCAGCAAGAAGGTCCTGAGTTCGATTCCCGGCCCGGGGTCTTTCTTCATGGAGTTTGCATGTTCTCCCTGTGCATGGTGGGTTCTCTCCGGGTTCTCCAGGTTCCTCCCACAGTCCAAAAACATGACTGTCAGGTTAATTGGTCTCTCTGAATTCTCCCTAGGTGTGAGTGTGTGTGTGTGTGTGTGTGTGTGTGAATCGTTGTGTGTCCTGTATGTCTCTGTGTTGCCCTGCGACAGACTGGTGACCTGTCCAGGGTGAACCCATCTCTCGCCTGGAACGTAGCTGGAGAGGAACCAGCAACCCTCCCGATCCCTCTAAGGGACAAGGGTGAACAGAAAATGGATGGATGGATTGATCTTCTCAGAAAGCTTCCTTAAAGCTGTCACTGGGAGAACTGGGAGAAAGAGAGGAGCTCCATCTTTTCACAGATTGTCTGTCTTATACCATATTCTTACTACACAGTGTCAGTTTCAACAAATATTTTTATATTTAAGTTGCTATATTTAGTTGGGCTTTATAGATCTGAAGCCACAATGACTGAGCTGCAGGTTTGTCTTTTATTTGCCTCATTTTTTTTAAGTAGTGCTGTAGTATCGGAGTAGAGCAGATAAACAGAAACTGAGAAGGTGGAACTAAGAGGGAAGAAGCCTCCCTGAGAGGTGGAGATGTTAAACATCCGTCTCTTTGTCTGGTTATTTGTGCGCAGTGGTCCAAGTGTAGCTACAAGTCGAGGATGGAACCCCAGAAGCAAGGTGTGGTGAATCCATCCAGATCCAGGTAAACAGTCATAAAAACCAATCTAAGCAATGCAGCTCCTCTGCCATGAAAGAAAAACTGTCTCACTTCAGTTATTGTCTTCCTGATTGGCCATTATGACTTTTCACACACAGTTTAACATTTGTTTTACTGGTAAAAACGTTTCCAGCATGTTTCTGACATTGACCAGGTCTGATGGTGACCCTGTAGTGTCTCATAGACCAGTGGTCCCCAGCGGTTAGGGACCACTGTCATAGAGGACACAGTCTGCATCTAGACCTCCATGATGCACCTCAAGGCTGCAGTTATCCATGCAGCCTTTAGATGCTGCACTTTTTCTGTACACTTTTTCCCCCAGTGGCCCTAATCCTTTCATGTATGTGTTTGACTTGCAGACATTCCTGACACCGGTGTCCCTTTTGTGTGTGTGTGTTGTGTTTCAGGGTGGTGGTCACCCACTGTAACGCTTCTGATGACGACTGTTCAGACCCAGAGTTGCCGTCTGTCTACAGTCTGCCCAGCTCCCACAGTACAGGGTCCAGTGTAAGCAGCAGTGCCTGTTCCAGCCCTCAGCCCTCCCCCATTCAGAACCTGCTGCCTCAGCACCTTTCCTCCTCCTGATGACATCTGGTTCCAGAACTGACACAGAACTTGGGGCACAGAGTCCTCCAAAGTCTGGAGCAGAAAGAACAAAGGACTCTGTTCAGGTTTACTTTAACTGGACCATTAGAGGGATGAACAGCAGCTGCTTCTGTGGCCTTTAGAAAATCAATCTTGAAATTTCTGCTAAATTGAAGCAGAGAAGCTTTTGCATAATTCTTTTTTGGATATTTTTCCAGAGGACCCCAAAGACTAGCCCCTGCCCCTGTTTGCTCTGGTGATGAAAGGGTGTTTTGACTGTCCTGTCCTGAAAGCTGGACACAGCCAGAGGTCCTGATGTGTCCCTTCTGTCTGCACCTCTCTGACACACCTTGACCTGTCAGGTTGCCATGGTCTCAGTCTGTTGCAGTGCTAGTGTTTGCAGCTATGGAGAAACTTTGATAGCAGAATGGGATGTAATGTGAGATTTATTTCAGTAGGCATGTCGAACATCGGCATGGAAACAAGCTTATCAGGCTGTGTAGAATCAGTGGGCCGAGTAGAGGATTCTATGCAGATCTGTGGGCTCGGAACAAGAATTCACTGTGAAAACTCAGAGCTGCTGCATGCATCACACCAGCTGACACTTTTTCCTCCAGGCTGATACAGTGCTGATCCTCACTGCCTCTAAATGAGTCAGGCTGCAGGGTCCTGACTCCCTGCAGGACCCTGCAGAATCAAAGTGTTCAATGCTTTTTGAAGGGCTGCTATCACCTGAAGCCTAACTGAAGCTGTTACTTTATGTTTTCATCTCCCATGTTTCCCAAGTTGCTTGAGTTTGTTTGAGCTTCATGTATTTCTTAACAAGTTTCAGTTGGACTAACATTCTACCTCTGTTATGGTGATGAGAGCAAGTAAATGCTGTGGTTCAAGTATTTCAGGGTCATACCCAGCTGCTGTGGGGGGCAGCTGGGATTTTTTGATGCAAAAGACAGAAGTGGGCTTCCTGCAACACAAAACCAAGGATGCACAAAGCTGTAAGGCGGTAAATGTTTCTGTAACGGTGTTTACTGATTTAATATTAAGTATTTTCCAGAAGTTTGTTTTTAACCCTGTTATACAGAGCTGCTAAACTAATGTTTCTGTTTTCACTGTTCTCTTCAGTGGAACAGTGTTTAATAAGCATAATTTGACATCAGTCATCTCAGAACAAAAACCAATTGGCAGTGATTAGACTAGGATATTTGATGTTGTTGTGTAGATACACATAACGACCACCAAGGGTCCTGCTGCACAGAGCAGCATCAATTTTGACAGGTTTTTATGGAGTAGAATGCTAACATCACATGCCTTAGAGTTGTGCCTTGTGTGTCATAACAGAAACATGATGAAAAAGATGATGAAACATGAGTGAATTGTTGCTTAATTAATAGTTACTTGCTTATTTTGAAACTGCTTGCTGAAATCTGATGGGTAAAGTCAGTGCTTCCCCAGGCTGGGACCAGGACCACACGTTTTAGTAAGTGTGGCGTCCTGACTTCCTCAGAAAACAATAGAATAAAAAGTTATAAGGTGGAGCATATTTATGATAGAAACAGCTATTTTTTTTTGTAAACGTTTGACTTGGTTAGAAACTCTGCTAGCAGGTACATTGGAAAGTCTGACTTGTGTAATAAATCCCATTGAAAACATGTCCATCTCCAGCTGTCTGCAGAGAAGCTGCTGCTGGTTTATTGAACATGCCTTAAGCCTCTGTGTGACAGCAGTGTCCCCACTGAGGCATTCTCTGTTGTTTGCATTCACAGATGCACCTCTGGATCTTTTTATCCTCTGATATTTGTTCAAGGATGTTTTAAATGCTCAGGTTGATATGGAGGAAATAAAAGTTATTTGTCATACAATTGTAATATGTGGTTCATTTATTAAAATTGTTTAAAAATATATATTTCACTGCAACCTAATGTTCTGTTTTGCTAAGAATTTGGCATTATAAGACTAAAAGAAATATTTGATTTGAACACTCCCTTAAAAAATTTGAAATGATCTTGTAATTTGAAATTTGAGGAAAAATTATTAATTTAACTCAGGAATTAGTGTTTTGGAACAAAACCCATGCAAAACTATTTCTGTACATGCAGTTAAGGGATCCGTCTTGGTCTGCTTTTCTTCATATCTATCTGACAGATTGTTTTTGTTTGGGGTTTTTTTTGTAGCTATTTGTTAGTACTGGTCCCCATCACCCAGCGTATTGTGGTGATCCCCAGGGCCCTGGTTTGGAGCTTGTTTTGTTTTTCTTGTATTTCTCTCAACCTTTAAAGAACTCTGCTACCAAGTCTGAATATCATCTATGCAGATGATATTGAGACTTGGTTATAGACAAAACTGAAATAATTACCTTTGCACCAGGAAAAGTCACTTCTGAGATAAAGGATACACTTTGTTCTTAAGCAAATGAATGAAGTGTATTTATTAAAACTTCTGTTAGGAATTCTGGCTTTACTCTGGATGCATGTCAACTCTGGTTCATTCTTGCTTTAATCATCTGAAGAAAATATTGCCACACTAAGCTCTATTGTCTCATGTCTGGGATTTGAAGTAATTATTTTATGCTTTTGTTTCATCACACCACACATCTTAGGAAAATGCAAAATTAACCCTCTTTATTAACGCTCTGGAGTCCATAATATCAATGGTCGTTTTTGACTAAATTTTAAATTTACCTTTATATTTCTTAATAGAAACCATTAATATTGCCTTATGTGGTATCATTTTTTTCAGGACAGCCTGAACTTTGTCAATTTACACTTATTTTTGTTATTTGGATATGCTGATATTGCATTTTGGGCCTAAAATCACACAAAAAGATAAAATTAGAATAGAGGGTTCCGGTAATGGCGGCTTGCTGAGAGGACGTGTTCGCTTCGGCTCCGCTACCTTTCTGTAAAATCCTGGAAAATACTCGTTACAACTGACACTGAACGACGTTTAAAACGGCTGTGATACCTTTCTCACAAAGGAAGCCCAGTAAAAACCCCAGCAAACCGACTCAATCGAAGTTATCTAACTTCACTTCTAAGGTGAGCTCTGAAGCTAGCTGCGAAAATATCGAGGCTAACACCACCACATGCGAATCAATGGAGGAGGAAAATTGCGAATTGAATGAGGAAAATAAGACGGTTGAGGCTGGTTCAGAGGCAATACTGGGTGCAATTGCAAATTTGAAATCAGATTTATCCTCCAAACTAGATGGTATTCTATCAGCAATAGAGAATGTTAAAAAAGATGTTAACGAATGTGCCGAGCGTGTTGGTGAGGCAGAAGTGCGGATATCTGCAGCAGAAGATAACGTTAACGTTACAAGCTAGGTTCCAGGTCCTCGAAAATAAAAATAAAGAGCTCGAAAGAAAAGTGTTGGACTTGGAGACCAGATTGCGACGATCTAACCTGAGACTGGTTAAGTATTGAGTCTATCATTGTTATAGTTAACTGCAACAATGTCATTTATACGTCAGCATTTTATGTACTTAACAGCTGTTTGTGCATGAAATGATCAATAACAGAGGAATAGCACTGATTAGGCGCCCCTCCCCTCCTACCAGCCGCTCTCCCCTCCCATACAGGTAGTTTGGGTAGCGACCCTACAGAGAACGCGCTGAGAACGCCTTTTTTTTATTTGTCTAATGCCTCGAAAACAAGGAGCTAAAGATGGGGAGCAGAACAAACTCCGGGGCACAAAACAGAAAACGGAAGAGGGGGAAGGATAAAGATGTTGGAGAGACGAAGAAAAGCTTTTCAAAGTGGTTGAAAGACAGAAGGTAAGTAATGTCAGTGTATCAAGAAGAGAGTTGTAAATATTCAGGTTAGCTCAAGCTAGCCTAAAATGACAGGTGGTTGTTGTTTCCGCCCGTATTGAACCAATACATTTATTCTGTATTGCTATAAATGTCTGATAGACACACCTATCACACACCTCTCAACAATAAGTGTAATAATAATGACCAAAACAAAACACGGGAAATATTAGGGTCATATAAATTGTCGTTGCGGGACCTAAATAGGACCCAACGAACTGATGCTGTTGTCATGGTTACCTAGAGACGGACACTACGCAGCCGCAGTGAGCTGCTATTAACCAGTGTCTTTTTAAAATGTCCACCCGATACTACACCGTCCTTAAAGTAAAACTTCTGGCAAAAATACAGACGGTAGTGGGAAGACACAGGCTAAACAAACACAGTGAAGTGTAATAGGGGCATTAAAATAACTGTGTCGGTGATATTCAGCGGCACCCAGTGGGTTTGATTATATCAGACAGAATGGGTCAGGAGAGGAAACGCAGACCCGTCATAACCTAAAGAACCAGACATCAGACTCTTCATCCCTCAGTCATTTCCTGAGACCAAAAAATAACATAGATGGCAATTTAAAAGAACAAATTATACAAATAGATTAATAGTAAATAAATATTGGGAAGAGAACATTAAAAACGTTTGTTAGGATTGTGTAGAAAAAATGTTATCTTTTATAAATAGTGTTTTGTGGTCAATATTATTTCACCATTTTATTATTGTGGTTTGCCAGTTTGGATAAGGTTTCCTATCAAGCTATAAGAACGATAGAAAACATGCCAACAAAAAGCCTCAGACCTGCAGTTCATAGGAGGTTCTAGACAGGCTAACAGGCTCTTTGGCTCACTTGTACAAGTTTATGTCCTGGGGGGTGCCGGTGAGATGTTCGCATCCACCTCAAAAATATGTAGTTGCTCCCCTGTTTATCATGGATGTAGCTTTTAACATCCGGATGTTCTTGGTTTCTTTGTCTTTAAACAATTTGAAAATAATAATACTGCATCTGTTATGCAGTATGTCTGGTGGATTAAGAATTAAAGTGTCTTCTTGGAACTGCAGGGGATTACAGAAACTAAAAAAAGTTAAACAGATAATGACTAGGGTGAAATCTATGCACTCTGATAATGTGATATTTCAGGAAACTCACCTGTTGTCTGACCAGGAGGCAAAGATTGGCAGGAGGTGGCAGAGCATTTTATATTCAGCACCTTTTACTTCCCAAGCAAGAGGGGTTATGATTTTGATTCATAAATCCATACCATTCCATGTGACAAGGGTTATTAAAGACATGGCTGGGAGGTACATTGTTCTACAGGGCACACTTATCTCAGAAAAATAAACCTGATAAATATTTATGCCCCAAATGTTGACGACCTAAAGTTTTTTTCAAAATCTCTTTCTTACAATTTCATCTTTGTCTGGTTATATTATAGCAGGAGATTTTAACTGCACAATGAACCCAGAACTGGACAGAAGTTCAGGTACTGACAACTCTCACTCTAAAAGTAGACAAACAATTCAACACTTTATGAAGGAACTTAATTTGATGGATATTTGGAGAGACATGAATCCCAAGAGTTTAAAATACTCGTGTTATTCAAATACACATAAATTATATTCACCTAATTTCTGCCATTTTGAGACATAAAATAAGACACTGTCAATATGATAGCATTTTAATTTCTGACCATGCACCAAATTCACTTATCTATGAGGATTTAAGACTAAGGAGAGACCCTCCTAGGTGGAGATTTAAACAAAAATGGCTCTTAGACCCAGAATTTATATTTTTTGTAGATAATCAAAATAGCATCTATTTTGAAATCAATAGAGATGAAACACCACCCTCTTCAAGGTGGGAAGCCTTTAAGGCCTATATAAGGGGTCAAATAATTAGCTATACGAGTCATAAGGCAAAACAAACTTATCAAAAAACAAAAGAGTTGGCAGCAGAGATTGAGCTGCTTGAGAGGGATCATTATCAAACACTATGTCCAAACACCCATAAAAAAAACTTCTGATATTAAGAACAGTATAACAAACTTTTTGTAGGCAAGGATGCCCCTTATCCCCTTTATTATTTATTCTAGCAATTGAACCGTTTGCCATTGTGGTGCGGTCCCATAAAAACATAACCGGTTTGACAATAGGCCAATAGGAGCATAGAATTGCTTTATTTGCTAATGATGTCATTCTTTTTTTAGAAAAACTGAAAGAGTTTATTCCAGCCTTGTTAGATCTAATAAATACATTTGGAAAAATATCAGGATATAAAGTAAATAAAGATAAGTCTTTGTTAATTTTACTTAATTCAGAAGAAAGAAACACTGTCGGGAATCCTTTCCAATTCAAAAAGATAGATTGTTTTACATATTTGGGGATTAGGATAGTATCACGTATGAATGACATTGTTGCAGTTAACTATAACCCAATGATAGACTCAATTGCTGCCTCTGTGGATAAATGGAATCACCTACCTTTGTCACTTATAGCACTAATCAATGTCCTTAAATCCAACATAATGCCCAAACTTCTGTATTTGTTTCAGAACATCCCATTGCCAGCTCCTGCCAATTTATTCTCAGCCCTAAAAAACATTTTCATACGTTTTCTGTGGAATAACAGACGACCAAGGCTTCGTTTAACACTTTTGTATCTATCGTATGATAGAGAAGGCCTCAGGTGCCCCAATCCACTTTGGTACTACTGGGCAGCTCAATTGAGGACTATGATATATTATTTTACAGATAAATGTCTCTTGCCTTGGGTGAATATTGAAAATTGTTCTCTACTTCTCCCTCTACCCCAGTACATTTACTCAGCAAACATCAGAATGCTGAAAAAAAAAGACAAAAAACCCTGTAGTCAGAAATATGATCTTGGTTTGGTATCAGGTCAAGAAGTAGTTAGGTGATTCCTCCTCTCTATCACGCTTCAGTCAAATATGGGGTAACTAGTCTTTCCCTCCAGGCAGGGCAGATCCTGGCTTTAGGAAATGGGCTGAAAAAGGTTTAAAGACAATAGGAGATCTGGTGGAATCGGAGGACGGGGTTTTGATGTCATTTGAAGAGTTGAAGGTCAGGTACGATATCCCAAGTAAACATTATTTTAAATATCTGCAAGTGAGAAATTTTATTAGATCATCTCAAAATCAATATGAGTCCATCCCTCTGATGTCCACCTTGGAAATTGAAATGAAGAATGATTGCTTTAGAAAAGGAATTATTTCCAAACTATGTTAGTGGAGAGATCCTCTGAGTCATCTTTATGGAAGCTCAATGCCTGGAGGGAGGATTTACAGGAGAACTTTCCCTCAGAGGACTGGGAGAAGGGGTGTGCTGAAGCACAAACACAAACTATCAATACGCACTTCAAAGTACTGTAATGTAATATAATTGGCTAATGATAACTTATGTGACGCCAGAAAAGCTTAATAAGTACAATGGTGCCATCCCAGACTTGTGTATTAGATGTGGAGAAGAGAAGGGAACATTCTTCCATTGTATCTGGAAATGCAAGAAAGTTATATAATTCTGGAGGGAGATAAAACTAGCTCTAGAGATGATACTAGGTATAAAGCTAGTTCTTTACCCCAAATTGTTCATCCTAGGTTTATATTCTGACAGACTTCACATCTCCAGAAAGATTATTACTGCCATGGATTTATGTTTACTACTTGCAAAAAGAGTCATAGCGCTCTCATGGAAGAGTACCAGTAAACCAAAATTCATTAACTGGATTAATGAAATATCCACAACCTTACTATAAAAAGGGAAACTATCGCTATTTCAAAATATTTGGGGTCCTTTTATGGAATATATAGAAAACATGGATATGAGGGTGTCAGGTGAGTTATAGTAGCGGTTGGTCCCCTGCAGTGTCCTAAAATAATCTTCTTTATTTGTATAATTGGCCACTTTATCTTGAATTATACATTTGAGCTTGTATTTTCTGAACCACGTGCAATACTAAAATAATTTGGGCTAATTCCTGGAAAAAAGAAAAACCGTTATTGTTATAATTGTTGTTTCTTCTCAGGGTTGTTGAGAAGAAACCACCCTTCTTCTCAACCATATGTAATATGTAACATTACATATGTAATATTATGTAATATATATACATATACATATATATATATATATATATATATATATATACGTACATATATATATACGTATATATACGTATATATATATATATACGTATATATATACTTGTCTTCTAGCTCAAAAAAGAGCTAGAAGACAAGAATGAATGAGAAGAATGAATGTGGAGCTGCCTGCTCCACATTCATTCTTCTCATCATTCTTTACAGACAAAACTAAAGACAATTTTCTACACTTGACTCGCCACGAAGCCCTGGAGGCAGTCCTGGAGGGCACCGATAATCAAGCATAAAGCTTGGAGCCCTCATGATATGTTTTTATTTATAATTCAATCCAGTACCTCAGAGTGCCTGTTTGGTGCATTTTCAGAAGTATATTGGAGGCGCCTCCAATCACACGTCTGAATACATTCGGCTGATTCTGGGGCTGGTCTGAATCCAACTGGCTGTGTATTTCCTCTCCAGAAGGCTGCTGGTTCTGCTGTTCCTCTCTGTCCCTCAGCCTTTCGTTCAGCTGTTCCATTTCAATCTGCAGGTTGGTGTTTACCTGCTCAAAGACAGTGTTTATAACCTCCAGAGAGGTGCTTTTCAGCTCCAGAGAGCTGTTCTCCTGCTCCAGGAAGGCCTTTTTCAGCTCCAAAGTCTTGTTTTCCTGGTCCAAGTTGGTTATTCTCTGCTTCAGGGCGACACTTTTTTGCTCCAGGGCGGTCTTTTCCTCCTCCAGGGCAGTGACTATAGTCGGCTGATTCTGTGGCTGGTCTGAAACCGACTGGCTGTCTTTGCGTGTTTCCTCTTCAGATGGCTGCTGGTTCTGCTGTTCCATTTCAAGCTGCAGGTTAGTGTTTACCTTCTCAAAGACCTTGTTTATAAGCTCCAGAGCGGTGTTTTTCTTCTCTAGAGCGGTCTTCTCCTCCTCCAGGGCAGTATTTTTTTTGCCCCACCTCGATGCATCTCACCTCCAAAGCACTGACAGTTACCATCCAGGTGTTTGTTTCTTGGTCCCGTTCTCTTCTTCTCAAATTCAATATGTAATGCAGGTCTCTGTTCTCGCGGTCAAGAGTAAAATTTTCCGGTCCCAAAATGTCTATTCTGTTCTGCAGGAGGCCATTTACCCGCACTGCTTGAGAAATTCTCTCCCTCTGAGCAGTGTTTTGGTTTTCCATTGTGTATATTGTGTCCATCCTATCTCTGTTTTCCTGTTCTAATGTGGATATTCTCTCTCTCTGTGTGGTGTTTTCATTTTCTAGTGTGGAAATTCTTTGCTCCAAGGCAGTCTTTTCTCTTTGCAGGCCCTCACTTTTCTGCTCGAAAGACATGTTTTCCTCCAAAAAGCTGTTTATCTCTTTTAAAAGGATGTTTTCATTCTCAAGGATGGTATTATGTTCTTTTAAATTTCTGTTTTCATCAAACAGTTTTTTTAATTCCTCATCTTTTTCTAGTGAAGCCTTTTCTGTCTCCGTAACTTAAAACTTCAGTTCCTCAATTGTTTTCATTAGCGACTGTCTTTCTATGGTCATTGCGTCTACTTCTTCCAATATCTCATCGATCTCCTGTGACTCTCTAGCCAAGGTCCATACTGTTGTCTCATCCTCTGAATCAGAAAAGGATGTCATATTACTGTTACTCATTGTTGATACTGATAATCTTTCTCTTGGAGTCAATCGTTTTACTTCCTCTCTCTCTCTCTTCTGCAACAGTTATGACTAGAATTCAGGAGTGCAGCTTTGTGACACACCCTAACCCAGGGGTGTCAAAGTCAAATGGACGGAGGGCCAAATAAAAAATTTAGCTACAAGCCGAGGGCCGGACTGATCGAATGTTCATTGAAATTTTTTTAAATGACGCATATAGTCTAGTGAACCTAATTGAACCTACTGAAAACCTAACAAATATATTCCAATATGATCAGATAAATAAAGCAATATTTTCTTATGCCTCTGTCAGTAATCTTTAATTTTCAACAGACATAACTGAAATATTTTTAAAATATAATTGGATTGAAATACAATAAAATAAAGTGCAAAAATCTATTAATCAAAAACAACACTTTCATCAAGGAGAAGTAACATGCAGTGAAAACAAATATTAAACTTTAACTTTTAAACTTGAACTGAGTAAAAACTCTAAATATGTGATTGCACAGTAATGTTCACTTGTTTGAGGTTGAGGGTGATACTTGGTGGTGTCCCATCTTTTCCACAAGTTCATCAATGTTCGGGGTAAGGCTCTGAGCTGAGGAAATCCTCAGAATTGAGTGAAGGTGTTCAGCAGTAAGTCGACTTCTGTGTAATGTTTTGTTCAGGTTCATCAAAGAAAACAGTTGTTCACACAGGTATGTGCTGCCAAACATAGACAACGTTTGAGCAGCCTGGCTGCGCTGGGGCATTGTGTCGGGAGGAAACGGGCAAACTCCGCAGCATCTACTGCCGCATATTTTGCTCCATTTGGAGGTTTGGTGGTGATTTGGCTTTTTTGAACATAGCCTGTCGAGATTTGAGGCCTCGTTTTAATTCCTCGGCCTTCTGTAGCCTTTGTTCCATGTCCATATTCTTGTTTTTGTCCGCGTGTTTCATTTCATAATGTCGTCTCTGATTATACTCTTTCAGTACCGCCACACTTTCTCCACACAGAAGACACACAGGTTTTCCAGCTACCTCCGTGAACATATAGACTCCGACTCCCACCTTGTTTGAAACCCCCGGTTCTCAGTGTCCACCTTCCTTTTTGCCATTTTTGATGGGTATCTGAAAGTTAATTTTACAGTTATGCTTACGACTGCTGTGCTAATAACCCTTCTAGACCGGACGTGTCGCCGGCGACACATCTAAATTTGCAGTACCTAATTCCGCCACACGTAGCGCTAAGTGGAAAAATTCCAACGGTTTCTGAAAGGGGAGACGTTGCACTTTCCAGCAAGTATCGGGTTAATACGGTAACTTCGCAGCTGCAGCGAGTGTAATTAATCCGGGGGGCACTCGTTTAATAGACGGTATATTTCGCCAATAACTTGGATATTGAAAGTTCCGGTTGTTATGGATACATGGGTAAGTACATCATCTCACAGAACATTTAAAGAACTACTTACAGTTCAAATACGGAAGATATTTTTTTTTCAGACCGGGTGCCGGCTTGCTGCGGTCTGCGGGCCGGTTCTAATAATAAATCAAGATCATCCCAGGGGCCGTAAAAAAAATCTTCTCGCGGGCCGGATGTGGCCCGCGGGCCTTGACTCTGACATATGTGCCCTAACCCTTTGTGACATCAATTTGCGTGATGTCACAAACGGATGTCACTTCCTCAGCAGAACAACTAGAAAACTCCTGTAGTTTGGGAAGACAGGAATGACTGTGGCGAGCGTCGGTTGAGTTTTTTAGAAAAATTATTATTTCAAACAAATAACATGAACATACATACAGATGTTAACTCAAAGACAAATATTTAAATATTCTAATAATAAAAACAACTAATATTTACAGATATTGATAAAGTTGATGTTAAAGTCTAGAAAGACTTAAAAGTTCTATATATATATATATATATATATATATATATATATATATATATATATATATATATATATATATATATATATATATATATATATATATATATATATATATATACACACACACATTGGTAAAAAAAATAAAATGATGTGAACTTTTTCAGTTAGGTGTCAAAAATATATTCAAATACATATGAAGAAGGATAAATTATAGCAAAAAGAACAAAGCAAAAAAAGAAAAGAAAAAATAACAGAGGGATCTGCTTATGAGTTAAAGTTTTGAGTTTAATTTTTGGAGAAGAGTTAAAGTTTTTACCTGTTTCTTATTATTAAAGTTAAGTTTTTCAAGAGAGGCAATATACATTTTTAAATCAGTTTTTTGAAAACTATTAAAAGGGGATTTTTTCACTCTTTCATCTTGTGGACATACTATTTTACTAGGATTATAAATTCACTATATGTATTTAATGTAACAAAAGAGTTGAATCATTAAAGATGAGTAAGATATGTAAATTTGATAAAATAATATTTTTTCCATTTTTTTCAGTTTTTGCAAGCCTGACTAAAATATTTTAGTGTGAGAACATTCCACATATAAATGTTCAATACTTTCATCTTCACACTGACAAAAAGAGCAGTTGTTGCTGACATCTGGAGAGAAGAGACAAATATTGTTAACTGGATAATATCTATGCAAAATCTTAAATGAAAATTCTTATTAGTAAATAAGAATTTAGTAATTCTTATTACTAAATTAGTAATTATATATTTATGAGGCATTAGTAATTATATATTTATGAGGCAATAAAAAGATTGCACTCCACAATTTTTGGCTCAAATAACCCCATCTATGTTTACATATGGGAATGGAGAAAGTTTGTACTAACCTGTTTGTAAATTTCTTATTTATTATATTATTTCTTTCAACTAAAATTGAGTCATGAAGGTTTAGATCGTTCGGTTTATGGTTTGTGCTAAACCGAGCAAACTATGAGGAACCACTTTAATGACCACTTCAAATTCTTTTTGAGACATCTCTGTCATTGTTCATAAAACACTCATAGGTATACCACTCACCATTACCGTCGAGTAACTGATTTATCAAATTAATATTATTATCAACCCACTTATGAAGAAATAATGATTTATTTTTATGTATTATATAAGCATGGTTCCATAGGAGGCAGTAATGAGGCGAGTATTTGTGTTTATATAGAAGATTCCAATTAGCTAATATGACTGGAAGTTTTCCCACTGAGAAAGGATAACGCAATAAAAAATGTAGACCCCCTAGTTTACTGAATAAATGATATGGAAAAATATTCCACATGGAATTTATATTTTTTAGAAATCTTTTAATCCAATTATTTTTTAACATTTGATTAAAGACGGTAAAAGTCAAAACATTTAAACCGCCTTCAGCTAAAGAGTTTGACAGAACAGATTTTTTTTAATTTTATGGGCCTTATTTTTCCATATAAACTTGAAGAGAATTTTATCCAGACGAGAACAGAACTGCACAGGAACTGTTACTCTCAGCTACAGCATTGGAGAAATAGCATGGATTGACACTGACCTTCCAAATCCAACTGAATTTGCCTTGAGTGAATTTCCCTCCATTATAGTTCTCCAAGGAAAAACACTTACTTTGAGAGCAGTCTTCGCTTTCAGGGGAAGCTTGACCAAATTCCCCAATTTTTATGTGTTACTCCGATCTTGATGAAGCTACACTGTTTTCTTTAGTGTGAAATTTAAGATTATTGTATTGATTTGGAGAGCTATGATTTGGAAAGATTTAAAACTTTTATTTTTATAGAAATTGTGATTGACTTGACCACCAGTCAAGATCTCGATCCATTTCAAAGTGTTGTAATATGAATTCCAGGTTTTGCTTTCTGTCAGCTGCTACATGAGCAGAATATTGTTCTGCCTCAAATAACCAAATCTTTATGGCATCGTGTAGTCCTGATTCACAATGCCATAATGTTTTCCAACACAGATTCATTCCCAAATTATTTACTCAAAAAACTTTACAAGGTACTGAACAGTGGCAATGCTAAATAAAACAATACAATATAAAAACAGGTACAATAAAATCAGTAAACTTAAAATATAACTTATAAATGAAGATTTCCATTTATTTATAACAATTGTTAAAAAGAATTGAGCTGTGTTTTCCAAAGCCAGAATATTGAGCTAATAAATGACTTTGTGTCAGATGTTTTATTACAAAGCAAATCAGCTAAATGCATTCTTCAAGTGTAGTAGTGGCTAGAATCCAATTGTTTGTTTGACTAACGAGATGTTAGTGAAGAGATTTTACTGACCAAGCCTGTGAACAAGTTTTGTGACATCATCTGAAGGAGTACAAAAGCTGCTGGATTTACTAAATATTAAGAATTGTTCATTCACAAATGATAGATTGTTCGAAATGTACAATATTTGTGCTTCTGATAGATCATGAGGTTATCTTTACAAGAAGCAAAAACAACCAGAAAATATGATTTAAGCAGAGATAGATGAGCAGCCATAACAGGAGACCAAGACAGATTTGCATTACATCAATCAGACTCTTTGTGCTTCAGTACTCTTTGTACTATGTGCTTGGGTGTAAGCTTGGGAATTTATACTAGTAGTCATTTTTTGCACAGTGAATATAGTTGCAGTTAAATAGCTTTAGTAAAAAAAAAAATTTAAAAAAAGTTTTAAAAAAATCATAAATCTGTTGCAAAGGGCAGTGTATCATTTAACTGAAACCAGATGTTTACCTTCTCTGTATAAAAAGACACATGACCTTTTTTATTTCTCGCTGTCTGACAATAAATTGGGCTAAATGTTCCTACTTTAGTTCATTTAGGATTACAAACATAATTTCTATTTGCTAAATGGCCTCTGATTAATGAGACAGACTACATTCTACAAAATAAACGAGAAAATAAAGTTGAAGCTGAATGTAAACTGCTATCTGTGCAGAGAATGAGTTGTTCTCTTGCAGCAGCTCAGTGCTGCTATAAATAGTTAATGCTCAGTGTAACCTGAACGTCTCACACAGCAGGGGCCTCAAAGCTACACTGCAGCTGTTTCTTTTCTGGTTAAATTGGTTTACAATGAACTCAGGTCAGCGGTTATAATGCATTCATCTTTTTAAAATCATACCAACTCAGACATGCCATTGTTTTCTGCAGTAGTTCTAAGCAGCTGTGCACATCTCGGCATGATTAGATTGAAGAGCCCGTAACTTTCTTGGTTCACATCCTTTTTGCAGTTCATATTAGCTTTAGACTTTTCAAACTGCAGCAGCTGATGAGTGCAGCAGTTCAAACCAAACGTCTCAGCAGTTCGTCAAGCTTCAGAGCCTCAAACAGTTTACAGATGAAGTCCATCTCCTCTCATGAAAATCCACCACTGTTCCTCCTGAGACGTAGCAGAGAAACGTTCCAATCACTGCACGGCTTGCTCAGCATTGGGTGTGAGGACAAGGCTTTTGGACAACAGCAATGACAACATTGCTCAGAAAAACGTATCAAGGATAGACAGAAATTCTGCAAGAATTACAAGAGGAGTTCTCCCTCCAGAGATGAAAAGGTCTCTGGGTTTACAGCAGCAAATACAGAGCGGGACTGAAACATTGTCCCACTGACACACTGATCATCTGGTGAGGCTCTGTGGATTTTCCAGCATGGTGCACCACAGTGTCACGTGGATAAGTGATGACAAACTGGCTCAAAGATCACTGACATTAGGCTTGTTATGCTCTGACTGGGACTCTAGAGTCCCAGTCAGATCATTCCTCAGTTCACTGAGAACAGAAGCCAGTAAATTAATCAACTCAAAGTCCCAACAAGACGAGAACAGAACATCCGCCTGGGTTTGTTCCTCAAGTTCTCTAACACATTAGACTCGACTAGAAGAAGTTTTTCACACTGTAAATATTACCTCGATGTCCATACATTAGATACACAAAACATTTCTTTGCTCATAAAGCTAAGGTTTGGTTTGCTTTAGAACTCGGGTCCTAATAAAGCATAAATGTTTATATTGCATTTAGAAATCACAGCCGAATAAAACTATTTGTATTTACAAAACACATTATTATTGTTAAGCTTTAGTTTTGGTATGGTCTCTCAGTCTGCATCATGACAGTTTAATAAACTCCTCTGTTTAGAGCGGCTGTGTACCTGCAGACATTCTGCACATTACACCTCCAGCTCAATGAAAGTCTTCTGTCCATTTAGGCAAAAAAAAACCAAAGTGTGTGTGTGTGTGATCTCTGTGCCACCAGTGTTCCTCATGGGACCCATAGGACCACCCAGCCATCCACCAGCCTGTTGTCTGTTTAAAGGCACATCCTGTTCATTTAGATGCATTTCAATGGTTTAACTTACAACAAGCAAACGATTCCCACTGACAGTTGAAGATGTCCCTTCTGATTTTCAATCAAAGGAGCATGTAGAATTTCGTTCAGCCCCTGTTTACACACTCGTACTTCCCCTCCCTCTCCCTCTGTAAATGCCACAGGTCTTCCACCCCTCAGTCCAGATTTAGACCCCAGTCTCTCCCAGGCACTCAGATCCAGCTGTCCGGAGGACAAGAGATCCTCACCAAACTCTCCCTCTCCCTTCTCCTGGCCGTCTTCACCTTCTCTTTACACTTTTATCTTCATCACTTCATGGTCTAACATGGTCACCAGGGTTCTCCTGCCTATCTGTGCAGCCTGCCGTGCAATCTGATGCTCCTTCACCGATCGCCTTGTCTCCATAGAGGCAGATCTCACAGTCTTCCTGGCCATGGATTCCGTTGCAGAGGTGAGTCTCCTTGGTGATTTGTCTGGGAATGTTGGTATCTGTGTTTGGACATGGCTCTGTAATTGAGAAGCTGTAAAGGAATACATACTGGCTAGTATTACAGGTCCAGTCCTAAATGCTCCTTCCTCACCTTCTATCTGCATGATCAGTAAAGTTTGTCTATTCAAGTGCAACATGTGAAGATAAATACACTCAGGCCCTATAGTGGAGAGTTACTCAGGATGTGTTGTACTGCAAAGGATATTCTTCCCTGTGGAACTTTACTCATTTTATCACATTACACCACATGTCATGTGGGATGATATGCAACAAAAAACACATAGTAATACATGGTTGCTAATTGAAAATGATTAGAATTCTTTAGAAATGGTTGGGGTCTTTCTGGTAGGCAACTCCCCCCTTCACTCTCAGGTCTTTTGCATCCCTTTTGGGGTAGGCGTTAAATTATGAAGTCAAATGTCTTTTAAGCCAAATTTTAATATATATAGCAATTTTTAACAACAGAAGGTTAACTTGATTGTGCTATAAAATAATTTGATGTGAATGGAAAACACCTTATTCTGTCTATTTAAATGACCACGATGAAGGCCACAAGTTGAAATACTTTGGTCCACATATAAAGTTGTTTCTTAGGACTTCAGTGTTGTTGGAATTTATACCACAGGAGATTTTTATGCCCTCTCTAAGCACCTTGGGAGTCAGTGAAGTTATCCAGAAATGTTTTGGATTTAAACAGAAGTTTTCTGCCCCCCACACAGAGTTTTCCATGTTTGGTCAGAGCCCCTTCCACCCTGCAGGGTTTGCAGTAGACTGACATCCCAAAGCTTTCTCTCCACAAAGGCTTTCTACTTGATGCTTTTCAGTTTAGGCTGGAATTGTGAAAAGCACAACTAGTTGGACATAGTTCGCCCACCTTGTGGATTTCCTCTGACCTGGACATAAACACGTCACACTTTTCAAATTCTTATATTTTTTTATATATATATATTTTGAAAATCATGTATTTTTTTCCTCCTGTAGCAGGATTGGAATGATTTATAAACTTGTGGCGATAAAAAACATTTATTGGTATGCATGCTTCACTATGATGTGACTAATGATAGCATCATCTATATGTAGTCATGTTTGTTTCTGTCATAACAGACGTCATGTTGTTCTGATCTCTTTGCCCCATTTCTAATACCATTCTTACTGGAACTTAATACACAATCTATCTTCTATCAAATAAAACATGGCAGTTTATTTTTTTTAACCATTCATTGAAGGACTGTGATAAAAGTTGAAGAATTCAAGATTTTCTTTTCATTTTGGGTAATTAGACTCTCCTGGATGTTTCAGCTCATTTCCCAACTGTGTTACAGAGAACACTCAGCATTTCAGTTGCTTATGAAGTAAGAACTTTGAGCTAAAAATGTCTTCTTATGTAAGTACATACTGGTTTATAATTATGACAAAGTGTTGAGTCATGAGTTGTATGACAAGAAAATCAGTTAATCACAACAACTGTCACCAGTTTCAAGGAGAGTGGCAGCAACATTATTTTTAGTGAACTCTGATCTATTTTTTTAAGGGTCGTGGTGAGTTTTTCTTGGTGAACATAGAAACTGTGACTCCTAATGTCAAATACAGTACAGTAGTTTTCCTCCATGTAAGTCTGCCTTCCTAGAAGCTTATGTAAATGTTACTTGCTCCCTCTTCCAGGTCCCTTTGTTTGAGATGGATGAGTATGAGGAAGAAGATGTTCTCTCGGTGAGGAGCAGAGGTATCTAATCCTTTTCAAAGAGACAATAAAACCAGAAGGTGTTCATTTGCCTTTTAAATCTGCTTGATCTCTCTTAATAGAGCAACTTTTAGGACTCAAATGATGTTTTAAGTCGTGCATAAAAGTATATAATTCATGTAAGATTGAAAATATTTGCCATCCAGTGCAAAGCAAATTTATGTATTGCAATGTTTGAAAATATCCACAAAATGAAAAGAACTAGGTTAGCTAATTGTGTCTTGCTGACAAACAGACATCACTGAAGCTATGAGTCATGAGTCAGTGTGCAGTTTCTGTGTGTCCTAATTGAATGTCTGAACAGTCCATCTCCGAGTCAGGGGGTGACCAGTAGACTGCTCTGTTCACAAGTGACCTGGACAGAATGCTGCAGGTCTGATGATACAATTACAAAATCAATCATTGACCTTTGGCACAAGGCAGTATGGGCCAAAGTACATTTACGAATCACTTTGTGCTTGAACATGGTGTGTGTTCTGGACAATCTGTGCCTTATGTGGAAGTCCAACATCAAAACACTACTTGGGGTCAGAAGGAAGGGGTGTGACAGGGGTTTGAATTTCTGTAAAACATGAGCAATGGGGATCATTAAAACCACACTGCAGCTTGACATGCACCTACATTCTATAAACCCCACATAAGAGTGTATTACCCTCACACAAACTCAGTTTTGTTACAAGCTCGTTTTGTGTTTTTCGTAGGCGTCTGTATGTATGCCACTTACCCCATGACGCCCCCTGCAGGAGCAGATCCTGACACCTACATTTACATGAATTTCATGAAGAGTCACAGTTGCTATGATGCCATGCCCAGAAGCTCCAAACTGGTCATCTTTGATACAACGCTGCAGGTGCAAACTTTTTAGCAGCAAAAGCTCAGATTGCTTTCATAGGTTTGGATTTTATTAATCAAGTTTTTGTCTCACTCAGGTGAAGAAGGCTTTCTTTGCTCTGGTGGCGAATGGCGTGCGGGCGGCACCGCTGTGGGACAGCAAGCTGCAGTGTTTTGTAGGTGGGAACAGGAACATCTCAATATTTATTCATGATTCCTGAACTGGTTTAGTCTAAGTGGACGCGTTAGGTTTTTCAGCAAACCTTTTCAGCTGTTCTGCTACAATGAAGCTATGATCCACTCCTACCCTGAGCGATTATTGCTGCCTCTCTGTTTCCACTGAGATCAGAGGTTCACAGCTGCTGCTTCTCTATCCAGTTCTGCTGAAGTATCACTGCAGCTTCAAAATGATGAAACCAGCAACCACCAAACCAGCAACCACTGGAGGACTTGAAGCCACGAGCTTCAAGTCCTCCAGTCTGTAGATCAGTTGACATCCACGTTATTACATCAGTTACAGAATGAAACTTCACAGATGATATGAGTTCATTATGAAGTGCATGGCTTTATTTTAGTTAGTTATTGCTGCTGTCATTGTTGTTGCCTCAAAATCTTCAGCATGTTATAAACTGCATCATAATCAGCCTTCAGCATATTTCTGTGATCAGACATCCAGTAAAGGATAATGAGACGTGTCCACTCTGTGTGAAGAAGTGGCGGGAACCATTTGCTGCTGTCTCTACCTTTTCTTTTCCTACGTCCCCACTTGTTCCACAATCCTGTATCAACCTTTACCCGCCTTGAGGTGACATTTAATAAGTGGAGTGACTTTAGCCCACTGCGCTATTCTGCTCTGTTGGGGCCTATCAGTTGTGATCAGCCAACTAAAATGACTCCAAGGCATCAGTGATTCATCCAACAGACCCCAAAACACTTACTGAAGCATCAGGAGTCTCACTTGCCTAAGTAAAGGTCAGAGTTCATTATTCAGCAATAAGAGAGGGACTGGGCCAGAGCAGAGAGCCTCTAACCTGACACACTTCAGAAAAGTCTTTGACATTTCAGTGTTTTACCCACAAACTAACCATGGAAGGGAAACATTACTCCAGTTATTGGTTGAGTATGCATACTGCCGTCTTAACCAATGACGTAACAAACCATAACAATGTAAACTCTGCTACTTTTCTTATTCCTAACTAGGGTTTTTTTTATATTCCTTGTGTCGCTTACAATACACTATGTTTAACTATTACTATTATTTGACTTCAAAGATTATCTTAATCACATTGAGTTGGGAACCGCTGCTTTGAAAATGTGCACAAAATAATTGTTTTTATTATTGTGCTAAAAATAGAATGGATACACCCTGAAAAAGACTCATCATTGAAGGAAGTGTAGAGTATTCTGTTCCTTGATCTCTGCTGCAGTTTTCCATGTTAATGCTGAACTTTGCCCGGGAGCTGATCCAGAGCCTGGGGTTTGGATTTAGAGCATGATTTTGTTCTGACCTGTATGCTCTGTCAACATATGTTTCACTGTGTGACGATTCATAAGAATTTTCTAGAGGTTTTGGTGAATATGCTAAGAAAGATTTTCCATAGTCATTCTCTTGTCCATGTGGTTCTACTAAATCTTGAATGATGGTTGCTGATGCAGTACTGCCTGAGATCAGATTTCACAAGGTGTTTGGCTTCCCACTGGTATTTTGCCCCTTTTTGCTCTGAAATTTCTCCAGATTTCATGAATAGTGCTTTATGGAAGTCTCTTGGCTTCTTTCTGTTTGTTATGGAAAGTTGATTTAAGAATAATAGCAGTAAAAAGTCAATAATTTATGATAATTCTTTGTTTGTATAATCATTGCTGTGAGAAGAAGTTAGACTCTTTTGTCCAGCGAGCCTCTGGTGGAACAGGTGAGCCTTTTAGGCTCACTGGTTTCAAATGTTTGTAAGGAAAGTGGGTCAGCAGTCAGCAGTGTTGTGTTACAAACAGGAGGACATGCTCTCATCCTCATCATGATGATTGTAATTAAAATGTCAGCAGCTTTAAAAATGCATGCTAAGCTTCCAGGCAGTAACAGGTTAAGGAGACACTTGGGTTCATGATCAACATTAACACTACCATCTCTTTTTACACACTAACGTCGTTGAAAGGTCAAAATGTTAAACAGAAAAAATCTGGGTGTGAAGTCAAGAGGAAGCTTTGTAATCTAAGAGACGGAAAAAACTTTTAGTTCAGGTGTGATGCTGCACTTAGATTATTTCACTGTTTGCTTCATATTTCTCAGACTCAGTGGTCTTAAAGTTCCAGACATTGATGGTGGCTTCAGCTCTCAATGTTTTAATCTCACTTACAATAGTAAATTTAAAGCAACTTTACTAAATTGTCCCATTGAATAGATGCATAGCAATTAATGGTAGGTGATGGTGAATGGATAAAAATGAAGACTGATGAGCAAAGAATCATCAAATTCATGTGGCAGGGCCATAACTCCTCTGATCACTAACGGAGGTTTCCTTCTCTGAGCTACAACAGGGTCATCCAACAGAAGGTATTTAACATCTATTGGAGTTACCCATTTATCTGACCTCTGGAGTCACTTTATTAATCTCGCCAACTCCAGATCCAGAATTCCAATTCTGGATCATACAATACTGCTGCATCTGTCTGTTAGCTGTTTCTTCTTCTGATAAAAGATCATTGTTTGCAGTAGTGTTTCAGTTCTACGGTTCTATGTCATTTTGTGAGCTTCAAAGACTTTGTTGTGGTTGTTATGCTCTAATGCTTTCAATATTTTTATCTGCCAAAACAGGTTAAAAGTTCCAGCAACATTTCAGCAGCACAGGACTGAAAGGGAGCAGCACACCTTAGATTTAATGTATTAAACATTAATGTTTAATGCCTCTGACCTTAGAGGAAACATGACTGATCATGGCAGAATCAGCCAGTATCAAAATAAATTCTGATGCAAAACTTTTCAGGAACTGAATAGTTAAGTACAAACAAAGGTATCACTGATGCACACTGAGATTTTTTCCTCATCATGCAAATGTCCAAACTTTTGCAACATGTAATTTCATATCTGGTAAATATACAAATTCTGTTTGTCTGTGCAGGTATGCTAACCATTACGGACTTTATTAACATCCTTCATCGTTACTACAAGTCTCCCTTGGTGAGCTTCAGAATAAAATTCCTATTGAGGGATTTTTTAATCTGACTGAAGTTTCTCTGTGGCAGGACTAATGGATGCATGTTCTGTCTGCAGGTTCAGATCTACGAACTGGAAGAACACAAAATAGAGACATGGAGAGGTCTGAAAAGAATGGCCTGCTAGTTTATAACTTCTGCTCAAGATCTAAATCCATTCACGGATCTTCTATGAAACATTTAGAAATCTCTTATTGATGTTTTTTTCTTTACATTCATACTAAAGCTAAGAAAGAACATTGCTATTATATTCAAATTATTTATAGTAACCTATGACCAAATTTAACTTTAAATAGACCATAACAAATTCATTTTGTGTTTTAACAAAAATGATTACTTTCATCAAGCAAGTCAGTTGAGTGTCTCTTCAGTAACAGCTGCAAAGTGACGTTAACACTGTTTACACTGCAGAGTCCCACAAAAATCTGATATTTTTAAGAACCAGCTGCACTGCGGATTGGGGCCCATGACCTTAGGCATCACTGATAGGATCACAGCTGGAACTCATCAATGAGTGAATACTGAATCCTTGTCAAGTCTTTTCTCATACTTGTAGTGCCCACTCACATAACCTTATCTGGCTAGCTTTGATTCTATTTTTTAACTGTCTGCTATTGGCTGGAATGATTGTGAGGTTGTAGGTGCAGGTGTAGTACAGATAAATGATCAGAGGATTTATTGAGTTATTTTATAAGAACTTTGTTTAAAAATAATTACTGATTAATGATCTATGATGATGAAATCTGGCCATCCCAGTCTGCTCTGCTATCATCCTATAATCAATGCAGTGTGTGCTTGTAAGTGAGATCACTGCATTGATTGCATTGTTTTTATGAAGCAAAAGAAAATAAGTGAAATTGATTGAAAAGAACAATCTCACAAAATTCTGATTCTTTTTTGTTTAAAAATTGCTTCTGTTTGTGTTTTTTTGGTACAGAAATCTATCTGCAGTATTCAGTCAACAGACTCATCAGCATCAAACCTGAGTCCAGGTAAAGGCACACATGTTCTTTTAATTTCCTGCCTTAGTTTATTTGTATTTATTTCTACATTGTACAACTATTTAAATTCTATTTTCCCAGATTTTACAAAAAACTAAATCCTAAAGAGAAACAAGTTTTAAAACTTCACTTCACTGTGATAATATTGTCTTTAAAAAATGACTGTTTTACATTAAATAGTTTTATTAGTCTACAGCTGTATGTGTCTGTTTAACTGGGAACAAAGTGTAAAGTGACAGTCTGTTTAACGGGATGCTGCAGAGAATATAACATTACTGACATCTGATGGACACAATTATATCCTCCAATTACACAAAGACTGATGTTTCTGTTACTTCTGAGAATTTTCTGCTTGCATCACATTTGCGATTAGAACATTGATCATAGACATGTTTGATACAGAAATCTAGTCTTCATGAAAAGTGTGTTTAACACTTGCATAGCACCTCATTGCAACAGATATTTGAATTTATTAAAAATGACTCATTGTATTTAGGAAGAAAGCCAAAATACAATGGTGCAATACATGGTAACTGAGAATTTTATGTTTAATGTTTAATCTTATTTATAATCCTAAAGAGAGAAAAGAAACCAGACTATGCTGATGTGAGCAGAATATGACTGCTCTATACTCTCTCCATCCATCCATCTTCTGTACACCTTTGTCCCTCTACCAACTGCTCCACTGTGCTGCTCTATACTCAAATTATTCAATACCCATTTATAAATTTGTTAAATAGATTTCCAAAGTGCAATGAACTACTTTATGGTATATATTGGAAACCTTTAGATTTCACAATGTTGTAATAAAAAAACATCAAACAAGTTTATTGGTCAGAAGAGAAGGGGTCAAGCAAATAGTGAGCCTGTGCGGACATGTATTTTTCTGTGTTTTCTGTTCATTTAGTTCCTGTGTAGTCTTGTCTTCCTCTTGATCGTCTCCAGCTTCCTCTTGTTTCCCTGATTATTTAGCCCCACCTGTGTTACCTGCTGTCCGTTGGGTCCTTGTCATGACAGCAGTCTTTGTCATTAGTCCTGTGTCCTCAGTGCTACCAGAGTGTCTGAGTTCCAAGCCTCATTTTTCACCAGTGCTGCCTGGATTTCTGTTCTCTTTGTGTTTGTCATTAAAACCATTATTATCGCACATCAGACTGGGTCTGCCGGTCTCCTCAACCAAGCCACCTCATGACAGAGCCAGTATTTGCCTAAAGAAATTATTTTTGTCTCTTCAGTTTGTTTGATGCCATCTACTCACTGTTAAAGAATAAGATCCACCGGCTCCCAGTTATTGACCCAGCTTCTGGAAATGTCCTCCACATCCTGACTCACAAGCGGATCCTCAAATTCCTTCACATCTTTGTAAGAAAAGACTCATGTTTACAATTCCAGATTGCACTCTGTGCTCGAGAAATGCCCAAGCTTCATTAAATTGAGTCTTCTCTTCTAGGGATCCATGATTCCTAAACCCAGGTTTCTTCAAAAGCAGATCAATGAGGTGCCAATTGGTACCTTTAGGGAGATTGCAACAATCCAGGAATCTGCTTCTGTCTATGAAGCTCTGGCTATTTTTGTGGAAAGAAGAGTGTCAGCCCTGCCTGTGGTTAATGAGCAAGGTATTCCAAAACAATTCTAACATTTGGACTTAACTGCACAATACAATCCTGGTGAATCCACATCAGTGCTACTTCACATTTGAGGGTTTTCCAGCATTAACCAGCAAGTTATAACCTCTCAGTTCAGAGTAAGTTATTAAACCTTTACAGTTGGACTGTTGGGTGGAAAATCTGCTCAAGGATTTTCTGCTACAATTCTAAATCCATAGTTTAATTAATAACAGTAAGTCATGTAGACTTGCTGCTCAACAGCATCATTATTCCCAGATCATGATCCCTTGTTTGACTGCCTTTACTATAAGACTTAATCACATTATATTTCTCTGATGTTAACATTTGTTTAATGACTTCAGTTAGTAAAATTTCATATGCTTTTTCATTTATGTTTTTCTACACCCGTTTCAGGTAAAGTTGTGGCACTGTACTCCAGATTTGACGTCATTGTAAGTGAATTTAAAAATTCTCTCTTTTTTTCTCAGTAAACAAAGGGAAACTTAACTTTGTGACATTTTTTTCTCCCCTCAAGAACCTTGCTGCTCAAAAAAATTACAATAATTTAAACATGACAATGAAAGAGGCCCTCACGTCAAGATCCTGCTGGGTTGAAGGAGTCCTTAAATGTTATCCACACGAAACACTGGAGGCCATCATCGACCGCATAGCTAAAGCTGAGGTAACTCCCAACTCTGCCACAGCAGGACCTAGGTGTTACTGAATGTAACTTAAATGAGTCACACATTCTGATTTCACAGGCAAGGTGACATAAAACCATTCTTCCCTCAAGTTGTAAATATGTAAAATCAATCTGGTTTCTTTTGCACATAAACCACATAAAACAGTTAAACAAAATGGCAGAGAACCCCTACCAGCTTCCACTGTGAATAGAAACACTACTTTAGTTGGACACTTGATTCTTCACAATATGCTCACAGCAAAATATTTTAGTCACCATTCAGACAAGATCACTTCAGATCGAAAAGGGATCTGGTATCTCTGGTATGAAGCTCTTTATAGAGTGGCTGACAAGCTCCAACATATTGCACCTGTGGCAGCCAGGTAGAACTGAAACACAAAGAGAGAGAGCTCTCGCATGAAGAGAGCCCCTAGAGGTCAGTGACCGTAACACCATCTGTCTGAATAATGTACAAGGAGTGAGTCCTCTATTTCAAGAACCAAGTCCCTAACCCAGCACCCCCAACACCCCAGGTACACTTTGAGGTTCTAGTCTAAGAGAGATGAAAGAACAGCAAGACAGTATGTGACATCAGGTAGTCAATGTTAGTCAGGTTTGGTGGGCTTAATATAGTCTGTGTGAACTGTCATCTAAAGAAACTACCTTGTTATCTGTAGTGAGAGTTGGAAGCAAGTGGTTGTACATCAACAAGCCAGGAGGGTAATCTGGGGGTTGTGGGATTTGGAGGTTTGGATTTTTATTGGGAGTGACCAAAGTGGACAAAGTTAGACATGGGTGTATTAAAATGACAGCTGAAGTGGACTGGTTTTACAGACTAAAGTCAGGGATGAGTCTGGATATTCTAGACAAAGGATGTTGTCTACAGAACTAAGGAAAATGAAAAAAGGACGACCCTTAGAGAAGGATGATGGATGTAATGGCTGCAGAGAGTTGAAGTGACGAAGGATGGTGCAAGGGTTGACTAAAGTAGAAGTCCTGAAAAGAGTGGTTGAAAAAAGGTGTCATGAATCCACTAGAAAGACTCTAACACCACAATGGAGAAATCCAGCTTGCACACTTAACTTGTGACTGAAAAGATTCTAACCAAATGATTTCATATTTTCCTTTCAGGTTCATCGACTAGTTTTGGTCGACAGAGAAGATGTGGTGAGAGGGATTGTCTCTCTGTCTGATATTCTGCAAGCCCTGGTTCTCACTCCTGCAGGTATTGATGCTCTGTACTCCTAACAACAACCCTTCCGTCCTTTCTCTTCCTATTCACCTTCCTGCCTTCCAATTTCAAAAACCTTCTGCTCCTTCTGACACAACTGATCTTTCTTTGAACACAACAAAGGACTTCCATCGTCTTTATCAATCCCTGGCTTATCCTATGGAATCTCTTTTTAGCTTTCTTCTTGTTTTCCTTCCAACCAACAAAACTCTTTCCTAAATTATTTTACTCCACTTCATTGGGAGGACCTTAACTTGGAATTATGTCAACATGTATGTGCCTTCATCCTTCACTTCCTTCATGTTAGACAGATGGAATCATCCGTCTAACATCTTCCATTCTTCTGTTTGCCAATTTTTCCACATCTACCCAAACAGCCTAGACATTTTTACTACATTTGTACAAAATGTCTCACCTAGCAGCCTCTCCAGTCTCACATGAACTGTTGACACCCTTACCTTCAAAGTCCATCTCTCCTTTTTCGAGCCAGTGTCATCACTTCCTTCTCCTAAAGTTCCAGCCACCATTTCCCAGGTAAGATTCCCATCTAAGCTATCAGTGGCTGGTTGTCTGAGCTTGAATCTGAAGCTTAGCACTGCCTGTTGAGGTCCCCCAAATCAATAGTACGGTAACAAGAGAACTGTTTTTTTTTTTTTACATGTAGGTTTGCATACCTTCATCTTGTTCTAAGCAAAGAGGGTTTAATCCATTGTTGGCAAGTCTAGGAGTACTTCTTCATTTCCATGACATGACATCAGTGATGGAAGTAGTAACAAAGTGTCCCCACATTTTATAGTTAATAGGAGAAACTTCAGTAATGGTCATGTAATACTGCGGCTGGATTTTGCCATGCATGTAGCCTGTGGTCTGGTGAATGCATTGACTGAGTTTAGATTGTAAAGAAGTAAATGCTACATCTTTAAATTAGTAGTTGACACTTTGGCAGGTGTTAAAACCAGGACGAATTTACCAAATCATTAAAAGTTTGGTAAATTCATTGCATATCTAATTTTAACAGAAAAATAAAGCAACATTGGAAAAAAACTTTGTGGGAATAAAGTACACAAACAACAGTAATGACAAAACAATTTTGGGTAACTTATTATTTGCAGCTAACCAAAGGCATCAATTAGTTAATCCCAAGTCAGTATGAATCGTGTTATAAAAGCAAAAGCTTTTTCTCAGTTTGCTGACCAGCTCCTGGTTCTCACACACAACAGCAAGAAGGAAATGGATCACTGGTCTTTGAGAAGTAGTCGTTGCTACCCAGCAGTCAAATCAAGGTAAGACTTTATTTGAAGGGGTATGCATAAAACTGACATGTCTTGTCAGGAATATGAAGGAGTCTTTATTAATGTTTATGACTATTGTCACAAAGTGTCATTTGGTAAATAATGACATTTTAAGTTGACACTTTTAAAGGACGTTTAATGCAACTTTTAGTTTAACAGTGATATGTCAGTTTTATGCACACCCTTTCAAATAAAGTGTTACTAAAATGAATTTCCAAACTTTTCCAGTCCCTTTTCAACATAAAATTGGTATTTAGTGACAAACATCTAAGAAAATTGACAAAATCATAAGCAGTGAACTGCTTATAATTTTTGCAATCCCTAGCTGTATTCCCATTACAAATTTGCTGAAACCTTTGTCAATATTTTGACAATATTTGACAAAGAGAGAAAGTTTGGCTAGTTAAAACCATATCAGACTCTATAAGACTCAGTCAGTCCTTCATTGTTCTGCCCTTGAGAGAACAATAAAAGAGGATGAAAACTGCTTTGTTTTCTATAATTTAGATTTGCAAAAGTTGGATAAGCGGGAATGGCAGGACAACCAGAAGAATGTACTTAGGACAGTCTGGACTAAAGTATGAATTCTGCCCACAACATATCAACTACATATCAACTCACATCAACCATGTTGCAGGGTGGTGGAGGCTTGAGAGTTTAGGTTTACTTTGCCACATGATCAAGGGGCCTTTCCATTGGCCATATAATTGTGCAAATTGAAATTACAAAAATAACTGCAGTTTCAAAAAGACTCATGTTAGTACCAGTGGAAAACACAAACAAGACGACAGGAAGAGGTAGGAGAATAATAGAGTGACGTTTTTTTTAATGACTTATTGCATTTACAAACTTAGTCATGTGTGGTTTTATTTGGATATTTTATTTAATGAAAAACACTGCAATAGTGTAATTGTGATTTTTCAACATTAGCAAAATATTGACAAAGGTTACAGCATATTTGTAATGGAAATGCAGCTAGTGACTGCAAACACAACAGCATATCTACACCTGAACTAGGGAAAAACAGTCAAGATCTATTCACAATTGATTCTGCATTTTGTGTCGTGTTGTTTGTAAAAGTTTCTTGGTGTTTGGACCTGCTTTTATCTTTTTTTAAAGTTTATAAACTATTGCAAGTAAAAAGGCAGATGCTTCCTTTTGCACAGCTGTATGAAATCAATGTCCAGTACTGAAGAAGACCCTGCTTATGTGCTAGACAATGTACATTCCATTTGTGCAATAGTTTTAATTTGTTTTTCAAAGTTAGAGGAGAACAAGCTCTTGACCCTGCTCAATTACTATCACAAGGCTTTTGTAGATCTAAAGTGGGCATTGAGCACTCACATTAATTATTTATTTCGATAATGCCAGAATAGTGCTATGTCTCGACAATACTAGCAGTGATTTTCACTGGGACTCTGAAGAGTAAAAGAGAGACTGCAGAAATCCGAGTGAGACCAAACAGTAAGACACGGAGCTTCAGAAGGGATCGGAGTACAAAGCCCTTAAAGACAGTTTGCAGTTGTTGAATTACATTTAAAACCAAGAGAAAAATGTTTCTTTGATCTGATAACTCAGAAACTGAACACCACATTTTTATTGTTTATATCTGAAAACTAATCTATACTAATCTTTGTAGACAACAAAGTGTGACGGGCTAAGGATCTGAATCAGCTACAGTACACAATATATCCAACTTCTGTCATAACAAACAGAAGTTTAACTTTATTTAAGTTTACAAACTTAAATAGACATTAGTCTGAATTCAAACTGAGTTAACTTAAGATTTATGCTACTCATTAGTTTTCTCACTGCAACTACTTTCAGATATTTACAAGTGGCCAACCTTTCAAGTTTGAAGAAAACAAGATGGCAGGTGATGATGTGAAACAAGACGATAAAGTGAAGAACGGAGCTTAACAACAGCCAACAGGAGGGATGTGTAGAGTGAAGACAGACAAAATGGACTTTGATACAGGTTTGAAGGTTGTCCCTTTCTCAGATAAAACCTCCTGATGGGGAACAGAAGAAAAGCAGGAAAAGTGAAACCAAAGACATGAAAACACAATTAAACTGCCTTTGAATTGAGACACATTTGCTGCCAAATGGTGGGTATGACATTATGACAGAAAAAAATCATTTCTTATTCAAAAATTGAATGTTGGAACTGTGATAATTCTTACTGAAATGTGTATTTACAGTCTTATCACTGTGAAAAATAAATGCATAACTGTGTTTTGCTTTCTTTCAGTTAAACTAAAGGTTTCAGGAAGTGGAATTAAATTAAATATTAGTGAATATTGGAATAATGTAGACCAAATTTAGTTTGACACACCAATCGATTCTTTATGTGTGTGTTCATAGTGCACTTTGCATTGTCCATCCATCCATCCATCCATTTTCTGGTCGTCCTTGTCTCTGACCAGGGTTGCTGGTCCCCATCTCCAGCTGTGTACCGGGCGAGAGGCGGGGTCATCCTGGACAGGTCGCCAGTCTGTCGCAGGGCACTTTGCATTGTCTATGAGTGAAAACTGAAATACTGCTAGTTTGAAAATATTTGTCACTGATCAGTCATATCATTCATCCTCACAAATTCTACAAATTAAGATATGATTCTTATGAACCATAAAGTCAATGACTGCTTTCAACACTTTACAAATTGTTTAGCAACCTAATTAACCACAGCTTGACAGCAACAGGTACACTGTACATTATTTACTAATATATACATGATATTAAGTATATGAATCAGAATAATCTTTACTGGCCAAGACTGTGCATAAAGAGGGGATTTTTCTCTAGTTACGACAAGTCCTTTATATAACAACTCTTTGAAGAACCTTAAATAATATGAGCTACAACATTTAATTTCCCTCTGGGATCAATAAAGTATTTTTGAATTTGAACTGTTGTTCAGCACAGAAACAGTTGTGGATTTTTCCAATCCTTTTTTCCAAGCCATTTTTGTTGAGCAGTGAATCGCCATTTTGTCTTATTGACATTTTGGACCTGGAAAACCACCTGGTAGTATTCATTTTTTTAAATAATAGAAAATGAATTACTTTAATCTAATTGTACTTTATCTTTGTAAAAAACAATTCTTAAAATGTTTCATTTTTCAAATAACATAGGTGGTCATAAATCTTATGGACGACCAGAGATATGAACCTCCCGCCTCCAAAAAGTCTTTGTAAGCAATTTTTTTTCTTAACAGAATAATATAGTGATGTTCAATAAAAGCACAACTGAAGCAATGTATTTTTGCTAAAGCACACATTTCAGCTAGTTGTGTCCCTGAGTAAGATCTGCTACTGTAACATATAACCCCATCGGTAAAGTCTGGAACATTCCAGAAGTCACATGGTCAACACAAAGTTTTATCAGTTTGACCCTCTAAAAGTCTTAGAAAGACCAAAAGTAAGTTCCTTCATTTATTTTTCTGTAAATTTTATAATTCTTCAACTATGGCTGAAAAGACAAATCTCAACATATTTTGCTGCTGACCAAATAATATTTTAGTTTTAATTTGATCATTTTAAAGAGGCAGTTTTCTCAGCTGCTTTGTGTTAGCAAGGATACCATATAGGTTTATTATTACAAATATTCAGTATTAGATTATTTATATGATTGCTAAGTAGTATTGTTGAAATTAGCTAATTTCTTTAGATTTGTGTTCAGTTTAATGATAATAGTAAATACTGACAGGAAACTAAGCCATGACTTAGTCCTTAGAAAAGCAGCGGCTCCATCATACAAGACGTGATACCAACCCAGAAAGGAGGGGAAATTATCTGGAGGGAGTTTAACAAAGACCTATAATCATACAGGAAGAAAAAGATCAATTATTTAAGTGTAAGAGAAAAATGCAGAGCACGCAAAACATTGAGAGACATACCATAATATGAAAGACAGAAAAGAAACTCACTTCTTCAAGCGTACTAATTTTTTCCATAGATTAGATGGATGGGCTAGTTGGACGCCTAGCCCTGTTTTTTTTCTTCCATCATCCACTGCACACCTGGCAGTGTGGGACACAGAGAGTGGCAGTCACACTCCCAGTCCTTACGACTAGCTCTGCTAACTTTCTGTTCTCAGCTCAGTGTCTCATACAAACCTGTTCGAGGTGAACACTTTACCGTGTGACACCGAATACAGTCTAGTAGAATTGATATTTTTAATCTCATGCTGATATCAACAAGGTGTCATGCCTTATACAGACCTCACTGACAAAGTCTGAAGTATGCACCTTTAAAATAATTATACAGACTCAATAATTATAACATTATTCTAATTCTACCAGAGGAATCCAAGTCAGTGGGAGAAATCCCAAACTGTGCTGTAAGGTTTGATTCAAGCGGAATAGTGCAGGATGGCAATGACCAGGCTATCAAAATACTACTATAGCACTGACATTTTAAAACAATATTGTCATTGTACCTCTCTTGCATGTTCCATATCAGGACCAGTTCGCTTTATGTCCAAGTAAAATAACTTGTAGGTGTTCACTCTTGATAGAAGGGCATCTTTTCCCATAAATGCATCCTGCACCTCTGATTGTCCAGAACCCTGAAAAGAAGTTTTCAGGAACATCAGAATGCCTTTATTTTCTTTATCTCAGCTTTGCTATCCCACAATCTAATAAATGAAAATACAGAAATCAGTATGAGTTAGATCAGCATATATATAAACACTAACTCTCAAATCAATTTCACAGCATGTAAACTTTGGCTCTTCAGAAAAATCAGCTGTATGTCTGTTGGATGTCCACAGTGTACATAAGAAGTAGATTTCTCAGTTTGTGGTGATTGTGATCCACCCAGCTGCTGATGATCTCTACCTGCAGGCTGCAAGCTGTTCTGTTTACCTGGGGTGGAGTTGTTAGCTCTGCCAGTTTCAAACATCCTGGTCACAAGAATACCAGTCTACCTATACACACACACACAGGGTAAACACTCCTATCATCTGCTAAGTCTGTTAACCAGATGGCAGTTGATGAGCTTTGTTGTTATTGGAGAACTTAGGGACCAGTAAAATCTCTTTAAATTCTCATAAGTTAAGTCTTTATGATGAGAAATGACCATTTAAATAATGATTTGACCAACAGCTTTGCCCTGAGTTTTAACAAAATAAATGAAAGAAGCTGAAATGCAAAACACATCAGAGTGTGAGGTTGAAAAGAGCGCATGGCCAACCACATGTTCCTTCAGTTTCACATCATCAGCATCATCATTCCCTGAACAAATACTTCAGCCAATCAGCTGATCTGACTGTTTTTCAGTTAAACTTTATGTCAAACTGGAGCAGGTCTGAAAATCTTCAGATAATCTGTCCTGAGACTAACAATGGATCCTAAACCAAGGTAGGAAATTGGCTCTCAGCAATCATATTTGCAATTAAATGTTTATATAAGCAAAAATTCCTTTAAGTTTTACACTGAGCTGTTTTAGACTTATGATGTTTTTTTTCTACTTAGCCAAGATTGATTTTATTGTACTTTTTGGAATTTTAATTTCTTATTTATTTACATTTTTTAGATTTCCCCATTTACATCTCAAATTCAAGCATGTAAAACAGTAACATTGCAGAACATAATGGAGACATTTGATGTTTTGTAGTTCATTCTGTCCTACAACACTTATGAAATATTTCAGAATTTCCAAAGAAATTTCACATTTCTAAAGTTATTTTGTCCCATTTTTCTTGCATGTATGTCTGAAAGTCTGGCTTTAAAAGTCTTAGATTTAATCAACTGTTTGAGCTGCTGTCTTATTAAAGACAATAAGCTCAGATTCCTTGTTCAGTGTTGCATTTAAAGTTAGTTAAATCTTAAAGTTGTACATTTGTTCAACTTTAACTTCAGGAAGGTATTGAAATATTCTTGTGAAACCCTGGAAACAATTATTTAAAAACTTGCCTGTAAGAGTTTCTGTAAAGCAGTAAAATCAAATATAAATACTTACACATTTCTTTAAAAACTAACAATTACTTTGTCTTGTTTTGTTGGGAGAGACTATTATGACAATTAAAAAAAAGATTTTGAAATTCTTACAAATTTACTAAAAATAGGAAACCTCTGGTACTATAATATACAATCTAAGAACACTTAAACATTAGAGTAATAAAACTAAACAATGAAAACAGAAAGAAAGACATTTTAAACAGTTGGGTAAAATAATAAATAAAATTGCTAGTGATGAATAGATTAGGATCTCCTCCATTTATTCTCACTCAAAATGGATAAATTCATTCAGGCATATTCATTCAGCTTCACATCATGCGTCTTGAAAATGTTTTTTAACTTAAACCTCATATATTATTATGGTGAGCCAACATTATTTTTATTATTAATAATATTTTCAAGGAAGATTGGAGCCACTTATGACTCTAATGAAAGGCTCAAATAAGAGCCAAAGGAATCAGAAATCAGCCTTTCCACTCTAGATTGCATTCAGAACTTGTCAACATGTCCAGATCTGACTGACCAAGGAAGAAGGCAGACTACAAGATGCTAAAAGAAGTTTACAAAATCCTTAAAATCTCCTCAGAGAACAGACAGAATAGGGCTTTTTGCATGTTGGTTTCCAATCAGAAAGAGGCTGTGAGTTTAAGCCTCATGCTGTTTGCAGAGAGGAAAGCTTTGCTTTGAGGCCTGATGCTTTTCTCCAGTGGCCAATGGGAGAGAGACAGTGAACATCCTGAACAGGTCCTAAGTAATTCCTCAGCTAGAAAATCGATCTCATTTACATATTTTGCTTAATGAGGTAAATACTGTCATTGTTGTCTAATTAAATCTATTACTTTTGCAGAGTTAAAATAATGAGATCAGATAAGAAGCTAACATTTCATATTGAGTGAGGCATCGTAAGTTTTTAAATAGTTAAACTCTGAATGTACTGCCATGCTAGAGTCAAACCAATTCAGCACATTAAATATGTAAAAGTATTTACATATGGACGGTGGTAAACTAGGAGATTAACAAGAGAAGGGCCAATCACAAACCGCTAAATATTCCTGACAGCCTGTTTAACAGAAACCACAGAGAAATATTGTCTTAAAGTGAAGCCAAGTGACAGAAGAGCCAGTATATTTAAGGCTCTGTAGCGATTGGTTTTATTTTTTACATATGAAGCAACAAGTAAAATTTGTTATTTGCTTCAGGATGTCTGAGAAATAAGGAAGCTTGTAGCAGACGTCAGGTGAGGAATATGTTCTGGAAAGATGGTTCTGCTGTGGACAAAAATCACAACAATCGACAGCAGATAGATTATTGTGTCTTACTTCTGATTTGCAAAAGAGGAAACAATGGTGAGAGTAGAGTAATCAGGCAGAGAAGAGCAAACCTGCAGAAAAAAATTCCTTCCTTCCTCAATCTATGTCCATCACAAGAAAGATATCCTGGGAGGTACATGTCAGATTTTTAGAAATGATGCTTATCTGACTTATCTGATTGATTTATGCTTTTCAGATAAAACAAAAAACAAGATGTTTATCTGGAATACCACTTGTTTTCTTTTTTGCCCATTGAGTAGAAATTTTAGTTTGTTTTTTCTTTTCATATTTCATGTTTTATTGTATTTGAACTCTCGGAACCTAAGCTCGAACTAGCAACACAGGCTTCACCTGATGGCCTCAATGATTGGACCTTTTGTGACATCAAGCTTGCAATGTGACACAAAATGCAATAAAAGTGTAACAAATCCTATCCAGAGCTAATTATTCTTTGTTACTGTGAATCTCCATCTGTTTAGTGGTGGGAACATGTGGGACGACGTGCACAGAAGAAACAGTTCTTCGCACATGTTCACAGAATTTAGAATCTCTCAAAAAATGAAAATAAAATTTAAAAATCTGGACTATTTCAAACATAATAAGGAAATCGAAACAAACAGAAATATTGATTTCTGTCTTTGGCCATAAAAATTCATATTTGCCTATGTTCTGCTTGAATAGTTTCAATTTTAAAACAAAAATCAAATTTCCACTTTGAGTTTAACTTTATTGAACGTAGTGTAATAATAGAATAAACAAAGATATATCCACAGAAAATATATTTAGGTTGGGTGCAATAGGTTTTGTCATTACTGGTTTCTAAAGAGAACATTTGATCACCAGTTACATTCACACAGACTGAACTTTAAACCGTTTTCAGTTCATAACATCTTGTCCATATTTTAAACTACTGTTTTTCACCAAACGTTTGGGATCTTTTTCTTAATGGCTCAGTTGTAAAATAATCCATAAAGTGGGAATGATTGAATACCAAATTTGCTGTTACTTTAGCAGGAAGGAAAAGAAGATATTTGGCCTGAAAGTGAAGAAGAAGAAGAAAGACAGCCCTGACCTGGTCCTGGCAAACAAAGGAGCTGTGGGTAAGGCATGGAAAACAAACATCACTGAGTCTCAGCTGTGATCATAAGCAGAGGAGTTGTCCCTGTCATCACTGGAGTGAAACTAACCCTGGTCAAATAAACATGTGTCAGTACAGGGCTGACACCGTGTGCAGTCCTGGTTGCTATGGGTGATTTAAGTTTCCTATGAAAACAGATTGTTACTGCCATTCCCATGAAACTGAAGTATAATCTGTAAAGTTTCCTGATATGGAGCAAAAAGATATTTAAGTACTTAGAGTTTCTGAGTACTGCGGCCCTACTTGTTTTGTGTGTGTGTGTGTGTGTGTGTGTGTGTGTGTGTGTGTGTGTGTGTGTGTGCAGACATTGAGGTCGAGGCTTCCTCTGAAGCATCTCTCCTACAGGAAGGGGAAACTCCAGAAGAACAGCCTCTCATTAGAAGAGCAATAAAACCAAACACAAAGAGGTAGGACTGTTATCAAACTGTGGAACTGATGAGAACAATATCTGAGTGTATTTAATTTGTAATATATTGTTTAGTTATGGTAGAGTCAAAAGGGTTTCAAATCTCATGCATCCTGTTACAACTAGCAGGAAGAAAGCAAACGGACTCAGTTCTGGTGTACTAAAGTAGAAGTTATTGTCAGGTTAATGAAATGAAATGTTTCAAATAATTCACACAGAAGCTATAAATAGATATTGTTTTGGTCAAAAGTTGCATTTGGACTATGTTTATCTATATCTGTAAACTGACACAACATCTAACCCATTGGCTTTTTGGTCTAAATTATACAAGCTTTAATATCCAAATAAAAAACAGCAACATTCATTTAGACACAATGACTCAAAACAAATACTAGAAATACAACATAATAATTTCAAAAAATGTGGTTTCATTACTACAGCTTTCATAAGTTTATGACTCAGTGCCATGCATTTCCTGCTGCTGCTCCAGCTTCAGGTAACAAGATGTAGCTTTAATAAAAAACACAAGTCTTCACACTCATGTGCCTTTCACATTGGTATGCTCCAGTGGTGAAGCGCACACACCTCCAAACTGAACCCAGGAGGGACTTTGTCAGGTTGAAAGTTACCATACAGAAAACCATCCCCAATTTCATTTTTTTTTTAAGTTGCTGCTAAAATCTCACTTATATACTGTAACAAGAAAAAAGAAACATTCTCCTGCAGAGGTGATACCAGCAACTGTAGTGTTATAAGATGACTGAGAAGTCAGCATGGAAGAACCTTTTTGGAGAGTACTAACAACATAGAAGTGTGATTAGTTTTCAAATTATTACTCACAGGTTTTAAAAGATGCCATGTAAATCGGATGCCATTTACTTAGTTTAATTCTTCATTGCGAGAACTCAAATAGGATGAATGTTTTCTGTTCAATCTATTTCCCTGTTTGTCCGCATGACAAAAAAGGTTTTTCTATGAATTTAACATTCCCACAGGGCCAAACTTCAAACTCGCATTCAGGACAGTGAAGGAAAACCAGAGAGCTTCCAGGTAATAACAGCAACGGCTTAAATAGAACAGAAAAACAAAACCTTTTTGATCAAAACATCAACTCTGCCTTACATGGACCCTGATGAATGACTTATTCTTGTTCTGTTTCGCAGATTGGCATTAATATCACAGAAGCCAGACAGCTTGTGGGGGAAAACATAGACCCCAGTGTGGTGATTGAAATTGGAGACGAGAAGAAACAAACATCTGTCAAGGAAGGAACAAACGCTCCATTTTACAATGAGGTGAAATGAAACTGCTGGAGCTGAGAAACAGATTTCCAGAAACTGTGTGGGGCGATTGAGTGGTCAGATTGAGCATCAACATTGGTTCATAACCTACCAACACAAACTCCACATTAATACAACGTATTACTTAACATCAATAGGCAAGATGTTACTGGTTAGATTACATCCCTGCAATCCTAATGTTCCTGACACTTACAGAAAGAATCTTTATTTCATTGTGTGTGGGCGTGTCCTCGGGTATTATGGAATGCTATGCTGAATGTGATTGGTCAGATGATTAGTAAAGAGGTTATATTAAATTCTAAAATGTGCATCTTAAATATCTATGCTGAAGATTTCATCTCAAACAATTTAAGATCTCTAATGTTGGCATTTTGGAAGCTGAACTCTGATTTTCTTTTCAGTTAATCTCATCTGTTGGTTTGTCTTTTTTTTTCTTTTTTTCCCTGCTCTGCTGCTATATTTATATACATGTACATGAGGGGGCATGTTCGTCAATAGATGTTTAAAAAAGCTGCTAGAAAAACTTTATAAGTGCTTTAAGTAAGTCATTAATAGTTTTACTTTATATTTTAAACTTTTTTGCTTTATCTCATTTCTCCTCTTTCCATCAGTATTTTGTCTTTGATTTCTTTGCCCATAAAGAGATCTTCTTTGACAAAGTCATCAAGCTGACGGTTGGTAATAACATGAGAATAAATGCAACTTCCTACTTTAATACTGATGTATTTTGGGTGCCGCTCTCATTTCTGCATTTATAGGTTGATTTTGTGGGGGGTTTTTTGGTCCTCTGCAGGTTGTTCACTCAAAGATGCTGAAGACGTTCTCTGTGGGCTCCTTTAAACTGGACGTTTGGACAGTCTACAAACAGCCAGGTCAATCATGTTTTATGATTTAGAGAAAATCTGTAGAGTGTCAAAATGCTTCCTCAATGTTCCTTCTGATGGAGACTAGAGAGATAAACTAAGTAATTGTGTTTATGCCTTGCTTTCTCAGGTCACCAGTTTGTCAATAAGTGGGCAATGTTGACCAATCCTGGTGACATTAGCACTGGTGTCAAAGGATATGTTAAATGTGACATCAGTGTCTCAGCTAAAGGTGATGCTGTGCAGCCGGGACAAAAAGCAAGTGATGCTGAAGAACAGATAGAAAAGTATGAAGCTCCTCTAACTTAATGTGCAGTTTGAGACACGCTCATTACACTGCAGGCTGAATGCTACATGCTGCAGATTAACTGTGTTGTTTGACTGGTTTGGAATAATGTTGTCTGTCATCAGGAACCTCCTGATCCCAGAGGGGCTTCCTTCTGAACGGCCATGGGCCCGTTTCTGTGTGAAGGTGTACCGAGCCGAAGGCCTCCCTAGGAACAACTCCAGCATTATGGCCAACGTCACAAAGGCCTTTATAGGAGACAACACAGCACTCATTGATCCATATGTTGTCGTCAGTTTCTTCAAACAAGTGGTGAGCTGAATGTTGCTTCCATTTAAAAGTTTATCTGGAGCCACCTTAAACCGAGACAAAAGTCTGAGTTAAGGTCAATGTTTTGGGGAGTTGGATGCAGAGCCACTGCTTCTCTTTATTGAAAGGCCTCAGTAGAGACGGTTCAGGTTTCTGAGGTCAGCCGTTACCTTAGCTACCAAACCTCAGATTAGTGGAAGAAAAGGTTTTAACGGTTTCTGTCTACAGACGGTCAGTTCTCAGTCAACTTCACAACATGGATGCCTTGACTATAAAACAGGGTCAATACAACTCAGCCTTATAGAGCCTTAAAAGTGTGTGGAAGAGCAAATGTAGAAATTTAAAACATTTCTTACTTAATTCCATGACTAAGTTACACACAGCTCTCACATATTATCTGTAAAGCAAGATTCAGAATGAAGGATGGTTGCAATCATGGTACTTATGTCTCAATGGAAACCAATAATCACTATAGTCATGTTTGTCTCAGGGTCGCACATCCACCCAGAAGTCTTCAGCAGACCCCGTGTGGAACGAGCAGATCGTCTTCACTGAGATGTTTCCTCCTTTGTGTCAGAGATTAAAGATCCAGGTCTGAAAGTTTGATACCGCTAATTGATTTAGAGTTCTGAAAAAAGAGTTTAAGTCCATGCAGGTAGAAATTCCATATAATCTTATACTCATTTTCCTTTAAGGTCTGGGATGAGGGGAGCATGAATGATGTTGCCATAGGAACCCATTACTTTGACCTACGACGTATCTCCAATGAACAAGATGGAGACAAAGGTGAGAGGAAATGAAGGTCTAAAGCAGGTCTGAAGGTTGAAAGGAAATGCGAGTGTTTAATAAGATTTTTTTCTTGTTTATTTCATGTTTTTAGGCTTTTTACCAACTTTCGGTCCTGCTTGGATTAATCTGTACGGCTCAGCTCGAAATTTCTCTTTGGGTGATGACACAGGGGAACTCAATGAGGGCATTGGCGAGGGAGTTTCCTTCAGGTTCATAGAAAGATATGATACTTCTTAATATTGCAACTACAACAAAGTGCCTTCTTTTACCTGATTTATATGCCCTGGACTGTGTGCTTGTGATTTTAGGGGTAGGGTCTACTTAGAACTGACAGTAGAGATCCTGTCTGGGGGCACAGGCTCAGACTCCAAACTCAGTCGGATGATTAAACCTGTCAAAGACACAAAAGCAGGAAAGGCTGGTGGAAAGGATGCCAAGTCTTCTGCTGGAGGCGGAGCAGGAGGAGGTACAGGGGCAGCTGATGACGACAAAGGCAAAGCAGGAGCAGCGGAGGTCCTGCCTGTTGATCCTCCTCCGGTGGTAAGAAAAAACCTTTTGCTTGTTCCAAAAAAGATATTTATTTAAAAGCAGCAAAATGAAATTGTACCAATGTAGTACTGCAATTAATTACCGCAAGTTAATTGATGAAGCTGCATATTGAGTGCTTCGGCCTATAAGTCAGACCAGGTTCTATAGCTTAAAAGCCTTTTCAGATAAAAAGGCAGTTTATTAGGGTCAAAACCCAGATTATACATGCCTAATTTCATTATGAAATTGAGCATGTATAACCCGGGGTATAGATTATACATGCTTAGATTTACTTCATCATGCATGAGTGTAAATATTGTTTTTTAAACTGAGCAAGTACTTCTGATTCTATGTCCAGCCAACTGAAGATGAAGAGACCTTCCTGCTTTTTGGTGCTTTGTTTGAGGCCACCATGATTGACCGTAAGATTGGAGACAAGCCCATCAGCTTTGAGTTCTCCCTCGGTGAGTCACAACAAAACCCCTTAGAAAATAAAATCCAAGTTTTTTCTCTCCACTGTAAAATATACTAGAGGAAAAAACAAAATAAACTTGTATTCAGTTGATTATTTCTTAATTTGAACACTGTTGGGGTGAGCATTGACATGTTGGGTCACTGGTAATCAGCAATAGGGTCCTTCTTTACTTGTGCATCTTGTTTCAGGTAACCATGGCAATGTCTTGGAGTCTTCCGCCCTACCAAGTATTGCCAGTCCTGCAGTGACTCGGAGGAGAAAGGTGCTGGACATCCCGGACAGCAGTGACATTTTTGGCTCCTCCCTCACCATCCCATCCTCACCCCTCCTCCCCAAAGATCCCTCTGATTCAAGTGGAGCCTCAAAATCTGCTACACCTCCGGAGAAACCACTCATCGTCGAGGGAAACAGGTGGGTTTCATTTGAATATGCTGCTCAACAGTTTAGATTGCCATCTGCAATTCATCCAAACTGCTTGAAAACTTAACAGACTGCTTCTTAAATGAGCTTTAACTGTGGTTCTTGCATAATTCATATTATGATACTTATTTGCTTCTTCTTCTACTGAAGAAGCACATTAGCAAATAAATCTACTGAAGCTTTTTACACAATTTCAAGCTCCCCTCTCATAAACACAGGTCTCTCAAAGAGTTAGAAAATCTTCAAAAGATTCTTCTTCATCCTTGACATGTTGAAAAACTGATCAGGAGGATAAATAAGAATCAAGCTTTGCCAACTCCTCAAGTTGATTTGTGGCTGGCCATCATTTGTTATTATCAAAACAAACTGTAACCCTGGGTCACTCACAGCATGTATAATATGTATTCAGTTGTACATCAATCAAATGTTCATCTTGCTGCTTCATGCCTGTGTGTGGTTATGTTCAGACATTACATGTACTTACCTCTGGAGAAGAAGAAGCCCTGTGCTAGTGTTGTGAGCTCCTGGGAGGACAGAAGCTACCGGCTCTACAACTCCAACATGCTGGAAAATATTGCTGTGCAGTTTGTAAGCAGAAACACATACATGTGCACGCAAACAGCTTGTTTATATCAGAGCCCGTTTCTAAGTTTCTTTATTTTTTTGTCATACTGAAGATGCATCACTTTAGTGGCTCAAAGATAAATCAATCTGTGGGACTGGAGGTTTTAATAACAACCCAAATAATAAACATACATTTCTTAACTTGATAAGTTCACCCAAAATAAAGAAAAGAGTGAATCATCAGTTCTGAAAAGATGATCAGTTTCTGAAAACTGCAGTGTTTTAAATTCAACAGTCTCCTTCTTGTGTTTATTCTCTGCCGTTGTATCCTTCAGGAGGAGGGCGTGTGTGTTGCTGCTGACCTTCATAAGAAGTTGGACCCAGCAGCTGAGGCAGCTTTAAGAACTGAGCTCAGAGAGTTTTGTTTGAATGCCAGGTAATTCCAGCAGAGCTCTCACTGCTCCTTTGGAAAGCAGCAGCAATGAATCATTTCATCGTGTTTATCCACCATGTTGGATGGCAGAGTTTACCTATTCATTTATTGTTCAATATAACATCTACTAAATCTAAATGTTTCTAAAATTATGCTCAGAGATTTAATTTTATAACTTGCAAATTTCCACACCTGATGTTTGATATTTCACAGTTATGTCCAAAAAGTCACCTCAAATTATAATGGAGCCGCTGTGTAAAAATACTGACTCTCCTTAGTACAGAAATGACAGTGAGGAGAGGAATAACTTTAATACACATTTTATTCCCACATTTCTCCTCAATTCTCATAACATTAAATCCACTTCCAGCCTTTCAATTGGAAGGCTGGAAGTTATCTGACAAAGCATCGTCAGATAACTTTGTGTTTTTACCCATTTTAGGACTTTGTATTGACATCAATTCATTTATACTACTGCATTTTTCAACCCTAGTCATTACCAGTGGCAATAATTTGGGTTAATGTAACTTTAAGCTCAACCAAATTTTTATTCACCAACATGGTTGCTTTTTCTTCACTGCTTACTGCTGTTGCTCCACCACTAATTAAAACACGACAACCAGACGCCCTTCTTCCAACATTCATTCAATTAATCAACAAGCAAACCACCTGTAGCTGTCACAACCAAAAGGTTTTTGCTTTTATGGGTTTCTAGTATCATCGTGGAGGAATTTTGTTCTGCTCTTTAAGATGCGTTGTGTGTTTTACAGGAATTTTATTGCCGCTGCGGAGGCCAAACTGAAGGCAGAGCTGAAGAGCAGCTACCTGACAATCCTGGACAAGAAACGTTTGACCATGTGCAAACAAGAGCTGGTGAGGCTGGCAGCACCTGCTGTGGGAAGGTTCATCTAGATATCTAGAATATAACTTTGAGTTTTCTTCTATTAACACTTAATGATATTGCAACTATTATTAGTCCATAACATTATTTTTCCTTTATGAAGAATAGAAGAATAATGGACTGAATCAAAATACATTTTACAACATTTTGCTTACATTAAAAGTACAAGCATAAAAGTTAATCTAAGCAGACTGAGAAAGTAATTCATTTAGAATACATTCAGAGTATTGCTTGCTTAATTACTTTTTCAGCCCAGTTAGAGAGTAGTTAGTGTCTCTAGAGTGCAGATAACAGCCTCAGTTGAATGCCCCTCCTGGTAGAGGCAATAAATAAACTACTATGCATGTAGAGGTGCTGATTTCAGAATTTTATTTTTTTTTTCCAGCAGTGTAGTTGCAGGACAGTAACATGAATATTTGATATGGTATGATATTGTATGGTATGATATGGTTTGATATGGTATACTCAAGTTCAACTAGTTGGTCATTTTCAAACCATTTTCCAATATTATCTTCAAAAACTTATGTTGCAGAAAATCAACTGAAGTGCCAATTTGATCAACTAATCAATACTGCCTCCAGCTACAATAATCAATAAAAAGGTCACTTTATGCCTGCTCCCTCTTGATCTTTCAGGATATGCTCCATGTCTAAAGTTTACCAAGACCATTTACAATGAGCCTTTGAGCACCTAAACAGCAACATAATAAAAATAATAATAATTTGTTCTTCTATTGCGGTCAGACTGAATAAGTATGACTTTAATAGCTCTAAAGTAATGTTTTATTGGACAACAGGTCAGTATGGACTTACTGTGTTCTCCAGAAAAGTGTTTTGGCAAAGCATTAGTAGAACACAGCACATACATGCGTGTTGCAGGAGAGTATGATTGGAGAGGCTGAGATGCTGGGAGAGAGGAAAACATCAGCAAGAGGAGTGAAAGAAATGCTGCAAGACGCAACTAAGTTAGCACAAAAACTACGTTTTCTTGTGGAGGAGGTGAGAAACGTTTTAACAGCGTCTGACTGATGTTTACTACAGTATCCTAACTTTTCTGTATCACATACACATCCTCACATTGCAGCCCCAGCACACAGTCCCAGACATGTTTGTGTGGTTGCTAAGCAATAACAAACGTGTTGCATACGCCAGACTTCGAACCAGAGACCTGCTTTACTCCAGCAACCGAGAGGCCAGAGGAATTCTCTGTGGGAAGATAGTAACACTGTACCTGAAGGTTAGAACATGCATAGTACACTGCTCCTTTAATTGCTGCACAACTGGGAGGAAGAAAAAAACCTTCTGTATTTCTGCTTGTGTGTGCAGCCACCAGGGAAGCGACCTGCAGCATTGTCAGTCCAAGCCAAGCTGGATGTGTATCTGTGGTTTGGAGCTTGCTCAGACTCCAGCCATATGCTGGATGACCTGCCTGCAGGATACAAACCAGCCACAGGGGGCGCCGACAGCAACAGCCCTCCTTCTTACCTGCTTTGCATGGGTGAGGAAGAAGCACCTCTATGTACACTCTTGGCAGTATGTCAATAGATTGACCAGAATTTATTCGAGCTGAATGCAGCTTTTGGTCCCAGTAAACAAGCTTAGAGAAAAATACAGAGAATGCCAGAAACCTCGCTGTAGTTCTGGTCTGTCACATCCCTTTGGTTTACGTTGGAGTTTTTACTTTCCTTTACTAATTTGGGATACCTGAACTGAGGACCTAGTAAGGGTTTCAACCCACTGATAAATAAACCTTTACCCATGGTGTGACCTCCGATGAGCCAGGAGATTTAAAAAAAAACTAAGATATGAATTTCAATTATCTTAAAAACATTATTAGAATTGATTGATTTCTGCATTATCTAAATGATTATTGCTTTTTGAGGACTTTGGCTAGACATGATCAGGTGACACAACTTGGAGGTTTCTGGTTTGCTCTAAGAGCTTCATCAGGTGAATGTCAGTGTGTGGCAGAGCTTGTGGATGGACCTGCTGTGTTTGTTTCTGCAGAGCAGCACAGGTTCCAGCTGCGGTGCCACATGTATCAGGCCCGAGGTCTGATCGCTGCAGACAACACGGGGCTGTCCGACCCATTTGCGCGAGTCACGTTTCTCTCACACAGCCAAACCACCAATGTAAGTCTGTGTTTACACGTATTGTTGGACCCAACTCATATGACTGGAGTTTTCATGGCAACCTGACTTAAAACACTTTAAAATCAAACTAAACTGAAGAGTTTGGTTTTTTCTAAACTGTGCAGGTTTAGCACAAACCTGTTGCGGTATTTCTGACCTTAGTCTTCTTATTTTCTGTGTGTGTTGTCAGATCATCAGTCAGACTCTCAGTCCTACATGGAACCATTGTTTGCCAATGAGCTCCCTTCTGTTAAGTGGAGACCTGCAGCACATCCAGGAGGAGCCTCCTCACGTTGTTGTCGAGGTTTACGATGATGACGCTCTGGTAATCCCTCCACAAGAGACATGATTCAGACAACAAGTCTCTTAGTTTCTGCCATCTCTGAACCCCTCCCTGCTCTGTGCTCTGTGCAGGGAAAAGCAGAGTACCTGGGAGCCACAGTGGCAGTCCCTGAGGTGCGCTTGGCCTCTGAGCCCTACACCCCCCCTATTCTGCAGTACAGCCCACTTCACTGTGGCAGCCAGTCAGGAGGAGACCTGCTGGCTGCATTTGAACTGCTGCAGGTCAGTCTCTCCGGTCACTTTCATGCCAAAGTTGTATGAAACGTCAACAATACTGATACAGAATCTTGTTTCCATGGATACGAACAAATCCTTGAATAACAGTAAGGAGCAGCACTCCTTTAATTTTCTCACTATCATTATCCAAAAATCTGACTGTCTTCCTTATGAATAAGAGAAATGTTTAGAAGAGACTGGTAGTTGGCCCAAGCAGATACAGGAAGGGTCAGCGACTCCAGACAGTGACAAAATTCCACTCTGGAACTTTCCTTTGAGCAAATTTATTTCTTGCCATTTCAATTTGCGCAATTTTAAGATTAATGGAAATGCAGCCATAGACAGAACTTGTTTTTTCTTTTTTTTTTTTTACTCTTTAACTGTTTAAAACTGGCTCACCTCATTGTGATCACGCTGATCCAGAATGAATTTTTCCATCTTCTAGATTTCAGAGTTTGGCCAGATGAGTCTGCCAGAGTTAGAGGAACAGGAAGGAGGCATTTATACTGTTCCTGCCAACATCAGGCCAGTTCTCAGCACCTACAGGCTGGAGGTTTGTCAGCTTTAATCATAAGGGGTTGAGAGGATCTTTAGAATGTCCTTTTAGAACAGATATTGATATTTCCCATTAGGTTTTGTTCTGGGGACTGAGGGAGCTGAAGAAGGTTCAGCTGCTGTCTGTTGATCGGCCACAGGTCTGAGAAATTCACTTGTTTTTAAGGGAATCAGAATTACATTTTTCATTGTCATAATTTTTGCATTTAGTGTGTTTCCTAAATATATAACAAGAAAATTCCAATGAAAAATGACTTTAAGATGTTCATCTTTTCCAGGCGTTCATAGAGTGTGCAGGTAAAACTCTGCGTTCCTCAGTCATCCAGAAATACAAATCCAACCCAAACTTCACTACACTGTTAGATGCCATAGAGCTGGTAAGATCAACACCTGCAACACACAGAAACTTCATCAGCACAGCAAGAGATCTTTAGAACTTAGTTGGTCTAGGAGGAACACATCATGTCATAACATCCTAATTACAAAATCACTTTCAAACATAAATTATGAAGTTAATGTCACTGAGTGAAATAATTATTTAATCCATTACAGCCGGAGCAGAACAGTGGCTCCTGTAGGAGGGCTGTGTTCCCATCTGGTGCACAGATCCAGTAAATGCAGAGATGGTCTCCAGTCAGGATGTCTTATACTGAACACAGTTCCAACACCACCACAATCTGTCACAGGACATCAGGGACAAGATCATTCTGTCCTAGTCAAAAGAGACTTTCTCTGAAAGATGTCAGTCAAATACACAAGACAAGCAAAGTAATGGGAGGGGCCACTAACAACTGTTAGTGTAGTTTTTTTTTAGAAGGGAAAGAAATTAAGCTATCTATAACCTCCTGGAACTCCATGTTCGATCTGACCCCACTGGGTTCAGATGATCATGAGAAACAACAAGGATCAGCCTACATACCGACAGACTGGAGGCCGGTGTGCTTTAACTCTTACTTTAATTATTTTTTACGTTTTGTTGTTTTTCTTGCACATTGACAATAAAAGGAAATCTAATTCTTGGTGATCTCAGTCATCAAGAGTGACTTTGGTAATTTAGGATAAGATGACTGACTTTTATTGTAAAGTGCCTTGTGGAAATGTGTTGTGAATTAGTGCTTTGTAAATAAACTGAACTGAATCTTATTGGTACCTTACTATAAGACAAAAACTTTGCTTTTGTCCTAATATGGTTAAAAGCATATCAGTATATAACAGGTTCCTAATCTAAATCATCTAAAACCTCTTTCACAGAACACTCTAATGCAGTGGTGTCTGCTTCAACACACATGGCTCCAGTGTGTCAGCTCATTAGCAGAGCTGTGTGGCAGCATGCTAGTCAGGCAGTTGAACCGTGTAATCAGTGTGTTCAACAAAGATCTGAAAACTGCAGGACTCTGGTCCTGAGAACTGCACTGCTTTGTCTATTAGCCATCTCCACTGATGAATGTCTGATAACTTTTTTTGCTTTGACAATGTATTGCACTTCATCCCCTGCACTGATGCATTTTTTGAGCACTTTAAGTTTCTTTGTCCACTCTGTTGTGCGGCAGGAGTTACCAGAGAACGAACACCTCCATCCTCCTCTCAGCATCACAGTCGTTGACTGGCGGGCCTTTGGCCGCAGCACACTGGTTGGAAACCACATCATCAACAACCTCAAGGCCTTCAAGTACTCTCCCCCTGCCTCTCACACAGTTCAGTTACACAAACCACCTGAGGTCACACACACCCCAAGACCCTCCCTGACACCAGAGCCACACAGCGTTAAGGGTAATGATTGTTTCTAACTCTGTTCACTGTTTTTATTAGCTGTCAAAGCAGTTCATTCTTTATCATTTGCCAACATCTTTTATAATAAAAGGCCACCATGTGTAACACTTTGAGGGTAAAGAACTTGGATTTTATATGAAATTACTGTACAAATAACTGTTAAACCACAAAAAGCTTTTAAATGGATTTAACAGATATTTAATGACAAGACGCAAAATAAAAATTTAAAAAACTCCATGTACTGAATGGACGATTTTAAAAATCACAATTAACCCAAATGACTACAAATGTAAATAAAAATAAGTCAATCATGAAAATCACAATGACTGTTCAAATTTTTCAACAGGACCAAAAATGACCCAAATTTGATCAGAAAAGAGCAAAGAAGTTTTAGATAAATGCTGTTCCTTCACCACTTACACTCATAGTGTTTGTGTTATTTTCAGTTCAGCTTTCATTCATTTTACACAACAAGATTCATAAATTCATTCATTCATTCTAAGAGAACTCTATTCTGTCCAGTTTTAGGTTAAGTAAACCCATAGAGAGAATGAGGAATTGTCTTCTATCCATCGTATTGAGTAAGAATAATATCCAAACATCTCTCTGCCTGGCTTTCTGACCAGACGCCTAGACAGAGATTTAAAGAGGAGCAGCAAAACCAAATGAGGTGGATTAGCTGTCCTTGCTAACTGTCATCCAGGACATTTTACTGTGGAAAATCGTCTCTGATGCATGGAAGTTATGCTGTTAGCATGTCCTTACAGTCATGCAATTGACATTCAACAACAGTCTTCAGTCAGATTCACTGAACAGGAGATACGTCCTGCCCACATGTGGATGTGGGCAGGACGTATGTGTATATGGACGTATGTAATATACCTTATACATATACCATTAACAGTGACAATGAATTGATAAATCACTTAAAAAATCTAAAAATGAAAAGCATCATGATCCAGTCAAAAGAAATTAAAGAGCAGCTGAGAAACAGTTATTAGGCTATGAAGGCTCATGAAGCCATTTCTTAGGCTTTGGGACGGAACTGAACCACATGGCAAGTGTTCATGGCTTGTGTTGTAATTTAGTGGTATAGAAATAGAAATGAACTGAACTGTGGTTGACAGGTCTGTCTCAGGATATAGAGACCCGTTCAACTGTGACCCTGACTAATCAGGACTTCCTCATTACTGTGGAGGATGAAGCTCCGCCTCCAGCTCCACCCACACCAAAACCACAAGCCAAGAAGAAAATGGTGAAATTCATATGCAAAAGATCAAGTGGTCACATTACTTGCACCAACTCCAAAATTGATCCTTTCTGAATATTTTTCAAACAGGAGAGGGGCTCAAAGAGCATCCACCGGTCCACTAAGAGGAGGAGGCGAACCATCGCTGATGAGTCTGCAGAGTCCGTCATTGACTGGTGGTCCAAATACTACGCTTCTGTGGACAAACAGGTAACTCTGTCCGCCAGGTTTGTGCTGAAACATTAATCTAATAATTTTAAGAGATGCCCATTTGTGCTGCCTGTGTTTATTCCAGGCTAAACAGAAGGACAGCTTCCATCTACCCAGTGTGTTTGACAAAGGTAAGACATTTTCATCTGCTACCAGTGTCTTTGTTTTATGTTGCCAGGTCCAAAATATTTCAATCCTCCTGTTAAAGAAAGCTCTTATATCAGAATCATGTACTGTTTGGTTGACTGATCTCTCCAGATATCTGTTAGGCCATTTTGACATCATGCAGATGTTTTGGTCCACTGGTCTTCATTAGAGCTGGATGTTCTGATTGTTACCGAGACTCAAAATGATTCTCTCTCCTGCTGTGGGCAACATTGAAGAGAACACTGTGTAACAGATAAAGTTTTAGATGTGTCGTCTCTGTACCACACAGATCATTTTTTAACACACACAAAAATGAATTGTCAATCAATTAATCAAGTTAATTTACTAAGGGGGCAGTATTATGTGTTTTGCAGCCATGTAGTATTGTTTTATAACACAATCAAGTAACTGTGACCTAAACAAATGTTAAAACATAATTTAAAAAAAATTATTGACTTTGCAATTCAACAGTTTGAAATTGGGCCAGTCTTTTTAAGAAGTTTCTGCTTTTTCTGAGACTCCACTCTCAGCAAGTCATCACATTAACATTCCTCTATTTAGTGTTTACAGGTGTTTGTGGGAACATTGGAATGAGGCTCATATAATGAGCTCTGCAGATGTGCTGTTCCACTCAGTGTTTGCTAATCGCTGCTGTTAGTTTGAAGGAGCTGAGTGGGTGAATTGGGAGGGAGGTGGACTCTGTAAGATGGAAGCTTAGCTTGGAAGCTGCAGTTCCCAGGAGGGACTATGTGTGGAAAGTGGTGCTTGATTCCCCCAATTGTTTTACAAACCTAAATGGGAGAATCAAGGACTTCTAAAACATGCATGAAAGAATCAAATCAACACTCCAGGTATGTTTTTAATGAGGGAATAATATTATAACATGATATAAAGCTCAAAAAAGGTAATTTTATATAGTTCTGTCCCTTTAATGTTCTGACTCTAAGGGAAAATGTTCCAGATACCTGAAATGAGCTATCCCCATTTGGTGGCTGATCGTTCCTTTAGGAGTTAGAGGCTTTCAGAAGGAGTTTGGGGTAGAGCTGTTGCTCCTCTGCATCGACAGAATTCAGCTCAGGAGGTTTGAGTATCTCCCTCCTGAGCTGGAAGTTTTCCAAACACATCCCATGTGGAAGAGACCTTGTGGCAGACCCATATTCGTATTTGCAAAGGGAACAAAAACGCCATAAACAATCTCTAAGCATGTCATCGATGTTTCCTGCTGAAGTGATCCAGGGGTGGAGCATCAAGTACTATAGTGTTCTTTCTGTTCTTCCTCTTCTCTCTCCACAGCTGCTAATAGCACCTAGCTAATTACTCAACAGCTCAGCATTGCATAACACAAATAATTCTCCGGCCAGAACACAAATAGTAAAACATAATTTAATATGTTTTACTATTAAAACAGTCTCTGAAAGCAGTAGGAAAGCTCAATTTTTTTATTATTATTATTTTTCCTCATAGATTATCTGCCTCATACTAAACTGTCAGTTTCAGCAAATATGAAAATAAAATGATAAACGTTCCATACTGCAGCTTTAAATGACATTTTACTGCTTTCTCAGCAGCAGCTAAGAGACTAAAGGCTGCAAATTTTGGATCATTTAAGAAAAACATAAAAATGAATGGAAGCATTTCTTCAATAACACAGTTTCATTTAGAACATCATGTTTTTAACCTCATGATATCTGATGAGGTGAATGTCCCCTGACCCACACTGTTGTGCATTGCAGCTTCACCATACCAAAGCTTGCTCAGCGATGGAGTAGACTCTTTGGGTAAGGACTTAGACATGCAGTTGGAGGAGTTCTTGTCATGCACATCCAGCATCTGGTTTTCTTCAATTCCTGGGGAGAAATCTTCTGCTTGGCCACTGAATGACATCTGCAGGATTTGGGGACTAACTGAATCTTTTTGGTTTCCATGGTACAGCTGCAGACACATGTAGACACCAAGGTCTTCAGGTGTTGCACTATGGATGTGAATGTACTGGATGTTGTTCTGTCCCTGAACAGTCTGCATGGTATTTGTAGTTTTGTTGGCAGAGTTGTGCACATGATGAATGAAAAAACGGGGTTTGCTCTTCCACTTGAAGAGTCTCGGTGGATTGTGTAAAGTCTGACTCATGACTGGCAGGTCTGTGAATGAGGCTTTATGCATGTGTCCGCGTCGTCGTGTTTGTAGCTGTGTTCTGCATCAGTGTTTGTCACTGAACACATCCTTTGTGCTCTGTCACAGTCAGCAGCCAATCAGATGGAGACAAGAAGAAGAAACAGAAAGGAAAGGAGACACTGGTGCTCAGCTATAGCTTACCTACTAAAATCGCAACACTCCAGGTAAAACACCAAGGACATAAGCACCAAATTAGTCTTTAGTTTATGCTTGGAATAGCAATAAACTTACAATATACAAAAGAAAACTTTTGAACATAATATTAGGTCATCAATATAAAGGTTTGTTTGTTCCATCGAGTTTGAATGCATGGATTTTATTATGGTTGTGTCTGAGCAGCACAAAGCAACTGTCAAGCACGGTGATGGAGGGATAATGATGTGGGCTTGGTTTTGTACTCACAGAACCAGAGCAGCTTACAGTCATGAAGTCGACTCTGAACTCAGCGAGGGGAGGAATCCAACAGCTGGAACTGAAACTGGCTGATTTAACAGAGCAGAAAATGAACATGGTCATTTATCAGAATACATTTTTACTTTACACTAAAGTTGTGGCTGTTTTAAAATATTTTCTGTAGCAATATATAGCTAACAATAAACAATCAAGTGTGATCATTCAGAAAGTACATTCCAAAATCCATGCTGTTTTTTCAGCACCTCTGATATTTTAAAGTTGCTTCATTTGGCCTGAACTGATCAAAATGCAGCGACTGTCAGAGTCAAGAACAAAATGTAAGTAACTGTAGTTAAAACTGGTTCTGTTAGTTTATCACAAACATCTTTTGATTTTTAAGTTATGTTCTATGTAATGCATCATTTCACTGAGGATGTACCATGCTTATTATTTATTCTTTATTGTTATTGTAACAATGAAACATTGTATAACGAAACGTTGGTGCAATTCCCCAGATAAAAACAATGTCTCACTTAAAAAAAAGACTATAAATAAATAATTATATTTTCTCCCTTGATTAAAAAATATCCAAAAACAAAGACACATAAAAACTGGACAAAAACTGTTCCTCAGTCTGTTGGTTTGTGTATAATAATAGAGTTCAGGTCCTGAAACATAAAACCGTAGATTTTTTCTTACCATTTGTGGTTGTGATCTGGTCTGTGCAGCTGTACAGTAAGGAGCTGGAGGCACAGTTTGGTCCATTTGATGACTGGGTCAGCACATATGAGCTGTTCAGGGGGAAGGCCAATGAGGAGGAGGGAACGTCTGAGGAGAGGTTTGTTGGGAAGTTTAAGGTGAGTTCCTCTACAGGTGCTGCTGCGAGACATGGATTAAAATATATGTTAATCAATTTTTTTTATTCCGCTCGTTTAGGGTCGATTCTGTCTCTACAAGGTAAATGATGAAGATGAGGAGGATGGGGAAGATGTCATGGACACAGGCCACTACAGGGTGAACAGAGGAATCCCACCAAACTCTTCAGTTCAAGTTCTCATCCGGGTTTATATCGTCTCTGTGAGTCCAGCTCCGTTCTGCTCTTTGTTTTTAAATGACATGAAGGTTTAGATCCCTGCCGTCTTCCCAGGCATCCAACCTGCATCCAGCCGACCCAGATGGGAAAGCCGACCCTTACATTTTTCTTCGCCTTGGGAAAAATGAAATCAAAGACAGAGATAACTACATACCAAAACAACTGAACCCTGTTTTTGGACGGTATGTGATCGAGCTTTTGAGCATCTGAACATTGTCCAGTGGATTCGTGTTCTGAGACAGCTCTCTCCTCCAGATCCTTTGAAATGCAGGCCACATTTCCTCAGGAGTCTCTGCTGTCGTTGCTCATTTATGACTATGATCTGGTGGGAGGCGACGACCTGATTGGAGAGACTCGCATTGATCTGGAGAACCGGTTTTACAGCAGGCACAGAGCTACATGTGGACTCCCTAAGGAATACAGTCTGTAAGTTCAGGTGCTTTCCTGGATGTTCAGTTGGGGGCGGAGTTTAGGTCGGAGCGTTTCCAAGAACCTAATCTAACAGGCCAGGCAGGGAGAGCATTAGCCAGACAGCAGCCAGGAGATCCATGGTAACTCTGGAGGAGCTTCATAGATGCACAGCTCAGGTAGGAGAATACATGGACAGGGCAACTTAATACTTAGTAAAGCTGATATTTCTGGCGGAGATAAAAGAAGAAAGTCATAAAAAAAAATGATCAGAAGAAAGGAGTAAAATCCTGGAAGACAACCTGTTGGACGCTGCAGTAGATCTCAGACTAGAATGGACTTTCACTTTCCAGCACAACCATGTGACTAAACAGAGAAAATGAAGCAGTTTGGACCAAAGCACATGCATGTGTTGCAATGAACCTCCAGTTAACACAGCTACAACTATTTTGCAAAGAATGAGCAAACATTTCAGTGTATAAACATGGTAGAGAGCAGCTCTAAAAAATCTGAAAGACTTTCAGCTGTGATTAAAATGAGAGATGGTTTTAGAAATTGACCGAATACAAAGGCATGTCACGTTTAAACTACTTTTAAAATGTATCCCAAAGTTCTACCTTGTGTTGGTCTGTAAAATCCTCAGGAAACATTAGCAGTTATGTGTCAGTATGTGGTGGATGTTCAAGATGAATGAAAACCTTTTCAAGTCACTGAATTAAATCTTGCTATGAGTGACAGAGCGCCTCTCTTTGACTGCAGAGGGGGTTATAATGCCTGGAGAGACTGCCTGAAGCCATCAGAGCTGCTGTCAAAGATGTGCAGAGACAACGGAGTGGACGGTCCTCATTTCAGTCCAGGACGCATCATCGTGGCTGACAAAGTCTTCACAGGGAAGACTCTCTACATGCACGACGGTAAAGACGACTCACACAACAAGTTGTGGATGTTTTGAGATGGACTTAGACATCATCGGTGAATTTGCACAATTGCTGCTGTGTTTGCTGGAAGAAGGATATTTTAATTCAATTCAAAAGTTCCTTTTTCATCCCGAAGGAAGACTAAATGTTGTCACTCATAAAATCCAAGTACCTTTAAAGTCTTCCTTTTAATGTTTTTAATGTCTGGCTGTTGATATGATCCTTACTCATGATGATGGATAGAAGAGATGGTTTAAGCTACTGCAGCTCAGCTTTGGGATTTGGGGTCAGAGTTCAGATATTACTATTAGCAAATAACCAACAGCTGACTATTGGTTATTTTTTAGCAACAAAATCCATGATACCATGCTGGAATTCACTCAGCTCCTGAGGTCAATCCAGTCTTTTCCAAATATTTTTAGAAGCATTCTGCATGCCTAGATGCTGGATTTTATACACCTGTAGACATTGAAGTGATTAGAATTCCTGAATCCCATCATTTGGATGAGTGAGTGAATACTTTTGGTAATATAGTGTGTTGTAAAGGACAATAGATGTGCTGCTTCTATGTGCATTTGTCCTGGTTTTAGATGAGCCGGTGGAGTCGTATGAGCACCTGTCTCTGAAGGTCCTGCACCGCTGGGCAGAGATCCCAGCTGTGGGATGCAAACTGGTACCAGAACACATCGAGACCAGAACTCTGTACAACAAGGCCCGGCCTGGAATGGATCAGGTACATTAAATCAAATGAGTTTTTCAGAATGCAGTGTTTGATATTCACATCGCTTTTCAACCACCATTTTCCTTCCACTTCACAATTATGCACTACTTTGTTTTGGTCTATCGCGAGAAATACATAAAATACATAAAATACAGTGATTTGTGGTTGTGATGTGACAAAATTTGAAAAATCTAAATAAATAGTTGCTATTTACTTTATGCAAAAAAAGCTGTTGCACAAAAAAACTGTAAAACATACAAAAGATTCTATTAAAAAAGGCAAAAATATTCAGTCGGCAACAGTCCTGCTGTCACCAGTACCAATGGTTTAAAGTACAATGGACAAGTTCGGTAGGTTTGAAAATGGGGAAAAAGGATTTCAACTGAGATAAAAGAATTCATTTATGGAAACTATGTATCATTTCTGTACTAATGTGCTTCTCAACGTGGACGTCATGCATCAACCATCATTGTTTATGCCATCAGACATTATTTTAGATTAAGAGAAACAGTTTATTAAACAGAAAATGAACACTTGTGGTTTCAGTTGTGGCAGTTATAAGTAAATCTGGGTGTAATTTAGCCATACTTAGCATGCAAAGGGAAAATGATGGGACCAAAAATGGTGGAGCCCTGTAGCACTTCAAAAGAGAGAAACATCAGAAGAAGAAACTGTAGAATAAAGTAAACCGTCAACCAGAGAGAGAATGTGAACATTGTTTTGCTCCTGATTGGGACTTTGTAATGATCTGATCTACTGAGTCAAATGAAGCTGTGAGGTCTAAAACTAAGTGATTCACTCTGTGACTGTAATTGGCAAATTGCTGAAAAATGTTCAATAAATATGTTTAAATGGATGATTTATGTGACAATCTTTGCAACTAGACTGAAACAAAACCTTTTTAAAGGACTGCAGCTCTACAAATTCCACTCTTTATAATATTACAGGAAGAAATGGATGTTTGAAACTGGAATAAGGCAGCAGGTCCAGACCGTGTCAGCCAGTCCCTAGTAGATTATAACAACTAATTGTTACTACTTAGCCTGCAGGAGAAGAGTCTATTGTTGTGTAGGACATTTGTTCTTATTCCAGTACCTATGAAAGCTTATCCATACTGGAGTTTTTTCTCCTGTACATTCAACACAGCTCATTCCAATTTACTGAGTCAGAAACCCAATAAGACCCTGCAGTCCCTGGATCAATAAATATCTGATAAACAGACCTCAGTTGTTGTCTGACCAGATAGCCAGTGGCACAGGAGCCCCACAGGGTTTTGTACTTTCCTCACTCCTTTTCACTCCAGACTTTCAGTACAAGTCAAGTCTCTTCATCTGCAGAACTAAACTGATGACTCTGCAGTCATCAGATGTATCAGAGACGGACAAGAAGCTGAGTAGAGAACCGGTGATTATGCCGATCATCATTGCCATCATTGGTTTGGGGAAACTTTGCTTTGTCTAAACTTGGAGGACTTTCCTTAATCAGATGAATTCTGCTCTCTAGCAGTACGTCCTTCAGTAGAATCTCAGTGGTCACAGGGTCAGGCAGCCTTAGGTTATGAAGCAGGATGATGATCAAAAGAAAGTCCACCTCTCTGTGGCTCAAAATAGAAGGTCTAGTTAAAGCTCAGAGTTAAAACCAATTGAAGCTCTGTGACTTGGTCATAAAAACTTTGTGTGCAGCAAACGAAGCTCTCTGTTTGTGTTTGTGTTTGTGTGTGCAGGGTCAGGTCCAGATGTGGGTGGACATGTTCCCAATGGACTTACCACATCCAGGACCCCCAGTGGACATTTCTCCAAGAAAACCAAAAGGGTGAACTTTGACTGTTTTCTAACACCAGACCTGGTCAGAGGGGTTGGAGATGGGGAAGGTAACCCATTAATCTGTTAACAGGTACGAACTGCGAATCATCATCTGGAATACAGAAGATGTGATTCTGGAAGACAGTAACTTCCTGACCGGTCAACAGTCCAGCGACATCTACATCAAAGGGTACAAACATATCATATGTATTTTTCTAATTCACAACAAATTCTGTTAGTTTTCTTTCAGAACTACTGATCCTGAGCCCACCTTCTCTCTCTTTCTGTGTAGCTGGCTGAAAGGTTTGGAAGTTGACCGCCAGGAAACTGATGTCCACTACAACTCACTGACTGGAGAGGGAAACTTCAACTGGCGCTTTGTGTTCCCCTTTAGCTACCTGCCTGCTGAACAGGTACACACACACAACGAACCATGACGGGACACTGATGATGATGTTTTATACCAGGAGTTGTGGGGTACTAAATGGACGAGTGATCTGGACGTTCTTCCTTCCTCAGGTGGTGGTGGTGAAGAAGAGAGAGCACATCTTCTCCCTGGATAAAACGGAGCAGAAGCTTCCTGCCATCCTCATCCTGCAGGTCTGGGACTTTGAAACACTCTCTTCTGACGACTTCCTAGGTGGGTGTGTACGACCATTTCTGCATGTGTGTGCATGTGTGTGTCTGCGTGTTTCATGTGTTTGGTTGTGTGCATTCAGGCACGCTGGAGTTGGACCTCCATGCATTTCCCCGTGGAGCAAAAACAGCCAAGTCCTGTAAGCCTGACATGTTGACAGAAGTGACAGACAGAATCTCCATCTTCCAGCAGAAGAGAGCTCGAGGCTGGTGGCCTTTCAGCAAGTCTGGAGAGCTCACGGTACCAACACACACACACATCCACGCACAGACGAACATACACACAACCACAGAATCCAACAGACAGTCCAGAACTGCTCACCATTTACCTGGAAATCCTGCAGGGAAAAGTGGAGGCAGAGTTCCACCTGGTGACAGCTGAAGAGTCTGAGAAGAATCCTGTTGGCAAAGCGCGGAAAGAGCCGGAGCCACTGCCCAAACCAAAGTAAGAGTAATAATGAAGGCCATGTGCTTGTTCTACTGAACTGGGTTTGAGAATTTGGCAAAACTAAAAAATACTTAATAGTTCAATTTTTGCCTGTAAAGGTCCATATGACATTTAAAGACAAAAAAAACAGCTAACAATTCTACAATACAAGACATACAAGTTTAGTTTTTTATCTGAAGGATACAAGATTGGAAACACTCACAGACCAAAAAGCAGATTCAAACTACCAACACTGTGTTCAGCAAGTGTCTGTAAAACTGACCCCAAGCCATTTGCTTCAGTAATCCTGTCAAGACTAAAATATAATAACATAATAATTGCACCAAGATGCTTATTAGATTGATTAGTACTGAAGAAAGATTTGGGATGAGGTGAAATATCTTCAACAAGCAAGAAGTCAATTTTCCTTCCATTGGAATATTTAGGATTATGTCCTGGATTACTTGTAATCTACAACAATGAACCTCTGCTGCTTTTATAGAATAGAATATACTTTGTTGATCCCCAAGGGGAAATTGCTTATTTGTTGACAAGGTACTCCGTCTAAGGTATTAAATAATAAATAATAATGCAAATATAATCATAAGACATAGTTTATAATATTTACTTAATTCTAATTTACTCTGTACTCACATATACTTTATTTATAGATTAACATATTTATTTATTTACATTCAGTCATATTGAATTACCTAATCAATCTTATAGGTATATATATATACCTATAAGATAATTGCACCAATTATCTTTCAGTCAATCTTATATAAACCTAAGATTGACTGTAACTGAATGTAAATAAATAAGTTAATCTATAAATAAACTATATGTGAGTACAGAGTAAATTAGAACTAAGTAACTCAGACTTCAGCATTGTAAAGCCTAATTGTTTAAAATAATTTTGTAACTTTCTCTGCCACTTTTGTGCTATGAAACCACCAACTCAAGTCATCAGTCAATTAACTGTTTGATGTTCTATTTCATTGAGATTCAGCGGTAGAAAATCAAACCTCGCTGCTGTTTCTACATCTACTGTAAACAACGGAGAAGTGCACAGTAAAAGGAGCACAGTTAGAAATACTAACCACTAACCACTGTTTGTCCTCCAGCCGTCCCGACACGTCCTTCTCCTGGTTTGTCAACCCTTTCAAGTGTTTTTTCCACCTGGTGTGGCGCAACTACAAGAAGTACATCATCATCGCCCTGGTCCTGCTGATTACTGTGCTGTTCCTGGCCCTGCTGTTCTACACCCTGCCAGGAGCCATCTCTCAGAAGATTGTCAGCGGATAACACCGACTCAAAATACATTTACTTGGAGAAGCAAAAGGTGAATATTCAGCCCCATCAGTCTGACTTGTGTGATGTAAAAATTTAAACTGATGTCTCAAACACCCAGAGGCAAAAGCCTGCTTGACTGCTGGTGTAGTTTAGCAAACTCAGAACAGAACAGAACAGAACCTTCAGAGTATCATGACAAGGAACCGTCATGGAAGAAAAGTGGAAAACCTTTTGCTGGCTCAGGTAAAATGAATGAGCCCTGCTTTTTTGTGTTCTGACTCCATGTTTTGTACAAACTAACTCCACATTGCAGGGAATAATAATAATAACACTGGTTTGCACTGGGAAAGCTCTTGAAATGAACAAAGAGCACATAGTTGGAGAAAAACAATATTTATTGGAATTAACTTTTTATTACATCAACACTAAGCATGTAGAGCAGGGGGCCAGCCCTCTAAAGCCACCGTCCTGCAACTTTTAGATGCATCCTTACTCCAACAGACCTGGATCAAATGGCTGAACTCCCTCACCAACAGTCATTCAGCTCTGAACAGGCCTGGTAACGAGACATTGATTTGATTCAGGTGTGTTGGAGCAGGAAAGCATCTGAATGTTGCATCCTGGTAGATCTGGAGGACTGGAGTTGAGCATCCCTGATGGAGAGTAACATTAGTGATACTTTGAGTAATGCGTCTCAAGATTCTCTGTATTGTGTAAAAAAAAAAAAGAAAAAAGAAAAACTGATTAGGAACATGTTCATTTAATGTATTATTTAACATGCTTTGAATGACAGACTGAGTCTGTAGGGAAGCGTTTTAGAACTTGTGCTTTATTCTTTGTTTTGTACTTGGTTAAGGTGCTTTTTGCTCTAAAATAAACTCCATGCTAGCATGCTGACTGCTGTGTTTTACATGAAGTTCACTGTGACATATGAACATCTGTCAGTAACATGGCCCGCGGTGACTGGCTGACTTGATCATAGGAGGAGGAAGATGATGATGATGATGATGATGTCACCGTGTGCTCGTGCGGGGACACGTTGGGGCCCCGCAGGATCAGGGAGGAGGAAGGAACGGCCGGCAGGAGGGCGGGAATGGAGTTTCCAGAAACGGTGCTGAGGAAGCTGCTGGTGTGAGGAGATGCTGGGTTCTGTCTCTGCTGGTTGCTGGAAGCTGAAACACAAGATGAGACCGATGTGTGTCCAATGCGTCACAAGGACAGAATTTTCAGAGAACAATCAGGCAGACAAATGTCACCAAACTGCTTCAGCTCCTAAAGCAGCCAAAGTGGAGCAGCATGTTCCATTAGTGATCACTTTTCTGCCATTACTAATTTGCTTACTAAATTTCTATCTACCATATGTTAGAACTATGTTCAAATTATCTATTCTACTTGACTCAAGATCTGCTTGACAGCATAAACAAAGTTTTCTATACAGTAACTGTAAATACTAGCAGGAAGAGATAAAAGGTTTTTGAGAGTTTAGATGTAGTTACAATCCTTGAATAATATGTTAACATCATCTCTCAGTTCATCTGACTTTCTGTCACAGGTAACATTTAACCGGTAATTGTCATGCATGGACATGTATTTAAAGAAACAGTGTATAGAGTTTTTACTCCCTGTTGAGCAATCTATAGGATAAAAAAGTCACCAAATGAAATCTGCTTTATTCACTTTTTACACAGACATACTTTTCTGCCAGGCAGTTGATGTGACTGGACAGCGTTCCTAAACGCTTTCCATGTAAAAGTTACTTTGAAAATTTCCCAGACTAAATACTTGTGATTTTTTTGGGATTTTTACGACATTCTTGACTTTCAATACTCAATAAATTTATGAAACAACTCAATGGACCTTACCAAGCTCCGCCCACAACCGACCCACGTGACCGCAAGTCTCACAAGCAAAGCCTCGTAGCGCATTATTTCTATGTAAACATGACTCCATTAGTGCATCATTTCTACCGGATTTTCACAATATATCAGCTACTAGAATGGACAGAGGAAATAACAAGTTCATGTCATCATCTGGGAGGAGGTTACTGGTTTCTCAGTCACAAGCTGGTTGCAAACCTGAGGCCAGCAGGTGTCAGTCGGTCAGTTATGGTAGATCTGAAATTTGGTTTGATGACCTCAATATGAGAAGCTACAGACTGATAAGAGGAACCAAAGAGCTCTGTTAAGGTAAAGAAGCCATTTGTTTGTTAAAATTTTATTAAATCTATTTGTTCTATTTGATGTTTGTTAACGAGGTAATTAGTCCAACGTTTAGAAACTACAGCGGCTGTAATGAGCCACAGCAAAGGTAAACAAAGGTAAAATAACCCGAACAGGTGATCAACTCAAAACCACTCCTACCTTTTTACTCTCTCTTTGTAGTTTAAGCACACTTGTTACCGTGGCAACCGCCTGCAAAGATTACGTTAAAAACAAAACATTCACTCCGTTACGATATCAAGTTTCCAGGCTTGATATTTATTTCTGGATTATTAATCAGCGCTTCCCTGAACACAGCGATGGTTGATTGACCAGCTGTACTTGGTGCTAGAGTGGCTAACACGAGTAACAGTTTAGTCCAAAGCCTTTTCTGCTAAAATAAAATCTTTAGTGTGTGTCAGATACAGTACACATTGCATATTGATCTGTTTAGCTAACATAAGACTGTGTAGCAGACAGGCTTCAAGGTGTAGAAGTTGTATCAGAACTGCTATTATGCTGTACTTAGCTAACGAGAAGCGTGTGTGTGAGACGGCCACCCACGTGACCACGTAGAATGTGCATCAGCCAATGAAAAGCGGCCCCTCTGGTAAGGTCCATGCTGAGGGTGATTCTGAGTTAGGCAGTGTTATAAAGGGATATTCCCAGCAGCCCTACTTAATGTCAAGTTATACTCCCTGACTGATGTGGAGAGAAACAGAATTGAGCTACTGAAGTTCTTTAGAGAAGAAAAATACTTTGTGTTTCCAAACTATCTCCTATGTTTTCTTATTCTTCTCTCTGTGTGTAGATTTTAAAAGGGGCTTAATGAGGAAAATGACAAAATTCTTTGCAAATATGTCTGCAGTAGCAGCATAAAAACATTGATTTTAATAGCAAAAAAAAAAAAAAAAATCACAAACACAATCCTAAAAGGACTGATTTGTTCATTTGTTATGTCAGTAAATATTGACAAATATTTAAAATCCTGATCTAAGTGGATGTAGAAGTGTAAAAAGCATTAATATGGCCCTATTAGAAATAGTTTGCTGCTTCTGTGTCTGCAGTAAAATCTGCTTTCCAAGTTTAATGTGTAATCATGTCTTAACTTACCAGTAGGAGTTCTGTGCTGCTGATACTCCCTACTGACAGCAACACCAGCCTGAGAGACAACAGCAGCGCCCCCTGGAGCCTGACAAAGGAACAAAACATGGAATTATTTTTGCATTTTGATTAGCATAATCCTGTTGAGAGAAAAAAACTTACCACTGCCCAGCAATAAATGTTTTTGCTTTATTTTTATTTTATTTGCTTTTAGACAATACTGTGAAACACTATTCTGCAAAATGCCATAACTTGTAACAATACAGCTTATGAGAACAATTTGGAACAGTATGGATATTAATGCGTTTACCACAAGTTGTTCTTTATTGAAGAATTTTCAAAGCTTGAAGTTAGACATCATTAAAGAGAAATTGGTGAAATGATTCAATGTCCAAATATCAGTTTGTTGTTCTCTGTAAGAATGACAGGAGAAGCAGCAACTAACTATCCAGACTGGAATCAATACAACGTCAGTAGGTGGAATATCTTTTTTTCTTTTAATTCTCCATTAAATCAATAGAGCATAAACTCTTCGATGGGGCTTTTAAAGTTTGATAAAAATCAAATAAATGTTAGGGACACATAGTAATCTTTGAGACAACCTCCATCAGAGAACTGGAGGAAATTTTATCATCATCATCATCATCATCATCATCATCATCATCATCATCATCATCATCATCATCATCATCCCAGCCCGCAGCATTGTTATGGGTCAAGTCTTATACATAAATAAATAATTAGAAACAAACAAATAAAGAAAAAAGTATATGACCACATAAAGACCAGAAATATAAGAGTATATAAATAAAGTCAAAAAAAAAAAAAAAAGAAAGTTATGTCATCACACTCTGCTGCCAGCCTTTGAGAAAACCTTCACCACAAACTGCTGAGTGAAAAGCCAACACAACGACTGGTGGGTGATACGCTAAACAGGTCTGGTTTAACGTATCTTTACACTGATGGTGTAAAGAGAACGTAGATTGTTGGACGAAGTTTAAATGAGGAACTTTTGTCTAACAGGCCAGTTACACAGACAGAAGCTGGGATAAATCATGTAGCTTGAAAACATCCAAATCTGGAAACTGTATAAACAAATTCATATTTAGGAGTTTGTTTGTGTGCAGGACGGCTGATGTGTCCACAGTGTAAAGGTCAGTCTGGACTCACCTGAGTCTGGTTCAGACAGGCCTGGAGTTTCCGCTTGGCTCTCCACCTGGCTACCCTCAGCCTGGTCTTCTCTCGGCGCTCACGCACCTTCAACGACACATCCTCATCATAACCCAGTACGACGTTCCCAGAGCATTAGAACCATATCTGTCCCAGGATTAAACGGTTAACTGACCAGGTCTGCCAGCAGCGGCTGAGGCAAGCTTTTCTCCAGCTCCCGCCGCCTGTTCAGGTTTCTCCTCCGCAGCTCGTTCCGCCGCAGTTTGTATTCTTCGTACAGACTCAGGTCTTTGGTCCAGGGCCGCACCGCCTGGCGGGGCAGAACGCCGGGCTGCAAGGCTGCAGCGGAGGGCAGGGAGCCAGCCAACTGAGGCAGAGTATCTGAGAGGGAACACACAACGTGTGCGTTCCATTATGGAAGATTATTTTTACAGATCATACTGCTGTCTAGTCTAGTCTTATGTGTTTTGACTGTTTATAAATATTCTAAGCAGTAGGGTATTTAGTTTACTGGAGTACATTACATTTACTCCAGTAGATGTAATGTGAGATTTTAACTCCACTAAATGTGCTGGAGTAAATTACATTTACTCCAATTTATTGCAGTGACAATAAATACATTTAATCCAATCAAAACACCCACCCACACACACACACACACACAGATCTACTCACAGATGCAGGATCCAGCTGGGCTGAAATCGGATCCCAGGTGGATCTGACCTGCTGACGGTCGTGTTGGCTCGGCCGCCCTCCTTTGAGTCTGCAGCAGCAGAAAGAAAGAAAATCTACATCCTGTTGACTGATTTTCACTTTGGTGACGATGGACTGAGGACGTCTGTGTGTTAATGTGCCAGCACTGATCTCAGACGGTGACATCATCATCACCAGGTATGAATGTGATTATGGGTATTTATTTCCAAATTTACTTCCTCCTGCAGTACATAGTGTTACCACCAGGGGACAAACCTTGAATTGGAGTTAGTCCTTCTACCATACGCCATAATCTCCTCCCATCATCCTCCCACAGCTTTGTAGCAGTTGGAGAGGTGATGGGAGTGTTCCTACAAACAGCACTACATGTGAAGTTACAGGACACTTTTGATCACGGAATCACAAAACATGACTGTGTCAACCTAAAAACAAAAGCAGAATGATTTTTACAGCCGCAGTATGTAAATGTAAATATATGTAAATTTGGATTTGGAAAGTATTTCCCCCCACAACAGTAAACAGGTGAGCAGGGACTACTGGTCACCTCTGGCTGTGGGGCTGGACCGTGCTGTGCCTGGCAGTCCAGCAGCAGGGTGGACATCACTTCCTGTTCCTCTGCTGGCTCCTCCTTAATGCAGATCACCTCCTCCTCTTCTTCCTGCTCTTCTTTTTGCGACGGCTGGACCTCCTGCTTCACCTGAAGACAATCAGCACCATCTGAGGAAATTTTCAATCAATTTCAATCCTTAAGTATTTCTGTGAATAATGTACAGTAATTTAGTAGTATGACCAAAGACAAACACACACAGGAGTTCCAAGCAGAACATTTCAGACTCAGATGAAACGAAGCTCACCTGCATCACTGAATCAGGTATTTTGTGGCGCCTTTTTTTTTTAATGTATTACCAAACATTAATGTCAAAATGGTGTTAGCTATGTAAATGTTTTTCTTATTTATTAAAACTGTCAAACATGAAGCAACAAATACATTTCAAACCAGTTCTTATCATCCACTGTGAAAAAATAATTTTTAAAATCAACCTTTTATGCTCACTGACTGACATTAAATCCACCTAAAACTTTTCAGCTCAACATCAGTTAGGATCAGTGACTTGTTACATTTACTCAATTACTATTTACTGTAGTAAATCTAATAGAGTACATTTTTACTCCCTAGTTGAGTAAATCTTTTTGAAGAAAATTACTCTGGTCAAGACCAGAGTTCTGACCTCAGTCTTGGTTTGATTAAGTGAACTCTGGTGTGGTTCAAATAAAGGTGTGAACGCCAAACGGACCCGAAACCGCTCCAATCGCAAGAAGCAGACTGCAGTGCAGGGCATTCTGGGTAAATACAACCCAAACAAAGGCACCAGGCTAGCGCTAGCGAGCGAACTGGGTCACGGTCTCTCACCAAAGACAAAGCAGAAATCCTACAACATCTAAAATCTCCAAATACATTTTTGTTTGTATTTGGTGAAGTCTTCTTCAGAGTTTTCTGTGTCGCTTCCTTCAGTGGTTCTTAGCGCGAAGCCACCACATGCAAAAAGGGGAACAGGTTTTTCAAAATGTTTGTTTTTTTGACCCAATGCAGTGAGAAGGTGAGACATTCCAGCTGAAAATGGAACAGATATTGCAATTTTGGTCCCTAATTGAGTCTACTGGACCACTGGGTGTGAAAACACCATAAAAAGGTTCTCTCATTATTTTTGGTTTACCATACAGAGATAATGGTAACCCTACACTGATATAAACCTGATGAGCGAAACTTAAAAAAAAAAGCCACATCTCTTCTTGTAGATGTAAATATTTGGTTTCAATCCAAGGTAAACCTTTTTCTGTCCAGCTTAAAATAAAACATGAGCTAATTATGGATGTGTGCTGTCACCTCTGGAGCAAAAGAGGACAGCATGGAGCTGTCAACCTCTGAGGACAGTGGAGCAGGCGCTGGCTGTTGCCCTGACAACAACGTCAGGGTCCTAATGGACTCAGGGGCCTCGGCACATCGTCCTGTTGTAGGCTGCATGGTGACGGTCCATTCCACCTGGTCCACATCCTCCCTCTGAGGTCCATCATGCACCGAGTGATGAAATAAAACTGCATAAGAAACAAGAGGTTTTAGTCCAGAACCTGTCTGACCATTAGACAAACTTCAGCTCACATCAGAGAAACTACAGGTAGAGTAATGCATCGCTCAGCAGAGCCGTGTGCAGCAGCAGCATATATAGCTCTGGTGCTTAGGCCTGTCACACATGTGTCTTTCTTTTTACCAAAAACTGAATGATAAAAGTCTTCAGTCTGGTGTTCTGGTCTCAACTTTCCCCTTTGAAAGATTATTTTGTTTATAAGGATTTTATTATTCATTTTTTGTTGTTTTTTTATTTATTTTGGAAATTTCAAATGTCTTCCAGTTCCACTGTTTAGATGTTCATTAGAATTTAAAGTTTATTGATCCTTGAGAACGCGTTCTTGCATTACTGTGCCATTTTTTTCTAGTGTACGACTCGAAAATGGTCTCAAAACAATATTATCGTTTATCGCGATAAGTTCTGGGACAATTTATCGACCAGCAAAATTTGTTATTGTGACGGGCCGACCTGTACCTGCGTTGCTGTCCACAGACTCGCCCACAGTGAGTGTGAGTGGAAGCAGCAGGTCTGATGAGTCGGAGCTCGTCGCATCTGAAGGACAGCAAACTCTGACTGCTCGTCTGCTTGTGCTATCTGACGAGGTGCATTCTGGGAACAAAACAGAAGCGAGCCATGAGACTTTGAAGGCGCTGAGGCAAAACGTACATACCTCACATGTTCACACCTTGGCTGCTGCTAAACGGTACGTCCTCTGCAGGCGTGTGAGCTGAACGGGGCACAGGCAGCTCTGCCTTGCCCCTCTGCACGCGGGTGAAGGCGGGCGGCTGGACGCGGATCAGCGCCGAGGCTGATGCCCTCTGCTGCAGCTCCTCCTCCACTCCCTGCCTGTAGTACTTGAGCTTCAGCTCGGTGTAGTGCAGCTTGGCTCGGATGTTGTCGTTCTCCTTCTCCTTCAGGGCCTTCTCCCTCTGCAGCGCCATGACGTCCCTCTTCATCACCACCACCTGAGCCTTCAGCTCCTCGAACTTTACTCCAACCACCTTGAGCATCTCGGCCAGCACCGTCTCCACCGCCGTGTTCACGGCTCGCTCCACCACCGTGCCCATCTGACCCCGGATCAGAGACACGGCTATGCTCACATCCATCTGAAAGATTTACCTGCATGTAAACAGCAGTTTAGAGGAGAAAGAAAATCTTTATATTAGTAAAATAATATGAATGCATGTAAAGTAAAATAATAACTGAGATAATCTTGGTGGCTGTCTACTTATTGGGACTGCAGTTTTCTGGCTGATTACAAATCTTTGAAAAGCCAATCCAGATTTTTTATTGAAAACAGTGTGGTGACTATTCTTAATGCAGATGTGCAGAAGTGACCTGGTGGGTCGGTCAGCCACTCTGTTATAAGCAGAGCAAAAGGGGACAGAGGCTGATTTTCAGACTAAGTATTAGTCTGTATTAATAAGTATTAGATTGACTGCTGATCAACCAAAATTAAGAAATCAGGATGGATTTATCGGTGCATCCCTACTACTCATACAGCAGAAAACAAATATGCAGATTTCAGAAATCTAGAAATGATTCCACTAAGTGAGAAACGGTCTCGTTCTGAGGACAAGTGAGCATGGCTCTTATCAAAAACACTTCATTTTGCAAAAAAAAGAAGACAAAGAGTAGAAAATATTGAAATCTGATCAATTTGCACAATCTTCCTGATATAAAATATTAATATCACTATTCTATAGAACTCAACAGGCATTTTAATTTATCTTTAAAATAACCATCTATATTGAAAATGGCTTCCTATTGGGAGCAAAATGGAACCAAAGTCAAATTAAGATTATTTCCATTTCCACAAAAGGTACTTGTTCCCAACCAGCAACTCTATTCAAAATAAAACTTTTACTTTTTAAATGAGGTAAAAAGTTACATTGTATTTATTGAACTCAAATAAATCTCACTTTTTAAATGTTTGATCTTCTGCTCAATAGTCAGAGGTAATCAATAAATTGTTTGCTGATTTTAATCATTTATTTAATCATTTATTGGTGCTTTCTTGCTCATCATTAAATTACAAACCCAATCCCATCTACAACTGGTAAGGATTATTGATTCAGATAACTTCAGTCAGAAGTCAGAAAAATTCTTCATTCTGCATTCATTGAGTGTTGTCATAAAATTGTTGTCATAAAAATTAGCTTTATTTTGCATTTTAAAACACCTTGCAATGAAAAATGCTCTAAAAATAAATCTCTTTTTACTTAGATTTCTTACTCTATATTGCCATCTGGTGGTCAGAATCTGAATGGCATCCCGTTGAATTTTAACAACATTTATATCAGTATTTGAACTACAGCATGATGAACTACAATGGATTAGACTGTTGCAATTTAATTGCAAAAGCTAATTAAATTGCTTTTAATTAGCTAATTAAATAAGCTTCTGTAATTAAATTACAAAATTAAATACAGTATTTTTATTTCAAATACTGCATTTCAGTATTTGAAATACAGTATGATGAAACACGAAGGATTAGACTTGCTGAAATCTAATTATTTAGCAGTAGCATTATCGATAAAACATTATTCCAAATGATCCCGATGTCTCCAATTTGAATCTCAACAAAATTTGTTTTTGTGCAATAATAAAATAAAGAATCTCTACCTAATTTAGTATCTGAAAGCAAAAACGCAAATAATTTTGTGTACTACGATAAAGAAATCCAGGCAGAAAGGGACTATAGTTTGCTACATAATGAATAAAGTTCTGAATAATAGACATAGAGAGAAAGTTATTATTCACGTTGGAAACTTGACAACTTTATTATTTGTGTTTTTGGATAGTTGCAGCCGGTGTTTTTCGATGTTCAACATAATGATAACAGGTTTCTGAAAGGCATGTTGACATGAAGAGCTGCTCGTTCAGTCATTTGAATTCGGTGAGAAACGTTCAATTTCTGCGTCCCGGAAGCGTCAAGATTCAGTCAAAAAACCCACCTTTACAAAGCATACTTATTCTACAAAACCATTATTTATGCCTTTTTAACTGGCATAAATAATGGCCAGTTACAAAGGCCATTATGGATTTTGTATGCCATATTCATACAAAGTCCAGGATGTGTATGGCAGCTATCAATAAAGCTTCTTTTCAAATTCCTTTACGTTAGAGCTCCTCACAGCTAAACAAGCTTCCTCTGTTTCTAATGGCGACAGCTTTACTTACCGTCAATATTCTCACACCAAGAGGCTCTATCGCTTCTAATCAATCACCGCCTTATACTAACATTTATTTAGACTAAAAACATTGTAAATAAAAGAAAGACAGCTTCTTCAAATGATATAGCAACGCATCAGCTGTTACGCAAAAGATTCTTCTTCTCGCTTGTTTTTTCTTCTTGTGTAAGTATGTGGTAGCAACTTAATGGTCACTACCGCCACCAGCTGGTAGAAAGCGCGGACCAAGATTGCAACATCTACTCGCCTCCGTGTGAATAATTTCCTTCATCTCCAGCTAGTAAAGCGCCATTCTTCCTTTCCCTCTTTTCAGACTCAACCTGTTATTAACAAACCCACATTACCCACTGAACTGCTGCTCCTTCAGAACCCCAGTCCACTAGAAAATCAAAATAAACCCTCTTTACTTAAATCCATGTATCCATTTCTGTTGGCCTACTTCAGAGTGGAACTAGAAACATGACACAAGAAAAAAAGAGAAACATATCACTCTGAGAAAAAAGAATAATACCTCAGCCTGAGACAGAAAGAGTGAGCCTCTTTTCTCTGTCATTCCTTCATCAAACATACCCATGGTGTTGGTTTGACTCATTCATGCAACACTTTGGGTACGTGTAAATCCTAAAATCTCACATGAAAGCCATTCAGGTGTGCCTTAATGCCTGTTTGTAAAATTCAACACCTCTCCTGGAGGAAGGGGGATTAATCCACCTGCTGCACCCTCCACACATGGCAGTAATCAAGTCATTGGTATGTTGTTTCTTTTTAGGATCTTTTTGACAACCATTTAGTACCTAGTGATCAACCATACTTGGCTGGTAGAATCAGGCAAGAAATCTTAGGACTGTCTGTCCTTGAATCTACCTGTGGCCCCCAAAACTCTCTGAAACCATTACAAACACAGCATTAGGAATATTAAATATTCCTAATGCTCAATACCTGAGAGAGACTGACTGTGGATGGCTAATGATTCCTGATAATCACGTGGTGCCTTGACTAGTCTAAACATAAAAATTTCTTAAGCTATGAATACTTTCATAAATAATTTAATGGTCATAAATAATAATGGTTACATCAAACATTTATGCAATCCTTATTGCATAACAGTCCTAATCCCGTTGTGGCACATTGTACTTTCTTTATGTTTTTCACACACACACATACGCACACACACCTACACACACACACACACACACACACACACACGCACACACACACACACAAAAATGACAATTTGTGCAAAAGGCAGGGTACACGCTGGAAGGGTCGACAAACAACTATGCACACCTGAGGACGCACAGGAAGAAGATGCAAAGTTCATGCAGAAAGACCCCGGTTACTAAGGGTCGGGGATCGAACCCAGGTCCTTCTTTCTGCAAAGAAATAATGCTCCCAACTGCACCACTGTGCAAAATCAAAATGAAACAAATTTCTAAAAGCATTATCAACATAGATAATCTGTTCAAAAAGTCTAATGTGAATTCGGATATAACTTACTGTTAGGGTGTTTTGTCATTTCTCCTTTAATTTACCGGTATGTAAAATATGAACAGCAACATATTGTTAACTAATTTGCAGCTCATATATCTACTGTATGTTAATGTCACAGGAGGCAGGTTGCAAGATTTGTAGTGTTAGAATTAATTTAAGACACTTCCTAAACCAGGGGTAGAAAAAAGCGTAGATAAGTGGATTCAGGCATGAATTAAAATAAAATAACCAGATCCCAAAATTTGAAAGAAACTCATTGTATGAAAAATTCAGTCCTGCAAAAGTTGAATAGAAAAAAGGACTTAAGTTAAATATAAACACAGTTACAACAACACCAAGAGCCATAGCTGCTTTTCTCTCAGATTTTTTAGCTGTTATGCGAACTGAACCTTGAATCCTGACAGCTGCAGTTTGAGACCTCATGGCCTGAGCCTGAGACACAGCCACCACAAACACTCTCATGTACAGAACTATAATAACTGTAATAGGAGTAAGAAATGTAAATACGACATCAAAGGTTCCTACTAGAAAATCAGTCAGAAGAACACATTCCCCATAACAAGAGTTAAATCTGTCTGGATCTTTAAAATGGTCTTTCATCATCACACCATTGTAAAATGCAGAGCAGCCCCAACACAGACAGATACAGATTTGAACTCTTCTTTGTGTCACTTTAACATGGTAACTCAAAGGGTCACAGATGGCTATATATCGGTCAACTGATATCAGCACCATGTTTCCTACTGAGGCAGATGTAAGGAGAAAACAAGTGTAGTGAAAGAGAGAACACATGAGGCTTCCCAACATCCAGCAGCCTCCAGTCAGCAGGAGTCTAATGGGCATCAGCAGCAATCCAACAAGGAAATCTGAGACAGCAAGAGAAAGGAGGAACAGGTTGGTGGATGTGTGGAGCTGCCTGGAAGAAAAGAAAGACAAAAGTCAGCCCAACAATAACTTCAAACATCATGTCACAAACGATACAGAATGTACAATTGTACATTTTCACAAATAGTTTTGGAGACATACACCACAAAACAAAGCAGAACTACATTAAAGCTGCAGGAACTGTTTGTATAATGGTCTAGAAAGAGGACAAATACCCAAAAATTACAACATAGATGAAATAATACTATATAGATTCATTTAGTAATGAACCCACTGATGACAACACAATGAACAGGAAACAATATACACAGTGACGCATTAGTTCAGTTTATGATAATGCCTGAAGTGTGAGACAGAGATGATGACCAGCAAGTTGAGGGTCACAGTCAGTAAAGACACGCAAGACAGCATAATGTAAAGCAAAATCTTCTCAGAAGGAAAGTGCTGGGTCCTTCTGCAGGAAGTGTTGATTAGCTGTGGGAAACACAGCCCAGCTTCACTCAAAGCCTCCATCATCAGAGAGAAAACAGCAGCTGAGCTGCTTCTGTGGTCTGCTGACTGTCTGACTAAATACTGTTTTATAGGACCTGCTGATTGTCCTCCTCCCCCTTTCAAAAATAGTGTATTGGTTGCATTGGCTGAAACATACACGTCTGTCATGTAAGTCTTTCAAAATTAATATGGCTGACATAACTACACTCCCCTCCAGATCTTCTGTGGCCAAACTTGCTTAAAACCTTGTATACATGAAGCTATTGAGGGTAGCCTAATATGATTTTTTATTCTTTCTCTATATTAAATTAAAGACTTACAGGCAGGATGAGATTGTTCTGATGGCCGTCAACACTTTTGACCCTGCCTGGGTAATTGTTGAAAAAATAAAAACACTAGAGAGGAGGGTCCGTCGAATTGTCGAACCTCGGATTCAGGAAGAGCATTGTGGTTTTCGTCCTGGTCGTGGGACCAGCTCTACATCCTCTGCAGGGTGTACTGGAGGGTGCATGGGAGTACGCCCAACCAGTCTACATGTGTTTTGTGGACTTGGAGAAGGCTTTCGACCGTGTCCCTTGGGGAGCCCTGTGGGGGGTTTTCCGGGAGTATGGGCTCCTTGATACGGGCTGTCAGGTCCCTGTATGACTTGTGTCAGAGTCTGGTACGCATTGCCGACAGTAAGTCGGGCTCATTTCCAGTGAGAGTTGGACTCGCTAGGGCTGCCCTTTGTCACCGATTCTGTTCATTACTTTTATGGACAGAATTTCTAGGCGCAGCCAGGGTGTTGAGGGGATCAGTTTTGGTGGCCTTAGGATTGCATCTCTGCTTTTTGCGGATGATGTGGTCCTTTTGGCTTCATCGGGACGTGATCTGCAGCTCTCACTGGGGCGGTTCGCAGCCGAGTGTGAAGCTGCTGGGATGGCGAATAGTGCCTCCAAATCCGAGGCCATGATCTTGAGCCGGAAAAGGGTAGAGTGCCTTCTCCGGGTCAGGGGGGGTGTCCTGCCCCAAGTGGAGGAGTTCAAGCATCTTGGGATCTTGTTCACGAATGGGGGAAGAAGGGAGCGGGAGATCGACAGGCGGATTGGCGCAGCGTCTGCCGTCAAGCGGTCGTTGTACCGGTCCGTCGTGGTGAAGAGAGAGCTGAGCCAAAAAGCGAAGCTCTCGATTTACCGGTCAATCTACGTTCCCACCCTCATCTATGGTCATGAGCTTTGGGTCATAATCGAAAGAACGAGATCATGGGTTTTTTCCGCAGGGTGGCCACAGACTGGTTTCAGATGAATGAAGACATTTTGTATAAAGTTTGTGGTCGCAGGAGTCCATCTGCTTTTGTCAGATACATCGTTCTTTGAGTTGTGCTTCATTCAGCAAAGAGAAGAAACATCCTCTGCTGTAATCAGGTACTAAGTAGAGAATGTATGATGGTTTTCATGGGATTTGTGATGTGCATGTCTGTGGAATTTCAAAGATACAGTAGCGAGTAAAAAGATACATATTCTTTTTTTAGCTTGGTGTTTTTATTTTCAGTTGACCATTTTCAATTTACGGGTTACAAGCCCAAACTTTTCATGGTCAAGGTCTCTGCAAGTTCCAAGCAGCTCAAGGTCATGGAAAGTATGTCTAGAGCTGAACCCTCCATCCCCACAGTGAAGCATGGTGGTGGAAGTAGCATGCTGTAGGAATCATTTTCTTCAGCATGGCTAGGTACTCTGGCCAGAGTTGATGGAGATAAGATGCGCCTCTGATGCACCACACCTGAATAGAATAATTAGGTCATTAAGGTTCTGGAGAACTGATCTACACAAGGAGGAGGTGATTAAGCCATTTCATTCCAGTGTTTTGCACCTGTAGTACATCTAAAAACTGCAGGACAGCGACCCTTGAGGACTGGAGTTTGACATCCCTGATCTAGATCCATTCTGACTGAGCTTGAGCTACAGTATTAAGGATTATATTGTAGCATGGCAAAACATGAAAAACAATTAAGGCTGTGAAAATTTTTGCAAGACACTAGTAAAATGCGAGGAGTCAGCAGATAATCGGCAATTCAGATTTGAGTGTTTGGGTTGCAAAAGGCCTCAAGAATCGAGGAGAGTCGAAACAAAATTCAACCTTGAATATGCTCATCTGTGGCACTGTATGTTTGATAATAAATTAGTGCATGAACAAACTTACTGATTTTTATTGCGTTTGTTGTTTAAACATTGCCATTTCAAAAATGTTTTTCCGACATTATAGGATTATCAACAAAGTTTTACATACATTTTTAAGGGAAACACTAGAGGCCGCACTTCCTTCTTCCAATAACTTCAGCATCGTTTGCGCTCGTGGTTCTGGTGGCTTCTTGTTTGCAGATTCTGCTCTGTGTGATGCATGTAGTTTCTAAGAGGTTTTAAAGATTCCCTCTCTAAATGCAGACCTCGAGGTCTACGTTTCCTCTCTCAGCTGAAGGACTTCTTGCAGATTGATTGTTCAGATACATTCAGAGCAGACTCTGGTCAGACCTGCAGACTGATTGGCATGGCTGTGCTATGGCGACTGTTGAATCTTAATGTTAATTTCTGTGTAGGTGTTGGTCATTGTGCATCGTTTTGTCCTTTTTGTTATAATTTATTTTCTTTACTATATTTGAGTACGTAATTGAAATGTTCTGCTTGTGTAAAACATGCCATCCTCTCTGTTTGATAGCCTGTCCTGTTGGTGTGGATTTATGTGGGAGCGTGTGGGCGGCTACACAGCCCAGTATTCAAAAAGCCCATTTCAAAATCTGCTGCGTTCCTGTTCATATGCATTTCAGAGCTGCCTCTGTGATTTACTCACTCAAACTCACCAAGGAGCTGTTTGTGCCAACTTTCAGCATTCTGCTTTAGTTTTAGTGTGCCACAGATAAAGGAGCGTAGTGGTGACCAGTTTAATTTTAAATGTGGAGTCTGGAGTTATCAGCAGTGAAATGTGTTTTTACCACTGTTTCTGAACGGTAGTCAGTGTTTTCTGCACTGAAAAGACGACAAATGAAAATAGTGTATTATTATGAAACTAGAAAATTCCTGAAGAAATTTAACTGGGGCCTGCCAAAGTGTGCCCGTCGGTTTGGACCCAGCGTTCTGATGCTAAGAATTAGCATCAATGCTAAAGAAAGCTGCAATGTAATCAATAGCATGTGAAGAATCACAAGAATGTTAAGTAAGCTGGACATGCAACATTCAGTATGATAAAGTAAGTGTATTAGCTAAAATGAGCAAATATGCTAATATAAGCATAAATACTGTCAGTAGCATGTGGGGTATCATTAGAATGTTTACTGTCATTTACTTACTCCATTAAGTATACTAAACATGGCTAATAAGTTTGAAAAATAGAAAATAGCTTATTTAAGCTAAAAGGCTAATGCTAATGAACTGCCTTGCTGTGCAAGGCAGTTCCCTAACCTCGGATAAACAGATAATGCAGAATGATATCACTGCACCGCCTCCGGTGCACTATCAGAGGGCATTTTGAGGCTTTTATTTTGAAATTTGCAGTAAGCTTCATATTAAATGCCCACACTAATCCAATGTGTAAAATGCTTTGGATAAACCAGTCACATAAAGCCAAAAAGAGCAATTACATGATGTAAAAATTCCCAAGGCTTTTATTTTGAAATTTTTGTTAAGCTTCATTTGAAAGGGTCAAAGTCATCCCATGTGTAACAGTCATTGGATTAAATCAGTCATACTGGCAACTCAAAAAGCAATGACCTGATGTAAAAATTTTCAAGGGCTTTTATTTTGAAATTTTCAGTAAGCTTCATTTCAAAGGCCAAACTCATCCCATGTGTAACAGTGACAGGGTTAAATGAGTTATATACAGCCCATAGCAGCAAGTTTTTCTAAAGGCCAGCTCAGTCCTCCTCTGTTTTAACTGAACTACTAGTTAGAACTACAGTGATGCGTATTTGTAGTCCTCAGCAGCTCTCCCTGCTCTGGGTTCCGTTGCCATGGTAAATAATCCTCTCTGCCAGCTGTGAGTGAGACATCCAGGGGAGACAATTCTCTGTTTGAGCCAGCCAGTTTGACTAAAAAGCATTGCAAAAACTGTTTCCCGTTCGGAACCGTAATACATATTCGAAAACCGTTTGAAGCATATGAGAGGGCTATTTGTCTCACATAGTCCCGCCATTCATATCTCTACCTCACTCACAGTATTAACAGCGATGAGATAAAAAAGTGTGTGCCAAGGTCTGAAATTTATCAGAAATACATGGAAGTGAATCAGTGAGATCAAGTCTGCTACCCTGGCGCATGACTTTGCTCTGAAGCACCTGGAGAGAAAACTGTAGCGCTAGATAATTTTTGAAAACATTTGACCCGGAGCAGGCCGCAGCGTATCAATGTCATGACCAAGTTTGATACCAATCATGCAATATTTGTGAGCGTGAGGGCGAGTTAAAAATGATTTGGGGTCAAAATGTCGCTCTGACTCTCACTCTAGCGGGCTGACCTTCACACTCTGATTTTCCAAAATCAAAAACTTTGAGTCGCTTAGAAAGAAGTTGTGGACAAACCATAATACATATTGACGTGCTGTCTTCACTTTAAAAGAGATCACGGACGTATCTACAAAATGAAGTTTGAATGGCGTTTCTACATAAAGTTATGACGACACAGAAAATCCTCAAAAATAGGGTATTTTCAGGATTTACTGGTTGCCTCGTCCCCTTGACGACGAGACTTGCACCTGGTGAGCTCGTTAGTGATTTTGGGGTCGTTTTTTGCTTTTTACGTCGCCATGGTAACTCCAAATCCCACCAAAAGTAATAGCTCCCCACCCGGGATCGAGCCGCACGGTTTGTTAACACATTTGTGGGTGGGCTCGCAGCGGTACGAGCCGCATTCCGGTTGACGGAAGAAAAATAAATAAATAAAGAGACATTCTATTGGGTGTAGAACAATAGGTGCCTGCCATGCAATGCATGGAGGCAGTGACAGACTTGCTTCGCAAGTCTGTCACTGCTCTCCTTATGCATTGCTATGGGCAGGCCCCAATTACACCCATGGGGTAATCAGACGTAGAGCTACAACAGATATATTGTGACCTGTCATGAAATGATTAACAATAAAAATAAAAACAAAACTCCATCACCTATAATTCTTTTCATCTCACTTTTTAAAATTATTTTTTTCTGAGGAGAGACGTGGAGGAAACTAGGGGTTGAAAACTCCACACACCTGCTCTGTCCTTTTGCAATCAGTTGTCTTATAAAATTGAACTTCTACTCAATGAAGGGGCAGTCGACTCCCTTCGCGGACTTCTTCCATATATTTATCATCACTGTAGTCTGCTTTCTTTATTTAAATTTTGTGATTTTAATTCACATTAGTATATATTTAATCATGTAGAAACCTATTTTGATATGGGCAAAAAGAAATCAATTGCTCTTGTGTTCCCCCTGGTGGCTGTGGTAGGTAATGTTTCACCGGTGATTTGAGCTGCAGTTCAATGCGTATTTATAGAAAAAAAACAAGATAAAGGTGAGTTTGCATATCTCTTGGTAGAAGAGACAAGAAAATTAGCTTGATAGCGACCTTGAACCGTCCCCTTGAACAGCCAAACATTTATGCTAGCTTCCTTGTATTTGTGTGAAACTGGGTTTGAGTTGATTCTCGAGCTTGGCCCTGTATATTTCTGAGGTTTTTTTGGCTTCATAATGTTTAAAAATTAAAACTTCTCATTGTTTGATATTGTCTAGCAAAATATTTTTTTATGTCTGGCTACAATAGAATGTTCAGTTCCAATGGTATAGATGACATCAGCAATGATGTCATCACTCTATGATACCACAAAGGAATCACTCTCTTGAATGTAGCTCACAGACAGCATTTTCTCAGACCTGTTCCACAGTTCTATTGCAACAGACCACTCATCAGAGCACGTTCGAAATTCATCGAAACGAGATATTACAAGCCTTTCAAAGAAGCAAGTATTTACAAGAATACAGACATGAAGCAAACACAGACTACTTGTAAACATGAAGCTTTCCCAGCTGAGCTTTCATGGGTCGAAATGATGGAGCTCAACATCCAAGTTGACTACGACGAAGTCATTGTCTTTGAAGATGACAGTGAGCCAGAAGATGAATCAGCAGAGATCGAGGAGGAACCAAGTCCTTCCGGGGACTTTGAGCACCCAGGCTTATTGGAAGTCGAGCAGAAAACAACTCCCTCTGCTGGCTTCGAGAGCAACCCCTTAGTAAAAGACGTGGAAAAGACTAACCAACACATTATCAAACTCACAAAGCAGGTAGATAATCTTACAAAAGAACTGCATGAGGAAAGAGACCAAAGGATGGCATGTCAGGCTGAAGTGAAATCACAGCAGGAGGAGATTAAAAAACTGGAAAAAATGTTGGAAAAAGAACGTCACCTGCGAGTTAAATGTGAAGATAGATTAAAGGTTTCTTCTTCTTCCAAAGTAACAGACGGCAAGAGTATTCTTGAACAGCTGGAATACTTCAAGATGGAGGCTGAAAAATATGCCTCCCGCCATAAAGGTCTGATAGAAGTGATGATTGAAGGATACAAAGTGCGACTTAAATATGAGGACCAGCTCAAAAGTCACGCTGAGCAAGCTGCCAAATTCAAAGATCAGGAGGAAATAGTGAAATCTTTGCAGGGTCAGGTTGCAGACCTGAAGATGAAATTGAAACTTTCTGAAGAAAACAACCATCTGAGAGTCTCCACCCAACCAGAGGTCCTCCTGCGAACAGAAGACTCCCTGCAAACACAGGAGACCAAAAAAAGGCAGACCTCAAATCAAGCAGGAAGGTCTGAAGAAAAACTTACCTTCAATCAACCAGTGTGGCGCGAGGAAAGGCAGACCTCAAATCAAGCAGGGAGGTCTGAAGAAAAACTTACCTTCAATCAACCAGTGTGGCGCGAGGAAAGGCAGACCTCAAATCAAGCAGGGAGGTCTGAAGAAAAACTTACCTTCAATCAACCAGTGTGGCGCGAGGAAAGGCAGACCTCAAATCAAGCAGGGAGGTCTGAAGAAAAACTTACCTTCAATCAACCAGTGTGGCGCGAGGAAAGGCAGACCTCAAATCAAGCAGGAAGGTCTGAAGAAAAACTTACCTTCAATCAACCAGTGTGGCGCGAGGAAAGGCAGACCTCAAATCAAGCAGGGAGGTCTAATGAAAGACTTACCTTCAATCAACCAGTGTGGCGCGAGGAAAGGCAGACCTCAAATCAAGCAGGGAGGTCCGAAGAAAGACGGACCTCCAATCCACCTGGGAGGTCTGAGAAAAGATGGACCTCCAATCCACCAGGGAGGTCCATCCGACCAACCTCTACTGGTTGCATGGAGGGCGTTCATGTTGGCCTTGGCCTGAAGGACAATCTAGGCCAGGCTCGGCCTTTACGCCAACCCACACCCAGGTGGTACTAACCTAGGTAACTATCAGGTTTTGCCAACACTGGGCATTATATTATTATTATATATATATAATAATAATAATTATTATATATTATTATAAAAATTCAATTCAATTCAAAAATTCAATTCAATGCTTTACACAAATTTAGGAAATCAAAACAGATACAAATAACAAATAATATTCCTAACTCAAAACTCAATGGAAACAACACAAGATCAATTTCAGAGTTAAAAACACCAAAATAAACAATTAAAACTTTCCTATATATCAAAAATGCAGCAGGTAAAAATTCTATAAAATTAATTGATCTCTCTAAATTGCCCTAAGGTGTGAATGGGACAGAGAATCTGTGAAAATTACTCAGATTCTGCTGCTGTCCAGAGCAGCAGAATCTTTTGGTTCTGATTGGTTTCTAATGCATTGAATGTGCTGAGACACATTCTGATTAGAAACCAATCAGAACCAAAAGGCAAACTTTTGGTTCTGATTGGTTTCTAATGTGTTGAATGTGTCTCAGCACATTAGACTATTAGTGTACTGCAGTTATGCAATTGGCAGAAATACAACCTAACATTATATCATCATTATTTATAGAATGATTTAGAAAACAAAATGCTATACAGATTTGTATAGATTTCGATCCATATTAGAACTTTGCATTAATTTCCCTTCAATTTAGTAGCGGGGATTTTGCTTAACCCAGATATTTTCCTAACCATAATCCTATTCTAGCCTATTCCTAACCCTAATGTTAACTAAACAAATCCTACCTCTAAATGTTACCCTTGACTCAAAGCAATGAGTCCATCATATTAGGATTAGGATTTGGTCCTAATATGATGGACATAATAAAACACTGGACATATAGTGGTGCGTTCACACCAAACACGTTTTGAGGATCAGGCGCATCTGGTTTACATTCAAAGTCGAAGGCGTTCACATCAAAACAAGTTTGATGTGAATGCATCATTAGAATGTTCAGTTCCATTGGTAACAATGACATCAGCAGTGATGACATCACTCTTTGATGTATCAAAGGAATCTCTCTCTTGTGTAGCACACAGACAGTTTTTTAGACTTGTTCCTGTTTCAGATTTATGAATCTTCTCCAATTATTTGAAGATACAGAATCAGCCCATTCTCAGGTGAGAGAGACTCACCTGGTATAAAGTTAAATTTTAGGTACTGGAATTACACCAAAGATAAATTAGTTTAATCAAGGCATGTCAGGAATATGTCTTTGTGTACTCTGTCTTAAGTCCAGAGCATACTTTGTTTTACTTTTACCACTAGATGACATTATATATATATATATATTAGGGGTTGAACCAATTAGTCGACTAGTCGACTCTAGGACGTCTCGCGAGTTTTTACATTTCATGTCGACTAGTCGCAGTCATGTGATTGCCGGTGGTGACAGCCTGTGCTGATCTGACAGCACAGTATACGTCACAAGACACAAGAAAAATAAGTTAATACATTAGTTTAAATGATATGTAGATGGATGCATATTTGTGGTTTTACAGTGTTTTTAAAAGGAGATGGAGTTGCAGCTGCAGTCAACTACAAAACACGAGCCGTCTAAAACTCGCCCCCTTCCCGCTAAGGATGTCACTTAGCCGGCTCGCGAGTGTCTTTGTCACGATCTAACTAATACATTATGATGTTATGTTGCTGATTAAATAAAGATCTGTGGTAATGCCATCTAAAAGATGTGCGTTTCCTTTTGAATGTTTGTTTCCCAGCAACTTATTATTTATCATAAACTATCCCGATGTTTTGTTGTTTCACTTGTTGCTGTTCTGTGTAAATGCCGTATTTTTCCGTGAAAACGGGTAATAAAGCCTGTACATTACTCCAAAGTTTGCGTCTTGCGTTGCTATGACGTCACAACGACTAATCAACTCGACATCGACTCGACTTTTATCATGTTGACGTTGACTAGAAAATATCTTACATCGTTCAATCTGCTGAGTCAGCAGAGCTTCCTGCCGCGCATCGGGCGGAGGAGAAGCACTATGACGTCACCGCGACTAGTCGACATCGACTCGACTATTATCATGATGTAGTCGACCTTAAAAAATATGTAGTCGTTCAACCCCTAGTGGCTGGGCTCTCTCTTAGAGATAGGGTGAGAAGCTCAGTCATCTGGGAGGGACTCAGAGTAGAGCTGCTGCTATTTCACGTCGAGAGGGGCCAGTTGAGGTGGCTGGGCATCCGGTCAGGATGCCTCCTGGACGCCTCCCTGGTGAGGTGTTCCGGGCACGTCCCACTTGGAGGAGGCCCCGGGGAAGACCCAGGACACACTGGAGGGACTATGTCTCTCGGCTGGCCTGGGAACGCCTTGGGATTCCTCCGGAGGAGCCCGTGGAAGTGGCTGGGGAGAGGGAAGTCTGGGCATCCCTTCTGAAGCTGCTACCCCCACAACCCGACCCCGGATAAGCAGAAGAAGATGGATGGATGAATGGACTATGAGTTTTGCATTTCTTCTCAGCATAACATCTCTTATAAAGGAGAATTAAATGTCAAAGTCAAATCTTGCCTCAAAGTGCTAAATGAGTGACAACCTGATTCAAAACACCGTCCTACTAATTTTACATTCAAAAACTGTAATTAACTTTTAGACAACTAGACAAATATGTTATATGAATAAATACAATGACAAAATGCATTTTGTTGTTTCTGATTGTTTCCAATTGTTTCAGTGTCTCATCTTTGAATAGGATAATGTTCAAGATGTAATGGTAGCAGTTAAGGAGAGTTCTCGTGATCCTGATTTTCAGCCGATGTGCATCTTTCAGGTTCCTTCTTTCCTCAGGTTTGAGAAAAGAAGGAACCTACGACTGCATCTCTGCAATTGTCACTGACCTGGATCTCTAAATGACATTTTGTGATTGGTGAGACACTATATTTGTATTCAATTCACAATTTAATATTACATTTCTAATATTAATGACGTTTTGATTGGTAGTGTGACCTCGGGAGGAGAACCAGAGTTCAGGTAATTGGTCCACTAGGTGGATCTCAGGAAGGCTCTGACTGAGCTTGGAGGGAGGCTTAGGAAAAAAGCCTCATCAGGTTAACTGGCCTATTTCAGTAGATCTCAGGGAAGCTCTTTGAGTTTTGAGGTGTGTCTTTTGCAAATTTCTGTGCTTTTACTTTAAGGAAATTGCCAGATTGACAGACACATCAACTGTACAGGAGTTGGATCCACCGATTTGCTCTGACTCTCTCCCCTGTCTGACTCTTCAATCTACTAATAGCAAAACTTTCCATCAATGACTGAGAACCACTTGGGTCCATTTAAGGTGAATGTCTCCTCTACATTTGGAAGTGAATAAGCATCCTTAACAGTCTGGAGGTTATGTGTCCTGCAGTCATGGATACAGAGGCAGACAACCTCAATCTTTTTTTCTCTCTCCCACTATAGGAGAAGAAGGCGGTGAAGAGGACTCTTGACTAACTCCAGATTGCTCTAACTCTTGCAGCTGCTTAAGGAAGGCATAACCTCCCTATCATTAGGATGGATAGGCCTTGCCCTGTTTTGTCATGAAAATGCATAATCTGGTGTTTTACTTTATTAGCCCTGCCAAAGTCAAGGTCACTGTGTGCAAAGACCTCAGGAATACTGTGGAACCTCTGCCCTACTCTCTTTTCATCAATTAGGAAGCTGCTGAAGCTGAAGCTCAAGTTAGTCTCCAGATTAGTGCTGAATTTCTGTGTATTCAAGTTGTTCCTGTGAAAAGACTCTCCGAAATGCATCGATCTTCCCAAAGACATTTCTAGGGAAAGCTGGCACATACAATTTCATTGGTTAATACCACTGGGATCTGATAAGGTGCCGTAGCAGTAAATGTTATGGAAATGTTCTATTCCAGATGAAGACACTGAATCAATAAAGTGACAGACAAATTTGCACCTGTCTTTGTGTAGTTTATTCAGAAGGCATAACTGCATTTTGAAGACTCTCAGGAAGTGAGAGTGACAACAGAGAATACAAGCAAGCTTTTTATATGCACACAGATATCACCTTCACACACACTGAACTGGTTCGGAGCAGCTTCAACAGCACATCTTCCAACTGTCTACTTTCCAATCCTCTCCAGATAATGTTCATATAACATTAACCATCTCCCCTGTTCTTCAATAAGTTATTCTACTCTCAAAGCACAGTTTTTTACTACGGAGCCCCCTAGGGGACATGGGGAATTTTTTTTCTTTTGCGTTACCTCGCAAAACTTTTGCGTTCCCTCGCAATACTTTTGCGTTACCTCGCAATACTTTTGCGTTACCTCGCAAAAACGTTTGCGTTCCCTCGCAAAAACTTTTGCGTTCCCTCGCAAAACTGTACTGATCAGTTGTGCGGCATAATTGAATACTGTAAGACTTTCTTACGGTTGCCGCCGTACTTTCTGATTTATGTAAGGTTTTTCCATGAATGTTAATATCACGTTGTGAAATATTTGAAGTTTTATATCTTTCTTTAGGATATAAATGCACCACAAACCTATGATATAAACAGAAACCTTCCGTAAGTAGGAAAGAAATATAAATACTGTACATCCAAACTATATTTCTGAGTTATTATCGCGGCGTAATAAGTCATCTGACAGTTTTGATTGTGTCGCTGTTGTGTTGGTTAGCTAAATGGTTTAAAGAGCTGCTTTTATGTTCAGTTCCATCTCAACCTTAACAGACATAAACATGCAGTAAATGAATCGATTTTCAGTCAGTTTTTTTGCACCAAAGACTTAATAATAATAAACACGTTTTCACGTTTTCATTTCATTCATATGGCTCTGTAAGAGCCATATGAATGAAATAAGTTATTGATATGATAGGAGCACGCGACTTTGACACTTAGGTGGTGGGTGTGCCGATGTGGGAGTGACGTCATCAAGTATGAATGGGAAGGTTGGCCTGCTGGTTTGTGTGTATGGGGAAACGGTGAGCGGGTTGGTCAGTCCTTCCAAAGTTTGGAGCATAATAATCAAAATGGAATAAATCGATAAATGTGAACAAAGAAGTGGTTTGGAGCTAATTGATACACAGAGAGATGAGATTCCCCGAGTTAACCCAATACGGCTCTTTACCATAATTAGTTTGTCGTGTTTTTAATAAAAAAACGTGTTTATTATTATGACGTCTTAGGTGCAAAAAACTGATTGAAAATCGATTTATTTACTGCATGTTTATGTCTGTTAAGGTTGAGATGGAACTGAACATAAAAGCAGCTCTTTAAACCATTTAGCTAACCAACACAACAGCGACACAATCAAAACTGTCAGATGACTTATTACGCCGCGATAATAACTCAGAAATATAGTTTGGATGTACAGTATTTATATTTCTTTCCTACTTACGGAAGGTTTCTGTTTATATCATAGGTTTGTGGTGCATTTATATCCTAAAGAAAGATATAAAACTTCAAATATTTCACAACGAGATATTAACATTCATGGAAAAACCTTACATAACCTTATATTAAATCAGAAAGTACGGCGGCCACCGTAAGAAAGTCTTACAGTATTCAATTATGCCGCACAACTGATCAGTACAGTTTTGCGAGGTAACGCAAAAGGTTTTGCGAGGTAACGCAAAAGGTTTTGCGAGGTAACGCAAAAGGTTTTGCGAGGTAACGCAAAAGGTTTTGCGAGGTAACGCAAAAGGTTTTGCGAGGTAACGCAAAAGGTTTTGCGAGGTAACGCAAAAGGTTTTGCGAGGAATATAAAAGTTTTATGAGGTAACGCAAAAGAAAAATATGTCCCTAGGGGCTCCGTAACGCAAAAGAAAAAAAATTCCCCATGTCCCCTAGGGGGCTCCGTAGTTTTTACATCTTCAATAAATTTTAAAGGTTAAGTTTAAAGTTTGACACCACAGCCTTTTATTTCCATTTAAATCAAGCTAGAAGAATGGAAAACTTTAAACAGAATCAATAGTAGAAATAAGCAAATTAGTCCATGTAGATCAAATGCAATAATAAAAATATAAAAAATGACTTAGAGATCAGCTAAAGTCATGTTTTTGCTACGGGTTTTCCTCTGGATATAGTAAAACATAGTCAAGCAAAACTTAAATAAAGCATTTGTATGGCAATTCAGTCTACAAAAATCATTCAGTTGAGGCAAATAAATCAACAATTCAACATTTTGGTTCACTGGTGTCTTCAACTTGCATATCATAGAGACTCACTCACCCCAGAGAGGTTATAGAACATAGGAAGCAGGGTAATATGGAATCCTCAAACTGCAGGAGAAAACTACTTAAGGCAGTGAAACAAGTTTCTTAAAGAAACAATACACATATCCAAATTCCAGAGTAGATTATTTAACGTCTCCATGGATCATACAGGACACAGAATTTCTTCTGCATGTGAAGCAAAGTTGTGCATCTATCAGAATAATTTTCATCAATTTATTGATTATTATTTATTGCTGCAACCAATACACTGTGTACTGCTTCTTTTGCTATGCAGCACAGACCCTTAAATAGTTGGATCAATATATATGTTAATTCTTTATAAATAGGCACAAATGTGTGTCACACATCCGACTCACAGGTATTTCATGGTGTGAAATACTTGTGCATTTTACTTGGGCAGACATAAGATTGTTTGGCCTGTCAAAAAAGTCTAAAATGCATCCAAGCATAACTTACTGTTGGGGTGTTTTTTCGATATTTTCTTCTGTAAATCATTCAAAAAATGAACAGGAACATTTCTTGTTTTTTAAATTTGCAGATCATTACATATACTTCCCTGTTAATATCACAGTATGTTAAAGTCACAGGAGGCAGGTTGCAATATCTGTAGAGTTAGAATTAATTTAAGACACTTCCTAAACCAGGGATAGAAAAGAGCGTAGATAAGTGGATTCAGGCATGAATTAAAATAAAATAACCAGATGCCAAAATTTGAAAGGAGGTCACTGGTCAACATTTCCTGTCCAGCAAAAGCTGGATAGAAATAAGGACATAAGCTAAATAAAAACACAATTACAACAACACCAAGAGCCATAGCTGCTTTTCTCTCAGATTTTTTAGCTGTTATGCGAACTGAACCTTGAATCCTGACAGCTGCTGTTTGAGACCTCATGGCCTGAGCCTGAGACACAGCCACCACAAACACTCTCATGTACAGAACTATAATAACTATAATAGGAGCAAGAAATGTAAATATGACATCAAAGGTTCCTACTAGAAAATCAATCAAAAGAACACATTCCCCATAACAGGAGTTTAAACTGTCTGGATCTTTCAAATGGTCTTTCATTATCACACCATTGTAAAATGCAGAGCAGCCCCAACACAGACAGATACAGATTTGAACTCTTCTTTGTGTCACTTTAACATGGTAACTCAAAGGGTCACAGATGGCTATATATCGGTCAACTGATATCAGCACCATGTTTCCTACTGAGGCAGATGTAAGGAGAAAAGACATGTAGTAAAAGAGAGCACACATGAGGTTTCCCAACATCCAGCAGCCTCCAGTCAGCAGGAGTCTAATGGGCATCAGCAGCAATCCAACAAGGAAATCTGAGACAGCAAGAGAAAGGAGGAACAGGTTGGTGGAAGTGTGGAGCTGCCTGGAAGAAAAGAAAGACAAAAATCAGCCCACCAAAAACTTCAAACATCATGTCACAAACGATACAGAATGTACAATTGTACATTTTCACAAATAGTTTTGGAGACATACACCACAAAACAAAGCAGAACTACATTAAAGCTGCAGGAACTGTTTGTATAATGGTCTAGAAAGAGGACAAATACCCAAAAATTACAACATAGATGAAATAATACTATATAAATTCATTTAGTAATGAACCCACTGATGACAACACAATGAACAGGAAACAATATACACAGTGACATATTATTTCAGTTTATGATAATGCCTGAAGTGTGAGACAGAGATGATGACCAGCAAGTTGAGGGTCACAGTCAGTAAAGATATGGAGGACAGCATAATGTAAAGCAAAATGTTCTCAGAAGGAAAGTGCTGGGTCCTTCTGCAGGAAGTGTTGATTAGCTGAGGGAAACACAGCCCAGCTTCACTCAAAGCCTCCATCATCAGAGAGAAAACAGCAGCTGAGCTGCTTCTGTGGTCTGCTGACTGTCTGACTAAATACTGTTTTATAGGACCTGCTGATTTTCCTCCTCCCCCTTTCAAAAATAGTGTATTGGTTGCATTGGCTGAAACATACACGTCTGTCATGTAAGTCTTTCAAAATGAATATGTCTGATATAACTGCACTCCCCTCCAGATCTTCTGTGGCCAAACTTGCTTAAAACCTTGTATACATGAAGCTATTGAGGGTAATATGATTTTTTATTCTTTCTCTATATTAAATTAAAGACTTACAGGCAGGATGAGATTGTTCTGATGGCCCTCAACACTTTTGACTCTGACTGGGTAATTGTTGAAAAAAAAAAAAAACCACTATGAGTTTTGCATTTCTTCTCAGCATAACATCTCTTATAAAGGAGAATTAAATGCCTTTGTGAATTATTGCCTCAAAGTGCTAAATAAGTGAGGGACAATGTTCATAAATGTGAACATCATTATGCAGATAACTTGCCATCAGTGATTTTTAATAACATGGATGTCTGCGGCCTGTTTGTCGGCTCCTTGTGAGATGGATTACCAGAGGTCTGATTGAAAACACTGTCCTACTAATTTTAAATTCAAAAAACTGTAATTAACTTTTAGACAACGAGACAAATATGTTATATGAATAAATACAATGACAAAATGCATTTTGTTGTTTCTGATTGTTTCCAATTGTTTCAGTGTCTCATCTTTGAATAGGATAATGTTCAAGATGTAATGGTAGCATTTAAGGAGAGTTCTTGTGATCCTGATTTTCAGCCGATGTGCATCTTTCAGGTTCCTTCTTTCCTCAGGTTTGAGAAAAGAAGGAACCTACGACTGCATCTCTGCAATTGTCACTGACCTGGATCTCTAAATGACATTTTGTGATTGGTGAGACACTATATTTGTATTCAATTCACAATTTAATATTACATTTCTAATATTAATGACGTTTTGATTGGTAGTGTGACCTCGGGAGGAGAACCAGAGTTCAGGTAATTGGTCCACCAGGTGGATCTCAGGAAGGCTCTGACTGAGCTTGGAGGGAGGCTTAGGAAAAAAGCCTCATCAGGTTAATTGGCCTATTTCAGTAGATCGCAGGGAAGCTCTTTGAGTTTTGAGGTGTGTCTTTTGCAAATTTCTGTGCTTTACTTTAAGGAAATTGCCAGATTGACAGACACATCAACTGTACAGGAGTTGGATCCACCGATTTGCTCTGACTCTCTCCCTTGTCTGACTCTTCAATCTGCTAATAACCAAACTTTCCATCAATGACTGAGAACCACTTGGGTCCATTTAAGGTGAATGTCTCCTCTACATTTGGAAGTGAATAAGCATCCTTAACAGTCTGGAGGTTATGTGTCCTGCAGTCATGGATACAGAGGCAGACAACCTCAATCTTTTTTTCTCTCTCCCACTATAGGAGAAGAAGGCGGTGAAGAGGACTCTTGACTAACTCCAGATTGCTCTAACTCTTGCAGCTGCTTAAGGAAGGCATAACCTCCCTATCATTAGGATGGATAGGCCTTGCCCTGTTTTTGAAAGGTGTGTATAAAGAACAGGGATTTCTTTGTTTCAATTGGAAACTTCTCATCATAGAGGTCAAAGGTCACATGTGGGGTACCCCAAGGTTCAATCCTAGGACCCCTCTTATTCAATATCTATATGCTCCCACTAGCTCAGGTTATAACAGGAAATATTATTAGCTACCATAACTATGCAGATGACACAGAGCTCTACATTACGATGTCACCAAGTGACTCAGAACCCATCCAATCACTGAACAGATGCTTAGAACAGATAAATGTGTGGATGTGCCAAAACTTCCTCCAGCTGAACAAAAACAAAACTGATGTTATTATTTTTGGACCTAAAGAGAAACGATCTAGAGTCAGTACACAGCTTCAGTTACTACAACTAAAAACCAGTGATCAGGCCAGAAACCTGGGAGTAGTGATGGACTCTGACCTGAACCTTCAGAGCCACGTAAAGACAGTCACAAAGACGGCCTTCTATCACCTGAAGAACATTTCCAGGATTAAAGGACTAATGTATCAGCCAGATCTAGAGAAACTCATCCATGCGTTTATCTTCAGTCATATTGATTATTGCAACGGCGTCTTCACAGGTCTGTCCAACAAATCAATCAAACAGCTACAGCTGATCCAGAATGCTGCTGCTCGTGTTCTCACTAAAAACCAGGAAGATAGAGCACATAACACCAGTTTTAAAGTCTCTCCACTGGCTCCCTGTAGCTCAAAGAATAGACTTTAAAATACTGTTGTTAGTTTATAAATCACTGAATGGTTTAGCACCACAATACATTAAAGATTTGCTGCTGTTGTATCAACCTTCCAGAACTCTCAGGTCTTCTGGTTCTGGTTCTGCTCTGCATCCCCAGAACCAGAACCAAACGAGGGAGAAGCGGCATTTAGCATCTATACCAAAAATCTGGAACAAACTTCCAGAAAACTGTAAAACAGCTGAAACACTGACTTCCTTTAAATCTCAACTAAAAACCCACTTGTTTAGAGTTGTATTTGAAACGTAATCAACTGCAAATTTATTGACGGAATCTGACTATGTTGTTTTTATTGTTGATTCTATGTTGCATTGTATTTTTGTGTTTGATTTTATGTAAAGCACTTTGAAATGCCTTGCTGCTGAAATGTGCTATACAAATAAAGTTTGATTGATTGATTGATTGTTATCAAATGCATTGTGAAAAAGGCTGCCTGGCAGTCTGCTATGTTCAGCCCTTTTAGGGGCGGAGTTTAGAGCTCAGGTGAGCAGCATGCAGATGAAGAAGGGAAGAGAAAAGAAAAAAGGAGCTGCAGAGTTTTACCGTTCGCAGTTTGTGTATTTTATCTTGCTGTTTGCAGTTTGTTGTCACTTTCTTTCGATGTGTGTGTGTGAAATGTAAGTAAGTAATGTCGTAGGGGTTGGTGACATTGTTTGTTCAATAGAATATTTCAGTTTGCCCTTTATTGATAGCATGCTTCGTACACGTGTGCTAGTGATGGGAAAATGAGGCCTCACGTATCTTTTCGACCCATAGCAAAACTGTATTGATACTATGTCGATACTGCGTCACTGAATACTGACACCTGCTGGTAATTAAAAATCCCTACAGGTAACGTATTTAGAATGATTTGATGATTTAGTCTATACAATAAGATTTAAAGCATTGCATTTTATTGTATATTATATATTGTATTAAGTCATATCTTCAGTGAAATTCAAAATATATTTGATATTCTTCGATACAGTCAATAAACAATGTGAACAACTACCAAGTGATGAAAGTGAAAGTGAACGTGTTTGGAATGAGGATGCTTGTGGACTGTTTTTTTTCCCCACCACAAATTTTCATTCAAAAAAAATTTTTTTCCAATATTTTGAAATTTAGTCCGTTCTGTTTTTTTGCCACAACTTCTCCTGTGTAGAAAAAATAAAGTAAACAATACATCTCTATGAAATAGTTCATAAAACGCAACTGAGTAATTTGTAGAATGGCTGGATACCTGAGTTTATCCTGGGTGTATCTGGGACTTCATTCTGATGACTGGCCCTATAATGCCTCAGCATTGAGGAGGTGGATTCATTTAAAGAAAACAGATTTTAGTGACACTGTATAATGTTCATATAAATTTTATTTTTCCGTCCATCCATCCATCCATCCATCCATCCATCCATCCATCCATCCATCCATCCATCCATCCATCCATCCATCCATCCATCCATCCATCCATCCATCCATCCATCCATCCATCCATCCATCCATCCATCCATCCATCCATTTTCTTTTCACCCGTCTCCGTGGATCATACAGGACACCTAAGCTCTCAAACAAGAACTAGGAGCCCAATTAAAACTTAAGAATGTTAAACAAATGTAGTCGTTTCAATTTATAAGTAGTTTCATTTATATTGTATTGTATTTACTCATATCCAACCCAGGGAATAGTCAGCAGATCCAACCACTGACAATGCTGCAACATTGTGATGCAAGATGAACAGAGACTTCTTCTGAAAAGCTTAATCAGCCTCCAGGAACAAATGAAACCCAAAGATTAATACCTCACTGTGGCCTTGATCCTGACTTCTACATCAGACATGCCTGCACAAGGTCCAATATCATGTCCAATCCACATTCTGTGTTCAAAATGTAGAAATCATTTTCAAACGGAACATTTTCTCTGACTGTGAAGAAAAGAATCTTCTGTATCTGCATCTGATATTAGCAGAAAACTCAAACCTCCCCACTTTGGGGGCAGCATCATAGGTCAAGACTCAGATCAAGGCTAAAACATACACACACACACACACACACACACACATATATATATATATATATATATATATATATATATATATATATATATATATATATATATATATATATATATATTTAAATAGAAGAATAGCTTTGTTTCCTTCTCATCTTTAAACATCATCTATATTAGTTGCTTCTTTAAAGAGCCACAGAATTTCTTTTGCATGTGAAGCAAAGTTGTGCATCTATCAGAATTATTTTCATCCATTTATTGATTAATGATCATGACAAATCTCTACTTTACTGTGAACTGCTACTTTTGCTATGCAGCACAGACCCTTAAGTAGTTTGATCAATATTTATGTTTATTCTTTAAAAATAGACACAAATATGTGTCACACATCTGACTCACAGGTATTTCATGGTGTGAAATACTTGTGCATTTTAATTGGGCAGACATAAGATTGTTTGGCCTGTCAAAAAAGTCTAAAATGCATCAAAGCATAACTTACTGTTGGGGTGTTTCTTCTATATTTCCTCTGTAAATCATTCAAAAAATGAACAGCAACATTTCTTGTTTATTAAAATTTGCAGCTCATTACATATACTTCCCTGTTAATATCACAGTATGTTAATGTCGCAGGAGGCAGGTTGCAATATCTGTAGAGTTAGAATTAATTTAAGACACTTCCTAAACCAGGGATAGAAAAAAGCGTAGATAAGTGGATTCAGGCACGAATTAAAATAAAATAACCAGATGCCAAATGCTGTAAGAAACTCATTGTATGAAAAATTCAGTCCTGCAAAAGCTGGATAGAAATAAGGACAGAAGCTAAATATAAACACAATTACAACAACACCAAGAGCCATAGCTGCTTTTCTCTCAGATTTCTTAGCTGTTATGCGAACTGAACCTTGAATCCTGACAGCTGCAGTTTGAGACCTCATGGCCTGAGCCTGAGACACAGCCACCACAAACACTCTCATGTACAGAACTATAATAACTATAATAGGAGCAAGAAATGTAAATATGACATCAAAAGTTCCTACTAAAAAATCAATCAAAAGAACACATTCCCCATAACAAGAGTTAAATCTGTCTTGATCTTTCAAATGGTCTTTCATTATCACACCATTGTAAAATGCAGAGCAGCCCCAACACAGACAGATACAGATTTGAACTCTTCTTTGTGTCACTTTAACATGGTAACTCAAAGGGTCACAGATGGCTATATATCGGTCAACTGATATCAGCACCATGTTTCCTACTGAGGCAGATGTAAGGAGATAAGATGTGTAGTTAAAGAGAGAACACATGATGCTTCCCAACATACAGCAGCCTCCAGTCAGCAGGATTCTAATGGGCATCAGCAGCAATCCAACAAGGAAATCTGAGACAGCAAGAGAAAGGAGGAACAGGTTGGTGGGAGTGTGGAGCTGCCTGGAAGAAAAGAAAGACAAAAATCAGCCCAACAATAACTTCAAACATCATGTCACAAACGATACAGAATGTACAATTGTACATTTTCACACATTTTAAATGAACATACTCCTCAATTCAAAGAAATTGAATTGTGGAGTATTCAACTTCAATGAATACCTCTCAAAGGATATACAAATGCTCGTATAACATTTTCTCTAAAATGTTATACAAACACTTTTGAGCAAATGTTTGTATAATGCTCTAGAAGGGAGGAGTGGCCAAAAGATTGTGTGAATAAATTAACTACCAAGCCAACTGATGACAACACAATGAACAGGAAACAATATACACAGTGACGTATTATTTCAGTTTATGATAATGCCTGAAGTGTGAGACAGAGATGATGACCAGCAAGTTGAGGGTCACAGTCAGTAAAGACACGGAGGACAGCATAATGTAAAGCAAAATGTTCTCAGAAGGAAAGTGCTGGGTCCTTCTGCAGGAAGTGTTGATTAGCTGAGGGAAACACAGCCCAGCTTCACTCAAAGCCTCCATCATCAGAGAGAAAACAGCAGCTGAGCTGCTTCTGTGGTCTACTGACTGTCTGACTAAATACTGCTTTATAGGACCTGCTGATTTTCCTCCTCCCCCTTTCAAAAATAGTGTATTGGTTGCATTGGCTGAAACATACACGTCTGTCATGTAAGTCTTTCAAAATGAATATGTCTGACATAACTGCACTCCCCTCCAGATCTTCTGTGGCCAAATTTGCTTAAAACCTTGTATACATGAAGCTATTGAGGGTAATATGATTTTTTATTCTTTCTCTATATTAAATTAAAGACTTTCAGGCAGGATGAGATTGTTCTGATGGCCCTCAACACTTTTGACTCTAACTGGGTAATTGTTGAAAAAAAAAAAACACTATGAGTTTTGCATTTCTTCTCAGCATAACATCTCTTATAAAGGAGAATTAAATGCCTTTGGGAATTATTTCCTCAAAGTGCTAAATAAGTGAGGGACAATGTTCATAAATGTGAACATCATTATGCAGATAACTTGCAATCAGTGATTTTTAATAACATGGATGTCTGCGGCCTGTTTGTCGGCTCCTTGTGAGATGGATTACCAGAGGTCTGATTAAGAATATCAAGGCTAAACTATATATATATTTTTATATCTATATATATTTCTATATATATATATATATATATATATATATATATATATATATATATATATATATATATATATATATATATATATATATATATATATATATATATATAAAGAGAGAGATAGATAGATAGAGAGAGAGTTTGCATTATTCTCCCTGTGCATGGTGGGTTCTCTGTGGGTTCTCCGGCTTCCTCCCACAGTCCAAAAACATGACTGTCAGGTTAATTGGTCTCTCTAAATTCTCCCTAGGTGTGAGTGTGTGTGTGAATGGTTGTGTGTCCTGTCAGTTTTCTTTGTTGCCCTGCGACAGACTGGCGACCTGTCCAGGGTGTACTCCGCCTCTCGCCCGGAACGTTAGCTGCGGATAGACACCAGCAACCCTCCTGACCCCATTAGGGACAAAGGGTGTATAGAAAATGGATGGATGGATATATAAATATATATATATATAAATAGAAGAATAGCTTTGTTTCCTTCTCATCTTTAAACATCATCTATATTAGTTGCTTCTTTAGAGAGCAACAGAATTTCTTCTGCATGTGAAGCAAAGTTATGCATCTATCAGAATAATTTTCATCAATTTATTGATTAATGATCATGACAAATCTCTACCTTACTGTGAACTGCTACTTTTGCTATGCAGCACAGACCCTTAAGTAGTTTGATCAATATTTATGTTTATTCTTTAAAAATAGACACAAATGTGTGTCACACATCTGACTCACAGGTATTTCATGGTGTGAAATACTTGTGCATTTTACTTGGGCAGACATAAGATTGTTTGGCCTGTCAAAAAAGTCTAAAATGCATCCAAGCATAACTTACTGTTGGGGTGTTTCTTCTATATTTCCTCTGTAAATCATTCAAAAAATGAACAGCAACATTTCTAGTTTATTAAAATTTGCAGCTCATTACATATACTTCCCTGTTAATATCACAGTATGTTAATGTCACAGGAGGCAGGTTGCAATATCTGTAGAGTTAGAATTAATTTAAGACACTTCCTAAACCAGGGATAGAAAAAAGCGTAGATAAGTGGATTCAGGCATGAATTAAAATAAAATAACCAGATGCCAAAATTTGAAAGGAGGTCACTGGACAACAATTCCTGTCCTGCAAAAGCTGGATAGAAATAAGGACAGAAGCTAAATATAAACACAATTACAACAACACCAAGAGCCATAGCTGCTTTTCTCTCAGATTTTTTAGCTGTTATGCGAACTGAACCTTGAATCCTGACAGCTGCAGTTTGAGACCTCATGGCCTGAGCCTGAGACACAGCCACCACAAACACTCTCATGTACAGAACTATAATAACTGTAATAGGAGTAAGAAATGTAAATATGACATCAAAGGTTCCTACTAGAAAATCAATCAAGAGAACACATTCCCCATAACAGGAGTTTAAACTGTCTGGATCTTTCAAATGGTCTTTCATCATCACACCATTGTAAAATGCAGAGCAGCCCCAACACAGACAGATACAGATTTGAACTCTTCTTTGTTTCACTTTAACATGGTAACTCAAAGGGTCACAGATGGCTATATATCGGTCAACTGATATCAGCACCATGTTTCCTACTGAGGCAGATGTAAGGAGATAAGACGTGTAGTCAAAGAGAGAACACATGAGGCTTCCCAACATCCAGCAGCCTCCAGTCAGCAGGATTTGAATGGGCATCAGCAGCAATCCAACAAGGAAATCTGAGACAGCAAGAGAAAGGAGGAACAGGTTGGTGGATGTGTGGAGCTGCCTGGAAGAAAAGAAAGACAAAAATCAGCCCAACAATAACTTCAAACATCATGTCACAAACGATACAGAATGTACAATTGTACATTTTCACACATTTTAAATGAACATACTCCTCAATTCAATTAAATTGAATGTTATACAAATGTTTGTATAATGCTCTAGAAGGGAGGAGTGGCCAAAAGATTGTGTGAATAAATTAACTACCAAGCCAACTGATGACAACACAATGAACAGGAAACAATATACACAGTGACGTATTATTTCAGTTTATGATAATGCCTGAAGTGTGAGACAGAGATGATGACCAGCAAGTTGAGGGTCACAGTCAGTAAAGACACGGAGGACAGCATAATGTAAAGCAAAATGTTCTCAGAAGGAAAGTGCTGGGTCCTTCTGCAGGAAGTGTTGATTAGCTGAGGGAAACACAGCCCAGCTTCACTCAAAGCCTCCATCATCAGAGAGAAAACAGCAGCTGAGCTGCTTCTGTGGTCTGCTGACTGTCTGACTAAATACTGTTTTATAGGACCTGCTGATTTTCCTCCTCCCCCTTTCAAAAATAGTGTATTGGTTGCATTGGCTGAAACATACACGTCTGTCATGTAAGTCTTTCAAAATGAATATGTCTGACATAACTGCACTCCCCTCCAGATCTTCTGTGGCCAAACTTGCTTAAAACCTTGTATACATGAAGCTATTGAGGGTAATATGATTTTTTATTCTTTCTCTATATTAAATTAAAGACTTTCAGGCAGGATGAGATTGTTCTGATGGCCCTCAACACTTTTGACCCTGCCTGGGTAATTGTTGAAAAAAAAACAACACTATGAGTTTTGCATTTCTTCTCAGCATAACATCTCTTATAATGGAGAATTAAATGCCTTTGGGAATTATTTCCTCAAAGTGCTAAATAAGTGAGGGACAATGTTCATAAATGTGAACATCATTATGCAGATAACTTGCCATCAGTGATTTTTAATAACATGGATGTCTGCGGCCTGTTTGTCGGCTCCTTGTGAGATGGATTACCAGAGGTCTGATTAAGAATATCAAGGCTAAACTATATATATATTTCTATAACTATATATATATATATTACTATATCTATATATATTTCTATATCTATATCTATATATATATATATATATATATATATATATATATATATATATATATATATATATATATATATATATATAGAGAGAGAGAGAGAGAGAGAGAGAGATAGATAGATAGAGAGAGAGTTTGCATTATTCTCCCTGTGCATGGTGGGTTCTCTGTGGGTTCTCCGGCTTCCTCCCACAGTCCAAAAACATGACTGTCAGGTTAATTGGTCTCTCTAAATTCTCCCTAGGTGTGAGTGTGTGTGTGAATGGTTGTGTGTCCTGTCAGTTTTCTTTGTTGCCCTGCGACAGACTGGCGACCTGTCCAGGGTGTACTCCGCCTCTCGCCCGGAACGTTAGCTGCGGATAGACACCAGCAACCCTCCTGACCCCATTAGGGACAAAGGGTGTATAGAAAATGGATGGATGGATATATAAATATATATATATATAAATAGAAGAATAGCTTTGTTTCCTTCTCATCTTTAAACATCATCTATATTAGTTGCTTCTTTAGAGAGCCACAGAATTTCTTCTACATGTGAAGCAAAGTTATGCATCTATCAGAATAATTTTCATCAATTTACTGATTAATGATCATGACAAATGTCTACTTTACTGTGAACTGCTTCTTTTGCTATGCAGCACAGACCCTTAAGTAGTTTGATCAATATTTATGTTTATTCTTTAAAAATAGACACAAATGTGTGTCACACATCTGACTCACAGGTATTTCATGGTGTGAAATACTTGTGCATTTTAATTGGGCAGACATAAGATTGTTTGGCCTGTCAAAAAAGTCTAAAATGCATCCAAGCATAACTTACTGTTGGGGTGTTTTTTCTATATTTCCTCTGTAAATCATTCAAAAAATGAACAGCAACATTTCTTGTTTATTAAAATTTGCAGCTCATTACATATACTTCCCTGTTAATGTCAAAGTATGTTAATGTCACAGGAGGCAGGTTGCAATATCTGTAGAGTTAGAATTAATTTAAGACACTTCCTAAACCAGGGATAGAAAAGAGCATAGATAAGTGGATTCAGGCATGAATTAAAATAAAATAACCAGATGCCAAAATTTGAAAGGAGGTCACTGGACAACAATTCCTGTCCTGCAAAAGCTGGATAGAAATAAGGACAGAAGCTAAATATAAACACAATTACAACAACACCAAGAGCCATAGCTGCTTTTCTCTCAGATTTCTTAGCTGTTATGCGAACTGAACCTTGAATCCTGACAGCTGCAGTTTGAGACCTCATGGCCTGAGCCTGAGACACAGCCACCACAAACACTCTCATGTACAGAACTATAATAACTGTAATAGGAGTAAGAAATGTAAATATGACATCAAAAGTTCCTACTAGAAAATCAATCAAAAGAACACATTCCCCATAACAGGAGTTAAATATGTCTGGATCTTTAAAATGGTCTTTCATCATCACACCATTGTAAAATGCAGAGCAGCCCCAACACAGACAGATACAGATTTGAACTCTTCTTTGTTTCACTTTAACATGGTAACTCAAAGGGTCACAGATGGCTATATATCGGTCAACTGATATCAGCACCATGTTTCCTACTGAGGCAGATGTAAGGAGAAAAGATGTGTAGTTAAAGAGAGAACACATGAGGCTTCCCAACATCCAGCAGCCTCCAGTCAGCAGGATTCTAATGGGCATCAGCAGCAATCCAACAAGGAAATCTGAGACAGCAAGAGAAAGGAGGAACAGGTTGGTGGATGTGTGGAGCTGCCTGGAAGAAAAGAAAGACAAAAATCAGCCCACCAATAACTTCAAACATCATGTCACAAACGATACAGAATGTACAATTGTACATTTTCACAAATAGTTTTGGAGACATACACCACAAAACAAAGCAGAACTACATTAAAGCTGCAGGAACTGTTTGTATAATGGTCTAGAAAGAGGACAAATACCCAAAAATTACAACATAGATGAAATAATACTATATAGATCCATTTAGTATTGAACCCACTGATGACAACACAATGAACAGGAAACAATATACACAGTGACATATTATTTCAGTTTATGATAATGCCTGAAGTGTGAGACAGAGATGATGACCAGCAAGTTGAGGGTCACAGTCAGTAAAGACACGGAGGACAGCATAATGTAAAGCAAAATGTTCTCAGAAGGAAAGTACTGGGTCCTTCTGCAGGAAGTGTTGATTAGCTGAGGGAAACACAGCCCAGCTTCACTCAAAGCCTCCATCATCAGAGAGAAAACAGCAGCTGAGCTGCTTCTGTGGTCTGCTGACTGTCTGACTAAATACTGTTTTATAGGACCTGCTGATTTTCCTCCTCCCCCTTTCTCAGTACAGTGTATGACGCAATTACACACACAGCAAACAATTGCAAAAGAACTATTTTAATTTTATTCCAGCTTAAGCTTTAACTTGATTTGGGTTTTTACTCTAAATGTAGTAGTGAAGAATATTTTCATATATTTCATATACACTTTCATGGCACTGTGAAAGATTTTATAAAAGTACCCAGGAATTTCTTGACGGCATGAACTTTGTCTGCAGTCACTTTGTTCATGCTCTCAGAGGAACATTGATGATCCTGAGGAAGAGCTTCTAAATAGGTAGTTTCTTCAGATTTAGCTCTATGCTTAACACTGTTTGGCTTATTTTTCTTTTTTAATCAAAGTTGGAAAAATTGATTTTAAAATTTTCTTCATCAACAAGTAGGAACAAATCTAATTCAATGCTAAAAAACTTTTTTCTTTTTCACAAACTTAAAACATTTTGTTATCTTGATTCTCAGTGGCAGCTTTGCTAAATAGGTGAATATTATCAAAGAGTCAACATTTTGGACACCTATAACGTTCCTATTTCAGGTTTTAGATGCTGCTGAGTTGGATTTGAAGACTTGGATAATAATATAATAATGGTAAGTGGTAATAGTAACTGTTGACACAGGGTAGGGCTGACTGATATTTGATGACCATAAGTCCTGAAAATTAGTGCAGCATCTAGAAATGCATCTGCTGTGCTGCATCCAAGGATTTTTCACTCTACCTGAATAGTTTTTGAAGTTTGTATCTTAAGTGTCCTTTTTTAAAGACATCAACACAGCACACATTAACCACTGTTAAGAGTTTGAGCAAATTGACTTCCAGGTTAGGTGAAGTTTATGGTATACAGTTCACTTTAATTTTCTTTGTGTAACCTCTGTGAAAGTTTTTTTTATTTTCTTCATGAAAAAAAGAGCCATTTTTTAAAATTCAGGCATCTTAAATGGCATTAATATCAAATCTCCTAAACATTCAAATTATTTTATAATTTATTTTAGTTGTATTTGTCAAAGTTTCCATGGCTCTAATTTCTTTACTGAAACATGTTAAAAAATTTCATTGTCTTGATGAAAACGAATTACCATAATACCGAAATTGCAGTGTACTAAACGTGTCATTGTACATATTTCTTCCTCTTTTCTATGTATGTACCAGATTCATCAGAGGACAGCAATAGTGGCAGTGTGGAATTACATATTCAGAACAATGATTACAATGAAAATTCAAGAAAGTTTTAATCTTCAGAAAGTCTTGTGAAATGTGACAGTTAACCACAAGTATATTGCAGACAATGGTTTTGACAATGAATCATGCTCTACTCAAGACATAGTTGTTGGTGCATGCCAAAAGAAGGGAGGAAAAAGAGTCTATGACAAGAAACATTACTGTTTGTACTTCTGCAAACCGTTTTCTAAAATGGCAAGACATCGACAACATGTACATAAAGATAAAATGGAGGTGGCTAAAGTACGCAGCTTCCCAAAGGACTCCAAGGAATGATAAAAATCTTGATTTCATCCACAACAAAGGAAAGTATCATCACATTGCTAATGTAATGAAACCAGGAGGTGGCTACCTAATTTGGAAACTGTAACACTGGATTAAGTCTTATTGAGATGTAGCATTGCAACTGCATTTTGACAAATAGAACATTCAACTTCTTGCTGCATTAGTTTTAAGGACTTGTGGCCATCAAATGTCAGCCATACTCCATGTCAACACAACACATTGTACAAGCACATCTGACCCTCACTGTTACATTTGATTCAATTACTACTGTACTGTTATTCAAGTCTTTAAAGTGACCCAAGTGACCCATCTTTTCTGGAAGCATAGATGCTAATAGACAAAAATGGATAAAAAGCAGAAATCCTACAAATGAAAAAAACTAATGCAAAATCCATTCATCAGAATTTTTTGAAGTATAGAAATATTTCAACCCTCACCTCCATGTTTTGCCTTGCCTCTTAAATGCAAACATAAAGGCAGCACATGCAGGGTGGTACAGTCTCCTCCTCTCTTATTCTTCTTCAGTGATCCTTTCTCCATGACACTCAACTATAAACTCTCCTTTGCAAATTGAACTTTTTGCAAAACCCCCACATCCTATAAAGCATAGCACAGTGTTTTCCTATTAATTAGTTGCTAAAATGTTCAGATATGTTTGGTTGCTGGACAGTTTGACTTTGTCATTCATATTTGATTGAATTTGCTAAACAATATGCCATCTTACCTTTCACTGCATTCATTTACTTTCACCTCCAGTTTTGATATTTTGTCCGTTCTTGAAACATGACAAATTGCATCTTTCATTGGACTGATATGTGGTGTCATCTTAAACTGCAAAATATAAAAATAAGCTGCAATTGAACATTTCTATAAAACATGAAAACCTTAAAACTTCTTATCACTTGTTTTCCTTTCCAATAAACAGCAGGAAAACTAACCATTTTTTTGGCACTGAAAATGTATGAAGTGCACATCAGCACTCATGATTGTAACACATAATTAAATAAAAATTATTTTTTGGAAGCAGACATTTTAGGACTTCACTGAGAATGAGCATACCGTACATTAAAATATTATGTTCTTTCACACATTTTAGAAAAAGCTGACTTATTTGGGACATGGCCATGGCTATTCATCTACATCCACAATAACCACGTGTGATTTAGAGCTAATGATAACAAAACCATATCATTAATCCAAATTTATTCTAAAATGCTCACGGAATTTACCTAATCTAAAATGAAATTCACATTTTTATCACTGGACACTAACAACTTAAAAGCAAAAATAGATATGATATCTGAAATGACAATACTTTGCTTCCAAGCCAGAGCTTGTCTGGCTAAACTGCCTATGTTCTCAAACAAATCTCAGAAGGGAGACAGCAATGATATGTAGTTAATGCAATACATTACATTACAAGTGGAAGTAAAACTTTGATGGAATTCTGAAGTGTTTTTAATTACATCGAAGACATTCCACAGCTTTTTGCCATGGTTGATATTGAATATTGCAGTTTTTCAGAAAATCTGATTTAAATGTTGATTGATTGAAATTTAATGAAATCCAGAAAATAAATAGAACCTTTCTGTAGCAGGCAAATAGAAGGGTCAAAGCCACAAAATTAGAGGTCTCAGAAGCCCTCAAAGTACCCTACAGGAATACATGATTGAATGGGACCCAGACCACCAAGCTAAAATTTTCCTGGATTGGACAGGTTTGTTCAAAAATGTCTTCTTGGGGTTTAGAACTTCTACTTACACTGGAAGTTCATGAGGTCACCAAATCTCGGGAGTGGCTAGCACTGCGACCTGCTTTGAGGTATACACTGATGATTTCATGAAGACCCCTCAAAAGACTAAGTGGTGGGCCCCCAAAGTTGGAGCTGCAGGCAACTTTGAGGGCTCTGTTGCACAAAACCCCAATTCTGTAAGCCACATGGTAATTAGAAAGAGGATCCCCAGAGCATGGAGAACAAGGATCCAGTAGCCCTGTTTTCCTACAAAGTACCTTGCTCATTTTTGTGGTTGTACTGGTATGCCACTAGAAGCATCTTTTAGAGATCACCAGGCTGAGTATAACACACCCTTAATTATTCTGGTACATATTACAATTCCCGAGATAAAACTAATGGACATTTGGGGGTCAAAAGGTCTCCCAAATGTTCCTGAAGCCTCTATGGGCCAACTGATAGCCCAAAGGCTGTAAAACTGGGGATGACTGATGCCCATTGGGCCCACTATAAGAATTTATCATTCAATTGAACCAAAAAACCCAGGAAACTTTTTTTACCCAGGAAAATTTTTTCTACCCTAGGTTTTGTAGAAAATGTCCTTTTGGGCTCAAAGCTGCTACCTAAACACATTTTGATAATCCTGTATGCACTGGGTTATGCACTGGATAATCCTGTGTATTGTGTACTGCAGTGCAATCTAGTAGTGCACTGCATTATGCACTATATTATCCACTGCATTACATATTTTTGCTAATGAAATTGTACATAAATCTGTAGGAGGGTTGTTAATCAATGACATCAATTATCATTTGCCAGTGTTTGTAATATATGACCGAAATTGCTTTACCAGCATGTAGTATGTTTTGGTATCTACATTTAGATATTCATTTAGATATTCTAATATTTTTTGAATCAAAATTAAATGCATGTAGATATTGTGAAATAACCTCAGACTTTAATATCTGCATTCACTGAGGGTTCTACTCTGGGGAGGAGGTGTGTCCTAGTTGTTTATGGCAAATAATTACACATACTTAGTTAAGTTCTACTAGAGGTTTCTTTTGTTTAAAAAAATTAGTCTCCACAGCTACTAATTGCCTTCTAAACATCAAGAACTGGTGAAGGAAGTTCAGCGCAATGCACACCTGCTGCAATTGATTGTGACCATTTACTACATATTAATCTCGGAGCGGTGATTGCTACAAAGTCACTGCCAGAAACAGAGTATTTAAACCCCTTGGACCTTTGAACTCTTTTTGTTTCATGACTCCAAACTTAAATATATGCTATCGGCAATTTATTTAAAAGTAAACACATAGAAATTTTAATTGTGAAGTTAAAGAAATATATTGTATATAAATGTTTTTACAATTTATCTGCAAAACTGAAAAGTTCTCCATTTGTGTACTGTGCACTTGGATCAATAAGCTGTCAAATTATTTTTTCTGTTAGTGTTTTACCTTATGGTTTCAGCATCAATGCAGATCTAGAGACTACAACACTTGCCTATTCTTCATTACAAAATAACTGTAGTTGAAAAAGTTGGATAAACAAATATATAGAGCTGTCTTAAAACTGCTCTAAAACTGTAGTGTTGAACATTAGTTAGCTAAATATTTCCACAAATGTTTACACCTTTAGTTTTTTATGCACGCTGTTTCACACTTTGCTATTAATAAATTCAAACTATGCCCCCCATTTTTGTTTTTTTCTAACTTTATCAAACATCAGTAAACAGACAATATAAACGCATATGAACAATTCTTGATGGTGGTTATTTTCACAGAATCAAAAGTCTAAACACTGAATTAGTGGAGTCAATCTTTGCAGAAAATTTTAAATTTTCAGTTGGCATTGCGAATGTTATCTTTTAAGTTGATATTGTCTTTTAAACCAAATAATTTCAAGTTCTTGTCATAACCTTCTTTTAGGGGACCAGGAAAAAAGTTAAAACCCCACCATATTTGGAAAAGTGTGTGAATTACAATGTGGTGCAGTACCAATCTGAAACCTTAAGGGGGCAGTATCGGGTCACACACCCTAACACAAACTTCACCAGAACCTTTAAAAAGGGCTTATACAATCAGTTAAACCCATTTTCCTTATGGGGACCAACTTTTAGGTCCCCATGAGAGAAGAGGTCCCCATGACATGACATGTGTTAACAGACTGAAGTCCCCATGATGTGATAACAACAAGATACTCCTCCCCCCCACCCCCTCCCCGCCGCCCAACACACACACACACACACACACACACACACACACATACACACACGCACACACGCACGCACACACCCACACACACACACACACGCAAACACCCCCATGTACAGAGAGGACATGCAAACTCCTGGGTTTCAACATCAGGGAGACAAGTTTAATTGCTGTTTTATTAACTTCTTTTTCACTCAAAAGCAGAAGAAGAAATCCATCTTGTATCTTTTTCATCATAAATATAAATGTGTTTTTTAAACTAATCAAGAGTACACAGTTAAAACGCTACTTCATTTAATGCTTCAACTCTCTGATCAGTGAAGTAATTTAATATCAGAGGAGCCAGGCTTTAGTATCTGAAGGGAGACAATGAGCTTTGTAGATTTTCTGAACCAGGGATAGAAGAAGGCATATATGACAGGGTTCAAACAGGAGTTGAAATGTGCCAGCCAAATCTCAAAGGCAGCGGATGAAGCATTCACCGCAGTGTCAGTGCCTTCCAGGGTTGGAAAAAAGTACGGACAGAAACAAATCAGAAACACAACTACAACAATACCAAGTGTTTTGGCTGCTTTCATCTCACTTCTCTTCACAGTTACAAGGCCAGGTTTAGCAGCTGCAGCTGTAATTTGGGAACGTAGCATTCGAGCCTGTGACAAAGCAACGAGAAACACTTTGAAATACAAACATATGATGACAGTGATGGGCATAATGAAGGTGAAAATCATGTCAATTGTCCCTGCAATGTTACTAATGACAACCACACACTCTCCGAAGCAGGAGATGGACACTCCAGGTTTCACCAAATGATCTTGTAGAAGAAGAAGCCTGTAAAAAACCGAGGCAATCCAGCACAGACTCACACAGATCTGCGCTGTGCTCTTAGTGACCTTGTTGGGGTAAAGCAGAGGGTCGCAGATAGCTAAGTACCGGTCAAGTGCAATGAGAACCATATTCGCAACACAAGCAGAGGTAATGATGTAATCTATAATATAATAGAGAGTGCACAGGATGTTCCCAAGAAACCAGCAGGCTTCTATGTAGATGATTTCAGCCGGCATCAGCAGGAGGCCCACCAGGAGGTCAGACACCGCCAGAGAGAGGAGGAGGAGGTTGGTGGGGGTGTGCAGCTGCCTGTGGAGAGAAGAGAACTTCAGGATACATCCACGCAGCAAGGACTCACACCAGTATGCTAAAATAAAGAAATTAATAGTGACAACAAAACTAATTGTTAGACCATGAAACACAACATTACTGAAACAGTTTCTTGTATTTATACAAACAAATAATTTTAGATCACTGTAAGTGCCTGAAATGGGAAATGGAAATGATGACCAGAAGGTTAAGGGCCACAGTGATGAGGGAGATGGAAGAAAGCAGAACATAAATCAGCATCACTGTGGAACGGGAATATGTTGGCTTCCTGCAGGAGGAGTTTAGCTGTGGAACACACAGCTCTGTTCCCTCCAGAGTTTCCATCATTAGACAGGAAAGCTGCAAACCTCTGCAAGCCCCAGACCCAAGCTCTTATAACCCTAGACCTTAAAACCCCTCCTTCTGGATTACCTGGGAAACATGTTTTTCTGTGTGTTATACACAAATTGTTAGGACTAACACAAGTTTTTTTTTACAATGCTGTGCAAATATATTAAAGGGCCGGTATTATGTAAAATTGAATTTGAGATTTGCATTATGTTATAATGTTATTTTCTCATCCAAAAGATATTTGGAGTTTCACCTCAATGCTTTCAAAACTACACATGATGCTTTCAAAAGTTTTAGGAATTCTTTAATCTCCCCTGGCAACCATTCAACTGTGAAAAACGCACCTAACTCCTCTATCAAGACACAGCTCCTCCATAGCGCTGCAGTTTCCGAGTTTCTGCCTCGTACAATAGTTCTTCCTGTGACTCCCCCTCTCAGCTCCTTCAGACTAGCCAGCAGCAATTAGCTAACATCTGGTGGAAGTAGCTAATTATAGGAGCTACTTCTCAGTGCAACGCTGCTAAAAATGTTGTTAAAGCGTTAATAGAGGAACCATGTTGGGATGACTTTATGAAGGAGTGTTAGGAAGAGAAGGAGTTTTTAAAGAGACACAAGCCCAATTTCAAGATGCTAAATATGTTAAATTAGGAAGGAAATTTTATTTTAAGTCATATTTGATATATACAACATTTTTATAAGAGCTGAAGTTAACATATTACTTAATTGTGAAGTGAAATGGCACTATGTGACTGGATGTACTGCATTTACTGCCCCTTTAGTTATTTCATATTAAAATCAAAACTTACAATATATTAGGGATTTTGTGGGAAAGATCCACAAAAAGTAAAAGATAATCATGAAGCAGAAGGAAAATAACAAACATTGATCAAAATAAAAATTAGAACATTGTATATTTTATATTGACTAATCCACTTAGTCAATATAGAAACCATATTTTATTGTGATGAAGACTAATTAAATATCTATGCTATAGTTTTCAGATCGATATTCGCAAATTCAAAATTTGTGTGTAGAAATGTCTGATTACCAGGAGACTGAGGAAAGAAGTGTTCACATGTGTCACTCGTGAATTATAATAAGTTTGAAAGTTGAGCTTCATAATTCAGAAGGAGTCAGTGACAAAATACAGAGTAAACATTTTACAATCATCCTCTAAATATATGTTCATCAACTGATTCAAAGTTTTTCAAGTACAGTAGAAGTAAACCTCCAAACAGAAACAAAACTGTCTGAAAATAAAATAAATACTCAGTAGCTCTCATGTTCTTGCAGGTTGCAGGACATTTTTATTCTTTTATGCTTGATGTGAGGTTCTTCAACAGAGTGGCGGTAAAATCGCACCATGCAGCTAATAAAGGGTCATGGCCCCTCCCAACTTTATATTCAGAGGTGTGTGTTGATTTGTTTCTTTGGCCAGGGAAAAAGACTGCAGAAGGGAGGGCACACTAAAACTGCAATTTAGTTTTATTTTTTGGCAATTTTATCCAAATGCACAATTGTAAACTCCAATGAACACTGGCTTTACCAAAATAAAGCACAGGGTTCTGTTTAGTATAAAAGAACCATGCAGTTGATCTGTTTGCTGCAGATTCATTATGTTGGCTTAGAGCACAAGAAAAGTTTTTTCATTCAATTAGCCTGCTGAGCTTAGCGTTGTTCAGCTTTGTACAACTCTTTCCATCAACTTAAAGTGAACAGTTTAACCCTCCTGTTATGTTCGTTTCTGAGGTACAGCAATAATGTTCGCGGGTCAATTTGACCCGGGGAGTGTTTAGTCATGCTATAGTGTCAGAAACCAAAAAAATCCTCCAAATCTTTTTTGTGTCTGATTATTAACTCCTATACTAACCATTCCAATCAATATTTGTGCAATTATGTTTTTTTATTCCTCACAAATAAAGGATCAATGATGACAATTTACTCATTTGGACATAAAAAATGTGATTTACAATTTTTTTTATGCCCACTGAAAAACCTAAACACAAAATAACACTAATTATCTTTGAAAGTGATTTTTTGTAAATTTTTTTGCATTACATTTTTAATTTTTTTTCTAAGGGTGACCCCGCCTCTCGCCCGGAACGCAGCTGGAGATAGGCACCAGCAACCCTCCCGACCCCATTAGGGAAGAAGGGTGTAAGAAAATGGATGGATGGATGGATGGATTTCTAAGGGTGATCTTTATAATTGAACTTGAGACACATTTACTGTTCTTAGTTGGAGATGAAGACCACTGAATTTCACCATTTTTTGACATGAATGTCTTGCTTCGAGAAACATGAACATCATTTTCATCAATTGCTTCATAATCAGAATCATCAGACTCAGAATTGACCTCAATACTGTCTTCAGCTTCAGAAACCTCCTCTTCTATTTCACTGTCATGATCAACAAGAAGTTCCAGAGCTTCCAGGGCTGTCATCTTTTTTTTCCTGCTGCTCATTTCCTGACCTCTGACAGTGACGATATCACATGTACCTTTAGTGTGTAATGTGTTTAGGACTCCCTTGCAGAGAGTATTTATGCCCTTCCACCCCTCCCCTTCTAGTGAGTGTCACTCAGTGTGGGTGGAGTTTTTCCACGGGAACAGAAAAGAGAAAAGGTTCCCGTCAAAAGTTTTATAAACACCTGCTTTCTCAGTTTCCTTGTGAAGTAAAGAGAATAGTGAGAATGTAGGCTTGTGTGCATGCATGTATGTGCGTGCGTGCGTGAGTGCGTGCGTGCGTGCGTGCGTGCGTGCGTGTGTGTGTGTGTGTGTGTGTGTGTGTGGTGAAATATGTCTCATAGGTGCAAGGAAACAAACAGAATTGGACATTTTTTAAAACTTTTTACCCTTCAACTTGTATGCCGGGTCAAATTGACCCGAACAGTATCTATGTAACAAATAGACACAGAGGGGGCTGCAAGTGTGTAAAATGAAAAAAAATTTTTATATACATAGAGTGCACCTATTAAGACAAATAGAAAAAGTTTAATGCAGAAAAAATACTTCTAACTATTTTTTATTTTTTTTTTAACTTAGAAACGGGTCAAATTGACCCGCAACATAACAGGAGGGTTAAATCAATATAGACTACATATTGCAAATAACTGTTTGCCTCTATGTTTTTCTTTTCCTTCATGGTCTAAATAGTATATCTTTTTTGTGCAGCAGCATAAGGCTGCTTCTTAAAATTATTAATGGGTGTTGTAAAAAAAACAACAAAAGGAGCATTTCCATCAGCTACTGACATGAAGTGTGGACTGGAACATGGCATTAAAAATATATCTTCTATTTCCTGCAGAATAGATTAGTGTGAAGTCTGAGGCTTACAGTTTGGAGACTGTAATGTGAGACATTGATGTTCCCATTAAATAAGAAGGGCAATTAAAATTACACATTAATAAGTTCATTCATGGTTTGCGCCAGTGGTAACATCCAGTAGTTCATCATGAAACTCGTGAGATGAAAAAAAAAAAGAGTTTTCTTTGCAGTTTTGTGAAATAAACTCATTTTGATAAGGCCAAAGAACAATACCCTGGTACCAAAACTTTTGGTCAAAAATCAAGAGTTTTTTTCAAAATTGCAGTTTCTATTAATCAAACTTAATCTCGAAATGTCATATTGTGCATTTATGTGGTCAATGGAAACACAGATATTGTATCCACTGCTGCACTGGAGCAGTCAGACTTAAGCAAGGCTGCCATGCCATTCCATGCAACTATAAATTTGATCTAATCATGAATATTTCTGTACTCATTATTTAATGCTTTTAACTACACATGGCAAAAAAGTTGAAAATTGAAGTTGAAGATGAGTTTAAACGGTGCAGTAATAAATTTAATAATTTGATCCGACTTGGTTTTGATGACATGCTGACATGTTTGTGACAATGATGACAACAGAGATTATATTGAAAACTTTTAATAATCTTTAGTTTTTCCAGAACAATTTTAAAATAACGTCTTACTCCTACCATGAAAACAAACACGTTGCATCATTAAGAGCTCCGCTGGGCTCTCCACACCTTCAGGTGTGAACCTCATTAGCCGGCTGACTGACTGTGAAGGTCTGCAGTAAGGGAAGTGTTCACACGTGTTTTCCTTAGTGTCAGCTGATGACATTAGTGAAGTTAGATGTGGTAATTGGAGGAGAAACAAAGCAATGAATTAAAACATGATGCAACAATAACAAGTGTTTCCCATTGGCTTTATTACTTTGTTTTCTGCCACAGCTTTAAACTTTCTTATACAACTTGGGACACATGAGGGAGCTCAGAACAGAACATCTTGCCAAAAGTTGGTGATAATTGAAATGATTTAGGGGAAAGTTCAAATCTTTTTGCTCAAGTTTGGGTTTTTATTTGATGTTGGAACAATCCAATGGATTCCATTTCTGACCAGTCTTTTTCACCCTTTCTTTTTGCTGAAATGCTCAAAGATGAGCTCTTATTAGAGTTCCTTAATCTTAACCTCTCTAATCTTAGATTATTGTTTAAAATTTATAGAGAACAACCTAAAACAGAGAAATTAATATCCTTTCCTTTTGTGAAATTTGTCAGTCAACTTTAACTTGGTCTCAGATATGTCTAGAACTTTACAAATGACTCTAAACTTTGATCTGCAATTAATACAAAACAATATCCTCCATAGAGTACATGATACAGGTCAACCTGTTCATCTGTTTAGAGGGTCTGGTGCCAAATATGTGAAGATGTATAGACGTCTCTGAAATGTAATATTTCCATCTTCTCCATGAGTTTTCCAACTGCAGCAGGAGGCCATTATCCTCCTGCTGCAGCTTACATGTCCAAGAGGATGGCAGGGCGGGGATCCTGGTGGATGTGTTCCCAAGATTTTGGACCAGTAATTGCGCCAGTGCCTGGCTCATCACATTTATTGGAATGATTTATCCTAAGCTATTTGCCTCTAGCTGGTATAACAGCCTGAAATGTGTGTATGTGTGTGTGGCATGCAGACTTGGAATGTACCTCAGCATTTCACTAATGAAACTGTTTCTCAGTTTTGAGTGGGCATCAGTCTGCCTGTCTTCTCCCTCAGAGGAATGGCAGGGAACATAGGAAAGTCTCTGGAAGAGGTCCTCCCCAATATCGCCCTCATGAGCATCGAGTGGAAGAGTTTGTCCTAGTCCTGGTCTCGTAAGGTCCCCATGACATCAAAGTCTCCTTGAAACTCCTCCTCTTCCTGCTCTTGGAACCATCTATCAACAAGGCAACTTTGTATTGCCTTGTTGCTAAAAATGTGCTATATAAATAAAATTACCTTTACCTCTATTCATCCTCCACTTATCAGAGGTTTGGTTGCTGGGCAGCAGCCTAAGTGGAGAGGCTCAGATTTCTCTCTCCCAACCATTTATTCCAGGGGACTCCCAAGACATTCCCAGCCCAGCTGAAAGACATGTCCTGGGTCTTGCTCTGGGTCTTATCCCGTTGGGACAAGCCCAGAACACCTCACCAAGGGGGCGTCCAGGAAGAAACCTGACCAGCCGAGTCACCTCAACTGGTTTCTCTCGACCTGGAGAAGGAGCGCCTCTCTGAGCCCCTCCTGCTAGAACCAATGTGGGCTGATTCTTTTACAGTCCTCGATCAATAGTTACACCAGCTTCCTGTACTAATGGCTCGACAATTTGAAGTTTTTCATCTGACAATATTACATTGTCAATAATGTCTGGCGTGCCTTCACAAACATTGGTGTTAGGGTTCATTGTTAAATCTTAATTTAATGTTGGTCTTAAGATGATGACGAATGACGATTGTTTTGAATTTGTTATTTATAACTGTGTTAATTTAAAAAATGCAATTTGGAGAGCTTGTCCATCACCAAAGATGGAGGTGTTCAATAAACACCTCCTTGTCCTTAGCAACATATCAACAAAGGTGGGGCCTCTGCTTCCAGAGTGCACTGTCAGAGCAACAGCAGGGTGTCTTATAGGAAGTCTCAGTTGCTCTTCTTTAATTTGCAGACGATGGATGCATCTGAACTCTGCTTTCCAGAAGCATTCAACTCCTCCTGCATAAAGAAAGTGTCTCTTCACTCAGTAAATACTTTGATTTACTTTGGATTGTCCCTCATGTCTCTGGTTACTACAGCTCTTAACCTTTTGGTCATCGTCTCCATCTCATATTTCAGGTAGTTCTATGCTGTGTTTTATCAGGCTGCTTTCTGAAAAGGGACTTGTAAATATTTCTGAAAACATATTGCAAAACTGCAAGATGTAATAATAATAATAATAATAATAATAATAATAATAATAATAATAATAATAATAATAATAATAATAATAATAATAATAATAATAATAATAATTTGTTGATGTTACTCCTCCAGGAAACTCCATTCCTCCACCAACTTCTTACTGCTCTCTCTGGCTGTCTCAGATTTTCTTGTGGGCCTTTTCATGTTTTTTCAGATCACGGTTATAAATGGCTGCTGGTTTCTTGGTGACCTCCTGTGTGTTCTCTACTATGTATTAAGTGGAGTTTTAACCTCTGCATCAGTGGGCACCATGGTGCTCATATCACTTGACCGTTATTTGGCCATCTGTGATCCTATATTCTACCAAAGTTACCACAAAAAGAGTTCAGATTTGTGTTTCTCTGTGCTGGATCTGCTCTGTGGTCTATAACCTGGTTCTGTTAAGGGATAATTTTCATCAACCAGGAAAATTTAATTCATGCTCTGGAGAGTGTGTGGTTGAAATTGGCTTTATTGAAAATGTTGCAGATCTTATTTTGACCTTTATTCTTTCCATTACTGTTATAATGCTACTATATGTCAGAGTGTTTGTGGTTGCTCTGTCTCAGGTTCAGGCCATGCGCTCTAATATTATTCCTATTAAACAAAAACATTCCAAGAAGACAAATGTGAAGAAATCTGAACTGAAGGCAGCTTGTATTCTCGGGGTTGTTGTAGTTTCATTTATTTTCTGCATCTGCCCATATTTTTGTGTCACGCTACTTGGTAAAAGTTCACTATTGAACACTTCTACCATGACCTTTCTTCTATGTCTGCTTTCTTTTAATTCCTGTCTGAACCCTCTGATTTATATCTTCTTTTATTCCTGGTTTAGAAAAGCAATGAAAATTATATTTACATTTCAAGTGCTAAGGTCCGGCTCTTCTGGTGCCAACATACTTTAATAGCAGGAGGAGCAGCCTGGATGAGTTACTCTTGGTCACCAGATGTAATTTTGCACATAATTACGTAAATGACAAACATATATTAGATTAGTGTGAATGATTTATCATAAACTTTCTCCTTTTTTACAGCTGAACTTAAAACTCCACGCAATGAATCTGTCTTAATGGTAGATAAGCAGAAAGTTTTCTTACTGCATTTTAGAAAACCATCATAATAAGGTAATTTATAGCATTTTATAGATATAGATAAGTTCGAAGAGCTAATAAAGCCAACAGCTGCAGGATGTTTTGCATATCTCCACCCCAGACTGAAGGACGCCTATCCTGGGTTTGAGGCCTGGTCGCCCCTTTGTTGTAACAGTAGCTAGAGTGTGGATGAGGAGTGTGTACGTGCGTGTGGGGGTGTGTGTGGGTGTGTGTGTGTGTGTGTGTGTATGCCGTCCATTCTTGTCTGCCTGTGGCTCCCAACATCCACTATTGAATATTCATATATAGAAACATTGTATACATAAGTGTGGGCATGAACAAACACATATTTATGTTGACAAAATACTCGCTTAAGTTTGAGCTGAGATGATCATCAGCCATGTTTGTGTTTACCTATAATTATTTAAAATTTTCCAGTGATGAAAAATACATTTATATTTTAGCATTCCTCAATAGAGAAATGAATAACTGATCGAGTGGTCTAAGTTTGTTATAACTGTTTATGGGAACTTTTGTACTTTCTGAACTGATGTTTTTTATGTAAAGTTTGAGACTCTGGGGCTTGTGATCAAGTGAGATCCTATTATTTTATTTTTAGAGTATCTGAACTCATTAACAAAAGTGCAGCAATGTTTCATTTTATATTATCTCAACGTAAAAAACAAGTTTTCTCACCATGGAAGATTAAAGATGTGTCAAAAGTTAAAGCTGCTGTATGTAACTTTTATTAAAAATACGTTTTTTTTACATATTTGTTAAAACTGTCACCATGTTGTGACAGTATAACATGAGACAAATAATTAGTGAAAAGAAGAATCTCCTCCACCCCCTCGTGAGCTAAAAGGAGGAAATGCATCGTTCCTGGCCAAAAACAACCAATCAGAGCCAGAGGAATGTTTTAGCGCTGTCAATCCTGTGCTTTCTGCTCAATGTGTTTATAGGACATTAATGGCTATGCTAACTAGTCTTACCATTCATGACAGACTGTGCTAGCTGCAACATAGTAAAGTAAGGAGAGCCGGGTTTGAACAGCGCCACACGGAGGATGATTGACAGCACTAAGATCCTCCTCCTGGCTCTGATTGGTTGATTCTGGTTAGCATTAGAGGAAGGCAAAAAAACTCTATATTTTGGCATACTGTACTGACGTAGAGACAGTTTAAACAAATATGTAAAAAAAAAAATGGCAACCTCTTATGTGATGAATACAGGTGCAGCTCATTAGTCAGCCTTGTAAAATTCTGATAAAGCCTTTGAATTGCTGGTTAGGTCTTCATCAATGGACAGGGGACGTGGGGGGTCTTGTGGGCTGGCATGGAGGGATTTTGATTGGCAACTTACTTTTATTAATTTTTTGTGTGTCTCAACTGTGCTGATTGTGGTGAATGTAGACATGTAGTTTTGGGTAAAAACTCCAATAAAAATACAGGGAACCTGAGTTTTAATTGGGGAAAGGAATCAGACAGCTACATTCTTTAAATTATTTAAGCTAGGCATTCACTGCTATTTAAAAAAAAAGTTATCCTCATATATTTATATGTATATGAAATATGACAACATTCAACTTTTTCACATTTTGCCTTTGACTCTTTAAAAAGTCCTGCTCTTCCTGAAACTCCGCCTTCAGGAAGTCATCTCAACATGGTTCCTCTATTAACCCTTTAACAACGTTTTTACCAGTGTTGCTCATATGACGAGCTCAGCTGATGACCAGTTCTACCAGGTGTTTGCTAACTGCTGCTGGCTAGTCTGAAGGAACTGAGAGGGGGAGTCCTGGAGGGTACCACATGAGGAAGAAGCTCTGAAGCTTGGATGCTCCAGCTCCAACCGACTTTCCACCACTTTCAAGGAGCTGCATTTTGAAGGCGACGCAAGGATTTCTCAAACATGCATTAAAGAATTAAAGCAACACCCTGGCAAGTTTTAAATGAGAGAATAACATTATAACATATTTTGTAAAACTCAAAAACCTAAATTTTACCTAACACTTCACCTTTAAAGAGGCTTTAATTTCTGAGACTGGGAAATGCCTATTGTCTTATGTAGAAGACTGTGTGCGTCTAACATGCACTAATTTCAGATTTCTCATCAATTGAATCTTCCTCGGTCAGAAGGAATAGGTCAACTCCATTGGTGCAGCTTAGAAGGTTTATTGATGGAATAATAGCAGGTACATGGGAGATGATGTTACAGATAATGATGAGGTGGAGATAGTAACAAGGTGTTTATATTTGGTTTTATATGGATATGTATGTGGGTGTGAGTGTGTGTGTGTGAGTATGTGGTAATCTGAAACAGAAGAAACAATAAAGGTACATATTAATAGCCATGTGGGCAAAAACGGCTACACATAGTTGCAGGATGAAAATGACCTGTAAACTCTTACATTTATTGGTAGCCAGAGAAACACGAGGATGATTTCACCTCCTGGGCTAAAAACTGACATAAACACAAATATCAGACATGAAAATGTATACTTACATAATAAAAACACACACAGTTTTCATACACACAGGATTAAGTATTGATGATGGTTGCTATCCATGGATGCTATTTTTATGCAACAGAGTCACACAGAAGCACAGAACACTTGCTCAGCTACGTGAAATTGGAACTACAGAATGAACAGATGTATCATGGGTAATGTAGAGCTAAACGAACGAACGGACTTTTAACACTTATTCTGTAAGACTGCTTACTTAGGGCACTTAAAAGTTTTAAGTTACTAAAAATATGAAATAAAAAGGCCACCGAATAATTACATTTGATTACACAAAGTTGATGCATTAAAAAAATAAATAAATGAAAGCCATCCTTCAACCAATATTTACTGTCAGTTCAAAGTATATTGGCATCACAGGATCCAGGTTTCAGTATTTGAAGTGAAATAATGTATTTTATAGAGTTCCTAAACCAGGGGTAGAAAAAAGCATAGATGAGAGGGTTGAGACAAGAATTAAAATAAAACAGGCATATTACAAATGCAGAAGACAAAGTATTTAGTAGGGTGTCTTGTCTTACAAGTGTAACCCAGAAATATGGACACAGACACGTCAGAAACGCAACAACAACAACCCCGAGAATCTTGGCTGCTTTCATCTCTGACTCCTTAACAGTTATTTTTCTTGAATGTTGATGTGTGATGGCTGCAATATGGGAGCGCATGGCCTGAACTTGAGCCGCAGCCACCAGGAACACTCGCACATACAAGACTACGATGACAGTAATGGGAATAATGAAGGTTACAAAAAGATCTGCAACTTGTTCATTAAAGCTAAAGTTTATCACACACTCTCCAAAGCAGGAATTAAACATTCCAGGCTGTTTAAAATTTGTCCTTAGTGCTATGGTGACATAACTGAGAGAACAGATCCAACACAATGAAATAAACACACAGACTCTTTTTGGAGTGACTTTTAGAGAATAGTGTAGAGGGTCACATATTGCCACATAGCGGTCAATTGATATGAGTACCATGTTTCCTACTGAGGCAGAGGTAACTACTACATCTAAAATATAGTATAAAACACACATTGAGTCATTTAGATACCAGCATCCATCTATGAGCATGAGCTGAAATAGAATTAGGAATCCCACAGAAAAGTCAGACACAGCCAGAGACAGGAGGACCAGGTTTGTGGAGGTGTGAAGCTGCCTGAGGAGGAAGAAAATACTTCATGCAGTTGCTTCAAATAAAATGCAAGAGTGAAACTTAAAATGTACTTCAGAGTCTAACGAAAACAGGTGGAAAATTGATAATGTACATTGTTAAAAACTTTGCGACATGCATGCTGTGAGTCCAAATTTGTGTGCTCCTATGCTGCAATCACCATGACAAACTAGTTTACCTGAAGTGAGAAATGGAAATGATGACCAGCAGGTTGAGAGACACAGTGATCACAGAAATAAAGCATATTATAAAGGAAATCAAAACTTTTTCAAGTTGAGAACGGTTTAGTTTTCTACACGACAAGTTGGTAAATTGTGGAAAGCAAAGCTCATCTTCCTCCATCATGGAAAGAACTGTTCTTCTGTGTCATAAAGACTGCTTATCTATGGATGCCGGCAACTTTTTCTTGTGTTTGTTGCTATGTTGCTAGGCACAACAGGTCTCAAAGGTGTTCTGATTAAACCTGTGATGTACACTACATTGCATCTGAAGTTTTATTCAGTTTAAATTCACTTTATAATTTTCAATTCCAAACATATATTGTTGTAAGGCAATTTACAAAAAAGTCATAACTTAAACCAACTAAATGTTTCGGACTGCCCTCCCCCCCTTTTCCTATAATGTAAAATATTTAGAGAAAAAAAAAATTCAAATTAACTTCTAAAGATTAGAATGCAATCTTGAATTGGAGCACTAGTAAACATTTCCTTTTGTGCTAATGTTCATTTCAGTCACAAGCTTGAATTACGAAAAATCTTTTTTATTCAGATCCTGTTCTGATAATTACAGATAAAGTTAGTATTTTGTAACATAAATAAAAACCTTCCTGCTTAACAACCACAGGAGACCTTGATGTGTGTAGTGGATGTTTCCTAGAGTTTAGATTTATACACTAATCATGACTGGTCTGGCAAAAAATACATGGCTATTTGGGGGGGCTTCTGTGCCATGTTTTTAATAAGCCTACAATATATATATAGCAACAGAGAAAATGAAATGTGAATGCACAATATATGAATATGTGATCCACGGGAGGTGGAGGATGGAGATTTCCAGGTTCATACTGACCCATAATAAATCCTACCAAATGTCATATTATAAATCCTCTACCATGTTCCTGTAGTCACTCAACCCAAATGTCCCATATTAAATCCTCCCAAAAGTCCCATGTCAAATCCTCCCAAATCTCCCATTATAATTCCACCTTAATGTCCCAATATAAATCCTCCCAAATGTCCCATTGATGTCTCTGAGACTTCCAGCGGAGGTGAAACAACCATTTCTGCTTGATTTCTACTCTTTTTGGCAAAGTTTTGTCTAGATTTAACTGCTTATCCTTCCCACAGTCTTAGTGCGATGCTCAGGAGGAGCATGGCAGATCTCATGGTTGGCCACCTGGGTGATCCCTCAGCTCTTCACGTTATGAAACTACAAATTGAAAAAAAAAGCCACCTCAACTCCTCACACTGTAAGAAGTTCAGATGGGATTTACTCAGCCCCTTTTAGAACTCTCCACTTGTTCAGATTTAGCTAGCTTGTCTTCATATTCACATTTAAATCCCCCCTAACATGCTTTAAGAGCACCAAGCTGCCAAATAAACAAAAGTAAATTGACCAATAAAATTTTGATTTAGGACATAGATGTTCCCATCCCCACAGACTCACACAGATCTGTGCTATGTTCAAGATGTTTTGACACAAAAAACTTTTTTTCCCCAAAACTTTGTTAGTAAAGAGGGATAGATGATACTTATATTTTTTTTTACTTATAGAAAAATCTCTGTACGGTTGCAGTCACTACTGGTGCTTCTTTGTATCCCTCACCAACCTCCGCCGTAGCTGCTAATGGCACTTAGCATTTTCCAACAGCTAAGTAATGCTCATGCAGCTCCACCCTGCTCAGCTCTCCTCTTGACAGTTTAGCTAAGCACAGAGGGCAATCTGCTCATTTAGTGACCTCTGTACCTTGATATATCTCCAAACCAGGGTTTGTGTAACCAAATATCTTTAGGTATAAACGATAATGAAAAAATCTGATGGCCATCTGTCATTTTCACAGCTTACACACACAGTTTCAACTTTATGCACAAAGAACATCACACAAGTCACTAAATCAATTAACAAAAGAAAAAAAAATGTCTGTCAGAGTATCATCTCTGATCTGGATGCTGATGGCTTTGGAGCGCTGAACCACTGCTGGGGATTATACCAGATCAAGTGATGTTCAGAGAGTCTTGTTCACTTCTGATCACTTCAATTGCTGAAAGTTATTTGAGACCAACAGCCAGACAATATGGATTATTTATTCAGCTTGATGAATATTTTTTCAACAGAATGAAAATGAAAAGCAAATATATGATGTTATTACATTTTTGTTTTTTGTTTTTGATGTAGTTAGTCAAAATTACAGTCAGCAAAAAAGTCTACTGCAAACTCTGCTCCAAACTATGGATATTTTAGCCCCCTCCTACCATATAATGTGTCCCTTCTTCTTCTACTGTTTTTTTTTTTTTTTTTTTCAGAATCAGCAAACAACGTATTGGTGGTCTACCTCCACCACCTGGTCTGAAGTATGATTTAGTCTTTGAGTTGCACCGCAACACAGCGCAGCATGAAAGTTCATCATAAAAGTGGTACCAGTTGGGAGTATCAACTGCTTTTACAAGTCCAACTACTTAACACTGGTTAAGTGTTAAGTAGTTCCAGCATCACTAACTGGAACACAGTGCACTAAATAATAAAATATTATTTAACAAAGTCTTGAGATCATATGTCTAAATAAATTTAAAATTGCTTGAATGATGAGTCATGAATCATTACAGCCCCATTTCTAACCCGACTGCGCTGCAGGTTTTAAATGAGTTAAGCTTGACAAAGAGGTGGTAATGAGCCAGTTATTGGTTCAGGTGTATTGTGGCAGTTTGACAGCCATGCAGCGGCACCACAGGTGCATGGCGGCCCAAGGGCACAACGACTGAGAAAGACACAGTGGGGATTCAAACCGGCATTGATTGACTGATTTTGTTAAATCTGTAAATGGTCTTAAAAAACAAGAAATCTGAATCTCATAACTAAACCAAAAATGTTATTAAGGTTCAAGAAAAATAGGATGAGTTTAGCGACTATGAATTGTTGCTGGTAATGTATGTTAACATAGGCACAGTGTTTGGATCCACATGAAGGCATCTCTGCAGACCATCGGACTCACAAGAACAAGTATTCACATGGCAGTATGTACCAGAAATCCTGTCAGCATCAACAGATACCGTTCCCAATATAGCTATTGGCTGTCATAAAGGTTGCTGGATTGCATCATTTCTTAATTTCTATAATTTGGTCATGTGTGATCTGGGGAGTAGAGGAAAGAAAATTCTACTTAGGACAAAAGCGTTTAAAATTACAATACATGGAACAATTTAAACTCCTAATAAACTTTAGGAAGTAATTTAGTCATGCTAACTAATGTAAATCATTTTCCTAAATCAACACTACAAGAATCAGTTTTAGAAAAGATCAAATTTAACTAATAGACAGTTATCAGCTTCTTGCTGGAGGGCAAAAAGCTGCTTGTTGATGATGACTACTATTTGTTTTAGCTCTTAAGTTGTCAGCATAAAGCACTACATCTTTAATATGGGCGTGATAAAAATTGTGTTTTGCTGCTAATTGTCAACACTATAACAATTAGATCATGACAACAACAACATGAACAAGAAAAAGTTTAAATTCAAAAAAATTTGATAGTGGAAGAAGGTTAGCTATGCTAGCTTGACAACTGATAGATAGAAATTAGGTAACAGTGGTTAAACATTGTCAGAAGTTGCACTTAAGAAACATTTCATGCAGATCATTTAGAGTTTATTCCATTTTCAAAACCCAAACAGAGTCTAAAAAAATTGAAGATATGGATAAATGCCTGCAGCGGATCTCTTGAGCTGAAATAACAGTGATCAACAGTTAAACTCTGTCTGTATGAAGGTGTTTGCCATGATTACATCACATGCTTAGTGGTACAATTAATGTGCTAAAAAACAAATTTCAGGCATTTTATACAAATATTCATAAACAGCCTGACATTATATGATCAAAACTTTGTTCAGATTTGTTCATTTACGTATTTTACGTTTCATTAAGTACTTACTAACCTGATTTTTGGAAGTACGAAATTCGTCCGACACAATATGGGGTGTATAGATACAAAGACAGAAAACCTGGCTTGTCAAATATTTGGAGATTAAAAACCTAATAATAATACTAATAATAATAATAGAGTAGATGATAAATATCCCCCAGCATTGCCAATTTTGAGCTGCAGGACAACCTAATAAGTCCAGTGCATCGTCACCAAATGATACAATCACCATCATGTCTGGATGCTCTGGGTCTAAAGCCCAGAGAAAGTGCCTCACATTATATTTGCTGCACATTCCACATATCATGCTAACAAAAGTTGTCTCAGACAGATCAATGGAGCTGGACTACTGAGAGTATTCATGCAATTAACCAAAACCACCATGACTAAGCTTCAATTGTGCCTTGTTATCTAACAAAAATTAGTAGCCAGAAACCTTTCACAGAGTCAAGGAGATACTGGAGATAAAACATTTAAAAAACGAATTCCCCCCACCCTCAACCTTCCTTTATGGGATCATATGAAACACATCCATGTTTTGCAAAGCAGTTTAGAACACCTTGTGGAATATTCTAAGATCAGACCCTGGGATGTTAATGTCAATTTTTCTGTTATTTCCCCCAAATAACTTCACAGAGCTGATGTGTGACTCGTTAGAAATAGTTTCATTTGTCTTCTTTTTCTCTAATGTTTGGAGGGCTATTCAAAAATATCTCACCAAATAATGCTGTGAGCTTCATTTAAGATGTTTGCTCTACTTCTGCATGCGAGCAGACAAAATGGAGAGCTGGAGCTAAATTGGTGAAGCAGAGTCAAAATGACACAGCAGAAAATGCTTCACAATCCTCCTAAGCAGTGTTGTTTGTTAAAAATTTAATAATTTATCACATTTGTTCTGTCCTATTAGTTATTGAATATAATGTTTCCTCCACCAGACTATATGAGACACTTCCCAAAAATACGTAAGTCTTTCATCACTAAAAGGAAAGAGTCTTTTCCACATCGCAGCAGACAGTCATTATGAGCCCCTGGTGAATTCTTCATTGTTTCAAAGCCCATCAGGAATTCCTTTGACTGAGGTTGTCAGTCTGTTTCTCCACGAAATCCTACAAAGATAACCAAATGTTAGTTACAGCTGTCCTCGTCTTACTGTATTTACATTAAAAGGTCAGATACATTACATCATTTTTACTCTACAAACCAGGTGACGAAAAATTAATGATGTATTTGTGGAGTTCATAATAATGCAGTAAAAAGTTAGTCAGCACCAGTTAAATTTTCATTAAGATGGAAAAAAACTATCCTGACTGACTTTCATCAAAAACAATTTAAATTAGCAATAAAATATCTGAAGATACTCTGAAGTGACAACATTAAGTGTTTTATTTTTATCCTTACTTTGATCATTTGCCCTTGTTTTAAACATACTTTAGGAACATTTGTTTTAATTAATTAAGCAACTACAAGTCATAAAATATACAGCTCATGAAATAATAAAATCAAACTTTTGTAGCTACCATTTTACTGTGGAAGTTTAAACTACAAATATTATTGTAAATTAATGGAGTCATGAATGGATTGATTTTAAACACAGTTTGACAAACTTTCAAATGCTTTTGTTAATTATTATTATTATTATTATTATTATTATTATTATTAGATTATTATGGAAACTGGACTGGATTGTAATGGACTGCAAAGATTTACTTGAATATAACTGAACTGAACCAAATGTTTTGTAAAGTTTCCTGAGGAGGAAATGTGACATAAACCTCATATTGAAATTTGTAACAACTTAATTCGATTGAAGAATGTCTATAAAATAAATATTCCCCGACCATAAATATTTTTTGACACAACCCTTTTTTGAGTGACGTGTGCTATCAGTAATTTTATTCCTAGCGCTTTTGTCTTGTCACATTTAAGAAATGTATCAATAATCTACTCAGTTTAATTTCTGTTACCTGCATTTATAATACGCAGACTTGGACTAGTCATCTTTGGTTAAATGTGAGAAAAAGCTAAGTTAGGGATTCCCTTACCTAATAAGTCCAGGCCACTGAGATGAAGGCGGGGTTTACGTTCTCATATTTTGGCCGGGCAGATCTGCGGCCTCTCGCAGTCTGAGCGCACCTCTAAATAAAAGATGGATGTAAGATTGGCATCAGAGGTTTAAGATGCAGGGTTTACTAAAAACAGCATGTGCATCAATGAGAAAATATGTTATGTTTGATGCGAGTCTGTTTATATGTACTATGCTTACTTGGATGCAGTTGTCCCCTTGTCTGACACACAGCTCTACTTTGCAGTGCAAGAAAACATTACCATTACCGCCAGTAAACTGGAAAGTATTGAACGAAAAAACATTTGATGTTCCCAGCCCATTTCCTTCCACTGCCACTGTTGGGTCTTTGGGATTAGGACAGCTGCTCGAAAAACAGAGAACCAACAAGTGAGGGGGTGGGTGGGATCAACGTTGATTTATTTTAGTTTATTTTAGAGCATCACTGCATGTCTCACCCGTTGATAATAAGATTGTATCTTAGGCCTGCAGTTGGCGAAGGTTGATCTGTTGCCCAGCAGGAGTCGGTTACCACAGCAACCCTGTCTTCCTCCAGTCCGTATGTCTTCAGCTCTACCCAGAGTCTCTGGTTCAGGTCAATGTCTGCGTCAGAATCGATGGGTTTTGTGAGGTCGTGGTTGGTGTAGGCCTCCATGGTCAGATTGTATTTCCATTCACCAGAAGAAATGTGCTGGATCACAGAGCTGGAATTCAGACAATTCACAAGTTAAAGGCTTCTGTATTCAGTGAAAAGTAAAGAGTGAGGCCCCTACACGCAGCACATACCTTTGTCTGAATCGGATGCTCAGTGTCTTCAAGTCTGGCTGGCTGTAATGACAGGAGAAGTCCATGTGCACCTTGTCATGCCGGGTGATCAATCCAAACATGGAGATATTCTGAGTCATGATGATGTTCTTGTAGATAATTTGGCTGTTGTTGGCCTACATGTTCACAGGAACATAAATATTGTTATTGCTCTGTGTATTTTATGTAACAAATGAGCCATTTGGATCAATTTTTGCAGAGTTAATGTGGATGTATGGTTTCCAAAAATGTGTAGAGATGAATTGATGACCAGATGTAATTTTCAACTACATCTAGGTAAATTTTGCTGACAAATGGATTTAGTAATTTATTTTTATTGAAAGTTTAAAGGCAAAAGTTGTTTATCCTGAGCTACCAACATTTCTGTATTTCCTTCCAGCTTTTTTGAATTTTCAAGCATTTGATGAAAAATTTGTTTCCTGAGATGATACCTACCTGAACCACTGTACCACAGGTATTCTGACTGCTGAAACTGAATGTCACCAAATGGGTCAAGTTGTCCAGTTGACCTCTACAGGACTGGTCGTTGAGGTGCAAGACAGAGTAGTCGATGCCTTTGTCCTCTAGCAGGCAGTTAGCCAGAGTTACTGTAGCAGCTTTGTCTGCGCAGACAGTCGGCTCACCTGAACATCAGAACAACAATGAGTACTTCAGATCAGTCAACCTCTTTGACTTTCTGGAAATGTCAGTTACATTGAAAAGACCAAGAGATGAGACAATATGAACGGGCGCCATGCCCAGCAGAATTTGACATTTCAAAATATATTTATTCAAAGGAAATATGGCAATTTATGATTACAACTCAATTTTTGGAAAAGGCTTTGAGGTTAGGATAAGGTGGGATTTTTGGCAGCATTGAAACTTATTAATTTTGCAGAACTGCAATGGAAATACGTTTCTTTGCATCACACTAGTGATCAACAACCAGATGTTGCCACTGATGCAAACCACACAGGAAGTAGTTAGAGGATGATGGCTGCTAGGTGTTTTTTAATAAATTATCACATGACAAACTCATTCCTGTGTGATTCTGAAAGCATTTCTTAATGAAAAGATAAGCATTTTGAATTTGTGTTTTTTTAACGTTAGCAAAACACTGACAATGTTTGTGCGGATTTGTAATGGAAATGCAGTTTCTGGTATTAGTGCTGTGTGATATTCAGGAGGTTTCACCTGTTTTATGATTATTTTGTTTATATTTTCCTGCTTCTGGTGCTTCAGTTTGACAGTTCTTTGACTTTTGCTTGCTGGATTGAAGATACTGTCCATGGATGCTTCACACAGTCACACCCACTAAAGCACACTGCACAGTAGTAGATCCACTGGTATGAAACAGTGATCTAATGATTCAGTTCTACTGACTAGACCAAATCAGTTCTTTTGAAAATATTTAATGTTTTTCAGGACCCTAAAACTTTTACTCCAAAAAAGTGATTAAGTGAATGTTTTAATTATGAAGACTTACCAGTGTTTTACTCCTTAGACAATAAATATTAATGCTATGTGGATTGTGAGGAAAATGTTCTGCCTCCTACTAGGTCGTTTTAGCTGAAATAGTGAGATGCTTCTTGTAGACATTTACCAGTCTGTGATATCTGGTTGGGGAAAGTTTGGCCAACTCCTCACTCTGAACTGGGAGATGTTTGGTGGGATTTTTACATTCAGCCTGTTTCACTCCACACAATCTCCATCTGATCAAGATTTGGGCTTTGACTCATTCCAGGACTTTCCCTTTTTCAATTTTAAGTCAACATCTGTTGGTCTTATTGGTAACTTTTTGGGTCATTGTCATGACACACAGTCCAGCTCCATTTCAGCTTTACTTTACTTCTTTTTATTCTTTTTGTTTTTTTCAGCTGGTCGCACATTTTGTTTTTCTTAGGCATTGTCTGGTCCAGGGTAGAATTCCTGGTGGATTGTTTGGTGTTGAGCTGCTGCAGCCAAGCATCATCAAACCACAACATATTCAGTTCTGGACATGACAGAACCATTCAAATCCTTTATCAAAACCATAAGCTGCAAGAATTTTCTTCTTCTTTGAAGGCCTCAGATCTGCCAGTGTTCACTTCCACTTCAACAGTGAGCAACATGTGAGGTTCAACAGGGCAAACCTTCTTCAAACTGCATCTTCTCATCATGTGTTCCTCAATTTTACTCTTGTATGAAACATCAATCATTTTAAGTTGGAATAAATATGATGTCCTAATTTACTCCTCAGCATAAATTTGAGATTTTAAATAATGAGCTATTGAAGGAATTTTGAAAAGATTTTTTTCACGGTTTTTATGTTGTATTTTATATTACTTAAAATTTGCCTTATTTTTAAAACTAATATTACATGTCCATGTGTTTACACACCGGTGAACTGCATAATGTTATAGGGTTTTTGAATTTGAATTTGTTTTATGTGTATGACCAAAACCGCAATGATTACCACCAAAAGGATTTTTCATCTGGAAACAATAATTATTTTTTTTACATTTCTTTTGCATTTGCAGAATGATTTGAAAGGTTGTTATTCAGATACCTCAGAGCTGACTTACCAAAGGAGTTTGTTGGTTTGTACTTGGATGCAAAAAGAGCCCTACAATGACAGCGGGGCTCACCGCTTGAGCTGTCCACACCACAGAACTCATGTGAACTGCAGAACATGTCCTGGCAGGTGGCCTGAGGAACAGCTGCAAACGCACAAGCATGAAGAAAACAGAAAAACTTTTTAAGTGGTGTCTTAGTGAATGAAGAAAATGCAGGTCAAACTGTTTTGCAAACACTGGCAGAAGTTCCTTCCTAAAATATTCTAAGGTTAAACTGTTTATTAGACTGTAAGCTTGGTTTTGCATTTTTATTTTAGTTTTGCTGAGCCTATGTTAGGTCAGTAAATGTAATGCAGCCTTGGAGGCAATGTTAGTATCGCACGATTCATAGTTTCATGTTCTGTTGTTGGTTATGGCTCTCGCTGCTCACTGCCTAGACATCGCTAAATGCTGTCTGTGCCAGAGCTAGAGGCTGGAAACCACACAATTCTTACGTTAGAACAACTCAGTTGTCAATGTAACTCACCTCTTACTGGGAGAAGTAAAGTTCATGCAAGAGAACCATTTTTCTTGTTGCGTAACTTCACCTACCTAAACACCTCCATCACACCGGAAGGCAACTTTTGTTGTGCCAACTACTGTGGCACATTTAGAAGATGGTCTCCATTTGTGATAATCTACATAAAATGTACACTGACAATTTAGCAAAGGGGAGCTGCAGTGGCGCAGGGGTAAAGTCTTAAATCTCAACGTGGTTCGATTCCCAGCCCCCCTATATATAAGGTACATATAGAATTATGTACTCTCTATGAACCAAACAACTTGATATTATAATTCAAAAAACCACCATGAGAAGTCACAATAGCAAGGCAACAAAACAGAACAAAAAAAATGAAAAAGTACCTCCAGCATTTTTAGAGCTCACAACACAGTACACAAAGAAAAGGAGAAAAGGACAGACTTACCACAACTGGTATGTGATCTCCAGTCCTCCACTGTTACATTGCTTTTGTATTTGCAGACCTCAGCATAACCCTTCAGAAAGTTGCATGGAAGGCCGTCCACTGCAGGGTATTTGCACAGGGTTTGAGTGCAGGCCTGAATGAAGGGCTCCGGGTCAACATATGAGTTACACTCAGTGAAGGAACCCTCCTGCAGAAGACTACACCTTTTCAAAGAAATGGGAAATCATTTTTAAGAGATGAGCTAACTCAAAATAATGTAATTTTATTGAACATAACTTTGGTTGTATGAAATCTACATTCACCATTTTGCAGTAGTGTTGCAGCTGCTTGTACTGTCAGCATCATCTTCATATTGTGTCTGGCAGCTTTGGAGAAACAAACAGAAGATAAATAAATATCAGGCTGTTACCTTTGTACTAGAAGACAGTGGTTACAGTGCAGTGATTGAGTCCAACTACAAAGCTGATGAATGAAGCTGAGTTCTGAGGAACCACACATTGTCATTAAAAACAGAGTGTGCATCCCACCCTGAATGCTCAATAGACAGAAATGTGTCCCTTTTCCCAATATTCCTATGGATATTATGAATGAGTTCTTACCCTGTGTCACTGTATTCAGATGATTTTTGCTCGTTTACAGTTGAGCTTGAATCACCACATAAACCCTGCATAGGAACTCCACTTGATCCTGGAGAGCAGGAGAGACTTATGAGAGAGCAGAGCTGCAGCAGCTGTAAATACACATTATGTAAACTGAACACAAGTCAGTCAATGAACCAACTGGAGAAATTCTACTACTGATCACAGTGTCTCTGGCTCAGATTTTAAGGAGAACAATGTGTTTTTAATGCTGGGCTGAAATCATCAGTCAGATCATGATCATCTAGAGCAGGGATCTCAAACTCCAGTCCTCAAGGGCCGCTGTCCTGCAGTGTTTAGATGTGCCACAGGTACAAAACGCTGCAATGAAATGACTTAATTACCTCCTCCTTGTGTAGATCAGTTCCCCACAGACTTGCTAATGACCTAAATATTCTAATCAGGTGTGGTGCAGCAGAGGCACATCTAAAGGTTGCAGGACTGCGGCCCTCGAGGACTGGAGTTTGAGACCCCTGATCTAGAGTGAGCGCTTTCTCAGCAGAAGGAAGCAGAATTAGTTTGGGTTGATGAAACCTCTTCAGTGTGTGTCAAGACATCCAAGCCTTTCCTCTGAAAATTATTAAATGATTAAAGGGAACTTTTATTGTCCTCTTCAATTGTTTCACACAATTCTGCACTGGTTATAATTTTACATCATCAAAATAAGGGATTTGTTTACAGAATTCAAAACTGATTTCTTAACTATGAGAATAACTCAATACCTTTTCCATACAAAACCACCATCCTTTAATCAAAGACTTAACATTAACAGTAAAACATGGAGGTTCTGCAACTCATTCATTTTTTGTTTCTTCTATTTGATTAAAGTAAAAGATTTGTGGTCCGCTGTTTTTTTATTGCTGGTTAACTTCTACAGAAAATTGTCTGTTTATTTTTTTTTTCTTTAGCATTTTTTAAATATGGATTTAATAATTAAAATTTACCAGCTACATAGATGGTATTTTTTTAAAACTAATAATATATTTTACATTTTAAATATATTTATTCTACATAAATGTAATTCTACTTGTTTTTTTCTTTTGTTTATGTCTATATTTAAACAATTGTTTCTCTAATTCACTGCTCAGTCTGATCTATCTATCTATCTATCTATCTATCTATCTATCTATCTATCTATCTATCTATCTATCTATCTATCTATCTATCTATCTATCTATCTATCTATCTATCTATCTATCTATCTATCTATCTATCTATCTATCTATCTATCTATCTATCTATCTATATATATATATATATATATATATATATATATATATATATATATATATATATATATATATATATACTCACTAAAGAATGAAAATAGAATAAATCAGTAAATCATCCACAGCCTGCAGCCATGACGTTTTACCTGTTAGATGAATTACTGCAGTATTGCCATCAAAGACAACAGACACTGTGTAGTTGGCGGCTTCGAACTTTGCAGACACACCAGTGTGGCTCTTGGTGAGCGCCACACTGTGGACTATCTGGGGCGTTGCATGTACTGTCAGGAATACATCATTTACCTTAACCACAAGAGAGGAGTGGAGAGAGAGAGAGGACACATTCCCTCATTTAGTTGTTTGCTCTTTTAGATACCAACAGTTTTTCAATTGAAATTCAATTAAAAAATTGAAAAATCAGTCCAGCTGCACAGCATCCAAATGAAGACCGAACGGATTTCCAAAAAAAGACTATTTTTTCCCAGAAAGGTAGGAAAATTTGAAATATTTGAAAGTTTGTCTTTTCATTAAATGCTCAAGTTTATCTATGTGATTTTCCCAAAGATCTACTGTTACAAGATGTTACAGGTAGACAAGCACATGTACATTAGTAAAAACCCATTAATTCTAGCATTTTTGAAAAAAATTTCTTTTTTATTGTATCAATATTGTGGCACTTCTTCAAAATATGTATGTGCTTTCCGAATATGTTACACATGACCTATTACACAAACATACAGAAAGAAAACAAAGTAATTTCTAAAGTTGCTCACCTTAACTTTGCTGCCTTGCTCTAAGGAAATCTGAGCACCTTCCCTGTCCAGCTGTAGGACGACACGGTCCAGAAAACTCAGATCTTTACGTTGTCTTTCTTTAAAAATTCCCAGCACATGGAGGCCTGGGAGAGATGAGGACCTCAGCAGAGAGTAGCCACAGCGGTCAGGGACAGACTGAAGTCTGCTAGTGAAGCCTATGACAGTAGAGCCGGTTACAGAACACACAGCGTTCATGGCACAGCTGGAGGGAACAAGAGGAGGCAGATAATCACAAACACTGAAACAATCAAGGTCAGAGATTTTCCTGATATGTTTGATTCTTACTGCAGGCAAAGAAAGACTCAGTTTAGAAGTTCATAACTGCATGATGTTAAATGATGTTCAAAGAAATGTCAAAAAACCCCTGGAAGAAGTACGTATGTGAATCTGGTCACTTTTTATTTCATTGTTTTTATATTGCATTGTTGATTTTTTATTTTTTTTTTATCATAAAGCACTTTTGGTAACATTTTATTTGAAGGGTTGTGCATAACACTGTCATTAACATAACACCTGTTATGAATATGAAGGAGTCTTCATGAATGTTTATGACTGTTGTCATGAAGTGTCATTCGTTAAATAATTACACTTTTAATGCAAAGTTTGCTCTTTTAATTGACTTTTAATGTAAGTTTTAATGCAACTTTGCATAAAACTTTAATTATTTAGCAAATAATGCTAAGTTGATACTTTTAATGCACATTTGCATTACAAGAGTCATTATTTACCAAAAGACACTTCATGAAGAACAGTCATAAACATTCATTAAGACTCCTTCATGTTCATGACCATTTCATGTTAGTGTTACGGACACCCCTTCAAATAAAGTGTTACAGAAAATTTTATTTTTTCTCTGTGAAATGTACAACATATATAAAAATTTCACATTATTTACCTACATTTTTCTAAGATCTTTCAAACTCATTTCTCATCAGAAACAAAATACTTTGAAATAAAATAATGTAACATCTAAGAAGCCAGGAGTCTGAACAATTCAGGGCTTTACTGTATGTAAATGTCTGGTTTTGAATGTATTCCAAAAGATCCGTTTGAGTTGTATTTCCTTTTCTCTGGATGTTTACCTCCCATCTCCCTGGCAATGCTCCATGGGGCCACAGTGACTGACAGCTGTTGCAGCTCCGTTAACGTCACAGGTTACTGTAGAACAGATTCTTGGGTCGTTCACCGTTGTGTTGGTCTCATAGACCAGACCTGGGGATATAAGAATAAAATTGAAAAAGTAATCATTTTGAAATCCTACAAATTTTTCTTTGATGTTTTGTACCTAACCTGAAAATCTGCATCCGCTCACGTCAGTAATAACGCCGCTGTTTGTCTCAGAGGTCTGGAAAGTCTGTTTAGAAACGGTGAGTCCGTTAACCTGAGCCACAGCCACCTGCAAAATACCAGAAAAGCACAAGAGCAAACCGTCTGTAGGCTGGTCTCTGAGTTCGCTCTGTTCTAATAAAACACCTTATTTTGAATAAATAAAGGGCATTCAAGTAAATCAGGAATTATTATTGATATTTTACTGATAAACTCATAATAAGATCTTAATGTGTGTCCAGTTTTCCGATTTTCATTACATAAAAACACCAACATACCACATTAATATCAGTGTATCCAGAATATGTCTTGATTGCCAGGATTGATTGTGCCCCAAAGTTTCCCAGTTCCACCTGTTCAACCTGGCAACACGTATTTAGTAAAAGAAAATTCCTTTAACAAAGTGTCTTCATTTAAAGCTTATACCTGGCAGTGACATACTCACCTGAGACTGCTGACTGTCCTTCAGTGGGATTACATTCACACATTTTCCAGCATATTTCAGGTTTGGCAGAAGCTTGTGAACTCCGGATCCAGTTGGTATTTCTCTGCTGAGCACAGACAGGCCGCCCCTGTCGGCCGTTCCACCGGACATCAGAATGCAGTCGTTTTGGATGCCCGGTCGGTATAAACCCTTAAAGCAAACTGAAAATCTGTCTGCATCGAAGCCCACCTGTCCAGCAGGGGGAGAAACGATGAGTGTAAAACTCTACTAAAATGAATGATTAAGATAAACTTGTTAGAATTTGAATTCTGAGCAAAAAGTCTGATTGTTTTTTTTGTTGTTTTTTTTTAGTGGCCCTAATCCTTGTGCACTCATAGATAATCTTTAAAATGTAAGTGTATGAATTATAAATTCAGTACTTTTTCAGTAGTTAAAACTTTATTGAATGTTTCAGGAGGTTTTTTGAAATAAGGAAAATGTTAACAGTCACACATGATTTCATTGCATACAATGTTTGTTAGTTGAAGCATTAGTATTTATCTGAAGTGTAAAATCTGATATTTCATTTTTGTGTACAAACAAGCATCCGTGCGTCTGTGCCAGATTTGGTGTCTTGCTTTAAAATGATATACAATATGCTGATCTATCAAATCAAAAGCTTAGACTAGCTTGTTAACTTCTGTCACTCTGTGGACTCTTTAACAAAAAAAACATTTCAATTGTTATACAAGCTTTTTATTCAGAGTGAAGCAAACAATACAGATGGGATTTAAAATAGTACTGGCTGGTTGATGTCATGGAATGAGCAACAATGTGTGGGAAATGTTGAAAGAAGTATTACTCACATATACTTTTTCATATTTCTGACCATAGTAGGTGATGGGGCAAGATGAGATGTTCATCTCTGCAGAGCTGGTAAAAGCCTGATGACTTGCAGATGCAGCTAATTATGCAGACAAAAACATTTTAAACATGTCATTCAAATAGTTTATCCATCCAAGAGGGAAAATATTCATGTTCTAAGTACAAAAATATATTTTTTGTTTTATTCATGGATTGCTGTCTCCTACTGGTGTCTATCTAAAATAGACAAATATCAGGTGACATGTTTCACACAAACCCTGTATTAGGAACATGGAAATGAACTAATCAGTAAAGCATCCAACCAAAGTGTTTTTCTGAATGAACTCAGGTCGATGTGTCTGAAACACGGAGCCTTCTTACCTGTCAGCATGCTGAATCCAATCAGGCAGAGCTTAAAGCACAACATGTTTATGGGTCTGAAACAATCACAGCAAACACACCTGGAAATTACATGTCATCCAAGGTATTTTCACTATTTTTAAATTCCATCATGTTTAATATGAACCAAAGGCAGTTTCTGATAAAGTTTTATTTGTCAAACGGAGCATGACAGCAAAACCTGTAATGATCTGCTTAGTAAAGTAAATCTGCTGGATCTCACTCAAATTATTCTGTGTCATGCTGACATCATTTTTATGTTATTTTCAGTATTTTAAACAGTTTGAACTTTTTTACAGTTGTCACTTTACACCCAGTAAGCTCCGTATATATATATATATATATATATATATATATATATATATATATATATATATATATATATATATATATATATATATATATATATATATATATATATATATATATATATAATTTTTATTTTTTTATTTTTCTAAAAATAATATTTCAAAAGTCCAAGGTAGCATTTGTATTCAGGTTCTGCTGACCTGGGGAGTTCTCAGTAGCGTTACACCACTGGTTTTAATCCCGGTGTGTGAATTCAATCTAATGTAGGTCTGTTTATGTTTATAAGGATGAAATAAAGAAAAATCAGATAACACCGATAGAGAGAAAAAAGCTAAGGAGATGGAAAAAAAAAGCATCTTTCAATACTATAAATGGACAGAAAATATTTCACTTTCAGCTGCTTAGGGATGATGTCATAGAACCAGGCCAACTTCAGTTCATTGTTCAATTAAATAATTGAACACAATCAGGTTGAAGAAGACTTAGGTCAGTAGGAATAAACACAGTCAGATAAATAACTAATAAAAATATCTGGATACAATTAGAGACAAATGTTTTTTGTCTGTTTCTCACCTTGTCCAGCTCAGTTTCTGAAGGGAAATCTCTGGATCGTCATGGGCTGACCTCCGACCCCAGCCCTGCGGTGTGGAGGACACACAACGCTCTGCCTGCTGTATATACCTGCTGCAGACTTGCTGCAGATTTCCCTTCCTTTCTTCACTGAGCTTTTTGTTTTCTCAAACCGGATTTTGGAAGGGGACATTCCACGTTCAAAACACTCTGCATTCAAGAGAGACTTTTAGTTGGGGGAGAGGATTACAATGTGACAATGTTAGGTGTCAAGTTTCATAATGCCTCACTGTGTGTGAATTGCTCTGATGGTTGTGTACTCTCAGATGGATTAGCAGGAAGTGACAGTGGTTATGAATTCTGCTGATGATTAGATCAGAATGTGTTTACAGAACTCTGAGGACCAGCTGGTAGTTTCCTCATAAGATTTATGTATACGTGGAGCAGTTTTGGAAAGACTTTTGATATTTCATCGTATGGAATTGCTTTAATATTTCTGTTGTATTATGCTCTGTAGAACAGAAACATCAAAGCCTTGAGCATAATTTATGAAACATGCAGTGTGGAACGCTGCAGGGCAGGAATGTGGTGGACAGACTGACTGTCTATGATTATTTTTACCCAACAAAGAAAACCTGATGAACAGTTCAGGTGTGGTCAAATCATTCATGCACAACATCAAGAAAGCTTATAATCATAACAAAACCAAACATTAGGAAACATGTCAGACAAACATGCACTACCTTCATTTTCACAACAAGACAGTACTCGGGCTCTGTCTGCGTGTGTGCGCTAGTGCGTGTGGGCGTGTGTGTGTGTGTGTGTGTGTATCAAGCTACTTCTTTCTACAATTGTATGTGTTATTTTTCATTTTATAGGCATTACATTTTTAAATTTGCCATCAGATTGATGATCCCCAACTAAACCTTTAATATAATAATTGACTCAAATGCACTGCAGGGTTTGAACATTTATATGCATGTGTTAGCTCACGTTGTGATGAATGCCATTTCTGTAGTTAGATGTTTACATACTTTACACTCATGCATACATCTCATTATTTGTTTACATCTCATTTATTTATTTTTCCAGGATGGAGAAATGTTATGACTGGAGAGACATTTAAAAGCAAAAGTTTAAATACACACTACTTTAATTTTATACAAAGACAACCTGAGTCTGTCATGATTAGCGGTGGTTGAGATACGGTGGACCCAGGTTGAAGTGAGAGAGATGATGATTTAATGGTGAAATGACAACAGACACAATTCCAGGCAGCACAGGTGAGCAGAAACAATGACTGTCACACTAGCTTGAGACTGATAACAGACACGACTTTCGACAAGCAGAATAGACAAGGACCCAACAGGGAAACACAGACACAGGTGGGGTTAAATACACCAGGGAGTAATCAAGGGAAAACAAGAGACAGCTGGAGACAATCAAGAGGCGGGCAGGACAACACAGAGACTCAACTGGACACAAAAACCTAATTAACACGCAGACAAAACCAAGTCCTCACAGAGTCAATGCAAAAAAAGAGATTCATCAAGTTCAAAACAAAATAGTATGTAGGGAAAACATTATTAAACATTTTTTGAATAGAGCCCCTCTGACTACATGAGGTAGGCTAAATGAGAAACTTGCTCATCCAAGAGGTCTTGGTGTAACCCAGGACATCAAAAACAGTACAGGCCTCAGTTCCCTCAGTCAGTTTTCATCATCAACAACTAGAAAGAGACTATTTTCAAGGCCAAAACTGTTACAATACAAAACTGTCCAAAGGGCCTGCATGACATTTGCCTTATCTTGAAATCTTGAAGATGTCTGGAATGATATTCTCTAAACTACTGAGAAAGAAGTCGAACCTTTCAGGAGTGTGTCCAGTTACATCACATAAAGAAAAAATAAATATGACAGTGAAACATGATGGTGGCCAGGAGCCGGTTTTCTGCTTCAGAAACTAAACATCATGCCAGACTTGTTCAAACCATGAGAGTGTTTAGCCTTCTTCATCCATTCCAAAAAATGTTTTGACTTGTGTTCTGGATCATTGTACTGTTGGACCAACTAAAGGGATCCAGTTGTAACAATAGATGTTATTTAAGAAATATTTGTTTTAGATGTTAAAAAGAACACAATAAAAACTGCTGACCTTTTGAATTTTATGAAATTAAATAAAAATATTGTCACATGGACATTGCCATGTTGCAATGCATTCTGGGTAAGTGACGTATTGCAGGTCCAATTGCACTAGCTCTGTCCAGTGGCTCTGTCCAATCAAACCATTATTAAGCCTCTTCAATTTGAACCGCAGCACATTGAAATCAATGGGATTGTAGAAATTACAACAGGTAATGAAGATGAGGACCAAACAGAGGAAGAGGACAGAGTTGGTTAAAGAAGCTGGTGTTTGTGCTGTTGCCACCTTCAGCTTTGCAATTGAAACAGTGAATGACATGTACCTCTGGTCAGACTGTGTGACCCGGTAAGTAGTTCATGGTCTAGTCTTCAGTCTGGTGTCAGGCCCATAGTTTCACATTCAGAACCAGCGGCAGTAGCAATAGCTTTGTTATCATTTAATAGAACTTCCAGTGTTTCTTGTCTTTGATGTTTCTCCCAGCATCTTTCACTCGCTAGCCAACGGCGGGGTTTAGGTGCTATGTGGATAAAACCAATCGGCACAGCATTTGGGTTTAGCTTGCGAGTAAAACAGCCACTTGTTGGGTCCTTCATAGGTTTTGTTTGTACAAATGACTGAAAGTCATCTGGAAAGAAATGTTGAGAGAAGAAAGGTGGGTCCTTCAGAAGTTGTGTTCACCTCTTTTCCACTGTGCTCTTTTTTGTTTTTATTTCATGTGGTAAGTGTTGTAGACTCACCTCACTATTTCTTTTTTTTTTTTAAATTGCAGCCAATAGTGATGCAGTGTGACATTATCTAAACTTACACCAGTCAGATGCAATGTGATAAACAACAACTCAGGTAAAGTCAGCCTTCCTGTGTTTACTCTGTAGATTCCATTACAGAAAGGACCAAACCCAGCATGCATTGCACAGGTGAAAAAATGGTGACCTCATTGGGTGTAAAATATAATATTTGTGAAGTAATTATGAGATTTTACGTGACACAAACAGCAATTTTCTTGACAGTAGGAAAATTACAACATATATATGTCAACATGTTCAACTGATCGCAAATCACTTTAAGCATAAAGCATGTCTGTACATCGTTAAAACCACACAATAAGTATGCTTCCACCTTGTTTATAAATAGTAAAGCAAAGAACGTTTCACCCAAATGAGCCAATCCACTAACTTAAATTACATTAGAGTTCTGTTTTTATCAATGACAGTCATGAAATATCATTTATACTCTATTTCTGTATTCATATATGGCTCATATGGATTCCATTTGACCCAGAGATAAATTGATATCTGCACAACAAATCCAGGATAGATTAATTAGAGGTAAAGGAAAAGAGGTCCTGCAATGACTGTGATGGTTAAAATATACGGAGGAAAAAAAAAATTCAAGTTTGACGACTCACTGAAGAAATTAAAATGAAAATGTATGGTCAAATTGTGGTTATTTGGAGATGAATAATTCATAAATTAATCATACATTGAATCTGGAATATCAAAACAAAGAAATGGAGTTGACAATGAACAGCAGAGAAATGCATCGAGAGTTCAGAACGTGTCCAGATTGTAAGTCTGTTTCCTCACTCTCTACATGATGTTGGCCTGAGAGGATCCGGCCTTCAGTATCTGCAGGGTGAAAATTAGTTTAATAGTTTTTCTAAACCAGGGAAAAAATAAGACATAGATCAATGGGTTTAAACAGGAGTTAAGATAAAACAAAAAAAAAGCAAAGGATGAAGCACTAAACTGGGTCTCCCCACCAGTAACTGAGAGAAAAAAGTATGGACATATGCATATCAAAAATGCAGCTGCAACAACCCCAAGTGTTCTGGCCGATTTGAGTTCAGATCTCTTAAAGTTACCTCTGACTGAACCCTGGAGGGAGACAGCTGCAACATGAGAGCGCATGGCCCGAGCCTGAGACACGGCCACCACAAACACTCTCACATACAGAATGACGATGATGGTGACAGGACCGATGAAGAAAAACAAGATGTCTATTATTCCACCAGTTTCATCAAATCCAACCACGCACTCTCCAATGCATGAATTAAACCTGCCTGGCTGTCCCAGATTTTCTTTAAAAACTATAAAGACACAGATGGCAGAAAACATCCAACACACCGAAATACACACACAAACCCTTTTATGTGTGACTGTGGTGGGATACTGGAAAGGGTTACAAACAGCTACATAGCAGTCCACTGATATGAGTACCATGTTCTCTACTGATGCAGATGTAATAACGTAATCAATGATGTAATACAGAACACACATGAAGTCACCAAGATACCAGCAGCCATCAATGAGAAGGAGCTGAAAAACTATGAGGAAACCCACCAAGAAATCTGAGACAGCCAAGGAGAGGAGGAGGATGTTGGTGGGCGTGTGGAGCTGCCTGGAGGAGAACAACAACATTATCAATATTCAAAGAAGAAATGTTATTCAGCAAAGAAAAACTTTTCAAAAGAGCCACCACCTCTCGCAACTTTCTATATTGTTCAAATAAATAATTACTTAAAGTGGGAGATAGAGATGATGACCAGCAGGTTAAGGGTCACAGTGAGCCAAGACACACAGGATAGTAAGCAGTACATGAGCACTGAGGTTGAATGAGGAAGCATGATCTTCCTGCAGGAGGAGTTGAGGAGTTGTGGGAAGCAGAGTTCAGCCTCCTCGAGGCTTCCCATGATCACAGACAGGAGGAAAGGTCTGCTCAGCGTCTGGCTGACGCTCAGTCTTTATCATCCTCTGAAGTGCCGGCGTGGAGGGTGAGCCTGCTGAGCAGACCCATGGGGTCTTATCACCACACAGACAGGACGGTTCTCCAGCAGATGGCTCCAGTGCTGCTGTTATTGGGAGCTGATCTAGTCTTGAATTTGTTCATTTAAAAATGAGCTCACAGTAAGTGAGTTCACCTCTGGAAGGATTTATTTCAGTCAATCTCTCTAACCTGTAGAAACTTCTCACTGCATCAACTAACACTACAAGACTTTGAAGACGTTCATTTACAACTGGAGCTGACATGTTTGTGACTGTACACATGCAGTCATTCATGAAGTGATAAAAAAATATATTGAACATGTTAAGGTTTTTTTTTTTTAAATATGAAATATATATATATATATATATATATATATATATATATATATATATATATATATATATATATATATATATATATATATATATATATATATATATATATAATAAATAAGGCAATTAGCAAAGACCTAATTTGTGAAATTTTTAATTCACAAAGAAAGTGAAACAAATTAGTAAAAGTTCACACTGACCCATGGACGGTCCATTCCACCGTCCATGGGTCAGTGGGAGGTTAAGTCTTGGAGGACCAGGGCTGATTCAAATAGTAAATTATTCCCTCTATTCCCTCTTAATTTCTGTCTGTGAGTTTTTGGCATCACCTGTCACAATAAACAATAAATCAATTAATCGCATGATAAATTAAAAGAAACTCAATAATTTTCATGTGCTTCATTTATCATTTTCTCGTTTCTCTCTCTTTTTACCAAAAACTAAATCAGAAAAGTCTTCAGTCTGGTGTTCTGGTCTCAACGATCCCTTTTGAAAGATAATTTTGTTCACAGAGACTTCATAATTAATTTTATTTGTTGTTTCTGTTGTGTTCTGAACACAGCCCATTCAGATGATTGCAATTCAACAAAACCTTGTTAATCAGCCCTCATTTGAAATCATGTGTGCTGAAGCAGGAGAATGTGCCTGGAGGACCAGGGCTGAAGAACATTGATCCAACTGAACTCATTACTCACCACTGACTCCTTCCTTTGTCTTCCATTACACTCCTTCCCCAATCATCTCCCTGTTCATTCCCAGTTTTGTTCCTTTGTAAGTTTGCCTTCTATTTCTTATTTTAAAAGGCACAATGACTATGGGGGAATTTTTGACATAATCCAAGAGCACATTTTCAGTCTGAAAGCAGGATTTCATGTATTTTGTTCAGAAAACTTTTAATACTTTTGCTTACATTTTCATTTTGGAAGCAGGATTTCATGTCTTTCTTTTCTAAACATGTACCGGTAACTCTTCTACTCAAAACTTCTCCTCGCGCTCACACTTAGTTTCTGCTCAGACTCTCTGCTCGCTTAAGAAACATAGAACTGCATTTTGGCGCAGTCACCGGGCAACCAATAGAATAAAAGTGCTGTACTGGGTGCGTTTGTTTTCTTCTAGCAGATGTGTCTGTGTGGCTGCTATTGATTGTAGCAATCTGCGCCACCCACTGGACTTAGGGAGAAACAACATTGTCAGCTTTCTGCTTCATAGTAAAGTAAACATCTGCCAGCAGTGTGGCATCAATAAAAACTACTGATCTGAGGCAGGATTTTGTTCACCCAACCAAAGACAACATAGTCATGACATGATGAACATAGTCATGACAAAAAGAATGTAAAGATACCACTGGGGAAAAAATAGACATTTACTTCACTTCTAGACACTCAAAATACACAAAAAAAAAAAAAATATTATTTTCAAATGTAGGCCACTAGTGCCAACAAAACCTTAAAAGAAAAAAAGATGCAGAAAGTGGATTTTGAATGAGACTTCCCCTTTAATAGTTTAAGGGTGTCTACCTCACAGAGGAACTTGATAATTAAATAACCTGTCTCATTCTACTTTTAGAAACCCTAGAACTGCCATTACACTGTCAGTCTGTTGGGAAAATATGCAATCAAATCTATTCTATGTGACAGAATGGAATAGGTTTGAGATTTGTATGAAAGGCTTTGTTTATTAAAGCGTTCAATACAAAATGAAGCACTGCTAAAAAGCACAAGAACGTCTTTTTACTCTGTAATTTCAAGGAAACTAAAAATGGAACAGATTCCTAAAAGGTTAACAACGTTGTTTGATAAAGATCTACTAGAATAAAATTTCCTCTGAGGGTTCATGTACTTGGTTAGAAAAAGAAAAGGGACACAATCAACTCTCAGTACAAGATTGAGAGTGTGAGGATGTGATTAGATATGTCTGCTCGAGTCCTGAGAAAAAAACATTAAATAACATCTCAATCAACTGTTTCACAAAGCCAAATGTTTACTTCCAAGCTTTTAACTTTTTGAAAAATTCAGTTATCAATCTTTCTTGAGATCTTGTCCTTTGACCTTTAAAAGGGGGTCTTGCAAGACTACAGACTGAAAAAGACAATATAAAATGCTGTGAATTAAATGCTATGAAAACTTGAACTCAGAATTGTTTTCTTAATTGACATTTGATAACCCCTCCCACTGGGTAAAGACCAAATATTCAGGTCCAGCCTCCATATCACTGCAGAACCAGAGACACTTAAATCAGTTTCTGTTAGAAAGCTGGCAGAGTTCAGCAGCTTCTCATCTCTCTTTGTATTTTTGGAAAATGCTAACTGTTGAAGAAAATGAACTGTGTTATCCACATCTCAACTCATCCTGCTTGAAGGCCACACATCCTCCCTCTCTGTCCATTCTTATTTATGTTGCACTATCCTTGATCGCTCTTTTTACTGTGATTTTTAACTTACTGGTCATCATTTCTGTCTGCCACTTTAAGTAATTAAAAAAACAGAACTGTTTAAATATTAATAGATAACAGATTTATCTTTAAATTTCAGACGTCACTAATGTACATGTGTTGTTTTCTCATTTCTGCAGGAGGCTCCACAGCCCCACCAACATCCTGCTGCTCTCTCTGGCTGTGTCAGACTGCCTGGTGGGATTCCTCATTTCATTCCAGATAGAGCTGGCCGATGGCTGCTGGTATCTTGGAGACATCATGTGTGCCCTCTACTTTGTTTCAGACTATGTTATTACATCCGCCTCAGTGGGAACCATGGTGCTTATTTCTGTTGACCGTTATGTGGCCATCTGTCACCCACTGCATTACTCCAGTAAAGTAACAGCAGAGAGAGCAAAAATTTGTGCTGTCATTTGTTGGATTTCTTCTCTTTTGTTTCACAGCTTCGTGCTGAGAAGTAACCTGCAAAAACCAGGCAGATACAACTCCTGTTCTGGAGAATGTGTAGTCAGTGTTGATTATGTTGGAGGAATTCTTGACCTCCTGCTGTCCTTCGTCGGTCCTGTCACTGTGATCATTATTCTGTATGTGAGAGTGTTTGTAGTGGTTGTGTCTCAGGCTCAAGCCATGCAGTCTCACGTTGCAGCGGTTTCTGTGAGCGTCACAGCTAAGAAATCTGAAATCAAGGCAGCTCTTATCCTTGGTGTTGTCGTAGTTGTGTTTCTAATATGCACCTTCCCATATTACTGTGTCACACTCATCGCTGAGGATGCTGGGGTCAGTGCTTCATCTGTAATCTTCCTCCTGTTTTATTTTAATTCCACCCTGAACCCTCTGATCTACGCCCTGTTTTATCCCTGGTTTAGGAAATCAGTTAAACTGATTCTTACACTGCAGATCCTGAAAACTGGTTCCTCCAACACTAATGTGGTTTGAAGCACAGTGAGATACAGATTTGAATGTACAAAGATGCAGAAACAGAGGAACTCTTCCTCGTATTGATATTTCCTACTAAAGGCCCAATAAAAAAAATTAGTTTAATAAAAGTGTGTGCTTCCATTGTCTTTTACCAATTAACTGAACATAGATTAACCAATTTCAGAACAATATGACCTGAAATCTACAAAAATAAAAGTCAATATCCAAATAACAATATATCCAAACCACTCCCACAAAACCCGTCTTCACCAGATCGAGGCGTTTCAAAATAAGATGGAGATATAAGAAATAAACTTATTCATGAACTTGAACAAATTTGATTCAAGGTCACTGGTAAAGCAGATGTGATCAAATGCAGTTTTGAACTGAAATGTTGACGAATCAGTTTTCTCATGTAAGCAGCAGGTTTTTAGGGAAACAACTGAAGTGTGTGTGAGATGTGATGAATGTTGAAAGAGTGTTAAGGTCCTTTTCAGTACAGATCAGCTTCACCAGCTGACAAAAACCCACACATGGCATGTTGGTTGAATGTAATGCTGACTGACTCTGCAGTTTTATATGCACAAATACTGTATCTGCCTCCAAGTGTTCATCCACCAGAAAGGTCTGTTAATAAATTGTCAACTAGTTAAAGTGTCTATTATGGCTAGTTGTAGTTGACCACATTGTAAATGTTATGGTCACAGATTGTTTTGAACTTTATTAGCAGTTAACAGAATCATCGGTGAAATGTAAAAAGAAAAAAAAAACATTAAAAATAGAAATACATAATAATAATACAGCAGAATTTGTGCCTAAGATTTTTAAATCCTCATGTCAGTTAGTGTTGTATCACTTTGCAGTGGTAATGTAAGACCTGGTTTCTTGGCAAAAGTTGTTTTGTTTTTTTTCTAATTTGTTTGATCAGCTTTTCTCTAGCTTGCTTCAAAAGATTCATCATTAAAAATGCCAGATGCAAAAACTGCTTGACTGCTCTTATACCAAAGAAAGCTTTTCCACTCACTCCTGGACATGGGCTGAATTATGCCATCGGCAAAACTCATATTTACATGTGAACATTTTAAACGTGTGTACAGCTGGAGTGCCTAACTAGTTGATCACGATCGATGTTATACTTCACACTGAATCTTGTCATAAATCTTGTAAAATTTATTTCAATCTTTAAATTGGTGACACAGAAACTAAAAGTAGAACAAGGTATTAGAGAGAAAATTTCTTTGAATAACACAAACTCTGTTTTGTCTTAAAATCTTTGTCCATATGTCCAATAAATTGTTACATCCAACCAATAGACCAAACATTATGTTTATTTTCTGTTGGTGTAATACATTTAGGTATTGCAGTAATATCCACTGATATAAAATGTGTTTATGTACAGTTCCATTTTAATTCACAAACATATGCATACTTTCACAACACATAAATGACATTTACAAACACACATAAATAATTTTACATGTGTTTTAGGCTGGGATTTTAACATGTCAATTTCTATTCACAGGCGCATTAGAAATGTAAGAAAAATAATTACACTGGACTGTAAACATGTTGTCAGTAAGAGATGTTAGAGTTCATCATTTTGCTGAACAGAATGATATATGTCAATTTATCAGAATCAGAATTTTATTCTGTAAGTTTGTGGGTACAAACAAGGAATTTCATAATTTAATCAATCATAATCAAGGTACAGTCACAAAACTTAAATTACAACATAAACAAAAAGCACTTAGTAAGAAAGAGTCAACATTAATATTTACAACAGTGTGAGCCTTTTTTATTATAGTCCAAACATATGAGGTATAAACTGTGTTCATCACAGAGACGGTCTGGATATAGAATCTGTATGTCATCTAGTTTTTGCCATTAGAGCTCTGTAGAGCCGACATGAGGTTGTGAGTCTAAATAACCTTTGGCCAGCAAATGTTGGATCAATGTTAATTGCCCTTTTGCTGCTCCTCAACCTACAGAGGTCATGAATAGACAGAAGGTCAGCCCTGATTATCCTCTCCAAAGACCTATTTGTTTGTTGCAACAGTTGGTACCTGTCCTGTTTTGTAGATGAGCCAAGCTGCACAGAAATGGATTAAGATGGGACAGACTGTAATATGGCAGTGTAGAAGATTACCAGCATCTTCTGTGGAAGGTTAAACTATTTGTGGAAGCAGGAGTTGTAATCTCTGCTGAGCCTTCTTTTGGATGGAGTCAGTGTGTGAGGACAATCTCAGGTCACAAGAAAATGTAGTTTCTAGGAACCAGAAATGGTCCAGAGCATACATGGTGTTGTCCATTGATATGTAGTCATTTGTATACAGGCAGAATAGGAGAGAGGACAGAACCCACCCCTGGAGGCCAGTAATGTTGATTGTTCTTGAGCTGGATTAGATGCTTCCCAGCCTCAACTGCTGCTGCCACTGAGTGAGGATTTTGGTGATCTAATGTCAGTTGGAGGCTTACAATGTGAGCTGGATGAGCTTCGAGTGGAGGATGTCTGGTGGAGGTTGATAGTGTTGAAGGCACAGATGAAATTCACAAACAGGATCCTGGCATATGTCCCTGGATGATTAAGGTGGTGCAGGATGAAGAGTAGACCCAGGTGAACTGCATCCTATGCCAACCTGTCTCACCACCAGTATGCAAACTTCAAGGGGCCTGTGATGTCCTTTAGATGCTTCAGCACCAGGTGCTAAAAGGTTTTCATGACCACTGATGTCAGCGCAGTCAATCTGTTGCCATTTAATCCTGTGATGGGTTTTTCTTGGAATCTAGGATGATGCTGGAGCAGTTTAAGAAGGTGGAAACTTTTCAAAGTTTGAGAGATTTCTTAATGATGTGAGTGAAGATGGGTCTAAGTTGACCAGTAAAGGTTTTACTGTACAGAGAGGGGAGACTCCATCAGAAGCTGGCCTCATCCATGTACTCACATCCCCTATCTGTTCTTTCTATCCCCAAGAAAAATGCAACCATGAAAGAGCTGAATACCAAGGCTCTGTAACAAGTTTTTATGATGGTCCCCAAAGGTTTCTGGTTTCTTCTTTAAAACGAAGGATGGGGGTCCTATTCCTACATTGACTCCTGGGGTTTGAACAAAGTAGTTGTTTAAAAATTGCCAACCCCTCTGGCCACTCTCAGTGACTTGCTGCTGACAGATGACAAGATTTTCAGAGATAGAAGCAAAACAAAAACTTGAAGCACAAACCAGCTCAAATTTGGAGCACAATTGATTGACATCAATTCAGCTTGGTCTGGATAAATGTGGGAGGGCTGGTACACCTCTGACCTCTGGAACCTCTTGTTAATATCTTCAAAACAAAACCAGTACAGATGCTAATTTTAGCATTTGTACAAACAGAATATTTGTATAAACAGAACAGCTGATTGAATTTTTTTATTTGGATTTTATAAATGTGGGCGTCTGTTTGACCTTTGATGCCGTCTGTAAACATATCATATCTTTAAATGACAGCGGCACAAAATATTGACACCAATTGAGTTTCATATAAAAAAGGTGCTCTTGGCATCTTCATTCAGGATCTCTTTATTGTAAGCCATCTAGAGAATCAGTGAAATTCTCATAAAAAAGCATCTAATTTTATCATAAAATGTGTTACAGGTTTTACACTCAGAACACTGGTAGGTTAGATATATTTTTCCCCACGCTGCATCAAATTTATAACAAATTAGAATCAGTACACATATTATGCAGTAGTTTGTATAGCATAAAATAAGTTACAGATACTATTATTTTAATAAAAGCTACAGAACAGGAGCATGAATATTTATTATGCCCCACCTTCACATCAACAGAGAATAGAGAGCTGAGTATATAAGACAGTTGTTTGTCAAAGTGATTCAGGCTTAAAGCAAACTGAGCAGCTTCTTGACTCATTCTCTGTCTAGTTATGAAAATTGTTGATGAAGCTGATCTAAAGCTGAATCAACTTTAGATCAACTCATTAATTGATAACTTGTATGCCTAAAATGATATGTCAAATAATAACAACACAGACTTTTTTAATTTTAACTGCACTATAATGAGAGAGAGAGAAGTGAGGAAAACACAATATGGATCCGTTCTTCATAACACACACACATAAGCATCTGCGCTCAACTAGCAGTATATGACAGCTTGTGGCAATGGTGGGCAATATTAATGAAAGAGCCACTTGAGTAAATGTCTAAATATTTTCTGAACCAAAATGAAGGATCAGAAATAAAATGGAATCATCAATAATGATCTGGGTGAATGGATGCTTGCATATTAAATGTAGATCTTGTGAAAAGTGATTTCAGTGGTTAATGTAACAAGAAAAGTGGTAGAAAGATTCAGTCCTGTCACCAAAACCTTCACTGTCACTTCATATGTCAGCACTATTATGTTCATTACATTAAAATACATTGAAGATGAAGGTCATATGTGTCAAAATGATTAATTATACTTTAACAAAGTAATATACATTATTTAGATTTACAGTAAGTTTGCATCCAAGGAGCCAGACTTGAGAATTTTAAGTGTAACTGCCATTACACTGTCAGTCTGTTGGGAAAATATGTAATCAAATCTATTCTATGTGACAGAATGGAATAGGTTTGAGATTTGTGTGAAAGGCTTTGTTTATTAAAGCATTCAACACAAAATGAAGCACTGCTAAAAAGCACAAGAACGTCTTTTTACTCTGTAATTTCAAGGAAACTAAAAATGGAACAGATTCCTAAAAGGTTAACAACGTTGTTTGATAAAGATCTACTAGAATAAAATTTCCTCTGAGGGTTCATGTACTTGGTTAGAAAAAGAAAAGGGACACAATCAACTCTCAGTACAAGATTGAGAGTGTGAGGATGTGATTAGATATGTCTGCTCGAGTCCTGAGAAAAAAACATTAAATAACATCTCAATCAACTGTTTCACAAAGCCAAATGTTTACTTGCAAGCTTTTAACTTTTTGAAATATTCAGTTTAACTTCAATTCCTGTTATCAATCTTTCTTGAGATCTTGTCCTTTGACCTTTAAAAGGGGGTCTTGCAAGACTACAGACTGAAAAAGACAATATAAAATGCTGTGAATTAAATGCTATGAAAACTTGAACTCAGAATTGTTTTCTTAATTGACATTTGATAACCCCTCCCACTGGGTAAAGACCAAATATTCAGGTCCAGCCTCCATATCACTGCAGAACCAGAGACACTTAAATCAGTTTCTGTTAGAAAGCTGGCAGAGTTCAGCAGCTTCTCATCTCTCTTTGTATTTTTGGAAAATGCTAACTGTTGAAGAAAATGAACTGTGTTATCCACATCTCAACTCATCCTGCTTGAAGGCCACACATCCTCCCTCTCTGTCCATTCTTATTTATGTTGCACTATCCTTGATCGCTCTTTTTACTGTGATTTTTAACTTACTGGTCATCATTTCTGTCTGCCACTTTAAGTAATTAAAAAAACAGAACTGTTTAAATATTAATAGATAACAGATTTATCTTTAAATTTCAGACGTCACTAATGTACATGTGTTGTTTTCTCATTTCTGCAGGAGGCTCCACAGCCCCACCAACATCCTGCTGCTCTCTCTGGCTGTCTCAGACTGCCTGGTGGGATTCCTCATTTCATTCCAGATAGAGCTGGCCGATGGCTGCTGGTATCTTGGAGACATCATGTGTGCCCTCTACTTTGTTTCAGACTATGTTATTACATCCGCCTCAATAGGAACCATGGTGCTTATTTCTGTTGACCGTTATGTGGCCATCTGTCACCCACTGCATTACTCCAGTAAAGTAACAGCAGAGAGAGCAAAAATTTGTGCTGTCATTTGTTGGATTTCTTCTCTTTTGTTTCAGAGCTTCGTGCTGAGAAGTAACCTGCAAAAACCAGGCAGATACATCTCCTGTTCTGGAGAATGTGTAGTCAGTGTTGATTATGTTGGAGGAATTCTTGACCTCCTGCTGTCCTTCGTCGGTCCTGTCACTGTGATCATTATTCTGTATGTGAGAGTGTTTGTAGTGGTTGTGTCTCAGGCTCGAGCCATGCAGTCTCACGTTGCAGCGGTTTCTGTGAGCGTCACAGCTAAGAAATCTGAAATCAAGGCAGCTGTTGTCCTTGGTGTTGTCGTAGTTGTGTTTCTAATATGCACCTTCCCATATTTCTGTGTCACACTCATAGCTGAGGATGCTGGGGTCAGTGCTTCATCTGTAATCTTCCTCCTGTTTTATTTTAATTCCACCCTGAACCCTCTGATCTACGCCCTGTTTTATCCCTGGTTTAGGAAATCAGTTAAACTGATTCTTACACTGCAGATCCTGAAAACTGGTTCCTCCAACACTAATGTGGTTTGAAGCACAGTGATATACAGATTTGAATGTACAAAGATGCAGAAACAGAGGAACTCTTCCTCGTATTGATATTTCCTACTAAAGGCCCAATAAAAAAATTAGTTTAATAAAAGTGTGTGCTTCCATTGTCTTTTACCAATTAACTAAACATAGATTAACCAATTTCAGAACAATATGACCTGAACTCTACAAAAATAAAAGTCAATATCCAAATCCCAATATATCCAAACCACTCCCACAAAACCCGTCTTCACTAGATCGAGGCGTTTCAAAATAAGATGGAGATATAAGAAATAAACTTATTCATGAACTTGAACAAATTTGATTCAAGGTCACTGGTAAAGCAGATGTGATCAAATGCAGTTTTGAACTGAAATGTTGACGAATCAGTTTTCTCATGTAAGCAGCAGGTTTTTAGGGAAACAACTGAGGTGTGTGTGATGTGATGAATGTTGAAAGAGTGTTAAGGTCCTTTTCAGTACAGATCAGCTTCACCAGCTGACAAAAACCCACACATGGCATGTTGGTTGAATGTAATGCTGACTGACTCTGCAGTTTTATATGCACAAATACTGTATCTGCCTCCAAGTGTTCATCCACCAGAAAGGTCTGTTAATAAATTGTCGACTAGTTAAAGTGTCTATTATGGCTAGTTGTAGTTGACCACATTGTAAATGTTATGGTCACAGATTGTTTTGAACTTTATTAGCAGTTAACAATATCACTGTTGAAATGTAATAAGAAAAAAACATTAAAAAAAGAAATACATAATAATAATACAGCAGAATTTGTTCCTAAGATTTTTAAATCCTCATGTCGGTTAGTGTTGTATCACTTTGCAGTGGTAATGTAAGACCTGGTTTCTTGGCAAAAGTTGTTTTGTTTTTTTTCTAATTTGTTTGATCAGCTTTTCTCTAGCTTGCTTCAAAAGATTCATCATTCAAAATGCCAGATGCAAAAACTGCTTGACTGCTCTTATACCAAAGAAAGCTTTTCCACTCACTCCTGGACATGGGATGAACTATGCCATCGGCAAAACTCATATTTACATGTGAACATTTTAAACGTGTGTACAGCTGGAGCGCCTAACCAGTTGATCACAATCGACCAGCTGATCTCAAGAAGTCAATCTCTGCAGTAGCTCTTGTTTGAGGCACAAATCATAATATTCATTCATATCCAAAACACTGATATCACATGTCCAAACGTTTACTTCTAACTTTGTCTAAAGCAGTGCTTCTCATTTCCGGTCCTCAGGCCCCCCTGCTCTGCATGTTTTAGGTTTTTCCCTCCTGTCACACACCTGGATTGAATCTATGGGTGATTAACAGGGTTCTGCAGCACTTGATGATCATGCAATGATTAGAATCACCTGTTCTGGAATAGAGCCACATCTAAAACATGCAGAGCAGGGGGGCCTGAGGACTGGAATTGAGAAGCACTGGTCTAAAGGTTAGCTACTCTAGCCACATTGTTGTATTTTATCAGAATGAGCCTGAAACAGCAGCAAAATGAGCCTTTTTATTATTTAAAGTGAGCAATGTCTACACAACACCTGATCATACTAGAGCACTTAACGTGTATTATATTATATTATATTATATTATATTATATTATATTATATTATATTATATTATATTATATTATATTATATTATATTATATTATATTATATTATATTATATTATATTATATTATATTATATTATATTATATTATATTATATTATATTATATTATATTATATTATATTCAGGAGATTGGCAGTGCTAGAATAATGTTGAAGAAATGTGAAAAAGCTCTGGTGAGGTTATCATTTAGTTTATGGAAATATGTATTAACTAGTTTTAATTTTTAAATAAACTAAAGTATTTTATCATGAGAAGGCATAGGAGAGCCACGTGGAGTTTCAGGGTGTGAAGATGTAAAATTCTTTTAATTATAATAGAACCAGAAAGGAGAGCAGGTGAGGACTGATGTCAGGTTGATTTCTTTCAATATCTCTTTTTTTTTTCCATTATTTCCACACTATAAGGATAATGGTTAGGAGACATGAAAAGAAAAGAGCTTCAGGAGAGGTTTAAAAATAAACGAGTTAAAATTTTTGCTATCAGAAATTGTTAAATAGAGTTGAGATGTATAATAATTTATACATCTGAAAAGTTGTTTAAATTCTCATTCTGTATAATAAAAACATACTTCTTTATATTTAGTTAATTCACATTCTGATCCTGTAGATTACTGTACTGTCTGTTGTATATACATGAATCCATGCAGCATCATGAGGCTGCAGAGAGTGAGAGGGAGGCAGAGACAATAACACATATCGGTAGTTAAATGTTTCTGGCTGAAAATGACAGGGAAAAAACCAGTTAGCTTTTTTGCCTCAGTGTTTTTCATGGTTCATGTTTGGTAAGTTACTGAATGCAGGGCTGGAAAGTGAGACTGAGTTGTCAGTGAGGAGCTAAAGAGTCTGTTAGATGTGAAAAGTATATTTTTTATTTATTTTAAACTTTTGCACTGTTGTAGAGAGTTGTTGAAGAACAACAAAACTTGTTTTGTAGATTTTATTTTTGTTGGTCAAACTGCACAGGGGCTGCGCAGTTGGTAGAGCTGTTGTCTTGCAGTAATAAGGTCCTGGGTTCGATTCCCGGCCTGGGGTCTTTCTGCATGGAGTTTGCATGTTCTCCCTGTGCATGGTGGGTTCTCTCCAGGTTCTCCGGCTTCCTCCCACTGTCCAAAAACATGACTGTCAGGTTAATTGGTCTCTCTAAATTCTCCCTAAGTGTGAGTGTGTGTGTGAATGGTTGTGTGTCCTGTATGTCTCTGTGTTGCCCTGTGACAGACTGGCAACCTGTCCAGGGTGACCCCACCTCTCGCCCGGAACGTTAGCTGGGGATAGACACCAACAACCCTCCTGACCCCATTAGGGACAAAGGGTGTATAGAAAATGGATGGATGAATGGTCAAACTGCTGTATTGAGTTTAAAACTACTGAGTCCTATTTTATGAGCAGTTTTTTACTTAAATTTTAGAAAGAGGCAGAACCTGCTCATTTGCCAGTCAACTTATATTAATGCCTTTTGACCAATAATCAAATGTCTTTTCATCAATAAATCAAAATCACATCAAACTTTATTTGTATAGCACATTTCAGCAGCAAGGCATTTCAAAGTGCTTTACATCAAATCAAACACAAAAATACAATGCAACATAGATTCAACAATAAAAACAATATCAAGTCAGATTCCGTCAATAAATTTGCAATTGATTACGTTTCAAATAAAACTCTAAACAAGTGGGTTTTTAGTTGAGATTTAAAGGAAGTCAGTGTTTCAGCTGTTTTACAGTTTTCTGGAAGTTTGTTCCAGATTTTTGGTGCATAGATGCTAAATGCCGCTTCTCCTCGTTTGGTTCTGGTTCTGGGGGTGAAGACCAGAACCAGAACCAGAAGACCTGAGAGTTCTGGAAGGTTGATACAACAGCAGCAGATCTTTAATGTATTGTGGTGCTAAACAATTCAGTGATTTATAAACTAACAGTATTTTAAAGTCTATTCTTTGAGCTACAGGGAGCCAGTGGAGGGACTTTAAAACTGGTGTTATGTGCTCTATCTTCCTGGTTTTAGTGAGAACGCGAGCAGCAGCATTCTGGATCAGCTGCAGCTGTTTGATTGATTTGTTGGACAGACCTGTGAAGACGCTGTTACAATAATCAATACGTCTGAAGATAAACGCATGGATGAGTTTCTCTAGATCTGGCTGAGACATTAGTCCTTTGATCCTGGAAATGTTCTTCAGGTGATAGAAGGCCGTCTTTGTGACTGTCTTTATGTGGCTCTAAATATATCAGAGTCTGGTAGCTTGTGTGTGCTACCAGAGTATTTAGCTTGCTAGTTGTGAGGCAAATGTTAAAGTGAGTGTTCAGCCTTGGAACGACAGTCATTATGCTACGTGGATGCATAACTTTAATCTGATTATTGGATTGTTAATAGTAATGTGTTAGAATATTTGTTACTAAACCAAGGGGCCAGATTAGAATAACACTTTACTGACGTGTTGATGGACAGTTGTTTACTGTTTACTCATTCCTGTGTCCTTGCCAGTGCTGCTTTAGATTTGTAGTTTGTCTGTAGTTGTAGCAGTGGCAGTGGAGGAAATGACGCCGTTCAGTCTATGTTGATCTAACTTCCATATGTTGAATTAACATCAACAGCTGCTGTGTTTGATCCAGCAATTCTGCATGAGATAAAAATTATTGGTTTTCTAGAGATAGACTTTAAATAAATACAAATAACTACACAAAATACTACTACAACTATTTAAATTATTATTACTATTGGTTTATCACAGGAGTTCTGTAATGTGGTGAACAACAATGCCTGAGGGAGTGTGTCTACACAACATGCCTCACCTCCAAACAGACAGAGGATAGAGAGCTGAGTATATAAGACAGTTGTTTGTCAAAGTGATTCAGGCTTAAAGCAAACTGAGCAGCTTCTTGTCTCATTCTCTGTCTAGTTATGAAAATTGTTGATGAAGCTGAACTTTGCTTTCCCCAACTGCTCAATACATCCTGCAGAAAGACTATGCTGTCTCCCTCTGTATCCTTGGTTTTTCACTTAATATTGTCTTCCATCTCTCTACTTACTGTATTTTCTAACCTGCTGGTCATCATCTCTATATATCACTTCAAGTAATTTAATGTTTTACATTTCAAAATCTGTTTCAAACAATAGATTGTGGCTGTGTCACTCTGACCTTATTTGTTGACATTACAATCATAGCTGCATTAGATAATGAGTGTGTTGTTTTCTCATTTCTGCAGGAGGCTCCACAGCCCCACCAACATCCTGCTGCTCTCTCTGGCTGTGTCAGACTGCCTGGTGGGATTCCTCATTTCATTCCAGATAGTGCTGATAGATGGCTGCTGGTATCTTGGAGACATCATGTGTGCCATTTACTTTATTTTGGATTATATTATCACTACTTCCTCAATAGGAACCATGGTGCTCATATCCATTGATCGTTATGTGGCCATCTGTTACCCCCTACACTACTTCAGCAAAGTCACCACTGAACGAGCCAAGATGTGTGTTTCAGTGTTTTGGATGTGTTCCATTCTTTATCATTGTGTTCTGTTGAGGGACAATCTGCAACACCCAGGCAGATATAAATCCTGTTCTGGAGAATGTCTAGTTTTTTTAGATTATATTGGGGGAATTTTTGACCTTTTGTCATCCTTTATTTGTCCTGTCACTGTGATCATTATTCTGTATGTGAGAGTGTTTGTAGTGGTTGTGTCTCAGGCTCGAGCCATGCAGTCTCACGTTGCAGCGGTCTCAGTCCAGGGATCAGTGAAAATCACAGCTAAAAAATCTGAAATGAAGGCAGCCATAACACTTGGGGTTGTTGTAGTTGTGTTTCTAATGTGCACCTGCCCATATTTCTGTGTTTCACTGATTGCAGAAGATGCAGCAGTCAGTGCTTCATCCGTGGCTTTCCTTCTGTTTTATTTTAATTCCACCCTGAACCCTCTGATCTACGCCCTGTTTTATCCCTGGTTTAGGAAATCAATTAAACTGATTCTTACATTGCAAATATTGAAGCCAGAGTCGCGTAACATCATCATGATGTAAAGACAATTTAAGTAACCAAACTTTTTAAATTGTCCAAGAATCTGTGGATATAAAAAAAAAATCCTTGAAGAGAATTTACATGATTAGTTTTGAAACTGTTCTGGTCTTGTCACAGATGTGTCAGGATTGTCCATGTCCTTTGTGGCAACGGCATCAATTACATTGTGCAACAAATCCTGTTACAGATATAATAATATATAAATTTACAAAAACATCTATGAATCCTAAAACATATGAGAAATATTGTCATAAAATCTGACACCAGCCTATGGAAAAAAAAAGAAGTGGTATTTATATTTAGATTATTAGCAGGACTCAACTTTTTTTATGTCTTAGCCTTATTTTTTTTTGTCTTATAAAATATTGTGTAACTTTAACAAGTAATGAAACATTCTTACCTGTGTTCAGATTTAATCTTAACTTACTAACAATATCTGTTCTATATAGTTTTGACATGTGCAAACACAAATACATGAGCTAAATGTTATACTTCACACTGAGTCTTGTCATAAATCTTGTAAAATTTATTTCAATCTTTAAATTGGTGACACAGAAACTAAAAGTAGAATAAGGTATTAGAGAGAAAATTTCTTTGTATAGCACAAACTCTGTTTTGTCTTAAAATCTTTGTCCATATGTCCAATAAATTGTTACATCCAACCAATAGACCAAACATTATGTTTATTTTCTGTTGGTGTAATACATTTAGGTATTGCAGTAATATCCACTGATATAAAATGTGTTTATGTACAGTTCCATTTTAATTCACAAACATATGCATACTTTCACAACACATAAATGACATTTACAAACACACATAAATAATTTTACATGTGTTTTAGGCTGGGATTTTAACATGTCAATTTCTATTCACAGGCGCATTAGAAATGTAAAAAAAATAATTACACTGGACTGTAAACATGTTGTCAGTAAGAGATGTTAGAGTTCATCATTTTGCTGAACAGAATGATATATGTCAATTTATCAGAATCAGAATTTTATTCTGTAAGTTTGTGGGTACAAACAAGGAATTTCATAATTTAATCAATCATAATCAAGGTACAGTCACAAAACTTAAATTACAACATAAACAAAAAGCACTTAGTAAGAAAGAGTCAACATTAATATTTACAACAGTGTGAGCCTTTTTTATTATAGTCCAAACATATGAGGTATAAACTGTGTTCATCACAGAGACGGTCTGGGTATAGAATCTGTCTGTCATCTAGTTTTTGCCATTAGAGCTCTGTAGAGCCGACATGAGGTTGTGAGTCTAAATAACCTTTGGCCAGCAAATGTTGGATCAATGTTAATTGCCCTTTTGCTGGTCCTCAACCTACAGAGGTCACGAATAGACAGAAGGTCAGCCCTGATTATCCTCTCCAAAGACCTATTTGTTTGTTGCAACAGTTGGTACCTGTCCTGCTTTGTAGATGAGCCAAGCTGCACAGAAATAGATTAAGATGGGACAGACTGTAATATGGCAGTGTAGAAGATGACAAGCATCTTCTGTGGAAGGTTAAACTATTTGTGGAAGCAGGAGTTGTAATCTCTGCTGAGCCTTCTTTTGGATGGAGTCAGTGTGTGAGGACAATCTCAGGTCACAAGAAAATGTAGTTTCTAGGAACCAGAAATGGTCCAGAGCATACATGGTGTTGTCCATTGATATGTAGTCATTTGTATACAGGCAGAATAGGAGAGAGGACAGAACCCACCCCTGGAGGCCAGTAATGTTGATTGTTCTTGAGCTGGATTAGATGCTTCCCAGCCTCAACTGCTGCTGCCACTGAGTGAGGATTTTGGTGATCTAATGACAGGTGGAGGCTTACAATGTGAGCTGGATGAGCTTCGAGTGGAGGATGTCTGGTGGAGGTTGATAGTGTTGAAGGCACAGATGAAATTCACAAACAGGATCCTGGCATATGTCCCTGGATGATTGAGGTGGTGCAGGATGAAGGGTAGACCCAGGTGAACTGCATCCTATGCCAACCTGTCTCACCACCAGTATGCAAACTTCAAGGGGCCTGTGATGTCCTTTAGATGCTTCAGCACCAGGTGCTAAGAGGTTTTCATGACCACTGATGTCAGCGCAGTCAATCTGTTGCCATTTAATCCTGTGATGGGTTTTTCTTGGAATCTAGGATGATGCTGGAGCAGTTTAAGAAGGTGGGAACTTCTCAAAGTTTGAGAGATTTCTTAATGATGTGAGTGAAGATGGGTCTAAGTTGACCAGTACAGGTTTTACTGTACAGAGAGGGGAGACTCCATCAGAAGCTGGTCTCATCCATGTACTCACATCCCCTATCTGTTCTTTCTATCCCCAAGAAAAATGCAACCATGAAAGAGCTGAATACCAAGGCTCTTTCACAAGTTTTTATGACTGTCCCCAAAGGTTTCTGGTTTCTTCTTTAAAACGAAGGATGGGGGTCCTATTCCTACATTGACTCCTGGGGTTTGAACAAAGTAATTGTTTAAAAATTGCCAACCCCTCTGGCCACTCTCGGTGACTTGCTGCTGACAGATGACAAGATTTTCAGAGATAGAAGCAAAACAAAAACTTGAAGCACAAACCAGCTCAAATTTGTAGCACAATTGATTGACATCAATTCAGCTTGGTCTGGATTGATGTCAATCAATCCAGACCCTGGAACAAGAGGTTCCAGAGGTTCCAGAGGTCCTCTGGAACCTCTTGTTAATATCTTCAAAACAAAACCAGTACAGATGCTAATTTTAGCATTTGTACAAACAGAATATTTGTATAAACAGAACAGCTGATTGAATTTTTTTATTTGGATTTTACAAATGTGGGCTGTTTGACCTTTGATGTCGTCTGTAAACATATCATATCTTTAAAATGACAACGGCACAAAATATTGACACCAATTGAGTTTGATATGAAAAAGGTGCTCTTGGCATCTTCATTCAGGATCTCTTTATTGTAAGCCATCTAGAGAATCAGTGAAATTCTCATAAAAAAGCATCTAATTTTATCAGAAAATGTGTTACAAGTTTTACACTCAGAACACTGGTAGGTTAGATATATTTTTCCCCACGCTGCATCAAATGTTTAACAAATTAGAATCAGTACACATATTATGCAGTAGTTTGCATAGCATAAAATAAGTTACAGATACTATTATTTTAATAAAAGCTACAGAACAGGAGCATGAATATTCATTATGCCCCACCTTCACATCAACAGAGGATAGAGAGCTGAGTATATAAGACAGTTGTTTGTCAAAGTGATTCAGGCTTAAAGCAAACTGAGCAGCTTCTTGTCTCATTCTCTGTCTAGTTATGAAAATTGTTGATGAAGCTGAACTTTGCTTTCCCCAACTGCTCAATACATCCTGCAGAAAGACTATGCTGTCTCCCTCTGTATCCTTGGTTTTTCACTTAATATTGTCTTCCATCTCTCTACTTACTGTATTTTCTAACCTGCTGGTCATCATCTCTATATATCACTTCAAGTAATTTAATGTTTTACATTTCAAAATCTGTTTCAAACAATAGATTGTGGCTGTGTCACTCTGACCTTATTTGTTGAAATTACAATCATAGCTGCATTAGATAATGAGTGTGTTGTTTTCTCATTTCTGCAGGAGGCTCCACAGCCCCACCAACATCCTGCTGCTCTCTCTGGCTGTCTCAGACTGCCTGGTGGGATTCCTCATTTCATTCCAGATAGTGCTGATAGATGGCTGCTGGTATTTTGGAGACATCATGTGTGCCCTCTGTATTATTTTGGATTATATTATCACTACTTCCTCAATAGGAACCATGGTGCTTATATCCATTGATCGTTATGTGGCCATCTGTTACCCCCTACACTACTTCAGCAAAGTCACCACTGAACGAGCCAAGATGTGTGTTTCAGTGTTTTGGATGTGTTCCATTCTTTATCACTGTGTTTTGTTAAGGGACAATCTGCAACACCCAGGCAGATATAATTCCTGTTCTGGAGAATGTGTTGTTTTTCTAGATTATATTGGGGGAATTTTTGACCTTTTGTCATCCTTTATTTGTCCTGTCACTGTGATCATTATTCTGTATGTGAGAGTGTTTGTAGTGGTTGTGTCTCAGGTTCGAGCCATGCAGTCTCACGTTGCAGCGGTCTCAGTCCAGGGCTCAGTGAAGATCACAGCTAAGAAATCTGAAATGAAGGCAGCCATAACACTTGGGGTTGTTGTAGTTGTGTTTCTAATGTGCACCTGCCCATATTTCTGTGTTTCGCTGATTGCAGAAGATGCAGCAGTCAGTGCTTCATCGGCAACCTTTATTCTGTTTTATTTTAATTCCACCCTGAACCCTCTGATCTACGCCCTGTTTTATCCCTGGTTTAGGAAATCAATTAAATTGATTCTTACACTGCAAATATTGAAGCCAGAGTCGCGTGATGCCATCATGATGTAAAGAGCATCCTAATCTTTTCATATAAATCATGGACTGAAATAAATCTTTCAACACATTTTCTTTAACAGATCTTTGCTCTTGGAATTATTACACAATTGTGGATCATTTTTTCTACCTTTTGTCAGCACAGATTTCATTGTGTCCAAAGAAAATTTTTATTCTGTGTTAACTACTTCAGTGTCCTAAAACATACAGGGAATGCTGTGGTTATATCTGACATAGCCAACATTTTTATTGTCTTTGTTGACTTGATGAAAATTTACATTGTAAAATATTATGTAACATTAACAAATAATTAGTAATTATTAGTTTGAACAACTTCAGTCAGATTCTCAAAAGTATATAATTACAGACAAACATATATCTGTAATATGAATAGCATTGTGTCATGACTGGCTAAGCGCCATAACAAAAACAGGATGCTATGCCTCAGGTAAAATATAAAACCAATTAAAAAAAAAACATCCAAGAATCAAGAAATTGGAATAGAATAATTTTTTTCCACCTGTGCTTCTAGAACACTGTGTTCTACCATGAACACAACATCAGAAGACTGTCAGTCACTGATTGGTTAGAGGGTGGAGTTACTGGTTGCAACTGTCACAACCCGATCTGCCATTTGTAATAATGTTATTAAAACTCAGAGGAGTGACTCAACCTATATTGAAGTTTTTAAAAACAATAATGGCAACAACGAAACCCACACGGTGGTCCAATACTTTTTTATGTGCTTGGTGGCATGCAACAAAATTCAGAGAGGGCTTGATGAAATGACTCAATATAAAAGTGTTTAAAGTGTTGCAGCCGATGACCTCTCACAGCTACCACCAAAGCAATACCGGGAGAAGCTAAAAATCTGAAGTGTGATTCCTGCACAATTAAAGGTCATAATGTCAGGAGCGGATAAAGCCAACAAAATTGGAAATGGTTTGATGAGATGGATGCCATTTATGGAAACTGACTGACAAAATGGGATGGAGAGTAGCTTGGACACAGCCACTGTTCTGCTGGAGTCAATGATGGTGAGTGTTTCATCATCATTTATATACTTTTATGCTCCACTTTTTTCATGTGTATAGCCTATAGCAGATTCGCATTAGCTTACCTTCACAGGTCATCAAGCCCATATATAATTAATACTACATTGTGACTTCCCACACTCTCCTGTACTTCTCCAGAGTGTATGTGGTGTCAGATTTTGGACTCTGAGACAGCACAACTTCACGACGAACCACCCACTGGAGCTGTTACTGAAGTGTATTGGAAGCAGACTGTATTGTAGTGACTGGGCCAAATCTCTTGTGGAAAAGGGCCAGTAGTGTTTGAAACAGTGACGTAATGCAAATGCTTGTGTGAGTGTTGGGATGTACAAATAAAGACAACATAAATTTGCATAAGGAGAAGGAAAGGCCCAACAGCACACAGGCCCTGCATGAGGCACGGAGGGAGCAAAGCTCTGGGTTCAAATCACCATCACCACAGAGAAAGACCACATGGCCAGACTCAGAACCCAGCCCTCTAAGCCAGGGGTCTCAAACTCCAGTCCTCGAGGGCCGCAGTCCTGCAACTTTTAGATGTGCCTCTGCTGCACCACACCTGAATAGAATAATTAAGGCTGTGGAGAACAATGTGGAGGTAATTAAGCCATTTCATTCCAGTGTTTTGTACCTGTGGAACATCTAAAAACTGCAGGACTGTGGCCCTCGGGGACTGGAGTTTGAGACCCCTGCTCTGGGCCTACACACATTATAAATTATATGAACACCAGCATAAAAACTTGCAAGTCTCTTCTTTCACCGACTTATTAAAAATGAGTAAATATCACAATCTACACATATGTTATGTGCAACTCAATGACAAAAACACATCATAGATAACCTTCCTGCTGATCTGCACTGGCACCAGTTTGCCTATTGGAGGAACCGGTCCACAGAGGATGCTGTCTCCATTGCAATACACACATCCCTGACACATCTGCAGCATCCTGACACTTATGTTAGGATGCTATTTGTCGACTTCAGTTCAGCATTTAATACCATCATAATGGAGAAGTTGATGGCAAAGCTGCACGACTTGGGACTTTTAACACCAATGTGCCTTTAGATCAGGGCCTTTCTCACCAACCAGCCTTAGGTGGTGAGAATAGGGGACTGAACATCATCCACCCTGGTCCTCAATACAGGCACACTGCAGGGCATTGTGCTTGGTCCGGTTCTATTTACTGTGTTCACACATGACAGAGCAGCCATCCACTCCTCTAATGGGAGTTCTAAAGTTTGCAGATGATATCACCTTATTGGGTCTGATAATAAACAATGACGAGATCCTGTACAGAGAGAAGATCCAGATAGTGCTGATAGATGGCTGCTGGTATCTTGGGGACATCATGTGTGCCCTCTATGTTGTTTTGGACTATGCCATCACTGCTGCATCAATAGGAACCATGGTGCTCATTTCAGTTGATCGTTACGTGGCCATCTGTTACCCCCTGCATTACTCCAGCAAAGTCACTACAGAACGAGTGAAGATGTGTGTGTCACTGTGTTGGGTGATTGCTTTTCTTTGTCACAGCCTGCTCCTGAAAGACAGCTTGCAAAAACCAGGCAGGTATAATTCCTGCTTTGGAGAGTGTGTAGTTTTCCTAGATTATGTAGGAGGAATAGTTGATCTTTTGATATCTTTTGTTGGTCCAGTTGCTGCCATCCTCATTCTGTATGTGAGAGTGTTTGTAGTGGTTGTGTCTCAGGCTCGAGCCATGCAGTCTCACGTTGCAGCGGTCTCAGTCCAGGGATCAGTGAAAGTCACAGCTAAGAAATCTGAAATGAAGGCAGCTGTTATCCTTGGGGTTGTTGTAGTTGTGTTTCTAATGTGCACCTGCCCATATTTTTGTGTTATTCTTATGGCAGAAGATGCAGCAGTCAGTGCTTCATCTGACTTTTCTTCTGTTTTATTTTAATTCCACCCTGAACCCGCTGATCTACGCCCTGTTTTATCCCTGGTTTAGGAAATCAATTAAACTGATTCTTACATTGCAAATATTGAATGCAGAGTCACGTGACGTCATCATGATGTAAATACAATTTAAGTAACCAAACTTTTTAAATTAGCCAAGAATCTGTGGATATAAAAAAAAAATCCTTGAAGAGAATTTACATGATTAGTTTTGAAACTGTTCTGGTTGATAGGTATTTTCTAAACCTACATAAAAAGAGAACCACAGACAACGTTTATGAGTTTTCAACCAAGCTTCTGCAGAAGGAGAAGACACAGCAAACCACTTCTCCTAAGTGTTTACCATGTGTTCTGACTCTCTGCATCAGAACAAGTCTTTTTATTACAGAACAGAGCAGGAATGGAATGTAAAGGTAATAACTCAAAGAAGATAGAGAAAGGTAACATAGGAACTAACACACAGGCCCTTTAAGGAGTATCCCTAGATTTATAGAGCAGCTGCAGCTTCAAGGTCTAAGGAAAAAGCAAGTTTTGTCTTTCACACAATTTAGCAAACTCCTCCTTTCTGGGGTGTGAATACTAAACCTATAAATGAAAAACAAACTAGTAAACCATATGTAAGAATGATAACAATACATAATTATCCTAACACTGGTCTTGTCACAGATGTGTCAGGATTGTCCATGTCCTTTGTGGCAACAGCATCAATTACATTGTTCAACAAATCCTGTTACAGATATAATACTATATAAATTTACAAAAACATCTATGAATCCTAAAACATATGAGAAATATTGTCATAAAATCTGATACCAGCCTATGGAAAAAAAAGAAGTGGTATTTATATTTAGATTATTAGCAGGACTCAACTTTTTTTATGCTTTAGCCTTATTTTTTTTTGTCTTATAAAATATTGTGTAACTTTAACAAGTAATGAAACATTCTTACCTGTGTTCAGATTTAATCTTAACTTACTAACAATATCTGTTCTATATAGTTTTGACATGTGCAAACACAAATACATGAGCTAAATGTTATACTTCACACTGAGTCTTGTCATAAATCTTGTAAAATTTATTTCAATCTTTAAATTGGTGACACAGAAACTAAAAGTAGAATAAGGTATTAGAGAGAAAATTTCTTTGTATAGCACAAACTCTGTTTTGTCTGTAAATCTTTGTCCATATGTCCAATAAATTGTTACATCCAACCAATAGACCAAACATTATGTTTATTTTCTGTTGGTGTAATACATTTAGGTATTGCAGTAATATCCACTGATATAAAATGTGTTTATGTACAGTTCCATTTTAATTCACAAACATATGCATACTTTCACAACACATAAATGACATTTACAAACACACATAAATAATTTTACATGTGTTTTAGGCTGGGATTTTAACATGTCAATTTCTATTCACAGGCGCATTAGAAATGTAAGAAAAATAATTACACTGGACTGTAAACATGTTGTCAGTAAGAGATGTTAGAGTTCATCATTTTGCTGAACAGAATGATATATGTCAATTTATCAGAATTAGAATTTTATTCTCCTCATCAGGAATTTCATAATTTAATCAATCATAATCAAGGTACAGTCACAAAACTTAAATTACAACATAAACAAAAAGCACTTAGTAAGAAAGAGTCAACATTAATATTTACAACAGTGTGAGCCTTTTTTTCTTATAGTCCAAACATATGAGGTATAAACTGTGTTCATCACAGAGACGGTCTGGGTATAGAATCTGTCTGTCATCTAGTTTTTGCCATTAGAGCTCTGTAGAGCCGACATGAGGTTGTGAGTCTAAATAACCTTTGGCCAGCAAATGTTGGATCAATGTTAATTGCCCTTTTGCTGGTCCTCAACCTACAGAGGTCATGAATAGACAGAAGGTCAGCCCTGATTATCCTCTCCAAAGACCTATTTGTTTGTTGCAACAGTTGGTACCTGTCCTGCTTTGTAGATGAGCCAAGCTGCACAGAAATGGATTAAGATGGGACAGACTGTAATATGGCAGTGTAGAAGATGACAAGCATCTTCTGTGGAAGGTTAAACTATTTGTGGAAGCAGGAGTTGTAATCTCTGCTGAGCCTTCTTTTGGATGGAGTCAGTGTGTGAGGACAATCTCAGGTCACAAGAAAATGTAGTTTCTAGGAACCAGAAATGGTCCAGAGCATACATGGTGTTGTCCATTGATATGCAGTCATTTGTATACAGGCAGAATAGGAGAGAGGACAGAACCCACCCCTGGAGGCCAGTAATGTTGATTGTTCTTGAGCTGGATTAGATGATTCCCAGCCTCAACTGCTGCTGCCACTGAGTGAGGATTTTGGTGATCTAATGTCAGTTGGAGGCTGGCAATGTGAGCTGGATGAGCTTCGAGTGGAGGATGTCTGGTGGAGGTTGATAGTGTTGAAGGCACAGATGAAATTCTCAAACAGGATCCTGGCATATGTCCCTGGATGATTGAGGTGGTGCAGGATGAAGGGTAGACCCAGGTGAACTGCATCCTATGCCAACCTGTCTCACCACCAGTATGCAAACTTCAAGGGGCCTGTGATGTCCTTTAGATGCTTCAGCACCAGGTGCTAAGAGGTTTTCATGACCACTGATGTCAGCGCAGTCAATCTGTTGCCATTTAATCCTGTGATGGGTTTTTCTTGGAACCTAGGATGATGCTGGAGCAGTTTAAGAAGGTGGGAACTTCTCAAAGTTTGAGAGATTTCTTAATGATGTGAGTGAAGATGGGTCTAAGTTGACCAGTACAGGTTTTACTGTACAGAGAGGGGAGACTCCATCAGAAGCTGGCCTCATCCATGTACTCACATCCCCTATCTGTTCTTTCTATCCCCAAGAAAAAGGCAACCATGAAAGAGCTGAATACCAAGGCTCTTTCACAAGTTTTTATGACTGTCCCCAAAGGTTTCTGGTTTCTTCTTTAAAACGAAGGATGGGGGTCCTATTCCTACATTGACTCCTGGGGTTTGAACAAAGTAATTGTTTAAATATTGCCAACCCCTCTGGCCACTCTCGGTGACTTGCTGCTGACAGATGACAAGATTTTCAGAAATAGAAGCAAAACAAAAACTTGAAGCACAAACCAGCTCAAATTTGTAGCACAATTGATTGACATCAATTCAGCTTGGTCTGGATTGATGTCAATCAATCCAGACCCTGGAACAAGAGGTTCCAGAGGTTCCAGAGGTCCTCTGGAACCTCTTGTTAATATCTTCAAAACAAAACCAGTACAGATGCTAATTTTAGCATTTGTACAAACAGAATATTTGTATAAACAGAACAGCTGATTGAATTTTTTTATTTGGATTTTACAAATGTGGGCTGTTTGACCTTTGATGTCGTCTGTAAACATATCATATCTTTAAAATGACAACGGCACAAAATATTGACACCAATTGAGTTTGATATGAAAAAGGTGCTCTTGGCATCTTCATTCAGGATCTCTTTATTGTAAGCCATCTAGAGAATCAGTGAAATTCTCATAAAAAAGCATCTATTTTATCAGAAAATGTGTTACAGGTTTTACACTCAGAACACTGGTAGGTTAGATATATTTTTCCCCACGCTGCATCAAATGTTTAACAAATTAGAATCAGTACACATATTATGCAGTAGTTTCCATAGCATAAAATAAGTTACAGATACTATTATTTTAATAAAAGCTACAGAACAGGAGCATGAATATTCATTATGCCCCACCTTCACATCAACAGAGGATAGAGAGCTGAGTATATAAGACAGTTGTTTGTCAAAGTGATTCAGGCTTAAAGCAAACTGAGCAGCTTCTTGTCTCATTCTCTGTCTAGTTATGAAAATTGTTGATGAAGCTGAACTTTGCTTTCCCCAACTGCTCAATACATCCTGCAGAAAGACTATGCTGTCTCCCTCTGTATCCTTGGTTTTTCACTTAACATTGTCTTCCATCTCTCTACTTACTGTATTTTCTAACCTGCTGGTCATCATCTCTATATATCACTTCAAGTAATTTAATGTTTTACATTTCAAAATCTGTTTCAAACAATAGATTGTGGCTGTGTCACTCTGACCTTATTTGTTGAAATTACAATCATAGCTGCATTAGATAATGAGTGTGTTGTTTTCTCATTTCTGCAGGAGGCTCCACAGCCCCACCAACATCCTGCTGCTCTCTCTGGCTGTGTCAGACTGCCTGGTGGGATTCCTCATTTCATTCCAGATAGTGCTGATAGATGGCTGCTGGTATCTTGGAGACATCATGTGTGCCCTCTATATTATTTTGGATTATATTATCACTTCTTCCTCAACAGGAACCATGGTGCTTATATCCATTGATCGTTATGTGGCCATCTGTTACCCCCTACACTACTTCAGCAAAGTCACCACTGAACGAGCCAAGATGTGTGTTTCAGTGTTTTGGATGTGTTCCATTCTTTATCACTGTGTTTTGTTAAGGGACAATCTGCAACACCCAGGCAGATATAAATCCTGCTCTGGAGAATGTGTCGTTTTTCTAGATTATATTGGGGGAATTTTTGACCTTTTGTCATGCTTTATTTGTCCTGTCACTGTGATCATTATTCTGTATGTGAGAGTGTTTGTAGTGGTTGTGTCTCAGGGTCGAGCCATGCAGTCTCACGTTGCAGCGGTCTCAGTCCAGGGATCAGTGAAAATCACAGCTAAGAAATCTGAAATGAAGGCAGCCATAACACTTGGGGTTGTTGTAGTTGTGTTTCTAATGTGCACCTGCCCATATTTCTGTGTTTCACTGATTGCAGAAGATGCAGCAGTCAGTGCTTCATCGGCAACCTTTATTCTGTTTTATTTTAATTCCACCCTGAACCCTCTGATCTACGCCCTGTTTTATCCCTGGTTTAGGAAATCAATTAAACTGATTCTTACACTGCAAATATTGAAGCCAGAGTCGCGTGATGCCATCATGATGTAAAGAGCATCCTAATCTTTTCATATAAATCATGGACTGAAATAAATCTTTCAACACATTTTCTTTAACAGATCTTTGTTCTTGGAATTATTACACAATTGTGGATCATTTTTTCTACCTTTTGTCAGCACAGATTTCATTGTGTCCAAAGAAAATTTTAATTCTGTGTTAACTACTTCAGTGTCCTAAAACAGGGAATGCTGTGGTTATATCTGACATAGCCAACATTTTTATTGTCTTTGTTGACTTGATGAAAATTTACATTGTAAATTATTGTGTAACATTAACAAGTAATTAGTAATTATTAGTTTGAACAACTTAAGTCAGATTCTCAAAAGTATATAATTACAGACAAACATATATCTGTAATATGAATAGCATTGTGTCATGACTGGCTAAGCGCCATAACAAAAACAGGATGCTATGCCTCAGGTAAAATATAAAACCAATAAAAAAAAAAACATCCAAGAATCAAGAAATTGGAATAGAATAATTTTTTTCCACCTGTGCTTCTAGAACACTGTGTTCTACCATGAACACAACATCAGAAGACTGTCAGTCACTGATTGGTTAGAGGGTGGAGTTACTGGTTGCAACTGTCACAACCCGATCTGCCATTTCTAATAATGTTATTAAAACTCAGAGGAGTGACTCAACCTATATTGAAGTTTTTAAAAACAATAATGGCAACAACGAAACCCACACGGTGGTCCAATACTTTTTTATGTGCTTGGTGGCATGCAACAAAATTCAGAGAGGGCTTGATGAAATGACTCAATATAAAAGTGTTTAAAGTGTTGCAGCCGATGACCTCTCACAGCTACCACCAAAGCAATACCGGGAGAAGCTAAAAATCTGAAGTGTGATTCCTGCACAATTAAAGGTCATAATGTCAGGAGCGGATAAAGCCAACAAAATTGGAAATGGTTTGATGAGATGGATGCCATTTATGGAAACTGACTGACAAAATGGGATGGAGAGTAGCTTGGACACAGCCACTGTTCTGCTGGAGTCAATGATGGTGAGTGTTTCATCATCATTTCTATACTTTTATGCTCCACTTTTTTCATGTGTATAGCCTATAGCAGATTCGCATTAGCTTACCTTCACAGGTCATCAAGCCCATATATAATTAATACTACATTGTGACTTCCCACACTCTCCTGTACTTCTCCAGAGTGTATGTGGTGTCAGATTTTGGACTCTGAGACAGCACAACTTCACGACGAACCACCCACTGGAGCTGTTACTGAAGTGTATTGGAAGCAGACTGTATTGTAGTGACTGGGCCAAATCTCTTGTGGAAAAGGGCCAGTAGTGTTTGAAACAGTGACGTAATGCAAATGCTTGTGTGAGTGTTGGGATGTACAAATAAAGACAAACATAAATTTGCATAAGGAGAAGGAAAGGCCCAACAGCACAAAGGCCCTGCATGAGGCACGGAGGGAGCAAAGCTCTGGGTTCAAATCACCATCACCACAGAGAAAGACCACATGGCCAGACTCAGAACCCAGCCCTCTAAGCCAGGGGTCTCAAACTCCAGTCCTCGAGGGCCGCAGTCCTGCAACTTTTAGATGTGCCTCTGCTGCACCACACCTGAATAGAATAATTAAGGCTGTGGAGAACAATGTGGAGGTAATTAAGCCATTTCATTCCAGTGTTTTGTACCTGTGGAACATCTAAAAACTGCAGGACTGTGGCCCTCGGGGACTGGAGTTTGAGACCCCTGCTCTGGGCCTACACACATTATAAATTATATGAACACCAGCATAAAACGTGCAAGTCTCTTCTTTCACCGACTTATTAAAAATGAGTAAATATCACAGTCTACACATATGTTATGTGCAATTCAATGACAAAACACATCATAGATAACCTTCCTGCTGATCTGCACTGGCACCAGTTTGCCTATCGGAGGAACCGGTCCACAGAGGATGCTGTCTCCATTGCAATACACACATCCCTGACACATCTGCAGCATCCTGACACTTATGTTAGGATGCTATTTGTCGACTTCAGTTCAGCATTTAATACCATCATAATGGAGAAGTTGATGGCAAAGCTGCACGACTTGGGACTTTTAACACCAATGTGCCTTTAGATCAGGGCCTTTCTCACCAACCAGCCTTAGGTGGTGAGAATAGGGGACTGAACATCATCCACCCTGGTCCTCAATACAGGCACACTGCAGGGCATTGTGCTTGGTCCGGTTCTATTTACTGTGTTCACACATGACAGAGCAGCCATCCACTCCTCTAATGGGAGTTCTAAAGTTTGCAGATGATATCACCTTATTGGATCTGATAATAAACAATGACGAGATCCTGTACAGAGAGAAGATCCAGATGTGAAATGTTATGTGCTGTACAATCCAATCCAGCTTCATATATAAAGATATTTAAAACATCACACAAAATCAAAGTGCCACACATTTTAAAAAGACTAAAATGAGTCAAAAATCTACATTTAGACAGGAAATCTTTATTAGTATGGTCATTAAGAAACATAAGAAAAAGAGGCTATACAGATAAAACACAAAAAACCTAAATAAAATATATCAAATGCAGTCAATGAGGAGAGTAACAAGGTAACATGTTGACTTCTAAGAAGTGATTTGAAAAACAGGCTCGTCTAATTTGCATAAATTCATTGCACAGTGGAGTCTTTCTCATGTAATAGTCAGAAGGGTTACTTTAAGTCCCGCCTCAAGTACATTGCACAGATTAAGAGAGAGGAAGAGAGAGAGATGATTTGTCTATTAGTTTCATATATAGATAAGGCAGACTTTAGTAGCTTCTGTTCTTCTCTGTCTAATGATGAAAAACTCCGAAGTAGCTGAACTTTGCTTTCCACAGCAACTCAATGCATCATGCAGAAAGACCATGCTTCCTCCCTCAGTATCGTTGTTGATTTATATTACTCTGTCATTCATCTCTTTACTCACTGTGACACTCAACCTTCTGGTCATCATCTCTATCTCTCACTTCAAGTAATGAAATGTTTTACCTTTTGAAAACTGTTTCAAACAATAGATTGTGGCTGTGTTACTCTGACCTTATTTGTTGAAATTACAATCGTAGCTGCATTAGATAACGAGTGTGTTGTTTTCTCATTTCTGCAGGAGGCTCCACAGCCCCACCAACATCCTGCTGCTCTCTCTGGCTGTCTCAGACTGCCTGGTGGGATTCCTCATTTCATTCCAGATAGTGCTGATAGATGGCTGCTGGTATCTTGGGGACATCATGTGTGCCCTCTATGTTGTTTTGGACTATGCCATCACTGCTGCATCAATAGGAACCATGGTGCTCATTTCAGTTGATCGTTACATGGCCATCTGTTACCCCCTGCATTACTCCAGCAAAGTCACTACAGAACGAGTGAAGATGTGTGTGTCACTGTGTTGGGTGATTGCTTTTCTTTGTCACAGCCTGCTCCTGAAAGACAGCTTGCAAAAACCAGGCAGGTATAATTCCTGCTTTGGAGAGTGTGTAGTTGTCCTAGATTATGTAGGAGGAATAGTTGATCTTTTGATATCTTTTGTTGGTCCAGTTGCTGCCATCCTCATTCTGTATGTGAGAGTGTTTGTAGTGGTTGTGTCTCAGGCTCGAGCCATGCAGTCTCACGCTGCAGCGGTCTCAGTCCAGGGCTCAGTGAAAGTCACAGCTAAGAAATCTGAAATGAAGGCAGCTGTTATCCTTGGGGTTGTTGTAGTTGTGTTTCTAATGTGCACCTGCCCATATTTTTGTGTTATTCTTATGGCAGAAGATGCAGCAGTCAGTGCTTCATCTGTGACTTTTCTTCTGTTTTATTTTAATTCCACCCTGAACCCTCTGATCTACGCCCTGTTTTATCCCTGGTTTAGGAAATCAGTTAAACTGATTCTTACATTGCAAATATTGAAGTCTGACTCATCTGACATTATTGTGATGTAAAGAAATTAGCCTCTGATCTAAATACGCATTTTATTGGAGGAAAAGAGAATAATTAAAATGTCCAAAGTATTGCTCTTGTGACATTTGATGCTGGCACAACCTAAGTTTCTCTTTGGTCACTCATTACTGGCAGAGGCAACATTTTGCACTTTGGACCAACATTAAGTAGAAGATAATTATATTGACTCATCATGTGTACATTGTATATTTGGTAATAAGCTTAGATGAAAGAAAAATGTTTAAATTGAGGAGCAGAGTGACTAAGTCTAATGTTAGTGCAACCTGATTTTATTAGATGGGTATTTGAACAGTTAATAAACACCAAGTTATTACAGTATCTCTAGCTCAAGCCTATATGAAGATTTGATTTTTAATAGAAAAATGTTCATACATTTAAATTTTTTGTGTGGAAAAAATATCCTAACAGAAGTGAGTACACCAATACGTGCACAAAATTATTTCAGGATGAGCATCATCTTTTTTGATGAGATTAACAGCAGGACCCAAGCACAGACTGTTTAATGAAAGCAACAGAATGACTTACAGAACAAAAGACAAGAGAAATGAAGTGAAGACCAGTGGAAAGGCAACACAAAGGGAGCCACAGACTCTGACACAGACACTGACACAGACACTGACACTGACACAGACTCTGATACAGACTCTGACTCTGACTTTGACTCTGACACTGACTCTGCTCTCTCAGTCGGTGTGGCAGATGGCTGCATGTACTGAGCCACGTTGGTTCTGCTGGAGGTTTCTTACTGTGAAAGGGGAGTTTTTCCTCTCCACTGCCTCTATGCATGCTTGGTATGAAGAATTGCTGTAAAGTCAACAGCACAATGCAAGTGATTGTTGCTACGGCCTCATCCAGGAGGAGAGAATGCTGCAAATCAATGAATACATGCTCTACTGGGTTTCCTTAGATACAAATGTTTTAAACTAATATTAATAAGATTAATATATTGTTTAATAACTACTGGAATGTAAAATGACTTCTTTTGTAAAGTACCTCAAGATGATATTTGTTGTGATTTGGTGCTGTATAAATAAACTGAATTGAATTGAATGATTTATATTTACTGAGGAAGGAGTATGAAAATGTCAGGGGCTAATCAAAGGTGAGTGAATGCAGCTGAGAGATGAGATGACAGATAAGAGCTGGCAGGCAGAGGGAAAGTGAAAGCAAAGAGAATGAAAACGGGGAAAGAAATCTGAATTGAGAACAAACAACAAAAACAGAAATAAACTTTCATCTAAAGAAACAAATCCCAAGCACAAGCATCACTAGATAATACAAAATGGTAGGATATGATCAAGTCAGCAATAAAGAAAGGAGCAAAACAGAAATATAAATGAAACAAAACATTCAAATATCAACAATCATAATTCATCTCACCTGATAATTCCCCAACTTTGTTTCTATACAACAGAGCTGCTTTGGGTTGGGCTGCTTTAGTTCAGAGCCGCTAGTTTTGCATTAAAATGAGTCACTTATAGCTCAGCGATATGATAACTGAAACTGCATAACAACTGCTAGAGTATGATCAGTTAACAGTGTCATCATGCAAACAAGTCATCAGTTAAGAAAATGTTTGCAGACCTTAGAATTGGCTGCCTGGATAACTGAAAGAGAAACACGGCTGTAACTAAAGAACTTAAAACTTACTGCTGTACTGCAGTATAATGTCTTTGTGAGTTGTGTCTAATTAAAGGGAATACAAAGCGGATCAAAATATTGTGAAAGGGGAACATCCTGATGACCAAGGACACATCACAGTGTTAGGACAGAAAACTCAAAACAATATGCTCTGAAATAGAAAATTAACAACAAAAGAAACTAAACACATGTTCATTGTGACGATCATGTTTGTGGCTAACTATTAATAAATACGATGCAGAAACAAATTGAGCTACTGCCAGATTGTTTTTGATCATGCAGTGAATGCTGCCATATTAAAAAATTAGTTTTGCATGATAAGGATGATACATTACAGGATGTGAGTAGCAACACGGTTAGGAAACACTGGAAATTTTTAAACTAAAGCTTTAAAGGGATGAGAAAAGTTACACTGCAAAGCAAAAGCACCGCAGTCATAATTAAAATAATATGTCAGTTTTAATTCTGTTATATCAGACACATTGTCATTGGGCAATCTGATAGTGTTTACATTTTAAGTAATCTAGTTAGAAATGTAGAAAATGCAACAATAACTATAAAAACTGGGTATAACGGAAAACCCTAAAAGGCAAAAACTATCAAATGAAGACAAGAGAGTGGACAGCAGTGGACACACAACCAGTGACATTATCAGAACCTCAGGCACCACTATGATCGCTGGGAAATGTAGTTTGTTCAGTCCTCTTCCTTTCAGTGAGCAAGAAGGCTGACCAATCTTTTCAATGATGTTTTGCCTTGTTGAGTTAGTTTCAATGTTTGAATCAGTGCCATGTTGACTTAAGATCAATCTAGAATTAACATTGTAGATTCTAGAATGTTCTGTCATTTCTAAATGTCACTTTTAACGGTTCTTATATACCACTGGTGTCCAAAGCAGGAATACAGACAATTAATCAATTTACAATTAATTGTTGATTAATAGTTTATTAGATCAAAATTAGTTCCAGTAAATTAACTAATAAAATCCACTAAGATCTTCTTTTAATGTTGTAGTTTAGCTGCTCTCCAACAGAGGGCACCACTGGTCATTCTTAAGCAGAGCTATTTGATACCGGAATAAAGATGGTGGGGCCATACCAGAACAGGAAAAAGAAATGGTCCTAATAGCATCTTCCAGTCAGCAGAACAAAGTGAGAAACAGGACGGTGAACTGATAAAGAAACAGTTTCATCATATGTACACACATATTTTACTGAATGCCTTTTCTCTGTTAAACTGTGACAGAGATCTTAACAGATCCCACATCAACTCTTTGATGTGGGATTGTGCATTGGTGTGGGACGCAAGATGCACAGGCTGTTGTTCTGTTTCCAAAATTTAACCGCTCAACAAGCTCCTTAAGTTTTACCTTCATAGTTCTGATTCAGCTGAGCTTCCATGACGGAGCAGTTAAATTTCTCAACCAACAATGACTGATGTGCTATGAAGGCGAGGATGTGATGACAGAAAAGCAGAGGGCAGAAAACGATAACATGATGGAAAAAGACATGATGCCAATAAGCAAGGTTGATTTTGAGTTTGTCAAGTTGCAAGTGTTCATGACAAACCTCCTGCATGAATAGGAGGTTTCAGACAGCACTCCTGCATGAATATCTCTGTTCATGAAGATGTTCACATATTTTATTGCTTTTGTCTTTTATTTTTCTATTAAGCAGCCAAAGAAATTCCTGGTTTGTTATATTTTTTAAAAAGATCCAGGTTTAGTTTAGTCAGTGTTTGACAGTTGACAAAAAATAGCTAAAAATAATGATATTTTTATAAACTTGGCATATTGTTTACATTATGGAAAGAAGGTTGTCCTTCTTGATATAAGGAAAACTAAGATCTTTAAGGAAATGGCTGCTCATTAATTGATAACTTGGATCAATCATCTAAAATCATTCCTCGGCAGCCTGGATCCTGGATGTTTTTGTTCTTTTCTTAGTTCAACACACCTGAATCAAATGATGGTTTATTAGCAGGCCACTGCTAATAAATAGATGAAGCATTATGACACGTTGTGGAGGTACTTTGATTGTTTAGTCAGCTGTGTCGGAGCAGAGACACATTCAAACCTTTGTACTGATATGTGCTGAATCAGGAAGCTTTTTACAAAATTCCACGATTTTTAGGTGAAAAAAACAGGCCACTTTTCAAATTAATCATTAATCGATCAAAAAGATTAATCAACTTTAGATCAACTCATTAATTGATAACTTGTATGCCTAAAATGATATGTCAAATAATAACAATACAGACTCTTTTTAAGGTTAACTGCTCTATAATGAGAGAGAGAGAAGTGAGGAAAACACAATATGGATCCGTTCTTCATAACACACACACATAAGCATCTGCACTCAACTAGCAGTATATGACAGCTTGTGGCAATGGTGGGCAATATTAATGAAAGAGCCACTTGAGTAAATGTCTAAATATTTTCTGAACCAAAATGAAGGATCAGAAATAAAATGGAATCATCAATAATGATCTGGGTGAATGGATGCTTGCACATTAAATGTAGATCTTGTGAAAAGTGATTTCAGTGGTTAATGTAACAAGAAAAGTGGTAGAAAGATTCAGTCCTGTCACCAAAACCTTCACTGTCACTTCATATGTCAGCACTATTATGTTCATTACATTAAAATAAATTGAAGATGAAGGTCGTATGTGTCAAAATGATTAATTATACTTTAACAAAGTAATATACATTATTTAGATTTACAGTAAGTTTGCATCTGAGGAGCCAGACTTGAGAATTTTAAGTGTAACAATAATTTTGATAGATTTTCTAAACCAGGGGTAGAATAATGCATAGATCAGAGGGTTTAGACAGGAATTAGCATAGTATAATATTAGGAGATAGGCACCTGATACACTACTGAATATACTCTCTGGGCTCAGAACTGAGACACAAAAATATGGACAAAGGCAAAGCAGAAACACTAATATAACAACCCCTAGAGTCCTGGCAGCTTTTATTTCAGATTTTTTCGGTTTTCCTTTTCCTGAACGCTGATGTGTGACGGCTGTAACATGAGAGCGCATGGCCCGAATCTGAGACACAGCCACCACAAAGACTGTAACATACAGAATTATGATGATAGTAATAGGAAGAAGAAAAGCAAGTAAGAGATCAACAATAAATCCAGTGAGGCCTATCTCAAATGTACACTCTCCAACACATGAATTAAATCTACCTGGTTGCTCCAGATCCTCCTTTAAAATTACAATGGCATAAACAAGAGAACAAGTCCAACACAGAGAAACTGACACTTGGGTTCTTTCTAGAGTAACCTTAGTGGGATAATGTAAAGGATCACAGATGGCTATATAGCGGTCAATTGAAATGAGGACCAAAGTTTGTACTGAAGTTGATGCAACAGTAAAACCCAAAGCAGTAATCAAAGCACACATTATGTTGCCAAGATGCCAGCAGTCATTCAAGTAAATTTGAAAGAATAACAGGAAACCCATAATGAAATCTGAAAAAGCCAGCGAGAGAAGGAGAACGTTTGTGGAGGTGTGAAGCTGCCTGGAAAGATTAAAAACACAAACACATAAAGACTTCTCTCATTTCATCAAAAACTGTCACAAATTTAATTCAGTCTAAAATATGTTTCATTCAAGATCAATGCCTTCTGCTGTGATTTTTTAAGAAATGTTTACCTGAAGTGCATGATGGCAATGATGACCAGCAAGTTCAGAATCATTATGAGAAAAGAAATAAGACAAACAATAATAGAAAAGAACATCTTATCAGAGGGGGGATAGTTTGTTTTACTGCAGGAGGTGTTGAGGAGCTCTGGGAAGCAGAGTTCAGCTCCTTCCATCTCTGATGACTTTCAGACCAAACTCCAGTTTATATAACCTGTTGAACTCTGTGGCACACCTTTAAGGTAATGGTCTCCAATCAAATGTTACCCCTGCTTTACTGTCTCCATGGTGACCTCATGACAACAACATATGGGCTCAGAAAAACCGTCTGCATTTATAAAGATACTCACTTCTGGTTGAGACACATTTGGAAGTACAAAATATGTTTTTGCAATATTTTATTTAACTAAACAGAAAAAACACACCAAGGGACATTTGATCATATCTGTAAAAACATTTCAAGCCTTTTATATATTTATATATATATATATATATATATATATATATATATATATATATATATATATATATATATATATATATATATATGTTGAAAATGTTTTAATGAGCGACTGTGGCTGAAATGTGTGGTTGGAGTTGATGAAATGAAGTTAAAACAACAGGTTATCAAACCAAGGATGAAGTGAAGAGCAGTTCTTCTGACATCAAGACCAGAAGAACAGCCAGAAGACTGTTCAAATGTTCTAAGCATTTGTTCTAAACAATGTTTAGAACTTTGACAAATATTTAATGTGCTTCATGTACACCACAAAATGCAGAAATTAATGGAAAGAGAGTTATTTAGTCAACCAAAGTTACTTCTTGGTATATATAAACTATGCATAAATTATCACATGCATAAATGTAATAATATATATATATATATATATATATATATATATATATATATATATATATATATATATATATATATATATATATATATATATATATGATGAGATATCTGAGATATATAATCATTATAAACCACCTCTTTGTTTTGGCTTAGACATTTTTGGTCATGGTGTCCAATTTCTCTCTCTTGTTCTAAGAGCATAACTATGTGCTTTCTACAGTATGTGTTATAGAAAGACAGGGACTGGGGAGTGCTATGTGTAGCACGACCCATGTTTGGAGACCTTGAGTTCTCGACGCAGCAGTTGTGGGTTCGATTCCCGGACCCGTCGACATTTATCGCATGTCTTTCTCCCTTTCCTGTCAGCCTACTTTCATATAAGGGACACTAGAGCCCACAAAAGACCCCCTGGAGGGGAGGGAAAAAAGAAAGACAGGGAATTGTTAGACAAACACATTTTAGAAAACTATCGACATTTTTTATGTTTGATGGTCATTTCTTAGAAACAAGAAGAAATTTAAAAAGCAACAATAATAATAAAACAACAATAATAATAATTACAATTGAGATACTTGTGTTAAATTTAGTTATAAATAATTGGGTTTAGACAGGCATTAAAGAAGGACAAACATATCACAAATGCAGCAGAAGAGGCATTGAGTATCTTGGCCTGAAGGTGTTACAGTTACACAGAAGTACGGTAAGAATCATAGTGTACCTTTAAAAACATTATTGGAATTTTAGTTTCTAACCTTCACAAAAGCGTTTTGGCTGTTTTAATGTGAATCACTACATGCATAAAATATGGGTAACTTGAGAAAATATTGCTAACTAAGATAAACAGTGTAGGTTAATTTATTAAACTCATGAAGAAACTGTGCAGTTTAAACTTTGCCTGATCTTATCTTTTCAGCTGTCACTATCTCTCTATGTCACATTGATATAGAGAGATCCTGCTGCCTCACATTGAGGCAGGAGAATCCCAAGTGTTGCAATGAGTTTTATTGATTTCCTGAACCAGGAGTAAAAAATGACATAGATAACAGGATTTAGGCAGGAGTTAAATCAGGGGTGTCAAACTCCAGTCCTCAAGGGCCACTGTCCTGCAGCTTTTAGATGTGCCTCTGCTGCACCACACCTGAATAGAATAATTAGATCATTAGCAAGGCTCTGGAGAACTGATCTACACAAGGAGGAAATGAAATTAAGCCATTTCAATCCAGTCTTTTGTACCTGTGGCACATCTAAAAACTGCAGGTCACTGGCCCTTGAGGCCTGGAGTTTGACACCTGTGAGTTTGTCAAATATATGACAAAAGTTGCCGATAACACGTTGAGCAACTGGTCCTGGCTTGTGAGAGCAAAACAAATATACGGGTACATGCACAGAAGGAACATGACAACGACTACACCAAGCGTCCTGGCTGCTCTCATCTCAGATTCCATTCTGGTGAGGGGGCCCTGCAGCGCAGGGGCCGCAACCTGAGAACGTATCGCCCGAGCCTGAAACGCCGACACTGTGAATATTCTCACATACAAAACCACAATAACAGTGAAAGGTTAAAGGTCAGGTTAAAGGTCATATCAACAAATCCCACAATGTAGTTGATGACAATGATGCATTCGCTGTAACAGGAGTTATACCTCCCCGGCTGCTGCAGGTCGTTCTTCAGAATCACACACCGAAAGATCACTGAGCCACACCAACACAGAACTTCACTAGTTTTTGTGTCATTCTAGTGGAGTATTGTAAAGGATAACAATTTAATTTAAGCTACCTATTTGCATACTGTATGCTGACTGTTGGATGTAAAATTCATGAGCAGTAATTATCAGTGCTAATTATCAGTTTTGGACCAAAAAAAGCAAGGCAGTTGCAAGCCTTTAAAATTGTGACACTTTTGATAAGTCAGATAGACTCAGAAATTGTAACAGCAGCTGCACAGGGGGGGCCCAATTTAATTTTTTGTAATTGGGCCCAAGATTTCTGACGGCGCCCCTGTTCTGATTAATTACTTTTATTCAGAAGATCAAAAAAAAAGTCATCAACTCCAATCATATTTCAGTCACAGTCGCTCATTAAAACATTTTTTCCACATAGAACTTTTCCTTTTCAAGCACTTTTAATCATTTGTCTGGAAGTTAGCAGAGAAGAAATATTCTAAACTGTCTAAACCATTTTGTAACTTAAATAAAAGTAAATTAAGTAATGTTGAACCTGCCAGAGGGTGCTCTGAGCAAACGACAAAAAAAAAAAAATCAAACTACAGTTTCTTTATTTTAAGGTATAATGGGCACAGTACACTAAAACAGCATAAATAAACTTTGTATGACATTTTTTTCTCCATTTTACAGAGCTTCACATCTTCAAATGTGTTGGTCATCTACACACATAAATGTCTTTTACAGGCAAACGACTAAAAGTATTACATGCTGGTGTCACAGGAGTCATGGTGGAATATTTGAAGAGTAAATATGAGCTTAATTGATTTTCTGAACCAGGGGTAGAAAAAGGCATAGATGATGGGGTTTAAGCAAGAGTTAAAGTAGAACAAACATATGACAAACGCGGCAGATGAAGCACTCATAGAGTTGCCTTCCCCTGAAAGAGCAACACAGTAATATGGACACATACACAGCAGGAACACCAGCACCACAAGACCAAGAGTCTTTGCTGCTTTCACCTGGGATCTTTTAGCCATTACAGAATGTCGGAGACTGACAGCTGCGACGTGAGAGCGCATGGCACGAGACTGAGACAAGGCTACCACAAACACTCTGAGGTACAAAACTACAATAATGCTGATGGGAACAATGAAGGAAAATGCAAGATCAGCATATCCTGCAATGTAGCTGATGACAAAGGCACACTCTCCGATGCAGGAGTTATACTTACCTGGCTGCTTTAAGTTCTCCATCAGAATCAGACTTTGAAATACCCAAGAACACATCCAGCACAGGAAGATGCAGACCTTTACTCTGCCTCGTGTGATTTTGGTGGAGTAATGCAGGGGGTAACAAATGGCTACGTATCGGTCAAATGATATGAGCACCATGGTTCCTATCGATGAGGAGGTGATAACATATGCTAAATACTGATACACAGTGCACATAATGTCACCGAGAAACCAGCAGCCGTCTATGAGAGCAGTTTGAAAAAACAACAGGAGGCCCACAGAAAAGTCTGAGATGGCCAAAGAGAGGAGCAGGAGGTTGGTGGGAGTGTGCAGCTGCCTGTGGAAGAACACAACAACACTTTTAGACATGTGTATAACTTAACATTAATTACAAAGGCTGGTGAATAAAAGATTCTTAAAAACTCCTGGACGAGTACCTGAAATGTGAGATAGAAATGATGAGCAGCAAGTTTAGAAAGGCTGTTAGGACAGAGATGGAGGACAGCACAATGTATATGAGTACAACCTCAAAGTGAGGAATAGACAACCTCTTGCAGGAGGAGTTGAAGAACTCTGGGAAGCAGAGTTCAGTCTCCTCCAACATCTCTGGTGGAACAAGACTCTAAACTATGGAGACCTCAGTTTTGTTTTTTGATAACCTGAGTTTATCTCCACCCTCCTCTCCTGTCTCCATGCCTCAGCTGTTTAACCTGCTCCATGGAGATGTAGTGCCGTTTCTTGATTTTTTTATTATCATTTTTTTTATGTCCAACTTCAACAGCTTCCATTCTAGGTTATCTGGCTCCTTTTCAATACTTTTTGAGAAGTTTTGAAAATGTTGTGCAAGGTTGGAATGACATGTAACTATCCCAAAGCAAGTGATCTTTTCTTATCTATTAGATGTCCAACAGGCAATACAGTATGACGGATATGATGGAATGAGAAAGAAATTCTAACAGCTAATTCAATTTCCCATACAGGGTTAAGTAAAATTATATGTACATAAGATCATAGAAAAGTTGAAAAGGACAGAAAACCATAGAAAAAACATCATGTAGGAAAACAAAGTCTTAGCTAACAATATAACACTTTATAATTAGTGAAAAAGTATATACACTTAGTTGTGTAGTGGTTTAAGGTGGATATGGTTCAATTCAAGTATAGAAAACACCTGCTGGTCAAATGCACAAAACCTTACAGTGGTGAACTGGTCGCAGTCTGAAGTCGTTACTGACTCTCTTTAACTTGGTTATGTACCTGCAGTCCTTTGCTAGATTTTTTTTATCAGTTTCTGTGGCAACCAGAGAGTTTCTCTGAATGTACAGACTCAGATCAGTATGGAGCCAGTAAAGATAAACAGGAGAAGAAAAAATAGAAAAAAGAACTTTCTTGTACTTTTTCTTGAACTTGTACTTTTTCGTGCAAGTAAGATAGTATCTTGTGCAACGCCTTTGCTCTCCTTCAGGTCTTCATGGCTTGAGATTTTTCACAAATGGTTGTGGTTATAACATGACAAGATGTGAAAAGTCTGAATAGGTCAGATTCTCTTTGTATTAAGGCGTTGTGAATGTGCCAGTTGATCCCATCAGTCGGAACATGTCGTTCAGGCCTTGCTGCTATTGTGTTTTCTACTTGCAGGAGCAGTAGCCTGTCTGTCTGCATGTTTCTTGTTTGTTCAAAACCTTTCAAGAAATGCAGTCAGAGCAGGTAAAGAGTTCCTGTCTCAAAAGACAAACTTTGAACTTGCTCTGAAATTAGAAAACTGCAGACACTCCATGCTTTCTTCACACATCATGTTGCACTTAACATGCACATGTTTTATTCAGTAAAAGTAAAAAGCAACCTCTGACTGAAACCTGATTCACATAAAAGGTTTTACTTGGTAGACGTAAAAAGGAATGAAACCAACAAGAAAGAGGAAGATTTGAACATATGCTGAAACCTTTACTAGTATGTGAGTATTATACTGATAAAATCTTAACAGTATGCTTTCCTGCATTATTTTTGTTTTCACACAACACACACACACGCACACGCACACACACACGCACGCACACTCACATTCTAAGCTCGGGTCCATTGTCTGGGCTCAGGGGAACACTTTCATTAGAAGCCGAACAAAACAAACATACACGAGGTTAATGGCTCTCTGATGAGTTTCTCCTGTCCACGATTCACACCTTCCTGTGTTAAACCATCGTCTCAGTGGAATCCTTCCAATCAGAGGTGTCAAACGAATCCTGGGTTCCACAGTAAACACATGATGTCAGTGCCACACATCAACTCATGATGCAAACAGTGTGAAAAGAAACATAATGCAAACTGTTGTGTTTTTAATAAGTCGGAAGTTTCATAAAGGTTTGAAGTTTGAACTTTCTTTCTCTTCTTATCCGGTGATTAGATTACCGAAAAAGAATATTTTCTCTTTCTTAAACTTGGTCAGAAGCTCAAAGGTCTGGTTTGTCCTTGTGACAACACCTGGCACTGTGTAAACACCATAAAGCTACGTTCACTGGCAAAATGAGTGAAGTATTAGATTCCCAGAAAGATATGTGAATGTGGGTACATAATGGTCTCATAAGTCTGATGTTTTTTGTGATGTAGAATAATGTGACTTTTATAGATAAATTCGAAAGATTTTTATGGATCATAACATATATCATGTACCATTCAAGTGAGAAACAAGGACATTTGTTTCTCACTTGAAATGGTATCAGAATTCCAAAGCTACATCGACCAGTTACAGCAATTCTGATTAACATGAAATAAAGTTCATGTCCATGCGGGATTATCCAGATGTTCGCTAGTTTACATCGCTTAACTAAAACCACAGCGTGACTGGTGTAAGTTTCAGAATGGTTCCACTGTAAAAACACATCAATCAGGAGAAGAAGGAATTCATGAGAGAAAATCCACAAAACTCTGGTATTTTGAACGTATTGTTTGTTTTTTGCAATGGTGGACATTCATCATTCACTAACATCAGAACCATTTTTTTGTTTAGCGATTTGACTAACTTTAAAATATTTAGCACTCTTAGCTTCCCTTAAGTAATCTTTGTCTGTTAAATCCAGAAGCACTAATTTATCTGGCTGTTTTGTAATCTTCCAGTTAAAAACCTGTTTGATGATTTTGACCAGGATGAACGTCTCATACTGGTGGAAAAAAGAAATAACCAAAGTAATAATTTCATTATTAGGAATGTTTCGATCAATAATTTTTCATTGAATTGTTTTACATAAAAACATTGCACTTTAACAATGGGTTCAAGGGTACAAGGTTGTGCCTTTTGAGAGGCACTTTAATTTGCTACACAGAGACGGGAAGTAACACTTAAGCCCAAAGTTATTCATACTCCTGACTGAGTTATTCTTAACATTATTTACAGTCAATCAGGATGTTTGTGTCTGGCAGAAAATGAGACAGGGTTGTCTCCAAAGGTAATAAAATGAATAAAAATGTATCAGTTTGGGTCAGAACTCGGCACGTAGCTACTTGTATTTGTGATTTCTAATGGTGAATGTAGGCTTTCAACATGGTGTGAACAACAGCAGCTAACAATACTTCTGACTTTGCACCTCAGAAGTGTCAGATTCTGTGTTAGAGCTTCAGTCTGCATCAGTCCTGTCCTTTTGTCTGGAACTTCTTTGTGGCCTGATGCCTGTTGACAGATGACTGTCACACCCTTAGCTGGATCCTCCACATACATTATCATTCCTTCATTGTTTGAACTGATGCCACATAGGAATGTAACTGGTTGTTCAGCCGACATCCTCAAAGGTTTTGCTTTTAAACAGGACATTACTGTGTCTGCACAAAAGCTCCAACAGCCTTTCACCAGCCTATCATTTCTTATAGGGCCAAATGCTGCCGTGTTCTTGTTGGCAGCTAAGTCAGCAGACACCTTCACATGTTGACAAAACTAAAATTCATCGCCACAAATCGTAGCAAGCTGTTAAATTTTTTATTGCCAACCAACACCTTTTGATTCTGAATCTTTGTAAGGTAAAGCATGAAGAAATGAGAAATAGTTTAAGGTGTACAAATAGTTTTCTTGGTTAAGGTTGTAGATCAGTATTGGCAGAGCTCCACTTCATCTCACATGTCAGCAAGGTGGAGGTGGGCCTGTGGTCCTGCAACTTTTAGATGTGTTCCTGGTTCAACACACCTGAGTCACATGGCTGAATCACTTCCTCAGTGCAGTCACGTTCTCCAGAGTGCTGATAATGACCTGATTATTTGCCCCAGGCCTGGATCTGAGGACCTCTGCTCTAAATCATCACTATCTCAGAGTAATTTGACTCTCCCAGAATACCATGGATTTTATTAAGGGTAGGACGCCATCGTGTGGATCTGTGTACTAGAATGTGTGGGTAAACAGGGAAGAGCTTAAAAATGAAATGTAGCAAGATGGCCCATCCTCACCATAATAGAAACCTCTGATCCTTCTAAAAAGAGAGATGTATGAAGGAAAACAAACCATTTCTCAACTGAAAGACGTGACAGACTAAGGGAATGGCAGGCCTGTGACTCTTATTGAAATGATGGGAGGACATGGGACCCATTTGTATTTTTGGAGTTATTACTCTCTTCTTAATGGATGAAAATAAATAAGAGAGATTACAAGAAACATTTTTATTTTATCTATTTGCAAAATAATACTGCACACTTCCACAAGTTTATTTTTCAATGAAAGCCAAAATCTCCCTTTTATGTTAAATATTCGGGTCTGAATTTTTTGGAAGGCTGTGTGTGTTGTAGTTGTTTGGTAATGAGTCACACATACACACACACATACACACAAACAAACACATGTTTGTGTGGCTATCTTTGTGGGGACTTTGCATTGACTTCCATTCATTTCTACAGCCTAACCTTTACCTTTATCCTAACCCTAACCATTACATACCTAACCCTAGCCCTACCCAAAACTCAATTCACACCTCAGTCCTAAATCTAACCCCTGACCCCAAAACAGCGTTTCCTTTTGTGGGGACCAAAGTGTGGTCCCCAACATAGTATGTGCCAGGAAAATCGGCCAAACAAGGTATTACAAACAAACACACCCCCTCCCGGTGTTTCTTGCTTTTAATCCCTTCTACTAAAACACCAAAGATCAATTTTAAACCAAATGCTTTGTGAAAAATATTGACCTCACCCCTTCGGTTTTTGCACAAGGTTGCCATCTTCTGTCCAATGTTGGTTTGGCAGAAAATGATTCTTGCTGTTCTCGCTCCTGTTTCCAAATGATTTTATTTATTGTGGACTAAAAATCTCTCCAACCCAACCTGGCCTGATCATCAATCCCCTCTATACCAAACAACCGGTGACAGTCCTCAGTGTTTGTGACATTTGGAAATTAATCTTTAACAGGAGTGTGGAGGAATTTAGGCCCACTCTTCTTTATAGAATGGTTTTATTCAGATACACTGGGAGCTTTTTGAGCATTACTGGTCTGTTTACATTCATGCACCAAAAACACAATCAGGTTTAGGGACATATCTTGATTAGCCAAGTGAAACTCTAGTTTTGTGTTTTTTTGAAGCTGTTCCCAAGTTTACTTGTTGGTGTGTTTTTATCTCAGCAGGGTTTGAAGTCTCCATGGACATCAATTTTGGTTTTTGAATTAGGAACTCTGACATTAACTAATACAGAATTCCTAATTCAAAAAGGCATTCTGGGGTCATGATCTCCTGGAGGAGCCATTAATGTGTTCATGGAATAAATTTGATAAGTCAGCCTCTCTTAGAAGGGTTGGTCACTGTTTCAAGTTTTCTTCATTTGTGAATAAATGAGTCGAAAAGTCTTAGATATGGCTCTGATACATTTTAGTGACTCCTTCTATCTATTCTTCAGGTTCCTGATTTGTTATGTAGTTATATATATTTTAGTTTGCTATAGTGTTATGAGGCAGGGCCTTTTCAGTAGATTCATTCCACACATCTGACAATAATTAGGACTTTGTGTGGCTTTGTGCCAAACCAATTAATTGCAAGAAAAAAAGAAATAAGAGCAAAGAAGAAGAATAAAAACCCTGAGGTTTTTATTTTTTGGAGTTTCATCTGTGACTATTATGTTCTTTACATCAAAACAGGGGATTCAAATTAGGAAAATATCCATATACTGCTGAGAATTATTTATATTTTTATTGAGGAAAATAAAAATAGATCACAACAAGGATACCACTTAACAATAAAAACATAAAACATTTACAAATAATATCTGTTTAAATCGATAAAAGTAATTTAAAAATAAAATAAAGACAAAGCAATCTAATACATCTTGATGAATGCAGTTTTTTTTTCTGTCCATCAGAGGAAGAGAAACACAGTGACAAGATTTTGGGGATTTATTTTTATAATTTTTTTGAATTTGTGTTTAAAATTTACATCCATTAAATTCGTTCAGAGTTTTATGAAAAACTTTAAAATCATTTAAACTCTGTAAAACCTGAAGCCTGATATTTAAAGAAGCAGCTGAAGCTCCATTAAAGTGCATTAAAGCTCCATTAAAAATTTAGAGACCAACACGAATGAGTAAAAAGACATAAAATAGCTTTAGTACCAGTGATTTTAAAGATCATAATGGGTGTGGGTAAACTGAGTCTGTAGTTTCTTAAACCAGCAACAAAGAAGAAAAAAATAACAATAAAAACCGGTTTATATTGACGCTGTTCTGACTTGAACAGCTTCACGTCAGATTTTCCATCCAAACTTAAAACTCTCTGAAAGCTTCTATAAATTATATTGACATGATATTTATTACCAAGTAGTTTGTCGTCATCGTGACCAGCTGGCTTCTTCTGGTGTGAATGTGAACAATCTCTTCAGGCAGTCTTTGTCTCCCCCTGCTGGTTCCGTTCGGTAGAACACTATTATTAAAGCTAAAGAGGATAAAGATGGTTTACTGCGGCGGTTTTTCAAAGTGTGAGGCGCGCCTCCGCTGGGGGGCGCCAGAGCATTATTATTATTATTATTATTATTATTATTATTATTATTATTATTATTATTATTATTATTATTATTATTATTATTATTATTATTATTATTATTATAATGGCAGTTTGACAGAATGAAGTGGAAAAAGAAGAAAAGTGTTGCACAAGAAAGTAAAAAGCAGAGACATTGTGCCTTGCGGACGCTGCGGTAATATTCACTGAATAAACATTTGAATTTCAGAAGAGCAGAAAAAGGCAGATAGTGCATAAAAAGTTCTCGCGATGCGAGGGAAAAAATAAACCGGAAAAGCTATCTGCTTGCTGTCTACTGATGTGAGAGAAACGTCTTTTACGCACACGATCAACTCTGTGGATGTAGGAAAAAGTTGGTACTGTGGGGTGCGCGTGTGGAGCGGGGATCAGTGGAAATGTTTCCCACCTTAGAGGATGTTTTGGCCAGTGATGTCAGTAACGTTACTGACGTCAGACCACTTTTTTTAGTAACGAGTAATCTAACGCGTTGCTATTTCAAATCCAGTAGTCAGACTACAGTTACTTATCAAAATCATTTTTGCGTTACTGTGCGTTACTATCTTCTTTTGTTATTTAATCATTATTTCCTCTTGTCGAGTGACCGACGTCTCTATGCGACAGAAATGTAAACAATGGAGGGAGATGCGCATTTAGTTGGTGGAAAAACTGGAACTATTTTGGGTTTCTGTCGACAAGTCCGATTATTATAAGCGGCTTTGGGCTTAATTTTTTTAAAAGTCGCTTGAAAATTTAACGAGTTGCTGGTTGCGCATTTTTGGGCTCGTTTTTGAACGTGAAGTTGCTCGTTTGGGCTTGGAAATAAGCAGACTCATAATAAATCCCAGAATTTATCCGTCATTAAGGTAGTTTTAGTCAGTCTCTCCTTGTCCATCATTTCCCGGATGATCCGTCCCGCTGTGTCTTTGTTAATGTGAAGTTAATATATTACCTCTGTATGACGTCGTGCTTCACGTTGCGCTCCAGAAAACTGCTAACATCGAGACCAATATGAACAGCGCAATAAACGTGAAAACAGCCACGAATAAACGTGTCCGTAGTTGGCAATAGTTATAATGGCAAGTTAGCACCGTTATAATTATTAATATTACGGTAAGTGTCACAAATCTGTGCAACCATCTGAGCTGTGGAGTTGCAGGAGGAGCTCTGTGCGCTGTGCTGACACCAAACGCAGGGCCGTAACGCAGAATCTGGAGGCTGGGGGGAGGGCGAGCTTTAAAATCCTGCTTAGAGTTTTCCAGACAACAGTGGACCACACAAATTACTCACGCTTTTTGTTTTTTGTACTGTTTTTTCTACAATCTCCTCTTCAGTTCAACCTTATAAGTGGAGACTCATTGTTGATGTTGCCATTATAAAATAGCTTACAATTAGGTATTAGCAAAGCTCAATGTGATTTTCACAGGAGGCGGAGCGTTGTTGTTAGCAGCTGCTGAAAGTAACTAAAAAAGTTACTTTTAATGTAACTTAGTTACTTTCCAAGTCAAGTAGTCAGTAATATAACTAAGTTACTTTTTCAAGGAGTAATCAGTAGTTCGATTATAGTTACTTTTTCAAAGTAACTATGCCATCACTTTTTACAACTGAACTGTGACATGGAGCTCATGTCACAGTTCGAGGGTTGGGGGGGGGGGGCGCAGCAGGCATTGTGCTCCTTGGAGGGGGGCTCACCCTTTCATACTTTGAAAACCCCTGGTTTACTGCTTGTTCAAGCGCAGTGTTTATTCTTCAAACACTAAGCCTAAGACTGCATCATTTGGTAAATGTCTTCATGCTGCCTCTTGTGTGTTGGACGATTCATTATCACATAGGTGGAGTTCTCACAAGCTTTGGTGTTTTTCTGGAAAGAAAATACAAAAGAAAAATATTGAAACAGTTTAATTCAGTATATGTTAAGACTGAATTAGTCACATTTGAAATGAGTTTCTTTTCTCATTTCTCAAGGATGAATTCTGCTTTATTGCATCATTTAAAGGAGGGAATGAAAATATGACCATAAAGCATTACTCAAAAGTCAAAAATATTTATACAATGAATAAAAATGGAGGCTTACTGGAGTTAGTTGTAAACAGAGTTAAGACCTAGCTTATTAATAATTAAACTAATCTAATAAATAATGAACTAAAAGAAAAACATAAAAAATTATAAACTATTACTTAAAAAGAGACATTTCTATGATGTGGGTTGACGCTTCTAAATATTTAGCTCATTAAATGTTTTAATTTATCATAACTTCTGGTTTCTCTCTAGAGTTTCAATAAACAGAAGTTAATATTTAAGTCTAAATGGACAGAGTAGTTTGGGAACCATCAGGTCTGGGTCAGGTTCAGACATCAGAGCCTGGCCAATCAATGCTGGGTTCCCTGTCTGGATTGATTCCAGCTGTTTGACCCCTCAGAACCTCTGCTGGGTCAGAGTTCACATTTATTAGCTGAGTTGATGTGTGGCTCTCTCTCAAACAACTAGCTGATGATTCAGTTTTTCTACATCATTCAGGTTGATCTGAGCCTATTTTCACATCATGCAGCTGGTAGTGTGGCACCAAACATTCACCTGCTGAGGTTTGACCCCATACACAACACACAATATACACAACACACACTACACACACAATATACACAACAACACACAACATACTGCTATTATTACCAGCGTTACATTCTGTTGATGAACATTTTGAAAACTTTACTGGAATTTACACATATAGCCCTCTAGTTCAGAAAAATGAATATGAAACAGAATGTTGTCATGGCGATCTGGCTGGTCAGTTCTGCTTTTTTATGTTTGTCCCCATTCAGATAAAGACAGAATGTGTTACGTGCATGGCCATGCCACAGCAGGCAGTAGTGGAGGCTGACTATTTATTTTTTTTCTCAAGCAAAGGAGGGAATCAAATACGAACTGATTGTCTGGAGTCGAATCCCCCTTTGAGTTTTCACAGTTTAAAAGACCGGAAAGCTTTTTGAGCTAATTCATTTGCGATCATTTCTAACTTTAATCCCGTTTACATAACCCTGTGTTTTATTCCTGAGAATACATAGCAGAATCAGATAGTTAACTGAAAATGACACATTAAAGCCATTTCACCATCATAACATGGTGAGATCTAAACAATGCTACAGTTTGAAGGCTTTGGGAGATCGTATGAGATGACAGGATCATTTCAGAAGATTGAAAGTGAACGTTCTGCAAAACCTTAGTGGGAGAACTGAAGACGTTCTGAGGTCTGAGACGTTTGGATGCAGCACACAGGAAACAGACAAACTTTATGTTTGACCTTTGTCACTTTTCAGATGTGACTTATGAATCCACTTCTCCAAGTTCAGTTAGTGATTCCGTATCTAACTATAAAGACACTTAATTTTTCATTAAGATACTGTCCAACATCCTTCATAACCCTGAAAAACATCTGTTTTACCTTTATCTTATCAACATGTTTCTTCAAACATTTGAGGTGGCTTAGTCAGAGTCCAGACCTTAATCTGATAGAGAATCTGTGGAGGGAAGTAAAGATTAGGGTCATGGCAAAGAGCTCTTCCAACCTCAGGGATTTGGAGCTCATCATCCTGGAGAAATTGTCAGAATGTCAGTGGAAATGTGTAAAAAGCTGCTTTGCACCAATAAGAACGGCTGTTGTGGTGTCAAAGTTGTTGTTTTTTTTATTATTATTACCAGTTGTTTTATTATTTCTTAACTCTCTTGTTCTCTACCTGTTAGGTTAAATAATTTCAAATTTAAATTGTAACAACAGTGAACTTGACTGTATAAAACATGGGGCCATCTCTTTTAATAACACAAATCTTCTTTAGGTTCTTTTTCCTTAGAAACAGCTCAGTGGTAGCTTATGAAATCAATTATTGAATTGCATGGATACATAAACCCAGTCATGTTTTTTGTACAGACAATAGCAAGCAAAGCTCTCAGCCTGATGTATTTTCAGTCACTCAGACCTCTCAGTGTAACTGGGTCCAGTTAGAGACCTTGATGAACACCAGAGTCTGTCTAACCACAAACTTCCTTTGTCTTTATTTCTAGCACCAGGTGTGGTTTAGAGATTTATTCACTGGTTCATTTTTTCCAGTCTTGCCCTATTTCTATTTCCTGTTTTTTGCAAACTCTATGCTTTTTGTTTCAGAGGAATTATTTCATATTTAAATGTTTTTACAGTGAAATCACAAATCTGCTGAGAAGAGAAAGCAAAGATAACAATGTTCCAACATGCATCATGTTGGTGCAGCGTGACGCCATGAGAAGCTCAAAGTGGAGAGAGACGTGTTGCTTTTAATCTTTTTCAAATGACATCTGCTTGGTTTTCAGCCACATTTTCTATTATTTCAATTTATTTGCATGGTGTGAAAGGTGAAAGCGAAGTGTGAAATAAATCATTTCCTCCACTCTGACAGCTGTCAGTGAGAACTGTTTCCACACACAACCCAGCCCTTCTGTTCTGAAAGGCCTCTGCGTGTGAAATTCCTCCCACAGCAGCGCTGAAAATAAACACCTGGAGACGCATCAGCACTCACACCAAAGAGGCTGAATGTGGAGACATAACTGTAGTTTGAAAACAAAGCGGGGGAGCTGATTAATGCAACACTTTCCTCATAAAGTAAGAATTTGATTTTCATATGTATTGTTTGGAAATAAAGCTATAAAAAGAAAATATATTAAGAGACTGTATTAAGAGATTTTTTTTTTTTTTCAAAATTATAAATATTATTGATAGTCTCCATGCTGGAAAGTTAGCTAGAAATACGTCCTTCATGAAGAAAACCATTAAAATTAGTAAAATCAGTAAATCAGTTACCCAGACGGTGACTGTCAGTCTGGCGTAGAGGCAGGTGATCACACAGCTGTACAGGAACATCAGGGCCAGCAGACCAATCAGAACCCTTCCCAGCGCAGATTTATCAAGAGGAGGACAGTCCTTTTCACCTGGTTACAAACAAGACAAACCACAGGAACATGAAAATAGACCTTAGAAATAAATTCATCTTGGAATATTCTAACTGTACAGACACAGATGTTTCACTTCTTATGTGGTCCCATTACTAGTAACAACACATTATTTTAATTACTACATTTTAGTCCAAGAACCAATAATTTCCAATTGTGCGGCTCCTTTCTGCCTTTGGAGAGAAGGAATCATATTGAGATGAATGACTGGCAGCGCTCAGTGTGAACCGCTCCAGCTGCTAATAAAAACAGTGACCTTGTCTACAGTAGGTGGTAAGAGAGAATACTTTGCAAATATATGCAAATAAGAAAATCTGTATCAAAATATGCACATTTAAATAAAACCACAGTCAGAATAAAATCTGCAAAGCAGCTGAAGTTTTCTTTCCTTCTTTTTCTCATGTTTCTGCTGAAGGTACAGATTTATTTAATAAATTATAATGTTAAGTCCAATTATGTCAGGATCTTTATTACCAAGTGAGAAACATTATATAGATTAATTACACACAGCTGGACAAAGCCTTTATTTCTGTTAATAGTAACGATAATAAGACTATTTCCAAAGAAACACTTTCTGTTTTTACTGTACCAATAAACGCTTTTATGTGTGATGAGTTTTTATTTTGGTTTGGGTTACATACCATATATCAGTGTGGTATTTGTTCCACTCTTGGTGTAATTCACACCGTTATGCTCCACTATTATCTCACACTGATAGGTGGCTCTCATTGTTTCTGGTGAAATGTTTTGTAAAGTGAAAACAGACATGGTGGAGTTCAGAGTCAGGGTGACATCTTTACAGGACGCCTGTCCCTTCTGACACAGCATCTCTTTCTCATTCCTAAAAGGTAAAGCATAAATCAGATACTGAATGAACTTATCTGACACATTCAGAGCAAAGTGTTCATTTGTACTTTAATTTGAACGCAAAAGTTTTTCATGCAACACATGAAGAAAGGATGAGGAAATACAACAGACATTTTTAGGAGTGGAAACATGTCAAATCTTAACATATTTACACTCTGCTGTGATCATTCAGTGATGGATTGTTAGCGGTAGACTGTAAAGAGTTTGCTCACACCACGATGCACGGTGGTGTCTTTGGTTTGTGTGGGTGACTCTTTTTCCTGTCTCGTCATGTTGTTTTTATCCCCACTAAGAACTTCAGATTGCTGAGATAGTGAGGAGGTTTTGCAGTGATGGCATGTGAATCTTGCAAACCTTGCTTCAAATGTTCAGAAAGCCCCATTTTCACTGTAGTTCACACAGCACTGATTTTTAGGACTAAAATAAATGATCTGACTCGATGTGTGATTGCAGCAGCCGTTAGTACAACACTCACTGTGAAATTCTGTACAGTCGAACATCCTGAAGCTTAGATCCATAGAAGACATATTCACAGCTGATTGAGGCGGTTTGGTCTTGGTTCACATGCTGAACCTCAGGCTGGATCACCTTAAAATCTGAGGGTCGAAAAAGATTGGTAAGGAAACACAGAGCCAGGTAAAACCTGCTGGCTCACTTTGATAGAATGAAACTGATTTTTATCAAAACAGTGTGAAGACTGACTCCTTGCAACAAAGACGTTTCATACTGCATTGATCTGTTTGCTGAGATGACACTTCAGGCCAGAAATCCAAATAATTACTTTCATTTATTTCAAAGATTGTTAATGATTGTGCCACAATCACAAATCTCAACAATGAAATGTTTTTCTCTAACCAAAGGTGGATGAAAAATCCTTTTTACCTGAGCCAGGTAAAAAGTTTTTGTGTGTGATGCATTTTTATTTTGGTTTGGGTTACATACCATAAAACAGTGTGGTATTTATTCCTCTCTTGGAGTAATCCATATCGTTATACTCCACTGTTATCTCACACTGATAGGTGGCTCTCATTGCTTCTAGTGAAATGTTTTGTAACGTGAAAACAAACTTGGAGGAACTCAGGTTGACATCTTTACAGGAAGCCAGTCCGTTCTGACATAGCAACTCTCCTTTTGCATTTCTAAAAGGTAAAGCATAAACCAGATACTTGATTAACTTATCTGACACATTCAGAGTGTTCATTTGCACTTTTATGTGAATGCAAAAGTTTTTTATGCAACCCATGAAGAAAGGATGGGGAAATACAACAGACATTTTTAGGAGTGGAAACATGTCAAGTCTTAACATATTTAAGAGAAAATAATGAATAAATTCACACAGAATATAAAAAAATCAAAGGAGATCAGCTGTAGCAGACAATGTATCTGCTTTACTGATAGTTTGATTAGACACAATGAGAAAGGATGAAAGACGCAAACATGTGAGAGAAGGAACGAAAGTCAGTAGAAACACAACGGAAAGTTTGTTAATGAATCAACCGTCCAAAGTAAGATCAAAAAGGTAAAGAAGGAACAAAGATCAGGCAGGGAGGGTCGACAGAGACTCATATCAGCTAAGAGACTTCCATGACGGTAACAAGAACTGCCAGGAGGATGTAGACACAAGCAATAACATTGAGATGGTTTAGAGTAGTCTTGTTTTTGTCAGCAATGACCAAGACAAAATTATTTCATTGACATCCCTTTGTTCATGTTGATGATAAGATGATTTCAAAAATATTATGACTCTTTGATAACTAAAACATGAGGAGACGTTAGTGGGTGGTCTCAGACATCCAGAACGAATGACATTTCTCTCTTTGTGGTTTTAATTTGTTTATATAAAGTTAAGATGTACCCATGTTTGGTCACGCATACCTCCATGGCTTTAATCTCAGAGGGACCAAGGTATATTATAACCGCACGTTATAATGAGTCTATGGGACTTTCTGGTCCATAAGTCCAGAAAAGTCCAGAAAAGACGTATGGACTTATTTTAAACCATTTGAAAAAGTAGAAAGTTGTAGAGGAAGATGGAGGTAAATGTGGACTTAAACAGTGTGAGTCTTTGTTTTTTTTAAAACATTTTTATTACGTTTTGTGTTTTAAACAGTGTGAGTCTTAAGAAACACCTGAAAGCAATGCCGGTTCTAGACCAAATTTGTCATGGGGACCAGACAAACTAAACAAACATTAACAAACACCACACTGCTTGTGTCTCTACTCAGTGGGATGGAATTTGTAGTGATTATGAACCCATAGAGTCAAGGAGAGTGTTTACCCTGCAGCCGCAGTGCAACACACACCACAACACCAAAGCTCACCTTGGCAGCCAAGACTAGAACTGATCCTAGAGCAGGGGTGGGCAACTCCAAACCTTGAGGGCCGGTCTCCTGCAACTTTTAGATGTATCTCTACTTCAACACACCTGAGTCAAATAATGAGGTCATTAGCAGGACTCTGGAGAACCTGGCTGCACTGAGGAGGAGATTCAACTGTTTGATTCAAGTGTGTTGGACCAGGGAGACAACTAAGAGTTGCAGGACACCGGCCCTCCAGGACCGGGAGTGCCCACCCCTGTCCGAGAGCATGTATGCTCATGGTGTGTCTGAACATGGCTCTGTTAGCTAACACATGCTAACAACAAATTAAACCATTGTAATGGTAAAAGGCAGTGTGAAGGACAGAGGGGACAGATAGAGGACGTATTATCCTGATGCGTTGTGTTGAAGGAACATGCCCAGGCCTGAAGGCTCACCATCCTGATGTTTTTACAAAGGGAAGTTACAATAACTGCTATTACAAAATATGCTTACAAAATTACTGGACAACTGGCATGGGATAAACAGTGAACTTAAAGTTTTCCACATATCTCCTGGTACATGTGGGCTCTAAATTCTGTCTAAAGTTTGCGTGGTTGTGCTTTATCCTCACTTCATATGCTTGTTACTGTTACGTGTAGAACGTCTGAGGCGTCTAGTAAAATACAGAATTGGCAGTTATAAATGACTGAAACACGGGAAACATTAAGGCCTCCACAACTTTCCATGGAAAGACCTAAAAAACTCCCACTGTGTTAAAGTGTTAAATTTGACAAGTTCATCAGTTCAACAGAGTTGATGTGTTAAAGTTATTAAATAGCTGTGTAAAGGAACACAGTCATTTTGATATTAACATTAATATTAACCTCTGTTTTAAGAGTGTACAGTCAGACACACCACATTGTTTCAACATCTGCGCCCTTTTTAAAACATCCACCCGGTACCTCTCCCTGTCCTCAGACAGAAAACTCTTGCAAAAAAGACTAAAACTAAAATGGCTGCCAAAATCAACAACGGTTTAGTCGTGAAAAGAAGGGATGGGTTCTGGGGGTTCGTCCCTGAAATGTGCAGAATGTGTGACAGGAGTGGAGTGAGACAGAGACTCATCCACTGGATAGAATAATTAAAATAAGAAGCAGTTTATTAAAACAATATCTAAACTCTGCTGTCTGCAGCATTTCGCTTCTACCTACAGTCTTCTGAATGGAGCTTAATTTGGTCAATTAATGCAATTAAAACTCAGGTTTAGTTGTGATACATTAATTGTGACATTATGTCAGCCTTTAGCTCAATGGGGACAAGAAGGGGCACTCTCTTCAGATACACCAGCAGCATGCTGACAACACACAGTATGAGCAGTTTTCAGAATATTCAGACTTCCTTCAGATCGGTTGACCCCACATTGTGTCAACAAGACAGATGGAGACAAACAGGATGCTAGGAGAGCACAGATGGTTTAAGAAACACATACTGTACCAATTAATAAAGGAAAAATATCCCATAATGTAATCATTTGGGCCATTTAAATGTACCGTAATAAAGCCAATAATGTGATACCTTTGCAAAAATATACTAAATTTAGATAAATTTGCAGTAATATTTTTGCCATACTTCACAACTACAGCAAATAACCATATAAAATATAAACACAGCTGCATTTCTTGGGGGAAAAGATTTTATTTTATTTTATTTTTTTTTTTACATTTTGTGAAGTTTGTTCATCACAAATTTGCAGAAATGGAATCATAATCATTCGTTTTGTGCTTGGCTTTACTATTTTGTAATGCAGTTTTGCTCAATATGTACATTTTAGATGTACAGTTGAATCTCATTAAAGTCTATCTATGTCTTTCTCTGCTTATGGCAGAAAATGATGATGATATGCAGCTGTGGTTTGAACCCACAGTGGAACAAGGAGCCACAAACAAGACTGCTTCACAAAACAAAGTTTCTCATCATGAATGTTTACTTCACAGCTCTATCTTGGGAGAGGATTCATTTTTCAGCACAACTAAATATAAATATAAATTAACATATTTGAGGACTGACTTCTTCCCTCTGTGACAAACACCAGTCATTTTCAGCACCATCAGGTGTAATAAAAAAAAAATTATTATCTGACTCAATGCGTGATTCCAGCAGCCATCACCATAACACTCACTGTGGAATTCTGTACAGTCGAACGTCCTTAAATTTAGATCCGTGTGGGTCATATTCACAGCTGATTGAGGCGGTTTGGTCTTGGTTCACATGCTGAACCTCCGGCTGGATCACCTTCAAATCTGAGGGTTGAAAAAGAAACAATTTTTTCCTGGGAACTGCAGTCAGGTAAAATCTACAAATATATTAGAATTAATACGTTAATGCAGCAGTAAAAATCTGAAATTAAAAAGTGTCAAGCATTTTATTATTTCTAAAGAAACAAGAAGTTTCTATAGAAACTTGTTGTTTCGTTTTGTGAAGAAACTTCTTGTTTCTAAAGAAACAAAAAGTTTCTTTAGAATCACACATTCAATCAATGTGTGATTGAATTGAATCATTTTAATTCAATCACACATTCAATTAATCCTAGTTATGAGTCAGTTCATGAAGCGCTGTTTATTATTGAAATTCATCTAAAACGTTTCCTATCTTAGGCAGGTGTTTAAAAGATGTGCCCAAACCTCAACTAGGTAAATTTCTACTTACCAAAACTGAAGACAAATTCTGGGCCCAGAAAAAATACATTGAAGATAAAAATGTTCAGGTTCAGGCATGACATCTTAGCAGTTTTTTCTTCTTCCTCTGTAGCAAAGAATAAAGATGTTAAACCTCTGCAGATACTCTGCTGTGATCATTCAGTGATGGATTGTTAGCGGTAGACTGTAAAGAGTTTGCTCACACCACGATGCACGGTGGTGTCTTTGGTTTGTGTGGGTGACTCTTTTTCCTGTCTCGTCATGTTGTTTTTATCCAAACTAAGAACTTCAGATTGCTGAGATAGTGAGGTTTTGCAGTGATGGCATGTGAATCTTGCAAACCTTGCTTCAAATGTTCAGAAAGCCCCATTTTCACTGTATCGTTGCTATGGCACTGAACAGTCAGCGAACGTCATGTCAGTGTTGTCACATTGACTGAGGTGAAATCTACCTAAATAAAAGAGAGAAATAAACGAGCTTGAAATAATTGTCTTTTTGTGCCAGCAGTGATTACCTACAAAGAAAAGCATGCGGTCATCATTGCTTTCAATCATAATACACTGGATTGTATGGAAAATACAAGTGATGCGTTCATTTGTTATGAAGGTTTCAAAATATCCAAAGTTCCCCAGAAACAGCCAGGAACATCTCCTTCTCCTCGGGGGTTCTACAGAACCCAGCTGAAACCTGTTCAGTGGTTCCTCTGTATTGCAGGGTGCTGACGTTTTTCTCTGAGTCCACATTAAGGTACAAAGTTTGTGACAACCAGGCAGCTGTAAAAAGCTCCTTAAATCTTTCCCCAGAAAATATCAAGAAAGGACTAAAACGCAACAGGAGGTACAAGGTGTCAGTTTTTGGCTGTTTTACCCTTTTAATTGTTTTTACAAAATCAATTCTGATCAAAATAATTTGACTTTTTTAATATTGGAAAAGCCCAAGAAAAAAATAAAGTCATATATCCATCCATTTTCTTACACCATTGTCCCTAGTGGGATCGGAAGGTTTGTTATGTATATTTTCCTTTTTTTTTTAAATAATGTAAACAGCAATGTGAACAAAAAGCAGCCAAACCAACACCAACCCCATAGAATACCTTCATGATTATGAGCATCCTAGATTGTATTATTACATTAAAAGCGAGACATCTCTTCTGGACTTATGAGGCAACACACAATATGCATGCTTAATTTTGTATGATTAGGGAAGTGTACATAAGAAGTGTGTTGGCAGGGATGAGAGGCAGAAACCTGGGCAGCTGTACCGTCTCTGGCCGACAGTGAGAGAGGAGGCATGGAAATTAGGCCAAAAGAGTTTAAGTGCAAAACATTTTATTAATTAAGAAAGTTTATGGTTCACACCAGTGGTTTATGCAGACATTTTGGGGATGAAAGGAAGTGGAGAAAAAGATAATCTTGTGCTCCTAATTGAACTGTCACAGGTTTATGATTGCACCTTCTGCACAGTTTTCCAAATCTCACTGCCTCTGTCTGTAACCTCAAACAAGAAAATAAATACATTTGTCTTTCTCTATCTTCCATTGAAAAGCAGGTTGTCCAAATAAATCAGATAAGAACAATTTGCTGTATTAGTGAACAGCTTCGAAGTGAGCTGCCCGGTTGGGTCCATGGCTAACCCGGGGTAAAAACTCAAATTAAGGATCCACTTTAAGTTCAATTCTTAGAATTAATAAAACAAAAAACATCAGAGGTTGTTGTAAAGGTAGAACAGTAACTCACAACCAGCCTTCAAGCTGAAATTTTTGAGTACAATTTGATACTCAAACTTTCCTTAGTTTCCCTGTAAGGAGTAGCGGCGAGACCGTAGTAGCGACAAAAGCAGTGAGATCGTGAATTTATTGCAAAGTTTGGATATCGGAGCGACTAGTGGCATCCACTTCATAATTTATTTTTAGCTTAGTGGTTTCTGTTCTGTATATAAAGGATTACCATGCAGTGGTGTTTTGTTTTGAGCTGTAAAACGAAGAGGGGAAACCCGCAGCCGCAGTCTGGGTGTAGTAACTGTAGCCATTATGACAATGGCTAATCGATCATTCTTATTAGCAACTGACAAAGAGTATCAGAGAGAGTACGATGAGATCCTGCCAGTCTGAGAGGCAGCTGTAGCTGCAAGGAGTAGATCACTACAGGGTGAGGCAGAGCCACTCAACCTTTTCCCTATGGTCCAAAAGACTTTTTTTACTCCAAAACGCAGCCACAGTATGTCCAAAAGAAAAACATAAGTTCAATCATTTGCATATTGAGAGTCTACAGAGGCTGATAATCTCCTCAATCAGCTCCTTCATCACTGTGGAAACTTTTATGTCAAATCCACATGAATTAAATGACAGAAACTAATGTTCTCACTGCATCTTTGATTCATTTTGTCCAGCTGTAGACTTAGACTCTGTCCAATCAGAGTCAGGTGTTGTGTAGTTGGTACTTTTAATCAGATTTCAGTTAATTAAATCCAAGTCTATGGAACACAAAATGTCACTAAAATCACTGTCCTTCTAAAATCTTTCAGAAAATCATAAAAGTGCATCGCATTGTATTGTATTGTTTGCCAAATATTGTGATACATATCGTATTGAGATTAGAATATTGTATATCATGAGATTGTGTATCGTGAGATCATTTTATCGCTACACCCCTATGCAGCAAAAGTGTATATTATGAACTCACTAAAATGCTTGTGAAGCTTTTGACGCTAGTTGTATTAATATTAAGTTTTAACTTTTGCATATGAGGCTTAGGACGTAAATACACTGGTTTTGTTTGTTTGTTAGCTGGATGGTTAGGCTGCCCTTCACCAGGGTAGGGCTCTGTCTGACAGAGGACAGAGCCACTTTAAAGTGACCAACCTAATTCAATAGAGGTCCAGCTAACTTGTGCTATCAGTTTCACAATAAGTGAAACGGAGATCAGCTGAGTGAAATGAATGTGTCTCCAGTAATTGTAATATAAAGACAACTGGTTCTGGAAGAGTCATTCACTGGTTCATTAGTATTCTTGGCTACCATCACAACATGAACACTAAAGAACACTCCAACCAATTAGATTAAAGGATATTTAAAACCTTAAGTCAGGGGCTGGATAAAAAAAAATCTCCAAGGGTGTTTTACACCTGATAGATTTGGTTTGATTGGGGAACACAATTGCAACAGTTGTTCCATTTTCATCTTGTAAGGTTTATTTTTACACTCCACTGTTTCAAACACTACAAACCGTTTGAGTAACTTGTTCACCTCATCGACTGTGGTGGCAATGCACAAAAAACCAGTGGAGGAAATAATACAAAAACCTCTAAACACTAAGCGGTCTCCGGTCCAGTTGGTGCTCACATATACATTTTATCCGCACCAGACTTTACTTCTACTGAACCCAGACCAACGGTTTTAGGCACACCACATTTAGCTTTTTTGGTCCTTATCAGTGTTAGATGATACATTCACACCTCAGCAAACAAACCAGGCTTTCTAGACTAAACAGGACTGGTGTGAATGCAGCCTACAGTGAACATCCCCTGGGGTTCAGTTAAGTCATCATCAGCATGGAATCTGGTGAATCTGCCAAGATCAGACTGTCCCCTGAGAGACCATTAAGGAGACCAGAGAGAGAAGACTCCAGGTTACCATGACTATGGTAAAGGAGTTACAAGCTTCAGCAGCTAAGATGGAGAGACTCTGCAAACAACTGTTGGTATAATAAAGTCACTTCTTGTCTCTCTTGGTCTTTAAAATACTCCAACCAAGGCTGGACTAGAGTTTGCCAAAAGGCATAAGTGCAGAGACTCCTTGGTCAGTTCTTTGGACTGATGAGACCAAGTCAAGTCAGGTCTAGCTGTACTCAGCAACAAGGCAGTTCAAAGTGCTTTACATCACTTTTGATACACAGCTCTACATTCCAATATGACAAGGTGTGTATGAATGCACTTGATGTTGAGAAGATGTATAGAACAATATATGTGTGAATATGACATATCTTTCTCCAGCTCACTGAGAGAAACCTGGAATTATTGTTTCTAGAACTAAAGAGGAACGGTTAGGTAAGTTATGACTGCTAGAAACTGATGATCAGGCCTGACATCTGGGTGTGATGATGGACGTGGACCTCAACCTGAAGAGTCACATAAAGACCATTACAACCTTACCAACCTTACCTTCTATCTCCTGAAGAACATTTCCAGGATTAAAGTTCTAATGTATCAGCGAGATCTAGAGAAATTCATCAATGCATTTATCTTTAGTCACATTGATTACTGCAACAGAGTCTTCATAGGTCTGGCTAAGAAAAAAAAAAAAAAACTGATCCAGAACACTGCTGCTGCTGTTCTCACTAAAACCAGGCAGACAGAGCACATTACCCAGTTCTAAGGTTCTTACACTGACAGAATAGACTTTATAATACTTCTGTTACAACATAACAGAAATGCTTTGCACCAAAATGTGTTAAAGATCTACTGTTGTATCAGTCTCCCATCTCAGGTCTTCTGGTTCTGGTTCTGGGGATAAATAGGAGAACCAGAACCTATTATAGAGAAGCAGCATTCAAGTTCTATGCACCGCAAACTCCATCACCTTCCTGTTTCTTCCTGACTGGATGTGGTATCTTGGGTGGGTTTTGATTAGCTGAATTCAGGACGTATTCGACTCTAGAATGCTTTGATCTGTGAACGTCAATTATTGTAGCTGATACCGCTGCTCCCAAAACAGGCTACGGGATGTGCCATGAAGCTTTGTTTTACAGAAGGAGATTGAATGTAACTCGTTCACATTTCTGCCAGTCCCCCACCACTGCATGATTCACACTCTGTTCACCACAGAGCTTAAATTCATAGCTCTGCATCACACACACAATTGTATATTCTGGTAGATTAAGGGTGTTCCTCCACATCCTGTTTTTCTTGTGTGTGTGTGTGTGTGTGTGTGTGCGTGTGTGCGAGAGTGTGTGAGTGGGTGTGAGAAACCACAGGCAGTATCATCAGTAACATGAATTCCATTCTAGCAGTTTTATCTGATATCTCCATAGTTTTTCACAAATGAGCTCTTTTTCTTAAAAGCACCAGCATGGTCATATCTTCCATCAGTACCAACGTTTCATATCTTTTGCCGTCATGATATTCTTAGAGAAACATTCTGCAAACAAAAAGCCTGAATTCAGCAAAATCCCCCACAAACAGACGGACAGCGAACAGCTTTGTGTGTAAACTGCACTACAAACCGTCCCCTAGTGCCACTAATTCATCTGAAAATGTATCAAAATGTCAGAAAAGATTTGACATTAAGTCTGAATCACTGTGTGAATAAAGCTTTGGTGAGTCTGTGTTAGTTTAGTTTATGTAGTAATTAAACATTCCTTATTTTATCACACATTACTGTACTTTGTTAAGGTTTGTCACATAAATTCTCAGTAAAAATAATAAAACAAAATTGTGGTTGTAACATGACGATGTGGAGACCTCCAGGAAAATCAATATTTGTGCATTGGAGAATATTTCTATAAATAATGTTAAACTAAGGCATGTACAAGATGAGTCTGTAAGGCCCTGAGATCATTTTACAACATTGTTTTTATTTTGTAGATGATTATGAATGCACTCCTGGCCTGACAGACATTTAGAACAGTGATGGCTCTCCAATATATTATTACATGCACAGTACCTGTTTTCTGGGCTATCTGTTTCTGCAGACTTCTGGGCACAGCATATCTTAGCCGAGTCCTTTCTGACCATGCAATGCAATCACATGACCTGTGAAAGACATACACTTACAAATAAGTCTATAAGTTTGGGTTCAATCATAGAATTCTGGCGGCTCCTCTCCTCAGATCTCGACTCAGCTGTGAGGAGGTTGAAACTGTTTTCTTAGAAATAAACATTAATTTCTGCAAAGAGTGCCTGCTGAGAAAAAATGTGCACAGTTACCATAAAAAGACCACAAATGCACCACAATGTCAGACTCACAACGAGGTCCATTTTTTTCAGCAGCTAATAATCAGATCACATTTTCTGAAAACTGAATGTGGTTTTAAAGCAATCACTTGTTTTTCAGCCAAATTCACCAATTATGTGTTTACAGCGCTAGAATCTAAAATCAAACCAGACTGTATGTGCAGAGCTCAGTTTTTTTTTGGCTTGTGTTTTCAGTCTGAGATGAGATGATCGACTCGATTGTTTAATGCAGTTTGCTGCACAGCGGACTACCGCTGCAGATGAACTCCGCTTTTTATCTTGAAAAGCACAAACCTAAGTTGTCTGTGTAACTGTTGTTGTGAGTAATAGACTTTTTGATTGTAGACAGATGGATTGTTAACCCTATGGTCCAAAACAGACCCAATATTGGCTCCTGCAGCACTTCTGCTAACAAGATCAATCGAAGCACGTGCTATACAATAATCAATATTTTCAAAATGACAACAAAATTTTCTACCTCAGCAACACCCAGCTCAAACACTAAGCGTTTAAAAAAAAAAAAAAAAAAAACACATAATAAGGCGCTAATTTGATGCTAACTCACACCTGCTGTCCACACAAACTACCAATCAGATTAAAACCCAGACTCTGCTGTTTCCAGCAATTCCAGAATCACCATGCTATGTGCAAAACTCACTGAACCAGCAGCCAAAGAAGACCAAAAAAAAAAAAAAAAAAAAGCTAATTCTGTAGCTAGTTTTATGAAGCTAAAAACATAAATTCAGTCCAACCTTTGCTGTTTCGTGGTCATAATTCCATGTTAAAGTAAATATTTCTTAGTCAATTTTTCAAATGCGTTTTAACTCGTTTGTGATTGGTGAATGATGTTGCTAAGAGATTTTGTAATCCCACTGATTCTATTGGCTGTTAGATGTGTCAATCATCCAAATCAACCAATGGGCTGCAGAAAATCTGCCTAGGTTTGGTTTTCTGACTCGATGCCCAAGGCTTTTATAACCAGAGCGCTCAGGGCTGTTCTTTTTAGTAGTAATCAGTGATGTTATAGTTTGAAAAAGTAACTTTAATCGGATTACTGATTACTCTTTGAAAAAGTAACTCAGTTAGATTACTGACTACAGCGCTCCTCCTGCGGCTCCACAATTCAGATGTACAGATTTGTGACACTTATCTTAATATTAATGATTATCATGGCGTTTAGTTGCACAACTTTAAGGACTCCTTCATCGGTGGCTGTTTTCACGTTTATTGCGCTGTTCATATCAGTCTCGATGTTTGCAGTTTTTTTGGAGCGCAACACGAAGCTCAACGTCAGTTACAGCAAATATATTAACTTGACATTGGGCCCAGAACGCCGGTCTCAGTCAGGCTGCAGGTTTCCTCCATTCCTCCTGCTGAACTCTGTCAGTTGTGACCAGGCCTTTTTGAATACAGCACTTATTTTTATCAGACTGAGGTCTGGACTTAGACTAGGCCACTCCAGAACCCCCCGTTCCCCTCCCTCAGTCTCTTCATATCTTCTCTGTTTAGCTTCAGCTGGATGCTTTGAGTAGCTTTATGTGGCATCATACTGACATCTGCTGGACAAAAGTGTCCTGCCTCATGCTAAGGCCTGAGGTTTTAGTTCTCCTGAGTTTCTCTGTCTGCTGCTGGAGGACAAACTGACTCATTTTCCTCAATTTGCTACGTTCTTCTTTTACTATTCTAAAATTTGCATTAAATATTTAGCGTGCTCAGTAAGTGTTTAAGTTAGAACTAAATGTTTATTTTCTGAACTTAATATTTAGCTTTCTAGCCAAATATTTGACTTCAAACTAAATATTTAGCTTGTTCACTAGTAATTAGTTTGGAGCTAAATATTTTGTCAATATACTAACTATAAATATTTAGTCAGTAAACTATTTATCTTGCTAACTAAATATTAAGGTTGGAGATAAATATTTAGTTTTGAATATGTAACTTGTAGTTAATTAACTACACATTTTGTCTTGTTAACTAAAGGTTTCTGGGGATACAATATTTCTTATCTTGTCACTTATATTGGCATGTCTGAAAACATATTTCATAAAGAGAAACTAATAAGACAATATTTCAAAGTTACGTCATGTTAATGGTATAAATGATGTGTTGCTCTTAGCCTATTTTAGCTTATCAGACCGTCATTTTTAAAATCACAAAAACAAATAAATATATTTGTGTTTGTGATTTTATAAGTTGTCAAGTTCACAAAACCAGTTAATTCCAGATTTAACAAGGGCTCTATTACTTATTACACCAATTCTAATAGTTTTGTGCTCGATTGTTTGATTGTTTGGAAACATTGTTTGAAAATCAGGTTTTATGCCAGTTTTTTACTAATGACGGTGTTATTCAGCAAAACTATATAAATGCAGCTTTGCCAATGGAAAATTAACAACATTCAGTAAATTCATTGTATACAGTTTAACAAAGGACATAGGAAAGATAACGTGTAACAACATTGCAAACCGGATTCATTTTGGTTCAGTGTAAAGCAATCTCCTCCAACTACATTTAGAAAATGAGGCTTCAGAACATTTTGCTAGGTGACACAGAACTCTATTTTAATATGTAACAACATGTAAAAACAAAACACAATAAGAAGGTGAAAGTCATAATGATGCTAAATGTTGCAACTAAGCAGCTTAAACAAAGAGGTTTAACGCACATCAGCAGTTTGTACACAGTACTAGCGGTACTAGCCTTCTCACCTCAATACAGGTGCTTCAGCAACTCAAGTCAAATAAACTTAACTGAACCAAAGCCACAGCTTTAACACAAGGTGTGTGTTTACAAGAACGTAAACATTAGTTTTGCACTGGAGAAGTACAAAAGCACAGACAGCAAAATAATCGCTATCATTTGGGAGATTCCTATGCCATGGTTCCACATGAAAATGGTACAGCATCCACTTTGTGAAGCAAGACGTTCGGCGGCATCCTGATAGGTTCCCTTCTGCCTCGCTCACACTGGAGAGTCTGCAGATCAAAGCACAGATATTATCCAGACGTCTCCATAGGAACACTGCCTTTTTCATGGAAGCAGATTTCTTTGTTATGCTTTTGTTTTGTTGGGTTTTATTTCAGTACTTTACAGTTTTCATTGTTCCACTTTGGCTTGAAGTGTTTCAGTAGAGATGCCCTAAGGAACTGGCTAATGAACAGAGTCAGTTTTCATATTTTAATTTGCAATCTCACTTCTGTAGTTTGATGTGTTATGTGTCAGATGAAATCATTTTTAGTCAGGTTTAGTTCTCTGAAAGAGAGCCACATAAATAAACTTATATGTAGATGGTAGAAAAATCTTTTGATTGATGTGTACAGTATTTCGAATTGGTTAAAAAGTGTTCAGAAAGAACATAAAATTTAAAAAACAATGAAAACACAAAACAAAATCAGAAATTTTGCAAAGTCTGAGATTGTCCATAATTTATTTCTTTATTTAATTATTATTTTGTTTTTGGGGTTGCATTTATGCCTCTGCTTTAGGAGTTGAGTTGGTAAGCTAAGTTTGGACACCAGCAAAGCAGAATAAACACATTTCACAACTAAATGTGCAGTAATAAAATAAAAAACACGGTTCAGTATCTGTGGATATTTCCAGGGAACATAACTCTGAATTATTTGTAGCGCATATCTGAAATATGTATAAAAAGTGTAGCTTAGAAAGCTGAAATACGTTTCAGTCTAGCACAGTGATACTAGATACTAGACTTATTATTAGCTGGTGTTGGCAAAGCAGCCAATTCAAGATGGCTGCTGAGTTTTCTTGATGCTAATTGGCTGAACTGTCAGTCATAGCAGAAATAATGAAGATTCTATTTCAGCTGCTGCTGTTGCGCTAAGATGCTTCCCCACAGTGCTTATTAATGCATATTCATGTGTATTTTATGTTGAACTAGGAAGTTGTAAACATTTTCTGACAGAGTTTCAGCTGCAGTTGTTTTTGGACGGTTGTGCTGTAAATGAAGACGTTCTGAACAGGTGAGAAAACTCTCCATGCTCCTACCTGCAAAGTGATGATTATGATGAGGACACAGATGATGGCTATCACAAGAACTACCACAGTAACGCTGACTGCTGGTTTTGTCTCATTACTCTCCTCTTCGTCCCTCTCCTCCTCCTCACTCTGCTGTCTCTGGGGCCCCCGGACAGGGCAGGGGGAATCCTCTGTGGGTGAAACAACAAGGTGAAGGGCTGAAGGGAAGCCTTTCAGTCAGCAGGTGAAGCTGACTCTGAGGTGACCTACCCAGGACATGAAGGAGTGTGCCGTTGCCTGTGAGCTGCTGGTAGGGTGGTGGGTAGAAGACCTGGATGGCGCAGCGATAGATATCTGTGTGTGTGGCTTTCAGTCCGGATAGTGTCACCACCAAAGCGCCATCTTTCATCTGAACCGCACACTGTCCCTGAAACAGACATTAAACAAGGATTCACCAAACCTTCCTGCACTTTCACATGTTTATTCTGCCCAAAGTCTGATTTTTAACAACATTTTGGTTTAACTTTTTTCATGATTGCTTTTATCCAACTGATTTTGCTCAGGGCAAACTTCCAGCTGCTGCATGTAGTACGTGAGTCTGAATCTGTTCCCTCTTGGTACACTTCAGTCTTAGGGTCAAGTTATTTTTACAATAGGATCATTTCAGTTTGTTCAACATAAAACATCATGCAGCACATTGATCGAGCCTTCTTTCATTCTAAAATGCTTCACTTCTTCATTGACAGCAGCATCAGATCATGAAGCTCAACATTCACACCAAACAGTAAGAGCCTGAGTAACAGCGCCCTCTATCAGCAGCCTTACGTCTCCGTCTTTCTCCTGCTGCATCTGCATATTCTTTGAGATGTTGAGGGTGGAGGAGCAGATTTTCTGGTTGCCATGGAGACCTCTAAGCAGAGCCACCTGCAGGTCTTCCAGGTTGGAGACGAGATTCTCCAGACGCTGGGCGGGTCGGAGGTGGGAGGCGGCGGTTCTGGAGTGGATGATGCAGTGGATCTGTGCTGTTCCGTTGGTGCTCACTACTCTGTAGGGCTGCGTCACCTTCACAGCTGACGCAAAGAAAAGGTAAAAACGAAATGAAGTAACAATATTTTGGGTTGTTCACCTGTAGTCTTACAGGTGAACAACTGTAAGAGTCGTATTTCACCTGCAGGTTCTCAGCACAGCTCTGCTTTATTCCAAACTAACACAAAATCCTCCAAATCACCTCCAAACACATTTGAAACTTCAGTTTGACACGATGGTTTTCATTCCTAATGACTCAGAAGTAGCAAAAACAATAGATACATTCTTGAATACAGAAGGACTTTAATTTAAAAGAAAAGGAGAAAACTATCAGTGAAGAAGGAAACCAGATGATCAAAACACATCAACTGCTTCAAAGTTCAGTTTGGTTCCAAGACAATGCAGCAGAGAAATACTGAAATAGTTTGACATGAAACTTTAAAGGAAATAAACCCGTTTTGATTAACTGTGTTGGGTGACTAATTACTTTCATAAACCTCACAGCAAGTCTCAGGTTTAGAGACACAGACGGATAGTTTCTTTTTAGTCCAAGTCTGTGGGAAAAGCTAGTCAAATTATATTCATAGAGGTCACATATGAACAAGATATAAGTCTGATGAAACTCAAAAAATATACTGATTACATTCTAGCTTTTCTCATAACTGAACTATTCATATTTATCAGCATTGAACAGTTCTGCAGTGATACACTGTAATCTAATACAGAGAAATGAATTTTCAGTATTTCTGCTTCACCTGAATCTCAGAATTATTCTGGCTGATATCAATCAGGTTAAATTCATCAACCAGCGACAAACCAGTGAGTGTAATCTTTATCTCACCATCTGAACACAATGAGCTGTTCTTAATACTAATACTTAGACTTCAATTTCTTAATTAGTAATAGCAGAATTATTAATAACTCTGTCTTCAATACTTTGCTAACCTTCAGATTGCCTGTCTGAACCATAGTTCATCAAACTTGCATATTGTTTTTTTTTTTAAACTAATTTTCTTTATTTATGAAGTTTTAAAGAAATAAACATTGTGTGCTGTATTGAAATACAGTCATCCAAAAGAAGAGTATCCATCACAATCATTTGATTGTGTTAGCAGATGATGTCTCATTAGAAATCATCTAATTTCTATTACTTGTATTTCTATAACTTATACTTCATATTAAGTCATTTTTTTCTCTCCACTTTTTCCTGAGTTTAACTAAAAGGTCTCATTGGTTTTCTCACTGTTTTTGTTTATGTTTTAAATGGATCTGCATTAACCTCGACATTAGCAACATATTCAAAATTAGAATATGTTATATACCAGAATAGTGTTAATAAAAGTTACATATATTCTCCTTTTGAAAATATTGTTATAATATATAATCTGGTAAAGGTTTAATATTAGTTACAGTAGAATTACTGCAGATATTGTTTTAGCTGTTTCTTTCCAGATCTGGACAAATCTCCTCCCTGTACAGAAACATTTAAATATTAAAGTGTTTTCTCAATCTGTCATTCTATCGGTTAAAACTGGGTTATACTCACAGCTCCACACAGGCACACTGATGGTGAGCACTGCCAACACACTCCATCCCATCATACTATGAGTCAGGAACATCCTACAGGGTTTCACAAAACGTCGCAGAAATGTTGAATAAGAGAAGCGTGGTGGGCCCACTCCCTGGCTAACCTGACGACCAAATTTCATGAAAATACATCTAAACCAGATGAACTCACCTTTATAGTCTTTCTCAGCTGTCATGGAAACTGTGTGGCAGCACAGGAAATGACGACAGCGATTTGCCAGTAAAGTCAAACAACGTTTAGTAGCTGTGGTTCTACAGGAACGCAGGGACAAGATTCTGTGATTTTCAAGAAGCGGTTAGTGTCAGCAGACAATCAGATTTTTTGAAAAATAGGCAGTTTAAATAAGCTCTGAAAATACAACAAGATAAAGATGGGAAAATATAGAGTTGAATATAACATCTCTCAAAGTGCAAACATAACAAGTGTTCCACCAGACTGTCTTCTGTTTGTGCGGGAAACATGCAAATCAAGATGAGTGTGAAACTTATATTCAGCACTTCTGCAGCATAACCTCTGATCGTCTCCTGCACACTCTGCACGGCTCACACGCATCATTTGCTGCTTCTTTAATCCCTGGTCAGGTTTTAAGTTTGCAACTTCCTACAAGTTGTAAACATAAAACTCAAAGTTTGTGACACACATTTTGAACCAAATTCACAACTTTTGAGAATTTGGTTCAAAATGTGGTTGGTTGAGTGGAAACCAATGAACACAAGTCACATGATCATGCGGAAACTTTTACCGGCTGAATACTTAGAAATTTTGTGGCTTCTGAATTTTCCTTAAGCAAAAGGCAAAAAAAAAAAAAAAAAAAAAAACAAGTTAAAACAAGCTGTTTTCCTGTTTTCAGCACCAATATGTTTTCAATACTTAAAGTTCTGTCTAAATATGGGTCTTCTTATGTAAATTTTTGATTTTATATTCGGTTTTCTCAGTAGCTTTTGCAGCCAATAGTTCCAACAGTTAGAGTTTTGAAGCCATTCTTATCTGCTTGCTAGAGATGAATACTTTGTATTAAAATTACACAAAAACTTAAAATGCAACTTGAAATTTCAAAGACATATTGGACAGAGAGCTGTTGTTTCACTGAGATCTTGTGTTTTCTGAAGATGAGCTCCTTGAATAACTGTTCTACTTAACAACAGGAAAAACAAAAAACATTGTAATATCTGCAGGAAAATTGGGACACATTTTATAGCAGAACATCATTTGACAGAACAAAAAATCTCGTTTGATTCCAGCAGATATGTGCATATTACTTGTTTTTTTAACAACATCTGGTTCGAGTTTGACAACAGAGATATAAGAAACATATTAATTAAGAAAAATATTGACATCTTCAGCATTTATCTTGCCAATTCTCAACAGATGTCATCTCTAAGCAACTCACAGGACTAACAGGACCGATTCATGTCCTGAAACATAGAACTGAATCAGTTTGATACAATTCAAATTAATAAACATATAATTAAATAATTCGTTCTTATTCGGTTTATGATCACAGTTGGTAAAATGTTATTTATGTGTTGATGCAAAGTCAATTGCATTGGGTAACTTAGCTGCAATTCCTTCTCTTAAGCAAGCATGTGGCGACAGTGGAGAGAACCAACTCAACAGGAAGACCTTCTATACTAAAAGAAGAATTCTGAGACTTAACAACAACAGCAGCTGTGTTACTGGCCACATCTAACAGAAGACGTGGTAAAACACAAGCAAGTACAATCTGCAGAAGTTATTGGCAACAATCGTTTCTGCCTGACTGGTTTCTTTCTGGAAGGTGACATTGTTAAACAGAAACTCCAGTCAGGAGGTAGCTTCTAAAGAGACATAGACACCGAGAGAAGATAGAGCTAATGTCAGCAATATCTGCAGATAGAGCATAAATGGTGAGCAGCAGGAGAATGTAACTGTGTAAGTAAACTTCCTGTAGCAGGCTCGGCTCAGTACAACCTAACAGTCATCTGGTCATCTTCCTAAAACAATGACCAAAGTCATTTTCTGCCAGAAGTAATTTTAGCTAAATAAATAAATAAATAATCTCCACTTCTTTCTTTCCAAAAGACATTTTGGGCAAAAAAAAAAAAAAAAAAAAATCACTTTTGGCAAAAAATGACCATCCATCCATCTTCTATACACCCTTTATCACTAATGGGGTCGGGAGGGTTGCTGGTGCCAATCCCCAGCTAACGTTCCGGGCGAGAGGCGGGTTCACCCTGGACAGGTTGCCAGTCTGTCGCAGGCAAAAAAAGACTTTGGCCATTATTGTAGGAAGGTGAGATGTAGATATGTAGAATCTTTACACACTGAAGTTATGAGTTGAAGTTATTTATTGCTGTTTATTTCCTGTTGCTTTTCCTCCTTAATGAGGTTGTTCACATGGTGCTGCATCCAAACATAAACATGGAAAGTTGAGTAAAAAGAAAGAAAATGTAGTAGGAAAATGTGTAGAAGCAACAGAAACCCAAAGAGGGAGGGAATCAAGAGTCCCACAAAACAAAAAAAGAAATCTCAAGTTTGTCCTATGTTTTAGCATTAGGGTGAGGTGGATTTTTGTTTGTATCAAAATTTGTGCATTTCACAAAACTGCAATGGACTTTTTTGCATCACACAAGTTGTGTGATCAACAACCACATGTTACTACTGGCAAAAACACGAAGAAGACGACAGGAAGTGCTAGGAGGATGATGGCACATCATGTTTTTAATAACATATCAAGTGAATATCATGTTTGAGTTTAACTGTACTTCTTATTTAATTGAAACATTGCAACTGCAAAATTTTGTTTTTTCAACATTAGTGGAATATCAGTTACACGTTTGTAATGGAAATGCAGCTATCATCACATTCTGCTAATCCTCTTCTGGACCCTAAGTCGTCTTTTCAGATGGTATTTCTATGGAAAGTCAAATTTCCACAGTCAGAGATGATTTGAGATGCTAAGCTGTTGATGGTTCATTATGTTTTATTAGAGCACCTATCAGGAAAGCTGACGAGCTATATGGAAATGCTGATTTAATTATGCAGCAGGATGTGGCACCTGCCTACACTGACAAACACAACAACACCTGCTCTAATCACCAGGGTGTTACACGGCTGGATTCCCCTCCCTGATCTGACCCCAACCCCACAGACCATCTGTGGGCAGATGTCCAGAGGAAGATGTGACACCAAAGCCAACGTTCCAGGTTTCCTTAAAACCTCAGCTGGGTGATCACCTGCATGCTGCCCAGCACTGATGCAGCACTGATGCAGCACTGATGCAACACTGATGCAGCACTGATGCAGCACTGATGCAGCACTGATGCAGCACTGATGCAGCACTGATGCAGCACTGATGCAGCACTGATGCAGCACTGATGCAGCACTGATGCAGCACTGATGCAGCACTGATGCAGTGCTGACTAAGCCCTGAGTGCATACTGTGCATACTGCATGATACATGGAACGTTCAGTAGGCCAACATTTCTGTCTTGATATTTTTTTGTTTGAATTTGGAGTTTTTGGTTCACTGTAAACAATGATGTTTTTGTTTTTGTTTGAGTAGAAATGATTCTGGTTTTTAAAAAACATCTACCCTTGCTGATGGAGTACAGCTAAACTGTAACCGCTGGTGTCTAGTGGAAACACTGTTCCAGTGTTTGGGTTGTTTATTTGCAGTACAGGCGTTAGGTTGTGAAATGTAGAAAATCTTCCATGTCTTCTGATTTATAGGATTGTTCCAGATCCAATACAGTTTACAATTTATTTGTGGATCTTTCTTCTCACCTTCCTGGGGAAACGCTGCCTCAGAGTTTTGGGATAATTCGTATCTTTAATGTTTTAATAGCACTGCAAGTTAACAAACATGCACTGAAGATCAGGATATGCTTTAGATATACTATTTCTGATTTAGCACTTTTACATATTTGACTCAAAACTGAACAGACTTCGTCTTAAAACATATCTTGTAATTCAGTAAATTAAGGCCTGATTGCCATGAATTCTAACAAGGTCGACCAGCTGTGAATATGATTTGTGATCCCAACTTTCTCCCAAGAGTTTTATCAGTTGTTCTCCAATTTAGTCACCCTCTTGTTGCAAGCTGTAAAGTTGGCTAATTGCATTTTATATAGTTATGCAACTTCACATTTTAAAGATAAAAAAACACATTTGGGTTTATCTTTGGTCTGTACAAAATGAGTTTTTTGTACCAGTGATTCTGGTCATAATTACATTTTGGCCCATAGAATTACATTTAACATGCTTGTGCTGTGTACAAAATTCTCCATCAACTTGCATCACCTCCTTATGTAACATTTTCAAACTAAAGGAGAACGGTGGCTCCCCAGCAGAGCCACAACCAGAGGATCCTGTGAGGTGCCCTTCAGCCGCAGTGCTACTAGACAGATGAACTATATTAGAAAAAGTGAATATGCTTGCGGTGCCATTTGTAAAGATATGTTGAATAAAATCAAGGACAAAAAATGTAGGTTAGGGGTTCACTTTTCTAAGTTGTATTTTCGCCAATGTTATTTATTAATTTATACATTATACATTATACATTTATCACAGTTGTGAAGTAAATATTTAATTCAACAAAATATCTAAATATATAGTTTGGTGCCAGTTAGTTTAATAAATGGCGCCAATGGTGCCAGACTTTGACATAAATGTCTTGGTTTCATTTTGTTTGAGAACATGCTTTTCTTTTACAGTCATAAAAAGTGCCATAGTTTGTGTCTCTCTATATGGGATTGTTCCGTGTTTAAAAAAATGGCTTCACCAGGAAGAAATAAATTAACCCTCAACATTGTACTTTTTGCAATGTTTTTAAATGAATCTCTTTACATCAAACAAGAATAATAGATAGTAGTGGGTATTTTTTTGATACCTACTAGTACAAAATAGAAGCCTAGAGATGAATTGCATCTCTTGATGCTTGAGATTAACATTACCTATTTACATCTGAAGCACTTTATATGATTACACTTCTGATATGAGTTTAAATCCACTTTTCTTTAATTCAGGCAGATGTTGCTAAATTCATCTTTTCTTGAGGTTTCCTTAACTTTAAGCTACAATCATCAAAATTAACAGTATCACTCTATTTGTATTAAATCTACTGGAAATAAACTTTTTTCAAATGAGTTTTTCCAATAAATAAACTTTTAAATGATTTCTTAATTTATTGAGATAAACCTCAATATCCTCGTCTGGATTTCTATAATTTAATTTCATAATGTGGCAACAATTACTAACCAGTTCAAATGAATCCCATCAAACATCACGGTCAGAATTGTGTCAGATGGTTGTTGACTAATGTAATTGTGCATATTTGTCATTTTTCTGATTAATCTTTTATTCAAACCTGTGATTGTAGTTTATCTTACCGTAGTTTAGTTGGAGTTCACATCATCAGCTTGCTTTGCTCTCTGTGGAAGGAGTGAGGCTGTCTGAGAAGGAGCATCCTGATTAAATAAAGATGAAATAAAAAAATTGATTTATTAAGCACTTTTCACATTGATATTGGATGACTCATTCACAGGATAGACAACATCTTTTTTTCTTTCAGGAATAAAGTAGTATCATAATCATGTGCTCTCTATGACTGGTTCAGTGGTACATAAAGGGTTAACAGCTATACAGAAAATGAATTTCCTTTTTTGGGTAATGTCAAAAGCTATGACTAATCTTCCTTCATGTTTAGTCAAATCACATCCCATGTACTTTAGAAATGTCTCAGGCGCATTCGGTTTACTAAGAAATAGAGATAGGAAATTTGAATCTATGATAAAAGGGCTGATTCTGCTGCCATTACAGAAAATACAATGTCTGCAACTTCTGCAAGAGCCTGAATGACATCTTCATCAACATGAGCAGTACTGCTAACTAAATGTAGTTCCACAATAGTTTCATACTCTGACTTTTGAAGGTAGGTCCATGAGAAACCATCGTTTCCCTTTTTAGACCAGTTTTTCGTGCTTTTACTGCATCTGGATTGTTGCCGTTTGTCAGTTGGTGTTTATTTCTCAGCAATCATTTTGAAGTGATTTTCTATTTTGTATTTCTACCAGAGTTCTCCTTCCTGTTGTAATAGATTATTTCAATTGTGTTTATTACTATTTTTAGAAAAGCATGCAAAGTAAAGAGGGCCAGACTTCCCTCTCCATAGCCACCTGTTCCAGCTCCTCTTGGGGAATCTCAAAATGTTCCCTGGCCAGCTGAGAAACATAGTCTCAACATAGTCCCTCCAGCGTGTCCTGGGTCTTCCCCGGGGCCTCCTCCTGGTGGGACGTGCCCAGAACAGCTCACCAGGGACGCGTCCAGGAAGAATCCTAACCAGATTCCCGAGCCACCTCAACTGGCTCCTCTCGACATGAAGGAGCAGTGGCTCTACTCTGAGTCCCTTCCATATGACTGACCTTCTCACCCTATCTCTAAGTAAGAGCCCAGACACCCTACGGAGAAAACTCCTTTCAGATGCTTTTATCCGTGACCTCGTTCTTTTGTTCATGACCATAGATGAGGGTAGCAACTTAGATCGACTGGTAAATCGAGAGCTTCGCCTTCTGAACCAGCTCTCTCTTCACCACAACAGACCAGTACAGCGCCGCTTCACTGCAGACGCTGCGTCAATCCATCTGTCGATCTCCCGCTCCATGTTTCCTTCATTCATGAACAAGATCCCAAAATATTTAAACTCCTACACTTGGAGCAGGACATCCTCCTCGGCCCGGAGAAGGCACTCTACCCTTTTCCTGCTCAAGACCATGGTTGTGCAAACTCCCAAGCACCCTGCAGGACCCTGCTGAGGATTTGTTATAGAAAAATTACAGTAAGGTCACATCTGCTAGTCATGTTATATGAATGATTGTGAACTCTCACCAAACGAACTGTTTGGGTTACATGTAGAAGGTTGGAAGTGTTTTTCTACAGCTGCATTAGAACCAGGCTGTCTCACCCCTTGTTAATTCTTTATCCTTGTTAAAAAAAAAAAAAAAACTAAAAAAAAACTCATGTGTTGTGTCTGCCTGGCAGAGCTTTTCATCCAGACTTGCTTCATTATTGATTTTCCTACAAGCTCTCTGTATTGTGCTCATATGAATAAACCTGATTGAGTGATTTTACCTGAACAGTGCTTAGAAATAGTATTTTGTCCACAACAGGGTGTAGAGCTGGTCCAGTGTTCCACGACCAGGATGAAAACCACACTGCTCTTCCTGAATCCGAGGTTCAACCATTTGACAGATAATTCTCTCCAGGACCCCTGAATAGTAGGATGGCTAAAGAGTGTGACCCATCTATAATTGGAGCACCCTCTGCTCTCCCCCTTTTTGAATAGGAGGACCACCACCTCACTCTGCCAATCCAGAGGAACTGTCCCCAAAAGGATGCTTGTTCCTCTGTTGGAACAAGCATCAACCAACTCTACACCATCAAAAGCCTTAAGGAGCTCCGGGATAATCTCATCCACCCCGGGGCCTTGCCACCAAGTAGCTCTTTAACCACATTGGTTTCCTCGTTCCCAGAGATTGGAGAGCCCAACCCAGAGTGCCCAGGCTCCACTTCCTCAATGGAAGGCTTTTTGGTGGGATTGAGGAGATCCTCAAAGTATCCTGCCTACTGGCCCACAACATCCTGAGTCGAGGTCAGCAGCACACCATCCCCACTATAAACAGGGTTGGTGCTGTATTACTTCCCCCTCCTGAGATACTTGATGGTGGACCAGAATCTACTTGAAGCCGTGCAGAAGTCTTTCTCCATGACCTCTCTGAACTCCTCATTTGTCCGAGTTTTTGCCTCAGTAACCACCCGAGCAGTATGCTGCTTGGTCTGCCGGTGCCCATCAGGTGCTTCTGGGGTCCAACAGCCCAAAAGGTCACAGTAGGATTCATTCTTTATCCTGACAGAATTCCTCATCGAAGGTGTTCATAAACAGGTTTGAGGTCTTGATAAAGTCCAGTTAGAACAACACCACAGTAGTATATTTTGGTGTGTATTTGGGTCTTTATGTGTAACATTCACTGTTTAAATAAATAAGTAATCAAATTATAATTTTTTTTTTCTCACAGTAGAATTTTTCATGCTGGCAAAAAAAAAAAAATGTTTTGAGTAGATTATCAAAAGCCCCAAATGTTGCCATTCATGCCATGACGAGACCAAGAAATGACTGGCTGGGCATGAAAGTGTGTAAAAGGTTCAAACTAATTCCCTGATCATGTTGTGTGAAATAAAAAATAAAAAAATGTTTTGATTTGCTTTGTTTCTTCCACCTGGTTGTAAGGTCCCATGCTTACTCACCAAACCATGATAACATCAGGAGCATATGAGATTCTGAGATTCCTGGGTTCATTGCAGCACTGAAACCAGCTCCACATACAGATACTGTGAATATCTGATCACATTCTGCTGCGGCATAGTAAACCACCATGAAACAATGACAGCAGCAGAAACATGCCACCGTTTCCAGGCTGACTGCCGACCGCGCCACTGACTGTAACTTCAGTCAGCTCTGTGAAAACAGGGCTTAACCCCCACACCCAGAGTTTCCAGGCAAAACACACGAGTGACGTCTGCAGTGCAGCAAATGTCTCAACATCAGCACTTTCACAGACATCGCTCACAGAATTAGCTGTTTTCCGCTCTCTGCACAATATTGTTGCCGTAGAACTGAAAGGAATGCATGCAAGATGAAATTACAAAAATGATTGTTTCACACCAGAGGAATCGATGATTATGACTGAGTGTTTCTTTTGAAGAACGGGAGGAAATAGAGACGTGAAAAAAGAACAGAAAAAGTGACTTAAAAGCCAGTTCAGTTTTAATGTTAATTTATAAAATTGTTATTTCTTTTATTTGTGTCTTTATGACAGAGAAGTCATCAAGGGCACTTTTAAGTTAGTCCACTACTTAAACGTGAGAAATGTGAGACTATATTGAACAGGTGATCAATTTTTATTATGGATTTTTTTTTTTTCAATTAAATGTCTGATGCCTGTAATAACAGAAATAAAACGGTCATATCTGAGTTGCTCTTGGAAGTTGGTGTATACGAATGAGTGTTAGAGTGTTAGATGAGAATATGATGTGATATCGCACATCACATCTTGTGACTTCTGAATTAAGCTGAATAAAATTCATATCTTAATGACTTTGTGATATTGATAAACAAATTGGTAGAATTTCATAAACAAACGGCTGATTTACATCCTTCTAAATAAGCTCCTTCTCAAAGATCTTAAGCTCCACTGCTGTAGGTTGAAACTTCAAAGTTATCAAAGAATTTTTCTGCAAGACACTACAGCACTCAATCAGAGCTCTGGATTACAAAATCTACAAAGCCATGAATTAATTTTCTTTAGTTGCAATTACATTGAGTCAAAAATCTTACTTTCTTGGTAGCAAAACATCAATATTTGATTTTTAATAAATTCTATGAATTCTGGCTCCTGTTTTCTTTTTTATGTATAGATTATATAAATAAAGTTGTTATTCACATTAATGACTTTATTTATCTTGCAAATGAATCAATCATCTAAACATCTGCTCCTTCTACAGCACAAGAACTTCAGACTGAGCTGCAGTCAAAGAAAAGATCTTTAAATGCTCTGAATTTAGTTCTTAATACTTGGTAAACTTTTGACAATCTAGAAATATTTCAGTCTGATGATTGAAACTGTGACCTCCTTAAAATTTGACATATGGAATGATGAAAAGCTTTCATTTAATATAATACAGATATTTTGTGAGAAATTACTTTAAGAATCTTAAAATCAGAATTGGTTTTTATTCTATTAACAAACCTTATGGAAGTGTTTACATTTCTGTTGTTTGTTTTTTTCACCTTTTGAAAAACCTGCAGTTCTTTAAAAAATATATAAATAAATACCAAAAGATAAAACACAAGATTAGCAAGTCAGAGGTTTGAAAGTCATATTGTTTGTCACTTTGGATATTCTGAGTTTTACATTCTGGCAGATTTGAGGAGTTCAGATGCACAACAGGAAAATCATTATCATGTTTTTTTTGTTTGTTTGTTTTTTTTTTATGCACCAATATTCATGAACATTTATTTTAATCTGACTAAGTTGTTTTCTATAACTGTATAGTTACAGATATTACTGTCTCTGGACTCTTTCTCATCCTGTAAGGTAAGAACCTATGGGGACAGGACTCCAGAATTACAAGGAAATACTTCACACACTCCACACACACATTAAGCTGGTCATTCTACAGGTGGGTCAGAGATCATATTTACACAAGAAACGTATAAATTAAAATTAAAAGTACAGAGATATTCTGATTAACTTGTAGAAACTAAAATATAAATAAATCTGCGATGATATTTGTTTGTTTTGGGTATAAATAAATCTATCATGAAAACAGTGTTTTCTAAACATTCCCTACACAAAATAAATGTATAAATATGACCTTTTAAATATTTGTATTGGAAATGTTTGGCACTGAAAGATGGATATTTTTTTTTTTTACACAATTCTATCAGGGCTGCAAATAAATGTAGACATGTGGTTTTTATGTTGGACGAAAATGTATAAACTGAGAGGTTTTTGTGATTCTCACAGACTTGGACTCCACTGAGCCTCTCATCAGGAAGCTAAAATTAGAGTCATGTGACATCATGTAATTACATGTGACTTTTTGTCTGCTGTTCCCCTGGCATGAGTGTACCAACCACATCCTGATGACAGAACGGCGAAGCGCTTTGAACAGCAAACAGCAGGAAAACAGGCTGCTACATTCACAGCTCCTAAACTTTGACTGATTCATGCAGAAAACATCCAACACTGTTTTCCGAGTCACCCATTGAAATGGACTTGTGACCCAGTCCAGCTGTCATTGGTGGAGTTTCAATAGGATGTTGGGCTCCGATTTTAATTTTAAGCTTAATTTGTAATAATCTTGTTCTAAACTCTTATGAGAGCAGGACATCATGGAGGGTAAGACCACATGAAGGCCACTAGGTGGCGTTGTGCTCATACTGGTCATCTTAAAACTAAAAGATTGCACCTCCGAACCTCTGTTGGAGCCTTTTTGTTTGGAGTTTGCATCTTTGTTTTTACTCTTCCTCCTGACTTCTTTTTAAAAAGTCTTCCTGTTAGGGGCCCAACAAGGGGCCCAAAGGAGTCTGTATGCATGGTTTTAGGTCTCTGTGTTGGCCCCCGTAAAGCAGCGGTATCCCACAGGGGATTCTCACAATGACCTGCTGCTCACTCTGAACATATACTTCTCAATAAAAGTATACATTAAAGTATGTACTAGTATTATATCATGGTGATACAGTGCTAAAGATGAATAATCAACAATATGGAACAAGGACAAAAACCAATAAAACTCATTTTTGTAATTTTCCAATTGTTTCTTTTGTCTTGTGATCTTGTGATGCGAAATGAGAACAAATAGAAGTGGAACAAAAACTAAGGTAAGAGAATAAACACAGTAGAAGACAAAATACAGAAAATTCTAGCAAGTGAGTGGTTTAAAATTTCATTATTTGTTGTTTTGAGTATTTTGAGTTTTAGGAGTTGGTAGATTTGAGGAGCACAGTAGGAAAACCATTATCATGGTAGTTATTCTAATCATACCACTAATCAATCATTCAACCAATTAATCAGTCCATATAGTCAGAACAGAGAGGACACACAGGATATGTCCAAAGTCCTCCAAAGCCCAGACCCAGACCAGGTCAGAACAGCAATTTAAGTTTAGATTTAGTGCTTTCTGTTCACCAGGCAACAGAAAAAGTGCCTTGAAGTTGGAAATAAAAGGACTGAATTGATCATGATGGGGATCAGCCTGTAGTTTGGAGGCTGTGATGATTGAACATCAGCCCTGCTGAGCCACACACCAGACCAGTTGGATCCACAATGCAGGGTCCACTTCTGGAAGGTTATCTGTGCAGAACATGGCTGCTTTGAGTGATGACTTGGGAGCTCCCAGAAGCAGCTTAAAGTGGAATGTGTTGAACTTTGTGGTTTGTGAGCTAACTGTTGTTGATTGGGTTCTGTTTGGTTGGTAGGTACTCCGAATTTCTTGGACTTTTCCTTTGAAAAAAGTCAGAGAAATTCAGTGATATTGAAAGATTTGTCTGGTTTCTTCGGTCTGATGTTTCCCCATCAGACGTTTCAAGTTTTAAGGTTTCACACTAAGAACAACATTTTAATCATCAGAACACTTTCACTTAAAGCAAAGTACAGATTTTCTTTGGACTGCCTGTAGATGTAAGCCTAATTTAGTGCAGAGTAAAAAAAAAGTCATCATATTTTTTATTGTTTTCTGCAGACTTTGCATCATTTCCACTGTCTTAAGCTATAATGTTTCCTGTTGGGAACAGAGAGATGTAATTCCCATGATGCTTTGCTCTACTTTACTTAAACACTTTAACTGGGTGTTGGTTTGGTACAGAAACCATAACAGTTCTCTTCATGTACTCTCCAGTTAGACAGCCACACCTTTTCCACATTGTGGGGACCGCTCCTCCCTGTACTGACTGAGGGTGTGAAGTTCTACTGGAAAAAGATGAATTAAATGTTGCTGCTTTCTTAATTTCCTGTACAAATATTTGTAAATTAACAAAAGAAACTGGAACAATTTCTTTGGAGTGTTTAGAAGTGTTCAGAAAGCTGTGAGTGTTACTTACATTTACTAAAAAATACATTTTGGGTGTTGTTTATATGTAATTACAATATACAAACATCAATTAAGTTAACTTAAGATTACACTAACATTGAACAAGTTAGAATAGTCAATCAGTGGGATGTGCTGTGGTGGCGCAGGGGTTAAGCACAACCCACATAAGAAGGCCTTAGTCCTTGATGCGGTTGTCGCAGGTTTGATTCCCGGCCTGGTGACTTTTGCCACATGTTTTCCCCCTTCTCTCATTACCCACTTTCCTGTCAATTAACTATCAAATAAAGGCCACTAGAGCCAATAAAACCTTTAAAAAAAGAAAAAAAAAAAAAAGAATAGTCAATCAGTTAATTAATGAAGACTAAAACAACCATATTTTTTAAGTTAAGACTAATTCCACCTGTTCTGTGCACTATAGCCAACTGTGAGGAAAATCCTACTTTAAAGGTGAAGTTCAAGTTTATTTCTATGGCACATTTCAGTGAAAAGGCAGTTAAAGGACTTTATGCCATAAAAACCATAATACAGTAACAAATTATGAAACAAGCAACATGCATTACCAGCTGAATTTATTTCAGGTTCATCAGATTCTGTGATTGAATCTGTGAAATGAAGACAAGCAGACCCAGAACCAGACCCAGAACCAGAACCAGAACCAGAAGGTGTTTCAACAAGGCATCGGTGTGCACACCTGTCACAGGTTAGAACTGCTGCTTTTTAGCTCTGTTATTTCCTAATGGATCAGTTTGTTTTTCACTTAAATTCTACATTATATATTAAAGGTAATATGCAGGAAAGGCTTTGAAATTATTTTGCCATGTCTCATTTATTTACATCTTAAATACCTGGCATATTTTCAGAGCCACTCCAGGTCCCATCCTGGTACCTGAATCCCCTTTTCTTCACTGTGATGCATTTTTACAGAGCTGAGCCTGAGGAGAGTTTGCATCCTGCATGTGTTTTCCCTTGCAGCAGACCGCACATCTAAACACTCTGCAGATTGCAGACAGAGGGCATAAGATCTCAGTCATACTGAAAGTTGTGTTGGTTGAGATAATCTTTGGAGAGTTTCTACTGCCACTCCACTGGCTCAGGCCGAGTGTCTGTGTTCCTACCCGAGCGTCATGCAGCTGCTCCAGAGGTGATGAATCCACCATCACCATCCACTGGGCCCAGACGTCTTGCACAGAAGAAACTGTGATTCTGCTGCAGATCACGCTGAAACCAAGAGCATCTTTGCAGGTCCTCTGCAACAGCAGAATGGCACAGTGTGAATCAGACAGTCATTCTTCCTGGGAGAAGTTGCAACACTTTATTCTAAAACGCCATGCATCGACATATAAACACGTGTCTGAGTTCAGCTGCACCATGCAGGCTGAAATAATAGCACAGCTGCAGACACAACACTCTCTGCACACCCAAACAGGGTCAGGGGAGAAGTAACCGCAGCATCACCCACACTCTTCACGGCTTTCACTGATCTGCAGCAGGAAGCTGCAGAGGCAGGAAATGAGGTAAGAAGTGTATGCACCTCAGGGGGATCTGACCTGATGATGTCAAAGTGTTTTGACATGTGAGGGGTGACAGTACAGGTAGGAGGAGGCAGCCAAAGCATTCTCAGATCTGTAACCGGAGGTGGTGATTTCCACAAACTCTTTCCAAAGAAAGAAGAAGTGAAAGTTCAACAGAATTATATCAAAAATAAAGAGTGACAAAAAGACAGTGGGCAACATGAAGCAGATTACAGTCTGTACTGCTTATCTCCTGCCTGGCTTTGCCTCCAGACAGCAGTCTGACCCTGCAGCCAGTTTCAAATTCAAAGATTCAGTCTGCTTACAATTCCAGTGATTCAGTTCAGTTCAAAAATCCCCCATTTATTTATTCTAATGGAAAATTAAAGGGGCAATATTATGTGTTTTCCAGGCACATAGTGACATTTTACAGCACAATAAAGTAACTATGTCAACTTCATTTTTTATAAAATTACTGTATGTCAAACATGACTCAAAAGAAATTTATCTTCGCAATTTGACAACTTGAAATTGAACCTCTGTTTCTTTAAGAAGCTCCTGCTCTCTCTGAAACTCCATCTTCAGGAAGTAATCACAACAACGTCCCTCCAATAACCCCTTAACAACATTTTTACCAGCTCTGGATTGGACTGGTGCACAGTTCTACTAGGTGTTAGCTAATTGCTCCTGCTAGTCTGTAGGAGCTGGGTGAAAAGGCAGCAGTTGGTGAGAGTATAGGTGTTTGGGCACCTCTACATGGTTGCCATGGGAGATTCAAGGATTTCTCAATCAAAGTAACACTGCTGATGAGGGGATAAAATTATAACAGGATGTAAAAAGTCCTGCGACAGACTGGCGACCTGTCCAGGGTGAACCCCGCCTCTCGCCCGGTACGCTGCTGGAGATAGGCACCAGCAACCCTCCCCACCCCATTAGGGAAGAAGGGTGTACAGATAATGGATGGATGGATGTAAAAAGTCAGTTTTATATAATGCTGCTTCTTTTAAATGCGAAGTTACATCATTCAGGTATCTTCAAAGCATCGTAGCAGAAGGTGTTGCTGCTGGCAGGAAGGATCTCAGTGAATCTAAAGAAACCTCTGATTGGACAGGCTGTTGCTGCCATAACATGCTAACAGCTCAATATCCAAACAGCTAAGACCATATTCCACAGTAACACCATCAGTTCCGTCCTCCCATCAGCTCTGAGCATCTTCCGCTTCAATCACCTCCACATCAGGATGCTGCCATCACAATGCTGCTTGCTTTTTCACCATTTAACTCTGTGTTTAATTCCTCGCACATTTCAGTGCCTAGGGAGTGTAAATCCATTTCACCACTAGGGGTCAGTAAAACAAGAAAAGGATTGCTCTGTGCAGATAAACTTCAGAGAAATCATTTACATCGACAGAAGGAAATGTTTAGTTGAATTAAAATGAACAAAGCATCCTGACCGGGTTTTAGGGGGAAAGTTATACTTCTTTTTAGTCCTTTCATTTGATTTCTTTGTGTTAATAAAACTAAAAACTAAAGGATTAAAGTGGGGGGAAAGGCTCAGGTTGAGACAGCGTCTGAGACGAGGTGGAAAAGGAGAAATACAGGATGCAGAAAAAAAAGATGTTTAATGATGAAAATAAGTCAAACAGAAAACGACTGGGTGGAAAAACTCAATTCCTTTTTCCATCAGCGATCTGTTATAAGCGAGCAGGGGATGTCCCGCTGCTGCACGCAGCTTGAACCTAGAGGTTTTACACACACACACACACACACACACGCACACGCGCACACACACACACACACACACAAACAATTGCAGCTTTTATCATGTCTCTCTTCTTTCCTCCTCTGTGGAAATATTAAAACCTAAAAAGCCAAAAAAAAGTTTGTATTTTAAGTTCATTTACTGATTCAGTTTTTCATTATGTAAGTGATTAGTTTTGCTGGTTTGAAGGTAACACATTTTGCTGCAGTAGCAGGACTGATAATTGCAGTTTGGTTCAACAGTAAACTTCCAAAAATCTCCACTACGGTGACCTTCTGTCATGTTACAACCATAAAAAGGATTCATTAAACAAGAGTTCTGAAGGGGTAGGAAAAAGATGCATCATTTTTAAATAATGATGTCTCATCTGACCACATAAGACTCATGGTATAAAAAAATAGAAAAATGTGTGATTTGTATTCAACTATCAACTCCTATGTAAAATAATGACCTGCTTTCAGAGTAGTAAACAGCCAGCAGGGAGAATGTTGTGAAACATAAATAGTGGCAGCTTCATGCTGTTTCCTTCAACAGGGAAAAGGAAACTGGTTCAAATAGATGAGAAGATGAAGGAACCTAAAAACTACAATAGAATGGTTCAGGTATAATAATAATAATAATAATAATAATAATAATAATAATAATAATAATAATAATAATAATAATAATAATAATAATAATAATAATAATAATAATAATAATAATAATAATAATAATAATAATACATTTTAATTGTAATGCCCTTTATTTCTCGAGATCTTAAATGACTACAAAAGACAACAATGGATAAGAATGAATAGATAAAAGCAATTAAAACCAATATCTAAAGAAGCAAAACAAAAGTTTTGCTAAAAAGAAATGTCTTAAGGCTTTTTGTGAAACAGACAGTGGATTACAGCCACCATCTCTCAGATTGAGATGTGTCTGTAACTGCAAAGGACTTCTGGGCCAAGAGTGGGTTCTTTTGAGGAGTGATTTGATTATGGCTTTCTTTAAGACGAACCAGTTTGCCTTCATCTTCCGAAGCAAATAGGTAAACAGGGAGCTGAGAGGCTGAAGGTGACTGCTCTGGTGTTGACAGGAGCTGCTGGTCCTGTGAACGCTGTGAGGAAAGATGCTGGACGTTTCCTGGTAGAAGTTTTGTGTTGATGATTTTAGATGTTGCAGATATCGGGTTTACTCTTGGATAGACTGGATGATGATGATGGCAACTCCATAGATCAAAGCAGATCTATGTGTTAAAATGGCCCAGTTAAAATTAAAAAGGCCCAGTTAAACTTCATATCTAAATTTAATTGAGAATTTGTGACATAATTTTAACATATCTGCTCCAAACAATCTGACTAAGTCTGAGAAAGAAAAACAAATAAAAATCTGTCTTTGACTCATTCCTTTTTTCTATCATATAAAATCTCATCAAAGTACAGGGATGTGTGTGAACTGTGACGTAATGTAAAAATGTACAAGGACAATGTGCATACATGATTAGTTCACCACAAGGTCTGCAACTGCTGCAGACTGCTCTAAAATATTCTGAGTAAATTAGAAAAATAATTTAATCCACTAACTAGTAACTGCTGCAGCAGCTGCTTGAACACAAGCGGGTGTAATGCTTTTAAAAGCCACTAGGGGGCAGGCTTTCATGTAATATACATTAATAAACGGATCAGATGCTGATTCACCTCGTATCTTCTATAGAATAGAATAGAATAGAATAGAATAGAATAGAATAGAATAGAATAGAATAGAATAGAATAGAATGGAATGGAATAGAATAGAACAAGTGAGCCAATTGGGGCTGATTGGCTGAGACCAATTTCTGGGTTGGGCAGGACGGGAAACGAGGCAGTTTTTTAGGATCCGGAATGGAAATAAAAACGTGTAAAGTGAGAGTCCAGAGCTGAGGAAGTTAAACATCTTCATTTTCACTATAAAATATCAACAAAGAGAGAAAGAGAGACAGAGAGAGAGAGGGAGAGAGAGAGAGAGAGAGAGAGAGAGCGAGAGAAAGAGAGAGAACAAAACACTTCAAAATTCACAAAGTTTTACTTTACTAAAGAATATAAATTTTATTTTGCTGATTTGTTTTTGCACTCAGAGAAGTGATTTCCGTAACTAGAGCCACTTTTGTTAACACCCAATGCGATTTCCTTACGATTCCAACTGAAGCTTTGTAGTTTTATTTTATTTACATTTTCTAAAGCTGACATTTCTAATAATTCTTCATTAGTAGCATGACTTTCTGTTTTTCTGGTGTGAAAACAGGATGTGACCCTGACCCTGTGTTTGGCTTTGGCAAAATGCTAAATATTAGTAGCTACAGTAGAGGACCGATGATGCTGTGGGTCTCAAAGGCAACATGAACATGGAAATTAAACAAGTAAGGTTTTCCCCCGCTGAATACAATTGGTTGACATTTTTCTAAATGTTTCGGTACGTCGCAGCACTAAAACAAAGTCATTATAAGATTTTTTATTTATTAATTTTTTTGCTCATCTGTACCAGGGTCCCGCCTTTATTTTGGTGGTCTAAAGCGGAAGCTGTCCGCTTGCCTTTGTTCAGCTTGTAGCATCGCAGAGATCCAGTGTGGCTGGCAGCAGGCAGAGGGGGGAATCGGCACAATCTGGGATCTATCTGGGAAAAAGGACAGTCGGTGAGCGAACCGCCTCCAATCCCCGGCGGAACCTCGACCAACACCCCGCGGAGACTTCTGCTGCGTTTCCCCGCGGCTGGCTGCGCCTTTTCCTCCCAGGAATCTCCTTGGGATCTGGATCCGCTCAGTAAGTAGCTCCGTTGCCCCTTACCTAAATATCCCAGCACATCGGCCGGGATTTGTAGGCTTTCTCTGCTCCCGCTTCTCCTTCCTGTGGAACAAAGTGCAGCTGGAGCGCTGCAGAGCTGCATTGTGCTGCGAACACATAGATGATCATCTTAATTAGCATCCTCCGCAATAAAAGCCAATTAATGCCGCGGGGCGGCTGCATGTGAATGCAGGGGAAGGACGGGGAGAGGGGGGGACGCAGAAAAAGCTGCCATTCACTTCAGCTGATTTAATGTGTCTCAGTTGCGGGTGCAGATTCGGACGCACAGGCCTGATTGCTGCCTGGGAACACTGTTGTTCACTAGGTGCGTGTGTATATGTGTGTGTGGGGCGCTGCATTGGGCCTACGGATGGGCTCCCTCCCGGCCTGGAGGCGCAGGTTCGCCGGGGAGATGCAGCCGGCTGACAGAGGCCGGGCTGGCTGACACAAGTAAGGCGTGGCGTTCTGGCAACATTACGCACACACACACACGCACACACACGGGCGTGTTCGTCCCGCAGCTGGCTCACAAATCACTTTTAACATGCCCAGTCCCATCAGGTCCTGTTAGTTGCTCAGTTGTGACCCCTCGCTGGTGCGGCCGGTGTTTTTGATGGTCCGGGTCGGTCCCACAGCTCTTTGAAAATGCAGCCTCATCAGGCATGCAGGCCTCCCATCTGTCTGTCCAGGTGTCTCCTGCTTCAGGAGGCAATCATCACCATGAATAAGAAATTGATTAGCCATAACATGGAAGACCATCTTTCCTGAAGCCGGCCTTCATAAAGTGATGCAGAGGACGGGTTGGAGGGACACAAGGACAATATGCAGTAATAAGCTCAAACTTTAGAGATATTTCTGTGAAAAGTACAAACCTTCCCCATTTTTTAATGTTTATGTTTTTATTGTCTGACCAATATTAAAATGCTTCGTTCACACATCACTTATTGTGTTAGTTAGAGTAACCTATAATTCAGTAGGATTATCCAACTCAGGATTGATTAATCTGTTGCTACAGCTTCCTAACTTTAGCTAGCAGTTCACAGTTTTCTTCAAGGGACTAGCATTTATCATATTGTTTGGTGTTATGGTGAAAAATCACTTGTTATGATAATAATTTTGATTTATTGTGACAAACAATGCACAATGAATCTGTTTTCTCCACTGTTTGTTCCATGAGAGCATCAGTAGATTGAAAAATATTGCAATATGTTGTTACTGTTGGCATCTTAGTGATAAGAATTACAATTTCTGTTTAAAGTGGGCTTGTTTCTTTAAGAGCAGTATTTGTGTTTGAGGGGTTTCGACTTCAGTGACAGTTGCTTGAAAGAAGCTTTAAATGCATTTTTTTAATCATAACATATCCAGTCACAATTAAACAAATATTGTGATAAAATCTTTATTTCATCTTCCCCACCCTTATTTCAGGCCACTAGTATTGTGTTGGAAACTTCATTGTTTTTGTAATGACTAACTTATCAAGGTAGGCCTTTTGGATTTTGAACCATAGATGCGGAAACATAGACGAGACTCATAGAACATGTTGGAAACAGAAGAGTCTAGTTGTTGTACTGAAGTGATGAAGACTTCTCCAGTGTTTATGGACCAGAGTGTTGCTAGGCCAGCATCTTCACAGCTACCTGCTTCATTGTTTCATTACTGTGGGTTGCAACAAATACGTTACCTGCAGCTTCACAGGGATGCTGATGGGGGGGGGATTGTCTTTCTGCACTGCAGTCTGTAACCGTGCCCAGTGAAGTTGAAACGTGATCATTTTGACAGTGTTGAGATGACCCAGCTCTGTAACACGCTCAGTAAATTGGGGCAGAACTCAGTTCCTCCTGCTGGTTCTGTTTTGGGTTAAATGGAGTATAAAAATCCCTCCTGGCCTACTTCTACAACTGGCTGATTAAATCTGCGCCAAGCCTATCAATTGATCTGTAGCTTCCATTTAATACCACTTCAACTGTTTGGTACAATGTTTGTATTTTTGTTGTTGTTTTGTTTTGTTTTCCATTTTTTATTCTGATGCTCTGAACAGCTTCTCGTTTCCAAGCAACCCGCTTCAAGATCCTAACACACTGTAGTGTTTGTGGTTTTCTACTAGCTATCTTTTGGAACTGTAATAAATGGCACAAACTGTTCAACTGTCTACCTTGAAAGGCTTATGATCTAGTGTTGGTACTGCTGGCAATTTCCACACATTAAGTGGCTGCAGCGATTAATCTTTGGGAAGACTTTGCGAGACTGCCGATCGACTGTTACTTGCATGAATCGTATTTACCTCAGCCACTGTCCCTTTGTGCTCTGCCATGAGAGAGGGTGACTGAAAGATCCACCCACCATGTCATGTCTGCATGTGTGCAGTTAATAGTAGTCACCCCGGAAGCCGTGTTTCAATAATTCTTTACCTTCATTTTGAAGTATTGCATTAGAAAACCTGTGAACATGAAGACAGAGCCTTCTTGAAGCAAAATGCCAGTAACGGTTCCACTGTGCAGTTCGTTGCCACAGTTCAAAAAAACCTTTGCCACCGTTTTATAGTACAGAAAAAGTTTATCAGTGTTAGTTTAATCACGCCATAACCTCCTCTAACTCCAACTCCACCTCAGTGGAGCCAGAAAGATGAGCCAGACCAAATGTCATTTCAAGTGGAGCGATTAACCCAGAGAGAGGAAGAAGAAATCCCAGATTAGAGCTGAGGTTAAGTCAGATTGGACCCAAGATGCTTCCTCTGTCCAGTCTTTATTTGGCAGATGCTGCACCAATCCGACTGAAGAGCCGATGAAGCAACTGATTGGATTTTATAGCAGCTGGGACCTTTTAAACCCAACTCAGACCAACACTACAACCCAGCTATCGAAGAAGGACTTTGAACATTCCTGGCATCTCCAAATATGTGACATATGTCAGTTAGATCTGTTGGTTCTGGCTCATCCAACAAACTTTAAATGGCATAGTGGAGTCTTTGAATGACACAAGACCAGACTAAGGTAGCATTAATCAAACTGTTAAATGAAGCTGATAAAGATCTTCAAATTCCTAGAACTATTCTCTAGAACACATATGTCAGAGTCAAGGCCCGCGGGCCACATCCAGCCCGCGAGAAGATTTTCTACGGCCCCTGGGATGATCTTGATTTATTATTAGAACCGGCCCGCAGCAAGCCGGCACTCCGTCGCAATCCTCACAACGCACGCATCCCCCCCCCCCCCCCCACCCCCCCGTTCGATCCTCACAACGCACGCACCCCCCCCCCCACCCCACCCCCCCCGGTCCGCAGGAAATTTACGAAGGCTTGGGCCGGTCCGCTGCACTAGACCAAATGCGTCATTTAAAAAAATTTCAATGAACATTCGATCAGTCCGGCCCTCGGCTTGTAGCTAAATTTTTTATTTGGCCCTCCGTCCAATTGACTTTGACACCCCTGATCTAGAAGATCCATCATAGATAGATGTCAAAACCTAAGTTATAAGATGTTGTTGGTCTCTGACCAGTAAGGGCTTCCAAACTGAAATCTGGCATTGTCATTTTGTTTCCCCTACATTATGGTGTTTTAACAACAAACATTTTACAAAGGTTTTTCATAGTATAGATGACTGTGGTCTAAATATTCTACTGAACTGAATTATCTGCAGTCTTTGGCAATAAAAACATCACTTTCCATTAGAGCAGCATTGATCAGTGAGAGTCTGGTCCAGTTTAGGTTTTTCTGTGTTGGTTCTTGTCTTGACTTCAGGCTTTGTAAGCTGTTTTTAAATAATAGACTCATGTTTACTTCAGAACAGCTTGCTGCATCACGCTCACTTCCACTCCGCCTTTAGTTTAGCTATAAAACAGACTTTTAGCACTAAAGTAACACAAGCTCCAGTTTTGTAGATGTCAGATATTCACTTTGACCTTTAGTCCTGCTACTCCTTATTTCAGTGTTGTGCATTTTGGTCACTCATAAATCCTCCCTTCATCCCATCCTTTAGCGCTCCACCTGCAGGAACTCTTCTCCTTGTAGTTTCAAGGTATCTTCAACTCTAAAAACTTTGTGTAGATAATGACACAATGTAGCAGCTGTTCAATGACCTGATGGTGTAATTGTCATCACAATTTGAGGGTGTGCAGTATTGTATTTGCAAGGGTCTGTTTGTTTCAGTAAAGCTGGAATATTTAAGGTGGAGAGCGTTTAAAGCTCCAGTATATTGCTTTAATAAAATCAATTTTTTGCATATTTGTTAAAACTGTCACCATGTTGTTACAGAATGTTATGAGCCAGATAATCTGTGAAACGATCGATCTCCTCCACCTCGTTCCTGAGCTGTTATTCCTGTCCAATAAACTGCACCATTCCTGATCAAAAATGACCAATCAGAGCCAGGAGGCGGGTCTTGGTGCTGTCAGTCATCTTCATGACCTCTCTGCTAAATGTTCTAATGGCAAAAAAACAACTTACTGTTAAGAAAACTGTTTATCTGCCACCATCGGTGGCAGATAAACAGTTAGCTATGCATACAGCTATGCAAACAGTTAGCATAGTTAGCTATGCTAACTAGCCTGAGCATTCATAACAGGCTGTGCTAGCTGGAGCAGTGCCACACAGAGGAGTGATTGACAGACCCTCCTCCTGGCTCTGATTGGTCATTTCTAGTTAGAACTGGGAGAAGGCAGAGGAGCTTGATTCTTTTTTCAGAAATTAGCTATCTTATATCAAGCAGTCATGACAGTTTGAACAAATGTGTAAAACAAAACAATCTTTATTTTATTTTTTTATAAAAGTTACACAGTTCAGCCATATCTTCACCCTGTTTCTGTTTGGGTTCTCCGTTTGGTGCTGAGCCACTGGAATGGATCCACGTCTGTTGTGGGAATTTTTATTTTAATCATCTGGGGAGGCCTGCAGAGAAACAAAGACTGCAGACATCTTGTAAACATGAACCTCCATCTCTATCAGCTGGGCTCTTCTAATTTCTCCACATTATCACTGATGGCAAGAACAGGTCAAACCAGGCCAGGGACCTGTGTATTTGTTGTTGTTGGGTGTATTTCTTCCCTTCTCACTGTCTGTCTATCTCCCACTAAGTGTATGGAAAATTCATCCTCCTTCTCACAGGAAATTCCGCGTTGTCCCAAGGGTGAGACGGAGGGTGGGTGTGAGAGAGCAGATCTTCTGCAGAGGGACACTTAGGTTTGCTCTCATACATTTTTAGTTTTTCCTCTGTGCTTAAGCTGTTTAGCAGCTCTACAGACACGAGGCTTCACATTGTTTTGGCCTTTTAAAAACATTTAAGACTCGATGTTTGAGGAGCACAGAATGTCTCTGTATCGCATCAGACACCTCTACTGCCTGACTTTCTAAAGTTCAAATTTCCAGTGCTTTTATTTTAGTTTGAAAACCAGTTTTCACCCAGAAATGAGCTCAATGCAGCAGTGCTGTGGATTGGTGCAGAGCTGCTTTGCTGTGTCAGGGCTAAGCCAGCAGAGACAGAGTAACATTAACCAGCAACAGGACTGCAGACGCTACAGGCCGACAGTCTGGTCGTCCACAATACAGCAGAGAATGACGGAGGGCAGGACACGACTGAGGAGTCTAAAACAAAGTCTGCACCATGTTCCTCAGCTTGTTGGAAGAGATGAAGACGGAAAGACAGTAAGAGAAACTATGAAGCAAACATCCCAACATGCTGCAACAAGAAACCCAACCACACTAAGCTGTGATGTAGGTTCAGAGCTCTGGAACTACAGTTAGGGTGGTTGCTGGACAATAAATTGCCCCAGGAATTATTGCGATAACAACAAAAAACAAGGAATAAAATGAAAATAAAAACTCACACACAGCCAAAGCTGAAAATAAAATGGATCACGACATCTCTGTAAACAAAATTACCCTTCAAAAAATATTAATCATCGGAATGGAAATGATCAAACTCTTTTTCATTTATCATGCAATTAGGTGTTGGTAATCTCCAGCAATGTGAGGAAATTCAAAAATCATTTTTCAAATTCAGATTTTATTGATTTAGACACAAACGTTGTCCAGACCAATCTGAACCACGACACACACCTGCTCCCAGTCCATTTCAGTAGCATTTGAATCATCTGACTGAAGAACAAACCCAAACAAGTAACTAATACACTTGTGGTGTGTGTGTGTGTTTCCTCTCTTTTAATATTATTAATTGTGGTTCAATATGGCTCGAGTACACTGTGAATCCTGCCTTTTCACGGTTCATTATTTGCTGTAGATTCACCTGTTTGCAGATTTATTTTTGGAACTTAACTCAAAATTATCCATGGAAAACCCATCTACTAGCAGATATATGTCATTGACTATATTAAAAATATTGCAGAAAAAATGCAATGCTACTTGGCACTCTACTGTCTGATATTTGCAAAGTGGCCAATCCTGGAGCATCATTTATTTTCCTTGGTGCTTATTGGCTGTCTGCCCAAGAGCAGAAATAAGGAAGTCTGTGGAGGTTAGCTTCTGTGATAGAGCTAAGACAACTACTTCTGTGTGTATTAATGTATATACTCACAATATATTTTTCTTTCTTTCTTCACATAACTGAAGAACAAACACACTTTAATCTCCCGGGGCAACCATTCAGTTGTGCAAAGCACCTGGGTGGACATGCACCTTCTCTGAGCTGCAGCTTCCAACCTTCTGAGCTTCTGCCTTACAGAGCTGCTCTCCCTCACAAGTCTCCCACTCAGCTCCTTCAGACTAGCCAGCACCAATTAGCAAACACCTGGTGGAACATCTGCAGAGTTCATTAGAGGAGCTACGTCTCAGTGCAATGCTGATAAAAATGTTGTTCAAAGTGTTAATAGAGGAGCCATGTTGGGATGACGTCATGAAGACAGAGTGTCAGAAATAGCAGGAGTTTCTTAAAGAGACAGGCCCAATTTCAAGGTGTCAAATTGCGAAGTCAAATTTCTCTCAAGTCTTGTTGTATACATACAGCAATTTTCTACCAAAAAAATCAATGTGACATAGTTACTTGATTGTGCTATAAAGTGGCACTGTGTGCCTAGAAAAAAAATAATACTACCCCTTTAGAAATATAAAAACTAATTAGGTTCCATCAATATTCCATATGTGGCACGTTAATGTTTTTATGTGTTTCCTGCTAAGACCCAGGGATTCACCTGTAGGCCACATATTAAAATACATAATCACAAATATTTGACTTCATCAGGATCATTTAGTCCCCTCTAGAAACACTCAACATACATGTCTGATCTTCTCATTGTTTTCATCCATTTCATCATAAAGTGAACGGTGGCCTACCTCCCAGGGGTTAATCTCTCCTCAATGACATCATCTTTCACTCCACCCGCCCTCTGCTGAGAAACACGTCACATCTGGGGGCCATATTTGTTATGAAAGCTGTAAATCTCATCCCTTCCTCTGCTGTTTCAGTAGTTATTACAAAGAGTTAAGTAGCTCATTAATAACCATCAATAAAACGACTGCTACAATCTGTGTATTATTAATCGCTGTAAATAAATGAACTGACAGGGAATCATGTTGTTCCTTCCAGAAGCAAAAATGATTTCCAGACATTAAAGCTTCTCCAACTTTTAACTGTAGAACTGAGGCACCAGTCAGTTTATTACCTATTAAGTGGATCCTGAGCTCAGCTGGTTGATTTATTTATTTTTTTCCTTGCCAATAAAATCAACTTTAAAGTCTGACTGTTCTTCATGCATTTGAAAGGCTGCATTTAAACATCCTTTCAAACGCTCAAATGCATGAACATGACTTTGTGTTAAATTTTTGACTAAATCTTCTAGCTGATTTTTCCACCAATTTGTTTTCTGGTATGTGAACACTCAAACAACTCACCAAGGTGGTCAAGTTCTCACATATTTTGCAGAAAAGCACATTTGTTTATTTTCTCTCTTTTGTTTTGTACTTTTTGGAGGTAGGCTAGAATTTCAAAGCTAAATCAGGAGTTTAATTATCTTGGAGTGCCGCATAATCCTGTTCTGAACACATGAGAACCATGAAGTGAAAATCAAAGTAAAATCAACAAACCCAAGTATTAAAATGCACCAGACTGCTCGGTGTTATTTAAAGACGTCAGAAGTTGTGAACCAGACGCAGGGCCACTGGTTCTCGCTTCGGGTAGAAGCTGCCGTGCCGCACTGGTTGGAAGTTATGTAAGTCTCCAGGAAAAATGGTGCAACTCAATTTAACATACCCTGAAGTGATGGAAACTGCCACAGAGTGTGCATGTGTGTGCGTGTGTGTGTATCCTGATAACAGCTAATGGTTTTTCTACTGTTTGCTGTTGAAACAGGCAGCTGGCAGCTGTATGCAATGACTCAGCCTTTGCATGTGTGTTTGTGCTTGTATTTCACTCACGCACCCACACACGCACGCACCCACATTGACATAAAAACACTGGATTAATGGAGGATCCAGATGAGGTTAGAGTACTCCAGTTTCCCCCGTAGCTTCAGCTCAGCATACAATGACAGCTCACTTTCAGTGTTTCAGTGTGTTGATGCAGTTTTTACAAATTCATTTTATGCACAACTGCAAACCTTACAAACCCTGCAGGGTTCCTGGTTTTGATGCCAGGCATTGACGTTCCATGCTTGTATTGCTGCCTGGCAGCAGCTGTTACTTTCATGTCTGATCATGTTACTTCAAAGGTTGTACCAATAGTCTTATTAGTTTGGATCTTGTAACATGAGTGCATTACTTTTAACATGGCATCATGTTACATGATGGGATGGGACTCTGCAGCCCAGAGTCCCATCCCCAAAACTAATGATTGGATATTGGTCAAATTATCAGCTTTTGTAATTAGACACTCAACCAGGGATTATCACAGAATCAGCAAAAGATGCAATGACTCCATTAATGTTTTTGGTCACCATAATCTCATAAGAACAAAGCAAGTGGAATATCTCAAGATCTCTGGAAAACATCTCCACTCAAGTGGTGTACTCAGGGAATGCATGGAAAGGATTGGCATTTCAATAAAAAAAAGCATTTATCCTTTGGCTCATGGGGGAGTGGTGGGAGAATGCTGGTTGTGAAGGTGAAACTCATCTGTGCCTGGAGTTTTTGTTTTATAATCCCTTCCAAATAAAACTACAACGGCCATGTAAAAAATTCAGGAACTTTGCATGTTCATGTCTGTCCATGTCCAGGCTATTAGTAGGAACAGGTCAAGCAAGGGCAAATTTCAGGTCAAGAAGCGGGCTGGAAAAGGAAGTGCTCTGACATTCAGGTCTTAGTTATATATCTCAGATTGATGTCAAATTCCATAAAAATTGTGTGTTAGTTCCACAGTTATGTTCTGCCCTAAATAGATACATCATTGATAATCTATGACATAATTGATAATTGGTGGGTGTTCTAAATAGAGACTCACTGATACACTTCATTATCAGTGTACGTTGTCTGTTCAGAACAATATGCACTCATGGAGCCATCTTCTATAAGGGGCTGATGCTGTGTGAGGACAGATAGAGATTAGCTGTCCAGTTATCTGCTGTCTGGTCTGACCCAGCTGGTTGTGTTTACCTAAACTGCTGAGTCACAGCCGATTTATCAACATGTCCTCTTAAACTGCCACTTAGAAGAGTAATCATACCTTCCATAGGCATCCGGACCCCCTTCTGATTCATCATTCCTCTACTTCAACAGTAAAATTTCCACAGTCACTCTAAAGGGACCATGACCGTTGATTAACAGATTGTTGCTTTACTGTCCCCTGTTGGTTGTACCTTTAGGGTTTATCTAGCAGGTTTTATGAATCAGCTCGTGACGAGAATTCACCAGTTTTTGTTATTGGATCCGAGTTATCTCCAGATCTCATAACTCTCTCAGCAGTCTTCACACTGTAATATAAGGTCATACATTTTTGGGCATATTTTGGTGTAAGGGATAGCGCAACCCACATTTGGAGGCCTTGAGTCCTCGACGCGGCCGTCGCAGGTTCGATTCCCGGACCCGGCTGGCATTTGCTGCATGTCTTCCCCGCTTTCCTGTCAGCCTATTGTCATATAAGGGACACTAGAGCCCACAAAAAGACCCTCTGGTGGGGAAAAAAACAACAACAACAACAACAAAAAAAGGTCATACATTCTCAACATTGATGCTCTTTTTTTCTTCTGGGCAAAAATATTTGCCAAAATTTGCCAAGCTGTATTACGTATATTTAAATACCGTAACTTTATTGGCACACAGGTAGAGAAGAAGTGTGGAGACTGTTTAGCCAATCAGGACGCAGAACACAATACACTTTGAAAGAAAAACAAAAAACTGCACAAAAAACTCTGCATGGCCATGAAAGGTGAACCGCGTTATAGTGAGGGTTCACTGTATATAATTGTTTTCCTACCATTTCAACATTGTGAAACAGCAACCACATTGCCGACCACTGTCACATGAACAAACAACCTGCTGAATTAGGCGAGCCATTGGATCAGTTAGCCAGCCTGCAGTCTGCTGCTTAATAAAGCATCAAAATCAGTCTGGTGGGGCATTAGTGAGTTAACTAGCTGAGCTCACTGTGAACTCGTTATGTTCAACAAACTGGTAGGAGATAATCTGATCTGATCATCTTGCTTGAAGCTGCCATCAGAAGATGGGTCCACTGTGGTCATGAAGGGATGGGCATGGTCAGTATCAATACTCGGGTGTGCTCTGGTGTTTAAAGTAGTGGCCCAAAGTATGGCAGGAAAATCTCCTCCTCATCTTTGTTCCACAACCACCAGCTGCAGCCTGAACCAGAGTTGCAAGGCCCTAACATCTGAATGTTGCTGCTGAAATGCAGACTCATTAGACCAGGCAAGTCTGAGTCATTCTGTGACGGTGTTTGAGATCCAGCCAGAGCTGTAGCCTGGTGCTACCTGGCACCCGGTACTTCAGGGTTCTACATGTTGTATGTTCAGATGGACTTTGCATACCTTGATTATAACAAGTGGTTATTTGCAGTACTGTTGCTGTTTTATCCTCTTAAACCAGTCGACCGATTCTCCATCTGACCTCTGACACCAGTGAGGTATTGTTGACCACACAACTGCTGCTCAGTATATATTTTCTCGTTTTCAGACTTTTCTCTGTAAAGCAGAGGGTTGGTTGTGGGTGGAAGTCCCTGTAGATCAGCAGTTTCTGAAATATTCTGACCAGCTGTCTGGCTCAGACAGTCAGTCCCTTAAATTCCCTTTCTTTCTCATTCTGACGCTCACTTTGAACTTCAGCCGGCTGTCTTCATCACCACGCCTGGATGCATAAATGGATTATTTAGTTGGCTTGTGATTGACCGAGTCACTATTTTTGCTAACTGGATTTGAACAGGTGCTACTAATAAATTGACAAGTGAAGGTATAAATATTAATCACAAAATACCATGTACTACAGTAAAATCCTCTTCTTTTTAGCATTTCTTTCAGATTGTATATCTTTTTCTTAAAGCACCAACCAAGGACACAGAGGTCTGTAGGACCAGCTTGTCTCTTTTTATCTCCAGCCTCAGTTTTCCACAGCAGCAGCCGAACTGTTTGTCTCTCTTTAATTCCACACAGATGTAAAGTCCCTCTGGCTGCCGGTGCCGTATTACTGCGTGGCCCTCCTCCTTGGAAAATGTAGTCTCATGTCTTCGTAGCCATTTTTTTCTTTTATTATTCTTTTATTTTTCCTTGCCGTGTTTATCCTCAGAGCTGCATCACTCTAGCCAAGCCACCCTGTCTGTTTTTTCTTCTGCCTCACTGTGTCTGTCCCTCATGGAGAGGCAGGTCCTGGCTGAGCAGCTGGAAATCAGGACGGACCGTTTGACTGCTTTGAAAGAAGGCAGAATCACATTTTCTCTGGTTTTTTTAAGCCACAACACACAAATTTAATTAACTTGAGATTTCAATTTATCAATCTTTGTAAAAAAAAGAAAAACCACAAGAAAAGACCCTGGCTTGGAGATTGTTTGACCCTATAAATGCCTACATCTGTATTAGTCCTTGGCAAATTCCACTGTATATTCTCTTTCATAAAGTGCCTACGTTATAAATTATGTCTTTGTAGTACTTTGCTAAAAATGCTGGTGTGTCATAGACTCTACTTTTTTTAATGTGCATTTAGTAGATCCAAGCCCAAAGTATGTTTTACCAGGTTGGTTTTGAAGTGAGGTTTTGTTGAGGTCACAGCCCTTACATATTGTTCCTCCTTCAGACTGCTCTGTTAATGTCTTCACTTTAAATAAATCTTAAGTCTCTTTCACGGAACCAATAAGGCTTCTAAGCTTATCAGTTCATATGTCAAATGCTTACAGCTCTGTCACTGTGTAGCCTTGATGGTGACAACGGTTTGTTAACAACTCTTAACCTTAAAAATGTCATAACAATTCATCCAAATGTTATTTTATAGACTTTAAAACCACACCTAAATTTATGCTTAATAGTTATTTATACTGGAGTGTGTAGCTACAGTCAGTTTTGGCCACATTTACCACACTTACACTAATCCACTCATGCGCTAATATCAGAGCAGATGTTTCGTTTAACTCTTCTGTTATTTTTGAAAGCTCTTACCTGAAGTTACCTCACTGCACAACAAATCCTGCTTTGTAGTTCATTGAGGTCATGTTGCAGTGGAAATTGTGCCATGAGTTTTGCCTTGCAGGCCTCTCTGTCTGAGCTGCTGATGTATGTTGAAGGTGATGTGATGGCTTTGTGTGGGTGGAACAAAGTGAGAGTGTGTATGGGGTTTGTTGGCCAGTTGGTTGGCTTGGTTTGAAACAACATTTGAGAGGAGAAGTGTGTGTGTGTGTGTGCGTAAACCTGTGGGTGTGTGTGGTTCTACCATGGCTTGCAGCATGTCTGGAGCAGCCACTTGTTTTTCGGCGCTGGCTCCTCCACATGTGAAAACACACTCCGACCTGAAGCCGGTCCAGACCAAACCTCAGCTGCCCGCGCATCCCAGCAGCGCTCCAGCACAGACGGAAAGTATGTGAGGCCTCCGTCAGCCAGCGGGTCTGGGTCCAAACCCTGCTGAAGAAGGACGGAGAGGTCAAAGGTTATTTGCAGGACTCATGAGTTGGTGCAGTAAAAACTAAGAGGAATACTCTTCATGCTGGATGTTCGCTCCATACTGAACGCCTTTAAAATGAGTGGACAGGATCGAGGTTGGTGTTCCCTCCAGCCATCCTTCACCGTCTGTCATGTCGGTGTCTCTCTGTGGGACGAGTCTGCCCAACACTTTTTGCTTCTGCTAAAAAGAAAAAACAAAAAAAACCTTATTTCCTGCTTTAACTGGCTGGGTGTGCTGCGTATTTTGGAGAGACGTTATGCTAGCATATTTCCAGTAGCTTAATATGGAACGCTGACTCATAACTGGCGTGGCTTATTAAATTAACACTGGCCTGTGAGACACGTTGCCTAACATAACCCTTCCTCACTGCTTTCAAATGTTTGACCACAGCGTCTTGTCCAGAATCCTCTTACTGAACAGTTTAAGAGTTTCTGTGTGAGAAAATCTGTGAATTTGTCAACACCAAGAAAGACCCTCTCTAAAACCACTCAGAACTGCCGAAATTTGATGTTTAGTTTAAACATCAGATGTTTGATACATGCAGAGGAAACCATCTGAAACTACAGCAGAAGCTAACATCTCAAGCCTTCGTTATCTCCACCCTTGAGGGTGCAGTCAGTCAGCGCCAAGGAAAATAAACAATGCTCCAACGGAGGAATCATCCAAATCATGTCATACTTGGTATTTTAGGGAAGAAAACTCTGGCGGAATTGCAGAATTGGAATGCACAGTAAAATGCAGAATTTCACAGAATTTACTGATATTCAGTGATTTCTGTAAATAAAACAGATTTTGAAGGACCCTACATTTTCTTCTGTTTTCCATAGTTCCTCTGAATGGAGAGTGACAACTTCCCCACTTTACTGATTCCCTGAAGTGTTCTCAGATTCTGCTTGCTTTAGACAAAATTATATTGTAAACCATTTAGACGGGAGCTTTTAGGTGACCCCGGACAGAGATGTATAAAGATGTAACAAGCTGTTAGTTGCTTTTCTGCTTGTTTGGTCGGATCCAGTCTGTGGTAAATCTGGGTGGAAGCTGTAACCAGTGATTTGTCTGAACCAAATTTATGTGAAAGCTGAAAGTGATTATTGCGTGTCATCTGAAAAGTTTTTTGGAGAATTGTCAAAAAACCAAAATCACACAGATTTTGTCATTGATTCCTCCGCTCCTGTTTCCTGCTGTCTGAGTGATTGGAACGGGTCTCTGGTTCCCGCTGCAGATGTTGTTTCTGGCAGGGAGCGCTGCAGAAGTGGAAAGCTTTATTACCGTTTCTGTGAAATAGTGTGTTTGGGTGACGCTGTGTAGCTTCAGGGGAAAGTTCTACTGTTTGAACCGCAGTCCTGTAACTGTAGCTAAAAATGGTCTGTTTTTGAAAAGTTCTGCTTGTGAAGGGGGGGTGTTCATGTCGTCAGTGTGGTGGGTCTTTGGAACAAATTGCGGTTGGGTGGATGGATAAAGGTAACACCATTGCTCTCTGGTCGAAAAGCAGCAGTCTACATGATGGGTTCTCATTCTGAATGAATAAAGCAGACGTTAGATAACACTGAATATTTAAAAAATATTTTTTTAAAAAGATGGAATATTAACAGACTGATACCGCATTCAGTTATTGACCTTCTGTCAAATTGATCCCATGAGCTTTAGCTGACATTTTCCTGGGTTCCTAGCATCCTGAGAATAACGTGGAAAGTATTTTCGTGTCGATCAAGTCAGTTGGCTGATGAATGTACGGAATATATCCGGCTGTAATTTTGTTTCAAGAATTTCCATATGGTTAGTCCATCCAAATGGCTGAATAAATTATCAATGTACAGAACGTCTGTGAATATTGAATTATAAAATGGTGCAGTGTTGTCAGTGATTAAAACCAGATAGTTTCCCTTTGATTGATGAACAACTGGCCTCAAAAACCAGGATTTTAATTTCCTCTTTGTTAAATTTAATGAAAGCCCTTCATCATTCAATTAATCGCTTGTTTGATATAATCCCATATTTTGGAGTTTCCTTTTCTTACCTCTAGACATTTTTCTTTATTTCTCATTCTTCATTGCAAGTAGCTTTCAGGAACTGTAGGCTTTTGATGGATCTTACAGCAAACAATCTGTTTTTGTTTTTGCTTTAGTCTCAGGGCTCCAGCTGAGGGCTTCATTAATGGCTACTGGTTGTTTTAGGACAAAATAAATGAAACTTACTTCCAACATTCTCTTCATGTCAAGGTAGCACATCCTCATGAGTCATGTGTTCATTTAGAAAAATGTAAATATTTCAAAGTGTTTATCCTTTTTCTATTTTGACGTTAAGATTTTTAGATCATTACCAGATTTTTACTGACTGGCTTGCAGCAACAGCATTATACACAGACAAAATGGCATAAGGCTCATGAGAAAATGGTTTTTTTAGCATTATTTGGATTTTTTTGTGGAAAAACATGGTCAAGAAAACTAAAGCACAGTGACTGTGTTTCCATCAAGAAAAATAGAGAAAGGAAAATACGTATTGGCCATTTTTCCATCTGCCGATTTGAAGCGAATCAACCAGGCTACTCAATGCATAATTTCATCAGATGTTGACGCTACACAGGGCTGTAATAAACAGGAAGTGGCATGGACCAAACATCTCAGAAAAGCCAAACCTCTGAGCTGGAGGTCTGAACTCTGAGTTTTGTGCCTCTGGTAAGGCACAGAGCCAACAGGGACTATGTTGGACCATATTCACCAGATGTGTTTTCATCTCCCCTTTAAAGCATTAACTCTTTGTCTGAAAAGCCAAAAAAACCTCAAGAAAACATTTCTTTGCGAACGGTTGGTAGGATTTTTGTTATTTCCTTCAACCTTTTCAAATAAATTGCTCTAAAATTTGCATTAACAACTTTGATGGAAAATTTGGCTACTAATTTTTATTGCCAATACTCGCCACAAATTTCTTGGACAGAAGAAGTTTCTGCTCAATTTTCTCAGACCTCAAGGAAAACCAAGAAAGATGATGGGTACTTCTGTAACCATCGGTAACCATTAATATGTAGACAGACAGGTAAACTCAGAGTTTTGCTCCATCCTTCCATCACTGAATGAGATCATAAAACTCCTCTGCTGGAGGGTTAGGGCTGTTTCCTGGCTTAGTCATTAAATAACATCAAAGCTTAGCTCTAACTGCGTTCTACTGGTTACATCTGAACAGACTGAGACCATAGTTGGGGTGCAGCTACTGCAGCTAGTGGTCCAACATGATAAACAGTTGCTGATCGCAGCAGCATATTAACCCAGTAACTCAGTGACCTTGCAGTGGGTTTATGAGGCGGTACTCGCTGTGTGTCAGAGCAGCTTTGAGGTTGCTGGATTCCTCCTGACAGCTCTACGGTGCGGCTAGTCCCAGTGCAGCGGCAACGGGTGAAGCTATTCAGAGCAGAAACCATCTCATATACCCAACGGGTTCCAGGGTAGCGTGGATTCACCTCCTGAGCATCTCGTTAAGAGGACATTTAACGAGATGATCAAAGTGTTTACCTGGCAGCTGTCACCACAACCTGATTTTACACAAAGCGGCTGTTTCGTCTTCATACCCCAAGTACCAGTGATCAGCTGTGTGTTGGAAAATATATGGAGAATAAAAGAAGAAAATGTCCCAGAACTTGGTGCGCTTCCTGCCTGATTTGTTCAGGGCAACAATGCAAACCAAAAATGGTTCTTGAGACAGTTGGAAAAAAACTCTACTTTTGTTTCTCTGCAGAGCTCAAACAGGAACACAAGGAGAGGAAATATTGTGCTTGTGTGTGTGCGTGTGTGTGGGTGTGTGTGTGTGTGTGGTGTGTGTCAGGAGTTAGCTTTGCCAGACTGGATGGGAAGGAAACATGGTGACGCATTTTCAGAAGACCCCTCAAAACATGAAGTTGCACTGATATAGAGAGGGTTGTGTAATGTTTACACTATTGTAACATTACAACCTTACAACCTGCACAGAATAACACAAAGAAGTGCAAATTTGTGAGGCAAAATTTATGGTTATTGGATACATGAAATGAGCATTTGCTTTCGCCCCCTTTACTCTCGTACCCATAAATAGAATTCAGGGCAGATTTTTGCATTGACCTCTCAGGCCTGAAGTTTGACCTAACTGTATTTTCCCTGCAGCGCCGCCACTCTGAGCCTGACTGGAGTAAAACAGAAAAAAGCATGCAGCAGATATCCCTCAGGGTGCGTTCACTCTGCAGCCTGTAATCTGACCCGACTGCTCATCTCGTCAGGACTGTACTGGTTTAGTTGGGCCGCTAACTGGTTACCAGGCAGAACAGTTTGTTCTGCCTGGTAACCAGCAGCTTAGCTGAGCTGCTCGTATTGAAGAATGTCCCTTCAGTGAAACTGTTGGCCTCGTTTCAGCTGCAGCAGGTGCAAACTGAGCTGTTGGAGCTACTCAGGGTGAAATCTTGTGTGTGTGGATGTCCTTCAGCTGATGCAGACTAAACTGTCTGCTTACAAAAGATGAGCTGTTCTGCCCACACACACACACACACACACGCACACACACGCCCACGCACACACACACAGACACACACCAATGCTTCTACCATTTCCACCTCCCACCGTTCCTGTTATTCATGTGAAAATAGACCTTTAATTTAAATATACAACATGTAAGCACATTAAAATTAAAATTACATCTACACCATAATGAGTTGGTAGTTTAAGAAGAATTGTGGGCCAGTTATAATAAAACTGCATTAAATAAGATCAGGCTGTTTGGGAGGTAGTAGTATTAGTAATAAACTTATGAGTAACATTTGACTGTTATTCTGGAACAGACAGAGATGGTATTAAAAGAAGCAAGCAGAGTTTTAGAAAGCCTAGAGGAAACTGGCCACAGCGTCTTTCTTTTTTGGATGGTTATTAATGGAATGAAGGAAAACTTGGCAGATGATTCCCCATCAGGTTGATAATTCCAGGGTCACTTTATTGACATGGGGGAAACGATTGTGACTTTTAGTTGAAGTGAATGTGGAGACCCAGAGGTTTCAGGACTGGCGGTCTGCACTGAGGATCGGTTTATTGATCTCAATCTGTGACAAACGATTCTGGAATATTATTCAAAGTGAATTGGCTTCACTAGAAAAAAAAACTATGTGACTCAAACCAGTCAATTGCACAGTTTGAAGTTTTGTGTAAAAAGCGGCTCTTTGATGGGATTTAAAATAGCCTGAAGCTAACTAAATAAAAGATAAAGACTAACTGAAGAAGCTTGGAGAAAGTCAAACAGCTGAAATCTGTGAATAATTGAAATCTAATAGCAGGTCACATTTCCTGCTGGAGTTCAAACTCCACATACTCCTCAGTGTGCATTAAAATGGGAAACAGCCAATAGTCAATAGTGTGTTGACTGGCATTACGCTGAGCTACTTCTGATTTAGAAACCTGCATTTTCTTTTTCTTTTTTCCCCACCAGGAGATCTTTTGTGGGCTCTAGTGTCCCTTATTCGAAAGTAGGCTGACAGGAAAGGGGGGAAGACATGCGGCAAACGTCGGCCAGGTCCGGGAATCGAACCCGCGAGGACTGAGGGTCTCCAAATGTGGGTCGCGCTATCCCCTACGCCACCACAGCATGCCCGAAACCTGCATTTTCTATTGAATATTTGAGATATTCGCCACGAAATGATCTGCATGTAGGTTCATTTTCTGCTAAGTCAGTTTTCCACAGAAAAATCCACGAATAGGTGAATCTGACCAGTGAGTAGGTGGGAGTCCGCTGTACCAAGATAGGAGAAGAAGCCCTCTGCAAACACCAGGCGGTTGTAATTGCAGAACGTTTCTATGATACAGTTTTAAAATGGTAGTAACTGGATAAACTGTGGTTGTAGGAAACTATACCGCCTCAGTGACACAAGTTCTTGTTCTGGAGTGTTGTGTTGACTGCAGTAGACAAATATTGGCTCCATTTATCTGTCGTTAATATCCTAACCAGGGCGATTTCCCCTTTCACCCCCACAAACACATTTAGCTACACCTCACTGCTCAAGTTGCGTCTACCTGAGATGCAGCAAAGCCTCATGTCCATATAGCAGGGATTGGGTGGAGACCCGGAAGCCTGCTATATGGAAGTGAAACATATGAACTGATTTGGCAATGAATCAGATATGAAGCAATGCCCTACATAGTTTTAAAGTAGATACTTCTAGCCTGTTGTCAAAGGAAATCATGACTAAGTATTACCAACACAGCCCTCTAGCAGTGGATCACAGTTTTATTACAAGAGGACTAACAGAGGTAAGACTGTTGTTTCCAATTGGAGAGTTAAAAGCCTTTGTCTTGGCAGGCTGGCTTCTTTTGTAAAATCCTTTCAAGTGGTCTGTTGGGTAATAGAAAAGTCATCAATCTGCTGAGGAGGAGAGGCCAGGCTGTAGCACTTCACAAACACAACACTAATAAATAGAGACTCTAAAATAAACCCTTTTAATGAACTGAGATCAGACATGTTGGTCAGGAGTAATCTGGGAAAACATGCATGACAGGAACTAAAGATATTCCTTATGACTCAACAAAGAGCTTTAACAGCTTGGTTGCATAAACACAAAATAAATCCGACTTGCAGTAACAGGAGGAGTGAACGAATTTAAAGAGCAGATTATTTTCACAGCATTTTGCCATGAATAAAAACGATTTTGCTTCAGATTTTTTAACAGAATAATTTTCAGATTTTTTATTCTGTTATGTAATGCATTGATTGTTGCTGGTTGCCATGGAAGTCGGCATCCTCAAACGATTGGCTTTTGCTCCCACCAACATAATTGGAATTTTATGTTTGAGCTTGATGACGAATTGGAGGAAAACCAACAAATTAAAGTAGTGATTGGTAAACATTAACAACAAAACAAGTAACAATAAATTAAATTGGGAAAGAACAAAACATTCCAGTAAAAATCAGCCTCCTTAGTTACAGACGTTTTGAGAGTCATTGCTACACACGTCTGAAGTAGTGAGATCAAAATGATACTGCCAGCTAGTAAGGCATAACCAGCACATCACAGAGGTTCAATATGTTACAGTTAGGCTGTAGTCCTTCCAAAGTTAAGTTGCACACTGCACAGAATATTATTTTAGCCAGTTAATTACTCGCTTTAATAGTCACACTAACTAGTCTGCTGTTTTTTAATTCACCGACAGATATGCTAAACCTTGTAGCTCGTTGGTACATTTGTTTTGAAGGTGTGTTACCTTAATAAAAATGTGAGGTGGTGTCTCTATGGTTGACAAGCTGTGACAGGCTGTGTTTTCAGGACTGGACATATTTCCAAACAACTGACTGCTTTTTGTCTTTCTTTATGGACAGAAAAGTACAGTTTCATTGTTTTTCTGACGCTAGCTGACTGATGTCATGCGGCCACGGTTGGTGTTGGGGAAGCTTTAAAGAGACCTTTAAACATGGTAAATGTTCAACCAGAACCAAGGCTGGCTCACATTATTCAGACTAATTCTTCCTGGTGAAAAATAAATCAAACATAGGATAGCGACACTATTAGCGACGTCTATGGACTGTTATCTACTGAAAATATAAAAATGTGGAAAAAACTTGGCATTAACTATTAACTATTTAGAATATGTCAAGCAAATTGTATTAAAAATTGACCTTTAATGTAGTGATAAACTAAGAAAGACCCCAACATTCTTGAAATTCCACTCATTCTTACAGAGAATTCTTTGGAATTCTGAATATTAGTAGACTCAATCCATCAGTTAATTACTGCGTCAACAATTAACTTTAAAGGAATATCTGTAGTAGAAAATTCTTACTTCATTTGAATCAAAGAATTAAACCACCAGATCATGGTCAACCACAGTATTGACCAATTCCTCCACATACTTTCCTGTCAAGTAATCAATTTCAACAGCCGGATGAGGAAGTGTTATCCTGACACATCGTTTTTATTTTTGAAGGGAGATGGAACTTTGACATTGCCACATCAGTCCAGCAGTGTCCACCACCATGAACTGGCTTTGTGGGGTTTGCGTTGGTATAGAAACTGAATCTGTTGTGTGGCAGTTGAACCGGCATGGTTCGCTGGAGGTCAGGGATCAAACTTCTGGGCAGCCAGTGTCCTCCAACTATTAAATGCATTCCTGGTTTAATACACCCTAACCAAATGACAGTTTTCTTATGGTTGTTTGGCTGTCTGACATTTTTGAAATTTGACAGTGTTGTGGTAACTAAACAAAAGGTTAGAATAACCTCCAAGTGAGAGTTTATCTCCATTTATTTTCAGTGAAAAACAATAAACACACTCATAAAAATTCATGCTCCAGTGGGCAGATCAGCATGGAGGTTGGTGTTAAATGCCATGCTTAAGGAAGGATGCTGGAATTGAATCCACAGCTGAGCCACAGAAGCCACTATTTGGTGTTGCCTGCATGAGGCCCAACCACAAACAGGCTCTGATATCCGAACATGACTTCAGTTCCATCAGTTCCCAGGGGCAACCACTACATACTTTGAGGTGTTCGAGAGCACCACTATGTGCTGTGCTAGACAGCACATAGTGGTGCTCTGTAGCGCATGGGGTTCTATATAGTGAAACCCTCTTTTTTTTTGGTCTGGTTGGTCTCTGTAACCGCGGTAACAGATGAAGCAGGTTCCCCATCTTGACTTATCAAAAATTCAGTTTTACTGCGACAGTGAGACTCACACTAGGCTGCTGATGTTCTTATGAGTGGTACATTTGCTATGACAATGTTGTTATTGTTAGTTCAGCCTTTAGCTACCAATCACATGAGAACTGCTAATATTTTTATCTTAGTAGGAGTAGGGCTGTGCATGTGTGTGTGTGTGTGTGTGTGTTCTCCCTTGTCATGTGAAGTGATTATATTTTTATGCGTTTGCACAACCTGGTTAGTTTGCGGAGGGACTAACCAAAACTCAATTCACACTTTAGTCCTAAACCTGACCCCTAGCCCACCTCTCCCCTCGTGAGAACCAGGATTTGTGCCCACAAAGAACAGTGGTCCTCACAACCGCACACTGTAGATAGAAAAAGGTCCCCACAAGAATATAAAAACATGGTGCACACACACACACAGAGAGAGATGTGTTTTGCAGAGATGTTTACTGCAAAAACCTGGAAAACACATAATTACAGCATCTCTCACACAGTTTGCTGCTTTCTGTATGAATTCCTCAATGAGAGGCCTACAGCTGATGAAGCTGTGACAGGGAGAGCAGTGGTGATTTAGCGGGACGTCAGTTGAACAAGTGAATACAGATGTAGCAGGAAATAAGACCAGAGCCGAAGGGGGAAAGCCTGCAGAGCAGCTCCAAAGGAGAGGAGTGGGTCAGAAATGCACACTGTGGGGAATGGAGACGCAAACTACGGCAACACAACGTTGTGGCTTGTCACTTATTTTTAGGTCACACACATCCAGCTTGGTCACCATGAAAGGAACACACGCTGGTGCCACCTGCTGACAGTATATTTAGTGTGTAGACAGCTGCTTGTCTCTGAACATTTTTGTTACCTCATTAGAACATTTTCTTGTTTTATCTCCACCTTGTTGTAGCCTGTAGGCCTCTTACAGCCTCCTGGCTTCTATTTAAGGGTTTTAAATGAACTGGTCAGGATTAAGGTTAGAGTGGTTGTGTACAGTGAAAAACCAGGCCTACAATCAACATGCCTTTGCAGTTTCAATATTAAAGTCCTACCGGTAGCAGCTTCCTATTAAAGTTTAGAGTTCAATTTGCCGATACAATGCATGGTAAAAACTCATCGCTCCCTTGTTCCAGTGGGAACTAAGGACTTGGGAACAAGTCAGTGTTAGTTATAGATTCTGTTTATCTTTGTGACAAGTCATTGTAAAACATGCTGCACCATGATCCTCCACCTTCATGCTGTTGTCGTCTTTTTCATGGTCTGTGTCAGTGGCAACATCGGGTTGATGATCATGTGACTCGCGTGAGGAGAAAAAGGTGTTTCTACTGCAGCTTTGCAAAAATAAGTCAGTTTTGATACGGCCAAACCACCTCATCCTAGCGGCAAAACATTTGATCAAAAACCTTTTTTCTTTTGAAAATTGTGTTTCCATTAAGCAAATTTCTTTTCGAAATGTCAAATTGCACAATTATATGGTCAATGGAAACACTGCTGCTGGCATTTTTTGTGATGTAACTAAATGTCATGACTTGCTCATCTAAATCATTGAATTCATGCATTCTTGTCATGGCCTTTTACTGCTAATGTTGCCTCTAAAACATTAGCAAAGCCACTTTTAACAACACAGTGAATTTCATAGTGGTGCCACAATGGGAATAAATCCTGTTGTTAAATTTCCTCCCATCGGTTGACTGATTCTACGATCAGTCAACCAATCATAGAATCATAACAAAGAGGAAAGGAAATGGGTGATTCTGCGTTTGGTGGTTGGCAGGAGAATGACACTTGGTTGACTGCATTGTGTCAAGTGTACAGTTTGGTGCGAAGGGTTTTATGAGGCTGCACAGTTGGATAGCAGTTGGTAGCACTGTTGCCTTGCAGCAAGAAGGTCCTGGGTTCGATTCCCGGCCCAGGGTCTTTCTGCATGGAGTTTGCATGTTCACAGTCCAAAAACATGACTGTCAGGTTAATTGGTCTCTCTAAATTCTCCCTAGGTGTGAGTGTGTGTGTGTGTATGGTTGTGTGGCCTGTCTGTCTCTGTGTTGCTCTGCAACAGACTGGTGACCTGTCCAGGGTGTACCCTGCCTGTTGCCCAAGACGTTTGCCGGAGATAGACACCAGCAACCTTTCCAACCCCGCTGGGGACAAGGGTGTACAGAATGTGGATGGATGGGTTTTATGATATCGAGCGGTTTTTCATTTTAAATTCCTTAGTTCCAGAAAATTGAGCTCTTTATATTTCAGCATGCCAAGACATTTTGGATAATTTTATTCTCTTGATTCTTTGGAAACAGTTTGGAGATAGTCCAGCAGAGCTCCACAGATCAAAGGTCTATAAAGACATGAGCGAGTGTAGCTTAGAACAGTGGTGCCCAAAGTCGGTCCTGGAGGGCCGGAATCCTGCATGTTTTAGTTCTCTCCCTGGTTTAACACACCTGGATCAAATAATGGCTCATTAGAAGGTCTAAGAAGAGCATTGACATGCTGAAAAGGTTGTTGGTACTACCAGGGAGAGAAATAAAACATGCAGGATGCTGGCCCTCCAGGACTAACTTCGGGTACCCCTGGTGTAGAACAACCTGAATGGTCTGCACTGAGTCCCAAGCCCAACCCAGTGGAACACCTTTTGGTATAAAGTGGAGGCTCTGAGTCAGAGTTCCTCATCCAACATCAGTGTCTGACCTCACACATGTACTTCAGGGAACATGGTCATAAACACCTGCCCAGAAGAGTTAAACCTGCTACAGCTGCAAAGGACAGATCAACACCATGTTAAACTTTAAGGATTAGGAATGGTCCATATTTCTGTGAAGGCATGTTGCTTTAACAGCTGAAAACTAGAAGAACAATTTTAGTAAACAGTGATTTAACATGTATCAAAATTTTACAGTGAAAATGAAGTTACACTTCTGTTCTAAGGATATTGATAAAATAAGGGCTTTAAGCATCAGAGCCATATATAAAATGGCAATTGTATTTTCTACTAAAAACATGCATCCCTATATGGAATATTTCACTTTCGGTCTTAAGGAAACCTGATGGTAGAGTTGAAACCTCTCCTGTGCTCTGTTTCTGCAGGGTGACTGAATCGGTGCTCCTGGAGCTGTGCTGAGTCGTTTGCAGACCAAAGGTGAGCAGCATTACTCCACACAGATCAGTGTATTTCACACTGCTGCTACTGTTGCGCATTTTATGCAAGCGTCAGCAGACTTGGCTGAGGATTTCCTCCTGGGACCTGCACCAGTTTCAGTCCTCACTGCTCTGAGCCAACAGTAGAAATTCAACAGAGAATCCAGGACAACATTCACCAGAGTTTAACTAACACTACCTAGCCAGTTTGAGTTGAGCAGGGCTGACGGTGTATGAGATATAGAAAGAATATAGTATAGTCTAAGTTTGGAGAGTTCTGGTTCTGATTCTTAAGAACATGACAGACATGAAGCGGTCATGTAATTACTAGGAATGCACCGATCCACTGTTTTCACTTCCAATACCAATATTGATATCTGATTTAGTATTAGCTGAATTTAAACACGGACATAAATGTACTAAATTACAAATTCATGTGTTAAGTCTGTACCAGCGCACTTAAATACACCATTAGCCTCACAAGCTGTTGTTTTTCCATATTGGTGATACTCAAATTTGTAAATCCAACTTTATTTTGTTCAGTGAGTGCAGTTAGGAGTAGAACAGCCAATGTAGAATAAATGATAAAGAAACAGAGACTGACAAAAACAACAAATTGACTACTTTAGTCAAACATGTAAAATTAAACTGCATCAAAATGATTCAGAATGCAGTTAGGAATTCTACGCATAATGTAAAATAATAAAGCATGATGTTGCTCAGAGCACAAACCATAGAGTTAGACTGAATAAATCTTCCCTTATGTATCAAGTATATTGTCACAAATTTTAATTAATAAGGATGTTAATGTCAGATTGGTGCATCTGCAGTAAGTACACAGAGATAAATTGTGGAAGTTAGGTCAATAACACTAAAGATATTTAGAGTGTTGGTGGTAAAGAAGAGTGAAGTTACCAAGAAAACAACTTTGGGGCAGCCAGAAGTATGCAGGACGCCCACATGCACAGTGAGATGGTGTTGAGGTGTGAGGTAGGTAGGAGTGGGGGGGGGATTATGTTGGGGATCAACTCTGACCCCCTTTTTGATCCCAGAAATGATGGGTGGGTAGACAGATAAGGTCTTGCAGAAGTCCTCATGTTCTATATTTGCTGATGACCTTGAGATCTCTGGTGAAAACAGGAGGCAGCTGGAAGAGTCCGGGATGAAAGCATGCTCTGAAGAGGAGAGCTGCGAGTCAGTAGACGTGCAAAACAGAGGGGGTCAGAATGGTGGAACTGCAGTGAAGCTGCATGTGGCAGAGGCATTGAAGGTAGTTGATTCCCCCAGGGTCAATCATCCAGTGTAGAACTGGAAAACGTTCATGCAGAGTGGATGGAGATGAGTGTGGTGTGGATCAGAGATGGAGACAGTACCAAGAAAAACAGACCCTGGAGATGGTGATCCAGAGAATTCCTGTAAAACTCTCCAGCATAGACATGATTAGAAATGAATACATCAGAGGGAACAGTTTGGAGATAAAGTGTAGAGGGGCAAAGCTGGGTCATTTTGACCTGTCCAGAGACAGTGGATATGTTGGGAGATGGGTGTGGGACTGCGGAGAAGGTTTGTAGATGTGGTAAAGCAGGACATAGAGAGGATTGGTGGAAACATGAGGCAGATGATCTATTGTGGTGTGACCCTAAGGGGAGCAGCTGACAGAAGAAGAACCTTGTTTCTAATGGCTGCTGAGCCTCTAAATGGTAGTCAGCAGAGGAGAGAATATTCACCAGATGACTTGTAGAGTTGATGGGGACAGCAGATATTCACACAATGAGGAAAGGTGGTTTTTAGTTCTCTGAAGCAGAACTAAGAGAACTGGGATGACTTTGTTTTTCAGACTGGTTGAAGATGGGAAATATAATACAGATGAGTTTAATCATCATTTCTGTACAGAGCATACGGACAAGAAATGTGATCAGGTTCTGAGTGTGTGCTTGTAGTATTTACAGTTTGGGATTTTGGAACATGTCACATTGAGACTTCACAAAGCAAACTGCTGCGTCCATGTTTGGTTAGGGTGATGTCATTTCCTTTTGTATGAGTTACCTTAGGGCTGGATAATATGGCTGAGAAACTTATAATGATATAAGCATTTCATTTCAATCGATATTAATAATTATTGATTAGATTTCTGATTCAAGTCTTTGAAACTGCTCAACAGGTTGTTGCTAGGTAACCAAGGAGTGAGTTAGTTGATGCCACCAAACAGGGCATCAACTAATTCAACTGGTTGTGAGATTTTGAGCAGCTAAAGCAGTGGTACCCAAATTCAGTCCTGTAGGTCCGGCATCCTGCATGTTTTAGTTCTCTCCCTGGTTTAACACACCTGGATCAAATGACGTCTCATTAGAAGGCCTAAGAAGAACATCGACTTGTTGAAACAGTTGTTACTACAACCAGGGAGAGAACTAAAACATGCAGGATGCTGGCCCTCGAAGACCAACTTTGGGCACCCCTGAGCTGAAGCCTTTCCTCTGCCTACATCTCCCAGAATGCTGTTTGGTTCTGGATCTGAGTTTAGCGCCTATTCTACATATCAAATATTGAATATTTTATTACTTTTTGGTATTGATCACATGTCTATCATGATATGTATTGTTATTGATTTGTTGTCCAGCCATGATCTGTCTCTGTGCAACACATTTTGGCTCAAGTTTGGGCTTTACTGTGAACCAATCTTTGAAACCTAACATCACATCCAGATTTCCGTGGTCTTCCTGTGGATGACTGGGAACCAGTTCCTCCAGTCAGATTTTTAAGACTGCCAGGTCTTCATATGTTCCACATACCGATGGCTGCTTTTTATATTGACTGCAGACATGTGGCTCAGGTCATACTTTACCAAAAGTATAACTCTTACATTGTTGACATTGTGAATATCACTAATTCAGCTGGAAAGCAGCTTTAAGCTGGTCAGCAGGCAGCTGCTGGCTGGTTGGTTGGAAAACTATGAAGTGGTATCCAGAAGGCAGATCCTAACCGAGGTATATGAATCCAAATTCATGAGGTTTTGCAGATAATCCCTCCTCTCGTGGGGGTCTGCTCTTTAGACTTCTATTTGAGTTCTGTGAAGAAATAAATGTTTCTGTGATTTCAGGAGCTGGCCACGTAATACTGTTCTGAGTGCGAGTGTTGTAAACCGGAGGTTGGTACGGCGTGATTCCTGTATATTTAATCAGCAAGTCTTTTGTCACACTGTAGGGTCAAGTGGAAATGTGGAAAATGGTAACAATAGCAAATGCGTTGGATGTTCTTCCTTACGTTAAAAACCTCACTGGTATGAACGGCTGCCAGCAGAGAGTTTTATTCACCTCTATAGCCACATCCACACTAAAAAGTATTGTCACAATGGCATGGTGGTGCTTAGTTATGGTTCATTCAGTGATGGAAAAAAGATGGATTTGAGCTATTTCTAACTAGCCAGTCACAGGTCAGAGAAACTCAAACTTAAAGAAATGCTTGGATTCTGTTCACTGCCCAGTGAGTCTGTTCATTGCTAGAATGTAGAAGTTGTCTGGAAACGGTTTACAGTACGCACTGAAACTAGCGTCTTACATCAGGGGCGTCCAAAGTGTGGCCCGGGAGTCATTTCCAACCTTTAGACTGATTTAGGGGCCGACCCCCCCAACCACAATTTAACATTCAATCATATTGGCTGAACAACACAGGCAGCTGACACAGGTAGACATTTACATTCTATTTAATTAGTGTAGAAGTTTTGCTGACAAATTAATATCTTAAAATGTTACATAATTCAAAAATGTATTAATCTTTTAATAAGGACACTTTTGGATGTCTTTAATTTAATAGTAAACGGTTCACAATAAGGAAAATTTCTTACACAAAAACAAACCTGGGGACGCCTAAACCTGCATCTAATTGAACTTCACTAACTGCAGAAAACATCTTCAAACAAAGAGTGATGCAAATCCTGTCATTATTGCTGAGATGGGCTGTGTGTGTGTGGGTGTGTGTGTGCGTGTGTGTGTGTGTGTGTCACAGTCTGTTACATATCTGAGGTGGAGAGAGGCATGTTACACCAACTTCACTTCAGCCACAACAGGCTGTAACACCCGAAGCCGTCACTGAGAGAATAATGAAGCGCTGCGGAAACACACTGTGTTGGTGTGTGCACTGGGAGCAGGTTCAAAGGTCACAAGGGGACCTCATGACCATTTCAGCCAGAAATGTTTGTGCGTTTGGAATTATTCTTCTCTGTAATGAATTTAGCCTCAAACCGAAAGAGCCGTTTATTGAAAAGCAAACACCCTGAAGGTACACAGAGTGGAGGTGTGGGCTTTGGTGAAGGAGTGCCTCTGTTTGTTCTTTGTCAGGGCCAGTTGTGTCTGGCAGCTTGTACACAGCTGGACTGATGGTTTTCTGACCGCTCTCTCTATCTTAGTTTCACTGACACCAGGAGCTGAGACTGTTCTTTCTAGTTGCTAACCTGGCTAACAAATCTGGGAAAGTTTATTGTCCAGATGTTTTTCAACAAACATTGCTATTGTTTTGATATTCTTGAAAAAAAGAAAAATAATAATCCACTAGAGGTGCAGAAAAAAAGTCAATTCTATAGACTCTAGAGAAAAGCAATTTGTAGTCCTGGGAATTCTGAATCGATTTAAAATGCTCCGAAATCAATTTTAGATTTAGACTTTATTTAAGCTAACTGAATCATTGCCAAGTTTAGTTACAAAAATACAAGTTTGTTTTTTTTAATTGCTGTATTTCCATTAAGCAAATCTATTTCTGTAATTTTAATTTGCACAATTTTATGATTAAATGAAAAGCGGCCAGAGAAGCCTCCATGTCCGACCAGAATCTGCGTCAGGCCAGCTAAAAGTCTCTGGATGGGTGAAGTAACCCACACCGACTGCAAAGCAAAACCGATCGACTGAAAGAAAATTTCAGTCACAATAAACACTGATGGGATTCAGGCCAGCTCCCCTGTCTGGTGATCAGACAGAAATATCTGATTGGCTCATTACAAAGTGACAGATTTAGCACAGAAAAGTCCAAATAAAACTCATTTTAAACCAAAATAATACTGAGAACCATTCCTCATATTTTAGTGTCTGTATTTTTTTTAAATCACAGAATATACTAACATTATTATTATTATTATTATTATTATTATTATTATTATTATTATTATTATTATTATTATTATTATTATTATTATTATTATTAGTGTATTGGGGTGTGCATACTCATGGACCCAGCTGTTTGTATTTCTTACAGTTTTCCCCTGGTCATGTTTTAGTTGAATTGTACAGGATATGCAGAAAATTAATGGAGAAAAAAATTATTAGAAATAATGTTTGACATTGTATAACCTGTCAGTTGAACAGTGTTGTGTACACATTTTAAATGTTTAACATTTTTTATTGCTTTTACAAATCAATTCTGATTAATATTGTTAGGCATTTGTTGTCATGAAATTACGTCTAAGTTATATATTTGTATTTAATGAATTGGTTTTTTGTATATTTTTCTTGTCAAAGAATCCCAATTTTGTTAATCGTGATTGATTTGTAGGAGTAAAGGGTAAAACATCCAGGGGGGTGAAAACTTTTCATAGGCACTAATGTTCCTAATGAATGTTTAACTAACATATTAATATACTAATATTGCTCACATAGCCACTAGCTGCTGCCCTGCTGGGTGAGAATCCGATCCAGTAAAGGACTGATGCAGGACCTGAGACATGCATCATCTTTCAGCATGTTGCTGGTAACTAACTACCTACGTTACCATAGTAACATAGATTCTAAGTGTCTGTCATATTCAATAAAGGATGTGAGAGCAGCTTTAATGTTTCCTGCTTCCCTCCATCATGTAGCTCTGCCTGGTCACCAGCAGCACTGCTGACCTGCTGGGCCCGGTTCTTCAGCCCAACAGAACCAAACTGTCGTGGGGGCGGCTGAGGGGGTTTGTGGGAATGTGGAGGCGCCGTCCCCACCTCTCTAAATCCATTCAGCTGTATCAACTTCCTGCTGCCTCCTGTTTGTTTCTGTACGAGTAAAAATAGAACTCATTTGTTCTGTCTGTAAATGGGTGTGTGTGTGTGTGTGTGTGTGTGTCAGTGTCACATTACATGGCAGCAACTGAGTACCTCAGGGATCTGCTGGGTTTTTTTGGGCTGAGGGGCAAATACACACAAACACACAGCAGTGTGTCATTTTTGTTAGATATTGTGTGTGGGTCTTCGTTTGTGTCAGCTGAGCTCCAGCATAGTGGAACATAAAATCATCCCAGACGGTGTGTTTTCTCCCTTCCTTGTATTGAGAGATGGAGGCAGATGTCGATACGGAGCGGGGAAACCAACAGGAAATGATGTAATCCCAGATGCAGGTCTCAGGGGAAGTGATATAATGGTTGCTGGATCAGCAGGCAGCTCCTCACTCGTCCTCAGCTTCCTGTGCCCCCCGCCCCTCTTCCTGTGTGAGAGGACCTGCACATTCTGCAGTGATATGTGAGCCTGGCCTACAGGATGAACACCACTGGATCTGCTGCTGCTGAACTTACTTCTGATATCACAACAGTTGAGTTATTACTCATTAAAGCACATTTGGATTCACAGTTTGGAGTGAAATGCAAACATTTGTGTAACACAGCTTCGGTTTCAAGGGTTTTAACATAAAATCTCCAAGTGTTTAGTTACACTCAGCACATAAGACGAGAAGACATGATGTTGGGTTTATATAAGACACTTTTGTAATATTATTTAGATTATATGAACATGAGTAAACTTACTTTATTGTCCTTGCATAAAGACACAACAGTCAATTTGGCAATAAAATGTCATTGCTTGCCTGGCTACCGACATACACAAAAAAAGCAACAGAAAAACAGTTTGTGTGCCTTTAGTTCATATACACATATTCAAGTGTTACTGAAAAGAAATCTAGAATAAATATACAAATAATAATATATTGCTAAATATATATGACTGAGCATTTTCAGACAGAAAAATCTCCAGTATGGGTTTTCTTTTATTATCCAGTTTTATTTTAGATGAGGAGAAGAATATTCAGCCTGTCTGAAAGAAAGCCTCACCTTTAAAAAAAAAAAAAAAGCACAGCAGTCATAATTTCTCAGATATTGAGATATCATATTATATAATCCAAATAGTTTTTTGTGACTTAGACAGTCTTCACTGCTGCATTGTTACAACAGTAGGGCAGGTTTGAAACTGTGTGTCAGGAAATCATCTCCACTCTGATTGAAGCCATGCTCTGTCATCTCCAACATTCTCGTTTCTCTGCTGGGGAAAATGAAAAAAAGACTACAAAACCTGCTTCCAGCAGAGCAGAGGAGAACAGTGTGGATGAAACGGTTTTTACTACAGATTCACTGTGGGACCTGGCAGGCCACACACACACACACACGCATACACACCACAGAGCACAGCAGTGTCTGGGTGTCACAGTATGAATCCTTTTGCTAATTATAAACCTGTCGTAACACCACAACACAGCACAGGCACCATGTGTGGAGTGTTTACAGAGTCTGGTTCAGCAGGGGAAATCATTGAACACCATGTAGACTGGTTACTAGACTGTTTTTGTAGTGTCAGCAACAACATGGAGGGTCATAAAGTGCCGAACGGGCCAGGGTGCCAGGGTTCCACTAGCATAGGAAAACACTTATACCTGCCTACTTTAATTGTCCAAACACCAAATATACTTTCCTCGGCTTCAATGCACACAGTGGAAGCCGTCTTAGCATTACTGCAGAACTAACATCTACAGTCTGAACTGACTGCATGTCAAGTAGCATTTTGCCAAAGGTACGAACTATGGAGCAGAATTAAAACCGCACAAATGTCCAGATGCTGACGAGGTTTTTTTTTTAACCCTATATATAAAGCTACATTATGTTGAGGGATAATGATGTTTTCAGATGATGGATTGAAGATTCTGTTCAAAGCTGTGATATAATTTTGGAATATAACTCTGCTTTAAATGTTTTCTGCGCTCTTTGGTCTTTGTGATGCTGTATGCTGGTTAATGTTCCCCAACAAGATTTATTTAGATTTACTGGAGTAGTGGTGTCCCTAAACTGCCTGTCAGGTTTAGTCTGATGTAAAATCCCAATAAAATACATTCTGGTTATAATGTGGCACAATGGGAAAAGTTTCAAGTTATGAATGACTATAGAAGGCTCTATACAAGCTGCTATAGTTACCTTACATTAGCCCGTGTTGCTAACAGCAGCTAGCCTGCTCACTGATCACAATACTTTTCTTGTATTGCATGCTCACACTGGGTATGACATCATTTCTGGCCTTTTTATGGGATTATTTGATAACTTCCATCTAAGTCTAAAATCAGAACTAACAGGAAGTCAAACTATTCATATCATATTGTCACTATTCGAATCTGCGTGTCTGCAGATAAAACAGAGCACCACTTCCATCTCCAGCGTAACTGAGACAGGATTGAAAGGCACGGACCAAAAAGCCTGTCATGTTGTCAGAAAATGGCCACCCTGCAGGGTGTGTGTGAGAATCAAAGGGAAACATCTCAACTTTCAACCTAAATCACTCCACGCTCATTTCTTCCTTGGTTTTAATTTATAGCTTTACTTTACAAAGAAGCCAACATTTGGGCTTAAAAATACTCAACCGGGGTGCGTGTGTGTGTGCGTGTGTGTGTGTGCATGTGTGTGTGTGTGTCCTGATATAGAGCCGTGGGAATGGGCCACATTCAGTGCCGCTCGAGGGGACTTTAAAGCCTTCTCTGTTGTTGCTACGCTGTGGCCACAGACCAGTTGAGGCTATGTGGGTTACTGGGAGCTGCCCAGTACTCATGAGGAAGTTTCTCGAAGGCACACGAGCAGCAGATGTTGGAGTCCAGTGGGAGGTGACATGGTTCCAGCGTTCCTTTCAGAGCTGTGTGTGGACGTCTAACAGTGTGTGTGTGTTCTGTTCTTTCTCATCCACATGTCTGTTCCTGATGTTCCCGTCTGTCCCGTCTGTCTTATGCTTGTCTGGGTTTTTCCCTGCACGTCTTCATTTCTCCTCCTCTGAGAGGAGCACAGACTGAAGTACGTTCCACTCTCACTCCTTTGCTCCTCTCTTCCCTTCGCCTGCCCCTTTCTGAATGACGGCTGCATCTCACACACCATGCAGCAGCAGCAGCAGCACATTCCTCTGGAGAACTGAAGAGGAGCAAAAAGATCCACAACTCAGCAGAAAATTAGGGACACTTCCACAGTGGTGGATGTGAAAAAGCTGGGACAGAATAACATTCATTAGACGAGCTAGCACTAGGGACAGGATGAGTGTGTGAAGGTGGATTCAGTTCCCTCTCCTTCATTTGTCGTGCTTTTGGACTCAGCAGAATGTGGTTTCACTACATGTCCCTGTTTCTGGAAATGTGTGATCCTGGAAATGTGTGATCCTGGAGGACATGCTGATTTATGATCTCTGCTGATTATGTGATCAGTTCTCCTGCTCATCGACTGATGCTCTGTTTCCACTGAGGGATACTCAGTGGAAACAGCAGTGGGTCGCTGCGGTTCAGAATGCTGTTTTATGGTCTGGTGTAATCAGGAGAAGGGTTCCATCTCCAGTTGGACTCTCACTGTGGAGACAGGGTTCACCCAGGGGTGTCCAGAGTTAGTCCACCAGGGTTGGTATCCTTCATGTTTCAGTTCTTTTCATCTGCAGAGGCCTAATCTTCATCATTTGATTCAGGTGTGTTGAGCCAGGAGGAGAACTGAAACATGCTGGGCACTGGGCCTCTAGGACTGATTTGGGACACACCTGGGTTTTCCTTCCTCTTCACAATTAAGCCCTACTTAGTTTTGGTTTATTAAAAAAGCTAATAAAATCTACAGAAGGTTGTGTTTATAATGTGGTATAATGGTGAAATAGACATGCATGCTTTTTACATTAGATAAACACAGTGTGACTATGACTAGTAATGAGATTTCCTTAATTTTGGAAGATCGGCCAATACTTATGTGAAGCTGATCTCATCCACTGATCTTATCTGCCTCAGCAAAGATCTACTAATCAGCCACTGACCTCTTCTGGTCTGCAGGGAGAGAGGTTTTACTGACTGACCCCGCCAGGTCCTGTCTGCACCTCACTGTTGCCAACTCAGCTGAATTTAGCAACATTTAATAAAGGTATTGGCCCAAATCAGAATCGGCAGCTCATCCTTTCTAAAGATCAGTTATCGGCCAGAAAACTGTAGTCGGTGCAGCTCTAGCGACTCTGAAGGTGTTTATGTTATGGCTGCAGGAAGTCAAACTTCTGCTGTGAGGAAAGTAGGATTTATCACCGCTCCCATGGATTAAAATGCTGGAGAGCTGGAGGAACTGAAGAGGAGCGGGAAATACGGAAAGGAGGAAGAGAAAACAGTGAAGAAGGGTAATTATGTTGGAGAAACGATGCAGAGGTGGGAGGAGGAATGCAGGAGAGGAGGATGATTGCACGGTTTCAGTCTGACAGACACGAGGAGTGTGGCTGCAGGAGCAAAGTAATTACTGTTTACTTTGGACACACACACACACACACACTGCACTTAGAGTCCATCACTCTGACCTGCTGTCTCAGCTCTGCTGCGTTGAGAGCAGCTTCTGACAGGCTGATGCTGGGGAGAAGCTGCAGACGGCTGAGCTGCTCTATTTCCATCATGTTGAAAAGAGATCATGGATCCGCCGACATCGGGCCGAACAATCACAGGACTAAAAGTTCTGAAGCAGAAAAACAGACTCAACGTTTAGAAACCAGACTTCAGAAGATGACTTGTTCTGTCTTCTGAAAACATGTTTCCAAAAGTGACCAAATCATCAAAGAATCTCCACGTTGAGCCGCCTTGTTGTAGAGTCCCGACTTAATGCGAAGGACATTTTCAAAGTGCTGCACAAAAAATGGCTTCCAAGGTTGATGTTTGTGGTGACGGCGGCCCAGCATGGCAGGAACGCTCTGCCATGCTGGGCCTGGAAAGAAAAACTTCATTAGTTGGTTTGCGTTCAAACTGCAGCAGCTGGAAACGGCCGAATGTTGCAAAGCTCCTGCACTCTCTCTCAGCCATCCCCAAACCACACACACACACACACACACACACACACAGTGAACCTATCCTCCAGCATAAAAACAGACCTCACGAACCTCAGGGATCTAATTGTAGCGCTGCTCCTAACTGTTTGTGTGTATCTTGTGTTTTTCCTTATGTTTGCATAAGGGTGTGTTCCATTCTGCTCTCTAATCTTGTTTGTGTGCGTGCAGGGGTGTGCGCGTGAGTGAGTGTGTGTGTGTGTGTGTATGCTGGCTGTAAATCACCAGAGAGGCTACAGGGGAGAATGGCTGAGCAGCTACTCAGGAACAACACACTTTGTCCTGGGTGAGACTCAGGGGTCGCCTGCAGGAAGGAATCGGGTTGGAGGGAAAAAAGGCCAATAGAATTGATCGGCTATGTTAGATTATCGGTTCACTGTGGGAAGATTTTTTTTAAATTTACAAATATATTAAACACATCACCCACCAGCAACACCTCTTCTAAGAACAGATGCCTAATGTATGTGACAACGTTTGTTCCATCAACCCATAGAAACACAGTAGATGAAACACATTTTTAGCTCCGTTCTTCACACAGCAGGTAAATGCAACCTAAATAAGATTTTTTTTTTTTTTTATGGCCAAGTTTATGATGGCAGTCTGAACAACAACAATCTAAACAATGGCTGAAAATCCTAATTAGAAACTTATGGAAGAGGTCTGTCAGTCCCTCCACTCTTAGCTACGACTCCATCCAAACACACTTCTCTACAGAAGAACAGGGGTGATGGTGGAGAGGATGGTTGGAGTTCTGCAGTTTGCTGGTTCAATTCCTGCTCCACCCGCCTCTGTCTTTGTGTCCTTGGAGCCACATACATGTACAAAGTTATTTACCATTTAACAAGTTGCAGTCAATATTCCACTAAATTGTCATTTCTTTCTTTAACGCTCTTTCATATTGTAATGAAATTGTGACAACACTGTCAGCGTTCTTCCTACTGCTGGTTAGTAATGGACAGCTAACCCAGTTAATTAATCTAACGTTGACTAGTTTCTGGAAGAAAGGGTTGAACAGGCTAAAATATATCATTTTTATTCATATTTAGCTACTGGTTAATGTAATTTGCTACTCTTTTATTCTTTTGTGCATCAATCCAAAGGTTGGGATAAAATTCAAACTTTTTTTTTTCTAGAATACATTGTCTCTAACAGAAACCAGCTTCAAATTAATGTCAGGAGTCCAGGAAGTACTGACTTCACTTTTAAACTGTGGCAACAATGTTTAGCTGTATCAATTAGTTATTTTTTTCACTTTTTTTAATATTAGGTAATGCATTAATATGAGATACTTTGGGCAGCACTTGTTTTTCTGCTTAAATAAAAGCAATTAGATTGTCAGTAGTTATACATCAGTTTGTTCTGTTTTAATTCAGTAACACTGTGGATTGTCTCCTCTGGATGTTCATAATTATGGTTTTCCATGTCTGTAACCAGTAAAGCAACAATGGCTTTTTATGCTAGCAAAAGACACACTAGTTTGTATTCAATGTCACATCACAGCGCCCTCTGCTGGAACCAATGGAAACTGTTTTCAACAGCACCGTGAGCCTTTCTGTACTGTCTGGTTTAAATTGTTTTATAGTTGAAGGTATAAATTAAAAACGTTTTTCATATTTCCTAAGGATGTCTTTTATTTCTTTTAAAATATAAAATCTTTTTAACACTGACACATGTGAAGGCAGCTTTTTATCTTGTTACATTACTTTATAGTTTTTATTTTTAATCGAATGAACTAATCTGCTGTTAGTTGTGAAGAATTTAACATGTGTCTTTGCCTCTGATCTGAACAGGCTCCAGTCTGGAATTTGATTTCAGTATATCCAGCTCTGGATAAGTATGGGAAAAACAGAGCATGGAAAAATATTTGCATTCCCAATCAACTAAAAGTTATCCTTTATTCCTTCCTTCTTTCTCTGCTTTCTTGTTTCTGTCTTCAGCTGCTTGTGTCCCATGTTTCTTTCCTTACATTTTTACTTGTATCTTTTCTTCATTTTGTTTCCTTCCTTCTCTCCTTTGTTCCTTCCTTCCTTTTTTTCCTTTCTTCCTTCTTCATTCATAGGGTATGTTAGTTTATTTTCAAATTAAGCTAGAGGATTAAGATATTTGGAAAATTGAGTTTAGAGAAGTATGAAATTTTTACATGAAAAATGAAGTAGCACTGTGTTTATATTTGTGTGCGTGCGTGTGTGTGTATGTGAGGGAAGGAAGGAAGAAGATGGTTATTGCTATCATCAGTCAAAGGAACAGTGTCTCTCCCCCATGTTGAGTTTTTCACAGGATGGATGCATAAACACACTGTCCACATTAATCTGCACTGTTCCTTTAAATCTGTTCTGGCTTCTCTGATTCTTTGTTATGAATCATGTTTTGAAGGCTATTTTTAGACTCAAGAACTGGTCCCAGTGGTTGAGAAGTTTCAAAGCTCTGTCTCCTGTTCATATTGTGAGATAAAGTCAGGAGTGAAATAAAGAACTATGACAACAGCTTAACTTCAGTCTGATGTCTTCACAGCTTACCATCTGGATAGAACCAGTAATGCTGATGTAGTTTCACTGGTCAACAGATTTTGTTATGGTTTAGTGGAATAAAACTGATTTCAAGTCTTGGATAACCTCCTTCAAGAAGAAACTACAGATGAACAGTGACTCTGTTGACTCGCACTAAGGACTGCAGCAGTCTCCTGTAACAGGTCGTGTTGTCAGTTGATGGGACAACAGATGGCCTGCTGGTTTTTCATTCCTGCTCGGTGACCTTGGAATTGCTTTTGTAATCAAGAAGAGTAGGCTTCCATCACATGAGATTATGGTTTTACAATAACCTTGAAACCATTTCACATTGTTTCACTAACCCCAATCCTAATACTTCATAGGAAGCCATGGTGTTACATTTAAATTAAGTTGGAATTAGAGAGGCAATTTTTTTTTTCTTTCAAAGTCTAAATGAAAAGAATTTAATGATTCAAAACTTTAGCAGTTATTATATTTTTTGATTGTCTTTTTATAATGCAGTGATATTTCTCAGAATAATGTTTTGCCACTAGTTTGATCAGTGCTTTCAGATTTTGTCAAAAGTTGACTGAATGTAAATTTAGCTGCTCTGCTCAACTGGAATTCTTTCCAAAGGAAAAATAAAACATTAGATCCAGCTGGGATTTCTCAGTCAAATATAAACGCTGCTTCAGGACGCCTCAGGCATAAGTAACAAAACATCTTTTGCCCCAAAATTCAAAGTCCCTGTTTGACGTATTTGCAGTACCCGTTACTGACCACTAGATGGAGATGAAAGATAGTTTCTAAAAGTCTTTTTTTACTCTTCTCCTCTCCCTCAGATGGATCAGCTTTCAGACGATGAGGTGGAGGTGAGGGGGGAGGAGGATGAGGAAGAGGAGGACAGCGATAAGGACGACCAGGACCTGGATAAAATGTTTGGAGCCTGGCTGGGAGAGCTGGACAAGCTCACACAAGTACGGAGCTGGATTGCTATGGTGATGGTGTATGTCTACATGTGTACGACATGTAGACATACACTCCTCTGTGTGTGTGTGTTTAGAGCTTGGATGATGGCCGTCCAGAATGCCCTCCGCAGCAGAAAGCCCCCCTCAGACAGGAGACCAACATGGCAAACTTCTCCTACAGATTCTCCATCTACAACATTAACGGTGAGTTGGTGCTCCATTCCTTCTTGCTGCCCCCTGACCCCTACAATCTACCTCCTTGACCACTGCTGCCCCACTCCCCCTGAAACCCTCCACCCACATCATGCTGTTTGTGTGCAGAGGCCCTGAATCAGGGGGAGAACGTTGACCTGAACGCCCTCATGGCTGACCTGTCCTCCATTGAGCAGGAGCTCAGCACCATCAACACCAAGTCCAGCAGCAGCAGCAGCAGCAGCAGCATGGCCCGGCTGGGACTCACAGACACCAAGGTGGCCATCGCATTGATCTATTGATTTATAGACTCATTGATCCATCGATCATCCTGCCAGCTTGCTTCTTCTCTACGCTCTGGTGTTGCGTGCAGGTGCGACAGAAGCCTCCTGCTGGGCGCAGCAGCAGACAGCAGTCAGTAGGGGGCAGCGGTGGCGGCGTTGGGAACAGCGTGTCGGGTGGGGGGGGCAGCAGCGGGGCGAGCAGCAGCAGCAGCAGCACCAGGGCGTCTCCAGCCGGCACCATCAGATCGCCGAGCGGGCAGCAGGGCCGACCGCCGCTGGCCTCCAACTTCAGCCTGGACGACATCACGGCTCAGCTGGAGAAGGTTTAGACCTGTCGTCATAGTAACTCTGACCTGACAACTTTTCAGGAAATGATTCCCAAAGCTGCCAGCTGCCACTCACAATGTCCATAAAACATAAAGCTGTTTTCTATTTATAAACTGAATCTTGTTTCATATTTGTCCAGACATCATATTTTCCTCTCTGTCTCTCTCCAGGCATCTCTCAGCATGGATGAAGCTGCACGGCAGACCTCCTCCCACTCTCTTAGCTCCGCCTCCTCCTACTCGTCAGCCTCGGTGCGACGGCCAGGGTCTTCTCAGCGCCAGCACCGACGCACCGGGTCAGTGGGAACGGTCAGCGAGCACGAGGTACGTAACCCCTCCGGCCAGCTCAGCCCTGGGTCAATCAGCTGATCAATAACAGGAAGACAAACTAGCAGCAGATCCAACAGCAGTGCTTCCCCCCCCCCTGTGCTCCCTGGTTTCGTCCTCCTCAGGTGCGGTCGTTTGTCCACTCGTCCCGCTCCTCCGTCACCTCGGCGTCCGGCATCTCTGTCAACTCTGCGTCCTCCATGGATTCGCTGGACAGCGTCCTCCACTCCGAGTCCGACGGCCCGCAGCCTTCAGAGGGATCGGGTCCGCCGCATCCCAACACAGAGGTACGGACCGACACAAACTGGCAGGAGCTGTTTGGTCCAAACCTGGACGTGAGATCTCCTGATCCTGATGTAGCTGCAGCTCATCAGAGGGAGCCACCGCTCCGGTTCAGTCCGGATTCTTTCCACACACCGTCACTCACTTCAACCAGCAGGACTCACTGCCTGCTCTCTTACTTCAAGCTGATTAGGAGCAGATTAGGATCCACTGCAATAATAGCATTCATAAAAACGATTAGCTAGCCACATTAGCCTGGATGACTCACAGGGTGGAGGCATGGACACCTGCTGCCCAAACAATGACAGCATCGCTGTCACATTCACTAAACCTTGTCTCTGATAATGAGTCCAGCTCACTGAGGGGGACGCTATGAACAAAAGTCAATATGAAAATGAAAACCTTTATTGTCTCATAAATATTACAAAAGCTTTGCAGTTCTAATTCTGGGTCAAACTGATTAAAAGATTAAAATGTTGAATGCCAAAATAAAAGTAAAAGATGGAGGATGGATTTGGTCCTGAAGGTCTGAATTCATTTTCCTGATTCTCAGTTCCTCCATGAGGAGCTGGCAGCACCACAGTGGAAGGATTACACAGCTGTGAACAGCTGGAGCGCTCTGACACACACACACACACACACACACACACACACGCCTACACGCCCACACACACACACACACACACACACAGGACGACACTTTATGCTAGATTTATCTAGTTGGCAACACTTTATTTGGACTGATACTATTAATGGACTTTTAATGCAACTTTGCATTAAAAGTGTTATTTGCCAAATGACACTTCATGACAACAGACATAAACATTCATGAAAACTCCTTCATGTTCATAACGGTTATGTCATGTTTATGACAGTGTCAGGTCAGTCTTATATACATTTAATATTTACTCTTGATTTTCTCTCAGCTCTGCACTGACATCAATTCAATCATAAAAGCTTTAGTAGAAGAAGAGCTGCTGAAGTCAAACTAAATTAAAAGGAAACAGCAGCAGCAGGTAAACCAGTAACACATTTCAACACAAAAGGCCTGAGGTGTGAGATCATAATCTGCTTCAAATCAAACCATATACATGTGCTACAATGGCCTAGTCAAAGTCACAGCCTAAATTTAACAAAGATTCAATGCCAGGACTTGATAATTCCCATTCAGTTTTTCTTCTTTCAGTCAAATCCACACCTTTCAGGTTTTTTGTTTGTGGAAAAATGTTGGACTTGTGTCTATTTCTCCTTAGCAGCAAATCTAAACAAAACCTTCAGAACTAAAGTGAACCAGTCAGCTGGTAGACTAGTCTTCTGGAATAACTGGAACTAAATAAAGTTTTTTTCTTCATCTTCTTAGCTTTTGGTTTCCCTGCCACATGTGAGGCTGGAAACAGAGAATGAAACATTTCCTTAAATGAAAAAGAAAGTCGGTCTAATTCTAACCAGCTTAAAAAGCAGATATTTAGTCAACACAAAGCTAAACCAGCTTACATGAGCGTTTTTCTAAATTCATTAAGCAGTCTTCATTAATTCAAAGGGAAACATTCAATTGCTGTTTGGTTTAGGAGGCTCTCTGCTACTGAGCATCATCTGGGTTCAGCGAGCCGGAAAGCAGCTTAGAGCCTCCGGTCATGGAGTTCAACCGGACCGCGGCTTCAGCTGCACAACCGGAGAACAGGGGGGCAGATGGCTCAGCTGGAACAGTGAATCCAAGAGATGAGAAAATGAACACAGGAAGGAAACACAGGAATAAATGGAGGGAGTGAAGGGGATGTGGACGAAGCAAAGAAAGAGGATCATGTACGGGAATGTTGTCCTGCCGGAGCGACAATCCCAGCTCATTAGGAACTGCTCCATCCTCGGTGCTCTCGCTCTGATTTTCAATTTAGGCCAGCAGAAAATAACCGGAGTTTGGGACGCGCTGGATCCCAGAAAGGCTTCTGGGAATATCCCCGGAGAAATCGGTCTCCAGTCAGGAGATGAGGCCTCTAATCAGGCGAGGCTCTCTGCCGTCACTTCCTGAAAGGTTTTCACTATTTTATTGGGATTTTATATGTTTTACACCATGCAAAGCATTGCATAAGTCCAGAGTGAAGGATTCATAGTTTTATTTCTTTAATTTCTTTTTACAAAGAATATCTGAGAAGTGTAGTATTTGCATTCAGGCCCCTTTCCTCTGATAGGACATACAGCAAGCATAAACACACTCACCTTAACACAGGGAGGACATGCTAATTCCATGTAGCCGAGATTTGAACCATCAGCTAACATTCACCGTTCAGTCAAACTTTTCATCCTATCATTCCTCCTTCTAAACTCCTCACTTCATTTGCTCTGTTTTCAAAATAAAAGTCAAACCAACAAAAATATTTCAACTGCATTGACTGTTGTTCACAACAGACAGTGATTATACTGTTTATTTTCTTTTTTAAAAGAAAGATCCCATTTTATTAATTTTTAGAAAAAAAATGTTATGTAATACTTGATAAAAGGGCGGTTTTCTTCCTAAAAAAAAAAAAGCTCATAGTTTAGAGATCAGTAAATTGGGGCAGTCACATTTTTCCTGGAGGGAAAATCCGACTGTGGCATCAGTATGAGGATCTGTGTTTGACCTGAATATGATTTTTAATCTGTGTGTATCAAAAGAAATCTAATACCTTCTGCTAAACGGTTTCTAGTGATTTCAGCCAAAGCAGAAGCTTAAAAAAAAAAAAAAAAAAGATTAGAGCGAGTGTCTGAAAACTAAACATAAATCTCAGATGGTTAAAAGACAAATGTAGTCAGCTTATAGAAGTGGACATTAACTTGGAACATTTTTAAAAAGCTGTTTCACCACTGGCTCTCTTTTGCTATTCTCACCATCATAGCATAAATAAATAACTATACGCTGTGTGTCCAGTCATGAGGAAACCAGGAAGAAGTCTCCCTCAGGGCATTTCGAGTTACAGATTCTGAAAGTGTGGATTTAAAACTTTCTACTGAAATCAACAACACGGAGAGGAAAAAATTCAAGGTATGACTATTTGAATGTTGGCATTCATTGAGAAAACAAGCCTAAACTTTTCAGAAGGATTGCCATGTTTACCATGTTAATACCTCCAAAACTGCTATTTAAAGTTGCAGTATGTAATTTTTCTAAAACAATATATCTTTTACCTTTTTTTTTTTTAACTCTCACTATGCCGTGACAGTATGGTATGAGACAGCTAGTCTGTGATAAAGTCTAGATTCTCTAGATCCTTTTTTTCTAGCTGTCAGAATATGACAGCACTAAGCCCCTCCTCCTGGGCTCTATGCCCCAGCTTCAGGCGCTTAGAGCCCAGGAGGCGGGGCTTCGTGCTGTCAGTCAATCTCATGTACGCTGGTCGATATGTTAGTAGCAGAGAAACAACTTACTGCTACAGGAAAACAGTTTATCCTCCATCCTCATTGGCCATGTCAACTAGCCTTAGTTGTGGCAGACTCTGTTGTGGTGAACAGCACTAAGACCCTCCTCTTGGCTCTGATTGGCTGTTTCTGACTGAATGGTGTATTTGTGCTGGTAGTTCTGGGAGCACTGGGAGAAGGCAGAGGAGCTCAATTTTTTTCATAGATTGCTTGTCTTTTACTGTCATTGCATAATGATAATTGTTAAAAATGTGTTAGAAAATATTGATACAGTTACATACTACATCTTTAAAGCAATGGGAAACTAATTTAAGGTCCAACTGACAGATAACTTATATGTCAACCTGGTTCTTTTGCACCCTCCCTTGCTAATGCTGCCCTGAGTAACTGCTCCCATTGCCTCAGGCTCACCGCTAAGGGTGTCAGATGGTTGGTGTTCCATTAGCTCCTTATTTTTCTGACTAATAAACGGAACGTTCCATAGCAGCGTCCCTGAGAGACAGGAAGCGGTTCTGCCCGGGGGTTCTCTGATTCTGTCCGACCTAACGTTTCTGTTCCATCCTACAGGCGAACCAGCCCTGTATTCTCTTCCTCACTGGTTTCAGTTCTCTAAGCACTCCATCGGTTCCACTGACCTCTGCTTCACCACACAGCTTTCTGCTCCAAAGCGCCTCACCCAGCCAATCAGGTGGCCCCGTCCATTCACAGCAACTCTCTGTGTCTCTTTAAAGCACTCCTATCTGGACAGGGAAACCTCTCTGATTCTGAGAAACATTGCAGGAAAGCCCCCCCACCTGCTGACCAAGGTGACTCTCTTCATTCACTTCTGAACCATGCTCCTCTCCTCTTGCATGCCAGCCTCCCAACTTTTCCTCCTATTTGATTCCTGCATGATGCGTTAAGAGCATGTCAACCCTCCTTCTCCCCCCAGTCCAGTCCAGTGTGCTGTGTGTCTGTCCTCGGACCTGTCCATCTGTCATAGACCTCCACATTGTGTGTGTCTCTATGTGATACTTCAGTTAAACCCACATAATGCAAATGTGTGTAGATCTGCTTTAAGCACAGGGTGTGTGTGCTGTGCTGATGGATTGCTTTGATTGAAATAGGCCATTTAGCTCGTCTCTATGAAGCATGAGGGTTTGATGGGAGCGGGATGGCCTGAGTTAACAGGAAGTGCATGTTTAGAGTGTTTTAATGCTTCGACGGCTCACAGAGCTGCAGAGTGTGTGAGAGATGTGATCACACAGGAGTTGTACAGATTAATCAACAGCTAGCTAGCAATCATAATCAGCATGTTGGTTTTATCCACAGTTAACAGCAGAAACGTTTTGTTGTCATTGTGTGACATTCAGTTTGACCAAACTTCTCCCGTTTGAGGTCTGTAATGATTAAAGGTGAGCATTAATCGCATTGTTTATCATTTATTATTATACGTTTCTCATTATGATAAGAATTCAGATTTATCTTTGTCACAATAAATTCAAATTAATGATATTTAAAAAAAACTGTTTGTAGTTTTACTATTTTCTCCATTGTTTGTTTAATGACAAAATCTGATTAAATGCAGTTACTGTCTGCAGTTTAATCATAGAACTCAATCATGTTACACATGGGGATGTTTTCCAACAGCACTATTTGTGCTAGTGGGGCAATAATTAGTGTGTCAGCCAAGTTTTGTTAAAATATAATAAATAGTTCTTATCGCCACTTTTATTGCTGTCAAAATAGTACCACAAAACATAGTGATAAAACTTAAAGTATCTATCACCCACCACTAGTAATGATTACCTAAATGATTTTGATTTGCTACATCCCAGAAAAATTTATTTTCTCGTTACTTTTTTTTCCCCATGCTATAAGTGCCTTTGAACTGCATGATGGACCATTCTGGATTTTCTTCCATGAGGATCTCATAACAGTTTCCTGAGTTGTGGCCCACTTCTCCTGACAGACTGGGTGAAACCGGGTCAGACTGGTCCCACTTGGCCCTTTTCACCTCTGACCACACCTTCTTTGTGGGACTCGGATCAGGACTTTGTGATGGCCACTCCAGAACGTTCACTTTGATGTTGGTGGCCAAATTTCTACTTCCTGTTTAATGGCTTCAGATGTATCTAAACTTGATGCCTTTTCCCCTTGGTAACATCTGCTTTGTGAAGACCACAAGTGTCTCCCACAACATGATGCTCCCACTCTCATGCTTTATAGATAGGATGGTGTTCTCAGGCTTTTTCTTCATTATTTCATCAGATCACATGACATTCCTAAATTATCTCTCTTTTTGTGGCCTTTTAAGTGATGGCTTCTTCCTCTCTGAGTGGCCTTTCAGCCGGTGTTGGTACAGACCTTTTAGGGTTTTTTTTACTTTTGTTTGGGGTTGACTTGGGGCAAACTCATTCATCTCAGGCACACATAATTCATTTTTTTCTTGAACTCTTATAGCAATTCAGTCACAGTTTGTGTATTAACCTATTAAAAGATTACAAAGCCATGACATCATCAGCCGACCTTTAAAATAGTAGAGAGGTGTCAGCTGAAAAGTCTGTTTAATCAAGACCTTCTTCAGACTAAAACTGTTTACTGTCTTGGACTTTTATTTGGTAATTTATTCTGCAAAGTTAAATGTTAACATGTGATTTTATCAGTGCCTCATGTTTGTAAAGTTTAGACTTAGAAGAAAGTGGTAAAAACATTCTCTAAAATATTCTATAGTGATTCTGGCATTTAGATGATCTAAATCATTTTAATAATCCTACCTGACCGAAAACAGGAGAAGTTTTGTGTTATTAATATTGGACATTAAAACGAAACTGTCATATCTTTTTTAAGTGTATTCAAAATTTTAAAACTAACAAGTTAAGTAGAGGCAGACAGAAGGGTCCAGTGATGGACACTCCCTTTGTGATCACACTTCTCTGTAAGGTTTGTAATAAATTTGTAATGATGATTGTTGGAAACTGAAATATGACCCAATAGCAGGTAAGTTTAAAGCCTTTAAATCTGTGTGTGTGGTCTTGTATTTGATACATTGTAGGGAGGATTTTCCTAACACCAACTAAGTGTTGCGGAGATCCACTGCTCCACAAGTAGAAGTGCTGCTTTTGGCTTGGGGGTCAAGAGTTAGGGATTAGAGGTCAAGAGTTAGGGATTAGGGGTCAATGGTTAGTGGTTAAGGGTCAGGCTCAGAGTTAAGATGTGAATTAAGTTTAGGTGTAGAGTCTGAGCTTGGCTGTAGAAATGAATGGAAGTTAGGATTGTACATTTATCGTGCTGTTTATCATTTATCATAAAAATGATAAAAAATTGTGATAAGAATTTTGTTTTATCATTGTTATAAGCTTCAGTTATTGATAGTAAATAATAAAGAAAACTGATAGTATGATCAGAACTGTTGGTGTTGTAATTTTCTTTTCTCCACTGTTCCACAAGTACATCAATGAACATCAGTAAATTTGAAAGTTTGATTAAATGCAGTTACTGTGTGCAGTTTAGTGGTAAACATCACTTCAAAATAATGCAATCAAATTCTAAGTCTTAGAATGGACTTATATACACACTGTATGGTGTGTGTGTGTCGGGGTGTATACTTGTATATAGCACAGATAGAGAACCACAAACAAAGGTCATTTGTGTTGATCATCTTTCTGGTCCTCACTTTTGTTCAGTTCTACTCCGCTCTGTTGCTTAGGTTTAGAAGTTTGGAGTTCAATAAGTTTTGGCTAAGGCTAGGATTTTACGAAGTGAAAAGTCTTCATTTGGATAGAAGTGTGTGAGAGTGTGTGTGTGTGTGTGTACTTGCTGCTTCAGAGGTTTGGTGGACAATAAGTGCAATCCTGTTACCATTTAAGCTGCTTCTGTGGAATGATCTCAGCAAATGTTCCTGGGAACAAAAATCTAACAAGTCTGTTTCACCACGTCATGCAGCATATGGATGTTTGGAAAATGACATAGAAGTATGTGAAGTAGTTGTAAAAGGAACCTCAGATTTTATATACATGAATTAAGACGGTTTGTTTGGACAGATACATGTGCCACTGTCAGGCATCTGGAAAATTTTTCCAAGGTTAAACTGGATTGGTCGAAGTCCATGATTCTCTGTGTGGTATCATGACTGATGACATCACACCAGGATCAGTGTGTTTCAGCTGCTGAGTTAAAATACATTAGTTGGTGAGCCTCCATTTAACTCAAATATTGGGAATTAATCAGAACCCTGTCTAATATAGTGTCATGTGGGCTTTCACTAATGGTTCACTAGTGTACTTACCTCTGTATAAATAAATTTTTTCATTTTACAAAAACCAAAAAAAGACATTTTTGGAATGGTCTGGAAGTCCGTTTCCTCTGACCACCACCAGCAGGTGAAGTGTCTTGCTCAAAGACACAACAATTTGTCAGGATTTGAACTGACAACCCTTTGATTACAGGATGAACTCCTGCCACCTCCACCTCAACAAAGCAGCTAAAACAAATACTTTTCATCTCTTCCACATCCCACCACTGTGGGAGTCATTTTTCCTTAGTTGACGGTTTCTCTCACCAGCTGCATTAATCCAGTGACTTCATCAGTAATTAGGGATGACATGTTTGACCTCTGTGCTCAGTTTTTTGTTACTTCTGTGCTCTGGTCACACGCTGCAGTAACCTCATCAGTTCCTGGATTTGAGCCAGTGGCAGTAGTGAAGCTTAGCAGGTAAAGTTGAAGATAATGCAGATCAGTGGAGATAATGGGACTAGCTGCTGCTTATTGTGATGCTTGTTGTTGTTCTTTTTTTGCTGGCAGATGCCGGACTCTCAGCAACAAGCAACTTTCTACTTTAATTTTCCTAATGCATTAAGAGCACTTGTGATGCCAGATTAAGTTCAGATTAATCTAAGTGAATCCCCATGCGCAGCTCCAAAAGCGACCGTGATCACTCTGCTGCTCTAAAGGTGAAGCTGTTGGCTTCTTAACAGCCATGGGGCAAAGGTTTCTTTCAGCATGGAAGTAAGTCAGCAGGCTTTGTTCTGATTGGATCAAAATTGTTTGCGACATGATTGGATGATCAACAAAGGAGGCAGAATGATTGGACCTCACAGAAATGTGTGAAACGTGTCAGAATAATCCTCTTTGAAGAAAACGGCGGTGATTCCCAAAAGCATTACATACAGATTCACACACACACACACACCCACTCACACACACTGAGAGCATCTGGCAGGTAGTATTCCATCAAGTTCAAAGGTTTTTCCTTTTTGATAAAGAAAAAGTGCCTCACTTAACCTGATCACAAAATCTTACCAAGGATTTTTGTCTAGTTTCTAGTGCAAATATCTTAGTTCAGTTGAAATAAGACAAAACTAAACTCAGTCAGACATAGGAACTTGTTTTAAGCCAATAATTACTTAATATTGATGAAAAGGACCAGTTCCACCGGCAGATTATTTCACTTATAACAAGACATTTTCCCCATGTTATAAGTGAATTAATCTGCCAGTGGAACTAGTCCTTTTCATCAATATTAAGTAATTATTGATGTAATGCATGCTCCCATAACCATCTGGAAAGTTACTTATAGGTTATGTTTGTCTTATTTCAATTAACAAAGATATTTGATCCAAAAACTAGACAAAAATACTTGGTAAGATTTTGTGTTTTTTGCAGTGAAGCAAAAAGGATGTTCCTAAGCAACAGAGGTTGTTGCTCCTGTTGTATGACTAAATCATACCTGCACTGTGTTGCACCTGTTAGAGCCTAGTCCATAGCTGGCTCTGGATCCCAAACAAATGCTTTTACTCTGATGTCGTCCTTCTAAGATCCATTTGCTTTAAATCCAGCTTTTACTGCTTTGGATCAAGCCGCAGATCGCCGTCTCGCTACGCTTTCTGCTTCCAGTAATTCTGACTCCTCTGCATCACAAGCTGAGAGCAATTTATGTCATAAGTCAAAGTACAGAAAAAAAAAAAGCCATCATTTTATTTCAATTTATGGTGCCAGGATTAGAAGGGGGAGGGGAGGGCAGGGCTGCAATGGACCTCGAGATTGCAGGCAGATTATGAGCTTCGGGGTCGGTCTAATTCCTGCAGCCGTGATTAGGCTGACAGTGTAATTATCCGCTCTCATTAGAGAGACTTCAGGGTGCTGCTGTGTGTGTGTGTGTGTGTGTGTGTATGTGTATGTAGCTCCACATTTAACATACTCTTTCTGTGTCAGTGTTACACTGCCTCTGCAGCAACTACCGTCCTCTCACACACACACACACACTGCTGGCCTACTTCAGCTTCTGCAGCATTTGGTGATTCACATCAGCCGACTCTGTTTCAGCCTACAACAGCTGAAGAGGGGCAAATTCCTCCCGACTTCAAAGGCAGCTGAATGTTTATTGGACAGAATCTAATTTTAGCTTCACAATGTAGGTCAGCTGAATGTGTGAGATGCAGCTGGAGAAGATGGAAGCCATGGCTGGCTGTGTAAACAGAAGAGCAATGACCAAGAGCAAAACCACATCAGCAGCCGAATTTTATTTCAAACAGGACAAATATTTAAATATATAAATACTTATATACACATATTTACAAACTAAGACATAATAATAATAAATGTGCAGAAGTCCATGAACTGTGTTTTCCATATCCTGTTGAACAGTTTTGATGTGACATTGTTGAGGAAAGATGTGATTACAAGTATAGCTCACTATCACAGCAACATGTTGACTCTAACGTTGCTACATACAGCAGCAACCGCACTGAAAGTAGAGCTGCACGATCTTAGGAAAACATGCAATATGGAATAATATTGAGCAACAGTTAAGAGTTAGTTTTTCTATGGTTGGGATAAAAACTGTTTTTTGTGTTAGTTTTGTTTTTTTGCTGCATTCTAAATGGGAAACAAGAACTGACTAGCAGTAGTATCTTCTTGAACACGACTGTAGGAATATTATAGTTTTTATGGAAGCTTGATGTGCACCTTTTGCCACCTGATTAAAAGGATCCATACGGTTCAGTTTGACTTCTGTTGGGCAGTAAACACAGTATTAATGTGTGTGTGGGGAGGGGAGCATGTGTGGGCGTGTTTGTGTTCTTTTAGTAAGATGTTGATGAGATTGGCCGATAATCTCATCTTCCTCATCATCCGAGTTCATTCTGCCCTTTCGCTCACTCACAGTATGGATCCTCTTAAGTGTGTGTATGTGTGTGTGTGTGTTCTTGTGTTTGACACATTGTGAGGACCTTTTTCCTGATACATACCAAGTTGTGGGGACCAAAAGCCCAGACCCCATAAGAAGAAGTGCTGTTTGGGGGCTAAGGGTTAAGTTTAGGACTAAAGTGTGTATTGAGTTTAGGCTTAGTGTTAGGTATGTACTGGTAATGGTTAGCTTCAGGCCAAGGCTAAATGTCAGGCTCTAGAAATGAATGGAAGTCAAAGTCCTTGTAAAGATACAGTGTGTGATACTGCGTGTGTGTGTACTTGTATATGCTACATATAGAGCACCAGTTTCAGAGTATTTATTTGTTGATGGAGGATGTTTTCCTGCTCCTCACTTTTTGTAGATCTTCTGGTCAGGCTTAGAGGTGTGATGTGAATGAAGTTTTGGTTAAGGTTAGGGTTAGGAATACACTAGTAATAGTTAGGATTAGGGAAAACTTTTGGGTTAAGCATTTTAACCCAGACATTTTATAGAAGTACAAGGATGTGTGTTGGTGTGTGTTTTATGTGGCATCAGGCAGGTGGCCACATGCTTGTCCTCTGAGCTGATTTGGACAGAGAGAGTGAGAAAACAAAGAGAAGGACAGCTAGAAGAGTTGAAGACAGGGAGGAAGAGGAGGAGGAAGAGGAAGGGGCATGGCAGCTCCAGATAAACAGCTCATTGCCCCTCCCCCCTCCCCGGCCAACCTTCCTTCCCATCCGTCTCCTCCTCCGTCTCTCTTGGCCAGGGAGGATGTGACGGGACGGGAGTCTGCAAACTCCGGTGGTTTTCCATCACAGATCGGCTGGTTGCCATAGAAGCAGAGCAGGATCTGGAGGTGTTGCTGTCCGGCGGAGGTCCACACGCTGTCACTGCGGATAATCCTCCTTCAGCAGGATCGCGGTGAAGCCGCTGTTGTAATCCAATCTCAATCCTGTGCAAACGCGGAGAAGACGGTGAAGATGGTGATTGTGAATAGGGGCAGAAGGAGAGGAACTGGGAGTGAGGCGTTTGGGATGCTTCCTTACAGTCGGGTCTTTCTGGCTGGTGCGCGTGTGTTCTGAGACTAACCTTTACAGGATTTCCCTCCACCGGGTTGGGGAGGCTGGGCACATGCTGACATCCCTGTAGGACGAAGTGTTGCCACTCACCCGGCTGTCAAAGTCAAAGAGCAACTCGATCAACAACCTCGCCTGGTTTTCATTTGATGTGACGTAGAAACAAGAGAATTTATTAGAATGAGCTCCTGTTGGAGGAACCAGGTAGGAGAGCAGGTCTTCCAGCAGTTTGTTTGCATTTTCTCAACTGTGATCTGTGTGTGTGTGTGTTTGTAGGAGGAGCAGGCTGCCAAGTTAAAGGCGGAGAATATCCGGGTGGCTTTGGAGAAGATCAAAGAGGCACAGGTGAAGAAGGTGAGTCAGCTCCACACACACTGTGTATATTTATATTGTGTTGGTGTGTGCCTGTGTTGGGAGGAGCAGGTTTCTGGGTCGGGTTAGTGTTACTGCACTTTTTAAAGCTCCAGTCATAACAGCTGGAGTCAACAACGCACACACACGCACACACCCGCACACACACGCCACTCAACATAATGAACACTGCAAGTAAAATCCCAAAGAGACTGGATTAACAACCTGGATTTACTATACACACACAAAAGGACTCCAACCTCTTCGGTGTGTGTGCATGCGTGTGTGGGCATATGTGTGTGTGTGGGTGTGTGTGCGTGTGTGTGTGTGTGTTAGTGTTTTGGGAATAAATCATCTGTTGTATTGATTCTGCTCAGAGCTCTCAGAGATGAAAGTGATCATGTTGGACATGATCCAGGTTTCCTTCAGGCTCACAACTTAAAACGAGATTTGATGCATTGTTTCTGTTTTCAGCTACTGGATGGGGATGAAGCCAGAGTGTGTTTCACTTCCAGTCTTATGTTTGAAGCCTCACTGTGTCTCCATCAGGATCAACGTTGGAAGTACTGCCTCTGTTTAGCTGTGTTAGCTAACTAGAGGTTGACTGAATCCTCCTCCAGTCGGATTCCTGCTGCAGCAGAGTCTGCAGTCTTCCACTCATGCATGTGATTCAGTAAAGGACAATGCTGCAGATTAGCGAAATGGACCTCCTTCAGCTCAACTTGCTTCTCTTTCTGGGTCACATTTTGGCTTAAACAAAGTAAAGCAAAGATTTGTTGGGATCATGTTGAAAGCTGCTCCCTCTTCTTGTTTTGTGATATGAAGCCTTGGATCCCAGTCAGATCTCTGAGAGCTGATTGGGCGACGCGTTGCTCCTCTGATGTGCGGGAACATGACGGCTGACCTCCTCTGCTCCCTGTCTTCTTCACAGCTGGTGATCCGTGTTCATCTGTCAGACGAGAGCTCAAAGACCATGATGGTGGACGAGAGACAGACAGTCCGACAGGTACACCTCCTGCTCCTGCACCAATAGAACCACCACAGATACTGGTGGTTTTGTTTTGTTTATTTTAAATTAAATTTATTAAGTTTGAGAGCAGGATTAGCTGTTTTTAGTGGAGGGGAAAAGGTTTTTCTTTTGTGGGAACATGGAGCTTTTTGTCCAAGGTTCATCCTTCCAGACATCATATTGACATAATCCTCATCTCCATCTATGAAAAGCTTTTCTGCAAAAGTCTTACACTCATGTATCTAAAAAGTAAATTGATCTTAAATATTTTAATCCCAGGTCCACTGATGGGACTATTTATTTCTGTTTTTGTTTTTTATTTTCTCACAGTCATTCGGTGTCTTTATTAATACCAGTCCCAAGCCTAATCGGAAGCCACAGTTGTTTTGAGGTCAGTCCAGGGTGTGTGGCAGTACAGCTGGACCTGACTGTGTCTCCTGTGCTTCAGGTTCTGGACAGTCTGCTGGACAAATCTCACTGTGGCTACAGTCCAGACTGGTCCCTGGTGGAGACCATCACAGAGCTGCAGATGGGTGAGTGCACACCAACACACAGCTTCACAATGTGAAGCACAGATATAGTCAGACGTGTTGCTGACTGAATGTTCACACGGGTGAGTTTGATCCAGTTGCTACAGGCGAAAACTGGGACACGCCAGTACCATCGAATTTGTAGTATTTACAAATATTTATTATTAAAAGCTTTTGTGTACACAGAATGAAGGCCCAGTAGTTCATCATTTTAAATTGTGTAAGTGACGCTTTCAGTCTCCATCATGATGTAAATGCAGTGAGGTAAAAGCTCCAGCAGTGATTCACACCATTCAGACACAGAGTATATGAGCTGTGCTAAAGGGCTGAGATGTGTGTCTGTGGCACACACTGTATTTTATAAGCGCTAGCTTAGCACTGATTGTGTTAGTGTAGATCTGATGCAGCCATGTGTGTGATCTAACCTACATCCTGGTCCTCCTGCTGAACGCCAGCATTCAGGAGGTGGAGGAGCATGAAGGCTAAAAGCCGAGCTACAAGCCACAGTTCTGCATCAGCGGAGCTTAAATCTGCACTCAGGTAGTGAAGGGAATCGGTTGGATATGGAGTTGAAGAATTGAAGGCTTATAGTTGTTCCTCTGTTGTAGCGTTAACCTTTGCAGTGTGATCCAGCCACTAGCTCAGTAATGTGTCGTTATGATGTTAGATTTTCTTTTGGCAGATTATTAATGCACTGTAGAAAATGACTTTAAGTCCTCTGTTTGGTTTGAACCATTCCCCAGGTGTGACTCATGGTCAGTGTGAAGTCCTGTTTATGTCCAGAACTTGTCTGGAACTAAACAAGCAGAACCTGGACAGGCTTGGTGGTGAAACAACCAGCACCGTTTCATGCTTCTCATGTTATCCGCCTTCAGATTCATGACTGACCAGCCTTGGTCCTTAAGGATTCTGACTCTCATTAATTTGTTTTTGGTCTATATCATATATAAGTGTTGGTTCTAAAATCCTAATATGTTATCATAAAATGTCTATTTAAAACCTTATTTGTTGGATTGTTTAGGGCTTCAAATCAAATCAAATCATGATATGTGGGATGTGGGACTCACAAAAAAATATGATTATTTTACAGATATTGTTTTTTTCAACATTGTTGCCTTTCAAACACTTTCAAGTGTTAGTTTGTCCCTAGCAGCCTTTGTAGTTCCACTTTGGTACATTTCTCAGAAAAGGAAAGACAAATGTTTCTGTTTTTTACTTCTACCTTCTGCTGTGAATGAAGTAACAGGATATGGCCCTGAACAAATAAGAACCATCTGTGTGAAAATAAATAAACAAACCTTTGCTGACTAATGGATCCAGGTTGTGGATTAGCATTAGCATCATTAGTTCAGTCAGCAGCAGAAGCTTAGGTGAAGCCATGAGGCCGTTACCTTCTATAAATCTGAGGAGGGGTTGTTGTGATGTGGTTCTGTCTCTTTAAAGGTGTTTTGAACTGTCTAAAAACTGTTGCTAGCTAGGTTAGCATTGGTGATGTGAGTTATTCAAATCAACATAGAGCAAGCTACATACTTTGTTTTTGTTGAACAATGCTGACATAACGCTTTCATTTGACCCAGTTTTGTAGTTTTTGTTTTTGGTGTGTTAGTTTCCTCCATAAACATGTGAAGGTCAAGAAAGATGAATCGAGAAATCAGTTGATTTTGGTCACCTGCCAATTCATGGTTGCGTCTCTTCACGGGAAATTTGAAAATATGACTAGGTAATTATGTGTTATTGGAAGACATTATTAGCAACACCTAAAGACCAACTATAAAGTCTTAAAAAGACAAACATAAAAAAATAATTAACTTAAAATACTGCACAGTAGTGCAGTTGGTAGAGCTGTTGCCTTGCAGCAAGAAGGTCCTGAGTTCGATTCCCGGTCCGGGGTCTTTCTGCATGGGGTTTGCATGTTCTCCCTGTGCATGGTGGGTTCTCTCCGGGTTCTCCGGCTTCCTCCCACAGTCCAAAAACATGACTGTCAGGTTAATTGGTCTTTCTGAATTCTCCCTTGGTGTGAGTGTGTGTGAATGGTTGTGTGTCCTGTGTGTCTCTGTGTTGCCCTGTGACAGACTGGTGACCTCTACAGGGTGACCCCGCCTCTCGCCCGGAACGTAGCTGGAGAGGAACCAGCAACCCTCCCGATCCCTCTAAGGGAGAAGGGTGTTAGAAAATGGATGGATGGATAACTTAAAATACTTTTTTTGCATTTCTGTTGTTTCATCCTAATTAAAGTGTCCAGACTTTTTTAATCCTTTATCCGTGACTTGTCAAGTTGTTAGTGTGTAGAGCAGTAAAGACAGGAAGTGGTTACAGAGTTTTGGTGAATAAAGACACCTGACCTCAGTCTGCCTGTGTGTGAACAAGCTGACCAAACATTGTGCTTCAACCTGTCTTTGCTTTCACTGTTACTGGTGAATGAAAAAACCTTGTAATCAATAAATAAACAATGCTTCGCATAGGGAATAAAGGCGAACAGATCACATTACCAGTTCGGCAGTATTTTGAATATTTGAAAAAAAAAAAAAAACAACTAATCATTAATTATCAATACAGACTGATGTGAAATGTTTACATCATGATAGGGTTTTTAAGTCACATTGTGTGTCTATTTGATGCTACTCTTGTAATCTTGTGCAAATTAGAAAAAATAAGTTTAATAATCTGTTTTTCTGATTTTCATGACTTGATGCATCTCCCTGAATGCAGAACGGATCTTCGAGGATCACGAGAACCTGGTGGAGAACCTGCTGAACTGGACCAGAGACAGCCAGAACCGCCTCATGTTCACCGAGCGCATCGAGAAGTACGCCCTGTTCAAAAACCCACAGGTAAACAGAACACTCACATCTGCCCACATCTGGAAACCTGCTCCATTTTTCTCACATGCTTCCTGTCTGCTGCAGAACTACTTACTGGGGCGGAAGGAGACGTGCGAGATGGCAGAGAGGAACAAAGAAGCTCTGCTAGAGGTGGGTTAGTTCGGCTTTCTTCAGATACACTCCCATGTTTTCTCACCTGCAAATCTTTAGACAGAAACATTAGACTGACAGGAAAAATTTCGATTTGCATCCCAGGAGTGTTTCGGAGGCAGTTCGGTGTCTGTCCCTGAGATGGAGGGAGTGCTGTGGCTGAAGGAGGACGGCAAAAAGTCATGGAAGAAACGCTACTTCCTGCTCAGAGCATCTGGGATCTACTACGTTCCAAAGGGCAAGGCCAAGGTGTGTGACGGATGGAGTGCCGGGTGGAGGGACCATCTGTGTGTGTGTGTGTGTGTGTGCGTGTGTATGTGTGTGTGTAGTAAAGCTGAAGCTCTCTGTTTGGCCTGTTTTCAGACGTCCAGGGACCTGGTGTGTTTCCTCCAGCTGGATCACGTCAATGTTTACCTGGGTCATGACTACAAGAGCAAGTACAAGGCTCCCACTGACTTCTGCATGGTGCTGAAGGTAAAACGTTCAAGTCATGGTCTACAGCTGCCACCTACTGGTCAAAAACTGTCTTTACACTCCAAAGTTAAAGTAGTAATACAGACCTAGTCCATGAATTGTATTATTATTTAAATTTATATTAGCAACTTTACAACTAAGTGAACCACATTTAATTACACACAGATGGATCTTTGAAATGTTATGCGTGTGTGTGTGTGTGTGTGTGTACGTGTGCGCGTGTGTGTTTAGCACCCCCAGATCCAGAAGAAGTCTCAGTATATAAAGTACCTGTGCTGTGATGACATCAGAACTCTCCAACAATGGATCAACAGTATTCGCATTGCAAAGGTACTGATTAGATTACAGATGTAACATCTATGTGCTGCATCTCTAAGCTAGCTTACAGACTGGAGACGACAGTCACCTGGGAAGCCATCCACCTGTTACCTAGCAACAAGTTGACCTTATAGCTAAATTATATGAGGTAACTCTGTTTTTACTGGGCCCAGTTCACTTGGTCAGACCTTTCCACTTCCTTCTTTCACATCCATTCAATTCTGGAATGGCAGAAAACAAAAAGAATCAAGCAGCTGCAACAGCCTAGTCAAAGTCCACATCTCAACTGGGCTGAAAAGCTTAGTAGGACTCTGTAAAAGAAACATCCACAAGCCTCAGTGAGGTGAAGCAGCATTGGACAGGAGAATGAGGTGGCTCTGAGCTGTATGTGTGTGTTTGTTTGTGTGTGTTTGTTTGTCAGTACGGGAAGCAGCTGTACATCAACTTCCAGGAGGCCATGAGGAGGACAGAGGCCGCCTACGACTGGTCTTCCCTCTCCTCTTCTTCCATCAAGTCCGGCTCCAGCTCTTCCAGCCTCCCAGGTCTGTTTCACATTTTTCAGTCTCAACCTCCAGTCCTCAGCGGCGCTGTCTTGCTACTTCAGGTGTCTGTGTGCTTCAGCACACCTGGCTCCAGTGTTAGCTTGTTAGCAGAGCTCTGAAGAGCCTGACTGCATGTTGATGAGGCGGAGTTGTCGTTTGATTCAAGCTTGTAAGGGGACAAATCTAAAAGTGGCAGCAGTCTGGCCCTTGAGAATGCAGTTTGAAGCTACTGGTTTAGTCCCAGTAAGCCACGCTGAGCATCATGACCTCATAATGCTGCTGTCGACTCAACCTCTGACCTCCTGGTGAACCCTGCAGAGTCGCAGTCCAACCACTCCAGTCAATCAGACAGCGGCGTGTCAGAGCTGACGTCATCTGGACACACCCGCTCCCAGAGTGTGGTCAGTTCCATCTTCTCTGACGCCTGGAGGAGAGGAACGCAAGGAGAGGTGAGAACACACACACACACAAACACACACACACACGCACACACACACAAATTCGTCTTTGGTCATCATTTTTATTCTCTTCCCACAATTCCTTTTCTGCTTTTCTAGCAGCGTTTAAAGGTGAAAGGACGTATGATGGTTCCTCTCTGTGTGGGGGGAGGAGGAGGCAGTGGAGGTTAGACAGGAAGTGATGTAACAAGCATGTGAAGTCTTTAACAGCCTGTCTGTTTGGCATTTGTGTTTGAAGTGAAGACGGACTAAAGCAGCAAACTGGGAATGATGGGAAATCTGCAAATAAATAAAGGAAGAGGCAGAAATAAAGAGACATTGTTTACAAATACTATATTAAGAATATTATAAAAGGTGCCGTACTACAGAGGGTGTATAGGGAAGAATGTTTTACTGTCAGAATTCCCACATTAAAAAGCCGACCATCAGATCCCAGCTGAACAGATGCATCGTGGGACTAATGTAATCTCAGCGCGCCGGCCTCACTGCATTCCCACGTGGATAAAGAGCATGTTGCTGCACGACTTCTCTACTTCCAGATGCTGCAGTGGAACACCAGCATCCAGATCTGTTCTCAGGAAACGTCAGCAGTTGGCCGTTTCCCACGCCGGACATTTGTTTGATGGCAGGATGTGTTTGGAATGGGACCGGGGGAGAGATGGCCCAGCTTGTCCTCTGCTCCATCCTCCCTTCCTGTATCAGCTTGTTGTTCTTTGCAGCTCCTCTTGCTGAAACAGGATCAGTTTTCAGAACATCTCCTGTCTCTTAAATCAGGTTGAAACTTTTTCACATCAAAGGGCCAAAACATGAGTTCTAATTAATACTTGCAGAAAAGTTATTGCAATTTTTAGAAACCAGTCTGATTTTTGTCAAATGTTTTTATGAAAAGGGAAAGAAGGACAGAGAGAGCAGAGGTCAACAGTAGAAGCTGCCCAGCAGATGGAGGTCAAACTCATTTTGATTTTGGGCCTTATTAGGATCATGGACAGTCTCAAAAGGTCAAAGCTGTGTCTGCGTTCAATAAGCACTTCTTAAAATGAAATATTGCACATCTTTTCACCTTGTAATTTTGATTCATTTTTTGCAGTCATAATCACAGAATTTGCAGTGCTAATTTAGAAATATTTGCAAAGAATTTTAAAATAGTTGTGCTTATGTATGACATTAAATGTGACTTGTTGTTAATCGCCACATCAATCCCACCCAGACTATAACTTGACATTAAGTACAGCTAAGCTAGCAGTGTACTAGAAGTAAGAAATACTGCCACCTGCAGGTTGGAGTAGGCATCGCTTGAAGCATGGATTTGACCATTTTTGCAGAGAAATGCAATGGACTCAAAATGATCAATTAGCATGTAAAAAATGCAGGGACTGGTTGATTTGCGTGAATTTCCACAATTGTGGAATCGCATAAACCTGGCGGGACAAATTGATGTAATTATCAGTAAACAGCTAATAATTAAACAATTGATTTGATTGATCAAATAATCTTGAAGTACACAACTGTTATCGTTAAGGTCTTATTTATGTAGCTCTCTACAGAGCCACACAAAAAGCTGTGGCGGACCAGATTTGGCCCCCAGGCCTCGACATTAACACGTGTCTTGAAGGATACATTAATCTGGATTTCTGCTGAAGGAAGACAGTAGGAGCATTATTAACTGCTTATAACCTTTAACCGAATCTCATTCTCCTCTGTTTGCTTTGATGTTGGATTTCTTGCATCTCATTTGTTTTTAACAAATCCTACGTTTTATTGTATTCTTTCTCCCTCACCACTTCTCTTCCTCTGCCCACAGATGATGAAGATGGACCCCATCAGTAGGCCCATCCCGGTCCAGATTCCCAGCCTCTCCCCCCAGCCTCAGACTCCGCCTTCCCGGAGCAGCTACACCGATGGGCTCGTCCCATCCGAGGACTCCTCCTCCTCTCCGTCCCCGCCCTCCCCCCCTCCCCCACCTCCTCCCTCTGTGGCCAGTATGGGCCACCAAGGGGCACCTCCTTCCTCCTACGTGAAGTACAGCACTCTGGCTCGCCTGCAGAGCCAAAACCAGGCTAGAACACAGCAGGCTGCCGGCGCCGGTACCACTCCCCTTCCCTTGCAGAACTACAACACCCTCCCAGCTTCTTACGGTACCTCCCCACCGTCGCCCCCCCCTCCTCCTCCACCTGTGGCGCCGGCTCCTGGCTCAGCCATGGCTGCTCTAAAGTTCGGTCTGCCAAGCCCCAACTGTCTCCCGCCGCCACCTCTGCCAGAGGAGGAGCCACTGGAGATACACAGCCTCCCAGAGGGCCTGGATGCCAACGGTCTGCCCCCTCCTCCCCCTCCGGAGCCCCTCCCCAACCCCTGCCCACAGCTCTCCAACTCAGGCCTGCAGCAGTTCCTGTCACAGAAGTTCCCCAACATGGTGTACGACTTCACTCCCACAGCGCTGCCGGACGGTTCCTCCGCACCCCTTCCACCTCCCACAGAACTTTCCCCCCCAGCATCACTACAAGTCCTCCGGCCTCTGTCTCCCAATGCCCCCCCACCTGCTCCTCCCAAAACCTTCTCTGGTGGATTCCCTCCTCTGACCGCCCCAAAACCGTCTGGCCCTTCCTCCCTCCCCATTGCCCTCTCTCCGGTGTCCCCCACCCAGCCGTTTTCTGGACACGGCCCTGTCAGGAAGCAGCAGAGCTTCTCGACGGGACACTCCCCGAATCAGCCCCCCCCCACACTGCCCAAGCAGCACAGCCTCTCCTCCAAGAACCTGGCCATCTCTCCCTCCGCCTCCTCCTCATCTGTCTCCATCGCCGCGGCTACCTCCTCTTTGGTCAAACAGATTGTCAATCAGTTCCCAGGAAACACTTCTCCCATACCCCCTACCAGCTCCGCTCCCCAGTCCCCTCCTGCAGTCAAGGCCAAACCAAAGTGGCAAATCGGGGGCGCCGCAGTGCCACAGTCACCTGAGTTCCCCCCGCCTCCCCCTGACAGCTCCTTAGGAGACTTTCCTCCTCCGCCCTCTTCCTCCTCCAAGTCGGGCTCCCCCATCAAGAAGTCTCCCTCGACCTCCTCCACGGGGTCTGCCAAGCGTGGGCCTCCCCCAACCCCACAGAGGGCCTCCTCTATGAAAGACCCTCAGGATGAGCGGCCCAAGAAGGTGGAGAGTCTGTTGAGTAAATTTGGTCAGGCCCCCCAGATGGGAACATCGTCAAGCTCCTCCTCAGCAACGGGATCTCCTTCCAAAGACTCCGCCTCCCTTCCGGCGCCGCTCCCCAAGCCAGGGAAGCTGAACCTGGCCAACCTGCCTCTGGTCATCCAGGGCCTGCAGAGTAGCCAGCAGCATCAACCTGACTTCCCCTCGCCTCCTCCCCCACCTCCTCCCTCCCAGCATCCTCACCTGGACTCATCAGCCGACTTTTTCCCTCCCCCGCCGACCGAATTGGAGCTCTTCCCTCCCCCGCCTCACCCCTCTGAGTTCCATCACCCTCCCAAGGTTGCTGTTGTGAACCCCCAGCCTCAGATGCAGCCTCCTCCGCAGTCGTCAACATCCTCTTTCTCCTCGTCGTCATGGAAGCAAGGCTCACTGAAAAAGGGGGCGGTGCCTCCTCCAGCGATGAACCGGCGCAGTAGCAACACGGCTCAGTACGACAACACCATCTCACTGCCTCTCTCGCCTCCTCCGCTGTCCCAAACCCCGCCCCCCTCCCTCTCGTCCTACTCCTCCTCCTCCTCCTCCTCCTCCCCCATACCCCCTACCTCCCCAAAGTCAGCAGGGCCCGCCTCCCTGGCCTTCAAACCTCACTTCCTGGAGGACCTGAACCGCACGCTGAAGAGGAAGTCAGTGTCGCGCCACGGCTCGCTCACCTCCTCCCACCTGATCCCCTCCTCCAAGATGGAGCCCGTGGGCACAATGGACGACATGGCGCTCCTGCCGCCTCCTCCCCCAGAGCTCCTGCCGCAACAGCATCAGCAGGGAGTCCGGGGACACTCCCAGACCCTGTCGCGGCACCACGGGCGCTCCCAATCGGCCAAACATGGCAACATCTCAGGCTATGCAACACTGCGGCGAGGTCCGCCTCCTGCCCCTCCCAAACGGGACCAAAGCACCAAACTGACCAGTGAGTGGTAGGAGGCGGTGACTCTGACTGTAGCTCATTGACCAATCAGGTCCTGTTGTTCCTGTGGAGAGGAAAAACACCCGTCTCTTCTCGGTCTCCTTTGGATTCCAAGCAAGTGGCGAAGCTACTCCTAATCTCAGATTAATCCTCATTATTCCCATCATTACATGTTTAATCCAACATGAGTAACAATTTAAATATATAAATATGTATATGTATATAGTTAGCAAGACAGAAAATCACCCCTCCAGCTTTTTTCACATCTGTGCAGCTTTGCATTGAAACATATGAAAGACTTGAAGTGACGTTTAGCTGCGATGTACCAGGTACTGCATGACCCAAGGAGTCAGGGGACGGAACCACGGAGGAGGAAGGTCCATGATGATGATGATGATGTGTATAGAAGTGTGTATTGTGAAAGGTGAGGGGGGAAGTGTGTGTGTGTAGGGGAGGGGCAATCCTAGAAGGAACATTGCCATTTCTTCCACCCTTTTTTTTTTTTTTTTGCGTGTTTTTTTTATATCAAATTATTTAATACTGGAAAAATATTGTAATAATTATTTTGAATTTTAAGAAGTGGAAGAGGAGAATGAGTTTGACTGGACATGTGACTGTTTTCTACAAGCACCTGCTTTACCAGGCTCCACATTCATTGGATCAAACTGCGTTTGGGCTGATCTGCTGGTTGGAGAACCTGAACCCTGACGGTTCTTCCTCCCAGCCTGGGTCGGTTTCCCACCATCAGAGGGTTTTTGTTTGTTCACACCCTTTGAACTTTTTCACAGTTTTGTCATGTAACTACAATGGAGTATAGGGCCATACTAATAAAAAAATAAAGCAATTAAATTACAAGAATAAAGTTATAATATCTGTTTCTTTTAATACTATGACTTTATTTGAGTATTATTCTCGTAAATCTTTTCTTGTAATTTTATGACTTTATTCTAGTAATTTTATTTTTTAAATTATTTTCTTGGCATGGCCTCAATACTCCATCCTGTGTAACACACTGCAGCATATGTGGCATGTTCATGGAGGATGTCCATTAGGATTTATTGTGGCAGACCAAAACTCAGTAGTGCATAAATGTGAAGTAGAAGGAAAAGATGGTTTTCAGTTTTGTTTCTGGATAAACCGGGTCAGTACATTGTAGAATTACATTTAGATTAATTCAGTAATGTTCTCCACCTTTTTCCTGTATTTTCCTTCCTATTGCTCAGTCTGTCTATCCCAACTCATCAACCTGCTTCCCTGATCCGACTAGAGAAAAACAACCCCACAGCATGATGCTTCCTACACCATGTTTCATTATGTCTTCAGGATGATGTGCAGGACTGACTTCTACTTTCTACATTTATGCATTCACCTGTGTTAAGTCCAATGTGACTATCTCAAGTGCATTTTTGTAATGTTTACAACATGAAGCAGTTCAAGGGGCGTGAAAACCTTTGCAAGGTGCTGTTGTCAACCACATCCTGGTTTCCAGAAGATTCCAGGGGCCGGGCCTGAGGACAGGCTGGGATTGGTCAGAATGTTGACATGTACAGAACAAACACTTTTTTTTTTTTTAAACGTCTGTTAGAAAATCAGCCGGAAATGTTAGCCACGTTACCTGCGTCATTTGGTAGTGTTGCACCAGTTCTTATGTCTTCCCTTCCCTCTACGTGGGGCAGAGTCTGTTCCAAGCTGGGAGGTTGGATTCACCCCAGACAGGCTGCAGTAACCCAAACCAACAGCTAGAGACAGATTACAACTAGTGGCAGAGCAAGCAGGCAGCCAGAGATTCCACATCTGCCAGAACGATGTGAACTGGTGCCAGCATCTCTGCCACCGCAGTCTAACTCTGGCTGAGCTCCACCACCAGCTTCACCTGGTGGCAGTTTTCTGCCTAACAGATCCATCACTAGTTAGTTTTAGTGTGTAGCAGCTCTAGAAATGCCCTGGGAACAAGTGCCTGGAAACAAACAACTCCCTCTTCTGGCAGGAGTGTGGAATCATCACATATCAGCTGAGGACACGCCCCTCTGGATGCTGTGGACACGCCCCTTGGAAGCCTGAACCAGCTGAACATCACCTTTAAGTGACTGCGACCTTTAGGGAGAGAAGTTTTTGTGTTAGACTGCAGGGTCACATGAATCTCAAGCGTGGCTCAAAGGCAACTTCCTTGTTTCTGGAAGAACAACCTGAACCGTTTCCAGGGAAACAGCTCTGTTTGTGTTACTTCGTTTTCAGGACAGAAAGTCGACGATAAACACGTCTGAAGGGATTATCTTTTTTATTTTATCTCCAGGCCTGTAAAACGCTGACTGGAATTATAACTCTGGAGCCACTAGAGGGCGGTATTGTGGCCCGGAAAATATATAAAATATTCATTTTATATATCTTCTTAGATATTATCCATTGAAAAAGAGCCCTCATTGTCCAATGAGCTGAGGAGAATATGGCACAATAATTTAAAATCCCCCCAATAAAACCAAACGAAGTTAAACAGTTGGAAAAAAAAACAAAAAACTAATAAAGCTTTTTTTAAGGGGAATACTTTCTTAATTTGACAAGCTGTTTAAAAAACCAGAACCCATCAGAATTAAACAAATTTAGACCAAAACCCTAAAGGACTTCTGAGATCTTTAGTTATTTACACAAAAGGTGAATCTTATTTATTGGATATAGTGGAGAAACGGCTCCATCTGAACACTTTGAACCAAGCTGCCTTGTTTTAAGGAAGGCGTTTGGATCAGTACTGTGACCCTGTACTGATCCACATCCCTCTGTTCTGTAGGTTTAATCACACCTGGTTCCCTTAGTTTGGTAAATAATTAAAAAAAAAACCTGGTGCCAGAAATCCCACTGAGCTGAAAGTCAGGAGAAAACATTCCGGGTTGTTCCATGGACGGTTCAGATGAAGGTTTTCTGCTCTTTAATTTCCTGCTGCACACAGCTGACCCTGCTTCAGAATGATCCTGCATGACGCCAACACCACCAAAACAAGAGCACAAAAGCCAAAAACGTCAACTTACTGCCCCAGTTGAAACCTTTTATGTGCAATTTTCTTTGTTTATGAGCTATTTATTTCCAGGGTTTAGAAGGTTCTCTGTCAGACCTGCTCTGATGTCGGGCAGTGGACTTCCTCTGAGAAGAGCTACTGATGGACTGAAAGAAAAACACACACCTGGCACATACAGTGGTGCATTCAGGTGACTGCCAACACCAACACAGTTCTAAATTGTTGGGCGTCTCGTTTGAGGACACGGGGCAGAACGGCCAGCTGCTGCTGATGCATTTCAAATAAAGGAGGAAAAAGTCAAAGAACTGCTTCATGTAGAGTTTTTACACACATTCACTTCAGTTCTTTCAGGTATGAGTTGCAGAAACAGCATATTTCAAACCATTTATTCTTACAATAATGAGAATGGAAGCCCACAATCTAGTGTGAAAATTAGAGTATTATAAAAGATGAAGAAAAAAAAAGTCATGGTTGAAGTCATGGTTCAATCATGTCAACAGATAGTTGAGTGAATGGAAAAAGTGGGTAGGAAAAGAAGCACCAGCCACAGGGATAACTGCTGCTTCAGAGGATTGTTGAGCAAAATCCAGTCAAAAATGTGAAGGTGATTCACCAGAAGTCAGTAGACTGATGGGAAACGTAACAATTTCACTCTACAATATTGCTTAATAAATATTGAAGTAATATTTAAGTTGAGTCATGCAATGGTGTTTTTTTTTTAAATCTCCATTAAAGTACCGAATAAAAAACCCTGACAGCAGTAGTGTGTGGGAACGTTGCTAGAAAAATGTCAGCATTTAAACATCTGATGTGACCCTGAGCATCAGTTCAGTTCCAGCTTGATGAAGTCGACTGTCTGCTGTGGCTTTTAAAGTGTTCAGGTTCCCCAGTCGTTCCCTCACGATCTGACCTCAGTGACCTGGAGCAGTGAGGTCCATGAGATGAGCTCAGGCCTGTTGTGTTGTGTGACTGGATTAATGAGGTTCTACAGGTAGTATGGGCTCCTCAGTGTTCCATTCCCCAAGGCTACTGCCGCCCTTAAACATAACGCCATGATAGCTCCATCCATCCATTGAGTTTGATCAGCTTCCCTGTCTGATGAAGAGAAACACCTGCAGCCTGATGCTGCCACCGACCTCAAACAACAACAGCTGATCCATCCTGTGATGTGTTCAAGTTCACAACAGTTTCTGGGAGATCAGAGCTCTGGAGATGAGGGGAGTGTTTAATGAATACAGTCCAACTCTGAGTTGGATGTAAATAAATGAAACACAACAGTCCATAGTTAATAATCTTTAATAGTCACATAATCTCTGTACAAATACAAACATTAATTACAGGAAGCGGTTTGTTCAGCTGAATGTTTCTGAAGGTCCACTCAGTAAATGGAACCAAACAGAAAACCAGAACCTCTCTGCTGCACCGCGGGGTCCAGAGTGTCACTGCAGTGCGTCCAGCAAGGCAGAATGAATGCTGTGGAATGACGGCGAGCCAGGATCGGACTGCTGGCTGTTTGTGCACGGTGGGTCGGGTCTGGCTCAGCAGTTGATCCCCAGGCCGGTCCAGTGGTCCGGCACCATCAGAAAGTATTTATCCATGGCCTCGCAGAAGCGAGCCCTGTACAGCTCTGGAGAAACCACGGTGGGCATCTTCCCTGCAGAGCAAACCCAGAAACTCACCAAGAACATCCAAGAACTTCGCTCAGAAGAAACGGAACAGATTAGACCCATTGTGTTTCAAACACATTTTTTCCCCCCCTTAAAAAGTACTGATGCTGTACTAAACCTCTATTTTATTATACATTTAGTTTATGAACTACACATTTGGCTAGCTAAATTTATCCAGATATTCATATTGTATACGAGGTATGTCACGGTTTGGTCCTACCATTACTAAAAGACTTTTCCATTTTTAAACTAATTACAGTCAAATTAAACTACAGGAGCAGTGAGTGTGAGAGACTGTAAAATACCGTTTAGGTAAAGTTATTTCAGTCTGTTGTCATTTTCTGTTTGGGTTTCAGATTCTTGGACTATTGCTTTATTGTTTCAGAAGTCACTTGAGCAATGCTTACCGTCTCAAATATTTTTTTAATTAACTAATGTTTTACATGTTTTTTTTTTCTTATGGATGTCACTTATTGTTCAGATAAATATTTACTTTAAGTTACAAAATACACTGAAATCTGTTAAATCACAGGTCAAGAATGTTATGCATGCCAATTGTAATTTTTTAAAAATTCTTCCTATCAACTTGCTAGGAAACTACAGATTAAAATTAGCCTCTCCTTCCTAAATTTGGCTTATTTACTTGATCAACTGTCTCCTTTATGAAATAAATAAAATTCAAATATTTACAACTGACACCAGATGAACACAACTTTGAAGAATGAACCCTCATTTTTTCTGTTAGGCTAAATTCAGAGAGTGCAGATGTGAATTAGCTTGTGCTATAATCTGGTGCAGCGCATCAAATGATTACTTTTATGCTCGAGCTGTACATTGTTCCTTTCCAAACAAAGTCTACTACTTCTATATAACCCAAATTATTGCTGTTAACCTTTGACTGTAACTACAAACGGCGCCCCGTGAGCATGACAGAAGATCTGCCTGATGAAGTACCTTGCCCTCCCAGAATTCCAGTGGATTTGACGACCATCTCCAGTTTCTTGTCCCAGGTAAACGTCCTGATGTAATCTGGAGCAGACGGCAGAGGAAGAACCATCAGCACTCTGCTTCTGACCCACAACACAGAGGCCTCCACGCCCCCCCCTCCCCTCCCCCCTCCTCACCTATGATTCCCACCACCAGCTGGTCAGTGGCGTCGTCCCGCCCCACCAGCAGGGAGTAATCGATGATGAGGTGGCTGGACAGGAAGTAGGCATCGCTGTGGATGGCCGCCTTGAGGATGGTCTTGCAGTGGGAGCGGATGTAGAGCGGGTTGTCATGGATCAACTTCAGGAGGTTCTCGTCCAGCAAAACCACCTCACAGCTCTCCTTCCCAGAGTCCGTCTTCACGTTGCGATTCCTCAGAGAGCCCTTCAGGTCGAACACCTACAGGAAACCTCAGCGGTCAGCAATTTCATATAGAGGGCTGAAGGGACACAGAAGAAGAAAAAAAAAAAAAAAAAAAAAAAAAAAAAGAACTACGGAGCCTCATAGAGGACATGGGGAAAAAATTTATTATGCATTTCCTCGCAAGACTGAAAGTCTTTCTTACTTTCTGCTATAATATAAGGTTTTTCCATGTATGTTAATATCTCATTTGTAAGATATCTGTAGTTTTATATCTTTTTCTTGGGGATAGAAATGCATCACAAACCTATTTGCAAAATGTAAAAGCAAAATAAATCAAAGATGGGCTTTCCATTCCTTTTAAGATATAAACCAAAACTTTCTATAAGTAGGAAAGAAAGAAAAAGTACATCCAAACTACTTGGTCATCTGATAGTTTTGATTGTGTAGCTTTGTGTTGGTAATAAAGGGCTGTTTTCATTAATGTCCCTCTAGGGGCCCTGTACTTTCAGCAGTACTCGGAACACAACCCAGCTGTGAGCTGACCCACCTGAGCCATTTTGCGGCCGTAGAAGAGGTTCTCCATGACCAGCAGGTCCAGTTTCTTCTCGGCGTTGTTCTGGGAGTTCTTGTATCCGATCCGGTAAACTCCCAGGATCTTCGCCAGCGCAGTCGGCCGCTGCGAAGCAAACCTGGTTAAACGTTGAACCCCTTGGAGCTGACAAACAAACAGGAGCTGCTGGCGTACCTTCTGCTGCACGGCTCCAGTGATGTAGGTGAAGTAGTGCGGAGCAAAGTCCAGGAAGGACTGGACCTCCAGCCGGGGCATCTGCTTCAGGATGAAGCGGTCGTCTGGCGGAGACAAGGCGACGGGAGTTTGAATTTTAAGTCAAAGATTTAAAGAGGTAGAGCAGCCTACTAGAGACTTCCTGTCTAACCTTCAGTGGCGTAGAAGACGGCTCCGGACTTCCCTCCTCTGGCCTGCCAGTTCACACAGTGGGACAGCGAGCGGACAAAGTCCTCCTCGCTGCTCTCCATGATCTCCTCACGCATCCTGTGGAACTCCTCGGCGTAGTAGATCCGACAGTAGAACTTGGCGTTGGCGTCTGAGAACTCTGAGTAGGAAATGAAAACTGCTCAGATCTAACAGGATGGGTGATCTGAGCCCAGAGAAATGATATCCTCATAGCATCTACACCTGTTGGATCACAGATCTGGAATTGATTCAGCTGATAAGCAGCACTAAGTTGATTTACATCATATTTCTCTGACAGATTCCAGTTATGATATAATATGTATTAATTTATGGAGTTCCACAAGGTCTAATGCTCATGTCTTCATATATAGAAAAACACAAAGCTTGAAGACAGCTTACTATATTTTCTAAATTTTCTTAAATTTATCCAAAAATGTATTTCAAATCCAGCAGATTCATAAAAGCAGCAGCTTGATATTTGATTCTGTTTGTCCCAGAGAAAATCTAGAAAACGGAGACTTACGGAGCTCGATGTGTGGGTTCACCGTCTGTTTCTTCTGCTTATCTGATGAATCGGCATCCTCTGAAAATGGCAACAACAGAAAGCTTTAAGTATTTTCCATCTGTCAGTCTGCAGTGAAATGTTGCTTTTGCTTCGTCAGAACGTGTGGATCCGTACTGAGAGGATCGCCATCGGCGCTGACGCGACTCTGCTGCGTCGCCAGAGAGTCGCTGGGCCTCGCAGGGCTGCTCTTCACCCGACTCTCTGCACTGCACACACCCAGAGGAACCAGAGGAACCAGAGGTCAGACCTGCTGCAGCTGCTGTTCTGAGACACGCTGACATTAGTCAGACATTAGTCTCACAACCACCTGACAAACTATTTCAGGCAGTTTGTCACTAGAAAGTATCGATGTTGTGTTCAGCCACCGGAATGAGATTTTGTGATTGTTTTTGTGTTTCTTTTAACAATCAAAATCACAGATTTTGTGGCACTAATTTAGAAATTGTGTTAAGGACTTTTTATAATATGTGTTAATGAATGATGTTAAATGTGACTTTTTGTCTTATTCCCATATTGAACACGGACTTGACATCAAGTAAGGCTGAGGCAGGACTCTTTTTAACTCAATGTTTCTGGCCAATTTGGAGAAAAATTTGCAGTAAAAATCTGAGAAAAATATTGGAATCTGTAGATTGTGTTTGAACTTTGAGTGAGTTTTGCAGATTTGTTGAAAAGCTGGAGGGACTTGATCATGTAATTTGGAATCTACAGGGCCACATAAAAAGCTACAGCGGGCCACATTTGGCCCACGGGCCTTGTGTTTGACACCTGGTGACATCCAACCTGCTGAAGCCGTTCACATAAAGTACCTGACCGGCTGCTGAGCGTCGTCTCCGGCTGAGCTGGACGACTTGCACAGGTCGTCCAGGGCCGTTTTGTACTCTTTGCAGCTGGAGAACAACAAAACCAACCAGCAGGTCAGCAACACTGAGCTGAAGCAATCAGAAGGTAAAAGGGGGTGAAAGGTCACCTGAGAGCAAAGGCGATGATGGAGCTGGGCTCACGCTCACACACGGCGATGGGCACCCGCTCGTGTTCGTACATCAGGTAGTGTTTATCTGGATCACTGTAACACACACACACACAAACACACACAGCCGTCTCATTAACCACTTCTCTATTAACTGCAGGATTCACACACATTTCCAAAACGACACATTTTACAAGAGGTCAAATTTCATTCTTGTTCATTTTTATAGCAGAAATACAAAGTTCACAGTTGATATATAAACAGATGGATGTCTGTCTACATCTGACAGTCTGAGCCCCTCTTCCAGCTCAGAAACTAACTCTGACGCGACACTTACAACGGGATAGGGATGGGGTTGTAACTGTTGCCGGGCAGAAAGTTGGCCAGGATGGCTTTCATGGTGGATTTCTCCTTCACCTGGCTGTCGGTGGAGCCCAGCAGGTGGCCGTCAAACACATCTGGAAGGCCACAGAATCAAGACGTGAAGAGCAGAAGCAGAAATAATAAAGCGGATGTACGTGTGAATCTGTGAACCTTCTGGGATGCTGACGGAGTCTGGTTCACTGAAACTGGGTCCAGATGTGGTGGAATCAATTCCGGGGTCTCCAGGTGAGGGCAGCAGGGACGAGGTTGTTGAGGGCAGCGGGCACAGGTGGCGGTCCTCTGATGAGAAAAACAGCAGCTTCACACAACACCACCTGCAGGAAACCTTTTATTAGGACAAAGGCCATGGAGCTTATTTGAACCCACCTTTCTCCCCATTCTGGACCACAGGGGACGGGTTCCGAGGGGAGGAGTCCAGAGCGCTCTGCAAACACAAAAACATGGAGGACTATCAGCCAAAACACTGCAGCTGCTCACACTGGACAGGAAGCTCACGAGGGTCAGTCAGCTGAATAACACATGGTCTCATGTCAGATGTTCCTGTCCAGTTAAAAGGGAAGTGGGGAACCAGAGAGCTGGAATATGAAATACTAGAATGACAAAATAAAAACTAGTTAGCTCGGTCAGGAAAAACTACAAAAATGGTTCATTTGTTAATGATCAGCCTTTTCGTCAAATTATAATAAACTGGATGATTTACAAGGTTAGAAGACACAGAGGAGGCATGGGCAGCATTTCTACATCTCAGCAAAAACTTCTGTGCTGCTGCCAAACATGGCTAAAGCAGCTAGTGGCGTCTGAGCACAGCCGCCACACCCACCTTGGTGTCATCAGTGGTGTTTGGTCGCAGTCTGCCTGGACTCGGAGGGACAGACAGACGCTTCCTGCCTTTCTCCTGCTGGAACAGGTCCTGGAGTCTGCAGGAGAGAAAAACATCCAGCAGCAGAAGCTTTAATGAAGCACAAGATGCTTCAGGGTTTTTCTTAGGGCACTGTCATAATCTGTAACAGTTACCAGGCTGAATAAGGCCTCTAAGTGCAGTCTGAGTACAGTCTGTTTTTATTTTTTATTGAACTGTTTGAAATTGAAATTTCCACTCCAGTGAATAGTGGTAAATGTACTAAATGATTTGCACTTCAATAATCTTGGAGAATCCCGGCGTTCCCATCTTCTCTGAGGTCACTGCTGAGATCTTCCCTGCTTGGTGATCAGTCAGTGAGTTTGAAATGTTTATACTCTGGTTTGAAAATGACCTTTGAACCCTTCCCATAGTGATGATACCAACAATTGCTTCTCTACAATGATTGATGTTTTTCCACCTCGATTGGTTAGTGGCTGGAGGCACACACACTTCTGCTCCAGATCAACAGACTACATGTTTTGTGTAGATCTGACCATCAGTTACTTTGATTAGGACAGTGGTGTTCAAACTTTTTCCCCAGGGGGCCAAAACTGGCAAATTCAAACTACTGGCAGGCCACAAAATTTATTACATTAAAAATGCAAATATTAGATTATGAGGTTGTTTTTTTACGTTTAGCATACTTGTGAAACAATAAATCAATTTTATAAATAAAATGTGTATATCATTAGAGATCTGACACAAAAAAAGGTTCTACAAGAACTACAGACAACGTCCAAATTTTTCCATTTTGTTGACCAATTTATTTATTTATTTATTTTTTTTTTTACCATTTTTGACTTTTGGTCATGGGTTGAACAAAATTATTTTAAGGGCCACACATTAAACACCCTGCACTAGCGGAAGCTGCTGCTGATTTACCCTAATCTGCTGTCAGACTACACTTTACAGATGTTGAACATTTTATTTTTTACCACTAGGTGAAGACCTATGAACTTGTTTCAGACAAGCTGGATCAGGTTCAACAGACGGACTGAACTCTTCGACTCCTACCTGCTGTTCCAGAACTGCAGCATCTCACACAGATTCTGCTTCTTCACCACCAGTGACTCCAGGATGACCTGCAGCTGCTGAGGGGAGTCCAGGCCGCACGACTGCAGGCGCCCCTGAAGCTTGTCGATCCAGCTGCGAAGCTCCGCCTCCTCCATCTGCCATCAGATACCAAACATGAGGCCAAACCACGGTCCAGACACTCTGGTTGAGGGGTGAGGACCATCACCTACGTCTTTCTGAGCAAAGAGGTCCTCCATCTTCTCCTCCCGGGTCTTACTGAACGTGTCGGTCTTCAGGGAAGTGAGGCGGTCGTCGATGGCCAGGTACACCTGAGCCACCCTGCAGAGGGAGAGGAGCGGTCAGAACAGCACATGGTCTGTTCTGGGTGGGAATTGGAACAGTGGAGCGACACCAGAAGAACAGATCCACTCACTTCTGAGAGAAGTCCTTCAGGTCCTGCTGCAGGCTGGCTTTGGACGGGCCCAGATTCCTGATGAAGATCCTGGGACGAGGAAGACAGATCTCCAGCAGCCGGACAGAGGTGTAGCTGCATAAGTAAAGATTCATCGATTTACTGAAGGAGATGTGAATTCTGATGTATAAATGCTTCAACACAAGATTCACTTCTACACCAATTTCTTCTTAAAGGGGCATTATTACATTTGTTTGTTCGTTTTTGTTGTCACTAATTGTAAATAGTCTGTTTAGTGCTCAAAGAGTCAAGAACATTTTCTATTGATCCAACTCAGTTGCATTCCTCTGGAGTATTTTTTTATAAAGTATTTATGTTGAAAGTTTGCCTTACCTGCACAGTATTTTATTCTTCATTTTGTTTTTACATATATTTTATCTTTGCTGTTATTGTCCATCACTCTGAAAATAAATTTTCCCATTGTGGGTCAAGACAGGATTTTTTTTTTATTACATTATGCATTTTCCATGCATATAGTGTGATTTTACAGCACAATAAGGTAACTATGTTACCTCCACTTATATAAATACGGTATATGTAAAACGACTTAAGACATTTGACTTTGTATCTCGGGATCTTGTTCACGAATGAGGGAAGAAGGGAAGCTAAGATCGACAGGCGGATTGGCGCAGCGTCTGCCGTCAAGCAGGTGTTGTACTGATCCATCGTGGTGAAGAGAGAGCTGAGCCAAAGAGTGAAGCTCTCGATTTACCAGTCGATCTACCTTCCCACCCTCATCTATGGTCATGAGCTTTGGGTCATGACCGAAAGAACGAGATTATGGATACAAGCGGCCGAAATGGGTTTTCTCTGTAGGGTGTCTGGGCTCTCCCTTAGAGATAGGGTGAGATGGATAACAGCATTACATGATAAAGATTTAAAAAGTCAACTTTGCATAATACTGCCGTTTTAAAAGGTGATATTCACGTTCATCTGCTGGAGGTCAGACAGCGGTGAGCAGGAGGAGACCAACCTGAAGGAAGCCACCATCTGGTTGTAGGAGAAGTACTGGTGGTAGTCTTTATGGATGGAGTGTCCACAGGGCTCGGCATTGGCTCGTCTGGTGTACTGGTGGCCGTAGAAGCGAAGCTCCAAATATTTGGCGAAGGACATGGACCACGAATCATTGGATAAAGGCACCACTGGAGTCACCTGCAGAGGGCAGCAAAGCGTTAACGGGGAGGGAAAACAGCAGCAGAAATGATTTCCCAGCAGCCCCAGCCTCAAATGTGGCTCACCTGTTTGCAGACGCGGCACCATGAATAGTTGAGAATGGTGTGCTGGTAGCCTGGGACGGGCGAGTCCAGCTCCTTCAGCACTATCTGCACGCAGCCGCTGCCATGCACGAAGCGGCGTACGTGATGCACCATGGGAGTCTCACAGAACATGCTGGGACACTGGTACGACGGCCTGCAGAACAAACATCCATTGAAGCCAACGGACCCTGAAACCGGCTGCAGCCACTTTACACGAGTCTCACCTGAAGCAGTACCGCTCCAGGAACACGCCCAGCGACAGATCGTTCTTGCCGTAGAACTCCATGGTGACGATCCTGTTGAAAGACACACACTGAGTCCAAACAGCGATGGTTCTGAGTCAGATGTTCTGCGTGTGAGCAGCTTACCAGGGGCTGACACAGGGGTTGGGGGCATTGTTGGACTGAAGGGAGGAGCTGCTGAACAGCACACAGAGCCTCTGATGGTTGGTCGGGTTAAGACAGTCCAGCTAAGGAAAGAGAAGAAGAAACATTCATGAATCTTGCCATGCAGATGTGCTAATCTAACCACTGAGACCTCTACCAGTAGTTCTTTACTGTCAGAAAGTGAGAAGCCTTCAGCTGATCCAAAACACTGCTGCAAGAGTTCTGATGAAAATGTAAAAAAAAAAAAAAAAAAGACATCACGTTTCTCCAATTTTAGCTTCTCTTCATTGGCTCTCTGTTAAATCCAGAATAGAACCTGAGATTCTTCTTCTCGCATAAAGCCCTTAATAATCAGCTCCATCACATATCAGTGACCTGATTGGTCCAGATGTTTCTAACAGAGCACTTTACTCTCAGGTTGCAGGTTTACTGCTGGTTCCTAGAATTTCAAAATGTAGACTAGGAGACAGATCCTTTAGTTATCAGAATCCTCTCCTGTGGAACCAGCTCACAGTTTTAGTCTATGAGGCAGACACCCTGAAAACCTTTAAGTTTACAAGGAGGACAGCTTTGTTTTATCTCTTTATGGAACCTTGCTGCACTTCAAGAAGCAGCAATAGATAGTTAAGTCATGTCTACATAGCAGTAGTCATGACTTAACTACTTAAAAGTAGATCATTTACAATTCGCCACCAGAGCAGATCGCCTCCTGCACGCAGCTTTGTGCCGTTTGCATTTGTCCGGTGTTTTACTAATGTCAGTTTGGTAGCATAACTTACTTCATCATGTTGTGATAAACACTTGTAGTATGCCGACAGCATGCCAGCTAATGTGGGTAACCATGGCAACCAGTGAGCATTAAAAAGGCCAGCCTACTTTTTCTGCAGTCAATTTGCTCATGTATCTGCTGTGTTTACATAACAACAAATTATCCCTCTACAGAGAGTATGTGAGGTAGAATTTTGATAATTTAACTCATGTTTTGCCACCAAGCTTCATAATTGGTTAAAAATGGAAAACAATGGTGTGGAGTGAAAGAAAACAAAAATCAAACAGCTTAAAAGGAAACTGTGGGTAAAGCAGGAAATGTCACATCCTGTTTTGGTAGTATTTAGGATATTAAAACAAGTAACTCATTAATAATTATCTAACAACTGATATGAAACATTTATATCATGAGATGTTTTACAGCCATGTAGTCCAGTTCTAGTTTTGAGCAGTAGAAAATGCAAAAAAATAAGTATGGTATTTAAGTATCCAGGTGTAAACAGTAATTTTCCAGATTTGTCCAGACTAGCTGAAGACAGTCCAGATATAATTAAGGAATTCAGGATTTTAAGGAGGTTAAAGGAACTAGAGTTTTTTTATCCATAAATTGTACCTTTGTGGTCCAGTTCACGTCATTCTGTTTGCCTGTTTTCTCCTCCTCGCTATCGGCCTTTCCGAGCGCCTTGACCGGAACGTCTGGTGCCCGGTTCTGGCTGCCGCCGCTGGCAGCAGCAGCAGGGCCAGCAGAGCCAAACGGGTCGCTTGCTTCTTTCTGCCGGATCCGGCCGCCTTTTGCTCTGTAGTCTGCCAACATTCTGGCCAGATCCTGGCTGCTGCTCAGGTGATCCACGATGCGGGTGGTGGTGAGGCCATGGCAGGGCAGGACGTCAGTGGGTCTGGGCTGGGTGGTGCCGTTGGTCTGTCCGCTGGCTGTGGAGGATGGAGCCGAGTCTTTGAGCAGCTGGCGTTTTCTGCGTCCGTCCAGCTCCTTCAGGTCCTTATTGAGGAGAGGAGACAGGTAGACCTACAGGAAAGACAAACGCATACAAGGGGTAGCAACAAACTAGAGAAGCTTTAGTTTCCAATCCTGAGCTCTGAGTGAAGACAGCTGTACCTCTTCAGGGAAGTAGTCCCTGCTGGGGCAGTGCATGCCCCCCGGTGTGAGGAGGAATGGCTCTTTGAAAGTGATGAAGGGGGAAATGCACAGGATGATGTCCTTCAGCTCGTGCTTAAACACAGCAGAGATGGACTTGAGGCGGTCGTCAGAGGAGTCCACGTGTTCGGCGATGAACATCCCTGTGTCATCTTGCAAAGGGTCTCGGAATAGCTTAGGGGTGGGGGTGTCTGAGCACTCCTCATCCTCCAAACCAAGTTCTCCCACCGTCTCCCCCTCAGAGGTGCCGACCAGAGTGTCCGAGCCCATTTCCTGCTCCTCTTCAACAAGGAACTGAGGACAGATGGATAGAGGAGGGGGCACAGGACTGGAGCATGGGGATGAAGTCCTGGTCTCAGAGTTTCCAGCCTCCTCTTGGACAGAGAACAGAACCGGCTGGGGGGTTTGCGTGACTCTGAGAATATCTATATCTTCAGTGTTAGTGGAAGACTCCAGGAAAGGTGCGTCTTCGGATTGTTCCCCCAATGTAGAGTTATCGCTCACTGCCGTTTTCTCCATGCTGTCTCCGTCCATCTCCTCATCGGCAGCAGAGCCCTCCAGGAGGCACGGGAAGGAGCCACTCTGGGCTAAGCTGGGCGGCATGGCGAACTCGTCCATGAGGAAGGAGATCTCCAGCTGGGAGTGGTAGGCAACGCACACCATCAGCATAATGATGTCTTTCACCCTGGCCAGCTCATACTCTGGTGCGCCGCGCAGTTTGATGGAGCATCCCAGGTGAGGCGGGCAGCCGTCGAAGAACATCAGAGTCTTTGACTCGTCTGGGAAAAAAACCAGAGACGAATGACTGCATGTCTGCCAGACGGTGGCGGCAACTGACAGAGGGTCTTACTGTTGGGCAGGGAGAAGGGCTGCATGTAGAACTTGTGGCAGGTTCCCAGGCGAGGTTTGGTGAGGAGCTGGTCCATGGACATCACCAGATCCCCCTGAGTCATGTGACTCACTCGGTCCAAGACTTGCTACCATGGAGAAAGAACAAGTTATTACTTCCCATTAATGAACCTATCAAGAACAAACTGGGAAAGTCCTTTTATCCAAAACATTCATTGCCATTATATTTCACTGTAGTTAGAGAAAAGAAACAACTTTTTATGTTGAGGATTCAGGTGCAACCACTGCAGTTTTCTGGCCAATCCCCGATCTTTAAAAAGCCTGACCTACCGATTCTTATTTTGGTCCATACCATTTGTTGTCCCTAAATTGACAATAGTTGGGTGACAATATGCAGACAGGATCTGGTGGGCGGGACTATCAGCTCCATCAGTAAGCCCTCTCTCTTTCAGACCTTGGTAGAGGTAGATAAAATTGGTTTCACATCTAAGTATAAGGTGATCAATAAGATTAAGAAAATATGGGCCTGTTTATTAGTGCACCATTTTGAGGATAATGACATTTTGTTCCAGATTATAATCTGAAATAAGCACAGACTGTCTGGTAAAAACCAGCCATTATTTCTACACTTTGCTTCGTCCAGAGGTTCTGGACGTTTGTCTGTGATGCATGGGATGCGCCGGTTTGACACCTTACCGGAAATTGCCCCCACTGTACACAACCATCCTCTACTGCAGAGAAAAGAGCTGAGATGAACTTCAACCTATCTTTTAAAAATTAACCAGCAATAACAGAACAAATGTTCCTACTCTCTGCAGGAGTAGTCAGGTGAGAACTACTCTGATCACAGGGCATCTGACTTCTTCATCTTCTGTGCTTCTGCAGAGGACATTAGCAACCACCTTATAGATGGGACATGTCCCACTGACCGATTTGACGTTGATGACCAGCGTGATGCCGTGCTCCAGCAGCATGTCTTGAGCGATACGCGACACCGTCTTCTCCACCAACACCAGGTTGGGGCGGACGTCTACGATCCGCTGAACGTAGTTTTTCAGGAACTCCCGTTCCTGTAGTGGAGGTGGCAACAACACCAGAGTTTTACAACAGAGACGTGACTCCTGTATCTATGTGTCAGAATAACCGCCTCACCTGGAGCACGATGGGCTCGATGCAGGTGAACTTGGTTTCTTCTCTGTACAGGTACTCAATGGAACACTTCAACAGCAGAATCTTGGGGTTCTTGATATAGGAGTTCATCTGATTTCAGGTGAGAATTACACTTTAATAACAGCACTTTGACTGTGAATACTTTGACTACCAGAACCCTTTCCTGCATTTGTGCTGGTGCAAAATGTTCAACAATGGAAACTTTAGCCAGAGAGAATGCCTTTACCTTCTTGTGGGCAATGTTCTTGGTGCACAGGAAGCCGTTTACCATCATGGAGTCAAACTTCCGGCCTCCAGGAATCTGAACCACAAATATGGGTGAGATTTATTCAAGAAGTCATTTCACCTTTATGTTAATGATCCCTTTCATACAACGGTGTGCAACACAAAGTGATTTACAGGATTAAAAAAAATGACCAGTGCCCCACTGAGCCACATAGATGAAACCCTACAAACCAAAAGAGATTAAACCTGTTGATCACACAGGAGCATGAGGTTGGTGCAGGAAACTCAAGGAATTTCTACACCTTATACAGACAAAACCAGAAGTTTACATATACTGAATAAAAAGACATACCCCTGTGTTTCTTACTGTCTGAAGTGAATCTAATAAGAACAATCTGAAGATTTATATGTCTAAGTTAACCTATCAGAACTATCCAGAGTTGTGACATCATCATCTGTGTTTCACTCATTGTTTACAGAGACTGTATTTGTGTATATAAACCTCTGAATTTAAAGGAAGTTGTTAAACAATCCCCAAAATTGTTCTGGCTAAGTTTTCTGTCAATTAGCAAACAGAAATAATTTTGGTAATTCAACCCGAGCTAAAACAAAAAACGTTTCAGACAGAGAAAAAAAAAAAAGTGTCTTTATTTGGTGTATGTAAACTTCTGGTATCAAATGTATACACAAAACATCAAATAAATGAACTAACAGATACAAATAATATTCAAAATAAAATTAAACAAATCTAGTGTGAATACTTGTAAATAGAAATGAAATATTAAAATGAATTAATAAAATGAAGAAATTTATTAAATTTAATAAATTAATTAATATAGTATTATATATTAGCAATACTAGTTAGAAAACTGTATCTTATGGTTGTAATAAAAGGATAAAATGGCTGAAATAAAAATGTTCAGGGAACAATATTCAATAAATTCCTAATTTATAATGAGTCCAAACTCTCTCTTAATATCCCAAACTCAGAGGTGAAGCAGCCCGTCTGACCTTCTTGATGTGCACCAACTGTCGGATGTCCATGTCGTCGTCACAGTTGCGAACGTCGGGCCGGACCGTCTGGACCACTTGCCGAACCACGGGAACAATGATGTCCCTCCAGGACAGAGACAGAGACTCGCTGTAGAGCAGCTGCTGCAGCAGCGCCATCATGTGGCTGTGGTTGGCTGAGCTGAACAGATCAGACAGATTATTTGTCAGTCGCTGTGTCCATGAAGGAAGAGCAAAAAACTGATCATTTTTACTCTGAAGGTCTGAGCAAAAATGATTTTTTTATCCTGGACGGGAAAAAAAAAGAAATCAAGACAATGAATCTAGTTTAATTATTTGCTACAGCCTGTAGTTTAAAAAGAGCAAAACAATCTGTTCTGAGTCACTTTTTACACAACTAGTGTTAATTTGTGGACTGTTCATAAAAGTACAATCTATTTAAATATAAATATTATCTTCTTGGTTTTACAGACCACATGAGCAGCTGGGGACTAAAGATATAAGAAACCCTGACTTGAATCCCAGCTTCTCACAGCAATCATGAACCACAGACACAGACAGCTCTCCACTCACAGCAGCCTCTCCATGGCCATCTTCTCCCCGTTCTCCTCTCTGAGCTGATCCAGAGAGCTGTGGTGCCAGCCCAGCGGAGTGAACAGCATTTCTTTGGCCTTCTCCTCCACACGACGGTTGAACAGAGACTCTGGGACACAAATAGCAGCTCAGAAAGAGGAAGAGCTCTGTGGAGTCACCACTTGGCAAAGAATGAGGAAGTGCTGAGTTTCTACCTTTGATGAAGGCATCACTGATGATGATGTTCTGCCCTCCGTCCTCCGAAATGAGAAACTCAGCTGGAAGAGTGTGCACAACGAACGTAATGGAACTGAACATAATAGGGATCATTTCAAAATAAAAAGTGAGTCTGCACTATATGCAAAGTATCAGTGTGCTGCGCTAGAGGGAGCAACAAAACAATGGATGGGAAAAAATTTCTCCCCAACACATTCACCTGACTAGAAAAGTTATGCTAAATTCAGCAATTTTTTAGACAGTACGCAACTTTTATAAAAAGTATGATTCTGACTTTGTTAAAACTCTCACTGTCTTGTCAGTATGAGACAGACAATCTATGAATAGTTTAGGCTCCCCAGCCTTCTCCTACAGTTCTGATGTCATCTGAACAAATACACTGCTCCATCAGAAGCAACCAATGAGAGCCAGGAGGAGGGTCTTAGCACTATCAATTACCTCGTGTATGTGCTATTCACAGATTACCTGTCTCATATTAGACTGTCACAACACTGGGACAGTTTTAGCAAATTTGTTAATTTTTCTTTTTTTTGTAAAAGTTGCATGATGTAGTTTTAAGTCAGTGAAAAAAAATTTGCAGATGCTCTTCACCAGGGGTTCCCAAAGTTGATCTTCGAGGGCCGGCATCCTGCATGTTTTAGTTCTCTCCCTGGTTGTAATAACAACTGTTTCAACAAGTCAATGTTCTTCTTAGGCCTTCTAATGAGCCATCATTTGATCCAGGTGTGTTAATCCAGTGAGTAAACTAAAACATGCAGGATGCCGGCCCTCCAGGACCGACTTTGGGCACCACTGCTCTACAGAATCCATGTAAAATATCTTCCTACCTTTCTGGTCTGCTGGAGGTGGCACATGTGGGTACTTGGACTGCTTCTTGATGTGAAAGTTCACGTTGTTCTGCTCCATGTTGAGGTTGATGGAGGCAGCAGAGTCGCTGTCCACTGCTGAATGGAAGCTGCTGACCGAAGTCCTCTTGCTGGGGCTGGCAGAATCTGGACGCAGACGGGTTTTAATACACACGCCAACACAATAAGCCTCACCACGCTGTCGGGTGTCATCCCTACTTGGCACGGTGTAGTCAGACTCATAGGCAAGTTGCTCTGTGTCGCTGTCATCAAACTTGATGTCCTTGAACCAGGATGGCTCTGACTGTCCCTCGATGGAGTTGATACTGTCGCTGTCTGGAGAGGGCGTTTCTGAGAACTCTGTGCTCTGGTACAAATGGAGAGACGATAAATATTCCGGAGGAAAAAAAACATTTCAGCTATTTCTATTCCTGTGTGTTGAGTGAATGGACTCCTACCTGCAGGGGGCGATACAGGGCGTACTCATCTCTGAACAGCTGGTCATGGTGAGTGACGCAGTCAAGCCAGCGACCATCTACTAATGCCTGGCCTATTGCGATAGCCTGGGCCCTACACACAGATTACAGTTTAAGTGTTTCTGTTCTCACATTAGTTGGAGAGATGACAGAAAGCCTTAAACGTTCCTACGCCCAACGACATTCTACCTGGTGGAGATGGTACCGTTCCTCAGCAGCCAGTTAACAAGTTCCTTTCCCACAATGCAGTTGGGGTAGGTCCTCAGCCAGTATCTGTGGTCCTGGAACTCCATCCCTGTGTTGCTGTGGCAGATCTTCTTCCACAGCTCCTTGAGCTGGGAAGAATCCTGGAACAAACATAGTTTCTGTGATGTCAGACGTTATGAGGAAATATTTTATAATAATAATTTGATACTGTTCCTTAGCAGTATCTCTAAACCCACCCGGAACACCGTTTGGAATTTAAACCACCAGCTTATTTAACTAGGACGTCCAGCGAGGTCATGTTCTCGTCTGTGAGCTCCATTAAGACTTCAATAGGAGGGGATTATGAGCAGTCAGTATCTTACCCAAGACAGATAATTTCTTCATCTATGTCTTGTATGGTTACCATGGAGGCAGAACAGGATTAAGGCAAATACACATTTTTCCATCATAATAGAGCATTACTTTAAACATCATCACTAAGCTTAAAACACTTTAACCATTTAACCTTTGAACTGAACGTCTATTTATGCAGAAGTCACAGGTTCTTTACAACAAACACCATGCTAGGGTCACAGTCTACAAGAATAACCTTCCATCTGTGATGTACGGGGATGTGATGATTTGGCCACAAACATGGGTTGCTAGGGAGACCATCTGAAGAGATAATAATGCAGCAGGAAATTCTATGAACAAAGGTTCAGTTGAACTGTTTGAGTTTTTCATTTTAACATAATATTAATGTCCAGCATTTACACAAATAAGATGTTTAGAAGTCATCTAGGTTAGACAAGATACTGAGTGATCATAACACATCCACATAACCCCACTTTAAAAAAAAAAAATCCAAACCATCCCATTAAGCACATGGTCTTCTCATTTGAACTGACAATTAAAGATTTCCTTGAAAAGCCCATTAAGGCTCATGGGGTGAGTAGTCTGACAGAAGGGTATTCTAGAGCCAAAAGTCCAGACTGTGGCCCCAGTGGAGATCGTATGCAGCCTCGGACTCTGTTAGTTCTCTCATTTTGACACTGTGAACTTCACTATGAGCTGTTGATACAACCAGAGAGAGATTTAGACCAAAGCACACACCAGCAGGATCTTCCTCTCCTCCTCACTGTGGTCAAGCTTGGTGCCGGCCATGGCCCGGCTGGTGGGCGGGCTGACCGAGCTGTCATAGGCCGGAACCAGGGTGGATCCGGAGCGGTCCAGTGATAGGTTGGTCACACTGGCCGACCTGAGAACGACAAAATACAAGTTCACAAAAACACCAGCTACAGATTGGTAAAAAGCAAACCTTATTGATCACTGGAACGTCTGATGTCATTTCCTGTCTAAGAAATTGTTTTACTTTAAATTTTGAGCAATTGTTTAGTTTTTATTTGGTCTCCCCTCTTGTCTGGGAGTAGCTCTGAACTACTTCTGCTCATTTATTTCCCTTTGATCACCATTCTAAATAATCAGGGTTTGAAATTATCCTAATTGAAAAAGTAAGAAATCTGTTGACTCTTACACAACACAAATAATTTATGAAACTTTAATTCAGAATGCACAGATTTATAAGGTAATAACAGAAAAACAAAAAGGAGCAGATATTGATACTGTAGTCTATGCAAGTTGATCACCAGCTAAGTTGCCACCAGCAGTATGAGTCCAACAACTGTAAGACATAATACAGTAAATGACACCTATGAACTGCTGATACAGGATCTCTACTTAAATATCAGCAATGTCCTGATAATAGCAATACTTCATCTCATGTTACTCTCTGCATGTACTCTGTCTGCACGAATGAAGGTTGACTGCCCTCTACAGTTCTCAAAACAATTGATATCTTGATGTAATTGATATCAGAAAAAAAATTTTTTTCAAAGATACTCAATTGGGTCAGAATCAATACAAAATGAACCGATCACATTTGGAGAAATTGATGCGTTTCTTCTGGACAACAATAATGACACGACAGTCAGGAATTTCTGAAACAATACTCAAAGAAAGTCAAGGAGTCCATCCAGGTGGAATGACTAGTTTTTGTTATTTTGGAACTACTAAATTACACACTGCATTGTTTAGATCATCACTACACACTATATAATACAAGGCAGGTGACTATTAAGACATACCAGAAGACAAACGGCTCAATTTAGTCAGGAAGTACGAGGACTTGCACTTCATAAGGTTGGTTGTTTTGAAAACACTGGATATCTTTTGCAACAGAGGAATGAACTAAAGTTCAGAAAATGAGGACCTGATATAAAGAAACAAGTTTTCTTTTAACAGAACTACCAACAAGCCAAAGGAACAAAGGACTGACCTCTTCCTCGCTGGTGATTTCCCCACATCCTCCTGCAGGGAGGAGAGTCTGGAGCTGAGGCCGCTGCTCTGAGGCTCCTGGTGAATCATGCTAATGACAGACAATGTGGTTTATTCTCCCTTTGAACTGCTTTATTTGCGTCAGGTCAGATTTATAAGCCGTACATCTGAGCAAAGAGGAAAGCTACAGGAGCTAAAGGGCATCAGCCCTGAATGTTGAAGAAGATGTGGGAAAAAAATGAGGAAAAACCAACAAGACTCACTTCTTTCTCATCCCAATAGGAGTTTTTCTACGTCAACAAGAAAGAGAGGGAAGTTAACAGGGAAAGTCAATAGAAAGCAAAACAGCTGAAAACAGCAAGAGTAGAAAAGAGGGTGAAGGTAGAGTGCAGTGCAGGTAGAGTTAGAATGGAGTCCTTTTTAATTCCGTTACATGAGGCACCGAAAGGTTCGTTACACAGCTTTGCGTTTTGTCATAATTCAAATGTTTTCTTTCTGGTTGATTAAGGCTGACATGAACACAGCTCTGTAGCAGAAATATTCTCACCACTAGTCTGAGACAGACATCTGCTAAACAATAAACAGCTGCATCTCAGTCCAAACACTGGCCTAATTAAACTAGAATATTCTCCAAAACTTCATGGTTCCAATAACGTCATTGAAAAATGGAACATGTATATTATGTACCGTAGACTGATACATTTCAAGTACTTTTTTGAACATTAATTTTAAAAACCTGCACGTTTCCCAGAAAACCCGACCAATTACACCAGACCAATAAACACAGGAATGTTATGGCTTCCCTACACAATCATGGGAAAGACTGCTGACTTGACAACATCCTCAAGTAGACAAGTCACAAAAAGACATTTTTAAACAAAGCTTGTTTTGCAGTATAATGCATTTTTATTGAAAGTTTAGCTGAAGAAAAAAGTGTTGGACAAAAAGTTTTACAATCACCAAGAACAACTAGAGGACTGGTCCTAGTCCAGGGTATCAGCACACCTGTCTACTGGGACAACCACATTGTGCTTGATTGGTCAGCAAGCTCATCTGACCTAAACAAAGCAGAAAACCTAACAAGTACTGTAAGGAGGAAGATGAGAGACACCAGAACCAACCATGAAGGTTATCCAAGCCACTGAGCTGAGAGCATTTCCATCTACATACTTCTCAGTAGATTGACATGTCTGTATTCTCTCCATTGATCTGATTCCACTAGATGTAAGCTACACCCATCATAATCACAAGCAAAAACCCAAATTACTACGTGTGCTATAAATCTGTATCATATTAGTTTCACTTTCTGCATTTAACAACGGAAATAAATTAACTTTTCAGTAATATTCTATTTTTAGCCTGTCCAACACAAAATGACGTGTGAAGCTCAAAGTTTAGACTGAGTGAAGAGCTTTTATCAATGTCCAACTTGAACTCTTTGGAAATGTGACTTTTTTGTGTTTTCAGAGTGGGTTCACCTTTGCCAGGTCAAGTCTTCCTCGAGGAAGATGTTCCGGCTGGCTTTGCGCCCTCCCACGGGCGTCCGAGGCTCGCTGGGCTCCAACACGCACACAGAGCAGGGAGAGTCCGACAAGGCGCTCAGGTCCTCGCCAATGGAGCAGGAGTCTGCAGAGTGAGTGTAGCTTAGCGCTAGCTTCCGACAGTACGTGCAAGCCCGCAGGTCTCCTACACCAGGAGAGGGGGAAAAAAAGTTCAAATGAAATAACCAAAGACGTTAGAAAAAGCACCAACAACAATATTACTTATTTTATTGATCTATAAAAGATTAAATTGATCAAATCATGTGAGGTGATATGGATTAAAGACTAAGATCTTGCTCACCTGTGTAGCCCATGAACTTTCCAGGGATCTCCTGGTTACAGCAGCGGCTGCAGAAGATCTGGCCACACAGCCTGCAGTGGTGTCTGCGGCGGAAGGTGGTGAACTTCTCGTTGCAGTCGTAGCATTCCTTACACTGGCTGTCAGGCATCCAGTACTGTTTCAGATCGCTGTCCTGAAGGTGAACAATGACAAGGACAAGGCTGCTTCATTATCCTTTCAACATGAGGTGTGGCTTAGTATTCTGACACATTAAAGACGATTTCTGCTTTTCCTCATCCGCTTAATCACAGTTAAGGCTAGGGTTGACCTAATCCTAACCCATCTGTCAAATCTGCACAGATATTGACCGTGGTCAGAGAACAGAGTTGACTCTGACCAACTTCAGATACATTGGAAGACGGACCACTATAGGAGATCCTTCCTGCCCACCACATCGACATTCACAATGACTCTTTGAAGATACTTTGATTACATGAGTTATGACCACATTAAATTTCTATTGGTATAAACAAAATGTTTTTGAATTGAACTGCAATGTTTTTGACCATGTTTGTGGAAAGATGCATTCACCATTTGTGAAAGTTGAGGGAACAGATTTTGCCATGGATAATAGCATAACAACCACAACTTTCTTCCATAAATAAAGTTTTTCTTATTTATGGAAGAATAAGAACTATATATATATATCAATTGATCTGTCAATAGATATAGATAGATAGTTCAAGACATCTCAAAGCAAAAGGGAGGTGAGGAAAAAAGGAAACCATGTTTGGGGACACCCTGAGTGTCAGCGGTTCTGTTGGGGTCGGTACCTGGCTCTTTCCCTCCATGATCTCCTTCAGCCTCTTCAGTGCGGTGCGAAGTTGTACAGCAGTGCGAGGGTCGTGACTGCTGAGAGATGCATCAGGCTTCCGGCTGCCATCTGGAATCAGGCAAGAAATTATTCAGAAATTGACACAATAAAATAAAATGCTTTCATATAAATAGGATTTTTGCTGGTGCATTGTCAACATTTTGAATAGATTTAATCTGAAATCACAATGCAGTAAGTAATGTGCAAAAAAAATAAATGACAATGCACTTTAACACCCGGTGATGAGCTATCCTAAAAGTCGCAAAAGGAAACAAAATAAGAAAAGCCAGAGTTTACATAGACTGGATAAGCACATTGAGTCAAAATGTTAGCTTTAAAAATCATAACAATACAATTAGTTCCCAGGTTAAGAAAAAAAACTTTAAGGCAAACCAAACACTAGTAGAAAGCTTTGTAGTAAGTGCAAATGTCAGACATACTCCATGCATTCAAACACACACACAGCCTAAAAGCATCTTAGTAAATCACAAAGTGCAGAAAAGCCTCACCTGGCCAATCCACTGCAATTAAAAAAAAACAAAAACAAAAAAAAAACAAAGATATGAGACATTACAGCCTGGACCGCCATCTTTCAATACTTTTCAAAATAACTATCCTTCAGACTGCTTTAGTTGCTCTCATCCAGTGGGATGCTGTCATTGGTCATCTCTGAACTGTTGTTGATATTTTCCTACTGCTGAGCTTCCGGCTCGGTCCCACAAACAGGCAACCGGCCAGCAGGGCCAGTTTCTAGGAGGGCCTCTCCAAGCTTCCAGGTCCATGACAGAAGAGGCAGGTAGGACTCATGCACAGAAATATAACAGTCAACTTGTGTTTGACACAATGGAGCTGGAGCTGGAAATTGTTGAAAGAACCTTTGCAAAAGCAGTAGGAAGACGGCAAAAGCAATTTAGAGATGATAAAGGAAATGGAAAAGAACCGAGAAACTAGAAACATGGCGCAAAAGGAAAAAAATCTGTAAAATAGAAAGAGCAATGGCAATACAAGAACTATGCAACATGTGCTTGTCATGTCATCAGCATATCTACAAAGACATCACGTGAGCGTGTCAGTTCCGACAGGGTAGAGAAGATATTTATGTAGGAAATGTCCGGATTCTATGTCCTGCAAACACACAAACCTCCAAATTGCACCCAGGATTTTCCTGAGCTTGTAGCAGGGACACTGAAGGGAGTACATTCTTTCTTAGCCGTCAGAAAGAGTCAGAGAATCATACACCAATGAGGAGAAAGAGGAGAACAATACTTACAATACTTCTGTCAGTTTATACATCACTGAATGGTTAAGCACCAAAATACATTAAAGGTCTGCTGTTCTTAAATAAGCATTTTGAGATGGCATCTGCCGAAATGCTTATTGCCTGTTTCATAATTGATGATTGATGTTTTTGTGATGTAAAGACATGTGATTAAAAACTTAACTTTTAAGCAGCTTCTTATATCTCCGGTATTTTCTCTGAATTCATTTCAAACACAACACTGATACTGAAAAGTGACAGTGTCCCAACCTTGAAGCACTCAGGATGATGCGCTCGCTGACAGAAAATAAAGCAAGTTGTAATCTGGCATTGAAGTTGGGGAAAGAATTGGTCAATTCAGGTCACCAGCCATCTTCTTGGTACAACATATCAGAGATCAGAGTACTTATTAATTACTAATCTGATCTACTTAAATGCTGCAGTTTTTGGGGCAGTCCAACACGACTCAAGGCTTTACAGCCTTGTTGTGATCAACCTTTTGGATTCTTCATGCGTACTTCTGATGAGACACACCAAGGTTTCCTCATGGAGTGTGCTGACAGAACAGGTGTAGAAGTGGAGCACAGCTTCTCCAGATCCTATATGTGTACAGGGCCTGACTTAGATTTTCAGGTCAAAGTTCAGAACTCATGCCAAGTTGGAGTTCTTTAGCATGCACACTGCTGTCAATCTATGCATCTATTTGCAAATCTGATTCTGATGACGTCAGTGCCTCACCAGCTATGAACCTCACCGCACGTCACTGATTAGAACCATTGTGTTCTGAGAAAGACTAAAGCAAACTGAGACATTTTAGCCACCGTCTTCCTGGTTGCTGTCTAAACATCCCAGCTCCATTAACCACAGACTTAAATTAATGTGCATTAAATGTCAAACTGACTCTTCCTTCCAGTTTCTACCTGACAACACTCATCTTTTTTTTCAACTAATGATTTAAAAAAATAGAAATGGTATACCTGATCAAAACTGTGACTCTAAAGGTGTATATTAAGATCTCATACAAAAACCAGGAGACTGAACAACTAATATGTACATTCTCTATAAGAGAGTATATAGGGAACGAAAAAGAAACCTTAAATAAGGCAAATAAACATTCTTGGGACGCATCTATAAAGTAAGTTTGATCAAAGTCTTGAAGACTAAAGAAAGGCACAGTGTTACCAGTGGTTCTGATTAGCTCACCAATGCCAGGTCAGCAAAGTAAAGGCTAACAGCTTTAAAGAACAGCTGAACCAATCAATAAAAATGTCAAACAAAAATGCAATCATATTTGTTGTTTTTCTTCCATTTATCATACAGAAAAGTGGAAGGCGTTTACAAAAGCAAATGGCAAACTTTCACATTTTCTGATATGTCAGAAACCAAAGATGTGTGGGGTTAAGAAAAAGAACTCAAAAAACCTTTTCGAAAAAACCCCCCAAAAACATAAAAAATCCACTAATCTCTGATTTGTGTGTGTGTGTTTTACTAGAGACAGTAGAAGTGCGTCTGAGGATGTCAGGATGCTGCTTCCGGTGTGTCCTCGAGTTGTGGACAGAGTGGGAAGGACTGGAGGACAAGCTCCGTCTCTCTGCCTGCCGCCGGGGAGGCGGGTCGTCCGGCTTCTCGGAAACTGTGATCGCAGGACGGCCTTCTTCTGCACACAGACAACATATACACACACAACTTCACATGAAAACAAGAAGACAGGCAGAGAAACGGTGTTTTACCCTCCTGTACAGTCACATCTTTGTGGACCAGGTGAGAGGAAGAATTTCCATCCGTTTGCATCCTGCAGGGTCCCTACGCTTTTTAAAAACATTTTCTAAACCTGGACTCCTGGAGTTCCAAGTCATTCTTTAAAATTTAAAAACAAACATTTTCTTTTAAACAAGATATATTTCAGGTTTCAAATATCAATCTGCAAAACTGATGGATGGAGAGTTGCAAATTTGTGGAAATTTATTTATATATTTTTATACTGATTCATAATTGTGAAATTATTGCAAATTTTCGGGGAAAAAAATAAACATTGAGTTTCAGTTACTAAACTTCCATCTCCAGTTGACAGTTTTTTTTTATCTTGATGAACTGCTGCTAATTTAAAAAACAATCATGAAATCCAGGAGAGACTGGGTAATGGATGAAGCAAATAAATTGAGTGGTAAGAACAACTTAGAGACACTTCCTCTTTCTCTCCCTCAGTGACTGACAGAGTCATCCATTTCTTCATTTTAAAACACCAATATGAAATTAAATAACAACACTAAAACACAAAACTAAATATTAAAAAGAATAAGTCAATTCTTTTTAATTTTTCAATTTTTCTGGACAAAAAAACTAAATTGCAAAAGAGCAGTGGCAGATCAGGGCCAACGTAGTTTCATTTATAACTAAATAAAACTGACAAAAACTAAATCTTGCGTCTAAATGTTGCTGACTTGATGAAGTGTAGTTCAGTTGTTTTTTGGGGGGGAGTCACTCTGAGCTTCCATGTCAACTCAAATTTATTTGTATATCACATTTTCAGCAACAAGGCAGTTCAAAGTGCTTTACATCATAAAAAAATATCATACAGTCACCAAGTGTGAAACAATAAACATTACATTTTGTCAACCACCATCATCAAAGGCAGCTCTAAGCAGGCGGGTTTTCAGCTTTGATTTAAAGAAACTGTCTTTCAGCTGTTTTGCAGTTTTCTGAAAGTTTGGTCCAGATTTGGAGTGCATAGAAACTGAGCAAGGTGCAGACCTCAGACTACAAACATAGGTCATGTGGTGTTCAGATCTCCCGGATTCACATCACATGACATCCAGTGAGTCCATTATAACACGTGATGTAGAGTGAGCGAACATAATAAAAATTTAACAGAACATTTCAATCACTCAGATTTGTATCAACATGTTTACCAAATACAGCCCATCGTGTGGTTTAAAGGACGATGGTTTCAGTTCCTTCAGTGACACTTAAAGGTCAAAGTGGATTTTCAAAGACAAATTTAAACAAATGTAATTAGGCTTTCAATCAATAATGTAAATGTAAACAATTATTTTAATTCAACTGTGTCAAAAAGCAGAAGCTTGTTCACCAGATGTTTTGTACATGGGCCTCAGCAGAACCACTGAATAACAGGAAACCTGGCAGGGACTTGCTGAGAATGACAAGTGCATGACCAGTAACACAAACCCTTTTAACTCGTTTCCATGGTGAACAGTTGTTGTTAGAAGGCTTTGCCAGTACCACAAACCCTTTTAACTCGTTTCCACAAGGGAACAGTTGTTAGAACTGCTCCCTTGTAGCAAGAAGGTTACAACTAACCAGCAACTCTGGTTTCCTCCAACAACCTAAATATATGGGTTAGGTTAACTGGCCTGCAATGGCACTATAGTGGTGTGTGTGTGTGGGTGTGTGTGTGTGTGTGTGTTCTCTTCTGTGATTCCCTCTCTTCATCCATGACTGGATTAAGATTGAGCCAGAAAAGAAAACCTGCGTATGGAAATCACATACTCTTACACAGTATGTAAACCACTTTACACGCTGTGTGTATGTAATTACTGTGTGTACGTAAAGTGACATACACAGAGTAACACAACTAAAAATTAACAAGTAATGTTTGTTGGGCCAAACATTACTGATAGTGGAAATTACTTAATTATATAAATAAAATAGCATATCTGTCAAGTTTTGGATTTGAGAATACAGGAAAGTTTAGCAGGTTGCTGCCACCATCAGAGCGAAGGACGGCTGGAGAGGTGGTTAGTGTACAGTCAGACCTCCTCCACGCTCTTGCGATACTCTACCCACCCCATAAACAGTACACTATCCCTGCCTCCTTCCCCCACACTGTAGCGGTACGCTAACCCCCGCCAATGCCCCCTTCTCTCTAGCAACTTTGCCCCCACGCCCCTCCTCCCGCACTGTAGAGGTAGAACTCCCGGACCTGACAATATTTGCCGCATGTCTTTCCCCTTTCCTGTTAGCCTACTTTCATATAAGGGACACTAGAGCCCACAAAAGACCCCCTGGAGGGGAGAAGAAAAAAAAAGGTTGCTGAACCCTGTTCAAGGCCAAGATCCATGAGTCTTCACCTTACTGTGCATGCAGATCAGTTCACACCCTTCTGCTGATAATGCTGAACAGCTGCACTGGTAGCAACAGCATTCTGTAGAGCAGAGACATTCCAGGGCCTTGTGGACAAAGTGTTCAGTTTGCCCTTTTCCATCCAATAGCTCAAATGTAACATTATTGAAGTGTGGATATGTCTGCAGCCCCAGTGAAAACTCCCTAGCAGGCGTGTTTCTACAGTTCATTGCACAGATTGAGCACTTTGCTTTTTAGCTCCAAATCGACTGTATATATTTTCTAAAGTTAACAGAGCTGCAAAGCGAATCCAAAAACACTTTCTGAGTTTCAGCTTTGGGACCAAACCTTACCTTTATTGCTGAAACGAAACAGGTTGACGAATGAGCTGTAGGCGGAGCGAAGCGGAGGCTCATCCTGCTCCGGAGTCAGTGGTTTGAAGTGGGTCAGGTGTGAGGGGCTGGTGGGAGAGGAGGCCGGCGGCTCGATGTTCCACTCTGCCGATGAAGACGATGAGGATTTGTCATCTGCAGCCATGACACTGCTGCCCCGGCTGCAGAGGGAATACATGGGGACACCGCTGTGAAGTAGTTCAAACTTTTGCACTCCACTGCTAGGAAAGAAATGTGACTTTTTCAACATAGATCAAGACGTGGAAAATACTGAAATTAGAGTCCTGACTTTTCCAGAAGCAGAGGAAGCCAGAGCTATAGTCAGAATCTAGAAGTGTGTTAATTGCAAGAACAGTAATAGGAAACTTTTGAAAACAAGAAGCATAAAAGCCTTTGGTACTGCTCTTACCTTCTCAATCTGAGCAAAGGTTCAGCTGTTTGTTTATTTATTCTGTTATTTTGTAATATTTGAATAGAACATTAACACCAGCGGGTGCTGTAGCTCTAACTCCAGATAGACAGTAGCTCTGTCTCACTATTAAGTAGTGAGACAGATTTTGATCTCCTGGCATTGTCAGGACTGCTGAGTTTCAGCTTCACATGAATCACTGACAAAGTTCATCCTCTACAGGACACCCCTGCTGGGAGGAAATACTTCAGGCCTAGACTATGTTTTGCTTTCAGATCACAGAAATATCTGGTATTAACCAGAACAGAAAATGTTCCAGTTCAGCAGGAAATCACTTTGCCCAGACTAAGCTCTGTTTTGATACCAGACAGCGAGATTTCTTTTCTACTTCCTTAAAACAATTTCCTCAAAGAGTAACGAGTGATTTTTTCCAGCTTTACAGTTTTCCATCCACTTCGCCCTCACATCTATCCTTTAATCACATGGATTAAAGGCCCCCCAACCCCCTTTTGTTCCACAGATGATCTGAACTCGTGATAGGAACTGGTGGCCCTCTTCATTAGCGGTCGGCTGACACCGTCAACTGGGACGCTGATGCCCCTGCCCTCTGTGTGCTCGACTGAAAGGAAAAGCGTGTCCTGGAGATTCTGCGGTGCTTACCTTCTGAAAAAGGCAATAGAGCTGGAGTTGGAAATACATGCCATCTTGGATTATAGTGAAGAGAAAGCCTATGTAAATGGCATCACACTCCGCTCACCTTATGTGATCAAAACAGACGGAAGCTGTATAGCAAAGTCTCAGACCCGGAAAACAGAAAGCACCGCCCTGACCCGGCTCCGTCGGTCTGATAGAGTCACCGGGGGAGCTGATAGAGAACCCGCTCACACTCTTTGGTTTTTAACAGAGACACTAAAACGACACTGAGCAGATTCGGATAGATTTGTTATGACTAAATTAAAGTGTCAGTACATTTGTTACATAATAGGTTGCTTTTATTAACAACTTAAAGATAATATTATGACTTAGAGGCTTATCATTCGCAGAAGCAAAAAAAAAAGAGCCTAATCAATGTAAGCTGAGGGTTAGCTAATGTTAGCAGCAGCTGATGTCTATCAGGCTGTATGTGGTTAGCTTCGAGTGCTAACCAGCTGGGAAGCTGTATCTGCGTTGGTCGGTGAAGAGTAAAAGCGAAATATAAAACAAGCAGGTTACCTATTAACTTTATGAAGCTGACATAACTGAGAGCAGAGACGGACTCCAATTCCTGAAGTGGCTGCAGCTGTCAAACATTTGGAAGAAGAAGCCGACTCCCTTAAAACAACAAGCAGCAAGCCCAGACCTGACTAACCAAGCACCGAGCGTCACCAGACGATAGCCCGAGAACAGACAGCTTCAGATGAATTCAGAGACATCAATCGAACCCGAAACTGTGCACTACTCATTTCACTCAAAAAAGTATTCAGTAATTTATCAGAAACATTACTAAATATAAATAGTTTAAAAATAAGAATTTAAACTAGAGTTGGCCAAATGAGATTTAGACACATTAAAGAAGAGTAGAATATCATGTTTATTTAGCAACAAATCATATGGTGGTAAAAGTGTATTTTTGGAGGTGAAGGGAGGAGATAATTAAATAGAATAACAACAGATCATAGTTTTTTGAAGGCGCTGTTTTTAAAATGAAGAAACATCTTGATTTATATAATTGGTGTAATACTACAAAACGATGGAACATATTTTTATTACTTGGAAATATGTGAATCAAATAAGTTTATTAAATATGGAAGTTTGAATATGGAATAATGTGGTTGCTTAGTTAAATAGTAATGAAGGAAAAAGAAAAAAATATATACATATATATTTTAAATGGTGATGACGGTAGTGCAACAATAACGGATGCAAGACGAAGACGATGAAGAAGTTCACGTTAGTGCGCATGCTCGGAAGTTCGGCGGATTTTTTGTTTGTTTTTGAAAAATGTTTTCAGTCATAAATTACAGGCGTGCAAAGCTGCTGTATTCTTGAATACAGTAGATTGTGTCATTCCCTTCGAAGATTTTTCTTTTTTAGAAGGTAAGCGCTCCAACTCGAGGACTTTCATAGACGGTAAACCTGGACAAAGTTAGGACAGAAACTACCAGCTAGATATTTTGTGACTAGCCCTGGTGGAGCGTTAATTTAGGGTGAAATGGGAACCTTTCCTGGTTAAAACGTTGGCATTCATGCATCTGTGTTTATCTTTGACAGTTGTTTTAACGCGATACTTCAAAATGTGCATTAAAAAGCATTTATTGCTGAATATTAAATGCTAAATGGAGACATAAGAGAAGAAAAATTAGAGTCTGATGGTTTTAACATGTCTTGTATCTTTTTGTTTCATTACTGCTAAAAAAGCTAAAGCCTCTGCCTTCCATCAGGTTTCTGGTTTCATAGATTTCAAGTTGGACCTTTTTTTTTCTTCCTCTTTTTAATCCATCAGTCTGATGATGCCTCCCAGGAAAACGATGACACCGTCGAAGCAGACATCAGCTGTGGCTTCAAAAATCAAAAACAAAATTATCAGTGGGTTTATTTATTTAATTTCTTTTTGCGATCAATACATTGAAATTGAATTGAATTGGGTTATTCTCCATCTCATTTGTGTTGCAGCTGTCACAGACTTTGAGCAGTGTTAACACCGTATTTCTTTCACACCAGACACCTCCTCCTTCTTCAAGGTCTCCCTGAAGACCAACAACAAGGCCCTGGCTCTCGCTCTGCAGGCCCAAAAGGAGAAGAGCAGGCAGCTTGAGATAGAGGTGGTGCTCCTGCAAAAACAAGTCAAGGATCTCTGCTTCCAGCTGGCCACCAAGAAACACAATCAAAGGAAACTGGTGAGTGTGATGTATCAGCTGATGTGGAGTTTAGTTTGACCACTAGCTGGATCTCTACTTCTTGTTGTTCTGCTTCTACAGATGCTCATCTTGAAAAATCTCCATAATAACACTCTGCAGCAGTTGGACATGATGACAGAACTCGTCTCTGATAACGTAAGACATACAGTATAGAGTCACCTATCAGATTATATTTTTACCATAAGATTATGTTTTTCATGCTTAAATGTGACTTTCATCAGATGAACTTTTGACTGCATCATGATGTATATGACACGCAAGGGTTTTTTTTTTCTCTTTTGGCTTTTAATACTGAAGTTGTGACTATTATGATTTATTCCAACTCTCAGACTCAGCCCTTCTTTTCTTTTACTAGCATTTATTCCACAATTGTCTGTTAACCTCAATGGAAATTGAGGAAAATAATTGACATTAATGAAAACAAAGTCTGATGAGGCACTGACTAAAGACACCTCAAAGTCCATAGATAGAACTCAGAATGCTCAGAATGGATTGGCCCGGCTTCCAAAGCTTTGGCCTGTGTCTGGAGGCTAATCGTCCACATTTCCCCTGACCACGCTTTTTCCTCTTTGTTATTTTCTAAAGTCACGGTAAAAAGTTTAAGTAAAAAAAGTAAAAAAGTTTTTAAGTTTTTTGTAGTGAGAATGAACTAATTTTATAAGTACTCAGGAAAACCTCCAGTATGGAAAAGCACACAAAAAATCCCTATCATTTCTCACTATTAGCTGATTATGTAACATGTAGATATAGTTGAAAACACAAGTTTACATTCACCAAATAAAATTATACATACACATTTTCTTCTCCCTGTCTGAAGTTAAGTCGGTTTTTGTAACTTTCTTCAAAACAGAAGTTCACATACATCTGGCCATTATCGGTGATAATTATCTTTTAAACTGTATGGTCAAATGTTTGGTATTCAGTACCATATAAGGTAAAATATCGATGAGGAGTCTATTTATTTCCCCTGCAGTGGGACCCAAACATCTGAACTGCTGGAGCTGAAAATGTGTTTTCCCTCAGGATTCGCCAAGACTGTCCGGGGGCTGCCACTACCCAACAGATAAAAACAAAGAGAACGATGCAGCAGCGCGGTCAGACGTTCCTGCTTTTGCTTTTCTCTTTTGCTTAGGCGTTGTAATTTCAGTGGAAGTAAGTGATATCTGACGGTTATATTTCTGTATTTCCATCTTATACACAGTAGGCCTGGAACGTTAAGGAATCCTTTCTGCCACAACAAAAACTTGGAAGCAACACTAGGTCTGCCTGAAGGAAACCCTCATCTGGATGTTTTAAGTGTCCGAACCAGATCCAGCAACTCCTCTGATATTTTTCATGGTGGGTAACTTGACATCATTCAGTGCAGTGTTTCAAATATGCGCTGCCTCATTATTAATGAATGTCTTTTCCCAGAAAACGCTGAGGAAAGGCGTTTGAGCCAACGTGTTCAACCCACTCAGACAGGATCGTGTTGTCCACCCCGCAGCAGCCTGAGGAGTGAAGTGGAGCGCCTGTCCAGAGCGTTGTCCCAGTCCAGCTCTGAAATAAACTCTGTCCTCTGTCCTCAGAACAACCAAACACATGAAAACTCCTCAACATCCCTTTCAAGTGACGCAAACGCTCCAAGTGTGTCTGCCTCAGAAGCTGAGCCTCAGTTAGCAAAAGCTGACAATACAGTGCTTCTCAATACGTCGATGGAGATCACGTTAAGTAATGCAGTTGAAATTGTCACCGTGGAAACCAAAGCCAAGAAGAAAGGTCCTTCCTGTAAGACGAAAGGCACAAAGAGACAACAGGCGAGTATCAGTCCAGATGTCCAGAATGTTTTCAACCACAGACCAAATAAGGAACTTGTGGAAATTTCTACTCAAAAAAATAAACCCAAAGATAAAGACTCAGGAGTTCTTGAGGGACAGTTACTCAAAAAACACGGCAATAATATGAAAACATCTCGCATCCCCAAGCTTGGCAGTCATCAGAAGACATCCAAGAGCGATACCCACTGCTGTGACACTGTGTCACATGAGTTGGATGATTATTTTTCCAACTCTAAGGTTAGCTTGTTGAAGGCTGGAGGCAGTGAACCTGAAGAAGGTTCAGCAAGTTCTAAAATCACCTACAGACGGTCCAGAACTAAAGTAAAGAGGCGCTCTATGGTCATTCAAAAGACCCCATCAGTCCATCTGTCTCATGATGACGAGAGCCAACAGTCCAAACCGGAGAAGGTCCACGATGAAGAAGAAGCTGAAAACACAGAGCCACCACCACAGGAATACGTATTCCATCCAGTGCAAGTGGCAGGTCTCGGGTCAGAGGAGAATCAGCCTCCTGTAGCCAGGAGGAAAACGCAGACCAGACCGAGATGCAGAAGAACTTTTGTCATCTCTGTTTCTAGGGACAGTAATTCCCCGGGTCTGGACTGTGGCATGATGCTTCCTGGAGAGCCCTGCTGGTCAGCTGAGGAGCTGCTGGAGGATCTGGCTCAGAGGTCTGGTCATTTCCAGGCAGATCAGCAAACAGAAACCTGCAGCGCTTTAAAGCGCCCTTTGGTGGAAACATCAGAACATAACATGAAAGTCGTGCCAGCAGATGAATGTGACCGTTCAGAGAATCCCACACGTAAAAAATCCAGACGAGACAGAGCAGGAGGCTCCAGGAACAGGATGACGTCATCACTGGAGAAATGTGCTGATGGTTACGACTCCAGGCAAAAGAGAAAAACAATCAAAAGCAGCAAAAAGGTTTTATCTGAAGATGAATCTGGTCTGCATCCCATCTGCAGTGATGAGCTTCTTCTCTGCAGCCCTTACAGTCTGGAGATCAGGAAGGAAGGTGAAGAGGATTTTCAGATGCTCCTCAGCCATGATCATTATGACATTGGTGAAAATCTGCCTGATCCTAAAGTCTCCAAAGGCAGGAATGCTGCAAAACCACAAAGGAAGACAAAGCTGCACACAGCAGCCGAAACCAGGAACGTAAGGGAGACGTTTGTCATCCACAGACCGACGTCTCAGGATAGTAGCAAGAGTATTTCTGTCAATAACACAAGGACATCCGTTGCAAATGATGAGACGGCTCATCAGGATGTCAGCTTTCTGCTAATGGATGTGCAGCCACCATCGCTGCTTGGAGAGCTCAGCACTGTAGACCCAGCATCCAATTCTGTACCCAGCTCTCCAAACAGGAGCCCATCATGCAGGCTGGTGGTGACTGAGGGGTCAGCTAGAGCCTCACCAGGTGGGTGTCCCCCTCTACCGTCAATGGACGTTCTGTCTGTATCAGAGTTTACCTATGAACTCTGGGTAGACTCTCCCCCAACAGGGGAAGACTGTAAACACAAAATTCAACCTAGTCTGACTTTGGTTTAGCTGGCAGCTAATGTTTTGCTGTGCCTTGCAGCAGGAAGAGCTCAAACAACCGTTACCAACACCTTTCCAAACTCATGTGGTGAAAACAATGGAAGAAGCAAGAGAAATCGCCCTGTGGTCAGCTATAAGGGGCCTCCACTGAACAGGTGAGAAGCAGTGCAGGCTATGTGACCAGTGCTACAGAGACGCTGGTTACTCAAAGCTCCGTCTATGTTTCTGACTTTTGCTTCAGGGGACCACAGGTCTGGTTAAACCCTCTAGATATTCCATAATGCGCCTTCAACCCAGATCTAGAGACTTCTTTGGCCAGGTCTCGCTGCAAATTCCAGTTGGCTTTATGTCAGGACTTTGACTGGACCGTTCTCACAACTGAGCTCTAAACCGTGCCAGTTAAGAGTGCACTGATAAATCAGCCGGCTGATAACCTGACCCTGATTTAATTAATTTTAACTTGATGAATTTTGAACGTTTTTGTAATTTGTCATCTGAAATTAGATTTTATTAGTAGCAGTAATTTAGCTCCTGATCCATTAAGCTCATTTACACAAAGACAAAACAGTTACAGAGTCAGTGGAGGAGAAAGAACACAACTATAGAACGCCCCATGCAGAATCTTCTTTGATCACACCACGTTTCCATATAAAAGTGCAAGAATATTTTTATAAATTTGGAGGATGTTTATAAATATGTAGGCAGGAAAATGTGTGTATTTTTATTGTAATTTGATTTACAAAGTATATGTATTTTATTGTATAGTTCTTATTATATGAATGCGGAGGTTGGGCGACTGTTTACATGAATATGTGATTAGCCAGAAAACTCCAGTCGATGCACCCCTGATGATGCATATGCAGCATTTTTATGCTGCATATGCATTAAAAGACCTGAGGAGAGGGAAAAGTGGAGGAGTTATCAACGAAGCTGTGAAGTGTGACCTACCGAGTTCACCTGGGGGCACCCAAGAGCAATTTTTTAATTTATTTTTTTATTGCCCATATAAACAATGATTTCTACATACTCAAATATATATTAATGTAAAAAATAAAAATCACAACTTCACGCTGAAATTTTGTGTTTTTGTTAATATAGTCTCATAGTAATCATTATTTTTTTTAAAAATCAGACCCACAAAGGGGACCCCCTTCTGTCCCTGGGACCCTAAGCAGCCGGTTAGTTTGTTTAAAAAATTGGGCTGGCCCTGATTGACAGCTGGGTTAGCAGACGGAGCCAGGTTGGCCAACACACTGTGCTCAACGTGGTGACCGGTGCTCCTCGGTGGACCACACACAGTAGACCAGGCAGATTTAATGGAGTTGGTTCGTCACAGCAGAAGATCTGACAAGAGCCTCGATGAGTGCATTTCCAACACGGCAGGTTGAAAATATCATGGTGTAGCAGCACAGCTGACGGTGGTGACCCAGGTAGATGTAAGCAGATCATAAAAAGCTCCGTACTGGAGCAGTGCTGTTGTTGGGTGATGGACTAAAAACAGGACAATCGAGGATAGCATAAGCTTCACAGAGCAGGTCAAATATTTGCCGGAGACATGTCAGCAGGTAGACTGATAAACTTTGTTCAAACAAAACAAAGATGGGTGTCGGGTTGTTTACTGAGTAAGTCTGAATTAATAAGCCATCAGATAACAAAAGCAAAGTCTTCAAACAATAAAATGACTGAAGGAGCTGGGAGCAGCAGCTGCAAAAACCGACCAGCATTTCCTGTCACTGGGAACGCTGGTGGGTTTATTCCATTGGCAGATTATTTCACTTCTGGGAAAAATGTCTTACAAGTAAAATAACCTCCTAGTGCTACTACTACTTTTCCATCAATTACAAGGAATTATTTAATTAAAGTTAGCTAATATATCTAACTAAAAATATGACTTGTGATAGGACGGCGTGAGACAGATAATCTATGAAAAATATGAAGCTTGAATTAAGACATGTTAGCTTTGTCTTATTTCAAGTCTACCAAGATATTTGCACTAGAAACTTATTCAAAATTATTTGATAAGACGTAGTGTTTTTAGAGTACTGCCTCTTCTTTTTTAGAGAACAGAACATGTTTTTGTTTTTTGTGTCTGTGCCAAACATGTTGTGACTCCAGTTTCAGATTTCTCCACTGGTTGCTTATGCTCTCTGTTCTTTAAGACATAGAGTAGAGTGTGTGCTATTTACCAGTGGTTATGCGTGGTTACTAGTGAGCCCTCTATGTAGGTTTCAACAACTGACCTCTCAATTACTAGCACTAGTGCTATGATTGGTCAGATTATCCAGACTTGTCTTTGTCTTTAAAAAGAGGGAGAGAGAGAAAATGGAACTTGGTGCTGAATTTTTGTGTTTTTTTTTTTTCTTCTCCCCAACAGAAAACTTAGGCGTGGAGATGATTTTACTGACTCCACATTCCTGAGTTCTCCATTGTTTAAAGACAGGAAGAAGAAGAAGACAAAGCAGTAGCAGAAACCAGTGGGGTGGGCTGTGGACAAATACTTTGTCCTTGTGGTAAATCCACTGTTGTAGTTTCCTGCAGCGTTTCAAAAAGTTCTCTGATCACTTGTCGTTTTCACTCAGAATGTGTTCAAATTTGTTTTTAGATTTTTCACATTGTTGTCATTGGGGACTCCTGATGGAGTTACACACTTGTTACATCCACTCCATTATTTCAGCTTCCACTTAATAATGGAGTGGAAGCTGATAATCTGATACTCCCTGTGATGTTCAGCTGCATAGGAAAAAGTCTCAGTGTACCCAACCATGTTTAGGGTTTTATCTGTGTGAGCATGCTAAGTGAAGATCTCCAAGCTCCATTTTCTGCTCCATCAGCTTGTGTTGCGAGTATAAACTTTAACATATTAGATCTATTAAAGTTTGTATGTTTTTTTTTTTTCTATTAAACATGTTTATCAGAAAACTTAAGCTTGAGTTTGTTGCTGTTTTTGGTAATTCTGTCTGACTGAGATCAAGTCTCCTACCTGTTAAACTCATAACTCCATTTACCTTCAGGAAGTATTCATACCCTTTCACTTTTCTTGCTCATATTTAATGAGCAGTGGCTAGAAATGTTGCCGTTTCTTTTTGTTGTAAATATTTCAGTTATAAAGTGTTTTTTTTAGCTTTGTAGAATTTCATCTGACAGCAGTTACAACATTTTATGTTTGAGCCTCAGCATCAGTTAGATCCTGGCAGTCTCTGATTCGGTCTATATGTTTCCTATTATAGCAGGTAAAATAAGCACTAAATTGCAAAACATGATTGTGTCTTTGACCCTATTCCTCTTCCATTTTGAATACATCACTATTTCTTTCAGTAAATATAGTTGTGCCGTTTACCTGGAATTCTCAGCAGATGTAACAACCCAGTAAGTCCACACATTCAATTAAGTACAACTCTTAACTATAAATGTTGTGTAGTAAAACAAAATGTTTTCTGTTCTCTTCCCACTTCATGGTTTCATAATGTTTGTCATTTTGAGTGATATAGAACCAAGATTTAATGCTGATCAAGGAACAGACACCCCTCTAATTTCTCCCAGTCATGGCAAAATTCTGAAATTAGCCCGTCTATGCTCTGGTGTTAGTGGCAGCTTACACAAGAGGTAATCAAACAATAGTTTGGATGATGCTAATCATTGAGACAGTACAGATGACTCAAGTGTAGTAAAGTCTCCCTAACAAGTCACAAGTTTTGTTCAGGCAGTGCATGACATACAATATAGCAGTACTCATTTTATGGAGTGTTTGTTGGGCAACTTCCACCTTCATCACATGGCTGATACCCTCAAGTGCCTGTTTCCTTCCCAACATCTCCAAAACAAGCTGTGTCTGGTGTCCGTCACCTCCTGTTGTCACTGACTGTCACATGCTCTAGCAACTGCCTGATAACCCGTCACTCCACTCGTGATTCTACTTCTAATCTTTCTGACCCCAACACTCGATGTTCCTACTCCCAGCAAACATGAGTCAAGTTTAGTTAAGACCAAAACTTCTCATCTCAACGGCAAATTAGAATTAAAACTGTTTTCATTCAACCAGGAGGTTTCCAGTTGAATGAAAACCAGGAAAGAGACAGGCATCTCTCAGAAGACTATAAAAGAATGCAAAAGGAACACGTCATCAAGCAGAGAACAGGTGGAGACAGGCTATTAAAAGTTTACTTAAAAATAAAGAAAACACATGAACTAAAATTCAGGGATAAATTCAAAATAATTTATTTCTGAATAAATTATTTTCCCTGGCCTAATGGCCTAACAGTAAGCTAATAAGACGTGACCAAGAGCTACAGTATCTTACTAACAGATGCAGGAGAGTTAACTGTTGAACAAGGAGCAGGTGGTTGATTAGCAACTGGGTGTAATAAAAAATATAAATAATACCATATTAAGCACATGCTGCACACAACAATCAATGAAATTATATTTATTGTAATTGCAGCAATCAAACCCTTCTTATAAATTCCTGATCAGGTTTTTGCACATTACTTTCAATTTGTCTCCAATATATTTAATAATGCTTCTGGACATCCCCAACATGGCTCTCCACTCAGAGTGGTGTGGACTGGGGGACACCATTAACATAAAAATCTAATCATGTTTATTGCACCAAGAAAACAAGTATTCTTTTGCTAACTGCATGTTTTAAAAATCCAAGACAATATTACAATCTCTAGATTAAATTTCTCAAAACTACATTTGCAGTAGATGGACTGCTAATGAAGAACAGATTGACGTAACATTTGTGATATGAATGAGTGACTTAATGTCTGTAATAAATAGGTTTCGGAGGTGAAGAGCTGATTTTCATTTCATGTGAATGAGGGGGAGATATAAGTTCATACTTCTTTCTGCTTCTTTCATTCATGATTCCTTTTAGTTGTTACATGAACTATTCATATTTATTATTGAGAGTAAAATTAAATGAAAATGAATGAAATATTTTACTAATAAAACAATACAATATTACTATTTTTAAAATGGTGATCACTGGCTGTTTTTGGTGGGAACTGGAGAATTCAGGCAAAATTCGCCTCGGAATATACTTGAGTTTTTAAACACAACATCTCCTTTCTTTCTCACCATAGTGGAGCCGCCTGTAGCTTAGGACGTCCTCAGCATCCGAATCGCTTACAGCGAGAAGCAATGATCCTCTCATCTTTTGCTGGAATTATAATGGTAAGTAAGTTTGTATAATTATAACTTTTTCTTAGCCAAAATATATTAGCACCTTACATCCTACTTTGAGTAAACATCAAATGAACTCCAAGAATTTATTAACTTATAAGGCACATTAACAAAATGACCCATCAGGGTGATTGATGTGAACATCTGCTTGAAAATGTAAATAATTTTCTACAGACTTAAATAGATGTAAATGACCCTTTTGTTCTACTTACTGATAGTAACAAGTTGCAAAGTGGGGCTTGATATTAGCTTGCACATGAAAATTATAGGAGGTGATCTTGGTATTAGTACATAGCTTTTACATATGAATACATTTTATTTATATGCCTTGAGCCTTCGGCTGCTGGCTATAAAGCCAGTTGATTGCTAAGAGAGAATATCTATTGGTTTAGTAAGATTTATTGCAGTACAGTGACACATAGAGGTATATATTGAGAACTGTATTGTATCTGAAGCTACAAACATACTACAGTATAAGCAGTAAGAGATCAAACCAGTGGCAGGAAACGAAGCATTGGGAATTAAAAATTAAACCGTAGAGCCAAACAGTTTGCTGAATTGGATCTTTGGGACTTTTTACAGACTGTTTTGTTGGGACAGTGCTGAATAAGAATTCATGGTTGAGTTCTAACTTTTTAAATTTGCCTTCAGTACTAGTTGACATGAATTTTGTATCTGCCACGGTTGGTCTATAATAAATTTCATCAGCTGTAGAACATGAATTCACAGCAGAGTGCAGTGAAGCTGGCAGGCAGCAAAGAAACAAAGAGAATAAATAAATGTTTGAGAACAGCAACAAAAGGTCATAGTTCATGTTGAGAGGACTGTGTGTGTTTCAGAGCAGACTACCAGTGGAGAAAATCCTGGCTCTGTACAGATGTAAGCCAGTTGTTTTTTTACCCAGCCATCAGTCTAAGGTACAAAATATGTTCTGGATCATCTTTACATTCACACTGATGTTACTTAAACATTTATACAGTCTGCAAACTGAAATAAATTTAAATTAGAAAGCTTTATTTTTCCTTTAGTAAAAAATAACAACTTTGTCCTTGGTCCTTATTTTTTCTTTTGAACCACAGGGGTCAATTGTATGCCCTCTCACTTTGTCCTACCATCCATTTGCCATGCTCAGATCTTACAAAGCTGTACAACATGCCAAGAGACACAGTAAGTCTGAATGTTATAACTCATTTTATTTCATGTATTGACTTATTGATTCTATTAGGTTGTTGGCTAGTTTATAAATATTTGATTGAAGTTAAAGGGATTTGTTGCATAGGCCAATGAATCTCGATTGCCTTCAAAATATAAAGCAGAGGTCAACACCACAAGCTAACTTAAACATGCTAGTAGAATATTCTAACTTTAAACAAGCTAGTTTCAATTTAATATTTAGAATAGTTAACCTGTGACAATGGGTTATATTAAAGTTGGATCATATGAAAATGCTTTGTTGTTTTTTTTGCTAAAACAAATTTGTCACTATATCGTGACAGGAGAGTGTGAATCAGATAAAGTATGAATAAACTGAGCTCCTCTGCTTTCTCCCAGGGCTATCTAGAAACAACCAATCAGAGCCAGGAGGCGGGTCTTAGCGCTGTCAACCATGTTCGTGTGCCCACCGCACTCCCTCTCACCAACTTGTACTCTGCTACTACAGATTCTGCCTGTCAGCAGTTCCTGTTATGAATTATAAAGCTAGTTACTGTGACCACTGATGACGGCAGATAAACGGTTTTCCTGTAACAGTGAGCCGCTTCTCTGCTATTAGGACACTTAGCTTTGACGGCTCTAAGAGGTGGAGGAGATCTATGTTTCACAGATTATCTGTCTCATAATATACCATAATGACAGTAATGTCGTGACATGGTAATGTCACGACACCGCTGTTGCTGGTGCACCAAACCCATCCAAGCTTTATGATCTCAGCTGCAAAATGGAAAATAACAGTGAGAAACAAATAGATGCTTTGATTACTGAGAGCCTTTACTGCTTGGCAGGATGACTTATTTTAGGAATAGTAATACAGAGCAGATCAAGAAAAGTACATCTTTAAAATTTGTCAGTACTAAAACAATTAGTACAACTTGCCTTGGAAATTAGAGAAACGTGAAAAAGACTTCTGTTCATGAGGACTTTATGTTGATTTTATATATTCTCTAACTGATCCAATAAATTTGTTACAAAATCTCTTTTTAAATCTTGCAGATCAGAAGCTGAAAAGATGGCTGTCTGAGCAGGCAAAAGCGAGAGTCCCAAAGGGACCCGTTCCTCCACCATCCTCATCTCCGTCTTTGCCTGAGTCCTTTCTCAGCGTGAGTACATCACAATTCAGTCCTCTGCTGCCCTCTGCTGGTGTAAACAGTCCTTCCTGCTTTCTATCCTTCAGGAAAGCAGTGGTTTTCACCAGGAAGCAGCTGAGCACTATGAGGGCTCCCAACAGAACTGATGTAACTGAGTCAGACATGTAGAACCACTTCACTTACACACATGTGGACCCCAGCTCACAGTTTTTTCTATGGAACTATGTTTAAGGCTTTGTTATGGTAACTCCAAAACATTTACTTTCTTGTCCTTAAGGCAGAATGTAAGTAATGCAGATGAATGTTTGGAGTTATCAGTTTCCATCCAAGTGTTAGCATCCTGGCTAACGTCTTTAGATCTTATGTTCTCCATAACGTTGTTTTCTCCTGACCCCGTCCACTGTGTGAAGTGCTCCAGTCCCTCCACAACATCATGCTGCCACTTCATACTTTGCATTTGAGTTCTTTCAAACTTCCCCCAATTATTTCTTCACATGTAAAAATTGTTTACATGTGAAACACTCCAAACACTTTAATTTTAGATTTGTTCAATGAGAGGACAAACCCAAAAAGAATTAAGATCTTTGACTATTGCATTTAGCTTTGATATTTTAGTCTATAAGAAGCATACAAAGCCATGACATCAACATTTTGTCTTTCCCCAACTGCTTAAAGTAGCTGTTTAGTCAGATTCAGTGTTGATCAATAAGAAAAATGTCCAATAAAATATATTGGAGCCAAACTTACATCTACCATGTGTGGTCTAATGGAAGGTTAACATAACATGTTTAAACTTATTCTATGTAGAGCAAAGAACAAACAGTGTTGTATTGACAGGAACTTTCTGATATCATGTCACCAAAGTCACATTTTCCACCAGCTGCACAGTTGTTGTTGACCTCTGGCATGTTCCCCAACAAAGACTAAACTCCTCTGTGTTGGATGGGTGGATAAAACGTGTTCCTGATGTTGATATCAATAAAGAGGGCAGAGTTGGTCAGTAATTCGCCTGCTAGGAATTTTGTCCTGATGATTCAGGGATTTTGGTTCTATGGCCTGGATCAAGATTTTTGGCAGTGGTTCCAGCTCATTAAATCCCCGCTCACTGAAAAAAACAGCTAAAGCGGGATCTGAGGTTTATATAGCAGGGCTCTGCTCCTGCTTTGTGAGACCACCATATTCCGCTGGTGACCGGCTCCAGCACTCTTTTCAGGATGAGCAGTAAGGTAAGAGCTTCCCATTCATTTCTTGTTTTTTCCTGTTTGCCGTAGATCTAATGTTGCCACACTGCCCTGTGGCTTTTTTTGTCACATAGAAGAAGTAATTTGGTGTTTTCAGTGTAGAATGACAGAAAACTGAACATGGAAAAAAAAACACATATTCAGGACGTCTGAGCTGAATATTTCCTCTTCCCGTTCCTCTTGTTGGACTCAGATTATATTCTACGAGGACCGGAACTTTCAGGGCCGCTCATATGAGTGTGATTCCGACTGCCCTGACATGAACCCACACTTTACCCGCTGCAACTCCATCAAGGTGGAGAGTGGCTGCTGGGTGCTCTACGAGAAGCCCAACTACAGCGGCTACCAGTATGTCCTGACCAGAGGAGAGTACCCTGACAAGCAGCGCTGGATGGGCTACACCGACACCATCCGCTCCTGCCGAACCTTCTCCTATGTGAGGTTACTTTGAGAGCTCAATCGAATGAATGTTTCTATGCTGTTAAGAGTCAAAATAGGTAGTTTGGCCTGTTTCCACCTATTGAATTTAAAAAGCAAAAATAATACTAAATATACTTCCAACATTTCAAACCAATGTGGATTTAGCTGGATAGGTAACTAACAGGTAAACATTGGCTGATGACTAAGCATGGTGATTGACTGTCAGGCTGCCAGCCACAGACCCAGAAGGCTCCTTTCATTTTCTAACTTCCACCTGCAGACCAGCGAGGGCCCCTACCGCATCCGTATCTACGAGCGGCCCAACTTCCAAGGTCAGATGATGGAGTTCAGCGAGGACTGCGAGTCGGTGCAGGAGCACTTCCGCAGCCGAGACATCTACTCCTGCAAAGTCTTGGACGGCTACTGGACCCTCTACGAACACCCAAGCTTCCGTGGCCGGCAGTACTTCATGAGTCCTGGCGAGTACCGCAAGTTCAATGACTGGGGGGCCACCTGCGCCACCACCGGCTCTTTCCGCAGGATCACAGAGTTTTAATCCTTTCAGTTACTGATACGAACAACAAGATGCGCCAAGAGCTGACCTGACAAAGCTGCTGGATGCTGTTAGAAAAAAATTAATAAAATGAGTTGCTGTAAAGGATTTTCTTGTCGATGGTGAATAAATGTCTCAATATTATCCGATTTACTACATCTGTGACTAAGAGGAATTTTGTGCATTTCCAGGATTTATTTTGATCACAACACAACATAGTTCTGTTTCCCTAAACATGTTTGATTTACTGTAAATCTTCATACCTGCACAACAAGAGGCTTGTGCAGATACTTCCTGTTAGGAATTCCTCCAAAGGATTGCTTTCCTATACTGCTATGAAATCTAGAGGAGTTTTTCAACTGATCAAAAGTTAATCAAAAGAAATATGACTGCTTTGATCTCAACTGTAAATGTTTCAGGTAAAAATGCAGATACACAAGAAAACACAGGAGGCCATCCACAGCCAGCATGGCAGAACTGATAATCAAAGATCCCTTTTTCATTTGCTATGTCAAAATCAAAAGGATACTATTGCTAGTGTTTATTTTTTATTAACATTATTTAACTTACATCAGTTGTATAGACCAAATTTTACAATTTTTTACTAACTTCAGTTATAAGAGTCAATCATTTGAGATAAGGGATAAAATGGGTTGAAATTTTCCCAAAAAAATAATGGAATTATTTCTCAAGCTTATGTATTCAAATATGACAAATAATGTTTTGGAAATGTAAAGATGCCAGGGTGCAGGTTCCCATTTGAAACCTTTTTTTTTCTCCCCAAATTACATTTTTAATGGACTTGATCCAGAACTTTGTCAACACCATCTGATAAAAATGAATATAAAATTAGTTTTAATGACCCTATTAGCACTGCGACAGACTGGTGACCTGTCCAGGGTGACCCCGCCTCTCGCCTGGAACGTAGCTGGAGAGGAACCAGCAACCCTCCCGACCCCATTAGGGACAAAGGTGAACAGAAAATGGATGGATGGATGGATGGACCCCATTAGCAATATTTTTACTCCATTTCACAGACAAATGCTTCCCAAGAACAAAAGAAAAATTATTTAAAGCAAAACACAACATAAAGTCCATTTGACAGAGTTGACACAGAACTGAAGGTGGTGACAAAGTAGTGAGTAAAAAGAAACACTTGATACATGTGAAGTAATGCCATTTGTGTAAAATACATTAAAATGAATTAACTCAACACTTAAGCGAGATTTGTCAACTTTATCACTGAAAGTCACAATGTCAGTTAAAAACTCTGACAGAGTTGACAAAATGCCGAATTACCTAAATCTATATGACGTTATTCTGAAGGAGGACACATTGTAGCTCATCAGGTCCATGGAATCTTTACAATATACACAAATTAAGTGTTTCTGTCAGAAATTTCATCAAAATTTTGTAAATTCTCAGTTATGATCTTGACACAATATGGTTGTGACAAACATCTTGGGAATAAAAAGAAAGAAAAAATGAAAAAATAACAAATTCACCAGAGTTGCCTAGGCCTCCTAGCAAAGGGAGAAACAGGAAAAGGTCATGGGGTCCTCAGAGTTTCTGGTGCCCCACAATATGCCTGATTTTGTTACATTCTTTTTATGTCTGTGTTGACAACAACCTTGGACACTATTTCAATTGAGTTGGAAAATATGTCAAAAATGATTTTTAATTCAATTTATTGCTACTTTTATAATTATTTATCTGAATACTTATATTTAGTTGTCATAATACATTATTTTAGTATTTCTTTAATTGTTCTAAACTATTATAATGTACTACTAATTTACAGACACCATTCACCTACTACAGTTTAAAATAAAAAAAGATATTCAGCAAACACCATGAAAACATACTCCATTTTATTTTTTGTGTATATTTTATTCAATTCTGTGCTTTATCCAGAGGACATGTTTTGTCCTTCTTCCCAAGAACCACTGAGAGTGCATCTTTTAAATGTCTCAGAATCATCAATTATTGATTTTGGGAAACTCTTCCAACAATATTCCTCCGGCCAGATGTTTTTAAAGTTCTAAGGAAAGCCTCGTCAGCTCAGTTCCTGGAATTCTCCGCAAATTATAATATATATTTTTCTCACTTCTGCATCCTTAATGTTTGTGGCTGAAACTAGAATAACCAGGACCCGGTGAAAAAAATAGCTGCACCCACCTGCTGGACTTGGTGGGTGGGACTGGACCGACACGTATTTAATGATACATAAATCCAGCCAAATCCAAGCAAAAAGCTTGAGAGAAAAAAAATAAAAAAATGGAGAAGTGCTTTGTGAATTCCTTCCACAGTTCTTTTTTTAACTTGTGACAGAGACAATGCATTCAAAGCAAACACAGGCTGTGTAAACACTCTGCAGTGACTGTTCCAGTGCATGTCCATGCTGTGGCTGTTGCTAGAACCTGCTTTCTGCTGCATACAGGAGCAGAAAGACTCTTGTAGTCTGCTGACAGCAGGCCTGCTCTGAATCACAACATGCAGCTGAACATCCTTCCCCATATATATAAAGTTGGACACTTCATGGTATAAAACGATATTTGTTTGGGTTTTGACAGTAGCCATCATGGGAAAGGTCTGTGTTCAGTTTGAAGACTCCCTTTTTGACATGCTGTGATTATGCTGACAGGATGATTTCTTCTGCTCCATCAGATCATCTTCTATGAGGACAGAAACTTTGGAGGCCATCATTATGAGTGCATGAGCGACTGTGCTGACCTGCACTCAATGTTTGACCACTGCCGCTCCATACGCGTGGAGAGCGGCATGTTCATGATCTACGACCGACCCGGTTTCATGGGGAACCAGTACTTCATGAGAACGGGAGAGTATTCCGACTACATGGGCATGACCGGCATGAATGACTGTGTCCGGTCATGCCTCATGATCCCCTTTGTAAGTTGTCTTTTAAACCAGCAAGGTTGTAGACTCGTATAGCACAGGCTGGCTTTGATGTCAGGCTATAATGATTACTTATTGCAAAGTGTTGCCAGTACAGCTAGCCAATCAGAGCAACCGGGCTATTTAACTCCTTTTTTTATAGACAATTAATAAATATTGGAATTTTACCAGAAATCCAATTTTCTCAAGAATTCTTAACAACTTTTGGCATATTTAGTTAAACAGCAAGAAAGTATGTATGTGGTTAAAAATTGTCACTTTGTTTTAAAAATATACAATGGAACAAATCTAGGTTTTTTTTCTAGAAAGGAATTTGTTTTCTAGATGAAGTTGTACCCTGCGACAGACTGGCGACCTGTCCAGGGTGACCCCGCCTCTCGCCCGGGACGTAGCTGGAGATAGACACCAGCAACCCTCCCGACCCCATTAGGAAAGAAGGGTGTAAAGAAAATGGATGGATGAATGGATGAAGTTGTATCTCCCTTCAGATGCAGGAGCAGAGCCTTCAATAACTGTTGAAGCCAAAGTAACTTTAGGGCTGGACAATGATCTGTTTGACTGTTTTTTTTGTTGTTTTGTTTTTTACCCAAATGCAGAAAAAGGAAGGAAAGTGTTTTATTTTCATTTGCAGTAGATTTGTATCAGTGGGACAGATGGAGAAATAAGATAGTTGGAGCAGTTGAACCTTTTCACATAATCCAAAAACAAGAAGCAAACTGAAGCAGGTGGAAATGTGTCAGTGTTGCTTCATCTTGTCCCAGTGTTCTGGTGTGAGGGTCTTCTGTTCAAAGGCATGGATTGTCTTCAGCTCTTCTGCTAGACACATGTTCACCATCCTGTGTCTCTGTAACAGTGATTTCCCCTCAAACTGCGCCGACACCACCAGGACTTTGAAACTGGCTGCACATCTTTCCGGAGAGGTGTCCTCTACGTCCACATGCACTGCCTCGAGCTCCTTAATAAGCTTCTCCCGGATGTGATCTGCTGACACTGCCATGATTATCTGTGATCTGCTGACTTCATCAAGTGGACACCGCACAACCGGTTACGTTATTATGGCCCAAAAAGAATATCCAAATGACTGTTTGACTGTTTTACCCAACATCACTCCCACAGTCTGCACCCAGAGAAGGTGCATCTCACTATATAAACGTAATTATGAAACAAATAGTCAACATTACAATTTGTCAAATCTCACCATCAAGGAACTCAGTGTTTCAGTGTTTCAGCGGGTTTTTTTATATTTGTTTTTGCAGTTTTCTGTAAGCTTGTTTCAGATTAATGGGACATAGAAACTGAATATTACTTCTGCATGTTTGGTTCTGGTTATTGGGATGCAGAGCAGACCAGAGCCAGAAGACCTGAGCCGTCTGCCTCAGGTCTTTAACATATTGTGGCGCTAAACTGTTCAGTGATTATTCTTATGTGTCTCTGAATGTTCAGGTCAGAGTTCATCACTACAGGTTTCACCCAGATGAGTTTACTATTCGAAGCAAATGACACACAATGATGTGAAAATTATCCACCTTTCGGGTTCAAATGGAATACAATATCAGTTCTATTAACAGCTCTAATGGTCTCTACAGAAACAGTGAAGACCTCTAACCTTCAGATTTATCTAGGTCATTTGTTTCCAGGCTTAATGTGAGCATGAATGTGTTCTTAATGGTTCCATCCGACATGCTTCTCCAGCACAGTGGCAGCTTCAGGATGCAGCTGTACGAGCACTTCGACATGGATGGTGAGATGATGGAGCTAACAGATGACTGCCCAAACCTCATGGGTCGCTTTCACCTCGCCAACTTCAACTCCTGCAACATCCTGGACGGCCACTGGCTGGTATACGAGCAACCCAACTACAGGGGGCGCCACTACTACTTGAGGCCCGGCCAGTATAAGAGCTTTAGTGAATGGAAAGGCGCAAACTCCAGGATTGGCTCCATCAGACGTCTGATGGATCTCTAAGAAAGGGTTCTCATAAAACACCTGCTCTTTACCATATTTCACACGCTGATGAAAATGGCGTCAGTGCTCAAGTGGATTCAATTTTGCTCTTGCTCTTTTGATTTGAAGGGCGACTTCTTCCAGGAAGATGTAACATGCTTGGATATTCTGACTCTGACCAGAGGACTAAATAAAATTCTCCCAGCATTGACTCATATCATGTTCTGAAGCATTACCTGTTGTAGACATTCAGTATCTTCAGCAGATAAACTTTATTGCGAGTCTCCTTTTACTGAGACAGATGGATGACTGAAAAATCCAAATCAAGATGGAGGCTTTTTCTTGTTCTTAACTCCACTTTATGATAAAAATATATATTTAGGAGAATTTGCTTTACCTGATCTTAAAGCGAGATCCTGACAACAAGACTCTAAACAGTGCAGAAGAGAAAATGAAAATAACACACAGTGCATCCAGACAGTATTCACAGTGCTTCACTTTTTACACATTTTATGTTAGAGCCTTATTCTAAGTTCTAGTGAATGAATCTCTTTTTTGAACACATTTTTGGAGTCGTTTTAGAGTCAACTCCTGCAAAAGAAGCATTTAGTGTTTATAGAAACCTTTAAGTCTGAGGAAGACATGGATGATCAGTGCAGACTAGGGATGCAAACAGTTAATCGACTTATTAATTGTCAATTGATGATTCGTCAGATTAAAATATGTTCCAATCGATTAGCTAATAATGTCTGCATAGAACTTCTTTCAGTGTTGTGGTGTGGCCGCCATTCAGAAGAGAGTGCTGCTGGTCATCCTCAAGCAGAACCAGTTGGTACAGAAATAAAGATGGTGGCCCATCCCACAACACAACAGAGGAACTGTCCAAATGGAGTCTGTTGTGGAATGTATAGTCCACTTTATGTGGTTCTGTTTTCAAATATAGACACTCAACAAGCTCCTTTTACCTTAACAGCGCTCATTTAGCTGTGTTGCATGCCATATGTAAACACAGACGAGTCTTCAGACAAAACATAGAACTACAGTTTTCTTTGTATTTATAAACTTAAAGTCAAAGGAAAGAAGTATTTAAGTTTAAACTACAAAAATATGAAATTTAGTGTTTCCTTGCATGTTGATAATATAAGCTTGGGGCTCTCTGTACATATGTGCAAAGAATAATTTGGAATTTCCAGGAATAAGGCAGTAACATAACAAAAATGCAGAAAAAGTGAAGCGCTGTGATCCAGATACACTGTACTAATTTATGCACACTGTATTGCTTAGTGCCTGTCTTTATTTCTCCGTTTGTTTGAAACATGTTTCTGTTGAAAATTACATTTACTTGTACAAATAATGATGCTCTGACCTGTGGAAACAAGAGATCCCTTAAAATGAACCTGTCTGACAACATGAAATGTGCAGAAAGATCTCAAAAAGCAATATTCCATGCTCCAATCTAAGTCCAAGCGGTGATTAAAGAATGATTTCTGACAAAAAAGACGTCTGTCCATCTGTTTGTGGCCTTCATGTATCCAGCAGGACAAAAAAGGTTGGTGCACTTGTTTTTACTTTGGTTTCTAAGTTTTGGTTGATATTCTGAAATTCAGAAGGGTGACAAAAAAGGAAATCAGAATAAAACGTTCAGGGGAGCAAATATTATGCATGTGCAGAACTTTATGATTATCTGGTGATAAAAGTTTGAAGCACAACCCAACACATGTTACTGAGTGACTTAGTTGTGGGCACAAACTAATAAAACACATGTTTCATACATATACATATTATTTTAGCATATTCCAAAACATAGGACTAGGACAACAGGGATGCACAAACACCAGTGATTCCTGGCTGGAACAATATGAACTCCACATGCAGACTCTGCATTTTACATTCAGGCAGTAGTCCTCAAAGGCTGGCATAGATCACATGAGGCTCGGTGCAGGCAGGGCAGGTGAGGCAAGCAGCATGGGGAAGGTAGAGAACTTCCATATCACCTGCATTTTATCTGGTTTGAAGTTTTTCTCTCTTTTTTTGCGGGATAGTGTGAGTCATCCCGTTTTCTCCACATGCAGATTATCTTCTATGAGAACAGGGAGTTCTCTGGGCCCCATTTTGAGTGCTCCAAAGACTGTGCAGATCTGCTGAGGAGTCTGAGCCGGTGCGGCTCCATCAGGGTGGAGAGCGGCTGCTTCATGATTTATGAAAAAGCCAACTACACTGGGAACCAGTACTACCTGAGCAAAGGAGAGTATCCTGACTTCCACCACTGGATGGGTGTCAGCGATTCTGTCGGCTCTTGTCGCCACATCCCCACGGTGAGCTGCTGTTTGAGGGGAAAGTCAAAACAACATGCATCCAGTTACCAGCTAAAATGATGAAGCACTCACAGAGGATATATGTGTCACTGTGGGAAACTAGCTTCCTCATTTAGTAACTAGTATTTAGTTTGTGACTATTTTCCTAAATAAAAACTAGGTGGGATAGAAAGTGACTTTTTATTACGATGTGAATAGTAAAAAAAAAACATAGTCAAAACTATAGAAGATGTAAATAGATCTGTTGACCTTAAAGTTTACCTTAAACAGATAATTCAGAAAATATTCTCCTTAAATGTTTAAAAACATTTATTTAAAAATGATTAAAGATGAGCCTGAGATTTAAATCTCAAGAGCTTTTTGCTGGGAGGTAGCACTGCTAACAAATGCTCCACCATAAAGTTACTTTTAGTTGAATGTCATGTTGAAGTTGATTAGATTAAAACTATAAAAATAAGCAGTGTAAATGGTCTCATAAGACAAATACCGATAGTCATTGTTTACTTTGTACCTAATATGGAGGTAAAATTAATATGTGGACGTCCCATAACTTTTCCAGATGAACAGAAACAAAACTGAAGATATCTTTGGACCTGTCAGCACACAACTTCAGTTACTACAGTTAGAAATTTGAGATCAGGTTCAAAGCCTGGGTGTAGTAATAAACTCACACCTGAACCTTCATAGACATATAAATACATTTACAAAGTCGGCCTTCTATAACCTGAAGAATATTTCTATTGTTTCACTGATTACTGCAACAGTGTCTTCACAGGCCTGAATAAAACTGAGACAGCTGCAGCTGATCCAGAACACTGCTGCTCACATTCTGACTAACATTAGTAAGATGGAGAACATCGCCCGGTTTTAAAGGCCTTCCACTGACTCACTGTAGCTCAGAGAATAGGTTTTACAATACGTTTCAGATAAAAACCACAGAACTATTTAACATCAAAAGACTTCCTGGAAAGAGCCACCCTTTAAATATAAGATCTGCTGTTGATTCTGGTCCACTGTGCATCCCCAGAACCAGAACCAAACATGGAGAAGCAGCATTCAGCTACTATGCAATTGGGAACAAACTTCCAGAAAATTACAAACCAGCCGAAACACCGAGTTCCTTTAAATCGAGGCTAAAAACCAATTTGTTTGGAGTTGCATTTGATTTATAATAACTTGAACAATGATCAATATATTTGATGTGTGATCATTTTGATCATTTTGTTGATGGGATTTGATTAAATGTAAGGTTTATTGCTTGTTTCGTAATTGATTACTGTATGACGTTTTTAGGGTGTAAAGCACTTTGAACTGGCTGAATTCTGCTGTTCAAAGAATCTCGACTTCACTCATATTGTCCAGTTTTCTTCAGTGTTGATGCTGATGACTATTGTCAGGATGGATCTCCTCTAGCAGTCTGTATTACAGCAATCCAAAGAAGCCTCTGAGGGAAAACACTCTTTTGTTGAATCACGGTCTCATGAAGAAGATGTTCAGGATTCTCTGTAATTTCCTTGATGTTATAAATAATTCAGCTTCACATTACAACAATAACATTAACAACAACAACAATAATAAAAAATATAATAATAATAATAATAATAATAATAATAATAATAATAATAATAATAATAATAATAATAATAATAATAATAATAATAATAATAATAATAATAATAATAATAATAATAATAATAATCAGATGTTCCACAGAGCAGAAAGAGCCTTTGTTTTTTGTTTTTTATCTTGCCTAGCCTTTTAAGTCCCAGCTTTTGATGCTGCTACCCCAACAGACGATGGCAAACTATATTACGGTCTTCATATATGCAGCATCTTGCTGCAAATCTTGAAGGCTCTAACCTTCCTCAAGAAGTACAGTCTGCTTTGTCCCTAAGGAACAGAGCTACTACAACATGCTGCCATCTTGAGTGGTGCAATCCATTTAAAGCAACATTTGGTTACTTGCTGCTTGATTATGACATATCTGATGACATGATGTAATATAAAATTTCACTCCCTTTCCATCCTAGGAGCCTGGGTCATTCAATATGTGCTTGTATGAGAGGATTGAGTTTGGTGGCCAGATGATGGACCTGATGGACGACTGTCCCAGTCTAGAGGATCGCTTCAACATTCACAATATCTTCTCTTGCAATGTTAGAAAGGGGAACTGGCTCTTCTATGAGCACCCTCAGTATCGAGGCAAGATGTATCTGATTCGACCCGGAGAGTATAAAAGGTTCAGTGAGTGGGGCAGCAGGAGTGCCAGGGTTGGCTCCATCAGACGGATTATAGACTATTGACCTACTGTAGGGGAATATAGGTAGCACAGAAGACTGTTTTTTTGTTGTTGTCATACTTATATTCATTTTAGCCTTAATTTCCTGAAAAAACTTTACTTGTATGATGCAGACCATTGTCTATTTGAATTGAGAAAAACTTCAACAAAAGCAACAAACAAATAACAATAAATCTGTTCACCTCATCATCATACATTCTCTCACTTCTAACGAAGCAGTAACAAAAAGGAGTCTCCAATGTTCCGTAGGTTGTCGGCGGCACCAGCACAATGAAGAGGGAATACTAAAGAAAAACACATAGTTGTTAATCATCTCATCAGTTTCATTTTTACTAACAATCCTATACTAATGTTGATACCTGCCTTGTTTTTTAATAGTGTTGTAAGACACAGCTTTAGAACAATGACGCTCCACCATCACCAATATCAGATACTGAACTACAAACGGTTTGATTGCTACTTAAGCCAGGCTGCCATGGAACTGATCACATACAAAAGACAGTACATATACCCCACTGAATGAAAATTTATGCAGAGGCTCATCTAAGAGCCACTTCTAACATTAATCTCATGTCACATTGTGCATGTGTTCTATCTGCACTGATCAAATTAATAAAGATAACTGTTATTCAACTACTTAGGGGCAACAAAAGACTGTGTAAAGGGAAATCATTGATTCCAAAATGTTAATTGTGAAAGGAAAAAACTAAATTAGTCTGTGACCACCCAGTCCTGAAAGAATAAAACTGAAAAAAATACAAAACTGACACACATGATTCTTTACAATTCTCCTCTAGGCCCAAGTGAGGCACATGTTTTGTTGCAACACCTAACGTTTTGTGACTGAGGCTTAAAGAAGTCTACATGTTTTCTCTTCCGTTTTTAACGATTTCATGTGGTGGACTTGATCTGAGTAAGACTTTCTATCAAGATCATGATGGCGCACATCAACAGGTAGATTGTACAGAACATTACCTCAGCCCCAATTAATGTCAGTTTCCTCTTTCTGATGCTCCTGCAAATACTTTCTGTTGTACAATGTTATATTCAGTAAAAATGGTGATGAACAAGAGACAAATTACAATGATGCTGTACTCACCAACAGAATTCTCCCATCCATGCAAACCCATCCCAGATCCATCATCACTCTGTGGGAAATATTTGCATGACAATAGTTAATGCTGTGCAATCACACGGCTTCCCATTTTCTTATAAAGCACCATGGCTTGACTTAGGGACAGCAGTGAACAGAAGTATAGCCTGTTGTAAAGACCATGGAAAAGGTAATTGAAACCAAATATTGAGGTTTTCTTTTTTATCTTCATCTAAGTATTTCTTACTAGAGTGAAACATTATTTGTGTTTGCTTTCATAGATCATATTTTCCGAGGCCACCCTCATGACTACCTCAGTGATGCTGATATGCTCACATCTTCATAAGTTCTTCAAAAGGTGCAACTCCATCATGGTGGTGACTGGCTGCTTCATGGTCAATGGGCAACCAGTACTACCATATGGGAGGAGACTACTCTGACAATCAAAGTGGTTGGGATTAGTGACTGTATCAGAGTTTGGCTTTTGATGCCACAGGTAGGTCATAAATGAGACAAAATGAAGAATTTGTTAAAAAATGTATAAAGGTGATATTATATTGAGTAAGTGGTTTCAATGAATGAGGCAGTGAGTCTTTCTGCATGGCAGCATCATGGCTCCTGCAAGCTGAGGCTTTACAAGCTTTTTGCTATGTATGACCAAATGCATGAGCTGATGGCTGACTGTTCAAATGTCAAGCAGAAGCTCAGCATGTCTGAATTCAGCTTCTGCTGTCTTATGGATGACCACTGGCTGCTGAATGATCAGCCAAACTATAAAGAATTTACTACCTGAAACCTGGAGACTACCACAGATGAGGCGACGGGGGAGGCATCAGTCTGAAGGTTGGCTCAATTAGGAGAACAACAGATTTAACTGAGGTCAATAAACTTTAATTGCTGAATAAGACCTTTAACTTGTCCCGTTTATGTTTTGTATCTTCTCATTTGTTGTTACCCAAAACATCACTGTATTGTCTCAAGAAAGGGACTCCCCAATAGAAAAAAAGTGGAAATTACAAAAAAATAAATGAGCACTGCCTAGAAACAATAGTTGAAACATCTGCAAGAGCTTCTGGCATAGTTTCATCTTCATTTTGGCTTTGGAGACCATACCAGACAATGCCAGTGCTGCCCTGGGATTAAATGGTGTCTGTAGTTTTAGACATGATCTGGATCACTGGTACAGCCAATGGTATGGAGAGACACTGTTGGGTCCAGATTCTGAATGGACCAAACAACAGGGTATGATGTAAATTTAAAGATTAGGAATCATATGGAAAACATTCATATTTTATCCCATAACATGACAATATTTTTCACACCTAAATGCAAATTACCATCATTACCCTGCTTAAAGGACAGGCTTTACACTTCAGTCAAATATATTTAATATAAAACAATGGTAGAAAACAGTGACAATCATAAGCATCATATAGCTATCACTATTAAATATATAAACACATATATACATACAAAGCAAATGCTTTCTCTTTAAACACCTACTGATGGCCGTATTAGAGCTAATTTAGGATTCCGTGACAAACCTAAGGACATGCCATTTAAAACTTTGTCATACATTTGATTTTTCCATTTTCTTTTGAAATCAAGATTTAACAGGGCCCCACTGAATCCGACTTTCTTGTCTATACAAGTAGCGTCAGTGACTTGTGTTGAAATTAGAACAGAACTAATTAAACTGAATTCTGTAAAGAAGAGCCTCACACGATGTAAAATCAAAGTCAGAGTGTATCATACATCCCCACATGCACAGAATTTAAATGCACGTCCTACTGTACAGGTTCAAATAGAGTCTTTACATCTAGAGTACCAACCAGCTCATGTACACGCATTTCTTTCCCCACAGTGGGGCTGCTCAGGTAGAGTAGCATATAGAGTGAATGGCTTCCTGCTTGGTTAGACAACATATTTAATGTAAAAGAGCTGTTCCATATTGTTCTGTAGCCATTGTTCACTTGATGTGTGGATACCATACTAGTCCTTTCCTTTGTCCATGCAAGTCAAAACACCAAACCAGTTAATTATTTATCCTTTTTCAAATACAAATCCATATTTCTGACCCAATGTTTTTGCTCCAACAAAAAGCTAAACATGTGCCGGTAGCCTTTAGTTATAACTCTGAGAGAATTTGAATAACAATACTTTGTTTGTCAAGAGGTGGTATAAAAAGCCCTGAAAACATGGGGAATCTCTCCAACGGAGACCATGGGCAAGGTGAGTGCTGTTTATCTACTCTGCTTATAATGACTATAAATGAAAGCAAAGCATGTTTTGACAGTTTTTTGTGAACTTGTTTGATTTCAACACTGATTCAAAGCAAAGTTTGACTCTGACTCTTGATGACCCAATGACTTTCTACTCCAGATTATTTTTTACGAGGACAAGAACTTCCAGGGTCGGAGCTACGAGTGCAGCAATGACTGCACAGACCTTCACTTGCACTTCAGCCGCTGCAACTCCATTCGAGTGGAGAGTGGCTGCTTCATGATTTATGAGCGACCCAACTTCATGGGCCACCAGTACTACATGAGGAGGGGAGAGTACCCTGACTATCAGAGATGGATGGGCTTCAGTAGCAGCATTCGCTCATGCCGGATGATTCCAGCGGTAGGACACCAGCCTAATACTGAAATTTCACATCTCCACACATTCTTAGAGACTTCTTTTGGTGACGTTTAGGCAGATCTGTGCTAGATTTGCTTCGCGTTAACCTTCTGATCATTTGTTGTCTTCCTACGCCACACAGTACCGGGGCTCTTACAGAATGCGCCTGTATGAGAAGCCCGACTTCACCGGTCACATGATGGAGTTCATGGACGACTGTCCTTGTGTGTCTGACCGTTTTCATCACCGCCATGTCTACTCGTGCAATGTTATGAATGGCTACTGGATCTTCTATGAGTACCCTAACTACCGAGGCAGACAATACTTCCTGAAACCTGGGGAATATAGGAGATACCGAGACTGGTGTGCCACCTGCGCCATCGTTGGATCCTTCAGGAGGGTCACAGAATTTTAGCCATCAAGAAAAGCCTTGCTGTAAATATCAAACACTTTGTTAATTAAAGGTACTGAATTTTTAACCAACAATGTGAGGAGTTTTTATTGATGTATAATTGTAAATGATATCAGTTGCTTTGATTATCTTGTACTTGTACATGTAATGTTCCAATTACTCATCAACTGTAACACCAGCAATGGTGAAATTCTCAAGTTAATTTACTAATAAAGTACGATACTAATAAAATATGTATTGTACCATCTGAACTGTGCACTTACAGGCACAACTGCACATTCTTCATAATTTGCATATTTACTAATGTTTCCATCATAGTTTCCTCATCAAAGGCATTATTGAACTAACTAAAGATTAATTTAAGAATAGATACCGAAGCGTTCAATACATTCAGTCCTAAAATACCTATAACTAACTCTGAAACAGTGGAGTATCCATTATTATTAGTGATTTCCTTTGAGTGTTAGTCCAGCAAACTTGATTTAAAATCTTTTAGTTATTTCTACAGTTTTATATTTCTCTTATGGAGCTCCCTCAGGCAGTTGACCAGTGGAAGGCAGGGAATGTTGAAAGAGATGTTTGTTTGCCTCCATGATGGAATTGCTGTACAAACCAGCTTTCCAAATGAAAGCTTATCTCGGAAGAGAAATCTGAATCTGAATAGTACATCCCTTGATAATCCTCAATAAAGTTTACATTTTTAGAAATGCAGGTTTGCAAACAAACACAAAAACAAATGCTGATACTCCGGTAGGATGCTGTTCAACTCAGATACAGTAAATATTGTAAACGTATTTACAATACTCTGACAGAATGAAATTCTCTGGCTTTTGCTTGGATCACTTTAAGTTTTGGCATTTCAGATTTTTGCATGATTATTTCGTCAATTTTTTCCAAGCTTTTATGCATTTTTGAAAAAGGACTTCTTTAAATTTAAATATAGTTAGAAGAGAAAGAAGGAGTGAGTGATTTATCCAAATTAATAACTCATGTGGGGTGTTTAATGCACACTGCAGGGGTCTGCAGACCTGGGATTTACTTTAAATCTCTTGTAGATAGAAAGTTAAACATTTAAAAACCATACTTTGGCATTATGGAGATGCAAAAATATATCTGTTGTCCTTTAAGGTCTTAAGTCTCTTATGGCTTTGTCTAAGATGTGATCTTACGTGAAGTTTTTCCTAACACTGATGATCTGACCTTACTGTATGTGGAGAACCTTCTCACTGCACATGGCATACACACAAAGCTTATGCTTAAAATGAACAATGCAGATGACTGCTGCCAGAAATGTATGGATGGGGAACTATTGTCACACTTTTATAGCCCCTGTTCAGCAAAAGTCATACTGCTAATTCATCAGCTTTGCACATTTGAATAACAACACATCATGGCCCCTCGGATTTTGTATAAAAAGGGCCTGAAATCATTGAGTTAGCAGATCAAGTTGAAACATCCCCTGGGAACAATCTAAGACTCCACCATGGGCAAGGTAAAAATATCCAAAGCATGCAATTACAGATTATTAAAGCAAAAATCCATCGATTTTTTTCCCCCACAAACTTAATTTATGTTTTTGACTTTCTCTTGCATTGTTTCAGATCATCTTCTACGAGGAGAAGAACTTCCAGGGTCGCTCCTATGAGTGCCTCAGCGACTGCTCTGACATTTCCTCCTACCTGGGCAGGTGCCAGTCTTGCAGGGTGGAGAGCGGCTGCTTCATGATATATGAGCGTCCCAACTACATGGGCATGCAGTTCTTCCTGAGGAGAGGAGAATACCATGACATGCAGCGCATGATGAGCATGGGTATGATGTTCGACTCCATCAGATCCTGCAGAATGATCCCCCATGTAAGCACACTGGAAAAAGCTCTAATGTGATTCATTTAGCGTTTACAGGTGCTTACTGACAGCTATTATTACACTTTTATTACAGCACAGAGGATCATTCAGGATGAGGATCTACGAGAGGGAGAACTTTGGTGGTCAGATGAACGAGCTGATGGATGACTGTGACTCCATCATGGATCGCTACCGTATGTCTGACTGCATGTCCTGCCATGTGATGGACGGCCACTGGCTGATGTACGAGCACCCTCACTACAGAGGCAGGATGATGTACATGAGGCCTGGAGAGTACAGGAGCTTCATGAACATGGGCATGAGTGGAATGAGGTTCATGAGCATGAGGAGGATCACTGATAATTGTTAGACTTCTAAAACGAGCAAATAAAAATAATGTAATTCACTGCCACACATTCAGTTTCTGTTTGTCTACTGCTTATAGACAAACAGATATATTTTTTAAATATTCTAAAATAAAATGAATTGATGACATATATAAACATATGATGAGCCCAGTAATTGTTGTTGTGCTACAATCATTTGAAACAGTTCTGTTTTATCTGAATATCAGAAAGTTACAATATATTTTTTTTACTTTCTAGGTACTTTTTATGGACTTAGCAGAATGAGGTAATTTGATAGAGCTGGCAGGCTCAAACTTCTATGACAGCATACATGAGGGCCCATCAATATAAAGCCCAAACGGGCAAATAACATTAGCCTGGCGAAGCTGGGTCTCTTTGTGCATCTTCCAAGATAAAATTTGCAGGACAGCGATCATTCCTGAAAAGTTCTGCCATTACCAAGCATTTTGCCTCTGGGTGTATTGTAGCACATTTAAAAACATAATTAAAAATGAATACTTCATCATAAAATATCACGATATGTGCAGAAAACTATGTGTATGTCCTGAACAATGTAAACCTCTACCAGTGCCAGTACATCAAAGGTTATTTCAATTAAAGGAGACATAGCAAACAAGACCTACATTTTTAGCTTAAGTAATATATTTGTGTACTGTGAGTGTCTACGAGTGCATAAAATTTTTTATGTATTTTTTCCCAGTGGTGCGTAGATATCTTTATATAATTTTTGGGGGTTATAATTTTCAGTCTGTTCATACTTCTCTATTCCCTACCACACTTTCTTGTCTTTGACATCACTGCACTGCTGTGGAAATGCTAAAAAAGGTCAAGACTTACAGCTTTGTGAATCCAACTTTTTTTTTTCTCTCCTTGTAGTCTAAGTTCAGTAAAGCCAAAGTTGCAAGTAGTCAAGTCAAAGTGTTGAGCTCCAGTGTGTATTAAACCACACAATTCCTTATTCCATCCCCCGGAACCAGAGCCTCTTCGAAGTGTCTGGTTACATTTGATCTTTCTCAGGAATGTAACGGATCAGTGGGGAAAGTCTGTTAGCTTGGAGCGCTTCAGGACCAGTGCTTTATTAACCTTTCCGAAAGACTAAGAAATGCTTAATGTGAGTACATCAACTAAGAAAAATCAACCAAGTTTCAACAATCAAACCACAAACAATTCAGGCTGAATGAGTCTTAAACAATGCATTTGTTATTTTTAGACCATGAAAATGAGTTGCATCAGGAGAAGACTTTGTCATTTAGGGCTTGAAATTAGAAAATCATATTTAATAAGTAAGATCAGAACTGATACTCGTTTAAATTACTGTTATTTTTTAAAATTTTAAAAACTTACAATTTTTAAGACTTAGAATCTAGGACTTAAGAAAAGGTAGAATACTCTAGAGCTTGAGATTCTGTTTAGTTTTGTACAAACTAAACGTATGCATTTTTCATAATGTGACACAACAAAAAAATTCAAACCATCAAAACTAATTAAACTTTAAGTAACATAGTTTGTCTGAATACACTGAAAATAAATAATGCCCTCACTAAGCTGTGATATCTATCTATCTATCTATCTATCTATCTATCTATCTATCTATCTATCTATCTATCTATCTATCTATCTATCTATCTATCTATCTATCTATCTATCTATCTATCTATCTATCTATCTATCTATCTATCTATCTATCTATCTATCTATCTATCTATCTATCTATCTATCTATCTATCTATCTATCTATCTATCTATCTATCTATCTATCTATCTATCTATCTATCTATCTATCTATCTATCTATCTATCTATCTATCTATCTATCTATCTATCTATCTATCTATCTATCTATCTATCTATCTATCTATCTATCTATCTATCTATCTATCTATCTATCTATCTATCTATCTATCTATCTATCTATCTAATTGAAATACCATTTACTAAAAGTGATAGAGATGTAGTTACATTCCTAGTCAAATGCATGAACACACTTAGCAGCTGATTATGTAACAGTGACTGAATCAGCCATTAGGAGAAAATGTGGTTGGTGTTTTTGCAGTATTTTTACAAGGACAGCATGGAAAAGTCTTGTGGCTCCCACAAAATGACAGTTGTTCTATTTACTGAATTTGAACAACAAAGACTTCCAGCAAAACAAAACACTCTCCCATACATACTGTATAGCACAATAGCATGGGCAGAAAATGCTCTTTTATATATTCCTACAATACAGTTCCTCTGTCATTCCTTTCAGTTTTAGTATTGTCTCATGACTCATTTATAAAATATTGTGTAAGAAAATTTTTATTTAAATCAAGCAAATGCTTCAATATAATTTTGTATATGAATTTACTGTTGAGTATCCAATCTATTTTGCACTGATAAGAAATACTCTTGTTATTCTCACTGCATATTAATGGAACACATTTTTTCTGTACTGTTCAGTGTCTATGTTGAACTCAGTCTACTTCATGTTACATATGAGGATTAAGATCTATAAAGGAAGGTTTTCTACTAACCTTTCATCCATCAAAATTTTAACAATAAATTGCTTATAAGTCATAGAAGTAGATAGGTTAGCATTCAATAATTTCAGTAGAAGGTAATTTACTGTATGTTTCTTCATATCAAAATAACACTATACTTCGGTATTTCTGAGCAAACAAATAGAATGGTGAAATAAAACATTGCAGTAGGATGAAAGCTTCTTTCAATGGAAGAAAACAAAACTACATTTAAAGAGAACTTATGAGCTTTATTTGACAGCTTGTGTTTTAACAGTGAGGGTCTACTAGCAGGAATCCATGATTCTCCTCATGCTCATGAACCTGGTTCCTCCATATCCCATCTCCCTGAAGCTCCTGTACTCTCCAGGTCTGAGGTACATCATCCTGCCTCTGTAGTGAGGCTGCTCATACATCAGCCAGTGGCCATCCATCACATGGCAGGACATGCAGTCAGACATGCGGTAGCGATCCATGATGGACTCACAGTCCTCCATGCACTCATGCATCTGACCACCGAAGTCTTCCCTCTCATAAATCCTGATCCTGAACTGGCCTCTATGCTGTAAATTGAAAATAAATACAAATACATGACGGCAATCTGTTTTCCAACATCTCAACACTTCAAATGTTTTCTTGTGTATTTAAGTTTCCATACCATGGGAATCATGCGGCAAGACCTGATGCAGTCACTCATACCCATGCGCTGATAGTCAGAGTATTCTCCCCTCCTCACAAAGTACTGGTTTCCCATGTAGTTTGTGCGGTCGTAGACCATGAAGCAGCCGCTCTCCACCCTGCAGGAGTGACACCTGCTCAGGTGGGAGGACATGTCGGCACAGTCGCTGCTGGTCTCATAGGAGCGACCCTGGAAATTTCTTTCCTCGTAGAAGATGATCTGAGAAAACAAAGAAGAGTCTTTATGGCATCACAGCGCAGCTCTAATCCACAGTTACTTTCAGCATCTAAACAAACTAAAGATTAAATACAGATGTGAAGAGAGCACCTTGCCCATGGTCATGGCTGCACTGGCAACTGTTTTGGATCCAAAAGACTGCCACAGTTTTATCCATGTCCTCCAGCTGCTTTTATACCTGACCTTGCATCCAAAAGGATATATGACCCCTTTGTTCAAATTCCTGACAGAGCAATATGGAGCAGCACCCACCCCTACAGCCCGCGTCCGGTTCAGTTCAAAGAGACCTTTAATCGATTGTGATTTGCGGTGGTTGCATTTGTTAGTTGAGGCCCCATTTTGTATTGTCCTTGCTACTGAATGATAGTGTTTTCTACAGAACCATCTTTATTTAAATCTTTCAAATATTACATATTACATATAATGAGAAATAATGAACCAGAAATACTTATGGTTTTTCTAAAAAATGTTCCACATCCTCTACATATGCCCAGCTTGCTAAAAAAGGAGGTATCAGTGACTTTAGTTCACTCTAAAGACCTTAATATCACTTTTTGCTATGAACTGATTAGAAAAATGAACAGCTGAATTTTTTTTCCCCAATAAAAAATAATCCACATGTCAGATGTAGCTTTGCAACGCCTCACTGGCAAAACAATGCAGTGTTTGCTTGAAGCAACAGATAACAGAATTGAGAATATAAACATTTTTAGGTCTATCTATTCAGGGGGAATTAGCAGCACCAACTACAATGTTATAAGTTATTGCTGCTGAAACTTTAAAGGAAAAACTGGGGACAGAAATGTCTTTAAATAATGCAAATGAAGGAGTTAGTACCAGTATTATGGATCTAGTTCTATAAAGATTTATAAGGTTTATCGGTGCATGGTGGTGTAGGCGATCACATTGCTGCCTCCCAGTAAAAAAAAACAAAATCCAGTTCAGTTCTTGGATGGGTCTTCCTGTGTTGGTTGTTTATGCTCTTGCTATTTTGGGATGATTATTTCTGGGAACTCTCATGATTTTAAGCACCACTGTTTAAAAACACATGAACTTCATCAGGGATGGCTGGTATAAGTGGGCTACAGGGCTGAGCCTCCCTGACATTTACAATGAAGTTGTTAAAATAAACAACTTAAAATTAAATACCTAAAATTAAATATATTTTCGAAATAATGTATCACATTTTGTTAAATTTTCAACATACCTGGTGTCAAACCCCCTGGGGAAAATCCCTGGGTCTTTCCAAGGGGATTGACTTCTGACAGCCCCATTCAGCATTACTGTCTGTCACGGCTCAGAATGATTGACAGGCATCAAGCCACGCCCCCTAGGGGGCTAATTTTGGTCAGCCCAGAGCAAGCTATCAGAATGGACTTGCCTTGAGATCGAGTGTATATGGGTGTAGACTGAACAGGTGCGATGGCAAGCAATGTTAGAATAAACGGGGTGGATTATTTAACCTTTTTGCATCTCAGAAAAGTTGTCAGAGTGAGATTCTCTTTAAATAAATTAGGCCTCATTTAAAAACATGTTGTATCTTGTTTCATTTTATCAGTGTGATTGTACAAAAACACAATGTGCAAATACGAGCGCTATCACATTATAATGTGATGCGTATCTTGTTTAAATGTGATTGTTATCTTAAAACAAGATAACTATCACGTTTAAACAAGATACATATCAAGTTACAACGTGATACAGCTCGGAATTATATATATATATATATATATATATATATATATATATATATATATATATATATATATATATATATATATATAAATATATCCTTCAAATATCACCACCAGCTTCCACTGAACTTCATGTAAAATTATCACAGAAATGAGTTTTTTCTTCAGTGTATCTTTAAAGGGACAGCAATATGTGTTCCCCAGCCACATAGTATAATTTTGTAGCACAATCAAGTAATTATGTCACCTTATGTTGATATAAAAATTTTGTGTACCAGTATATATAGTTTGTATAATGAATTGCAGATGTGCAGTTCCACCAGGTGTTTGCTAGTTGCTGCCACTGCTAGTTTGAAGGAGTTGAGTGGGTGAGGAGTTGGGAGGGGCTGCCCTGTGATGTAGAAGCTCGGCCTGGCAGCTAAAGTTCCAAGGAGGAGCTGCGAGTGAAAGGCAGTGTTTGGTTCCCCCAAACATTTTACAAACTCGAATGATTGACATGGAAAATGTTTCTGATGATGGAATAACATTATCTAAAGCTCAAACATGTCAAATTTACATTTTACTGCTACTTTAATGGACAGTCAGTTGGTGTACCTCAGATAGATTGATGGGGTTGGTGTAGTCAATCCCAGCATTCATCATCTCCACACACAAGATTTAATGAATAACATCCATGTGGCGTACAGTGAGTCTTAGCTTTTTGTGATGTGAAAAATGAGACAATGAGAAATTATTGAAGACTTGTTCCATGCATAGTGCAACATTTACCCAGCACAATTCAACTAGACACATACATATGTTAAAATTAAATAAATAATGTGCCATAACATGATTGGTGTATGAGCCCTTAAACTGATACTATATTAATTTACATTTTGATCCAATTTCACAATTTAATCTTCTTTGATAGGAGTCATATCTGCCAGCTCTGTTCTATTTTCCATACTTTTGAGATTATGGGAACTTCTCTTGCCCACAGCCATCTGCAGGTATTCCAAAAGATTTTCAGTCAAGTTTAAGATCTGGACTCTGGCTAAGCTACACCAGAACTTTAATTTCTCACTGATGAAGTCCTTCCAAATGGATTTGTATGTATGCTTGGACTTTTGCAGTAGACCACTCTTCGATGGTCTCAATCTCTTCTCGGACTCGACCGCATTTGGTCTCGGAAGCTGGAGACTCTGGATTTTATTTCAACACCATATTGTGGAAATTTTTCTTTAACAAAGAGTGAGGGAAAATTGTTTCAAAACCCAAAGAACCAGAGAAAGAATATATTCTTAATCAGTATTTATTCAAAGGTTTTATAGAGTTTGAAATCTCTGCTCACTTATCGCTTTCAGGAGGAAGAGCCTCAAGCAGAACACAGCTTGTAATTTTATAAGGAGGGTTTCATACCATTGACATAGTTTTATAATCTACTTGGTTACAGAACATATAGTGTTGGCGTTGCTTCATTGTAATGCTAAGGCCAGAGAAACTGCTTCAGAAGCCTTTTTCATGAGCTCATGATTCACACAAGAATCACAATATTGTTATGCATTGATTCAGCTAATAATCATAGTAACCTTAAAATTTTCCATTACATAGATTACATACATTACATACAACCTTAAGATTTCCACTACAACCACAACTGTGAAAATATCATTAAATTGTCAGCATATTATCCTGTTTATTTGTCAACATCCTTGTTTTCAGTGGATGCAAAACATGCCGATTAAAATCTAAGCAATAACGCAACTTACTAATTACGTGTTTCTGGTACCGCTGCCACCCGTCTCCGGTCTGAGACAAACACTGTGCACTGATGGCTATCTAATCATTGGTAATACATTTATCTACATAAATCATAAGAAAGCATATGACGACGTGTGAATTCAGTAGCGCTTCGCTTTCAGAGATGGTGGGGAGTATAATTTATTTAAGCTCTAAGAATTTTCTATCTAGGTGCTTTTAGATTATTTAATTATAATAATAATTATTATAAATAATTATAATTTATTTCAGCTCTAAGCATGTCATATCTCGGTGTTTTTAGAATGAGGATCTTTCAGATCAATTTGGAAGCAGTTTTATCATATTTCACATTTTTTTGTGTCGTGTAGCACGGGGCGCTGGTCTTGGTCTCTGACCCTAAAGGTCTTGCCTTGTACTTGATACACTCTGGTCTTGGTTTTGACTTGGTCTCGGGTTAGGTGGTACAGTGGCTTGGACTCACTATGATGCTTCATCATCAGCCTTCTAGCAGACACTTGAAGGATTTTGGTGGAAACTGACTGATGTTAGCATCTGTTCACAATTTCCTCTGCCATGTGTCATATTGTTTCTACAGTGGTTATCTAAACCATGTGACAATTATAGTCTCACCACCATGTTTACTAAATATATAAAATTAATAATCTCGCTAACTACAACACTTTGTGAGATTCTTTCAAACACTTTACGACAAAGCCACAGTTTCATTTTTTGTTTTTTCTTTATTTTATACAATTTTTTCAAAATAAATATTTCTAGCACATGTCCATGATTCTCCTCATGCTCATGAATCTCATGCCTCCATATCCCATCTCCCTGAAGCTCCTGTACTCTCCAGGCCTCATGTACATCATCCTGCCTCTGTAGTGAGGGTGCTCGTACATCAGCCAGTGGCCGTCCATCACATGGCAGGACATGCAGTCAGACATACGGTAACGATCCATGATGGAGTCACAGTCATCCATCAGCTCATACATCTGACCACCAAAGTTCTCCCTCTCGTAGATCCTCATCCTGTAGGATCCCCTGTACTGTTTGGAGACATTATGACATAATGAAAATCTAGTTTCTAGTTGCCCCAGTCTTAGAAATGAATAACTTATTGTTTAATACATACCGAAGGGATCATACGGCAAGACCTGATTCCACCACTCCAGCCCATCATGCTCATGTAGTCAGCGTATTCGCCCCTCCTCATGAAGTACTGGTTTCCCATGTAGTTGGGGCGGTCATAGACCATGAAGCAGCCGCTCTCCACCCTGCAGGAGTGACACCTGCTCAGGTAGGAAGACATGTCAGCACAGTCGCTCATGCACTCATAGGAGCGACCCTGGAAGTTTCTGTCCTCATAGAAGATGATCTGTGAAACAAGAAGCGTAATTGGTATAAGCTGAAAAAACCGACTCTAAACCATCTATGACTTAATAAATAATTAAGGGTATTGTGAAGCTTACTTTGCCCATGCTCATGTCAGTGGTGGACATACTTCTAGGTGAGATGCTGATGTTGGTTCTGCTAGCGCTGCACTACCGTCCTGTTCGGTTTGACCCTCTTTTTTATACCTGACCATACCCTACAGAGTCAGTGGGGCCCCATTGTTTAAATCCCTGACCCAGCAGCATGGTATAGAGCCATTTAGAGCCATTTACTGGACTGTGGTCCTGTACTGTAATCACATGACTAGGCCCTCGAAGACTTCAAATATAAATCCTTTGTCAAGCTAAAACAAAGCCCCTTTTTGAAATCCTAAGTTAGGCCTCCCAGTTGGACTGAAGGCTGTTCAGAGAAAATATATAAAAGTCCAATGATTCCAAAATCAGTGATTTCACTGTTGAGGATTTCACCTCAGAAAGAATCCTATAAAACACAACAGAAATTTATAAAGAGCAGTGAGGACTGACTTCATATGATCGAGGAGACATTTTTTAGAATTTGGTTTAAAATCAAACAACCAAAAAACAACAAACATATATTGAAACCAGAAGTTTTCATGCACATCCTTTTTCCTCTCTGACAGATGTTAAATCAGGCCAAACCTCTTGTGTTAGGTCAAATTGAATTACTAAAATTATTTAATTTTTGTAATGCCACACTGTTGAAAGTAAGACTTTGTCAGATAATTATTTATCAATGTCCTCAAAGTCAAAAGTTTACATACATTTCAGATCTGCCCACAAAGCAGAGGTCCCACATCATGGTCCTCAGGGCCCACTGACCTGACTGTATTATTTGTTTCCCTGCTGCTGCACACTTGGCTTGAATAAAGATTAAGAGGCTACTGGAACAAGTAGAAGGATGCAAAGAAGGTAATACAATCATTTGAATCAGCTGTGCTAGAATGGGGAAACTTAAAACATGTAGGATCTCAGGACCAGGTATGGAATTACTGATCTGTAGGATTGAGGTAAGGGCTTTGTGATTGTCACACCAAAACATTGACTGTGTTAACTCATTCAAAAGTGGATCTTTATGGTAGTTTTTCCATGCGAAGCACTCAACAACATGCATTAAATTCAGTATTGAGCAGGTAAAATTTAACATTGACTAACTACTTTCATTAGCCAAAATGTGACTTGAATTTGGCATCACATTTCACTTATCCATATATCTATTGGTTTCCTCTAATCCAAGACAGGCTATGGCCGTTGTGGGACTCGGATGGAAATCCAGACATCCCTCTCTTTAGCTTCAGTCTTCGGTTCATTCTCTGGGTTCCATGGTGTCTCTAGGCCTGTCACGATAACAAATTTTGCTGAGCGATTAATTGTCTCACAAATTATTTCGATAAACGATAATATTGTTTGAAGACCTTTTTACACTGATTTAATGGAAATGACGTAATCATACATGCAATTTCCTGCCAAAGATAGAAACACTTTATTTGCAAAAAACATTAAGCACTGGAACTGATAAACAAAATAAACAAAACAACCAAAAACAAAAATAAAATGGATTCTCAGTCTCTATTAACAAAAATGTACTTGAATAAAAACTAAACAACATAAAGTCAAAGTGGAAATAAATACTGCATTCAACCAAAAGAGTGCAGATTCTAAAGTCTGTATATTATATTGCCCTTCAGTAATCATTATATTTAAATAGAGAAGATGGACACATCGACTACCTGATGTAATAGTTCACACTACATGATTTTTTTTTGCCCCGATTTTCCCCTTACGACAATCTTAGAACGTTGGCCATTCTAAGATTGTCGCTTGCGATTTCGTAACCGATCATCCTGTAGTGTGTGGAGTGTTACGGTAGATCATCTGGCCACTTCGATCTAAATCAGGGGTTTTCCCCGACTGTGAGCGTTAAGGCAACCCGAATGTGACAGGTAGCCAATCGAATTCTCCTCCGTGCTTTCTGAGGTGAAATTACAGAGGCGAATCCCAAACAGCTGACAAGGCGCAACCCGAAGTCCAGAGGACATTGGAGATGATACGTGAAACAGACATTAATGTTTATTCAACATTTCATGCAAAGAATATAGAAATGACGAGGGGAGGAGTTGGAGCGAAATTGCTACGCAGTTGATGAACCCGGTAACTTTTCAGCTGCTCTTCGTTAAGATGACATAAATAGGTTATAATGATTTTCATTCAGTCAGGACGTTATGCTGACGCTAGAGTCACATGCGTTGCAGGTAGATTGTAGTAAAATATTGATTAATGCCTGGTTTTAAAATGAGTTAACTGGACTAGTAGCCATTATTTTGTGCCCATTGATGGACACCACATGGCAGGATCGAACCGATCGTACCGTTATACCTAGGATTTCTGTTGGCTAATGTGTGATCTTCCAGGTTTTGAAAATGGACCGACAATCAGCCGACAGCTCTAGGATTGTGTAGTGTGCGCTGGGCATTTCACTAAGGAAATGAGGAAGGGAGGGTCAGTGGAGAGCACCGGAGTTGAGCCTTTTTTCATTCAGTGTCATGAACAGAAAGAGAAAAGGGCCGGAAGAGATGATAAAACCGATAATTAAAATGACGTTGATAGCTTTAATTTATCGTACAATTAATTCATTTATCATTTATCGCGACAAGCCTAAGTATCCCGAATCCAGAAGTGAAATGCAGTCCCTCCAGTTTCTTCAGGGGCTGCCCAATTGTGTCCTTTACTCAGTTGCTGTGATGCAGAGGCTCATCAAGTCTATTCTGAGCTGTAAGGTTCAGCCAAGCCACCTCATAGAGAACGCTTCAGCCAGATGTATCCATTATTTTGTATTTTGGTTTAAGTCAAATTTCAGGACCCAATAGTAACCTACAAACATTACTTCTAGTCTCAGGTTGTTCTTCACTATAAGAGACAAGAGCACTGCCAACAATATTGTACACGACACCCTAAAATTGTCAAAGTGTCTTCATGTTCATACCATCACTTGCGAACATGCCACAGAGAAACTTAGTCCTCATTATGAGGAAGCAATCCATTCTAAGGCTCATGGTCTCAGCCTTAGAGAAAAAGCCTCACATCTTCTTTGCTTCACACTTGACTGTAAGCTGCTCTAGGTCATGGTGAAAGTTGTGAATAGAATATGCCTACAGAACATTAAAATATATAAAATTGTAAAGGAGAGACACTGCCAGGGCAAAGATGTGGTCTGTTATTGCATGGCTGGGATAAAAGCCACACTGCTCCTCCTAAACAGGAGGTTTGACAGGAAGTCAAGAGCCCCCTCTCTCAACACTTCTGAATAAGTTTTCAAGTGGGCTCCCTTGATGGTTGGAAGAGACTTTCTTAAATACTGATCCACCACTTTACAGTTGTTGTCTCAATCCTCCATATGACATTAAAGAGGCATGTTCACCATGACAGCTGTGCAATGTCCAGTCTTTCCTACTCAAAGTCACTGACAAATTTTCCAGAACTTCTTTGAGGCTTATCAATGCTTATTTTTTATAGTCTCATCAAATTCCTTTATGTCTACCTGAAATCCTGTCAGCTGTTTCAGAAGCTGTTTAACACTTCCGTGGTTTTAGCTTGACACTCAGGAAGAGCATACAAAATGTCACGGTTGGAAAGCAGGGCAGTTGGGGGGTTGTAACATCAGACTGTCAGATTCGAAAACCACACACACAAAAAAAAACTGCTTAAAAGTGCACATGGGTTCAATGAAACCCGTTGGGCTGCAAACCTAGTACAGTTGTGGGGTCTAAATAGCCCTATCTCTTAAGACTGCGGGAAGGTTAAGGGACAATTAGGCACAAATGCCTTCCTCTTCAGTTTGACAGCCTCCTATAGTTACCATCTGGACTGACACAGAGGACCTTTCAATCACATCTCCTGAAAGCAACATCTGCAACGAAAGCTACAAACTCAACTGTATACAAGGATAAACCTACAACTGAACCACCTCTAAACAAATCAATAAAACCCTTAATACTGCTTTTACTCTAAATATAATTTATTTCACTTCACCACAAAAGCAACAAAGTGCTCACTCATTATTAAAGTGTCTTCTCCCCTTTGGTTTTGTTCCTTTTTTTTGTATGAACTTTTTATATTGGACATTTTGGAAAAATCCCAGTACATTTTTTTTTCTTATTTTAAAGCCTTTAACATTTTTACATTCTTGGAAATAAGTCTTTAACTGACCAGTTGTATTACATTTCAATGTAAATCCAGGCCATGCATGATGCTTCACATGTTTATGTATATCTTTGACCAGGTGACATAGCCTGATAAATAGTAAACCATCATTACAAAGATCTCAGTTCAAAATACTTTTATTCACCAGCATTAAACATGACATATTTAATACCAGGAATCCATGATTCTCCTCATGCTCATGAACCTCATGCCTCCATATCCCATCTCCCTGAAGCTCCTGTACTCTCCAGGCCTCATGTACATCATCCTGCCTCTGTAGTGAGGGTGCTCGTACATCAGCCAGTGGCCGTCCATCACATGGCAGGACATGCAGTCAGACATGTGGTAACGATCCATGAAGGAGTCACAGTCATCCATACACTCATGCATGTGACCACCGAAGTTCTCTCTTTCATAGATCCTCATCCTGTAGGATCCCCTGTACTGTAAAAGAAAAAAAAACAAACAAATATAAAGGTAATGAATACGCTGCTGTTAGTTCAGATTAGCAGAAAGCTTCACCAACCCACCATGGGAATCATACGACAAGACCTGATCCAGTCCCTCCACCCCATCATACTCATGTAGTCAGCGTATTCTCCCCTCCTGAAGAAATACTGGTTTCCCATGTAGTTGGGGCGGTCATAGACCATGAAGCAGCCGCTCTCCACCCTGCAGGAGTGACACCTGCTCATGTAGGAGGACATGTCAGCACAGTCGCTCATGCACTCATAGTGGCGACCCATAAAGTTCCTATCCTCATAGAAGATGATCTGGAAAAGAGAAAACCACCTTTTGAAATCAATTCCTATCTGACAGAATAAGTATTTTTCAATCCCTATAGATTGCCTACCCTGCCCCTCATGTACATGTCAGTGTTGCTCGTCTCAGTGGTGCTCATGTTGGCTGCTGATGAGTGGTTGCTCTTGCTCCTGTTCTGCCTTCCTACCTGGTTTAACCCTTTCCTTTTATACCTGAGCGAATGTAAAGAACAACTGACCCTCACTTCACAGAACTACTAACTAAGCAAGTTACTATAGAGCTGCACAGAATGCAGAGGTTATGTTCTGTTTTTTTCTTTGTCTTCAGTCTTTAGAAAGGTCTTTCAGATTTTACAAGCAGCATTTTTAACAGTGCTTGTTACAATAGACTGAGCCACGTGAATGTTAAGAATTCTGTGTATGACTTGAATGAAACATTGTTTCTACAGTGGTTATCTAAACTATAATGATTTTTTTGTTTTTGGTGTTTACAAAGTGAAAATGTACTTCAGCGCTCAAGGTACTCAATATGAAGAAATTTGGTACAATCTATTCTTCTATGGTAATAACGGTATTGTAAGTATACCTTGTTGTGAGAAAAAGATTAGTTTTGTTTTTGGGGGAAACTTACAATTGAAACCAGATATTTACATTCACTGGATAAAAAGACAGTCTGTTAAATCAGTTAAGTTAAATCAGGCCATACTGTTCTTGTTCTAGGTGAATAAGAATGAACATTTTTTCCTATTTGCTAAATGTCAGAAAACTTAATGAGAAAATTTTCTTAGAGATTTTATTGTAACTTGCTTTGAATTCAGGTGTTTACATGCAGAATGAACATTGTGTCTTTAAAAAATAGAAAAAGCCTGGATGATGATGTTATGGCTTTAGAAACCTTTGATAGGTTAACTGACTATGGAGGTAAATATGTGCTGTCAGGATTTGAATTAAAAATGCCTCTGAAATTTGAATGTTGTATATTACTGCTTACTTTTTCAGTGTTAAAATAAATTGAGAATATATTTTCAACCTAAAAAAAAATTCAGTGTCATTATTTGTACATAAAAAAAATCAGTGCCATTATTTGTACATGGTTGCAATTTTTATTTATTAAAAGGAAATCAAATTCCTATTTCAAAGTGATCAAATTTTCATATACATATTTCTTCAGTTTAAATTCTGAGTGTTACAAAATTCAGCATATAAAAAAATTCCATTATTTTTTGTAAATAAAGTTAAAAAAAGACAATGGACCATGCTTTCATATTTCTGTAGTATATTTTATTTTACACATGAAGTTTGATACATTACCTTAAAGCCTAATTTAAAACACGAGTTGGGCCGTTGTTAATCTTACACCATGTAATGTCGGCATATTACTTCTCGCTACCTCCTAGCACCCCCAAGCCCCTCCCCATTGTCCCACACCCAATTTCGCCCGTTTTATTTCAAAAAGAAATACTACTCGCGTCAAGTCTAGAATCTTTAAAGAGAACTGATGGGTGGCGACTTTCTGGGTTGTTTGTATGTTGTCTTAGGTGAGACTGAGACAGACAGTAAAGTCTTAGAAAAGTCGTAATTTTTCAGGAGATGCTACTGCTAATGTACTAAGCTAATATGGCTGCCTTGTATGCTCCAAAGAGGGACTGTGTTTTGTTGTGCTGCTTTTGACCAAAAAGGTCTGAGTTAACTCCTGCTCTCTGGTTAAACTCAACCGACGCTCGGAAGAAAGGCGGAGAGACGAGTTTCTGCTGAATATTACAGTGTTTGCAGTGATTCTTCTGTTCAGTGTTAGAGAAAATTAATCAGAGATCCTCTGACTGTTGCTGCTGGAGAAATATTCAACATCATCTATTAGGAGAAAAAGGAAAAAAGATCGACCATCAAGCTAAGAAAACCGAGATCACAGAGCGGTTGGCAGTTGGGAACCGTTGGTTGCTAACGGTCTCACCTCACTGCGAGAAAAGGGACAACTTAACAGTCAAAATAAGTTGTTTCTGAGGAGGATGTTTGGCCATGACAATAACAGACGGCAGGATTCTGGATTGAACGAAGTGTTGGATTTTAATTTGGTGATTGTTGCTATAATTGCCAGCGACAAGCGGCGGGGGGAATTCTGGAAAGAACCAACCGTTAAACATTGTATCAAAGTGAGGACGCTTGAGAGCGGTTACCCAGACAAAGCAAAAATAAAAAGAAACATAGTTATTCATTGCAAGAGATAAAGCCGGACGAGAAAAGTGAAAAACCAATAGTTGAGACCGAAAGAGAGAGAAAAACAGGTGGAGTGAAAGAAAGAACCCAGGTGGGGAGCCAGGAAAATGGCTTTTTAAAACATCTGTATTTAAACGGGACTCCAGCCTAGTATGAACAACTTCTGAGAAGCCATAAACTTTATAAATCAACAACAAACAAACAAAAAACACTTTCAACAGGATACTCTCACTCTTCTGAGCTTGCAAAGAAAAGATGAGCGACAAAGGAATAAAAGAAGAAAATAAGCGGAAGACCAGGACACCAGTCACCCATGTCAAAAAATTCAGCAAATAGTCTGAGTTGTTAGTGCTTCGTTTTTGCAGGTTTGGTTTCTGAAATATTAAAAACAATTTTTTAGGTCATCCAGAGTTCACCATCCCCCCATCTTGCTCCAAATCAAACCAAAGTGGGATACTTCATTAATGCTTTGTTTGTGCAGGTTTCCCTTATGAGATATTAAAAGTTATAATTTTGGCCGATGATGTCATCCCCCGATCTTGCTCCAAAACAAACCAAAGTGGGCTACTGCTCAGTTTGTGCCGCTTTCCCTTATGAGATTTTACATAATTTTCTTTCAGACGACAACTGACTTCACCTAAATTGATGACTGAGGCCTACATAACCACAAAGCAAGCAGTTATTAATTTCATATGTTATTGTGTAAGTTAAATTCTGCACATTTTCAGCTGTTGAACAATGTGTACCTCCTTTTGTTTTGAACTTCAATTAGGATTTAGAACAAGAAGAAATTTGTCTCATTCCAAGAAATGTTTTTAGATAGTAGGCTAATGCTTTCTCACCAATATAGCTGACACCTGCTATATAACATGTGACAGAGAGCCAACGGTCAACAGCCCAGTGGTGCTCCAGTGTTCCATCGAAGGTGCTGACATCTTCCTGCACACTGGCCAGTCCAAAAGATTCATGTCAGGAACCCTTCATGTACAGATTTCAAAAGAGTTGTGTGAGGGTAGTCTTGACCTACCAGACTGGGTGTCAAACATTTGTGAGGAGAGCAGGATACACACTGCAGCTAATGGGAATAGGGATAACATCCATTTCCTCCCTGAGATTGTGCCACAAATAAGAAAACTTGCAAGTTACTTACCAATGTGGACAGGAATAATGGTTTCACTATTCAAAAACACCAGCCTCACAGCAAACTCAGCCAATGTTGAAGCTGAATTCAAAAATGTAAAACATGGCCTGTTCAAACACGAGAACTTACCCATGCGAGTCGATGGCTTCATTTGCCAAGCAATGCGAAAGATGCCTCATTGCTCAGCAAATCCGTAGAGCAATGTGTATGTGCTCTGCAAAAGCAAAAAAAGAGGAGGAACATGTTGCATCAGCAGTCCATAATTACCCACAATGCTGAAGGTAACAGAAAAATGGATTCTAGTGATTTAATGGAATCTGATGCCACTAGAAACTTTTCCACAACACATGAAAACGTGGTTGAAAACTGGAGAGGACAAATTCTTCCACCCAAAAAGAGGAAGAGGACTTCATACCTGAGTTTCTGCACTGAATGGCTCCATGCAGATTCATCATCTGGGGCCAAAAGAGTGAAAGTGGGACTATTAAAAAATGGAAACATGCATCAGCCTGTTAAAGTTGGGAAACTGTCACTCTCTGTGTTAAACACATGCTCCTTTGATGCCTTTTGTCAGACAATTTCCTACACACAAATTACAGTATTTTACTGATCAGTCTGACATCGAAACTACCTGTCGATGTGCCTCTTTTTTTTCCCCCCGCCTCTTCTCCTTTCCCACGTTACTGCTTATTGTCTTTTTTTATGCCGTTGAGTTACAAGCTGCTGGTCTGGACGGGCTTGATCTGGGAGACATGAAAAGTGGGATGGATGCATAGGGAAGCCAGAAGACGGATACGTACTGCAGATGGAGTGAATATAGTATCGTTATCAAATGGGCCAATGAACCTGGGAAAAATTTATTTGAGATAGATTTTAACGGAAAATCATGAGTGGACAACCAAACCTTCTGGCCAGGAGTGTAGTGTAGTGTGTTATTGAGGGCGTCGATGGTGGTTTTCCAGATGTTTTTGCAGTGGCGGATGTGATGTTGTATGGCTGTGACAGCAATGTTATTCTCATCAGAGGAGAGCAATGGTGGCTGGTAACCTAGAGAGACTTCAAAAAGAAAGAAACCAGTGGCTGCAGAGATGTGACTATAATGAGTGTCTTCAACCAATGGGAGGAAACATCTCCAATCAGAGGGATTGGTGGAGGTAAAATCATGGAGAACAAAAAATAGTAAAATTATGACGAACTGGAGACACAAGTAGATCACAAGGAAGATTAATTGATTTTAGAGAAATCAATTAACCTAACAGTCATGCTTTTGGACTTTGGGAGGAAGCCAGAATACTTGGAGAGAACCCACACATGCATGGGGAGAACTTGCAAAGGGGGAAGTTTAAACTAGGAGAAATAACCAAAATGCAAACACAAACGAGTAAGTAGAAAAAAAGAAAAAAAAAAGAAAAAAAGAAAATAACTAAAAACAAGAAATAAACGTAATTAGAAACACCAATGAAGAATGTGGAAACCAAGGCAAAAATAAATGGAAATAACTAAGGAACACCAAAAGAAGCTGAGGAGGACGCCGGTGGAACAGCAGCCTTGGAGGATGCCGGCAGCAGAGTAGAAACCTAGGAGGATGCCGGCAGCAGAGTAGAAACCTTAGTGGACGCTAGCGGCAAAACGGAAACCTTGGGGATGTTGAGGATGTGTCCCATCTTTGCTGACCTCCTGAGCCTGGCTAGGAGGTCGATGGAACCTGCGACAAGGGCAGCGGAGAAAGCACCTGCCGGCGACAGAACAGGAACCAGGAGGCCAATGGGACCCGCAACAAAGCCCTGGAGGTCGGTCGGCTCGGAGACCGACAGGACTCACTATGAGGCCCTGGAGGATGGACGTACTCAATACGAAGCCCTGGAAGTCAGCCCGAAGACCATTGAGACACGTTATAAAGCCCTGGAGATAGGCCGGGAGACCAATGGGACTCATTATGAAGCCCTGGAGGTCAGCCTGGAGACCAACGGGATTCGCTATGAAGCCCTAGAGGCCAGCTCCGAGACCAACAGGACTTGCTACAAATCCCAGAAAGTCAGCCCAGAGACCAACAAGACTCGCTATGAAGCCCTGGAGGTAGGCTGGGAGACCAACGGGACTTGATACAAAGCCCTGGAGGCAGACCTGCAGACCGACAGGACTCAGTTTGAAACCCTGGAGGCCAGCACCGAGACCAACAGGACTTGCTATGAATACCAGGAAGTCAGCCCAGAGACCAACGAGACTCGCTATGAAGCCCTGAAGGTCAGCCTGGAGATCAACAGGACTCGGTATGAAGCCCTGGAGGCAAGCCGGAAGACCAACAGGACTCGATACAGTGCCCTGGAGGTCAGCCCGGAGACCAACGGGACTCGCTTTGAAGTCCTGGAGGTCAGCCCGGTAGTGATGGTGAGATGAAGCCTCATGAGGCATTGAACCACTTGAGCCAACTGGTTCGTGAAAGGGTTAATTTCTTGAAGCTTCATGTGCAAACGAAACCACCTACTGGCCAGGTGTATAATCACAGCCAGCTGTATCGTAATACGTGTGATGCATTGAATTTTTGTCTATTATGGCTCTTGGGAACGACGTCACAAAAGGTGAAGAAAAAGAGACAAAGAGAAAGATATATATATATATATATATATATATATATATATATATATATATATATATATATATATATATATATATATACAGAGAGAAAGAGAGAGGGAGACACAGAGAAAGGAAAAAAGAGAAAATCCTATCCTGTCCCACAGCTATCTTAAAAATCCTAATATAAAAATTAAGAACTTTAAAACTAACTAACCAATCCTATTTGTAATAGTGAGATTATTACTAAAAAGTTCAAATTAAATAAATAACCCAATTATAAGTCCTGAAATAATAGAGTCTAAAATCATTAAATATTAACCCCAGAAAAATAAAATAATATAAATAAATAAATAAATAAATAAATAGATAAATAAAGGGGGAAGGGGAAAAAAATCATTTAGATCAATACCTTGCTTATTCCAGAGCAAATCTGCTTATGATGTGTGTGATGATGGTATTGGAGTTCAAGGTAACTCGAGTTAAATCAGGTGGTGAAAACTCATGTATCCTTAATATTAGAATTAAAACTAGAAAATTCCTGAAGAAATTTAACTGGGGCCTGCCAAAGTGTGCCCGTCGGATTGGACCCAGCGTTCTGATGCTAAAAATTTGCATCAATGCTAAGCTAAGTTAAAAAATTCCAAAGAAGTATGTGGAGAATCACAAGAATATTGACTAACATGGACTTGCACCATTCAGCATGATAAACTAAATGAATCAGCTAAAATTAGCCAAAATGCTAATGTTAGCATGAAAGTTGTCAGTAGCATGTGGGGCATCACTAGCATATTGTCTATACCTGACTTACACAATTCAGTATACTAAACATGGCTAATAAGTAAGAAAAACAGCTAATAGCTTATTTAAGATAAAATGCTAATGCTAATGAAGGCAGTTCCCTAACCTGAGAGAGGAAGATAAGGCAGGCTAATATTATTGCATGGAGCAATGCATGGAGGCACAGCTATCCAATTAAAAATAGGATAGCTGTGGGACAGGATAGGATTTTCTCTGTTTTCCTTTTTCTGTGTCTCCCTCTCTCTCTCTGTGTTTATATATATATATATATATATATATATATATATATATATATATATATATATATATATATAAGGGGCTGCACAGTGGAGCAGTTGGTAGAGCTGTTGCCTTGCAGCAAGAAGGTCCTGGGTTCGATTCCCGGCCCGGGGTCTTTCTGCATGGAGTTTGCATGTTCTCCCTGTGCATGGTTCTCTGGCTTCCTCCCACAGTCCAAAAACATGACTGTCAGGTTAATTGGTCTCTCTAAATTCTCCCTAGGCGTGAGTGTGTGTGTGTGAATGGTTGTTTGTCTTGTGTGTCTTTGTGATGCCCTGCGACAGACTGGCGACCTGTCCTGGGTGTACCCCGCCCCTCGCCCGGTACGCTGCTGGAGATAGACACCAACAACCCTCCTGACCCCATTAGGGAAGAAGGGTGTACAGATAATGGATGGATATATAGATCTATATATAGATATAGATCTATATCTATATATATATAAATCTATATCTATATATATAGATCTATATATATAGATATAGATATATATAGAGAGATATATATATTTCTTTCTCTCTCTCTTTTTCTGTCTGTATGTATCTATCTATCTCTTTCTCTCTGTATATATATCTATTTTTTATTTTTCTGTTTCTCTCTATCTCTAGATCTATATACTGTATCTTTCTCTCTCTCTCTTTGCCTCTGTCTTTTTTTCTCTCCCTCTTTCTGTATCTGTGTGTCTCTCTGTCTCTCTCTCTCTTTTCTGTCTCTCTCTCTCTCTCTCTCTCTCTCTCTATATATATATATATATATATATATATATATATATATATATATATATATATATATTTATATTCTCCCTACCTGTCTCAAACTAAATAACCACTACCCAAACTCTCTCAACTGACCGCAACTCGCCTACAACAACCCACATTTTGAATGGAGCCTGTGGGGTTTCTAAACCCCGCGCCAAAATCTTAGCCACTTCCCGAAGCAGTCACGTGGTACAGCCGGGCAGCAAGGCTTCGGACGTCATCGTTTTCGGCTCCTCCCCTAAATGAAGCAAGCTTCGATACGCCCCCTCCATTATTTGACACACGCCTCGAAGCCTCGGTACATCACGTAACATCACTACAGCCCGGAGACCGGCAGGACTCGCCACAAAGCCCTGGAGGCAGTCCTGGAGGGCACCGATAATCAAGCATAAAGCTTGGAGCCCTCATGATATTTAGAATTCAATCCAGTACCTCAGAGTGCATGTTTGATGCATTTTCAGAAGTATATTGGAGACGCCTCCAATCACACGTCTGAATACATTCGGCTGATTCTGGGGCTGGTCTGAATCCGACTGGCTGTGTGTTTCCTCTCCAGAAGGCTGCTGGTTCTGCTGTTCCTTTCTGTCCCTCAACCTTTCGTTCAGCTGTTCCATTTCAACCTGCAGGTTGGTGTTTACCTGCTCAAAGACAGTGGAGCTGAAAAGCACATCTCTGGAGGTTATAAATAGAGAGCTGTTCTCCTGCTCCAGGAAGGCCTTTTTCAGCTCCAAAGTCTTGTTTTCCTGGTCCAAGTTGGTTATTCTCTGCTTCAGGGCGGCACTTTTTTGCTCCAGAGCGGTCTTTTCCTCCTCCAGGGCAGTGACTATAGTCGGCTGGTTCTGCTGTTCCATTTCAAGCTGCAGGTTAGTGTTTACCTTCTCAAAGACCTCCAGAGCTCCAGAGCGGTGTTTTTCTTCTCTAGAGCGGTCTTTTCCTCCTCCAGGGTAATGTTTTTCTGCCCCAGCTCAATGCATCTCACCTCCAAAGCACTGACAGTTACCATCCAGGTGTTTCTTTCTCCCTCCCGTTCCCTTCTTCTCAAATTCAATATGTAATGCAGGTCTCTGTTCTCGCGGTCAAGAGTCAAATTTTCCGGTCCCAAAATGTCTGTTCTGTTCTGCAGGAGGCCATTTACCCGCACTGCTTGGGAAATTCTCTCCCTCAGAGCAGTGTTTTGGTTTTCCATTGTGTATATTGTTTCCATCCTATCTCTGTTTTCCTGTTCTAATGTGGATATTCTCTCTCTCTGTGTGGTGTTTTCATTTTCTAGTCTGGAAATTCTCTGCTCCAAGGCAGTCTTTTCTCTTTCCAGGCCCTCACTTTTCTGCTCGAAGGACATGTTTTCCTCCTCCAAGAAGGTATTTATTTCTTTTAAAAGGATGTTTTCCTTCTCCAGGGTGGTGTTTTTCTGCTCTAAGGCACTTTTTTCTTCTTCCAGGATGGTATTATGTTCTTTTAAATTTCTGTTTTCATCAAACAGTTTTTTTAATTCCTCATCTTTTTCTAGTGAAGCCTTTTCTGTCTCGGTAACTTAAAACTTCAGTTCCTCAATTGTTTTCATTAGCGACTGTCTTTCTATGGTCATTGCGTCTACTTCTTCCAATATTTCGTCGATCTCCTGTGACTCTCTAGCCAAGGTCCATACTGTTGTCTCATCCTAAATTATGGCAAAAAGAACAAAGCAAAAAAAGAAAAGAAAAAATAACAGAGGGATCTGCTTATGAGTTAAAGTTTTGGAGAAGAGTTAAAGTTTTTACCTGTTTCTTATTATTAAAGTTAAGTTTTTCAAGAGAGGCAATATACATTTTTAAGTCAATTTTTTGAAAACTATTAAAAGGGGATTTTTTCACTCTTTCATCTTGTGGACATAATATTTTATTAGGATTATAAGATTCACTATATGTATTTAATGTAACAAAAGAGTTGAATCATTAAAGATGAGTAAGATATGTAAATTTGATAAAATAATATTTTTTCCATTTTTTTCAGTTTTTGCAAGCCTGACTAAAATATTTTAGTGTGAGAACATTTCACATATAAATGTTCAATACTTTCATCTTCACACTGACAAAAAGAGCAGTTGTTGCTGACATCTGGAGAGAAGAGACAAATATTGTTAACTGGATAATATCTATGCAAAATAATAAATAAAAATTCTTTGATCCAATCCTCAAGTGGCAAACGAACAGAGAGAATGACACGACAAGGAACAAAGGACAGGTGGGGTTAAATACACAGAGGGTAATCACAGAACGAGACAATCAAGGGGAGACGGGACCACACAGAAACTCAGAGACAGGAAACTCAAAATAAATACACAGAAAAACACAGATCGTCACATCTTTATAATCAACTAAATCTAGTACTAATCGAATATTATCAGAAATGTTCCATCCAGGCATGAAGCCGTTTTGAGATTCGTGGATAATATCATTTAAACCATTTTTCAGTCTTTTAACTAAAATGGAGGCCATAATTTTATAGTCATTATTTCATAAAGTGATGCCACGCCAGTTACCTGTTATTAAATGGTCTTTATTTGGTTTAGGGATCAGAGTGATCAGAGTGATCAGAGTGATGAGATAGGGTCAATGAAACAGGGTCTTATAATCCATTAACAATGAGTCATTGTTAATGGATTCATTATAAACTGCGAAAAGAAATTCTGAAGTTTCCGTCAAGAATTTGCGATAAAATTCTGATGTCAAACCATCATTGCCTGGTGACTTGTTAGATTTAAGGTTATTGATGCCCCATTTTATCTCCTCAATACAGATTTTTTCAACACAATCCTCTTTTAAAGAGTCATTAGCATTGTTCACTTCTACTAAAGAGTTTAATACATCTATGCTATCTGTGCAGTTAGCATTTTTATGAAGATCTCTATAAAAAATTTATATATATTTTGAAATTACTGAATTATCTTCTGTTACAGAATTATTTATATTTAATTTGGATAATGATTTTATTTCAAAGTTTCTGTTTTCCATATTAATAAAGTATTTGGTATTTTTTTCACCTTCCTCAATCCATTTTAATCTAGATAAATAAAAACACAGCATGTGTTTTCTTTATACATTTCATCTAACTCTTCTTGATGTTTCTGCAAACACAACTGTGGATGTATGTTAAGGTCAGACCTGGACACATTGCTGTCTTGTTTGACATGATGGGAAAGTCAAAAAATAAATTGGTCAGGACATCAGGAAGAGTCTTGTGGAGCTGCACCAATCTGGTTCAACCTTGGCCATGGGACCAATATCGAATTCAATCAGAAGGTGTGTCCAAACTTTTGGTCTGGACTGTACATCGGGCCAGCCCACGTAGGTGTCGAAGCTGCCCTGATGATCACAAATGGATAGTAGTACAATGGATGGGAATAGTTTCCTATTCCGATAGCACTGACCATCAGGGACGCTTGGACACTTGATGTGGATGTGGTACCCGTCGATTGCACCCACAGTCTTTACAAAGGCTCTGTGGCATCCAAGCCTTGCAATAGTTCTATCACAATTATAGGATGAATAAAAAATAAGGAGACATGAAAAGCAACATGATCAACTATGATAAAAAAAAGCCATACATATGTATACATAGAATGTATACATAAGAAACTTAATTGAGCAAGGTGACGTCCCTGCCCCTTCCTGTTTGGTGCAGTGAGGTGTACTTGGGTCCTCTGGGGTTTTAAGGAGGTGGATGACTTGGTGGCGAATGTCAACTACCCCTTCTGTGACCTCAGAGGGTCCCAGAATACTAGATCTGACGATGTCATTGACAGAGGAATGAGGCATCCCAAATACTCTGGAGACAACTCTGTAGGATGCGCCACTCACCAAGCAGAAGAGAAAAACTAAGGTCTCAATTGACATGGATATGGTTCTATGTCAACCCTTGATGTTTCCTATTTTGATGAGTCTTTTAGACCAGGTGTTAATATACAGCCATGAAAAAATGATCATCATTTCAAAATACTTTTATTCACCAGCATTAAACTTGACATATTTAATACCAGGAATCCATGATTCTCCTCATGCTCATGAACCTCATGCCTCCATATCCCATCTCCCTGAAGCTCCTGTACTCTCCAGGCCTCATGTACATCATCCTGCCTCTGTAGTGAGGGTGCTCGTACATCAGCCAGTGGCCGTCCATCACATGGCAGGACATGCAGTCAGACATGTGGTAACGATCCATGAAGGAGTCACAGTCATCCATACACTCATGCATGTGACCACCGAAGTTCTCTCTTTCATAGATCCTCATCCTGTAGGATCCCCTGTACTGTAAAAGAACAAAAAAATCAAATGTAAAGGTAATGAATACGCTGCTGTTAGTTCAGATTAGCAGAAAGATTCACCAACCCACCATGGGAATCATACGACAAGACCTGATCCAGTCCCTCCAGCCCATCATACTCATGTAGTCAGCGTATTCTCCCCTCCTGAAGAAATACTGGTTTCCCATGTAGTTGGGGCGGTCATAGACCATGAAGCAGCCGCTCTCCACCCTGCAGGAGTGACACCTGCTCATGTAGGAGGACATGTCAGCACAGTCGCTCATGCACTCATAGTGGCGACCCATAAAGTTCCTATCCTCATAGAAGATGATCTGGAAAAGAGAAAACCATCTTTTGAAATCAATTCCTATGTGACAAAATAAGTATTTTTCAATCCCTAAAGATTGCCTACCTTGCCCCTCATGTACATGTCAGTGTTGCTCGTCTCAGTGGTGCTCATGTTGGCTGCTGATGAGTGGTTGCTCTTGCTCCTGTTCTGTCTTCCTACCTGGTTTAACCCTTTCCTTTTATACCTGAGCGAATGTAAAGAACAACTGACCCTCACTTCACAGAACTACTAACTAAGCAAGTTACTATAGAGCTGCACAGAATGCAGAGGTTACATTGTGTTTTTTTCTTTGTCTTCAGTCTTTAGAAAGGTCTTTCAAATTTATTAGAATTTTTAACTGCTTGTCACAATAGACTGAGCTATGTGAATGTTAAGAATTATCTGTTTTTTTGTTTCAGTAGGTAACTTCTCATTAGTGTAGACAGACGTCACATATGCATATAGCTACACTAACTTCACAGATGATACACACTTCCACATTACGGTGTCACTGGGTAACTCTGAACCTATCAAAGCACTGAACAGATGCCTAGAGTAAATCAATGTGTTGTAAGTGCTGTAAAGTTCTCCAACTTAATAGAAACAAAACTGAGGTTATCTTTTGACCTAAAGAGGAAAGATCAAAAATCAACAATCATTACAGCTAGAAAGTAGAGATCAGGCCTGAAATCTGGGTTTAGTAACAGACTCAAACCTGAACCTTCAGACACACAGAAGTTAATTAAAAAGTAATTCTTCCATCACTTGAAAGGTCTTTAATTCCAGAATTAAAGAACTTACGTCCCAGCAATCTAGAGAAACTCATCCATATGTTTATCTTTAGTCGCATTTATTACTGCAACAACGTCTTCACAGATCTGCCTAAAATGTCAGTCAGACACCTGCAACTGATTTCAAACCCCACTGCTCGCATTTTCACTAATAAAAGAAAATTAGTGCACATCACTCCAGTTCATAAGTTCTTACACTGGCTTTCTGTAGCTCTGAGAATATGCTTTAAAATACTTTTGCTAGTTTTTAAATCTCTGAATGTCTTAGAACTAAAAAGTATATTAAAGACATGTTGTGTAAGTCGTCCAGACCCACTAAGGCTTTATGGCCTGCATACCCAAAACCAGAACCAACCATGGAAAAGCAGCATTCAGGTTTGATGCTCCGATCGTCTGAAAACTTCCAGCTTACAGAAAATTGCAAAACATAAACCTACCTGTTTAGAATTGTTTTTGATTCATAATAACTGGAACATTGATCATCATAGTTTATGTATATCTCCCTGATGATTTTGATGACGGCATTTGACAAAAATAATGTTTCATAATTGGTGTTTTATAACTAGTTACTATATAGTGTTTTTATGGTGGAGGTAGAAGCTTAGGATGGGGAGGAGATCAGATGAAAGAAAAGCTGGCGTATTATTTGCAATGCGACAATTAATTTAGGATTTGTTTCCTGAAAAATGATGAAATACAGGACATTTTAATCAAAGAAATCTACCCAGATGCTCCAGACAAAGCATGAAAAGTGGACATGTGTGGGGAAAAGAGGACACTTAGTCTCCCTACCAAAGCTGATTGAAACTTTACCAGTCACTTAGTGGTAAATGCCACCTTATTTCCCACTGACAATCAATGGGACATTGCGGTAACAATCAAAGCGAGCGTTATATTGTCTATCCCCATCAATGGGTTACTTCAGATTTAAGAATTGTTGGATTTTTACTTTTAATTTTACTTTTAAGCCTATTTTTCTACTTCTAAGCTACACCAGACCAAAATGCCTCTGGTTGACACCAAGGACATTGCAAAAATTGTTTGCCGACTCCAGCAATGGTTACACTTGGGACTTTTTTGTTTATGAGGGAAAAACTGATGGCACCAGTGGAAAGGGTCTCAATTATGATGTAGTAGTAAAGCTTATAAACACATCGTTGCATGGCACAGGGTACAAACTGCTTGTGGACAATTTTACATTAGTCCCACCCTATTCCGAGATCTCATGCTGCATGGGCATGTTGGACTATTAAAACAAACATCATCACACAAAAACATGTCCAAAAATGTAAATTTTAACATTTGTGTAAAGAGACTAAACTTTGCAAGTACTCCAAGGGCTTCAAGAACATCAGCTGATTTAATTTGTGTCACGATTGGGTTTTCTTCTGTGTTGATTTGAGTTTTCTGTGTGTTTAGTTTGGATTTCTGTGTCAAGTCTCCATGTTGTCCTGTCTACCCCTTGATGGTTCCCAGGTGTGTCTCATTCTGTGATTACCCTCTGTGTATTTAATGCCACCTGTGTTTCTGTGTCTTTGTCGGGTCCTCGTCTTGTCAAACCAATCTGTTCTGTTGCATTGCATTCTATGTTGCCAGTTGCTGCCATTTGTGAGCTTTTGCCTTCCACTCATCTGTCCTACTTGGATTATTCTGTTTTTGGATTATTAAATCATCAAATTCACTTCTACCTGTGTCCCCCACGGTGTTCTCACCACCTCTATAATCGCACATCATGACAATTTGGGTATACATTTCAGGTGTTTTTGATGATTTTTGTTATGGCCTGTTAACTGGTTTAGTGACTTGGTTTCAGATAGTTTATGAATATGAGTTTGCTTTAGATAGGGAATGAATCTGAGGTTTCATTTTAGACTGCTGCATTTTTAGTGATCCAGAAAGGTACTATCTTGTTTCATACTGCAGAGATGCCAGACACATTCTGGAGGAAGATGGGCAGAACTGTCTGAAACCCGATCTTAGACCACTGATCCGCATAATGATTATTGCTCTGGGGATTTAGAGCCAGGTGGTTCTGTTTTTTTTTTTTTTTTGTTACCCACCAGGGGGTCCTTTTTGTGGGCTCTAGTGTCCCTTTTATCATAGTAGGCAGACAGGAAAGAGGGAAGGACAGGGGGGAAGACATGCGGCAAATGTCGTCGGGTCCAGGAATCGAACCCGCGACGGCTGCGTCGAGGACTGAAGGCCTCCAAATGTGGGGCGCGCTACCCTCTACGCCACCGGAGCACGCCCCGGTTCTGCTTTTTGAGCAGTTAGAACAAGAGTCATTTTATCTGTGAAACATGCTTTTTGGTAGCTCGGGAAAGAAGTGCATAGTAAAAAGTGACAAAGCCAACACCAGCTTTGTTTCCCTCTGTGTCAGTTTGTTTGGGCACAGTCTGCATATTTGCATATGCTGGTTTGTGCTCTTCCTTCTACAATTTTTGCTGGGACAGTGATCTTGTTGATTGCATTGACCTGTGGAAGAAGACTTGTGTTAACAGCTTTGAAAGATTATCAGTGAAAAGTCATTTCTCAGCTTGAGAAAGCGCGACTCTGTCCTGCCTGAAAAGACTCAGGAAATATTGTGGTTGTCAATGATGGTCACTGAGCTGGCAAAACATGCTTTAATAAGCCATTAACTGGAAGTGGTAACAGAATGTTCGCCTTTTCTTAAGCGTTTGTGTTTCCTTTGTGTTTGGTGATTTATAAATTCAGCACAGGGCTTGTTAGATGATTTCCTAAGAATACATTCTTCTTTGAAAGATCAATATGTATTTTAACATTTTAATACCTTCTTCTCAAACTTACCACTTTTACTATGTCAGTATGAATCTAGGTTTAAATGCATACTATACACATACAGTGTCATACATAATGTTTACTGTTTTTGTGTATATTTTTACCAGGTGTTATAGCTTTTCACTTGATAAAAAAATCATAACAAAAATCTTAATAGTTCAAAATTTTATTAAACAGCATTAAACTTGACATATTTAATACCAGGAATCCATGATTCTCCTCATGCTCATGAACCTCATGCCTCCATATCCCATCTCCCTGAAGCTCCTGTACTCTCCAGGCCTCATGTACATCATCCTGCCTCTGTAGTGAGGGTGCTCGTACATCAGCCAGTGGCCGTCCATCACATGGCAGGACATGCAGTCAGACATACGGTAGCGATCCATGATGGAGTCACAGTCATCCATCATCTCATACATCTGACCACCAAAGTTCTCTCTCTCATAGATCCTCATCCTGTAGGATCCCCTGTACTGTTAAAAATAAGGTAAATACTCTTGTCAGTTTGACAGTTCAAATCAGCAATAAATTGTCAAGAATCACCAACCCACCATGGGAATCATACGACAAGATCTGATCCAGTCCCTCCAGCCCATCATACTCATGTAGTCAGCGTATTCTCCCCTCCTGAAGAAGTACTGGTTTCCCATGTAGTTGGGGCGGTCATAGACCATGAAGCAGCCGCTCTCCACTCTGCAGGAGTGACACCTGCTCATGTAGGAGGACATGTCAGCACAGTCGCTCATGCACTCATAGTGGCGACCCATAAAGTTCCTATCCTCATAGAAGATGATCTGGAAAAGAGAAAACCATCTTTTGAAATCAATTCCTATGTGACAGAATAAATATTTTTCAATCCCTATAGATTGCCTACCTTGCCCCTCATGTACATGTCAGTGTTGCTCGTCTCAGTGGTGCTCATGTTGGCTGCTGATGAGTGGTTGCACTTGCTCCTGTTCTGCCTTCCTACCTGGTTTAACCCTTTCCTTTTATACCTGAGCAAATGTAAAGAACAACTGACCCTCACTTCACAGAACTACTAACTAAGCAAGTTACTATAGAGCTGCACAGAATGCAGAGGTTATGTTCTGTTTTTTTTTCTCTAGTCTTTAGAAAGGTGTTTCTGTTATTACAAGCAGCATTTTTAACAGTGCTTATTACAATAGACTGAGCCATGTGTTACGTGTATGACTTGTCTGAAACATGGTTTCCATAGTGGCTATCAATAACCTAATTTTTCTATGACTTTAATTTTTTTGTGTTTTAAAATAAGAAAATGTATTTGTACTTGTTATGATTCTGGCATGTCTGCCTGCTCTGTTTATTGCTTTCATTTGTGTGCTGGCTAAAATTTTGGGTCTTTTGTTGCAAACATTACAGTACTCCTAAGATACTGAAAATTAAACATGTTAATTTTGCTGTAAAGAAAAAAAAAAAAGATTTTTATCTTAGGTTCCAATTACGTTTTCTTTATCCAAGGACAAAATGTATTGCTGACCAAATATCTGTTCTAGAATAGAAAAGGCTGTTTTGACAAGTTTTTCAAAGCAACGTTTGTGAAAATGTGGTTACAAATCTTATTTACTTTATGTTTAAGTTTGATCATATTGTTTTAACCCTTGTGTGTGACGGTGGGGGTGTATTAGACCCCGCTTGGCATAACACGGCCTGCTGACATGCTGTTATGCGTTATGGTGGTCTTATTATGTCAGTCTTGCTGACACTTGGAGCCCAGCTGAGGACTCTAAAACTCACTAGCGGGATGCAATCGATCTTGGAGGATCACTAGTTTTGGTTCAGTGGAATGCCACAGTAATTTAGATAATTGGGAACTTCATGGGAGATTGAAAATTGATATCTACCCGACCTAAGACATTCTGTATCTAAATTCGCTTTCCCATGTTGCCTTGGAAGGGCTACATACTTCCAATCTCCTTGAAGATATGTAAACATAACACTCCTTTCAACCTAACCCCCTCCTCCTATCAGCCACTTGACTGTGGAGCTGGCCGCTCCCAAGGACATATTCCTTGGTACCATCATATCAGACTCATGCTGGGACACTGAGCTGTGTCCTTCCCTCTTGTTTGTTTATTTTTGTTACTTGTTAGAATCTGTGGATTACTCACTTTTAACCCAGAAAAAAAATAGAACAAACTTGGAATCCAGAGACTCTAGTTTATTAGTCACTCTTTAGCTTATTTTTAGAAACTGTAGAGTATTCACTATTTAGACCAATATCTTACTTCTTACATGAATTTTTAGATTATGCAGAGAGACTCCAATTATTACAACCTACAAAAAGGAATTATTCTGATTCACTGATTAACCGCCGGCGTGGTCAAACTTAGGAGATAAGAGAGAAGAAAAACAAATGATGCCATATTCCAAACTTGCTACAAGATGAAAGTGATGAAGTTCTCTGAAGCTACAAGTAAGCGATGAACAATGAGATGCAAGCTTTTCTGTGAATTGGACGTTAATATTCAGCGGCAGCATGATGGTGCAGTGAGGAATGAGTTGTCTTTGTCCACGTAGTGGATATAATGAAAAGCCTTGGATAGCCTTTGGTGCAATGTGACTCAGACGCTTGCTCACACTGCTGCTGTTCAGGTAAGCAGTGTGTTGATATATTGGTCCAGATTTTAGTATATTTTATGGTTGCCCACATACAGTCATGGAAGACATTTGAAACATGAAGTCTGTTTTATTTTTATTGCTCAAACACATGCATATTTTCTGAAGATATCCTATTCAGATGCATATTCCTTAGGATTGGATAGCACTGTTTATAATTACTCCACAGAATTTTTATGCTTCTACTTTGTCTTTATTGTACAATTTGGGTTTTATATGTTTATTTTTATTTTTTTGTGAATCTACAAGGAGAGGTGACTTGACTGACGAGATGAACCTGCAAGTTCTGACTGTGTATGTGGGGCTTCAATACTGGGGAGGTTGAGCACTGGACAAAAGACCTGAGCAGATTAGCTAATTGATTATAGGTGTGAGTAGTTAGAGTTGGAGCCGGGCTGAGGAGGAGGGAGAGAGAGTGGCACAGGGGTACAGGACATAAGAATACTAAAGAATAACTTTGACTAAAAGAACATGATAATCTAGAACAGAAAACACCTGACACTAAAAAATTACTAGACCTTGGGTAAAAATAAGAAATTAACATTTCAATGGTAGTTTCTCACTACGGGGGCTTACTATTTTCATTCATTCCTCTTTCAAAGTGCCACATCTGTGAATGACAAAAAAATGTTTGTGTCCATTTAAAGTAATATGACTGTTTTAAATAATACCTTCTACATATATAACTTACACATTGGTATGTCTGTTATTGATCTGCATATTTTCTATTTCATCTGATTACTACTTTCAAAGAACAGAAGTGGGAACACATGACTGACATGATGGTGAACGAAGAGTTGAGGCACACAAAATAAGAAAAGTAAATGTTGTAGTTTCAATTAGCAAAGTATCTTTTTTTATACCTACTCTACACATTATTGTATGCTGTACAATAAGTTTGTTGTTTGGCATTGAGTCCTAATACAAGCCTCCCGAAAATGTGAGGGACTTGGGACAAAGTAAAAATAACACAATAAAATATTATATATGCATTTCATTGACACTTTACATTGTAGATTTCCAATGAAGACATCCAAAACAGAACACATAGTTCAGTAAACCCAAATTATGTGTTCATTTTGACATAACTGTAAGGGTTAATATTAACAAGAACCCAAAATATTATTAATTTCTACTTTGTACAACATTTTTATCCACTCACTCTTGAGCTGTCTTCTTGGAAAATGAAAGAATGTGTCCAAAACTTGTAACCATTCTGCTTTGTTCTCTGAACATTTCTCAAGGGCAGAATGAATACACGAGTGTCAGTTCTTTTAAAAAAATAAGAAGTGGATGGTTTTAATAAGGTTTAAATTTAATGTGGATATATAAGAATTATACTCCACCAACACAATAACAGAAATATATCTATAAGTTGCTTCTTGACCACACTTTTTGTCACCCTTATTGTGTAATTTTGGTTTGATTTTGAATCTTCCTTATTTGCAAAATTAGCTCATATAAACTGGATGCTCTCCTGGATTGAACTTTCGTTTTGAGTGAATCTAGGTCATAGATGTGTTTATATGTAGCATTTCAGGAATGTTCCATGTTTTAATGTATAATTTTGACGAGCTGTCAAAGCCTTTCACATGATAAATAATTATGACAAATTTCTTGTCTCAATATTCTTTTATTTACTGGTATTGAACTTGACATATTTAATACCAGGAATCCATGATTCTCCTCATGCTCATGAACCTCATGCTTCCATATCCCATCTCCCTGAAGCTCCTGTACTCTCCAGGCCTCATGTACATCATCCTGCCTCTGTAGTGAGGGTGCTCGTACATCAGCCAGTGGCCGTCCATCACATGGCAGGACATGCAGTCAGACATACGGTAGCGATCCATGATGGAGTCACAGTCATCCATCATCTCATACATCTGACCACCAAAGTTCTCTCTCTCATAGATCCTCATCCTGTAGGATCCCCTGTACTGTAAAAGAAAATATTTTAAAGGTAACACACTGTTGTTTAAGCATTACAATTCACATGACCAATAAAACCTTAAGTTCCCAACCCACCATGGGAATCATACGACAAGATCTGATCCAGTCCCTCCAGCCCATCATACTCATGCAGTCAGCATATTCTCCCCTCCTGAAGAAATACTGGTTTCCCATGTAGTTGGGGCGGTCATAGACCATGAAGCAGCCGCTCTCCACTCTGCAGGAGTGACACCTGCTCATGTAGGAGGACATGTCAGCACAGTCGCTCATGCACTCATAGTGGCGACCCATAAAGTTTCTCTCCTCATAGAAGATGATCTGGAAAAGAGAAAACCATCCATTAAAAATGCCCCGTTGTTAAAAGAATTATTTTTTTCATCACCTAAAGATTGCCTACCTTGCCCCTCATATTCATGTCGGTGTTGCTCATGTTGGCTGCTGATGAGTGGTTGCTCTTGCTCCTGTTCTGCCTTCCTACCTGGTTTAACCCTTTCCTTTTATACCTGAGCGAATGTAAAGAACAACTGACCCTCACTTCACAGAACTACTAACTAAGCAAGTTACTATAGAGCTGCACAGAATGCAGAGGTTACATTCTGTTTTTTCTTTGTCTTTTAGTCTTTAGAAAGGTCTTTCTGTTATTACAAGCAGCATTTTGAACAGTGCTTGTGACAATCGACTGAGCCATGTGACCATTAAGAATTCTGTGTATGACTTGTGTGAAACATGTTCTCACAGCAGTTAAACTATGATAATTTTGTCTCTCTTTTCCTTGTCTTATAAAGGTAAAATTTACTTCTACTACTAAGATAAAATTGGTCAAATAAAACAGTAGGGTAAAATGAAAAAGTTATAGTCAATTTGAATATTCACACAGCAATGTGAAAAAAAAATCAGAAAATTGTTTGGCTTTTGATTTTGGATTACACTTTCATGTTTAAGTTCAATAAACCAAATGTTATATCTTTCAAAAATACCATGAGTAATTTCAGTGAATGTAGTTTTTACAAGCTATTCAAACCAATGTCTGAGAAAATATATTTGCATACCTACTTATCTCATTGATTGTGATTTTTTTGTTTGTTTGTTTGTACTAATCACTCCCAGCCCTGGTTAACACTAGATCTGTAGGATCTGTAATTCAGATTAATTTTTCAACAAAATTGTACATGATAAATTTCATACTAACCACAGAATTTCATTTTATGCTTTGCCATTGTTTCATCTGGAACTTCTTTACACTCTTTTGGAGCTGTGTAGACCGAGATAGAAGATCTGTAATTTTTTTATTACACTTATAAAATGTGTGGGCCTATGAAAAATTTTTTTTTTCTTATGTTGCAAACAAAGTATGTTGTTTCTCTGTATTTCACTGTAGACCTCCTGGTATTATAAAGAGTCATTGACTTGCATTCAGTCATTGACTTGAATGACTGAATCTTCAGTCAATCTGAAGATGCATTCAAATTGACTTGCATCTGAATGCAAGTCAATGCTCAGTGTCATTTGACACACTGTTCTGGCTCTAGAACCAATCTCCCTGAGAGGGGTTGGTGCACCACCAACACTGTTTATAGTGGGGATGGTGTACTGTCAATGTATTGACTTGTATATGAATGAAAGTCAATGCATTCATTGACAATATGACAATAGTGTCGCTCAAACATGGTTGGTGTTTATGGCCTCCAAAGATTTCAATCTTGCTCTCATATGTACATGCTATCTACTTTAGAGACTAGTCCAAATGCAGCAAACATTATACAAGCTTCAATATGCAATGGAGTTGTGCAGTTGAGCGTGCGTGCACTTTTTAGAAGCTATGATTGCTGAAGGAGTTGCTTATTGTGTTCTTTAAAACAATTGCTACTTCCATTTCTTTTGGCAGCTCTTTGCAACTGGTCCTTGGCTCTTGGTAAAACTCTTCTGATAATATTTGACACTCCTTATCACAAATTTTGTGACGAACACCTGGTCATGGCCAGCTTATGGTTAAATTATGTACTTTCCACTTCTGCATTATTCCCCAACAGTGCTCACTGGAATGATCAAAAGGTTAGAAATCGTTCTGTAAACAATGCCATCTGAACGTTTTGCAGTTATAAGGTTTCTAAGGTCTTGCAATGTGGGATCACACAATGGTGCTCAAGGGCGGGGAACTTGGTGGGTTGATACTCCGCTACATATAATGTCCCAAGAGCTAGGTCGGGAAGAAACCTGAGTTGGTGTGGGAAGTTGAAAGGTTCAGGCCAAAAATAGCCTGGCTCACCTGGACACACGGTTCTGGATCTAGAACCAATCTCCCTGAAAGGGTTGGTGCACCACCAATACTGTTTATAGTGGGGATGGTGTACTGCTGACCTCAACTCATGATGTTGTGGATCTTTGGGCACAAAACTTCGAAGACCTCCTCAATCTCAGAAGCATGTTTCTGAAGTTACCCAGGTGGTCAGTCCTGGGGGTGGATGAGATTGGCTCTTTTTTCCTCAGGGTTCCCAATGTTGTGGGTTTGTGCTGCCCCATAACATCCACTGTCCCCTGGATTGGCAGACCAGGTTGGTGTTCCAGCTACAGGGGGGGTCATACTCTTAAGCGTTCCTGGTAAAGTTTATTCAGGAGTTCTGGAGAGCAGTGTGTGTTGGTTAGTTGAAATTCAGATTCAGAAAGAGCAGTGTGGTTTTTGTCCTGGACATGAAACACTGGACCTGCACCCTCAGCAAGTTCCTGAAGGGTGAATGGGAGTTCTCCCAACCAGTCTACAAGTGATTTGTGAACTTGGTCAAGACGTTTGACCATGTCCCTCTGGGAATCCTGTGAGGGGTACTCCAGCAGTATGGGATACCAGGCCCTTTGATATGGACTGTTATGTCCCTGTATGACTAATGCCAGAACTTGATGTGCATTGCTGGGAGTAAATCGCGCAAGTTTCTGATGAGAGTTGAACTCCACCAAGGATGCCCTTTAAGACCAAAACTGTTCATAACTTTTATGGACAGAATTTCAAGGTGCAGTCAAGGTGTTGAGGTGATCCATTTTGGCAGCTTTAGGACTGTGTCTCTGGAAGACCAAGGATACACTTGAGGCACTATGTTTCTTGGCTGGCCTGGGAATTGTTTTATGATTCCTCAGAGGAGCTGGCCCAAGTGGCCAGGGAGAGGGAAGTCTGGTTCTCCCTAGTTGGGCTGCTGCCCCCATGAACCGACTCTGGATAAGAGGACGAAAATGGATGGATGGATGGATGGATGGATGTCTTGACGGAGAACTTTGCTTTTACCTATTATGAGATGTTCTTTGTGTGACACCTTGGTAAAAGACACATTTTTATAGGCCATCAGTTCAGACTGAAATAGCTGATATTCAGTGGCACTGACAAGGAGCAGGATCGCTTTCTGATCACTGATACTTTTTCCATGCATTTTTTCACCGCCCTTCCTGCATATGTTTACTACTTTTGTTTGTGTAAAATAGTTCAGATTTGTGTCTCACATTCAGTACCTCAATAATCTTGACAACGATCTCAGTTACTTCAATTACTTTTATTCAAAAGTCAATCATTTAATACCAGGAATCCATGATCTTCCTCATGCTCATGAAGCTCATGGACCAGGTGTTAATAAACAATCATGACAAAATTATCATAATTTCAAAATACTTTTATTCACCGGCATTAAACTTGACATATTTAATACCAGGAATCCATGATTCTCCTCATGCTCATGAACCTCATGCCTCCATATCCCATCTCCCTGAAGCTCCTGTACTCTCCAGGCCTCATGTACATCATCCTGCCTCTGTAGTGAGGGTGCTCGTACATCAGCCAGTGGCCGTCCATCACATGGCAGGACATGCAGTCAGACATGTGGTAACGATCCATGAAGGAGTCACAGTCATCCATACACTCATGCATGTGACCACCGAAGTTCTCTCTTTCATAGATCCTCATTCTATAGGATCCCCTGTACTGTAAAAGGAATTGCATCACAAAATTCAAAGGTTGGCTTGAGTATCATCACAGTTCAGGTCAATTTTACAAACCTGATGAGTTGCAACCCACCATGGGAATCATACGACAAGATCTGATTGAACCACTCCAGCCCATCATACTCATGCAGTCACCGTATTCTCCCCTCCTGAAGAAATACTGGTTTCCCATGTAGTTAGGGTGGTCATACACCATGAAGCAGCCGCTCTCCACTCTGCAGGAGTGACACCTGCTCATGTAGGAGTGCATGTCAGCACAGTCGCTCATGCACTCATAGTGGCGACCCATAAAGTTCCTATCCTCATAGAAGATGATCTGAGAAAGATAGAATTGAACATTTGACACAATTGACATTATATAATTTATTAATCTCTTAAGGATTGCTTACCTTGCCTCTCATGTTCATGTTGGTGTTGGTCATGGCGGCTGCAGATGAGTGGTTGCTCTTGCTCTTGTTCTGCCTTCCTACCTGTTTTAACCCTTTCCTTTTATACCTGAGCAAATGTAAAGCACCACTGACTGCCCCTTTACAAAACCCCTGAATCAGCAACATGCTATAGAGCTTCACAGAATGCTGGGGTTATGTTCAGTTTTTTTTTTTGTCTTTGGTCTTTAGAAAGGCTTTTCTGTCATATATGAACAAGCAGCATTTGAACTGTGCCTGTCACATGTCAACAGGCTGAATCATGTAACTGTTAATCATGTGTCGATGTCTTGTATGTAAGGTAGTTAATGTTTCCTCTGTGGTTATCTAAAATTTACATTTTGCTGTGACATTGAGATCACTGTAACAAAACATTTTATAATTTACATTAGTTGGAGAAAAGTATCTACTCATCACAAATTAACATAATATAAAATATTTATTTATTTATAAGGACTAAATGAACTAACAGTCAACAAGTGGGGGAAAAGTTGATGAATAAATACTAGACTAAATCTTTGACTTTGTCTTAATTTAAGTTGGCTACTTTGACAATAAATCATTCTTCAGCTAATATTCTCCTCATAGCCAACATAAGCTACCTCCATTGTTTACTTTCATAAAAGATATGAGAATAAAAAAATCACTAGGCTTTTCAAATCCAATCCTAAATATTTATAAAGCACATTTAAAAACAAGTTTGCCAAAATGTTGTGCATACTAATATTAAAATGAATAGTCAAGCAAACAAAATACACAAATATTTAAAACATTCAAAAATAGAGCAGAGAAGACATAAGACCATTTCAAGCCACAACTAATAGAAGAGAATGGAAAAAAATTGCTTTTAACAGAGACTTAGACATTGAAAGCAAATATGCATGTACAACGTCTGGAACTATTTTGTTCCAAAGATTGGGAGTCATAACAGAAAAGACTCAATCTCTTTACAACTTCCGCCTTATTTTTGGATTGACTAAAAGAAGATAGTTGGCTGATAATGTCATGAGAAGAAAGATAAGGCAGCCCCAACCCAAATGCCTCCTTCTTAGCTCTGGATCCCAGCACCAGAATACTAATCCCAAATTAGATGCCTAATTTTTGAAATCCAAGTCCTATATATATATTGGACTGCCTACAGTCCAAGACTGTCTTAGTGGTTTGCCCCAAGCCAAGTGCCTATCTACAACCTCTGGATCCCAACACAAGAGTGATAATCAGAAATTAGCAAAGCCAACAAAACAACATTCTCTAATACTCCAGATGGCATTGTGCAGTGGGGTCTCCCCAGGGTGATGAATGTACATTAAAGTTTGCATAGTTGGTGAGACTTTGTGGAAGAGTGACCTTTTCCAGAAGGCTGTAAATAAAGTCATCAGATGGTTGTCAGGTTGTTTCTCCAGTTTTCTCTCCTGACAAAGACAGAAAACTGGACTAAATTTTCTCTGTGAAGTGAGACTCCAGTGAGTCCTGATACAGTGAGGAAAGTGATATATGGTTGATCTAGAGTCTTTGTGCTTCATCCTCTGTATCTAGAGATGATTGTATTCTCCCCTAGCTTAGGCACAGAAGGAATAGGAAAAGGGATAGAAGATGGTTGGTAGGGTCTTTTAACAGGTGATCCAGCAATAGAAGATGGCGATGGCAGGGGTCAGGGCAGAGGTGGGGATGCAGAAGACCAAGAAGCATTTTTTGTTCTGCCACCAGTTTTGTCCTTTCTGCTCACTCTTTGTTTGCATTCTGTATCCTTTTTTATTCAGTCATCCACCACTTAAAGCATTTTTAATTTCTTTCTGCAGCTTATAAATTCTTTACACAAATTCTCTTTACCTGTCTTAATTTATGTTCTTTATCCTTTAAGTATTTCATCAACCTTAACATTGATGTAGGCACGGTACATTCTTTCAGGGACATATGCTAACTTGGAACCCATGAAAGCAATTCCTTTCATCCTTGAAAGAAGGAGATCTCCATTCCTCTGAGAACATCTTCTCCATAGCCCAGATAATCAGTTTTTGCATTCACTCTGCTCCTACTAACTTTTAACATGGCTCTGTTTTCCTCAAGCAGGGTCTTTGCTCCGATAACTCACGAGGTGCCCTTAACATGGGACTTAAAAGGATCCAGGATTAGTAGAACATATTGGCCTAAATATGTAATTTTCCTAATAATCACAATTACTTCAAAAATGTACATCTTTTGTTACAATTTTCACCAATAGAGGTCGTCATTTTTTTCACCGATGGGTTGATAAAGCATAATGGTCCATTCTGGAATCTACAGAGTGAACACAGGAAGGCTAACTTTACCCTAGTAGTTGTTTATCATATTGCGTTTGACTGGTGTAATTTTAGATAATGCCACACTGTGTCACTATTGTCTGTAATTTTAAAAAATTTAAATTGAAAAGAATCTGGATAATTTCCCACATGAAAGAAAGGAGAGCGCAGTGCGAGAGTCGGAGTGGAACACAGCTTCTGAAGGACCTAATCTGGACCCTGGGCTCACAACACTTTGAGTCATTTATACCCTTCTGAAGGACCTAATCTGGACCCTGGACTCACAGCACTTTGAGTCATTTATACCAGCAGAAGTAGCGAAACGGAGGGTCTAACACCGGGGTGGGCACTTCTGGTCCTGGAGGGCCGGTGTCCTGCAACTCTTAGGTATGTCCCTGGTCCAACACACCTGAATCAAACAGCTGAATCACCTCCCAAGTGCAGTCAGGTTCTCCAGGGTCCTGCTAATGACCTCATTATTTGACTCAGGTGTGTTGAAGTAGAGAAACATCTAAAAGTTGCAGGAGACCGGCCCTTGAGGACCAGGAGTGCCCACCCCTGGTCCAACAGGTTACCTTAACGAGCTTAAATGCCATTCTGAGTGAAGGAGAGCTGGACGCTCTTTGAGATGCTGACAGGAGTTATACTGCCTGCGGTACTGACATCACAGATCCGACCAGACCCATGGAGGTCCGGTGTCAGTGGTAACAAAGTCCGGTGTCGGTGTTACCACCACACTGGACTCTAAACAGCACAGCTGTTGCAGAACTGGACACAGCACTACAGATTCTGGGACAAATGTCAAAGACAAGCTGCACTAACAGAGCTGTTATTACTGGAGCTGTTACTACTGGAGCTGTTACTACTGGAGCTGTTATTACTGGAGCTGTTACTACTGGAGCTGTTATTACTGGAGCTGTTACTACTGGAGCTGTTACTACTGGAGCTGTTATTACTGAAGCTGTTACTACTGTTCTTGCTAATGGAGCTAGAACACTGGTACTGAATGTGAAACACTGGATGAAGTTTGGACCCTAAACAGCTGTTGCTGAACTGGACACAGAGCTATAGAACTACTTACCAGATCACACAGTCTGACCAGAGGTAAGTGTCATTCATTGTTTCATTTATGAAGCCGAAGGCAGCAGAAAAACATCAGCTCCTAAGGCCAACTCTGTCCTCTTCCTCGGTTTGGTCTTCCTCACCTTCAATGCCTCTTGTGATTTCTACATTCCAATCTATTTCAAATAGCTCCAGTTCAATTTAAAAAGGCTTAATAATGTTACCCATCACTGTTTTTGCTGGAGGAGCCAGGCAGTTGGACCTTTACATGTCATTTATCCGGAATGCATTGCAGCGTGAGCAACATTTCTATGAAAGTATTTTATTAAATTTATAAAATCTAAACCTACAATATAATTACTGTATTAATTTTACATCTGAAATAAATATTTCCCAAATAAGGTCTATTTTTCTAACTAATTGTGGATCCTTTTAAGAATGGCCATGTTTCTTAAGTGAAAAACGGGTGCCCTCTCTTATATATCTTAAACAGAGACTTAACTTTTGCTCCTGATAACTCATGAGGCAACATGGGACTTAACAATAGCCCTTGTCTTATAAATCTTAAACAGGGGCCTCGTTCTGGTTTCCATATCCTTGCTGTTTACTTTTTACTAATGTATAACATAATCAATAAGTTTGACAAACCAAATTAACTCTTTTCAACAGACTTATTTAATGATTGTTGTTTGGGATTCCGGTGTTGATGACTGTGAACTGGACGAACCAGTTCTCCCGTCTCTGTAGCCTATGTGAGGTTGGAGGCTGGATATTACAGCCGAGTTCATACACTGGGTCAGTAGAGGAACAAGTAGGCGTCGGGCTCAGGGGCGGGGCTAATGACCAGGAACTTTATACCCAAATAATAAAGCTAAAGATAATTTAACTTTACATCATAGACATGCCCTCAACAGCGGAGCTTAGAAGTTTCACCACCACAGAGAGTGATTATGTCATTGTGAAGTCCATCTGACATGAAGTACAACAAACTAAAAGAACAGGAGAAACATCAGGCTACTGGTCACTTATGATGAAACAACACAAATTCAAACCAGTTCAAAACCACAGAGAGTGATCGGATCATTTTGACACTTTATCAATTTCACCTCGAAGCCTGGAGCAGCTAGCAACTGCTGTAGCAAGGTTTATTGTTGACTTGTTGAACTGAGCACACAGCAGCCGCGTTGAAATAAATTTTTTAGGTGAGACCAAAAATACAGAGTCAAAGAAGTCTTTTAAGTCTGATCTAGAATGCATTTTATTGTGGTTGCCTTTTATAGGATGTGGTCAGTGAATCTTGTAACAGCAAGTTTTCAACATTTGTGGGTGTTTCCCAACAAAAGAAAGAGAGTCTTGATTGGACTATTGTTCTGAATCCTTGATTACTGTGGTAAGAAAAAGGAGCTGTGTTTGATGCTGTAGAGGACAGCTTTGATTTGTTTTGGTTTGGGAAAGTCATGCTTATATAGTCTTGAGCATCAAGGACCTCCAGAGTGCTGTTATATGACACTCTAGAGGTCCATGTAAAAGCAGCCAATCAATACTTATGATTAGAAAAGCATTCAGACAATGTAAAGCAAAAGAGGAGTGTTTCTTCGACATTCTATAGTAACTCTTTAAATTTAGCTTTTGTAGTATCTCTTCCTTTGCTTTACTCTTCACTAATATCACTTGAAATATCAATTTCACTACATATTTTTGCTGCTATTTCAGCTTTCTTTTTATACTTTCTTATATTTTTATACATTTTTAATATATATGCATTTCTTTGGAATTTTATGTCAAAGTCCAGCAAAAAAGGGATATACAACTGTGAAGTAGGAATAAAATTATACATCCATCCATTTTTGTCCCAAGTGGGGTCAGGAGCAGTGCTGGTGCCTATCTCCAGTGAACGTTTTGGGTGAGAGGCCGGGTCATCCTGAACAGGTTGCCATTCTGTCGCAGAGCAACACAGAGACAGACAGACAACCATGTACTCACACCTAGGGAGAATTTAGAGAGACCAATTAACCTGACAGTCATGTTTTTGGACTGTGGGAGGAAGCCGGAGAACCCGGAGAGAACCCATGTATGCACAGGGAGAACATGCAAACTCCATGCAGAAAGACCCCGGACCGGGATTCTAACCCAGGACCTTCTTGCTTCAAGGCAACAGTGCTACCAACTGCGCCACTGTGTAGCCCATTATACATTATTCAAAACATTTAAAAAAAATAAAAAAACTGAAAAGTGCAGTAGCAAAGTATTCAGCCCCCTTTCCTCTGAGTGCAACCAGTTGCCTTTAGAAGTTGCCTGATGTTTGCTAATAACGTAATAGAGTCCACCTGTGTTGAATCTAATATTAGTACAAATCCAGTCGCTCTTTGAAGCCTTAGAGGTTTGTTAAGAGAATATTGAGGACAAAATAGTTTCATGAAGAAGGCTTGGGCAATAAAAAGACTTTACAAGATTTGAACATCTCATTGTTCAATCCATCATCCAGAGATAAAAACAGTATGGCACAACTGGAAGCCTAATAAGAGGCCATCCACCTAAACTTATAGGCTGAGAAAGGAGAGCACTGATTAGAGATGCAGCCAAGAGGCCCATGGTGACTCTGGACCAGATGCAGAGATCCACAGCTCATGTGGGAGAATATGCCCACAGGACAACTATTATTCATGAACTGCACTGGTCTTCATGGAAGAGTGGCTAGAAAAAAGCCATTGCTAAAAGAAAACCATAAGGAGTCCTGTTAGCAGTTTGACAGAACTTATGTTGGTGACACAGCAAACGTGTGGAAGAAGGAGCTTTGATCAAACCAGACCAAAACGTTAAGTATAAACGTTAAGTTTTGGTCTGGTCCAAATGCAAAACGCTCTGTGTGAAGAGAAGTAATGCTGCAAATCACTCTGGACACCATGCCCACTGTCAAATATGTTGCTGGTAGACTTTAGAGTGGTATGGAGGTTCAACTACCTAAGCTTATTATCTGGGGATGCACTGGAATGGCCTAGTCAAAGCCCAGACCTAAACCCAATCAAGAATCTGTAGGAAGATCTGAAAAGTATTGTTCACTAACACTCTTCAGTCATAGGAGCTGTCCTGAAGTCCTAAAAGACTTGCAGCTGGAATTCCAGCAAAAAGTGGAACACAGTGGAACATCCTGATTAAACTCTAGTCTTATCAACTTTTTAATGAAATATAACACTAAGATGAGAGCTGATCAATGGGCACAATATATATTTATATTTCATTTTTCATATGAAAATTAAATCTAATAAAGCAAGAGTGGCTCTGTTTGTACTTAACCTGACTTGTCCTTACCTGTTTTGCCATTAGCTATAAAACTTTTTTAGAACATTGTTGTGTTTATAATGTAAACACTACAATTTTAATCTGGGTCAGTTTTAAAAGAAGTTCATTTTGTGCATTTCCCAAATTTCCTGGTGTTGCACAAACATAACAAAGTACAAGTGACTAGAAATATTACACAAATCATATCACCCAAAAGAAGTTAATTTGACTCAACAAGATGAAACATTTTGAAACTTTAATTTACTTATTGTGTGTTTGTCACAAACACTTGTTTTTACATGTCCACCATTCTCCTCATGCTCATGAATCTTGTGCCTCCATATCCCATCTCCCTGAAGCTTCTGTACTCTCCAGGCCTCATGTACATCATCCTGCCTCTGTAGTGAGGGTGCTCATACATCAGCCAGTGGCCGTCCATCACATGGCAGGACATGCAGTCAGACATGTGGAAACGATCCATGATGGAGTCACAGTCATCCATCAGCTCATACATCTGACCACCAAAGTTCTCCCTCTCATAGATCCTCATCCTGTAGGATCCCCTGTACTGTTAAAAACACAACACATCACATGTAGATTTCATTTTTAATCCCTCAACAGTCACCTTAGGAATCCTCAGAAGTTTTAAGTTTACCATGGGGATCATACGGCAAGACCTGATGCAGTCTCTCATGCCCATCATGCTCATGTAGTCAGCGTACTCGCCCCTTCTGAAAATATACTGGTTTCCCATGTAGTTGGGACGGTCATACCCAACAAAGCAGCCGCTCTCCACCCTGCAGGAGTGACACCTGCTCAGGAAGGAGGACATGTCGGCACAGTCGCTCATGCACTCATAGGAGCGACCTTGGAAGTTTCTGTCCTCATAAAAAATAATCTAGGAAGAAGTGAATTGATATTAACAATTATAAATAAGATATGGAAAGTTTCATAAATAGTACAAAGTAGAAAAAGGGCAAGTGTGCTTACCTTCCCCATAGTTGTGGAGGGAATGTTGATTCTTGTGAGAATGGAGTTGAGCTACACTAGCGGCTGTACTGTTTTAACTGCTACTTTTATACCTGATCTAACTCAAAGAATCTGCGGCTCTCATTGTATAAATCCCTCACTCAGCATCATGGTATAGAGGCCTATAGAGTGCAAAGGGTTATTTGACACATTTCCATGTGCCACAATCCCCTAGAAGACTTATGTAAGTCAACACAATGAGGACATTTGAAGCGACAATACATAGTGACAGACAATAATCCCTTTATCACTTTTCAAAACACACTGTATGGGCCTACCACTGTTATCTGAACAGTTTGAAGGCATGCAGATTCCTTTGTGTAATCACAACAGTCCAACATGCCGGTATGCTATGTACATTGTTTTGAACAAAGCTTTTACAGCTGTTTGTAGACACCTGAATTGTAATTTTTTTAGGAAGATGTTACAAACCATAAGCCAATTAGGAAGCAAGTTGTGTGTTGGATGTATTCTGTTCTTCTTTAAGAGATTTTGTAAATTTCAAAGTGACACTTTGTTGTGTTTTGGTAAAAATTTACCAAATGCTTCAAAGTGTAATAATTATGTGGTGAGCTTGTTTAGCCCTTGTTTTTAAAAAAATTGTTAATCCATCATAGAAAAATGCTAATAAAACCTGGTACCCAGCTATAAAAACATTTTGGGAAAACTACTGACAAGAAGTTGGTGACTAGAACAATGAAAAGGTGGCTATTCAAAAATGTGAATGTTAAGACAGGTATAGTAGAACGGTGTCCAATATATCAAAATCAAAGTAGCAACAGAAGACTACTTGATAGAAGTTCCACAGTGAAATTGAAAGTCAGCCAATTTTGTACAGTAGAGGACCGGAATAGTGACCCTTCAGGATTTGTGATAATGGGTTGAATATATTCATCCAAAAACACAGAATGGAAAAATAAATAGATTTTAAAAAAATACTGAAATGTCAATGAAGGAAGTAACAGAAGTAAATTGTATGACGATATTTTGTGATACTATGTTCACATCAACAATACTGACAACATTTGTAGTTAATCAGAATGGTTTTATTTGGTAGCACTGAGCAATAAACATTTAATACCAGGAATCCATGATTCTCCTCATGCTCATGAACCTCATGCCTCCATATCCCATCTCCCTGAAGCTCCTGTACTCTCCAGGCCTCATGTACATCATCCTGCCTCTGTAGTGAGGGTGCTCGTACATCAGCCAGTGGCCGTCCATCACATGGCAGGACATGCAGTCAGACATACGGTAGCGATCCATGAAGGAGTCACAGTCATCCATACACTCATGCATCTGACCACCGAAGTTCTCTCTTTCATAGATCCTCATCCTGTAGGATCCCCTGTACTGTAAAAGGATTGGAATACAAATTTTAATTACTGATGTCCCTATGTTCATAGTTGAGATTACGTTTAAATTCTAACCCACCATGGGGATCATACGACAAGACCTGATGCAGTCCCTCCAACCCATCATACTCATGTAGTCAGCGTATTCTCCCCTCCTGAAGAAATACTGGTTTCCCATGTAGTTGGGGCGGTCATAGACCATGAAGCAGCCGCTCTCCACTCTGCAGGAGTGACACCTGCTCATGTAAGAGTGCATGTCAGCACAGTCGCTCATGCACTCATAGTGGCGACCCATAAAGTTCCTATCCTCATAGAAGATGATCTGGAAAAGGGTGAAATAACATAAGAACTATAAACTCAAAACTAGTTAAATAATCAGTAGCAAAAAATCAAATAATCTATAGAAAAATGTGCACCTTGCCCCTCATGTTCATGTCGGTGTTGCTCATGTTGGCTGCAGATGAGTGGTTGCTCTTGCTCGTGTACTGACTTCCTACCTGGTTAACTCTTTGCTTTTATACCTGAACAACTGTAAAGAGTAAGTGGCCCCCTTTTATGGAAATGCTAACTCAGTAACTTACCATAGAGCTGCACAGTATGTCGCGGTTACATGCCTGTTTTTTTGTAATTAGTCTTTAGAAAAACCTGTCGGTCATATATGAACACATAGCACTTTAAACAGTGCTTAGAACAGGGAAATTAGGCATGTGACTGTAAAGAATAGTATTTAAAGCCTTTTATTTTTAGTGTTTATGTAGGTAGACTTTTTTTAAACTTCACATATTTTTGGGTTTGTATTATATCGTATCATGTTTTATGTAATATGCTCTGGAGGCACATGTTTTTTAGTCTCTTTTGTCTGACAAATATTGTCTTGGGTAATTTTGAAAAAAAAGCCATCATGTTATTTTCATCTCATTGTACACATTTTCACGTTCAAGCCAGTATCTTGAATTTAGATAATTTAATTTCAATGGCATTTAACATGGGTGAATACAGTTCAATTGCCAGATGATGGCAGTGTTTGTAGTGTAGATTAGAAGTAGGATTTTAGTGTTATATATGTGTATCGTCTGTATGTGCCTCTGAAGGTTCAGGTGTGTTCAGGTTCATAACTCATTCCATATTATGGGTTAGGCTCCAGATAGCCGTAGTAGCTGGAGCTGTGTGTTGACAATTGATCATTTCTCGTTAAGTCTAAAAAACGTGATAAAATAACTTCAGTTTTTTTTCTATAAAGACAGCAGAAAGAAGAGCATAACTGATTTATATATATCTTTTAAGTTTTAATGGCTTAGTTGGTATAAAATTGTCATTTTGTATACATTTGTTTTGATTGGACATAGCAGTCATAGCACTGAATTTCTTGTTGTTGATCAGCACTCTACTTTTATAACGTTCTTTGTAGTGAAATTGGCAAATTCATTGCAGGCTCTGGTTGTGTTGAGTTCAGATGCTACAGTCACATTGTCAACTGTGGCAAAGACTCGAGAATTGTTGATGTCTTTTTTAATTATTTCAGCTTACAATTTTTCTCATTGCTTGTTTCAGTGTTAAGGGGGACATCTCTTGCAAACTTTAGTTTTCCAGCCCTTCAATAGATTTTATGAGTATTTTTAATTTCTAGAAGTGTAAAAAAATTTACATGTATTGCCCCCGGTGCGCGATGGTGTTTTTATATTCTTTTTGGGTTACATTTTCAGTCTGTTCATTTTTTTCTATAATGTTTTCTTGTCTTTGACGTCAGTGCATTTGCTGTGGAACTGCTAAATATTGTCTTGACTTCCTGCTAATCCGCCATTTTTTCCTTCCAGCAATTTTGTAGTCCAAGTTCAGTTATGCCGAAGTTACAAGGAGACAAATCAAAATGTTGGGTTCTAGCATATATTGATGCACACAACTCCTTACATCACCCCAGACATTGAAGCTCCTTCAGTGTCTGGTTAAACTTTATTTTTCTCTGGAATGTTCCCACCAAAGTGGAGAAAAGTCTGTTTGCACAGACCACTAACGGATGACCTCTAGCATTATTAAAAGGGGTTTCCCAAAAGAGTTTGTCTGACTGAGGGGTGAGTTCCTTCTCTTTATGGAAACTAAGTACACAGCAAAGCAGAAAACTGTTAATAAAATGACAAAAGTTTATTGTACACATGAATTGTGTGTGTTGATGATGAATTCCTGACCGTTGGTTTGATAATAGGATTGAGCCTTCTGCTTCTGTTAGCTCTGTGTGCTAGCCTTTAGCTGTCTTCTTGAGGATATAACTGTATTGCTTGTTTTGGATGTAATTATAATTATTGTTATTTTTATCCAAATGCATTCAGTGATGTTCTTGACGTGGCCATTAGCTAACTTCTTAATTATGTCAAGGCTGTATTTACTTCATTTACATTATGGTAACATAAATATTTTTACGGGTATCTGACATGGATAGACACTATAGTTAAACTACGCTCCATGTGGGAGGTAGTTGGTTTGGATGGAGATTGTGAAAATACAGTAATAACACCATGGAAATGCATTCATTTAAAGATGCGGTTTGGCAGGTTTGTCTTCTTCATTCTCCAGCTTGAAATAGGATTTTTACAGACATAGCTCAATCCAATCCATTCTGATTGAGCTCCAGCTATTTTGCTTCACTGGGCCCGGATTTTGAAAGACACAGTATGTCTAATTTTCCTTCCACTTCACAGTATTTTGTGTTTGTCTGACAGATGCTTTTGTTTTTGGCTGTAATGTGACAAAATATGGAAAAGTTCAAAGAATGTAAATATTGTGCTGTGAGAAAGTATTTGTTCTCTTTCAGATTTCTACTTGTTGTTATACCTCATTTTGTTCCGATCATAAAATTAATTTTAAGTAAAAAAAATAGCCTGAGAAAGTACAAAGTGCCTTTCTAGATTTTTTTAATTTATTTAGAGAAAAGCTATCCATCATGGCCTACAGTAAAAGGTTTTTGCTACCTAACCCTGAGTGCTCTCATCAAGCACTTGTGATAAATGGCAATTTCTTTTTTTCCTTTTGTTCTCCCATGGTGAACCCCTGTTGAGTCCTTCATTTTCTGTTTTGCATGCTGCCTCCAGGAATGTTCTTGTTTGGATAATGGCTGCCATTCTAGATTTTGTCATCTAGAAATCTTACAAAATTGCTTTGTAACTCTTAGTTGTCACCTGATGTGCAACTTGACTGCAACAGAACAACTTTAGTCTTTCATGTGTTTTTGATAAGAGCATATACTGCTTTTTAAGACAAATTCACTTTCTTCATGTAGTCCAACACATTCTGTAGTGTTTCCTTTGTCATTCAGATGTCAAAATACTAATGTCTTATTCTGGGTGCAGCCAGATAACATGAAGTCCTAAAAAATGTGCTTAATCATTGATAATATAATATAAACTTTGTATTTTTGTGATACTGTTTCTAGGATAACCTTTTACTTAATAAATAACCACGGCAAAGATACCAGTAGTTTGAAAAAAATTTTAATTCAGTGGTATTAGGTGAGATTCCTGATATTTACATCTAATACCAGGAATCCATGATTCTCCTCATGCTCATGAACCTGGTTCCTCCATATCCCATGTCCCTGAAGTTCCTGTACTCTCCAGGCCTCATGTACATCATCCTGCCTCTGTAGTGAGGGTGCTCATACATCAGCCAGTGGCCGTCCATCACATGGCAGGACATGCAGTCAGACATACGGTAGCGATCCATGAAGGAGTCACAGTCGTCCATGCACTCGTGCATCTGACCACCAAAGTTCTCCCTCTCGTAGATCCTCATCCTGTAGGATCCCCTGTGCTGTAAAACATTTTCAAACAAACATCAGATTGGGTTTGTAGCTAAAAAAAGTATATTCTATCTAGAGGTGAGATTTCCTACCATAGGGATCATACGGCAGGACCTGATGCAGTCATTCCAGCCCATCATACTCATGTAGTCACCGTATTCTCCCCTCCTCATGAAGTACTGGTTTCCCATGTAGTTGGGGCGGTCATAGACCATGAAGCAGCCGCTCTCCACCCTGCAGGAGTGACACCTGCTCATGTAGGAGGACATGTCAGCACAGTCGCTCATGCACTCATAGTGGCGACCCTGGAAGTTCCTGTCCTCGTAGAAGATGATCTGGAAAAGAGAGAATTGTATTTTGAAATCAAACAGCGTAAAACTGGCAAAGGAAAACTGCATTTATTAATTAACTAAAGATGTTGTACCTTGCCCCTCATGTTCATGTTGCTCATGTTGGCTGCTGATGAGTGGTTGCTTTTGCTCCTGTACTGCATTCCTACCTGGGTTAACGCTTTGCTTTTATACCTAAGCAAATGTAAATACCTACTGGACCCCCTTTTGTAAAACTCCCAACTCAGCACCCTTTTTCTCTTTGGGAAAGCCTTCCTGTCATGTATGTACATCCAGCATTTTGACAGTGCCTGTAACATGTGAATAGACTAAGCCATGTGACTGTTAAAAATTGTATGTTCCTGTCTTATGGCATATAGTGTTCCCACAGGAGTTATCAGACCTTTATTAGTTTATAAAGTCCTTTGTTTTGATTATTCTGATCCGAATTTCCTGTCTTAGATAGAACACAAAAGGGATAGAAATATTTTCATAAGTCAACAACACAATGCAAGCAATTGTTGATATGTTCTCACCCAGGAGGAATGCTGCAAGTCCATGACTGGATGTAATTTGTTGGTTTTCATTTAAAACCTCTGAATAACATGTTGAGCATAATGTACTGTTTGAGAACTAGAATCAATATATATGTGTGATTGAATTGATTTTTAATTTTTATTTATTTGTAAAGGGCCATGAGACAACAGTTGAATTGGCACTAAATAAATAAACTCAGTTAAATAAATAAACTCAGTATCTTTTTTGACAGTTTGTATTCTTAGAAAACTTCAATTGGAAGCTGAAATTTGCTGGCCTGTCTTGTTGTGACTCCATTGTACTCAGTTATATACTTCTGTATCTAAGTCTTGATTCTTCGGTATAAATCTCTGGTGGTCTTGCCTGGTTGTCCCATCATGTCTGTTTTTTTTTTTGTTTGTTTGTTTGTTTGTTTGTGTTCTGATTTAAAGCTCAGCAGTAATTTTGCTCTGGTGAAAGCTGGGCCTGGCCTATTCAAGTTATGTGTTGTTCTCATAAGTCTTGTGTCTGGTGCTCTGGTTTAATTCCCGGCGGGAATGGTTCCCTGGGAAAATTGAGAATTTGACATTAGTTTGACCTGTCTGGAAAACCACAAACTCAGAATTTTATACCATTTAAAGGTGTAAAATGAGGCAACGAGGGTCGTTTTTACTATCCGGGCTGGCCTGTTGACTGGAAGGGACCAAACCTGCTTACTGTCTGTGTCTCCCCTGCTGTGGTGATGGACCCCTGATGACCAGACGATTCAGTGTGGTTTTTACAACCCCAGTTGGGCTGTCTGACCTTTCAACCTGAAAGGACCCTACATGCTTAGCGATTGGGTCTCTCTTACAAAGATGATGGACACCCAAAGATTATGTCTCCAAATGATTCTGAAAAAGCCCTGCGACAGACTGGTGACCTGTCCAGGGTGAACCCTGCCTGTCGCCCAAAACATTCACTGAAGATGGGTACCAGCATCCCTGCCGACCCCAGTAGGGACAAGTGTGTTAGAAAATAAATGGATGGATGATTCTGAAAAACGCATCCATGCATTTAACTTTAGTTGCATAATGGCAAGTGTCTTGCAGGTCTGAATAAAATGTTGGACAGTTGCAACTGATCCAGAGTGCAGCTGCTTGTGTTCTTGCTAAAACCAGAAAGTTAGAGCACATCACCCCAGTATTAAATATTAAAGTTCTTACAGTGACTCCATGTAGCCTTAGAGAGAACATCAGGCCAAAACCTATTCTCATGATCAAAATAAGCGGATATCAGCTAAATTTAATTTTAGTTGCATAATTGCAACAGTGTCTTACAGGTCTGCCTAAAAAGTCTTACTTTGACAGAAATAGATTCTATCAGTTGTTCCTTTGCCCTCCTAAAATTTCCATTCCACCTTTGTGGCCATCCCAGGTTTCATGTTTCTCAAATCAAGCCAATTGTTTCCAGTGGCATGTGCTGAAGACTGGAAGACATCAGGAACATCCAGATTAATTTCCACCTTCCAGTGTCTTAACATTGATGCTCCCTACAAACTCCTAAGGACTGCCTTTGTGGGAAGGTTGGAGAAGTAACCTGTGGAGTGACCATTTTTTTTAACCTCTTCTCTGTGCAATACCCAGTAGTAGCTATAAAGCCATTTGAATCCCTGGCTCAGCACGGTTATAATTCTGTTGAGTCTACCTCTTGACTTTAGTTCCCCATAATTTCAAATGACTTTCTTACTGCAATCAACCATGGTAATGATGAAGGAGAGCTTTTGATGATTTTTCCTACTGTGTTCAAAGACAGAAATGCATTTCAACTTTGCCACTGGGGCATTAGTACCTTGAAAATCTGACAGAAAATAATAATCAAAGCCAGACTTTGGCGCATATTTGAATGTTTCAAGGCTGTAGTCGTATAATTTTGACCAGCCATTTACCAGTCCTATTTAGTTTAAATGCTTTTATTTTTTTAACTCTTTCTTCTCTTTCTCCACTTTGCATTTGACCAATTCTGATCATTTAAACTACACTACCAGTAGAAAACAAGTAGATAGTTTGGAGATCACAGGACTGGACAGTTTGCATAAGATTCTGAGATGATTCAACCTAATAACTACCATCCAGTCTTTATGTTGTTCTGACATGCTTATCATTATATTACTGTTGATTTATTGGGATTTATGGTGGGGACTGCATACACTGAAAAAAAATAACTCTTTGGATGAACAGAAAAAAATTCATGGAAAGGATTTCTGCCTGATTGCTTTATTTCAGCACCATGTAATTCTGTTACTGTAAGCCTAATATGAGGCCGTCCAGCCAAGAGGCCCATGGTGACTCTGGACCAGATGCAGAGATCCACAGCTCATGTGGGAAAATATGCCCACAGGACAACTATTAGCCTTCACTGTATAGATGTGGTCTTTATGGACCAGTGGCTAGAAGAAAGCCATTATTAAAAGAAAACAGTTAGCAGTTTTTGACAAAACTCATGTTGGTGACACAGCAAACATGTGGAAGAAGCTACCATTTTAGTCAAAATGTAAAACCCCAACACTACACATCACTCTGAATCCACTATCCACTCTGTCAAAATGGTGGTGGCAGCATCATGCTGTGGATGTGCTTTTCTTCAGCAAGGATAGTGAAGACGGTCAGAGTTGATGGGGAAAATGGATGGAACTGAACACGGGGCAATGTTGGGAGAAAACCTTTTCCACAATGCTGAGAAGGTTTTAGACCAGACGATACTTACTTACACTTATCTAGCAACCCTGAATAGGAGTATCTAGTTTATTTACTTTGGATCAACATCATTAACTTTTTCTTCTTTTGCTCTTGCTTTTGGTTTATTTTGTTTGTATTTCCTTTTAATTCCTGTAAAGCAATTTGAATTGCCATGTTGGTGAAAATGTGCTATAATAAATGAAATGACCTTTACCTTCAGGTGATAAATATTAAAAATGAAACTTCTGAAATTAAGAAACTTTTCTGTAAATGTAACCATTTTCCTAGGTTTTTATTTTTTAAATTGAAGTTTAAATTGATCATAGGTCTGTAACCTAAAGCTTTGATTAAGAAAATTTTTCTTTTATCACACCAATCTGTGTTGGTGTGATAAAAGATAACAACATAATTATACCACGACTAACACTAATAATAATTTAAACATTGTAGACAGATAAATAGAGGTGTACCATTTAATTTATTTTATTAAGTTAAAATTGTACAGTTAGCACATGTCCATGATTCTCCTCATGCTCATGAACCTCATGCCTCCATATCCCATCTCCCTGAAGCTCCTGTACTCTCCAGGCCTCATGTACATCATCCTGCCTCTGTAGTGAGGGTGCTCGTACATCAGCCAGTGGCCGTCCATCACATGGCAGGACATGCAGTCAGACATACGGTAGCGATCCATGATGGAGTCACAGTCATCCATCAGCTCATACATCTGACCACCAAAGTTCTCCCTCTCGTAGATCCTCATCCTGTAGGATCCCCTGTACTGTTTGAAGACATTATGACATAATAAAAATCTAGTTTCTAGTTGCCCCAGTCTTAGAAATGAATAACTTATTGTTTAATACATACCGAAGGGATCATACGGCAAGACCTGATTCCACCACTCCAGCCCATCATGCTCATGTAGTCAGCGTACTCGCCCCTCCTCATGAAATACTGGTTTCCCATGTAGTTGGGGCGGTCATAGACCATGAAGCAGCCGCTCTCCACCCTGCAGGAGTGACACCTGCTCAGGTAGGAGGACATGTCAGCACAGTCGCTCATGCACTCATAGTGGCGACCCTGGAAGTTTCTGTCCTCATAGAAGATGATCTGTGAGAACAAAGGTATTTTTAGATATCACAGTGATTAAGCCTTACCAGATGAGTCTTGTGGATAATCTACCATTGATGTAAAAATGTTTACCTTGCCCATGGTGGTGGTGGTGGCTTGTCAGGTCACTCAGAGTACTGTAGATGAACTGATACCCTGCCTGCCTGAGTATCTTACATTTATACCTGACAGTAGACAAAGACAGTGTACCCCTCTATTGTTCAAATTCATGACCTGGCAAAATACTATTGAAGCCTAGAGCATTTTGAGTTGCTTACACATATAGCAGTGAGGCCATGAACATTGTTTAGCAATTTCTTTTAAAAGCAATTTTTTTTAAATGGAAATTGTGTTTGTCTATAGTTGATGACCTCATGAATGATGTTGATGTTATTCCTAATAGCAGAGAAAAATAGAAATTGCTTTTGTATTAATATTTGTGACAGTAAATAGAGAAAGACATGTTTCATTTGTTGTTTGTACACTGAATGCATTTTGATATTAGGTGTTGCACAAAAGCACTATATATTGATGCATAACTAACATGTATCAAGATAATTTGATATGACTAATGACGAACTGTAACAGACTTTTAAACTGTTACAGTTTTTTCATATCTTTGAGGAACAATAGAGGATGAATAAAAACTACAATTTTTTTATATCTGGAAGAGGTGGTGATGTATTCAGTTTATTAGTAATGGACTGGTTGACCTTGACAGAGTAAAACAGCTGACTACCAGCCTACCATGTGGATAATAGGCATGACTCTTAGCAGACTATATTATGAATATCTAGCAAAAAAGAAGAAAAAAACCTGGACAAAAAACCTGCTTCTGGTTGCAAAAAATGTTCACATAATGTTCCACTAAGATTTTAATATTTTGATATTATAAGATCATAAAAAGATCAAGTTAATTGAGGTCCACATAATCTACACCTAGTCACTTTCTGAATTTCTAATGCTAGCTATTAAAAGTTAATAAAAACGACATAAGGTTGACTCTAGTTTTTTCAAACTTTATTTACAGAATTAAACAAAACATTAAATTGATCAGAGAAACACATTACAGCATTTGTAGCCCAGCTTCCATGTTGGGGTGATAGTCCTACTGCTGTGACCCTAAAGTATGAATCATTTTTGGGTGAGTGTGAATCATCTTACAGTTCAGAAGATCTCTGTTATTGGATGTAGCCAACATCATGTTGCTATGGCAATAAAAAGCTTCAGAAAAAACATTCGGCGATTGATGACTGACTTACACCTGTAGTCTCAAACATACGTGCCCCAAACCCCAATGCACATTTGTTTGTAAATATTGTAGATTGTTATGTATTTTAGTCTGCGGCCTGGCCTTTATTCTGCATGTGGGTCAGAAAACAACCAGAGGACACAACAACTGTGTTACAATCCCAGACATTGCCTTTCTGTGTGGAGTTTACATGTTCTCTCGATGGAAGAGGTTGCTCTCTCTATTCTGTGACCTCTGAGTGTGACCGTTCATGATTACTGTCCTGTCCATTACAGACAGGCACCAGGCCCTGCAACCCAACACGGGTAAGATGGGAATGGACAGGCCATTCATTTTTGAGACGGGTTGTTTTCAAACCACTCTTTAAAAGATTTGACATAAGTCACGTTAATATGTTTGTTTAATTAAAAACATTGTTTTAGTTATAACTGAGGGTGCATTATCTTTTCCTCTAGATGAGTCATAAAGATACAAATGGAAGTCAATCCTTGTACCTCACCACAGTTCAGGTGAAGCGACACACATATGAACCACTTTAGAGTTTCTAATTTCACTCTGTATTTTCTGATGTCGATGTTCAAGAGCTCTACTGTCACCAACAGAGAAGGAGGCAACTACAATATAGATTGTATCTACCTACCAACCTAACAGTGACACAATGAACCCCTTCCTTCTCAGGCAATATTGCCCCAGATAATGTTTATATATTTGGTAATAATAATAATAATTCATTTTATTTTAAGCACCTTTTGTGACACTTAGGAGATTTTGACAATTTAGACACTTTGTATTGTCATTTATGCCACTATCACGGCAAAACTCAAAATATTTTGATAAAACTATAAGTATATATTTCTAACTCCTCGTCTCCAGGCTCTTCTGTTTTGGCTGGCTGAATAATTTCCAGTTCAGGCTTTCTTTTTCCAAATACATCATCTCACATTTTATCCATATTGAAGCGTTTTTCAAAATTTTATTGCAACAATGTATCTTAAATATAGTGTAAATACAATATTGAATGACTAGAATTAGCAGGTAATTTAAAGGTTAAATTTGACAGCAGTTGATAATTTATTTGTAAGAAAATGTCAGATTGAGGTATTTGGGTTGTAAAACAGAAAGTAAATTTAGGAAAACACATCAGTATTAGGGAATTAATGTTGTTTTGTACCTGGTGATGACACGTACATACTGGATAGACAGTAATATTAGAGATTGACTCTTTAATCTTTGTCTGCAAGGGAGTGAGAAGAAAAGATTTTTTTTTAAAAAAAGCATTCTATCATTTGATTTGCAGACAGTTTGAGGATGTGTATTTATTTAATCAAAATTATGATCGTTATTTAAGGTTCTGACAACCGTTGAGGGACAGAATTAGGTTGTTGACTCATAATTTAACGCGGTGGTTGGTCCTTAACTCCCACTGTCCTCTGTGTTTTAAATGTGTCTCTGTTCCACAGCAGATTCTACAGACTGCATGACCTCCTCTGCATTCCATCCAGTGCTGCTGAAGCCTGGTAATCAATATGTTATTTATGTCAGTAATGTGGTAGCAAGAAAACACTTAAGACATGCAGGTCAGGAGGCCTGAGGTTACAAAGAGGGATTTATTGTATACCCTCTTTGCAACTTTTCCAGAAGTAAAAAAAAATCAAGCATCGTAGAAAAGATAGAAAAGAGAATGAATAACTTTATTGGTATTTAGTGGTAGGAATCTATGATTCTCCTCATGCTCATGAACTTGGTTCCTCCATATCCCATATCCCTGAAGCTCCTGTACTCTCCAGGTCTCAGGTACATCATCCTGCCTTTGTAGTGGGCCTGCTCGTACATCAGCCAGTGACCATCCATCACATGGCAGGACATGCAGTTGGACATGCGATAGCGATCCATGAAGGAGTCACAGTCATCCATGCACTCATGCATCTGACCACCGAAGTTCTCTCTCTCGTAGATCCTCATCCTGTAGGATCCCCTGTGCTGTAAAAGGATTTGAGAAACCCAGATTAGATCAGGAATTGCCAGTAAAAATAAAACGCTGTGTAGACAGGAGATGCAGTACCATGGGGATCATACGGCAGGACCTGATGCAGTCAGACATTCCCATCATGCTCATGTAGTCAGCGTACTCGCCCCTCCTCATGAAGTACTGGTTTCCCATGTAGTTGGGGCGGTCATAGACCATGAAGCAGCCGCTCTCCACCCTGCAGGAGTGACACCTGGTCAGGAAGGAGGTGAGCTCTGCACAGTCGCTGCTGGTCTCATAGAAGCGACCCTGGAAGTTCCTGTCCTCGTAAAAGATGATCTGAGAAGACAAAATCATCAACTGAAATCTGTATTTTTTTTAATACAAATATAAATTTGGCATCTTTACATTTCATTGGATATGTTGATGATTTTCATGATCAACCTACCTTGCCCATGATCCTAGACTTCAGTTGGTTCCTGTAGAACTGAACTGTGGCTGATGTGTGGTCCTGGCACTGGCTACTGTTACTTTTATACTTGCTGAAAATAAAAATGTATGTTGGGCTTCTATTGTGTAAAGTCCACACTCAGCAACATGCCATAAAAGACTATAGAGCTGCCAGGGCATTAAAGGGTCATTATCCAGCACTATACGCTCTTCTGGTGGAAATGCATGCACTGCATACGTACAGCATTGTTGCTAGGCATAATGAAAAATAACGAGAAGCTTCTAAACCTAATATTCCACAGCAGAATATGCTGCAGAATCGGCTGCTTTATGTTATATTTTTATTAGCAAAACAAAACTCTGGACTGGAGAATGTAATACTTACATTTAATACATTTCAAATAAAACAGGATTTCACTTCAGATACTTCAGAGATAAAACTAAATATTTCACATCCATGATGACATTTTAAGAAAACCATGCAGAGTGGACCTGTGTTTTAAGGTTCTTGAAAACTGGCTGACCCAATTCATACTGACAGATCGAAACAATAAACCCAATGGAATAAGATTGCTTCTTTTAAAGCTATCACAAGAGGTATGTTAATGGGATTTATCTACAGTCAGTAACAAAACACTTTGCATATGAAAGCAGCAAATTTAAAGCTGCAGGCCTAGAGCTGCTCCTTGAGTTTACATCCAAACTCTGAGAGTACAATCCAAAACGGATGACTTCCTGTCTGATTCAAACCAGGCAACAAAAGTGTATCTGGCATTTTGTACGATAAGAAGGTTGTCATTTAATAAGGTTAAAGTGATTCATCCACTTTAATCTGTAATATGTCTTCCTGATCTTAATGAACAAAGACAAAATTATGACAGTGATGACATAGATGTGCTAAGGAGTGCATTGTGATAACAGACAGAAGCTGTTACCTTGTATTTGGTGTTTGTTTTGACAAAAAGTCTGATTTTAGGGTTGATTTTAGGGGCCACTTAAACAATTTGTTGAAGAGCCAATCTGCATATAACCTGCAGTTTATTACCTTAAGAACTGATTAATTTTTCAAGTTGCTAAGAAGAAATATGTATGAGGTTTATGCTCAAACAAAACATGTATACATTTTACAAAATGTTCCATTTGAACTTAAATGAGCAGCATGGACTGAGTCTCATTTGTGTGCCACATTTCATAAGCCTCTGTCAACAGACAGATTGAAACAAGCATTGTAGAAAAGATAGAAAAGAGAATGAATAACTGTCAAAGGGATCCACAATTAGTTATAAAAATAGACCTTATTTTGGAAATATTTATTTTAGATATAAAAACTATCGTTAGTTCTGCTGGTATAAATGGAACGTTCAGGGTCCAGATTAGGTCCTTCTTTGAGTTCCACTCTGGCTCTCGCACTGAACTCTCCTTTTTTTTATGTGGGAAATTATCCAGATTCGCCTCAATTTTTATATTTATTTGTTTTTAATTATATCCAATAGTGACACAGTGTGGCATTATCTAAAATTACGCCAGTCAAACGCAATATGATAAACAAATACTCGGGTAAAGTTAGCCTTCCTGTGTTAATCTGTAGACTGCAGTACAGAATGGACCTGATGACATCATCAACACATCGGTGAAAAAATGGCGACCTCCATGGGTGGAAAATATAACAAAAGATGTACATTTTTAAAGTAGTTACTAGTTTTGGTGGATCACAAACAGCAATTTTCTTATGTAATAGGAAAATTGCAATATATTTAGGCCAGCATGTTCAACTAATCCTGGGTCCTTTTAACATTTTCCTGGGTACGCCTTGGAAACATGTGGCTTCACACAAATTAAAACTTTTTAACCTTTGTGGAGCAATCTGGATCGCTTGTTAATAATCACATTATATTTTCAAGAACATCTGTTTTGAATACAAGTAGCTGCAGCTGCAAAAACTGTCCTGAAGAAGTTCAATATTTCAAATTAATATTGTCACTCATCTCTGACAGTAGAACTCACATTTTATGGATTCAGTACACATTGAGTAGAAATGTGTCAAGCCTTTATTTCTTGTCATTTTGATAGTTATGGCTTACAGCCAGAATTCTTTGTCTCAGAACATTAGCATATTACATAAAGTCCGTACAAAGCAATCTTTAAACAGAAATGTCAGACTTTTGTAAAACGTGCTCATAAATTACTGCATCAGTGTGGTGTGGCACGGAGAAATAAATATTCTGATAGAAGCTTTGAGCCTCATGTTTTGTCCTATCTTTTGCTTGTAGAGCAAGCTTTGATTTTACTTAAATTAAACAGGAACAGGGTTTTTTATTGAAAGATTACTACTGCTGGTAAAGTAACACAGGCACGTTCCTAGATCACAGCAAGCTTCAAAGGTAGAAACTGATTAGATCCTGGTAAGAACTTTTGACCTTTACAGTGAAACCTCCTTCAGCTGGTCAGTAGATGACCGGTCCTCCAACACTTCTGAGCCGTGAGCAAAGGCCACGGGGGGGAAGCAAGTTCCATGAAGCCATCACAAGTATTCATCACCTTAAAAAATCTTCCGCTAACCAAGATCTGCCTGCAGCAGCACAGCCATCAAATAGTTTCCTCTTCATGCAATCAACAAACAGCTAAAACTCCTCTTGATTACAGATCATGTTGTCCTTTCACATCATACAAATCAGTCTATCAAGGTCTCTCACTAAGTGTGTGTCAGATCTTCCTGAGAAGTTTGCAGAACCAGAGGGGTGTGACTTACAACCCAACACCAAGGGGGTGTGGCTTATAACCTTCAATAAGCTTATAACCTGGCTTATAACCTGCAAGTGTCACCGTGGAGAACAGTGATCAATAGCATTAGTCTACTTTAACAATGTAATGCAAGTTTTAGAACAACTTAGTACGACAACAGTCATGAAGTTTGTGACATTTGTGAAAATGCCCATTCCTCCAAATAAAGTGTTACCGGGAATGCTTGCTCTGAGTTTTACACAGTGTACATAAACATTTGCTTTCAAATGCAGAGTAAAAGACAAAATAGTCAGCAAATCCCAATCCTTTTCCAAATCAATTCTTTTTTCAAAGGTGATGTATTTACTTAATTAATCAACTTGTACCGTAAGTCAATGGTTTTCCTCTAGATTCTCCAGAAGTGAAGTCAGGGATGTGGTGCTCTGTTAGTCTTAAGAGACTGTTAACAAGATACTGCTTAACTGTTTCACAGATCAAAACGCAGAAATATTGAGTCTGAAAAAAAAAAATTTCGTCCTTCAGGAGTTCATCCTGCTCTCTTTGACTTCCAGTAATGTGTTGGATTTCATTGTCTTCTTCAGATTAGGAATATACACAAACACTTCACAGCTTCTGACATTCTGATGCACATATACAAATCTTCCCATACCCAGCTTTGATCATCTGCAAAATCGGCTAAAGTAAAATCTCATTATTTTGAAATGATGAGAACGGGAGTAAAGAAAAACAAAGCAAAACACTTTTTGAAACTGGAAACTGAAAAAAGATCTGAACATGCATTTTAACTTATATATTTTTTAATGTTTTGTGAATTAGGTTACGTAGTTTGCTTGGTACAATAATCAGGACTCAGTGCAGAATCAACTGTTTATTGACATAAGCAGCTCATTTCTCGTGGGTTTATCTCAGATTTTGAACCCAAAGTATCCCAAGAAACTCAAATGGCTTGAATTTGAATTGAGTCAATTCATCAACATGAGCTGTTCTGTCTAACAGGATTCCATGATGCGTCCAATGGAGCCGATCCGCATGTCCATGGGGCCCGTTCCCATGTCCCTCATGCTCCGGTACTCTCCGGGTCTCAGGTACAGCATCCTGCCTCTGAAGCTGGGCTGCTCATACAGCAGCCAGTGGCCGTCCATCACATGGACGGACTGGCAGTCGGACATGCGGTAACGCTCCTGGATGGAGTCGCAGTCGTCCATCAGCTCGTTCATCTGACCACTAAAGTTCTCCCTCTCGTAGATCCTCATCCTGAATGGACCTCTGTGCTGTGAGAGGAAGCACAATTACTTTGAGGAAACATTTTACTCACAGTGCAAGTTGAATTAAAACAGGCATGAAGGAGAATAAATATCCTTCCAATTAAAGGTCAGTTAGAAGCATAGAATGTCGACTGATTAGTTGACAACATATAAAATACTCAGGAGAACATAGCAATGTGTGTGTCTTGTGTTGTAAGAGAGACCTCGAAACGTGATTCTCATGAGAAAGCTCTTTAACCTTACATAAATGAAAGACAATGCAGAGTGTGATTATGGGTTGTTACCATGGGGATCATGCGGCAGGAGCGGATGCAGTCGCTCATGCTCATCCCCATGAGCCGCTGGTTGTCAGGGTACTCTCCTCGCCTCACCAGCATCTGGTGGCCCATGAAGTTGGAGCGTTCGTAGACCATGAAGCAGCCGCTCTCCACCCTGCAGGAGTTGCAGCGGCTCAGGTAAGAGGTGAGCTCTGCACAGTCGCTGCTGGTCTCATAGGAACGACCCTGGAAGTTCTTTTCCTCATAAAAGATTATCTGGAAACAAAAAATGGTTTCAGAAATGATCTGGTAGGAAATGATGTGTTGGATTGTGTTGTAACAAACACCCAAAACACTCTCTTACTCTGCCCATTTTGGTAGTCAGTCCTGTCCCTGATTGCACTGGTAATGGGCAAAGCAAACTCTGTCACTTTTATACTCATCATCATGGCTAAATGATCTATGGAGCCATTGTTTTGAATATCTTACTCAGCAGCGTAGCGTACAAGGCTATAATGATTGCTAAATCGCTCTCTAAATGGTTATTATTCCAGTGTGTATGCATCTGGTGCAGTGCCAACTGCAGCGGCTGTCCTATGGGGTACAGGTGGGTGACAACAGAAAATTTATCAGCTGGGACTCTGCTGTCAGGGATACAAAGCACTGTAAGAAATTCAAATAACAAGTCCATAGTCTGAATTTATAGTCTCATTATTTCTGTTATAGTTACAAACTTGAACATGCTTTTGTTTTTATTTTATTTCAACTCTACTTCATTTTACTCAGTGTAGTATTTCATGGTCTCTTCTACCTGCAATTAATTTGATCTGTCAACCTAGTAAAACATTTATTTTAGTCTGCAAAAACTTTTGAGAAAGAGACTACACCTTTATGTGCATAGTGAAATCAGTTGTCAGCAGCAACCACAAAGTTCAGTTTTAGAACTAGTGTCAAAAATCTTTGTTACAGAAAATAGAAGTAAAATAGGGACTTTGGGTTGATAGTTCAGAGATGCAAACAGAGTGAAAAAGAGGTCAAGCAAGTTCAGTTAGGTTGGAACGGGAGAAAACTGTCAAGAATAAAAGGGTAGGTGTATAAAACAGTACTGAGACCAGCAATGTTGCATGGTTAGAGTCAATGTTGCATGGTTAGAGTCAATGTGAATGAAGAAAAGACAGGAGGCAGAACTGGAGGTTGAAGAGTTCAACATGTTGAGGTTCTGTTTGGTTGGGTTTTGCTTCTGTAAAGGTCACAGGGTAACTGCAACTTATTGAGGTCAAGATTCTGGGCAGCAACCTCCTTCCCTCAGTAAGATCACTGAAGATGGGTCGCTGTTGGACCTTCCAGCATTAGAACAACCTGGAACACACAGTGGACTGTAGTCAACAGTCCAGAAACATGAATGATCTGGAATAAGTGGACTCAGTTTGAAAGCAAAGAGAAAGAATGTTAACAAACTTAGATCTAAAGAGGATGGAAAAGATGAAAATGTCTTTTGCCGTATGATCACCATCAGTAATGTCAGACTTTTTTCAGTAACAAGTAATCTAACGCGTTACCATTTCAAATCCAGTAATCTGATTAAAGTTACCTGTCCAAATCACTTTGCGTTACTGTTTTCTTTTGTAATGTAATTTCATCTCCTCTCCGCGTCGAGTTTCTATGCAACAGCAGCAGCAGGTTGCCGTAACAGAAATGTGAGCAATGGAGGGAGATGCTCATTTTGTTGCTGGAACAACAGAAACTATTTTGAGTTTCTGTCGCCAAGTCAAATTATTATAAGCAGTTTTGGGCTTGTTTTTGAATGAGAAGTTACTAATTTGGGCTTGGAAATAATCAAAGACACATAATAAGCCCCAGAATTTGTCTGACAATCAGTTAGCGTTAATCACTCTCCTTGTCCATCATTTCCCAGCTGATCCGTCCTGCTGTGTCTTTGTTAATGTCAAGTTAATATATTTTCTGTGAATGATGTCAAGCTTTACGTTGCGCTACAGAAAACTGCAAACATCGAGACTGATATGAACAGCACAATGGACGTGAAAACAGACACGAAGGAACAAGTCCGTAAAGTTGTGCAACTGAATGCCATTATAATCATTAATATTAAGATAAGTGTCACAAATCTGTGCAGCGGGACATCTGAGTTGTAGAGTCGCAGGAGAAGCATTGTGCGCTGGAATCTGGGGCAGGAAGGGGGGGACTCTAAAATCCTGCTTAGAGTTTTCCAGACAATAGTGAATTACTAACTTTTTTTTTTTTTACTGTTGTAACCATTAAACAATCTCCCCTTCAGTTCAACCTTTTAAGTGGAAATACATAATTGATGTTACCATCATACAATAACTTGCAATTAAGTATTGGCAAAGTTCAATGTAATTTTCACAGGTGGCGGAACATTATTGTCAACAATAGTTTTTAAAGTTACATTAAAGTTTTTAATGTAACTTTTAATGTACTTTAATCTGTAAACTAACTAAGTTACTTTTTCAAGGAGTAATCCGTAATGTGATTAAAGTCACTTTTTCAAAGTAACTATGCCATCAGTGATCACAACAGAAGATTAATGCTATGAACTGGTGAAAGAAAATGAAGCTTTCAGTTTAATATTGTAATGTCTTTAGATGATCTTGCAGTGGTAATAACAGCAAAGTGCTTAAGAACTATTAAGGAAATCTTAAAATCAATCACAAAACAAAATGGTAGCCAGTGAAGATATGCTAAATGAAGACTAGTGGGTTTACTTTCTTGGGGTTAGTAAAGGAATCTGACTGCAACATTTTCAACTACAACTTGCTTAATGCTGCAATAGGTAGCTTTGTATAAAAATGTTTTTTTTTTGTTTTTTTTTTTTCCTTTTTTTACATATTTGTTAAAACTGTCACTATATCCTGACAGTGTGGTGTCAGACAGATAATCTGTGAAACAATCAAGCTCCTGAGACCTTCTCCATGTGGTCCTACTACCATCTGCAGAAACACTCAGTTCCCTATCAGAAAGAGCCAATCAGAGCCAGAAGGACGACCTTAGCAGTGTCCATCACCCTCTAGTTCTCTATGCTACAGCTCCTTCCCCACAGCATAGCCTGTCATAAATAAATACTAAGGCTAGTTAGCATAGCTACTGATGATGGTGGACACCCTGTTCCCCTGTAACAGTGGGTTTTTTCTCCACCATTAGCACAACTGAAGCAAACCAAGTGAGCAGTGTGTACAGCTTGACTAATGGTCAAGCTGTACACACTGCTTGACAACCAAGCTGTGTGTACAACCAATCAGAGCCTGGAGGCTCTGATTGGTTGTTTCTGAACATATGTTTCTGCAGAGGCAGATCTTCACAGTTTATATGACTCATGTTATTCTTTCACAACATAGTGTCAATTTTAACAAATATGTAATTTTTATTTTATTTTTTTTAAGTTACTTACTGCAACTTTAGGTTTTTGTAGCAGCTGGTGACATCAAAAGATTTTACATTCGACTCCTGAGAAGTTAAGAGTTTGTAACGTGTTAAAAATTATATTATATATAAAATATATAGCATAACTTGCATAACCTACAAATACACACAGAATTGATTGAACGATAAAACTCAAGTCAGTGTTTGATGTATGTTTTATTTGACTCATGGACATGTGACTGTTCTGCCTCAGCAGGGATCCATAATGCGCCTGACAGAGCTGAGCCTCATGCCGCTGTGCCCCAGCTCCCTCATGCTCCTGTACTCTCCAGGCCTCATGTACATCATCCTGCCTCTGTAGTGGGGCTGCTCATACATCAGCCAGTGGCCGTCCATCACGCTGCAGGACTGGCAGTCAGACATGCGGTATCGGTCCACGATGTTGTCACAGTCGTCCAACAGCTCGTGGCTTTGACCAAGGAAGTTCTCCCTCTCAAAGATGCGCATCCTAAAAGAACCTCTGTGCTGTTTGGATGAAACCAAAGGGAACTCAGTGTGACACATAGCAATGATCTTGCCCATATTCACTTTGTTAAAGTATCAAAAGCATAATTTAAATAAAATGACATTTATAACACAAAGTCACTAACTATCATCTTGGATGTTTTCAGTGTATACCTGGGGAATTAAACGGCAGGATCGGATGGAGTCACTCATCCCAAAAGACCCATAGTCGGAATATTCCCCCCTTCTCAGGAAATACTGATTTCCCAGGAAGTTGGGACGGTCGTACACGACAAAGCAGCCGCTCTCCACCTTGCAGGAGTGACACTTGTTCAGGAAGGAGGACATGTCAGAGCAGTCGCTCATGCACTCATAGTGGCGACCCTGGAAGTTCCTCTCCTCGTAGAAGATGATCTAGAAAACAAAGAGAAGATGAATTAACATGTTGTCCTTCTCTGTGATTTTATCACTTGTCTGCATTGCTTCTCTGCAGTGTACACCCTAAACAGTTCTCTGGTGAACTCTCTACCCACCTTGCCCATGTTTGATGTGCGTTTGTGGGATTCTGTCCAACAACCTGCAGCTGCCAGGCGGCTTTTATACTTTATACGGGCCGTTAGAGGGTTTTGTTATTTAAATTATCTGGAAGCTGATGATTAAGCAGCTCTGCGATCGCTGTTAATTTCAGTTGTGCCATCATGATTCAGGACAAAGACAGGGGAAACAAGTGAAAGACACATAGAAGAACTGAGCTAAATATATCCAAGACTAGATGATTTATAAGAGGAATCTTCATCGTATTTAAACAACAATATTTGATTTAGAACGATGTTTTAAGTTTAGTAGTTGTATGTGTTAAACATTTCCAATGCTTCTACAGCAGAAAACAAAAAGAAAAAAAAAAGCTAGTTAGTGATAAAAGATTTTTAGCTGTTTTAATAAAGAAAATAAACTTTTTGTTTATGACCTAATAATAAGTTTGTGACCAACTTATTGTGACAAGCTGACAATTAATAATCCAACTTCTAAAAGCACACTGAGCAGTTTCCTTTAGAAAACCAGATGTTTTCTCATTTGATTTATTGAAATTGTGTAAAACTACACTATGGGTCAAACAATAACTCCCTGGTTTACTAAGCCAACTGGAAGAAAAGCAAAATCTTTATGAAGTTTCCAAGTTAGGCCCAATTCACTTTGCATCAACAGAAAATAACCTTGATGTGAGAAATATTTCATTAATAACCCAAAGCCAAAGAAAGGAACTGAGCAATTTTCAGTCTTTATTTAAGGCCTTTGTGTCAAAATGGCTTTCTGCAGGTCTTGATAGAACATTTACAATCTATTGGTGATCAGTTTCTGCTTTACATTTTAACTAAAAGGGTTGGACAAATGACATCATCATTTTAAATTTGAATTTATGCTGCATTCCGTCTGTGGTCTGAGCTGGGAAATGACAAAATGAACTGGAGCGTCATCTGAAGTCAGATTTCCCACTGGTGAAGTGAGATCAACTTGTAAGACTGACTTCACATTTCAACATGGACATTCCTCGCATCAACAATTTAAAATGTGGTGGAAACATGTTTATTTCAGACACTGTAACACTGCAGGATTGGGGTCCTGGAGTACTAGTAGATCTAAAAATAATTACAGTATTGCATAAAAGTGCAATATTTCTTGCCTGGCATCTCAGAAAGTGAAACTTTTATTATTTATATTTTACCTTTCAATTTTTATTTATTTATTAATTTTTTTTCATTTTTAATGATTATGGTGTACACCCAAAATTCAGTGTCTCAGAAAATGACATCATCACAATGGAGTGAGAGACTTTTCAAAGGCTCAGGAAACCTTTGCAGGTATTTTGAGTTAATCAGCTGATTAGCTACAGCAGATTATAGGAAAATCTGAAGCATGAGTTATTGCTAAATACACATCCATTCAAAAATGGTGATTTGCCTTGTAACATAAAATGTTGTCAAAATCTCCTCTAACCGAATTGTTCTAATTGTTCTTCAGTTTAAAAGCCCAGAAACTGGTAATGAATTATGGTCAGGAAGCATTTTGAAGGTTTCACCAAATAAACTTTAAAAAATAAATGGTGCCATCATATGTTTATGAATTGGTTTATCTTAAGATCTGTAAAAACAAGTTTAACATTTAGACAGTCTTGAACAGCAGTGGATATTTCTGTTCAATTCTTACAATCAAGTGAGCAACAGTCTGATATTGACTTCATACTGCTTTAGAACAATCAAAGAAAAAGAAAAAAAGACACCATCTTCATCACTGCAGAATGGATCACACACTTTATGCCAACAGGGTCTTTATAGGGTTGGCATTACATCGATTTGGCGCTTGTTTGATCAGGGGTCATCACATGTGGACAAAGGGAAATCAAACTTGACCAAACCATTTTGTTGGTATGCAAATCGGGCTAATTTGAATGACAAAGCTTTGCCCTGTCTGCAGATTGTTAGATTTTTGTGGCACTAATATCATCTCTATATTTCCTTACATATAATTTTTATCCTTGAAGACAAGACCTTCCAAGCCGGGTGCTGCTGTATGAGCGCCTCAATGCACCTTGAGAGCCAACACTGGATGGGAATCAGAGAGAGCATCCAGTCATGTCACTTCATTAAAAATGTAAGTTCACAATAAGGGTTACTGTTCTACAGTCACTATGATTCACCCTTTCTTTCAGGCTAAATGTTTTAACAAAACAAAGTGCACCAACATAGCAATAATCACTGAAAGCTTAGCGGACAAACAGAAAGGATAAAACAGAATAAAAATGTTAAAATATTGTAGATCTGATTCAGCTACACATTTTTCCTGACCTCTTACTCATGTCTTCCAGATGTACCTAAAGCCCTGGAAGATCACGTTCTATAACCCAGAGGATTCTGGAGGTCAGGCAGCAGAGTGTGTTGACGACTGCCCATCGATTTATGAGTTCTTTAATGTTCAGCGAGTTCTGGTTGTCCGTGGTGATGGACGGAGCTTGGGTCCTCTACTATCAGCCCAATTATCAGCGACACCAATACTTTCTAGAACGTGCCGAGTATCCAAACTGCAACTGCCCTGCAGTTGGATCCTTGCACATGATCACAGAGTTTCAGTGTTCCCTCAATTAACGTTTTATTTTTTTATTATTATTATTGTCATCATCCATTTTCCTCTTGACATACCCAGTGTGCTAGCTGAGGTGGTATCATAGTTTTTACAAAAACAATACATTGATTAATTTTCATATAAATCATTTTCGCTTACAAATGAATGAACAGGAAGTCTTATATTTTGATAGAAGTTCTGAAGCCATAAAATTAAACTGCTCAACCTGCACAAGCTCAGATGTGCTTGGATGTGGCTGGTTGTGATTCTTGGCACTGCCACGCTACTGTTGTGTGTTGTCAGATAATTCAGTGAGTAAGAACAAAAGGTAGACTCTAGACAAATATTTGAATTGTAATAAGTGTTACATGTCCTGCAAACCCTGCATTTGTTAGTATTGTTCCTGCCACGTATAAAATCTACTCTGTTCGTTAGTGACTGCAGTATTTTAAACTCTACAAATGGAGAAGGTGGGACAGTCATGGGGAGAACTAACCCCTGTTCAAACCATTGATGATTTTAAATCAGACCTTTGATTGGAAATGTGTTTGCAATGGATGCGTCTGTTTGTCTTTTTTTCAGATTGTGTTTTATGAAGGTCAGGACTTCCAGGGAAAGTCCTACGACTGCAAAGGGGACTCAGCCGACCTGTACAGCTACATCCGCCGATGCAACTCTGTGAAGGTGCAGGCCGGCTGGTGGGTCCTGTATGAGCGCAACAACTTCTCAGGTTACCAGTATATAATTGGCCCTGGGGAGTATACTGGCTATGGTCAATGGATGGGATTTAATGACTGTGTCAGATCCTGCAAGATCATCAAAAACGTGAGTCTTCAGAAAACACAGCGCCATAAAACACACCTTGTACATTCAACTAAACACACTTCTTTTGCTATTTTCAGTGCAAGGGCCCATTCAAGCTCAAGCTATATGGACGACCAAACTTTAACGGTCCGACTCTGGAGGTGACCGATAATATGAATTCCTTGCGAGAAAAATGGTCATGTCAAGTCATGTCCTGCAAGGTCCTCCAGGGTTCCTGGGTGTTCTATGAACACCCCAACTTCAGTGGTCGGCAGTACCTGCTGGAGAAAGGGGAGTATGGAAGTCCTGCTGAGTGGGGAGCCTTGACTGCTACTGTTGTTTCTATCAGGAGAGTCATGGAGCTGCCAAAATCAGACAGCTAAAACTCCTCATAATGTGTTCCAATAAAGTCCATCATCTCTAACACTTTCTGTTCCTGTGGTTATTTATCTGTTTAAATGAGCTGTACAGTGGAACAGCTGGGAGCACTGCTGTCTGATAGCAATAAACGGCTTCATGGATGGACTGGATGATAATTTTCAATTTGGAAGAATTAATGAAACGTATCTCTGATTAACTGGCGACCTATCCAGGGTGACCCTGCCTGTGGCCTGTAAGCTAATTGCTACTAGCTAGTCTGAAGGAGCTGAAGGAGAGAGTTGCGAGGGAGGGCTGCTCTGAGGCAAAAGCTCAGAAGCTCCAAAACTGCAATTCTGAGGAGGAACTGTGTCTCAAAGGCGGTGCTACATCCACCCAAATGTTTTCCACAGCTGAGTGGTTGCCATGGGAGATTGAAGGGTTTCTCATACATCCATGAAAGAGTCAAGGCAACACTCCATGTATGTTTAAGAGAAGAGAATAACATCATAACATGATGTAAAGCTTCATGCCGGTAGTCTTATTTTCTAGAGATCTCACACTGCACATTATGATGGAGGAAGGAGAAAGCCTTAAATATCTTCATTTTACTGCTGCTCTGCATCCACATTGTCTATAATTAATTCATCAGCAATTAGAGGATCTCAATTCCAGCACTATTTCTTATTAACTAGTAAACAGATCTCTAGTTCCTATGGTTACACATTATAGGAGGGAACATGAAACAGTATGGGTAGAAACCAAGTAGAGCCTTCCATAACGAGAAAACTATGAATGAGTTTTATGAGTTAGTGACACGTTTCACTTATTGTGCTGTAATAACTGCTTGTCATTTTCATCATTTTTCAAACCTGAACCTTCAAGATTATGAAAATGATGCGTACAGGTAATTTAAAATGAAATTCATAATACACACACACCATACTCCTTTGTAGTTTACTTGGGAGTGTAGTGTTTAGTGTCATGGCGACAGTAGTGATGTCACACTGGGTGTGAGACAAATACGTATGTTTGAATCATAATCACCTTTTATTAATGGACATTTTATTGCAGAATTAATGCAATCAATGCAGAACTTTGCTCATCCAGTTTGATTGGAACCAGCTAAAGATGCTGCCTTACAGACAGTTTCTGATCAGACAAATATCTGACCTGTAGTGACCACCTGAACAGAACAAAGTCAGTGGAAACGTGAGACTTCATGTCACTTTGTGGCACAAAGAGAAAAAGTTAAGGGTCACCATTTGTCAATTTATACTATACCTGTCCAGATACAGGTACAGTTAATAATTAAAATAATGTAAAATTACGTTTTAAACCTGTGAGAAATTAAACAACTTCTATGTGTCACTTTGAACTTGAACTTCTGAAGCTTTCTAAACATAATAATGAAGGTCAAAGGTGAAAGCACCTGGCCAAGCACCTGCCTTGTGTGAGTGCTTCTAATGTTAAAGGTCACAATGGTGCTCTGTGTGGGTGGACGTGTGTGTGTGTGTGTGTGTGCATGTGTTGGGGTGAGCCGGTGAGGGTCAGAGCCCAACTAAGCCTGTGGACAAAGAGGAGGCGCCTGCTGATGACTCAGTGGGATTTGTGAGGCTGGAACATGCCAGCTGCTGTTTGTGCTGATGCTCATGATGCTGGAACAACACAGTGACCCCAACAGCACAAAGGGAGCACAGCCAGCTGGGCGCATTCACCTCACCGCTTTTTTGTTTGAAAGCTGCTCTTCATGGGAAACAGCAGACTAGAAAGTGGGGGAGGGGGGCAAAGAGGGCCAGCAGCTTTCAAATACAACCTCGAGCTACTGAGCGCCCTCTTGTGATTCATGTGTGGTGCAATGTCCGCAAAGCCATGTGACAGAGTGAAAGTGGAACTATGCTATAGACTCAACTACTTTCAAAAGTAAAAGTCTACAAATTGAGTTCAGCTGCTTAGTATATAAAAGTATTACACACATTTCCGAATTAATGAGGAACAAATTATGAAACAAATTGTCAACACGCTGCATCACAGCCCACATGTTCCACATCGCTGCATGAAAGCATGTAGGATATAACTTTTTTTTATTATAACAACATTTTAACAGTTTAGAAATAAACAGCAATAAATAAGGAAATAGATCACATGTACTGGGAAAAGTACTTTATACCGGAGAAATTCTTGAAGTGCTTATTCCCCCATACATGTTAGCATAGCATTTGTGAAAAGACAAAATCCTGAAAAACACCACTGCATTTCTATGTTGTGTTCTATGTTATTTTGAAGAAACTTTTATTAGTTTCTTTAAAAAAAATAAAAATAGTTAATGAAATGTGTTGTCATGGAGATTAAGGGATTTCTCGAACATGCATGAAAGAATCAAGGCAACGTTCCTGGTATGATTTTGCTGAGGGAGTAACATAACATGATGTAAAGCTCAAAACAGCCCATGTTACATAACACTTTCTCTTTAATGGAGCGTTTATTTGCACCCTGATTTGCTTTGTGTAAGTAATGAAAAAGAAATGAGAGACAATAGAATGAGGACAAGTCAGAAAGAGGAAATGGAAAAGCTCCCTCTAATCCAGGTTAAGGAGATGAATTTCCCTCAGGTCTCTTGTCAGCCTCCTGTCCTCGGAGGAGGCCCACTGTGGAGAGGTGGTGTACCTGTGATGTGGCGTCCTGCCAGGGACAGAAGCAGACATCAGATGTCCTCACAGCCGCCCTCACACACCTGTCACTCAGCCAGCACATGCTCGCTTGTTCACACCTTCAGAGCGTGCAGCTGGCGCTCATGCAGACCTGCTGGGAACTTCAGGGTTCAGAGCAAAAGCACTGAATCAGACTCTGACTTCTGCCTTGCTTTTAAATGTTACATTCTTTGGATGTGGTTTTCCTCCTTCTGTCTTCACTCTGGCCTATTTAAATTTTGCTTCAACACAATCACTTGGGTATGACGTCACAAGTGGGAGGACAAATGTCACTGTCCGTTACAAAGATGATTTTACCATGTGTCACAATGCTTCTGGACAAACCCAAAATACACAAATGTGGTGCAGAAATAATAATAAAAAAGTCAAAATTAAGGATGGTACATGTATCAAACATTAGTTAGTTTTACTTGCTGTTACATCAGACAGCTGATGGTTATTTTACATAGTCTCTACTCAGAATGTCTTTCTGACTTCAACAACTTCAGTTTCACAAGCCAACACATCACTTTGAGTTTAATCAGCTGCATGACAACGTCAGAACATGTTGTCACATTCTTGTGAACATTGCAAATTATGAAATTATCTTCTGAACAACTTTGGAAGGTGTAAAAGTGATATCGAATAAAAATGTCTGCTGAACTGTTATAAATTTCTTCTTTTGCAGCTCTGTTAGATTCATTATTTCTGAGTGGACCCACTGCAGTAGGCTGGACCTCTATTTTGTTTCTTAAAATATACATTTCCACCTATGAGACATAATTTGACTGTGTGTTGGTTCCTCGTTCCTCGCTGTCCATTCGCTTGTTTGTCCATCACAAACCACAGCTGTTCAGTTGCATTGAGATGCAATAAGTCACAGACTTGATGTTGTGCTACTCAAACCATTATCCTGATCAAAGAGGCCGTAGCCATAACGTGTACCTGCTACACTGAATGCTACACTGAATGCCACAAAACTGCTACCAAAAAACTCTGAATGCTGAAACTGAAATGAATTACTAGTTTCAGGATGTGCAAATAACACAACCTTGCTGTTGCAGATTTTTTTCTGGGAATAGTTTATGTCAACATTCATTAAAAATTTGTACATTTACAATATTTATTTCAAATGTTAATTAAGTTGTCTTTACAAGCAAAAAGTAAAAAATTGTTAACTTTTTTCCACAGTTAAAAAATAAATGAAGTTGAATTTTTTTATTTATTTATTTACATTTGATCATCTTTTACAAATGAAAGAAAATCACTCTGACAATGTTTTAGGCTGGGATCAGCACCAAGGAAGAAGAGATGCTTTGCATCACAACTTTTGATAACTAAAAGAGAAAATAAACCTGTGTGAGTCACTGTGTGAATATGTCTGACATATTGTAATATTTTAGTTACTCACTGTCATGCTTTGAAGATGAACAAAATAAGCCTTTTAGATGCCATGTGGACACTTTCTCCAAACGTGCAAAGATCACAGAAAACCACTAGATGGTAGTATTGAACACAGAATGAAACTGAACTGCGGGAAAGTAAATGTTCCACATTAAAATTCATTCAAGGGTGGAAAATTTCAAAGGTAAACTGTAAGTTTTCTTTTAACTGTTCTAATTCTGTGGAGATGAGTGTTGGACTGTCTAATCTGTTTTGTTTTAATGTATTCCTTCATTTAACTAAACATTTGAAGAATTACTTTTAGAGCTGTGTCACAAAAACAAAAACCAGAAAACACCAAGGCGTGTCAGGTCAGTGTACGTTTCACCACAGACAGAGGAAGTACGGACTTGTCCAGCCGTCTGCCACGCCCGTTAGCGTTAGCCCCTCCTCTGGGCTCTTTGTGCCGCAGGTTGACAAGGAAGCTGGACGTGACGTCAAGCTGGGGTGCAGGAGAAGAATCTGTATTGCCATGGAAACTCATCTCCCTCCATTTCTCTATGATCTCTGGGATGTGAGAATATGAAGGTAGTAAAATATTACAAGAGATGGGTTGACTTTTACAGCATTATGTATTATGCATATGTCATTGTTTCAATAGTTTTCATTCTTTTCCCCTTACTGCACTGTTTTTCTTGAGCAGGAAATTCTAACAGAATCTTGACTTCAAAGATATTTTGCCATAAAACATAAGTAAGTTCCCACTATTAGTAATTTAGAAAAAATAATCTTGTGAGGTGATGAGGTTTTATGATAAAATCCACCTGTAGGTATTTACATTCAGCTTTTTTGGTTAGAAGATAACTCCTTATTGGTTGTATCTCACTAATTAATTGCTCCAAACAGAAATAAGAAACTTTAAAGAAAAAATGCAATTAAACATAAAATTGGAGCATTTTTCTGACTATTGAGCAAAAGAGAAAAAAAACAAGACAGAAGTAAGAAGAGATGTAGAGTTTTTGAAAGGGCAAACTAATATGCAGCCTTGGTAACTGTGAACAAAACTGAAGATAGCAAAGAAAAGATCAGAACAGAAGGTGTGAGGATACTACATGCTGTGTCTCCAGTTTAGGACAGAATTAGAACTGAACACTGACCGCGTCACATTCTTACCAAAACCTTTTCAGAAATGGACACACACACATCAAAACCTACAAACTCAAATAATGAGTCCAGATGTCATTTCTCATCATGTTCATACAGAACAGCTTTCTGTCCATACAGTCCGTCCTGTGGGGATGTGAAGCAGGCTAAAGCCCTGATGCTCGTCTTGCACCATGCAGCTCTCAGTGCTGATTTGTTTGGTTCGTTGTATTGACGACCTGAATCAGCAGCAACAAACATGCAGTGCAGTTCGTTGGTGAAGCCTCATCTGGCTTCACTCTTCACCTGAAGCCTCCTGACCGCCCAGCGATCCAGACCATGACCCGTTCTGTCGCATGAGGATTGTTGGATTTCACATAGAGATCCATGAGAAACCTTTGGTGTTTTTTCTTGTTATTTGAAAACACATTCCTACTGAGTGCAACTAGACTAAGCAGTTGTAAATGTTAATATTTGAATGCAAATAGGACATAAAGTCGTGAAATTGAATCACTGTCTGTAGTATCAGAATTGTCAGAGGATTATTAATATGTCTCAAACAATAGGGACACCTTATTGTTCTTTGTATCGAGTGATCAATTCAATGACATATTTCTCTCCACAGATCCATGTGACCTACCAGAACATTTACAAAGCAAATCCAACAAGGTTTGTCAAGACCTTGTTGGACTTTAAAGCAGTATTAAGAGATTTCACTCATTTACAGGTAACAAGAGTGAATGAAAATTCTGCTTCTCACCAGATGCTTCTTCACTCAGTCGGAAATCACTCACATTATAAAACATAAGCACTGACAGTACTTTTACATCCTCTACTGGATTTTCTTTGCACTCTGATGTAACAGCAGCAAAAAAGAATCTCAGCCATTTGTGGTTAATAAAATATGTTTTGTTTCGGTTAAGGTCTGTCAGGTTTTCTGACTTTCTTAGAGTCAGAAAGTAGAAGCGATATAACCCGTCCTGTTAGTCTTATTAGTTCAGAGCAGCTTCATATCTAAATGATATTTTTGTGCACTTGTGTGCAAAAGGTTTCACTGTTCTTGAATCTTTCTAACCTTTGTCACATTTTGCCCACATTGGAGACGACAGGAGTTTCTGGACATTTGAAGTCCTGCCGGAAGTGACCACAGCTGCAGTTCATCAGCGCCGTAGGCGAGGTGGGATGTCCAGTCAGACTCTCACTGAGTTACTTCTACAAGATCACAGTTGTGATCCAGTGGGTGAAAGCTAACAGCATTTATCTGAGGCATTTCCCTGACAATTACAGTGTTACCTGGAATGAGGAATTAGACTTTTGTTTTTTGAACACATGACGCAGATTCCTCCCAGATGTTTCTATTGTCACACTGCGCCTGGTAACAGCTTCGCTTTTGTCACAGACCTGTGTGCTGTTCCTCCGACCTGTTCAGTGAAAAACCTTACAGATGGCTTTAATTGTACTGCAACACGATGATGCATGCATGCCAAAATAAACATTGGTTTATGACTAGGGATGAGGAGAACTGCAGTATGTCCAGGACACACACACACACGCACGCACGCACACGTGTGCATAAACATGTCGCTGGCTCTCTCAGCGTTAACAGCGCCGTACGAGGGGGGATCCTGGGAGGCAGCTATTTTTAGCCCTGGTTTCATCATTCCTTCCTCTCCGCTCTGCCTGCTGCTGGAGGCTGCTGCTGCATTCTAATGAAGACATCAAACAATGGAGGAAGAACACAGCACAGCGCGCTCGCTGCACACGAGCATGGAAAGTGCCCAGATGTCCACAGTGGGCTTCAAATCAAACAGCTTCAGGTTAATTGTGACTGCTTTCCACTCCCCAGTTTTGTGCTTCAAGAGGACTTTATTTGTGGGATGTTACCTGGCAACACAGCCATGTCAAATGGCCTGAGGACCAGGGCAGTGAGCAGATTTCACCGTTGGGCACGCTGTTCATGTGACCGGGGGCTCTGAGCTCATCAGCCTGTGATGTAGAGATGCTGCTTGGGAATGTTGCCAGCTACTGTTTCTTCACTGGGTTGCCACAGCAGAGCAACAACCCCCCCCCCCCCAAACCCCCAGAACCCAAACTGCCTCACGTTTTACTTCAGGGACAGGAAGGGCTCTGGGACAGATATGACCTTTATTATTGATATTTAATTTCTTTACAAATTAAGAAAAGAACAAAGGAACAAAGAGTAGAAACATGGCAAGAGTGTACGTATTTTCAAAGGGGCAGTATCATGTATTTTCCAGACATTGTAATAAAGAATCAAGTAACTGTTACCTTCAGTTGTTATAAAAATGCTGTATATATATAAAATATAACTTAAAAGAAGTTTTACATCGTAAATTAATGCCTTGAAGTTGCCATCTTTGTCATAAATTGGGTTTTGGGTTTTGTTTGTTTCTATGTTTTTATTAGACTTTAGTTTATTCCTCCTCAGTGTTTCATGTTTATTACTTCTAGTTCTTCTTAGTAACTCTAGTTTCATTTCTTGTGTTTATGATTCTTTAGTGTTAGATTTCTTTTCTAGTCCCCGGCCCACTCTCCCTCGCCCCCTGTGCCTCTGTCTGACTTTCTCTCTCTCTCTCTGCCTCCTGCCTCCTCCATTCACACCTGCTATCAGTTAGCTCATCAGCCCAGGTCTTTTGTTCCTCAGTATTTAAACCTCTCATTCTCACTCACTTCCTGTCGGTTTCTAACATCATCTCCTGTCACTTCACCATGTTCTCCTCACACTGAGTCTAGTTACTTTCCCAGCATTTATTGCTTTGTATTTCTGCTCTAGCTCCATCAATTTTTGTATGTTTTTGTTTTCTCGTTTTTTTTCACCATTTTGGTCCATTGACAAAGCCACACTTCATGACACTGTGTCTCGTTAAAAACTCCTGCTCCTTCTGAAACTCCACCTTCAGGAAGCTGCTGCAACATGGCTCCTCTACTAACCTTTTAACAACGTTTCTAACAGCATTTCAATAATCCGCCACCTCCTACAACTTCTTGAAGAATTTGAATGTTACAACATTTAATTTCCCTTTGAAATCAATAAAGTACATTTGAATTAGAAATTTTAAATTTGAATTGATTTTTTTTTTTTTTTTTTTTATAAAAGTCGTCCAGAGAGGGTTTGTCAGATTAAATTGGTGCGTACCTTTTTGAAAATATCTACCTGTAAGCAGGTCCCAAACATACGTTTCATTAAGCCCACAATTCTGTATTAATTGAGTCACATTAATTGTGATCAGGAGTGGCACCTGTCAAAATAAACCAATGGTTGAACAAGTGACCTGTCAACAACCATTTGGGACATACAATCAGTGGCCTCCTCTTGTGTCAAACACACAATGCACCTCAGTGCAGCCAGGCATTTGAAGCAAAAAGGATCTGAGCTTCTGTTCTTCATCTTGGTGGTCAGTGATGTCCGGGGAATCTGTTTTTCCTAAGCTCCTGACCAAAAATGTGGAAATCCTGAGGAAATGCGGTAGGAAGTAGAAAATAAATAAGCTACCAGGTCATGTCACTTCACTTTGTGTATATTCATGGAAGTCAGTGTGTGGAACTATTCTCTTTAGAAAGGAATTGTCAAGGAGACCAAAGGGTTAAACAAGCTGATGAATGATATGTGGAGGTTCCCAAAGCGAGAGCTATTGATAGCAATGGAAAACATACATATCTGGGACAAACTGGAATGTTTTCATTTCCTCAGCCTTTCATCTCTGACCCTGGATCCCTTGTGGTTTTACACAACTGGAAGCTCTTGAGTTGCCTGAGTGTTCCTAAAACATGACCGCGTTCTCAGTACATGATTGTTACTGAATCTATTCCTGGTGACATAAGCTGAATTGTGTTGTGAAGCAGAACTCTAGCTGCATAGTAACAAGTTCCTGAAAGCGGTGCTTGATCTCAGCAATATAGGGGACCAGGCACAATTTCCATAGCAACCACGCTACCAACAGAGTTGTAAGAAGTTATTTTGAACTCCCCTAGCCTTGTGTGCGTGATGCGGTTATGGCACTGGTCACTGATGAACAAAAGCTAATTCCTGCATGTCAAAGATAAACAGCCACTACTGCAACTATACTCCTGTCCTCAGCTGTTGCTGCAACTTTCACAACAATAATAACCTCACTTGCTGTCAAATGTTAGGCCTTCTTAAAACTACAAGGGTTTTCTGACATCATGAGCCATAGAAGTCCTCACTGACCTCACTGACCTCACTGACCTCTGGGTTGTTTCTGTTTCCTGTTTCATGCAGCTCCTCTGTTCTCTGCCCCTCCTGCCCTCCTGACTGCTTTTCACCTGTAGTCTCGCTCATAAAACCACCAGTAGCATCATCTGTTGTCAGCCTTTGTTGCTGTCCCATGTCTTTGTTTCTAATCCGTCTTCTGACCTGATGCTTGTTCTGGTTCAGAATCTTGTTTCATGTTCCTGTATACTCTGAATATTCTCTGGAGCCAATCTGCCCTCTCTGTCTGCCTGGTTATTGATCGTGCCACTGACTATTGAGTAGTGGATTGTAAACACTTTTATCTGTTATTTTTCCCCCATAGTTTCTCCAGAGAAATGGATTGGAGTGTGTTCAGCAACTCACACCGCTAGTGAGTATCTAAATTCTGTGACCTCATTCCTGGTTTCATGTAGTCACCTTCTCCACACCGTCGTACCGCTGGAACAGTCCTCCTTTTTCAGGTAACTCTACAACCATACAAGTTTGCTAGCATACAAACCTCTGGGGAGAAATTTCCGGGAAACCATTTTTGACCAAGTAATACTTAACTTTCTGTTTTCTGAACTTTCTCAGCAACTTGTCTGTTTTGCTTAGTTTGCTGAGAAAGCAGCTGCAGAGAAGAAGCTGTCCGTCACCTTTCACATTTTCTCTATTTTAAATTGTTTCTGGGATGTGGTATGAATTTTGCTGTTAAGAAAATCCACATCATCCTCAGATCTGCGCAGCTGCAAACATGCAGTTCCTGCTTTGAAAGATCATTGAAATCATTTACTGTTTAATTATTCCAGACTGGAAAAGGAATGCTTCAAAAGTCCTAAAAGAATCAGACAACAAATCACTTATTTACTTTTATACTTTTCTCTTTTAGGTGTCAGTGCAGTTTCAATAAGACGCAACAGTCGTGACACAGAGGAACCTACAGATCTACATGTGTTCAAGACTTTAGTCATGAGAGGTGAAAGGATATTTGCAGCCAATCACATCAAATTGTTATAAAGCCACATTGGGAACACAGACATTAGTATCTTGTGCCAATTGTGTTGATAATTAGTTTTTTGCTTATTGTTTAGGTGCTTCTGTCTTTTGAACATGGTTATATGAAGATGAATGTCACCGTGTCGTCGGTCGTCTCACTGCTCAGCAGAGATTCTGCTTCTTGTCACTCTGACACTGGATAAATCTGAGCTTTCTTCTTGTTTGAATGCATGTGCATCTGATTGATGGGCTGTGATGATGAGCTCGCTTGCTCAGGGCAAATGACTCAGCCAAAACGAAAGGGAAGCTTGCTGTTTTTGTTTAACGTCAACAGGAAGATGAATGAGAGGGTTTCACGGAGTTCAGCCGCTCAGACGCTTCCTCTTAACAAACTGGAGGCTTTGCAAAGAATTAACAGACCTGCTTCACAGATCAGCAAGGCAGGTAAATAACACCCTGATCAAATCGTTCTGTTCACGCACTCCAGGTGTTCCACAGAGGAGTTCCTGTGGGGTTGAACAGAATCTGAAAAATGTCCTAAATCACTTTGTTGCAGAAATGTCCTAAATAAATAAATCTGACTTTGTAAATGTTAATGAGCAAAATAAGAGACAAAGGGCAACCTCTAATATTCATAATGTACACATGAATTATTTCATATTTCATATTTTATTTCATAAAATAATTATTTCAGATTTTTCTTTGATATGCTTTTCAAATCCTCCTGTAGAACCAAGAGAGCAAGTTAATACAGACTATGATGATCACACTCTCTGCAGTTCGGCTCCCGGCATTTAACTATTTTTTCAGACTATAGATCTGGAACTTGAGGAGTGTTAAAAAAAACTTTGTTCTTTTTCCCATCTGTCCTTTCAGAAGGTGAGAAAACAAGAGCTGTGTGATCCCTGTGGTGTAAAATGAAGTAAATAACCTGTCAGCAGCTGAGGTTTGAGCTTTATGTGTAAGATTAGCAGATGTTGGTCACTCAGGCAGACTGCAGGGTCACTCAGAGGTCACGAGCTGTGTTTCCATTACAAATGAGAGCAAATCTTTGACCATATTCTGCAGACGTTGAAGAAACGCAATTTAGTAATTGCGGTGTTTCCATTAAATAAGAAATGACAAGAAACTATCTCCTTATTTGTGGAAGCAGCTACATATGCAGCATTTTGGGAAAATGACGCTGAATGACACCATTTTTTATAAACTGTGTGATGCTGTGAGAGCTCTGGAGAAAAAAAAACCCCATCATCCTTCTACCACTTCCTGTTGTTGTCTTCATCATTTTTGCCAGTAGTAACATCAGGTTGTTGATCACATTCCTTATGGGATGCAAAAAAAGTGTTTTTGTGAAACCACCTCATCTTAGCGCAAAAACGTTTGATCAAAAAAATGCCTTTTTTTTAGGCCGTGTTTCTGTTAATTATTTTCGGAAATTCAATTTGCGCAATTTTATGGTCAATGGAAACGGAGCCACTGCTGTGAAACAAAAATGCCACAAACACACTTTTTCTGGAAAATCTAATTTTTTCAAACTGATCTTTAACTGAGTCAGAAGATTTGTTTTCTTAAACATACAGCGTGACACAATTCAAATGCTGTACTCCTGTTTCCTGTTTATGTGTTTGTGAGAAGTTAAAATTAACAGTATCACTTAGCTTTGTTTGCATATTTCATATAAATAATTTCTTCAAGGCACAAGAGACATCAGAAAACTACGGCTGGAGAGCAAGACATTAGTGAAAACAATCTAATCAGAACCATCCATGCTGAGTCGTGAGAGGGAAGACGAAACCAGCAATAAGCAAATTAGTGAGTCCCCAACTGAACGGTCATCTAATTAGTTGATCCACTACACTTTCCTGCATCCCCCCCAAAATTGGTGCTCATAATGGGACTAGCATGCAAAGCTCAACGTGGAAGTTCAGATAACATATTACAGAGCAGCAGAAAATAAAAGCCTGTTGTACCGAAGACAACGGGAAGATCTATGTCCTCTTCTGTAGGGAGAGGACATAGATCACCGTTCATCCTCTGGCAGTGAGTCACATTGAATCAAGAAGATTTAGAGTGAGGCTGAATGATTGCCTCAGGAGCTTGAGTTAGACTGGTAATAAAAATGTTCACGTCTAATGTTCAAACTTCATTTAATCAGGAATTTATTCCAGAGCCGATGGACAGCCTTTACTGTGATTGAAGCTGAGCCAGAGACTCTTTCCTCCCTGAGTAAAGGCCTGAAGTACATCCACTGCTATCAACTTGATCCCAGCCCCTGATTCACAGAGCAAATACCTCCGATGAACTGAAGTGGAGACGATGTCACATCCTGTTTCAGTCTGCCTTTAGGTTCACCCAAATTACGCACATTGGATTTACAAAAAATCAATCTGCTTTATGTAAACCCGTCAATAAATAAATAAAATAAACACTTTTTTTTTCACAAAGTTTTTGCGTCATCATGACCTGGTTTATCAGCTGTATTGAACTGCGATGGAAATGTGATCAACAACCGGATGTTGGTAGGAGGATGACGACACTGCATGCTTTTAATGACTCATCACACAAACAAGTTCATTTACATGGAATTTTGTTACATGTCATATTTATGTAAATTTTGCTTTTCTGACCTTTGCGGAATATTGACAAAGTTTTGTGCACATTGGAATGTTTATTAAAAGTATTTAGAGGGTTAAGTCTCCTAACAGGTTGCTCAAGCTTTAATATGTTATGTAGAAATCTTAAGTATTAACATTTGCAGTCCGTGTTTCTGCATTCATAATCAATTGTATTTCGGTTCACAACTTTTATCATTACCTTCATTCTTAAAAATCTTACTGTTCATGTGGGACAACACAAAATTACTACATCACTACATGTTAAAAATGAAAGAAAATCATCAAACTACATCAAAATCACTACATGTTAAAAATATGAAAAATAGTTATAAAGCCTGAAAGACATTTTTACATTTTACAGGCTAATCTGGTTTGATCCTGGTAAATGTAGTGAAACTCTCCGTGTCTGCTTCCTGGAAAAGTTCCCTTTAGTTCACCTTTTAGTTGAAGACGTTTTTTTTATGACAAAAAGTAAATTTCTTGAAGTGTCATTGGACAATTGGTCAATATAATGGATTAACTGTGGAAATGAGCCACTCAACAATGGTTAGAGTTAGCTCTAAAACTAAACCAATGACATGGATGAATCTTGGATTAATACAGACTTTCTAATTCCTATCTAAAGAAAAATAAATAAATAAACATGTTGTCATTAATGTAACATAATTTTTAGTAAATGTTAGGAGACAATCTTCCAAAGAGCATTAAGTGTTCATCACCTGGAGATCATGTCCTCATTTTTCTTCTTCTCCTGAATTATTTGCTCCGTAGCATGGTGCTTCTGACTCACCTCAGGAATAATCAGACTTGTTAGTTGATGGTTTCCAGAATGGCTGTGTGTCAGCAGTCGTTAATTAAAAATGCCCCATTTTGGGCCACCGACCCCAGCAGCCAGTGAGAGAAAATACTCTGAATGAATTAGCACAGCCTGCTGTTTCACTGCCACTCAGCAGGAATCACAAGGAACTCTTAAAACAACATCTGCCGGTCTGGCTAAAGTTAGCAATAAAATGCATGTTTAAGGATCAGGCAAACATTGGGTGGAAGCATTTGTTAGTTGCATATAAAAAGAATAAAAAAAATAAAAAAAACAAATGTCTGATCTGTGTCTTGATTTAAAAAAAACTTTGTCCTCAGTTCCCCTGTCATCTGAAATTCTAATGTCAAATCTCTGTGTCACAGACTTTCATACGCAGCCACAGAGAGCACACAACTTCTGCTGTTTAACGGTCTTACAGCAGTGTGACTGTTGTTCACACTCCGGCTCACAGGAAGTACTGTTGGTGGGTGAAAGTCACGACCATCTGCCTCAGTGCAGAGTGACAGAGATTGCTGGGCTGTTATTTCAGACAGCATGGCCTTGGAATGAACCAGCAGAGCCTTAACTTTCACCAACATGGCCGACATGATATATTAGCCATTTATCACTGATGAGCTCCAACTCTTTGAGGTTGGAAGGTGTTCGTTCGCTCCCACCATGGATTCTTTACTGACTTTATGACTTTCTTCCTCAAACATCGTCTCTGAGCTGCTGTCACCGTCTGAAGAAACGCAGCACTCCTAACCAAAAACAACCAATGTTGCTGCTCAACGTGCTAATGGCAGAAAACATTATGGGTTCACTGTTACAGGGCAGCTGTTTGCACTCCTTCAGACTGGCGTTTGAACAAGAGAGACAAAAAGTTGCTGTTCGTTGTTGAAAGACGGAAACAGAAAGCCCAGTTTGCCGCAAAGAGTGAGCTCTAGCTAGACGATGTCTAAACCAGCTTTGATCGTTTTGTCTGGATCCGTCATGTAAATCTCTATCAAACTGAAGTTTGTGGTTGTAAAATGACAATGCACCTCAGATCATATCAGCATGGATAGGTGTGAAGATTTAATGTGGGTTCATTATCACTGACTGAAATGGTAAATACCCCGAATTAATGAATAAATTCATACACCAATTAGCATTGGTGGCTAGATTGGGTTAGCTGCCTTTTCCAGAGGCACATCAACACGTAACAGGAGGAAGCTGAGATCAAACCTTCAGCCTTATGGTAGGACATCTGTTCTACCCACAGTCTGAACTACAATGCACCCAGTATGCCTTCTGCTTTTCATTGTTTATTTATAAATTCATTTAAAAATCCTTTTCAGCTGTATTTTCTGTAAGTTCTGACGTTGATGATATGTCGAAGGTCACAAATGATCCCAGTGTGAAAGGTGATGTACAAACTGACACACATGAGTCAGGTGAAATCCATATCAGCAGTTAAAAGTGACCTGCTGCGTTAAAATCATGGCTAAACAAAGTTGTGTCAGACTGGCTGTAATTGAGGCTGCAAATTCAGAGCGTGGCACGATGTCAATAAACTGATCGCTGTTGATTAACCTTTAACTCTGTTGTTCATAGCTGTCAGAGCCCTAGGCTGGCTTTAAAGAGAATTGTTTTTCTGCTGCAGCTAAAAAGCAGCTTCATAATTATGACTGATAAAAATATTTATTGAAGTGAATCTATTCTTGGCAGCATGGTATTTCTGGAAAATATTGCTGAACCGTTTAGTAAAGAAAATAAATAAATTAATCGCTTGCTTTAATTTGATCTCAGCAGATGCATAGTGTGCATTAATTCAACTATTTTAGGCAGATTTACACATGTGGACAAATGTTCACAGTGTTTGGTGTCAGTGTCAGCTCTTTCAAAGGATGCTTTTTTCCTCAGGATACACAGAGAGATCAATATCCTATCAATGAGTCCCACTTGGTCTTTCTGTGTTGTATCTAGGCTGGATGTGAACGTAGCTCAGATCAGATAGTAGAGAAAGAAAAGGCAGAACAGAGTTCAAATCTGAGGATATTTTAATAAAATGATCCCCTTTAACATATTGAAGGGGCAATATTTTATGTTTTTTTCACGCCCAAAGAAACCATTTTTTGCACAATCAAGAAACTGTTATTTTCAGTTGTAATAAAAATGACATATATGTATAATAATATACACACAAAGTAACACAATGTAAAGCTTGAAAAGTCAATTTACCTACACTGGCAATTTAATGTGACAATACAGGAAATTAAGAAAAAAAAAATCAAATGAATGGACAGAGAATGGACAGGAAATGTGGTTTTATGTAACTTTATGTAAAGGCGGTGCACTGAAATGTTGAGTTAATACAACTGGGGTTTAGATTTTCACATGCCTGTTATATTTCATTATTTTTTCTACAAAATAATTTCCTGCCTCCAGCCCTTTTATTTTGTCCCCACCTTGGTTCCTATTGTAATGGTGTTGAATAACTTCTCCATGCCTTTGATTTATCCTAAATTTCTTCAGTGTGAGTCAGGGGTTACATTTGCCTTCTCAGAAATGACTGGCACAAAGGGAACGAATGTCTGACGCCAAAACCAGACAAAAACAGGAAAACAAAAACCCAGCCCCCTCCCTTTAGTAAATGAGTGGACAGCCTCGTCCCCAGGCATGAGCGCCGGTCTGAAATGTTACCTAAGCTTCTGGAAAGCCTGACTGACTTCTGTCAGCCCTTTGATTCACACACTGTGGAGGAGGTGGGGAAGCAGATGAATGGTGCTTGAATGAGTGGGTGGGGCAGATGTGAATGACTCCAGCAGCATGATTTCCATGGCAAAAAATGACTCAGCTTTATTCTGGACAAACAGCCAAAACATGCAGCCGAAAGGCAGGGAGCATAAAAACTGTAGCTCTGTCGCCGTCACACGGTGTCCAGTACGGAAACGAAGAGCTGCTCGGGTGACATTAGTGGTTTCAACTGCCAGCCTGCACTTAGTGATCACATGTGAGCACATTTCATCTCTGTGTGTGTAAACAATGAGTTTCACAGCGAAGAGAAGGCACATCTAGAGGAAGTGGACCAACCGCCAGCGGGGCAGATCCATTTGAAGGCAGTCGTCACAGTTAGAAGTTCTCCAAAAGTCAAACAAAGAACATCCTCAGGGTGATAGTTCTGCTGTACTGCAGGTGTTCACGTCAACACAGTGAAGTCTGTTCCTGTGCAACTGCTGCTGCTGAGGAAAGCAGTTCATGTCGGAGACACTTTTAGTCACGAGGTTTGATTTAAAGAAACAAACCCTGCTCAGGTGTGCAAACATTTAAAGGCACTGTTCACTCTTCAGATTTCCAGTACATGATCCCTTCCCTGGTCATACTGTGTTTGCGTTTAACATGTTGAGCAACTGTCACTGTTGAAATAGTTCAGCTGGAGCTGCTTTTTCTCTACTCTGGGTAGTAACACAAAAAGTCAGATATGTATAATAGTCATGGCCACACCACATTTACTAAGCAGCAATTTCTCTAAAAAAAACTAACTATATTTAGTTAGGCCCCAAGGCTTCCAGCATAAGAGGCTGGTTAAAAAGTATTTGATTCTTATCAGGCTGATCCGGATCTTCACTGGGCTGTTCACATCACATTCACCTGCATTTTATTTAAAGTTAAAGTCATTTCTTTTCACTGCTGCCTCCAAATACCACTCTTTCCTCTCTGCCTATAGCTGATATTTATATTAGCATCATGTCACCTGACATCTGGCTGCTCTGTGTGCTGACCTCATCACAGCTGACATCCAGCGGGCCGTGAGTTGCTGCGTCCGCCCCAAATCCACCCTCCGGGGCTTTAAAGTTATCAGTGGATGTCAGGCTCTCTTTAGAAAAGAAATCAGGCATTTTTTTTTTTTTTTTTTAAGAAAACAAACACATTCTTGGCTGCTTTGGGGACAGAGGCAGCTTAAATGTTGATTTCCTGCTTGTGCCATGTTTGTTGTTCTTCTGTAAAGTTTCAGATCCTTGCCTGGTGGCTCCCACTGCTCACTGCTCCACTTTGGTACAAAGAACCAGGAGGACGGCTCCGCCGGTCGCTTGGGAGACGGTTTTTACATGCACACATACAGCAGCGAGACGTCACGCAGACTCCAGGACATCAGGAAACTCATAAATGTTGTGTGCTAAAACAAAGAAAGAGGGAGTGAAAACCGACTGGAGAAATCTGCCTGAAAATAGTTATTGCACATTTTTCTACTTCCATGTCTTCAGGGCAACTTCTGCTATCTTACTGGATGTTCAGTTAACTTGAATTAAAAATATAAATATTTTATTAATCTTGAAGGGAAATGTTGTAACTCATATTTTTTCAGAGTTATTGGAGATGGTGATTGCTGTGGGCAGGACAGATCTCCTCTAGCCGTCTGTATTACTGCGACTCTGCAGAAACCTCTAACTCAGGGGTCTCAAAGTCCAGTCCTCGAGGGCCGCAGTCCTGCAGTTTTTAGATGCGCCACAGGTACAAAACACTGGAATGAAATGGCTTAATTACCTCCACCTTGTGTAGATCAGTTCTCCAGAGCCTTAATGACCTAATTATTCTATTCAGGTGTGGTGCAGCAGAGACACATCTAAAAGTTGCAGGACTGCAGCCCTCGAGGACTGGAGTTTGAGACCCCTGCTCTATCTTTTTGTGGGCTCTAGTGTCCCTTATATGACAGTGGGCTGACAAGAAAGGGGGAAAGAGAGAGGGAAGACATGCGGCAAATGTCAGTCGGGTCCAGGAATCGAACCCACAACAGCCGCATCGAGGACTCAAGGCCTCCAAATGTGGGTTGCGCTATCCCCTACACCAGTGTTTCCCAACCCTGGTCCTCAAGGCACACTGCCCTGCATGTTTTAGGTATTTCCTTGCTTCAGTGCAGCTGATTTCAATTGATGACTGATTAACAGGCGTTTGTTGAACTGCAATCAGTTGAATCAGGCACATTAAAGCAGGGAAACCTCTAAAACATGTAGGACAGTGTGCCTTGAGGACCAGGGTTGGGAAACACTGCCCTACACCACCACAGCACGCCTCTGCTCTGTTCCTTCTTATAGATGCTTCTCTATTGCGTCTCCAGTCCAGTCTGTTGTCCAGATGAACACTGAGGTATTTATATTCCTCGACCACTTCCACTTCTTGTCCCTTAATGGAAATATGGTTTGATCAAACTCTGTTTCTCCTGAAATCTACAACCATCTCCTTTGTTTTGTTCACATTTAAGATGAGATGATTGTTCCCTTCATGACACAATGTGCTCCACCAGCCCTCTGTACTCTGCCTCCATCTCTGATAAATACAACAACTGCAGAGTCATCTGAGTATTTCTGTAGATGACAGAAGTCAGACTTTTGCAAGAAGTCTGGTGTGTAAACAGTGAACAGGAGTGATGAGAGTACAGAGCCCTGTGGTGCTCCTGATCCTGCTGATCACCTGGTTAGACACTCAGTCCTTCAGTCTCACAAGACTGTGAGACACTCATAGATCCAGGTGATTGTTGAGGCCTCAGCCTGTCTTCTAGAGTTTCTGACAAAGAAATTGTATTGTATTAAAAGCTCTGGAGAAAACTTGGACATTTCTGAGTTTCAAAAGTAAAAGAAAAAATGATCTCCAAGTTGCTGCGATACACTGGCGACCTGTCCAGGGTGACCCCGCCTCTAGCTGGAGATCGGCACCAGCACCTCCTGACCCCAGTAGGGACAAGGGTGTTAGAAAACGGATGGCTGATGGATGGGTTTCCAAGTTGTTGGGGTTTTTTTCAAAAACATTTCTGAGATTACCATAATCTTAAAATTTCAGTTTTTTTTCTAGTGGAAATTTAGTCCCTTTTTTTTTTCTAAAATAGCCCTGATATGACATCATAAAACTCTAACTCAAAGCAGTGTTTTAGTGCTTTCAGATCTGAAACTTTTTGAAATTCTGACTGCAAATAGATAGAAATAATTCCCTGAATATCTTCCTTTTTTATCACCTCTGTTAAAACTTGTAGGACTTCATGTTTCTCTTCTGTTGAAAATCAAATACTAGACATGTTTATAAATCTTTATTTGTTTTTTGTGGATGAGGAGAGACAGATTTAGAGAAGCAAGAAAAGCTTGTTGATCACTGAGAGAGCGAGAGAGGGAAGAGAGCAAGAGAGGAAACTGCATGTGAGAAATAGACAGCACACACACAGAGCATTAACCATGCTCACGAGAATCTGAAAGAAAGACAGAGAAGTGAAGGAAGAAGGCAGAGGGAGGAGAAAAGGCAGGTTTAATGAATTCAGGCGAGAGGGGAGAGATGGAGCGTCTGCTGAGGATCCAGTGGCTGCTGCCGCTGCTGCATGTAGCTGAGTGTTTGCAGTGAGGACGTCTCTGTTGCTCGCTGGGAACTAGACACCAGTCCTGCACAGACACAACTCCGCGTCTGTGAGACACGGGCTGGAGGTTTGCCTGAGCCGGCAGGGCAGAGACTGGGGATGGTGGACGGTCTGGGTTGGGACCAGCAGAACCCACAGGTAGGACACACTCCTTCCCTCCGTCCCTCTCTCTTTCTCTCTCTCTGGTGTGGAGCAGCGTCCTGGTTTCTCTCTTCGTCTGCGTGTGTGTCGTCGGATGTTTGTTGCTGTTTGACTCTCGTCCGGTTTCGGCTTGCTTTGACGCATGTCAAATGTTTTGTCTGAATTTCTCCCTGCTTCTTGAACTTACATTTTATGCTTCCTTATTGCGCCGTTTTGTGAAGTCGACGTGTTGCTGCTGAGCCAAGCAGCATTTCAGTACATGATGGGATCAATACTGTAGTCTGATCAGCTGGTGTTTAATGACAGCAGCAGACATTCCCTCCCCGGTCAGGTCACACTTTACCAGAGAGAAACATCTGGTCAAAGACATCCTTCAGCCAGAGCTCCCCATGTTGAGAGGAGGCTCATTATTAAGAAATGATCATTAACAATGAGTGCAGACCACATGATCAGTTCTGAACTCACTACTGAACATTTTACATCCACTAAGCTAATTCTGACTCTGTCTAGTTGTTCTGACCAAGAGCTGCACAGTCATACACACTTTAACCCCAGCCCGCTTGATTCAGAGCGACGGTTTAGTTGGAGACAGCTGATTAATTTCCTGTCAGACACCTAATCACATCTCATAAAGCAATCCCCAAATGTCACAGTTGCTGTTTTCCTGGACGGAGCCACTCAGTGGATGACAAACATGCGGAGCTTCGCCGCCTGACTCTCCTGTGTGGAAACACGACCTGTGAGCTGGAGAGGAAAGAGCTGAGCGAATCAGGGCGGGCGCAGAGTGGATGTGAGCAGGGTGTGTTGGGAGGATCATTGAACTGCACTCTGAAAATGTGGCTCACATTCTGAGTGTCAGGATGGGACGCATGCGCCGGTGTGTTCTGCATGAGCCATGCTTTAGGTGGAGTGAGCCAGTGCTCAGCTGTGGAAAACACCTGGGTGGACCTAGCCCCGCCTTCACAGCACAGTTCTTCCTCAGAGCTGCGGCTGACAATCCTCCGCCTCACACACCCCAAATCTCACCCCACTCAGCTCCTTCAGACTAGCCAGCAGCAATTAGCAAACACCTGGTGGGACTGCTGAGCTCATTATTGGAGCTACAGCTCAGAGAAACGCTGGTAAAATTTATTAAAGGGTTAATGGAGGAGCCATGTTGTGGTGACTTCTTGGAGGAGGAGTTTCAGAAAGAGCAGGAGGTTTTAAAGAGACAGAGGCCCAATTTCCAAGCATTAAATTAGGAACTCAAACTTCTTTTAACTCATATTTGATCTATAGCACTTTTGTAACAACTGAAGTTAACACACAACACTGACAGATGTTTAGGTGAAGATCCATCTGATTTTGTTTTTAATCACAAGATCCCGTTTCAGGTGTCCAGGCAAAGGGTTTGGGTTAACATTTGTTTCACATGACAGAGTTAATTAATTATGAGATAATCTTTCATGTTATCTCATGAAAGATTTTTAAAGGACTTGAAGCAAAATACAATATTTGGACCCAAAACACAGAGTGAGCATGGACAGGTGCTGTGCCTCCCAGAAGAATTCACACATTTTAAACATTTGTCCCTTTCCAGCACCAAGCTTCAGCGCATCTTATGTGACAGAGCAACATAAGGTAGCACAGCTTTTGGGACGCGGAAGGAAAATATGAGTTATTTTACACATAAAAAAATCACATGGCATGTAAAAGCATCTGTGATTGCAGAGACAGCTGCACTGCGGAGAATGCAGCACAACGGCTCCACAGTGTGAAGCGTTAGAACAGGAATGTCATGTGATGATCTGATTACATTAATCTAAAAACAAAACTACTGAAATAGTATGTTACAATGTTAACATATATATGTATAGTATATCATTATTGCTATTATTGTTGCTGTCCTCTCCGTGGGACAATAAAGGCTATTTATATTCCTATTTGATTTCTAATTTTATTTCCATACTTTAGATTCAGACAGCCAGACATGCTGAGGGTGATGAGAGAACACATCTCAGTCCTTTCAGAGTTCCTCTTTTCCAAATCTGCTGCTTCATGTATTTCTAAGATTTTTAATGAGTTTCAGGACCAGATAAGGCTGAACTTCCTGTTCAGTGTCAAGTGGTGAGATTAAAGCATAAGTAAAAACACACAGAGATGCTGTGATGAGCCGAGGTGCTCAGAATACACAAACATGGAATTTAAGGATTTTCTTCCATTCACTGCCTGCATGTTGGATCTGTTGGACACAGCTGGTCCTTCTGCACGGGTCACAGTGGGATCCGGACAAACCTCATGTCTGGACAGCAGATTAATAAAAATTGGTGGCTCATGAAAAATATTTCATTGTATATGCGTTACCTTCATGATTCTGTTTTTCTGACATTGATTATTGGATCACTGCCATCAGAGAATGTTGATGCTGCACATGCATTCAGTCTACAGAATATTTCTATAATTTTAGCAGGAAGTTTCTAATCCATACTTTCTATAATTTAACAACTCTTATTTGTCTTACTTCCTTCAGTAGATTGATTTTTTTTTGTCCAGCTGAACAAAAGGAAACAGTAAAAATCCAAGCAGCTGTCATCTTGTTAAGTGGTGCCAGTTCGCTTATAAATTAGGTCAAATTATGATTCATTGTAATATTAAATATATATGTGTACAGTGAAAAAAATGGCATGCCCCCTGTCCAGAGAATTTGATGAACTCTCTCAGGACACACCGAGGGCGTTTCTATAGTAACAAATTGCAGGACTGGTAAGCTAGACAAAAGGATGCTAGCTACTAGCATGATCAACACATTGAACTGGTTAAAAACAAACAGCAGTGAGCATTAGCAGGAAAAAGAAGCAGTCTGTCTCAAGTAGAACATGCTCTATATGTCCTCAGTGGGCTGCCGTCTGTAAAATTACACAGTAAGAAATGAACAGAAATGATCTGGTTCATTTAGACTGTTAGAGAGGAAAAACATGTGGAAGTTAATCTTTTTTTTTTAATAAGGTTTTCACCATGTTTTTCATACATTTAGAAACCTGAGCATTCCAAACGAAATATTTCATTCAGAAGCATTTACTTTTCATACTAAATATTTAGGTCAGACCTCAATAGTTGAATATTTTTGCTCATATTAGTTTAAAAATTAAATATTCAGTTTGCAGGTGAAATATTTAGCTTCTTTACTAAATATTTAATAAAAAAGTTAAGAATTTAGTTTATAAACTTTAGGAACTCCGATATTTCCAAATGTGTCAATAACATGGTGAACATATTTCTTTGAAAAATAAACACCCACATTTTGTTCTATATGATAAATTATTGCTGTTCATTTTATACTGTGTAAGCTTCCAAACGGCAGCCCAGAGTTCTGCTTCACTGACTACGTCCAGCACAGTTTGTCAAGCAGCTCATCTGCCAAAGAACACTGACACCCATTCTTCACTCCATCAAAAACTGTGAAAAAACCCAGATTCGTATCACATGGAGCCAAAAATAAGCACGGGGAGGAACAATGGACAGCTGTGTGTTCACATGACGGTTCCTAATGCTTCTTTAAAATGTAGCAGAGTCTGTTCTTACAGGGACTCATTTTGTAGAGACGCTGTGATGGAGTTGATGTAAAAACCGAAAATACTTTAATCTTCAAACACACTTACATCATTAGCGTTCTGTGAGCAGCAGTCTGCCCTGCCTCTGCTGCTGAACAGGCTTCAGACATCATTTTGTAGTTTAACATTCAGTTTATCTGAAGAACACAGAGGCCTTAAGGTGGACCTGAATCAGATCCTGTCAGCTGCCCTGAGCGCAGACAGAGCTTTCTGTCAGCAGTAATGCTGCTTTGATGGAGCTCGATGGTAACGGCAGAAGAACGGCAGAACACTCTCTGCTCTGAACGTACGCAGCGTTTTCTGACACACCAGATGTGCTCGAAATAAAGTTGTTGTTTGAACACATTAAGCCTTGATGAATCAGTCACCCATGCAGCTCTGGTGCTGCTTTTAGTTCTCCATTCTGGTGGAGATATTCATTACATAAACCCTTTGTGTTGATGTTGGATGACACCACCGAAGTTTGGTGTCACTATACAAAGCTTTCCATTTCAGCTGTGATGTTCAGGCTGAATGTTGCTTTTCTTAATGATCTGTAGCTTTAGAAAAGTTCTTCCCACGTTTCAGCACAGACGGGATCCAACTGAACACACAGACACGTCCAGGACCTGATCCTTCCACTCCGAACCGGATCACTGAGGACTTGTGGGTCGATAAAATGTAGCCAGAATAAGACGGCTGAAAGGACTCTGATTCTAGTTTGGAACATTTACGAGCTCGATTTGATTTAAGAAAATTCTACTATATTTACAGTTAATTCCTAACAGCTAACAGTTTTTTTAAAAAAAAGAAGAAAAAATCTTCTTTGAAATTATTTCATCTTCAATCAATCAATCAAGAATATTTGTATGGCGCATTTCAGCAGCAAAGCAGTACGAGGTGCTTCACATCATAAAAACACAAAATTACAAAGTCATGAAGAAACAAAGGAACAAAAGTAAGATGGCATCAAATTTATGCAAATGTTCTTTTAATTTTACTATTAATTTTACTATTGAAAACAAGCAGCCCAGTAGCTGGTTAACTAATAACGGCAAAAAGTAAAGCATCAGAAAACGTCACATATTCATAGAACAAGAAAAAAAAAAGTTTTTTGTTTTCTTGCTTCATCTTCGTTGCTCCCAGGTGTCCATTGGAGGTTCCTTCTGTTCTTCACCTGTGACCTTGTTACACCTTATTAATAATAATAGTTTAAAAAAATCAAGATTACTATAGGAATATGATGTCACACTTTCCTTTCTTGTTTTATGTAAGCCATTACCATCAACATTAGTTTGAGTTATTTGAATGATAAAATCAAGAATTGATTTTGACATCAAACTGCAGCAGTGCTGCGTAAAAAAAAACTGAATTGGTGTCAGACTGTTCTGTTCAGTTTATGTGGAAACAAACTAATCAAAAAATTCAATTTACTTCAACAATACAATACAATTGATCTAAAAAGTCGACACATTTCTGTTAGAATACCAAGTTTTTACAATGCAAAAAAGAGACAGTTTTAAATACCGGTAATCATTTTTTTTAACCACCATCCAGTTATTCCAAGTTTATTCATATAGTGTCGATTCACAACAAATCTTCAGCCATTTCATAAAGCAGATTGAACCAGTTTCTGTGCAGAAATATAAACCGGGGTTGCACCGATTGCAGCTTTTTGGCTAATCACCGATTACGATCTTTAGAAGGCCTGACCTGCAGATTCTGATTTTGACCGATGCCAATTGTTTTTATCTGAAATATTGTTAAAATGCAGCAAGAAAGTTGTAGCAGATGGGTGACTATTGTTAACTGCAGACATGACCTGATGTCAGTGGGATCTCTCACACACAGGGAGAGATCCCACTGTGTGTGGGAGGTAGATCAGCCTGTGTGATCCCCTGATCTGATGTAGATCAGATCAGGGGATTGGATGGACTTCAGGGATCAGTGATTGGCCAATTATTGATCTCCCAAACTCCCAAAATAAGTCGAACGGCTGATAAATTGATACACCCCTAATATAACGTCAAGTCAGTTCATTCCAAACAGACAGACTCACAGTGAGTTACATATGTCCCAAGTTAGTATTTGTACTTAAACAAGTTCAGGTCATTATTTGTTGTTAAATAGTTTCCCTTCCAGGAAACCCTGGCCTATTCCAACCCTCCTCCTGAATGGGAATGTGGAGATGATGGAAAGTCACTAGAACTGACTCGTTATCTTTACCACAATCCCTTCTGCTGAGCATGTGTGCAGCTGCAGTGGGAGGGAAAACAGGAAGAAACTTTCAGCAGAACCAGACTTGATCGTGTGCCACAATAGGATTAGAGAACAAACCCAGACACATAAAACTGAAAACCACTGACCCAGGAGAACTTTCCATCTCTCCTTTACTACATAGGACTGGTCTGCATTAGCAAAGACAAGAAGGGAAGATGTAGAGGCTCCCCTCGTGTATCCAGGAGAGAAATACAACCCAGTAAAATCTACAGAATGAAACAGCACATACAGATTGTGAAGGCATATTATCAGTAGGGAAAGAAACATGATGTTATTGGTATCAATAGCTCAGCTGATTCTCCCTCCAGTCACAGCTGAGCAGAACAGCTGGGCCAGCTGCAGCTCCTCTGGAGAGAAAAACAGAGTGAACATAAAGGAAACAGCAGCATTATGTTCAGATGAAGAATAGTAAGAGTAGAAGAAAAAGGAGCAGAGTGAGGAACAGTTCCATGTCTTCCAGTGGTCGGACATCAAGTTCAGCTAAAAAACAAACCAACCTAAGAAGGAATGACAGTGAAACAAAGCAGCAACAACACAGGTACAGGAATGGGTACAAAATAAAAACGAAGACTTTGCTGACTCTCCTCTGGGAGAAGTTTAACAGCGTCCCATGTTTCAACTTGGTACTGTTGGTTCTACCCAGAGAGTTCTCCACATGGATCAGACTGTGAGAACATCTCCCTTAGTAAAGTTTCACTGTTCCTCTCATGAACTCAATCTTTTTCTTGATTTTGAAGGCATGTTTAGACTCAGTGTGATGCTGGCAAATAAATTCCTCCTGATTTTTTTAGGACAAAATTGTATCATATTTGAAACAGTTTATAATTTCATCCAATGCCAATTCCCTGAAATACAGTGATCCCAGATTATGACGCTGCCACTACCCTACTTTTGTCAAGGTTTTATTTCTTTACTCCTTTTTTTTTTTTTTTTTTTTTTTTTTTGCAAAAATGTGAATGGATTTAATGTCTAAACTACAAGTGTGTTTTCATCAGATCAACGTCCTTAAAGGCGCTGAAAGTTTTAAACAGTTTTAGATATTTTCTTTGGAATAAGAGGCCAATGTTTTCATAATCCAGGCAAAGAGTGAACTGTTGAAGAATTTTGATAGTTTTTTTTAATAGCTTTTGATAAACAGTCAGGTTCTGTTGAGTCAATGAAGACGTGCATGAAAAGACACAACAAGCAAAACTGAGAATAAAACCTTCCACTGGAAGGACAAAACAGATCTGAATGTCAAAGGACTAAAATGATCCAGTTCTTTTTTATTCTCCATCTTCTGAGGTTTTTCAGATCAGATTTTCTCCATGCGCCTGCTGTTCTCTGTTATTCCTGCTGTTCTTTAGTTTCTCTGTCATTTCAAAGCGAGCGCCTCCCTCAGGATCCTCACACACACCGTAAGATTCTCAGTTTGAGCAGGAGGCATGTGAACGTCACACCTCCTGTCACTCTTCTTCTAATATAGTGGAATTAGTTGTTGTGGAGAGTCTGGCCTTTCCAACCCCCTGAATTTTACACACAATCACCCAGTTGCCATGACAGCCATTCCTTCCATAAATACTGGTGGTATTTGTGAGGCTCCATCCTCGGTGGGGTGGAGAACAGAAGGCCTCGTGTGAGGCAGCAGAGTTAATCACAGATCAATTGGCAGCATTCTCATGGTTGGAGGGTTTCTGATTCCACTCAGCGTGGCGTCCGTCACACAACAGAGATTTCCTTTGGATCTCTCCTCCTTGTAAACTCCATGGTGTACACCTGCTGCAGGCGAATGGCTGGTGCAGGACTATAGGATGTAGTATGAAGTTCTTTGGAAGTCTTCATCACCAGTCCTTTATGGTCGTAGAAGCTGTACGGGTTCTCAGGTTGCAGGTGATATCAGAGGCACAAACACCATGTGGAAGAACAGCAGGTTGATTCAAGTCCAACAGAACACCAGCCGCTGGCCCGGCTCCAAAGGTTTCATCTCTGTGTTACATGATCAGCCACTTACAGAGAAAAAATATATATTTTTGCATTTATTTGTCTAAATTCATCTTTTATGTTTAGGCAAAACCAAAGACTTGTTACACTCCCCTTGGCAGCAGCATCTGGCATCGGGAGTTAAAAACAACTGGAACCACTTCATCATTCTATTTCTACTGTTGATTCCATAAGAGCATAAATAAATATGAGAAGGTTCAAAAATATGATTAAATATGATTACTGTGAGCAGTTAAGCTGGTACTTAAGTTTTTATTGGTACTTTTATCGTTTTCACAATACATCCCATATAATATTGTGATAAAATTTTAAGGTCATATCCACCACATTTATCCTACGTTGGATAGCAATGTCTGACACAGATATGGGATATTTTATTCATTTATATGATAAGAAACCATTAAGAAAGCCACAGTGAAAAGGGGAATTTACACACATTAAGACCAGAAACAAGAAGATGCAAATCTACAGGGCAGGGCAGCAGATGTGTTGTGTTTTTACAGTCGTTGCCTCCATGTGATGGACTCGTGTGAAGTGGTTATCACTGAAGCTTATCAGTTAAAACACACACTGAAGAAAACCAAAACCAAAACCAAAAGATATTTGGTTGAGGACAATTAGTGTGAAACTGGGCATGAGTCATTCTTGTTTGATGGAAGGTTACATCAGTGTGTGCTGCGTTCTTTGGTCTGGTCGTAAGATTTGCCTCAATGGTTTCTGATCTGTGTTTCTTCCTCATGCTTTTTTTAAATTTTTATCTCAGTATATTTGCTGAGGGGCAGCAACACTTTCTCTAATTTGTGTAGAACAGAGTATGTCAACGTCCCAATTGTAAACACATGCATGCATTAGAGTTTCTGAGGCACAGAGGCAGCCTGAGGGTTTGGGGTGAAATGGGATCTGAATGTTTCTGGAACAATGCAGCAGCTTCAGACTGACGTTTCTAAAACTGGATCGTTCTCTCGCAAACAAGACCCATTAAAGATCAACCACCAAACACTGAATCACATCAGACGCTGGCAGCTGTTGGAGTTGTTCAGCAAGCTCAGACACAGTCATAGCAGCATGTCTATATTTAGAATTGCTTGAGACTTGAAGATTATCCCTGTGGTGTAAGTGACTGATGTTTGACACAGGAAAACTGCAGCATGCTTCCATTTAATCGTTCGGCTGCAAAGTCGTCCAGCTTCCTGGACCAGATATCTGCATGCTTGTCCTGTTCTGACATCCTGCCGGGCCCATTCTGCTGCCAGCTGGAGCTTATAGCAGCTGGTATATTAGTGGTATTATTACCCAACAAGAGGAATAATAACACCACCTGAACTTTTGTCATATTACAACCATAGTTTTGTTGGGCTTTGATTGTTTAAATTGGTGTGTGACTGCATAGAGGAAAGAAAAAGAAAACTTGTTTTCAAATCTTTTATAAAAAAAAAAATAAAGACAACATGAGTGCTACACGTTTAGAATAAATCCCAGGGCAAACATTTACCAAAACATAAGTGAACAAACCACATGATGAAGTCTACACATAGCGCAGAGATGAGGTAAAAAGAAAAAAAAGAAAAGAAAAAAACAAACAATATCCGCAGAGCTGTACAGCCCAGAACATACACTGTAAAAAAAAAACAGGTTATCCAATAGTAAAAAAATAGTTAATTTGTAATAATTAATCAAGTTACGTTTATCCAAGCAGATATATTCAGTTTATTATGTTGTCATGCTAAACAAACTTAAAGTAAATTTGACAAATTCTGTTTGATTACATATAACAGTTACCTCATTTTTTTTTTTTAAGTTGCGGCTCCATTCTCTTTCTTCAGTGTAAAAGATGATGGCACAGCTGCAGACATGGCCACTCACTGACATGTTGGGAAAGAAAAGCAGCCAAGAGGCCCAGAGTGACTGGAGGAGCTGCAAACATCTGCTGCTCAGGTGGGAGTGTCTCCAGACAGGATCACTGGACTTCAAAAATCTGTGGAAGACTTTGTTGAAAACAAAACATACATCAATTTCTCTCAACTTTACAACTCTGCACTACATGTGTATCGATAAAATACCAAGTAACACACTGATGTTTGTGGTTTGTGGTTGCCTGGCGCTGTAGACTCACAACTTTCATGTTTGTTTCTGAAAGCTGGGTTCTTGTCTCTAACTGTAAGTCCAATTCTTTTTCCAGTCTTATTTCTGTATGATCAGAAATATTTCTGGCTGTTCATTCAGCCGTACAGCTTTCTGCAGCAGCCGGGCTGTGATGAACTAAACTGTAATAAAGCAGTCCATAAACATCTCCCTGGTTCAGTCTGACTCAGGAGATTTTTCTTGATGCTGGTTCAAGAACCATGAAAACTGGCGCAAAGTCACCAAAAACTGACCCAAATCAGCTTTTTCTTTTCTTTTTTGTTACTGTGCCAGAAATACATAAACTTTTATTGGCACAGCGGTTTTTACAAGCATGGAGAACAGAGCAGACAGAGTGAATATAATGTAACACAGAGGAGTGAAAAGCACTGTCTTCCTCCCTGTCTCCTTCTCTCCTGGTACCGACGGACTCTGGGAGTCTGTGCGGCTCGTTAAGCAGCACAGAGACAGAGACACTTCCTGCTGGATCTTTATGATCAATTAAAGACATTATGAAAAGAAATAACTGTAGAGATGTGCATTTGTGTTTTTATCAGCACTGAGTTAAAGTGGATTCAAAATATTTAAAAAGTTAGGCCCAATGCAAAGATCTTCCATCTACACATCACTTACATGTTTCAATGACTATTAAAGTCACTAAAACGACAACAACATCTAACAAACTTGTCTGCAGTCCAAGTTTATCTCCCATTGACAAAATATGATCACAATTAAGTTTTTATCGAGGGCTGGCATGTTGCTGTTCTGCAGTATTACAAGGTGGCATTTTCAAACCCCCTGAATTTACCTTCCTTCCAGTGCTGGATTCTAAAATTCCCAAAGTAAGATAAAGTAGCAGAATAACTCTGGCTGTGCTGACAAACAGCCAACTTCTTCTCCCACGCTTACCAGATTGATAAATGGGGCCCTTAATTAACTTCCAGTCATTAAAAGCGTTTCTATTAACCACAGAATTGTGTAAATTGAAAATGCGAAGATAAATTTGTATTAAATTTCGGCCGTATCAAAGTTGATGTATTTCACAAAACTGCAGTGGTAACACTGTTATCTCATCACACGAGCCTCATGAGCAACAGCCCGATGTAACTACTGGTGAAAACGACAAGGAAGATGACAGGAAGTGGTAAGAGGATGATGGTGTAAAAAGTTGCATCATACTAATGTGTTGAATCCAAATCTCTTCTGTAAAATTGCCTCTACAATTTCCCCAAAACGGCGCATACGTAGCCACACCCAAGTCTAAAGGGCTTGTCATTCTAACGCCTGAAGAAAATTTCAACAGAGACATTTAAAAATGCCTCTATTGATACTTTATGACATCTTCATTTTTCTTTCCTTGAGCAGTTTGCCCTGCAAATGCTAAACTGCTTCCGTTTCTACAAGTGACATGTAAGAGCTCTCTCCCATCATTCTTTCACCCAAAAATGTAGCAGCAGTGTCTGTGTACTGTCAGAAAACTTCAGCTGTTTTCCATCAGGCAGTCAAGATAAGAGCCTTATCCTTACAAACCGCTGCTGCTCAGACAGGGACAGATCAATGGAGTGGAGGTAGAAGTACTCAGTAAAGGCTGAATAATACAGACACACTCTGTTTACCGGTGCATTCCCTGCTCTACACCACTAGAAGCTGTGCTTTTATAGACTCATGAAGCCACTGCTTTATGTTGTCAGTCATTCAGAAGCCGGTGCAGAAGGCTTAAAGGGTTTTAAAAAGTCTGTTAACTTGTTTTTCTAAAGCACTTCAGAGAGGATAGTAACAGTTATGTTCCTCTATGTATTGCTTAATTAAAATCTAGACCTCTCATTGGGAGAGACCTTATTTATTATTAACATAATTACTTTTCTTCATGATCCTGTTTTTTCATGAGACAGTTACACTCAACATCGACAAAAATGTCATAAAAATCTCTATGTTTGTTGATAGATACATTTCAATAGATTGACGGCTGGATGGATGGATGGATGGCTGGATGGATGGATGGATGGATGGATGGATGGATGGATGGATGGATGGACGGACGGATGGATGGACGGATGGATGGACGGATGGATGGATGGATGGATGGATGGATGGATGGATGGATGGATGGATGGATGGATGGACGGACGGATGGATGGACGGACGGATGGACGGACGGATGGACGGATGGACGGATGGATGGATGGATGGATGGATGGATGGATGGATGGATGGATGGATGGATGGACGGATGGATGGACGGATGGATGGATGGATGGATGTATGGATGGATGGATGGATGGATGGGGTTTAAGCTCGGTGTTAGTCTGTTTTCTGTTTTCAGGTAAGTTTGAGACTTGGTGATGTTTGGATTGTTCTTAAACCTGATGACCAGATTCATTTCATTATGATGTGTAATATGGCCTTGAGTTCAGTATTTTGAACCAAGGGTCTTAAACTCTTGGTTCCTAAAGTTTGTCCCAGCCTCTGTATTTCTTCCCTGAGCTCCTTGGGTTTTGCTATTGTTCTAAGTACATGCTGCTCTTGCGAAGAAGTTGTTTTTATCCTTACAATCAGAAACTGCCAGCTGCAGTCAACCATGATCATTAATGAGAAGTTCATTCAGACCATTGGAGAGGAAAAATAAAGCTACATCATGTTTTTCGCTCAGTTAATTTGACATGTGTAGGTGATGATCATCTGTTCCTACTGCTTCTCTATTTTTTCAGTTTTTACTTTCACCTTTTTGTCCTTCACTGCTTCTGTCCTTCACGGACTCAAGTAGAAAGCAAACTTCTACTTTCTGTAAACATATTTCAGAGAACTTCCTTATCACCTAATCCTTTTTTACACTCCTGGTTGTCTGCAACGCCAACTAAGAAGCAACCATGTTGAAGCTACATAACCGAAGCAGCTCCCTGCTGCTTGGAAATCACTCCCCGTGCGTTACACCTTCAGAGGAAACAGACGCAGCACAAATCTTTATCAGTGCACAGTAGAGATCTTTCTGTTTCACTCTGCTTCCCGTTGTGGTGAGCTCCAGTGACGTCACGGTTGCCCGGGCAACGTGGTGAGCAAAACAGAATCCCTGTCCGCTCAAAGGGGTGGCCCCACACGCTGGACGGGCGCGTGCCTCCTCTCTGACTGTCAGGCCCTCACCCAGTGTACGTACAGACCTTCCCTTTCGTTCTCTTTGCATGAGTACATCACTAAACATGTGCAGCCCATTAGTGCCTGTTTCCATGTAGCCCAGCAGCGAAGAGAGCAGCTGATGAAGGAGAGCACATGAAAGGGAGAAGTAGGACACTTTTTCACGTTTAGCGCCTGCTTCACAGTAAAAGGAGTGACTGGAGGTAACGTCTTCTATTTTTGTTCTCTAGAATAAACACTGGAACAAAAAAAGAAAAAAAAGCTTCTGCAGACGGAATGTGATCAACTGCTGGCAGGACATAAACCAGTCCAGGGAGACACAGGTCATGATTTCTAACTGGACTCTCAGATGAACTGAACTTGTGTAGGAGAAAATATTACAGTATTGATCATTTCCTTGTTACATATAAAAAACAAATTGTTTATTTTATTCCAGTTAAGTTCGGCACAGTTGTCTGAATCAGCAGGGATGGTGGGATATCTCATAGATAATGCAGAACTGTTGCATCACGGCTGCTTCTCATGACTCCACATGCTAAATTATCAAAGAAAAGAAAGAAATGTTCTACAGCCCACTGCATCACCTCCTCTTTCACTCTGAATGGGTTCACAGTTTCATGTCAGGACTGTTAAATGATTTGGTTAGCCAAGTTAAAGCAACACATCATGGGAAATCAGTTGAGTTGTGTCTGAAAATAGCTGACCTGTACTGTCCCCACTTCACTTCAAGGAACTTGGGTGAGTTCACTGACCAGCTTTTAGACCTGAAAATGACCATATTTAGTCAAAAGACTTATGAATATAATTGAGAACAGGGGGGGAGTTTGTATTCCTCTGTTGCCTGACAGAGTGAGCTGGTGCCTTTAGAACGGGAGTCCAAGGGAGTTTCTAGTGACACCTTTTGGATTTAAGGGGTTTGAGACTGAGGTTCTGTCTACAGCAATATGGATCAGTTTTGAAGTTTCCTGCTCCAGTTAAACCCTACATCCATTCAGTGTTTGGTGAGAAAACCTGATACTTTTAAAACTCAGTTTGTGTTGTGTGTGGACCGGGCTGACAGAGAGGAAAGTTCTTGCTTCCTGTGGTAGAAACCACAACAGTGGAGTCATATTTACTGGGTTTTTCCTCATCTTTCTTGTTCTGAGACAACACAAGACTCAAGAGCTCGGGGTGAAACTTTAGCCCTAGCACTGCTTTAGTCAGGCTCAGGACCTTTCTCTTTTGAATGTTGATGTTGTTAATTATATCATAATCAGATGTAGACTGTTTTCCACATGGATCCCACAGAGCAATTGGATGCAAAACCAGAAGGAAAAATATTGAATACTGGACTCACTCTGTGTTGGTGGATCAATCTGACTTTTAACTGAAGTCCATGAGCAACAGATTCAATCAAGTTTCAATTAATTTATTCCTTCAAGTTTCAGGTGCTAGAACTCTGTGACTGGTGTAACTTCCTAATCTGTGGAATGGCTGCACAAAGGGTTTTTTGCAGGAATGACAAATAATAACTACCATGATTGAAGTTTTGACTTGGTGCTTTTTAAACAGCTTGTTCAACGAAACACATCTATAACTAGAAAAAGGGACAGACTTTGTTTTTTGCACTTTGTTGTTTGAAGGTGCAGAAGGTCGGTTGCATTACTAATGTACATACAATTTAAACACAATCAGGGTCTCCCCTCTTGAGAGAGACCCTAATTTTTTATTAAACATCTACAATATATAATTAAAGAAAAAGAAAAAGCCTACATTTTAATTGCACCTCAGCAGTTTGCATGTCCTTCATTTGACTTGCTGCAGTGGCAGAAAGGAGCTACATCTGCTCTGTGATGCTAGCAGATCAACGTTTCATTTGCATAAGCTGCCTGACCAGAAAAGAGTGATGTTGAGTGAAGCTAAGCTTAACACTAATACTTTCACACAGGACATTATGAAGTGACATTGTCGTGATTCATCTGAAAATGAAATCTGTGCCATTAGCATGATGTTAATTAAGACGTTTGATAGCAGCCAGGGTTATTTGCTGCCTTCCCTGACAGCATGTCACTGACTACACTGACTTCACAACTCATTTTTATCACGTCAAAGTGTTCTGGGACTAAGCTCCTCATGTTTTATAGTTTAATAAAGTGACTTGAAAGTGTTTATCATGACAGAAGGCTTGTAAGTCAGCTACGACAGACCTCTTTAAAAAGACAGGTCACTGTGCATTCATTACATCCTTTTATGACACCGAGTGTGTCAGACTGAGGGCTGAAGATAACGAAGGTAGAACCTGACAAAACCTCAGCTGCTAAATGTGCTCAATTCATGTGCAGGTATAAAAAAACATGACAGGCAGCTCTGAGCGTAACAGACAAGCAGAATATTTGTAAAGTTTGTAAAGTAAAGTTTGAAAGCATTGAGTAGAGGCAGCACTCATACAATCAGTACATAATGGTTCAACCCAAAGAATGATAAAACAATAATAACAAAAAAAAAGTCTGATCTGCATGTCAACAAAAAGAGCTACCACTAACATCAAACTGGGGAACTGCAAACATGACGAATTAATTATGCCTGCGCAGTCTAATCACACACTTACATCCAATTACCAAGCAACTAATGCCCAACCTTTCTGTCCTGGGATTAATTAAGTGTTTATTATTAATTTATTAAGAACACAATAGGTCCTATAAGGTAGGCTGGACAAAAGGAGGCTTAGAAATATTTAGATGTATTTTGTTGAAATATTTAAATGATGAACCCTGTTGATTCAAACATTTAGTTGTTAAATAATAATAATAATAATAATAATAATAATAATAATAATAATAATAATAATAATAATAATAATAATAATAATAATAACTATTTTTAAATGCAACAACAGGGCTTCAGCCTCCAGACGTGTCGATCGCTGGAAGGTTTTGAGTGGATCAATAGGAGCCAAACTGAACGCCATCAGGAGGCTGACATCAGCACGTGCTCTTCTCACGCGCGTATCAAAAAATATTCACTAAGATCCAAAACTTCTGTAATCTTATTAAAGACTTCACAAAAGGTGTTCGAATTAATGACCCAACAGAAATTATTGTTTCAACAAGGTGTTGCGCAATTTTGTGAGTTTCGGTTCCATAAACAATCAAGCAAAAATAAACAAATAAATAAATAAATAAATAAATAAATAAATAAATAAATAAATAAATAAGATAAAATGAAAAGGGGACTCAAACACCGACTCTCTGACATCACTAGCGTGAACAGGAGTTTAAATTAGCCAATCAACCACCGCTGTGTTCAGGTGAGGGATTATTAATGATCGTAAAATTAATATCAAGCCTGAAAACTTAATATGGTAACGAACTGAATGTTTGAATGTTTTACATTTTAACGTAATCTGCTCGTTTTGCGGGGCTCAGGCGGTTGCCACGGCAACTGGTGTGCATAAACGCTTTGGAGAAGAGAGTAAAAAGGTAGGAATGGTTTTGAGTTATCACATGTTCGGGTTGTTTTACCTGTGTTCACCCTTGTTTTGGCGCACTGCAACCACTGTAATTTCTGAACGTTCAATAAAGGACAAAAATTGGACTAATTACCTAGTTCGTTTGCAAGGATACGTCATTCAAACATCAAATCGGACGATAATAATCCATGTAGTATTTAACAAACAAATGGTTCCTACCGTGATAATTATGTGAGCTTAAATTAGTTGTCTAACATTTAAAAATAATTACTTTGGTGTTCTCTGGCTTTGAGCACAGAGACACAGAGGCACTTTACTTTTCCTCCATCAAACGTGCTATTGATTTTCGTCTCTTATTTAGAGGAAATATTGATGTTGATGAGACTTATTTCAAAATGAAAAGCTTTTATCAACCTACAAATGAGAAGCTGACATTCACAAAGGACATTGAAAGAAATCCCAGTCCAACATCTGGTTTGAGGTGATTCCTCTGGAACCTGTTGGAGGGAAAATATCCCAACTGAAGAAGACGTGGCTTTAACTTAACAGAGCTCTGTGGTTCCTCCTATATGCCTGTAATTTGTCATGTTTTAGTCATCAAACCAAAGTTCAGATCTACCATAACTGGCCTCAGGTTTTGCTATCAGCTGCTGACTGAGAAACCAGCAACCTCCTCCCAGTGAGGAAGAAACTGGATTAGATTTTCTATCATTCTAATATTTCTACTATAAAATAAGTCAATAGAGTTTTCGTTACAATTTTTCTATCTTCGTGTCAGCAAGCTGCTGAGAGAAAAAGTAGATCTTGTTCTCAAAACGTTTGGGTCATTGTGCTACACTGATATTTTGTTAATTAGTGTTAATGTTGAGGCTGAATTGACTCAGTGCTGTAGTTTATGTTAGGATATTTAGTTGTTTTGGTGTTTTCATTGTTTCATTCTTGATCATTTTTTTATTCCTTAGTGTCTTTTGTATTATATCAGTCTCATTTCTGTTGTACTCTAATCAGTCCTTCCTTAGTGATTCTAATTTAATGTTTGTTTCTTAGGTCTAGTTATTCTTTCATGTTAGATTTATTTCCTAGTCTCCTGTGTACTCTCCCTCGCCCCCTGTGCACTTTCTCTCTCTCCTGAGTGTACTTTCTGCTCTCTCCCCTCACACCTGCAACCCGTTTCAAATCAGCCATCTGTTTCCTGTTCAGTGTACTGATCAGCCTTCCGAGGACACATGCAACTCATTCTCAGCTCCTGCTTGCTGGTTCCTCCCGTTTAATCATGTTTAATCCGGTCTAATCCCAGTACTTCCCATTTATTCTTAGTTCCTGTTATTTTTGTTTTGCTTGTGTTCTCCATGGTTGTTAGTTGTAAATTTTTCTTTTTTCATTCTTCATTAAAACTTCAACATGTACTCTACATCCTAGCCTGCTGCATGTGGATCCTATACCAACCCTCACCATGACAGTTTATTATAAAATATAAGTTGTGGTATAGAATAATTCAGTGTAGATTTCCAAAACAAGGTCTGTTAGGGAGGAAGAACGCAGCTCAAGTTTGACTAGTTTGAAGAGTTTCAAGTTATAGCTGTTTATTCAGTTTGGTTCTGGGAGGAAGAAGTAAATGAGATCTTAACTGTGGTCAGCTGGATATTGAAGTCAGCTGACCACAGATAAGAAAGGAAGAAAGAATTTGTTAATTTTTTCTTTCTTCCTTTCTTCCATATAAGAAACTCAATTAAAACAAAGACACATTGTGTCAAGCTTATAGTACTTACCTTTAAACCAGGACTCATAGCCAGATGGAACAGCGGTTATTGAGACAAATGAGATGTTTCACAGCCTAAATCCTATTTCTGTTACTTGATCTTGTGACCTTCAGTCCCATGAGGTGCATTCAGTCTCTTTTTTCATTACTTAGTTTATAGGGGCAGTATTATGTAAGATCGACTTTCATGAGCGTTGCATCATCTTATTCCCTCATCAAAAACATACCGGGAGTGTTTCCTTGATTCTTTAATGCATGTTTGAGGAATCTTCCTATCTCCCATGGCAACCATTCAGCTGTGCTAAACACTTGAGTGGATCTAGTTCCTCATCAGAGCTGCAGTTTCCCAGCTTCTGAGCTTCTGCCCCCGCAACTCCTCCACTAAGCCCCTCCAGACTAGCCAGCAGCAATTAGCAAACACCTGGTGGATCATCTGGTGAGTTTATTATAGGAGCTACTTCTTCACGCAACGCTGTTTAAAACGCTGTTAAAGGGTTAATAGAGGAGCCATGTTGTGATGACTTCCATAAGGCGGAGTTTCAGACAGAGTAGGAGGTTTTAAAGAGGCGGATGCCCAATTTCTAGGCGTCAAATTTCTTTTAAGTTGTGTTTGATATTTATAATATTTTAATAACAACTTCAGGTAAAGTAGCTACTAATTCTGCAATAAAATGACACTATGTGCCTGAAAAATACACAATACTGCTCTTTACCAGATAAAAATAGTATTAAATGTAACTGGAAAAAACCCATGGAAATGGAGAAATAACTGAAGATCCTTTAACAATATATTTTGTGTAAAATCATCTAGAACTGTTCAGATATGTTTAATGTCTTTTCTTTAAATGAGCTGTGCTACATTTTCTCATCAAAAGAAATTGGAAGTGAAGGTGTTTAGAAAACAGCCTGACACATAAAGACTGAGCCTCCATTTACAACATTACAAATTCATGCATTATATTTATTCCCTTCATTAAATTCACTCAAATCCTTTCCTCTCTGCAATTCCAGATTTTATTATTATTTTTTTCTTGTTTTGTTTTTGGTAACAATCTGCGCTCGGATCAGTTGGAAATAAAAATCTTTCCAACCACATTTGTCTCAGCTGAGACTTGTTTCTAAAATTAGCGTGCTGTTATTCCCCTGGTGCATGCGACTTAGTCACCCATGCTTTTATCTCCTCCCACTTGGAACTACTCATACTTTGGCATCGGTCGAAACTCCTATTTCCAATTAAAAGAGAAAACACCGGGTCCAGATGGGTCAGGGCGCCGAGCTCCAGCCCGTCAGCCATCTTCTCTCTGGGAACCTGCCGCTCTCTCAGGAGGCTGATGGCTTTGGACGTCAACTCCTTCTATTCATTTGCAGATATTTTTGACTTATCCCAGCAGCAGAAACAAAGGAAGAATTAATAGCAGTAGTGACAAATCTCTTCTATTAACTTCCTAGTAAATGACTCCTGTGAGGCTGATGTGTGTGGAACCAGTAAGATTGCACAATAACACTTGGATTTTTCTCCTACTTTTACATGTTCTTCAAAGCAGCCCTAGTGATCTGCCTCTAATAGTTTTGTCTCTCACATTTAAATTCATCTTTTTCCTCTGTTTAGTCCTGTAATTTGACTGTATTTTTGTTGGAATTATCCTTCTTTCTGCTCTATATTTTTGAAAACTGGAGCAGCTGTTTTCTGATTACTTAATCAATTAATGAAAAATGAGCAAAAGGAAACTTAAACTTAAAAATAAGCATCACAGAGACACAGAGAATCTAAAAGAATCAATACTAAAAAATTGTTCTATGTCCACACTGGAGACAAATCCAACCTCAGTCAGATTTTTTTGTTTTGCCTACATGTAACAAATATCCGACTTCATGTCAGTCTGAATATCCAATTGCAATTCTTTCACCCCCCTCAAAAAATCCAACTTAAGCCCGTTTTAAATATGATATTAAATCTGACATGTATCCTATCTGTCACATTTCGTTTGACTTTTACATCATTAATGTGAAACATGCGTCATAATGCTCCATGAGGAGAATCCAGCTGTAGTAAATTAGGCTGTAAAGCAGTCTGTGACCCAACCCAGCCCCACCACTCCTGGTTCTGCACTGACAGACGTCTCTACAGAAGCTGCAATCAGTGTTCTACAAAAGGCCGTTACTGTTAGTTGTGTCGTCTTTGATTTTTATTTTTACTTTGTGATCCATTAACGGCGGCCATGATTCTTCCTTCTGTAAACAGAGTGCTGCTGTCTGACGTCTGCGTTCCTCTTCTGCGCCTCCGGGTCGCTTTGGGCTCGACAACCTGCTTGTGTCCGGTTGTGGTCGCAGTTACTAAGTCAGCTTCGTCTTCTTTAAAGTGTACTAACAGATTTGCTTTAGAAACTAGACCAAAATACCTGGTAAGATTTTCTGATTTTGTAGTGAACAGAGGTGTGAACGGGCCCAGTGTATCAAAAAATGCTTCTCAATTCTCCATATTTATATCCACATAAATATGACAGACAAGAAAGAGAGAGCAAGTGAAGCACCCATGGAAAAAGCACTTCTTTTTTTTTTTTGACACATTACTACATGTCCAGTGCTCTAGGAGTCACAGCCCCAATTATTCTAATTCATTTCTAGGATGTGTGAAGCACCTGTAACGAGACACCAAAGAGCTCTCAGTGAACAAATGACAGGCAGCCTGAGGGCATGAAAGAGATGCAAAGTGGGATGCAAAACAACAAAACAACCACAGGAAGATGTATTACAATGAAAATTAGATAAGAAGTGACTAGAATAGTACAGAGATGTAATAAAGAGATTCAAACATACCACAAAGATGAAAATCTCATTATTTATGCAAAAACAAAACCACCAACTAAAGCAAGCAGAGATACACACTTGATGACATATGGTAGACAGATACTCTGTCTACCATATGTCATCTGCATACAACAATGTACACGTGTTTACGCTGTTATCAGAGTCCATCTGTAAATATGAAATATGTGGAAATAATAAGTTAGATAGGATGCTTCATTGTTTGGTCCTTTTCTGTTCTTCTGTGTTCAGATCTTGTCTTCTGTCTGTTTTCCTCTCTTCATCATCCACATGAATTGAGGACGATAGAGAGAGGAAACTCCTTCATTGTCTGAACTGAGATCAACTTTTTACAGTCTTCTTCTGTTTTTGTCTCTTTCCTGTTTCCTTTTCTAAGATATGAGCAATCTTTACTAAGGAGTGTTTTCTTCATTCTTTTGTGGCCCCTGCTCCAGGTCAGCCCAGCTGGGAAATGTTTATCCTCTGAGTGATGAAGAGTAATTACACAACGATGAATCTGTGGACCTGCGCCTGACCGGGACTTTATTGCCCCTGCTGCAGAGATACAAGGAACCTGAAGCCAACATATATAATTTTTTTCTACTTTTTGTTTTTTTTACATTTTGGTAATCGATGCCAACCTAAAAGGATTGACCTTCAGCTTCAACCCCCATCTGTCTATATAACCCCCTGTGAACTAAGACGGCAGGGATGATATCAGAGAACTTTTCATTTGTCTTTTTACCCAACTCGATACGAGGATAACCATCACCCCAAACCCCCAACCCAACACACACACAGGGCCTGGTGGCACTTGGTGTAGAGACCCATAAGGAGCTGCTTTCAGGAAGCATGGGAGAAACGAGCTGGGTGTGTCTGAGCCCGGCAGAGTTCGACCAGCTGCAGCATTACACCGAGTGTAAGTCTCAGTCTACACTTTGATTCATAATGACACACGTTTTCAGCTTAAAGCTGCAGTATGTCACTTTTATAAGAAAGTAAAAACTGTAAGGTTGCACAGTTGCTGCGGTTACCTTGGCTGTTTCTGGTTAGCGCTCCCAGTGCTAACCAGACTCTATCATAACCTGACTACGGTTGGTTGTTTCTTCAGACAGCAACCGTAAGTCAGGGAGGAAATGGAGATCTTTTCACAGTTTATTTGTCTCATATTACACTGTCTCAACATGGTGGCAGTTATTTATTAAAATAGATATTTATATATATATATATAAAAGTTGCATACTGCAGTTTTAAAGAAATTTTTCTTTCTTTTTTACACTGACGTTGATCATTTTTATCATTTAATGAAATATTTGTAATAATCTCATCATCTGTTCTAGTGTCCATGTTTCCTCACAGATTATGATGCAGAACAGATTTATGATTGAACAGTTTGTTTTTTACAGTTCACTTGTTATAGCAGCTGAGCTGCTAGAGTGAGAAACCCAGCAGTTTATTATTATTATTATTATTATTATTATTATTATTATTATTATTATTATTATTATTATTATTATTATTATTCAGCATTACTTTATTGTTGTCATTTTATGTCTGCTTTTTTGTGTCTGTTTGACACAAACAAAAACCTGTTTGAATTGATGCTCAGCCCTGAAAGTTACCGTGCCAATAATAATAATAATAATAATAATAATAATAATAATAATAATAATAATAAACTTTTTTCTTTCCTTCACTAATCCCAGATTTTCTGATTGGATGTGATTACTGCACCTGTGTTGACATCTGAATTAAGCCCTTTCAGGTCATGATTACATCCAGGTATTGTGAATTGGAGCGTGTTTCAGGACGCCGCTTATCAGCCTGCTGGATGAGTTTGTGGCTTTCTGCTGTCTGCAACATTTGTTAGTCAAAGCAGCTTCAGTCCATGTGCTGCTGTTGGATGATAGACACAGTCACGCAAGCTTTCCGCTCAAGAACTACATTGTTGTGCACAAGTTATATATTTAGCGAGAACAAAAATATTGGATTAGATGCCTTGGAGAAGAATTCATACAGGTTGAACTTTTCCACATCTTGTCAGTTACAACCAGAAACGTCAGTGTGTTTTATTAGGATTTTTATGTGACAGACCAACAATAAAGTAGAGCACAACAGTGATTTTGAAACAAAATGAGACAAAAAAAATTATACTTACGTACATTTGTAATTAAAAATCTGAAAAGTGTAACACTAAAACATTCTGTCACAAAAAGAAAATCAGATGATATCTGAACAGAACAGCTTCTACCACCTCTGATGTCTCATGACTTTTAGTCAACAATGGCTTTCTTCTGTCCATTGTTTATTATCCAGGTAGTTTCTGATGGAAATCAATTTTACTGTATTTTATTTTATAAGCTGCAGAATGTAACTTGTGTTTTTACATATTTGTTAAAACTGGATCTTAGTGCTGTCAATCAGGTTGTGTATGCACAACTCACTCACTCTCCCTTGCTAAGGCTAGTTAGCAGGGCCTCTGACGATGGCGGATTACTAGCTTCCTGGAACGGTAAATGTTTTCTCTGTGTACCATTTTTGACAACACTAAGACCCTCCTAGCTTTGATTGGCTGTTTTTGATGGCAGTTTGCAGTGGTAGCCCAGGGAGAACCCGGAAAAGGTTTATTTCTGTCTCATACCACACTGTAGTGATATATCAACGCTTTTAATAATTATGTTAAAAAAATAACATTTTTTTAAAATGTACTTATTGCAGCCAGGATGAATGGAATGGAATAAATGTGCATGTTTAACTCCTCAAATTTGCAAATGGGTTTTTGTTTATATTATTATTAATTCCAGGAAATCAAAGCTACAAATCTCCCTGGCTGTTTTTCTGAAAAGATGAAAACAACAACCAAAAAAAACCCACATCATTTCTGTGTCTTTGCCTGATGAATGAAGGAAGGACTGAATTAAAGCACAGAGACAGCAGAGTCCAGATACCCCGGTCTGGTAACATGTCTTTATATCTCAGGTTTTTGAAAATGCTAAACAGCTGCAGCTACCCACATGAATGAGGAGAGGAGAGAAAGGCTCCTCTGATGTTCCACGTTTTAGATTTCTGTCACCCTGGTGGTGGCAGAAATGGCAGGTTTGGCTTCCAAGATGTAAAATGACAGTCAACTAGCTAAGATACTTAGCTAGTTCTGGTTAGCTAGTTGGTTCTAAAGGCTGCTGTGGTTGGTGGTCTGTTTGTGCTCTGTAATTGTTTGACACATGATCATAGGAGGAGGTCATTATGGTTAATGTTCTGGACAGACGCTGTGTGTGTTTGTGTGTGTGACTGTAGGATTAGCATATAAAAGTGAAGGACACAATGTCCCCTCTGGCTAACCAGGGGGTGACTCAGCAGTTTGCCTCATCTGATGTCCCTGTTTATCAGGGGACTTATTAAAGAGGATGCATCTTTACTCAGTTTTATTCAGAGACCACTCTCATTGAGATGATAAGCACTCCTCTGCCGTGAAGAGACAAATAATAATTAGTTTCTCTGTGCTTTTATCCTCAGACTCCACAAAGAAGCTGAAGGATGTTCTGGTGGAGTTCCACGAAGGAGGAATTCTTTCCAAATACAATCCAGCGCAGGTGAACAACTTGTTGGTTCATTTCTTCGTTCTGACACACAAAAAAGCCATTTTACTGTAGGAGGTGCAGTTCATTAAAATGCTCAGTCATCCATCCCATTTTCAGTTGAAGACGAACCCTCAGAAGCAACTGTTGATGTCAGCAGATCAGTTCTGGACTCCATCTGGAAATCATACTGAGGAAAAACTATTGTCTCATTAGAGTCAGACTTTTTTTTTTAGACTTTCAGTTTATAAGACAGACGTTTTATCCTGTGCAGTATGTGCATACGCCTGCAAATATGGTGACCTAACGGTGACTCAAGCCAAAGCAATCATCAAATTATAGTTCCTTTGATCCGTTGACCTCTGGCCTATTCCAATGCATTAGTCTCACAGATTGAAGCTGCTTGAGTTGAAAGATACCTGGATGAACCTGCAGTCTGCAGCTCCTGGACTTGAGGGCCGGCGTCCTGAAAATTTTTGATTTGAGTGTTTTGGAGCAGGAAAGCATCCAAAAGTTTTAGAAAACCGGCCTTCGAGGACTGGAGTTGCTGATAACTGGAATACACTCTTACATCTGCTCTGTCTGAATCTGCTGCAAAAAAACCCTCCTGCTTGTGTCTTAATCTGAACCTGTTACTTTCTTCTCTTTTGCTGTTTGCTTTGTTTTATTTTCTGACATATTAGAAATTGTTCAGGTCGCAAACCCTGATAAAAAGTGAAGTACTGAAAGAAAGAAAGAAAGAAAGAATAGTATCCTATTGAATACTACTGGATAGTATAGTATCCTATGCTATACTAGGATACTATACTATTCAATAGTATTGAATAGAACTAATTCAATACTATTGAATTAGTATCCTATTCAATAGGATACTAAATTTCGACAGTATCCTAGTGGAAATTCAATTTGAAGTCCAACTGACATGATTTGGTATAACCTCAAACAAATCTTTTCATGTAGCAGAAATAAGATAATTGAACCACAATTCATCCACACTTGCTGTGTTTCCATTACAAGTGTGTGTAAACCTTTGGTTATATTTTGTTAATGTTGAAGGAACACAATTTCACAATTGCAATATTTCCATGAAATAAGACATAAAATTAAAACCACACATGAATAAGCATGTTCTCGCGATAAGTCATTCAAAACTACAGCAGCAACAGATGTAAACAGTTACATGGCATATATTCATAATTCAGCCGGTGCTAGTGCTCATTTTCTGTCAGCCAATCAGAGGAGACATCGGTGTCTTATTCAGGCATTATAGCAACAATGCTATAATGGGAGCAGCTATGTATGTGGCGTTTTGGGGAAAGTGTAGTTTGTGATTTTACAGAGGAGTTATGGATCAAGTTAGAATGTCACAACTGAACTGTGTGATACTGTCTTAATTTTCATTACTAATTGGTGCAAATGCTGGATGACCCACGGCAAGTTTAGGGCGTGATTACTTTTTTACTTAGGACGTGGTTGATCTGCATTAACGTTCATTCCATAAGAACTGAAATAATCATTCAACACTGCATTCAACAATGCATAAACATGACAGAGGCCTTCTAACTGCTCCCATTGACTTTTTCACACCGAAAAGGTCTGTGTATCTGTGCCAAAATGAAACAGATTAAATGAAGCATGTAAATGTGTCGTAGCGACCCCCTGGGAAATATTTACAGACTGGCAGCCATGTGTAAAAGTCCACTCACACGGATAAGATTAGACTCAGACATAAACATATTTTCCAGAGGGACTACATTTTCACAATTGCATCTGGGTACACTTAGATTCTGAGACATCTAAGGTAGTTGTAAATGTGTGTGTGGGTGTGTGTGTGTGTGTGTGTGTGTTTGCTGTGGCATGTTGGAGTTATTTCTCTGAGCACACAGTGCTTCTTCATGATGGACAGCACATTACTGCCTCCTGGTTTGCTTGACCAAATAAGGAGAAAGCAGAGATATGAATAACGGCTGGCAGAGCTCTGCAGCTCATGGGGTCAGGTCAGCAGGAGGAGCATCATCACCACTGTGTGTCCTTCTGTGACAGGTGTCTCTTACAGCGCATCCTAACTTTTTATGTAATAGAGAAGTAAGTAGACACGTGTGTAAAATTAAAGCAAGAAGGAAAAATGAGGGTTACTCATCATGTCATGTTTCACTGAAAACATGGGAAAGAAATAATGCAAATGATCTGAACATCACCAGGTTCTGAAGTCGTTTTAATTTAACCTGAAGCATAGAAAATGCACAACAGATTCCACTATATGCAAGTGGAATCCACACACAGTGTTCCCCTGATGTTCATCAGGGGAACTGTGTGACAGGGAAAGTAAGTACACCCCGTTGCTGATTGTTAAGGGGCATTTCCAACTTTTCACAAGTTCATTTAACTCCCACTGGAGCTTTGGGGTCAAACTGAGATCTGGACTGATTTGTTTGGGATCATTTTTCTGTTCACAACAGGATTTAGCCAAGCTTTTAACTCGGGCTGGATGATGAGTCTGTAAAACTGGTCACGACATGAACGTTTCATAAGAGTTGTTTCAATATCAATAATTACTCATTATTGATAATTGTTTGTTATTCAGTTATTTGTTTTAAATATCTAGAATACCAAACTGCAAAACTAGTGGCATGATTTATCCACAGTTTTCACTGCACACTGTAGTTTATTTTTCAGCAGTCAAAATGACCTTCAATATCGCGTCATTGTACAGACATTTTTGTGTAAAACTGAAGTTTATCTTTAGTTTTGTTGTCAGAGCATTTCCTAAATGTTTCTCACCACTTTAGCTTAATATCCGGCCTGCTTCCATTTATTGTAGCAGCACATGTATTAATATATTGCCATATTTACCAGCACTCTCTCAAATTCTTGGTATTTAGCTCTGGACCTAAAAAACAATGTCTATTTGTCTTAATTATTAAAAATACAGCATCACAACTGGAAAACAGTTGAAGTTTTAGTTTATGCTTTGCTGGTCATGATTTTTGTGGCTCTAACATTTTTTTCTAGCCTTACGAATGAGAACATCACCATGACCACACACACCATCACCACCACACACACCATCACTACCTGAGAGGTAGACGGATACGTTGTCAATTTGCAAAAGACGTCTTTTCATATTTCTCAATCTTGGTTACACATATCTACATTTAGATAGATATGTAACATCTAAAAATGAATTTTAGAAATCTAAAAACCTTCCACTTTCATACTAAATATGTTCCAATGTTACCCCAGACTGCTTATGCTAACATAAGCTTTGTTACAGCGTTTTTGCCACCATAAAAAGCTGACTGTCATTTCTTTTTTGCCATATTACAGTGAATGTTTCACCCCGAAGCAGCCATAGCCATTCTAGATACAAAGGAAGTGGCATGAAGCTGCTCTGTTTTCTGAGTGTTATGTGTGATGGCCTTTCCTGCATGCTCAGCACCACATGCATCTTCACTAAAACTGTCCACACACACCAAGTAGCTAACTCCCTTCTCTTGTTCTACCCACTCCTCCCTCACTCCCCTCCCTCCTTCCTGCTGCTCTCCACTGCTAAACAGATGCAAGATGTTCTGAACCAAGTAAGCCCAGTGCTCTCTGCATGCTGTGTGGTGTTTGTGTGGGTAGACTGCATGCACATCCTGTCCACTAACATGACCTAATCCTGTCTTACCCACCAGCCCCTGTCACAGGGCAGTAGGCCTCTGTACATGGGGGCATTCATTGAGTTTGGTTCTATTGTCCTAATGCCCCTGGACAGGAGATTGTTCTGCACCTCAACTCAAATGTCATTTTGCTGTCTGTATTATTTCTTTATTGTTTCAGTTTTTTTCACAGTAATAATCTTAAATCATACTTTCACCTCATCAAGGTGTCTAAACCAATCACAGGACGACAACTTGAAGTGAAATCTCCACCACATGTTCTCCCTCATGTGGTTTGGTGTGAGCTTCCCAAGAATTCAGCTAACGTCTGCTCCTTCTCTGTTCCCCTTCAGCCCATTGACTATGAGGGCTTCCGGCTCTTCATGGACATCTACCTGGAGAACAACATTCCAGAGGAACTGTGTCAGCATCTGTTCACCTCCTTCAAGAGCAAGACGGGGCGCTGCTCTCCGGACCAGCCTCAGGCAGGAACCAGCGTACGGGGTACGCTGATGTTTATGTAGCCTTAAGGTCCGACCACTGAAACCAGCTTGATACTGTGTCCATGCTGTGTTTGTGTACACTTCTAGGCAAACCATGAGCAGGACTTTTTCTTTGCACCCCGAACTTTCCAGTAGTGTAACAATTAGAGTTGATGTCTGAGTGCCAAGGAGAAACGTAACAGATTCACTTTCACCAGTGGAGCATTACAACTTCTAACAAAGCTCCACTTGAGATCTATTGATATCTGTTGAGATATATGTGTGCATTACAATGCATAGAATAACATTAGAATCTTTTTCAGACTGACACATGTCGATGATTTGGTTTCTCATCTTGAAAAGCAACATTTGGTGTTGCTTTTTAAGATCTTCTGGCCTACTTCGTGCAGTCAGACGCATTCTGTTTATGGGATTTTTGTGATTCTACAGTTCCGGCAGTAATCAGAATCTAGAGGAATCAAGCCAAAGACTTGATTAACCACAGGAGGTTAATACAAGGAACAAAATCATATAATTGAACCTGGCTGACTTCCTTTAGATAACACGTAAAAATGAACTGTACTTTGCAATTGAGCACATCATGTTTGCCTTTTAAAACGTGTCTGATGTTCTGAAGCATCTAAGTGTGACAAAAGAAGAAAATAGTCTAAATAATGTGTACAGTTTCTGTTCCCAAATTATTTATTGTACAGAAAGTGTTTGCAGTGCTTGGCTTAAGGTTTCAGCTCTCCATATTGGTAACTAGTTGTATGTCTGGGGTAAAGCATTGAGACTTTGTTTCCAGTAAGATTACCTCTGGAGCTATTGGTGCTGAGTAAGCAGTATTATTCCCTCCTGTTTGGGAACAGAGCCAACTGAAGTCCTAATAAATTTCTAGCTCAGCATGTTGACTCAGAGTTGGGGCTGCCAGATTCCTCCTAACCTGATGAGTTCAATTTATCCTCAAAAGCTTTTCTTCTTCCCACACAGCATGTCTTTACATGAAATTTTGTAGTCATAACTGCTGCAGTGTCATTGATTTCAACACAGAATCTACATGTCAACCTCATTTGGAAATGAGTCTATCTTACTTCTAGTCACTGGGCTTACATTGCCTCATAGCTTCCCAAAAAATGGATACGTGCTATTTTATGTTTAAACCCCTCAGACTTTAAGCTTTAATGTGATTGACCAAGTAATGCATATTGGGGAAGCGGAAGGAATATGAAACATGGTTTCATGAAAGGAAGTGGAGGGAAAAGGAATGTCTTCTGCATCGGTTAACATGTTTATCCTCACAGCATGATGCTTCCACCACCTCTTTCACCATGGAGACCATGATTTTCTGCCTCATGTCTGATATTAATTCCTCCCAACCACATCATTTGCCACATAGGGTTTTCTGATTGAATGGTCACATCTTGATAGTTTCCATTTGTACTATCATCTTTCAACATCTGGTTGTTGATCACTTGGATGTAGTTTCATAATTCCGATTTGCACAATTATGTGGTCAATAGAAATGCAGCTGATGTGATATGTTCCTTCCATTTCCACAGCTATTCCCTAAAACACATGACGTTTGTGGTTGTAACAAGACGAAATGTGAAAAAGCTCAGATACTTTTGCAAGGCACTATGGATGAGCAGTGACCCATGTCTGTGAGTTTTATCACCAAAACCGGATTAGTCACGGGCTCCGCAGTGACCGGGGCAGAAGCACATATGAGGCCAGACATCTCAGCGCTCTGTGTGAACCGTCTGGCTCTGCGTTTCCACATGGGTGCTGCGTGGGCCCGAGCTCCAGTCTGCTGGTCCCTGCAGAGCAGCTGAGGACACAGATGGACTGCTGAATTAGAAACTAGTTCTGTTCAGAAAATGTTTTGAAAAGTGAGATCCGTGGCTCTCATCGTCCCTGTGTTAGGGTGGTAGTTAGGGTGGTAGTTAGGGTGGTAGTTAGGGTGGTAGTTAGGGTGGTAGTTAGGGTTGTATGTGACGTTTCCAGCACAAAATCTGAAGATCCAAATTTGGCTTGAATACTTTCATGTTTTCCCAGAAGGGCCAAATTGCAGGGAAGCCATTTCTTTTTTTCCTTTTTTTTTTTGTTGTTGTTCAGTAAGTTTCCTGAACATCCTGTAGCAGCAGACCATTCTAATCTCTGCCTTTACATGAATCTTTGCTTTGGTGCTCGCTGTGATTTGGAACTAAAAGTGTCCACGTACACCATGTTAGGAAAGGACTGAGAAAATGTTTTGTTGATTAAAGTCATTTTTTCAGATCAAAACAAAGAAATATGGAGCTCAAAGTATATATTATCATTAAAATGAGTTTTTTGGGTAAAAGTGATTTTTTTGGGGAAGAGAGGGTTCACCACTCTTATTTTAAAAAGCTGTCTTAGGCACAAAGGAACTCACTTTTTTGAGAAAAAAAAATACACACACATATATATATATATATATATATATATATATATATATATATATATATATATATATATATATATATATATATATATATTAGGTCATGGTTTTAGGAAAGTGACAATATGTCAGTTTTAGACTCAACAATAGCTCTAAATGCCCCTCCACTTCAGAGCTGCTGTAGGAGCTGAAAGATCTCCAACCCTTCAGAGGAAGTCATGTGAACATGGCATCAGATCTGACAGACTGTTCACACTGCTATTAGGCTCATGAAAGGACTTTAGAAACTGATTTCAGTATGGCTTATTATTCAGGCTCTCAAAGGAAGACACCTCAGAGTCAATGCTGACACCTGCTGGTCATCTTCTAGATTATATTTTCCTTCTTAAATAGAATTGGTTCTAGATCACATAAAAAAGGATGGACATGTTTTCACATTATTTTATTTTTCCTAATATGGAAACATTTTTCTTTGTTGCTGTTTTTTGTGTTTATATTTTGCCTTTGTTTTGTTGAACTCCTGAACTCCTTTTAATTCCCTTCTCATTGTCCACTACAAGTAAAATGAATCTAAAAGGATCATAAAAAGCATATAATGACGTTCTTTTTAATATCCATCTTTGAGGCAGCTGAGCAGCCCTTGAAAAAAACAAAAAAACAGCCCAAAATGGGTCTTTTATTTTGGTGAGCTCAGCCCAGCCTTTTAGAACCTCCTGCACTCTTTCTTGGCTGTTCGTCACATCTGCTGCTGTTTTTTTTTCTTTCCTTGAATCAATGACTGACCACAGACGCCCGTTCCATTGATGCAGGCATCTCTATTCAGACTGAAGTGGCCTGTGCCCCCATTACAGGTACCACAACAGGCCACCGGCTTGTGTCGCCATGGTGACACCGGCTTAACAGGATAAGAGTCCTGCTGGCTCCCTTGGTGGTTGTGTGTTCTGGTTGTGTTTTTGTGAGTTCTTGGTACAGTGCCTTGCAAATGTATTTCTAGCCAGTGAATTGTTTGTCATGTTGTTGGGTTACAGCCTCACAACATTTCAATACATTTTCCATGATAAACCAACACAAAGTAGTGCATGATTGTAAAATGGAAGAAACATGTTTCCCGGTTTTCAAAATGTTTGACACATAAAACGTGAGGCATGTTTTCAGATTCAGTCCCACTGAGTCAGTCACATGTAGAGCTTCCTCTTGGGGTTTGACTATCAGCTGCTCATTTGGACACTGGTCTTCTTTTCAGAATGGAAGAAACTTGGACAGATTGGCCAGTGAGTGTCTGTGAGGTAGAATAGGTCTGTTAATTATGTAATATTTTTTCACATAGGATGCTCAGACAACAGAACAAGGGGCAGAGCAGAAGGATGGACAGGTGGCTGGAGCTTCAGGGCTCCAGGTGAGGTGTTAGTTCTCAGATATGTAATATACTGTGAAATTATCTCAGTAAATATGGCATTTGAAGTGTTAGTCTTAAATTAAGTTAAGCTAGTGTGAATACAAACCAGGTTACCACTGGTCAAAAATGGTCGGTGCGGGGGGTGGGGGGGTTTGGTCAGTAAGTTGTAAGGTCCCACCAAAACTTAGACCAAACCTAAGCCCTTGCTGTGAACAGAAATCTTTTTGCCACAGATTCAGAGTGTGTTCAGCGCAGTCGTAAGGGTTTTCATTTTCATGAAGGTCAAAGAGTTGATGCCATCATCTGCAAAAAAATATATATGTATTGTTATTATTTTGAACAGAGAATGGTCTGTATCCCAGACACCAAATATCACAGCCAGGAAGTCCTAAATCCATCTACAGGACTGATAGTTGTCATGTCGACAGGTTCTCTTGGCTGCTTCTCTTCTCAGTTTGGGTGGATGTCCTTGTTCTGGTCAATCCACAGCTGGTCGATTCTCTCTCCATGTGATGGAGATGATGGATTGATCAGAACTCTGTGAGATGTTCTGGGCCTGGGATATCGTTTAGAGCCTAGCTCTGCTTTGAACGTCTCCAGAACATCCTCCCTGACCAGCTGCTTGGTTCTAATGGTTACAGAACATGAGAGATGCTGCTTGTTCTCTAATGTTCTGTAACAAACAACCTCTGACACCTTCACTGAACATTACTGAGATCAGATCGGATGCACTCCGTTTTTAATTAATTATGTGACTTTTAAAGATTTCTAAAAGCATCGGATGCACTTCGATTAAATTGGTCTTAAAACATACATATGCCATAATTTTTATGTTTTATTTATAGAAAATTTTACAAAATATTTAACATTTCCCTTCCACTTCACAATTATGCACTTCTTTGTGTATTTAATTCAATTCCATATGTTGATATACTGTCCAATGGACAAAAACAAATGTTTCAAGGCATTTTATTCCAAAAAAGAAATACATTTACATACATAAAATCCATTCAGTGAACATTCAGCACATATATTGCAATTTGATCTTAGTTATGATACAATGCTGTCAACGTCAGTTTGTTTGTCAGATTTGAAGATTTGAAGGAACCCAGCAGATTGCATTAGTCACTTAGTTTGCTCCACTCACCTGTGACAGATAGCAGACACACACACACACACACACACACACACACACGCATACAAAAATTAAACACTAATGCAGTAACCCAGGAGCACTTTCTATTTAAAAAAAAAAAATTAAGAGTTAATGACAGAAATGTTCCTAAAGTAGTTTTATCTTGGACAGAAACAGTGAAGCATTTTGTCTGAATCAGCAGTGAAATCTATAGAAAGAGACGATGAACATTTTGGACATTTTGGCAACAATATCTCCACAGATGGGCCCCGCCAGAGGAAGGGGTCACAGGCCATGTGTAAATGCTTGTGAAAGGAACGGAAAAGCACTTTGAGAAATCAAATGGCAGATTATGCAGAATTGTAAAGTAGTAGGAGAAAATATAGCAGAGGAAGGAAAAGTGGTCCATCATCATATCCAAAGAAATTTGTCGTAGCAATGTGAGGGAATGGAGAACGGACTATGAATACTTTTGCAAGGCACTACATTCTGTCTGTGGGTCAGTGGGTGGCGGTGTAACAGTGATGCTGTGCAGGTTCTCTGGTCATCATTCAGTCTTTAACCTGAATCCCACCCCCTCCCAGCCCCGACTTCTTTCATTTTATTTTTCTAGCTGCTGTTGTGAAGTTCAATGTTAGTTTTTACTCCTCAGAGCTAACCTCCTCTCCTGAAGCCTGACCTCTTTTATATTTACTCTTATGACTGACCTAATCAGGGATGAACGGGAAGAGCATCCTGTCTGCGATGGGCCTTGCGGACCACTTCACTACGAAGAGCTCAGCGGGCTCTGGAGCCACTACGTCCTCCTCACAGCACTCAAGTACAGGGGGGCCCCATCAATCACCAGGCACACAGGTCAAACCTTTAGCCACCTCCAGCAACGCCCTGAACCCCAAAGATGGTTCTTCCAAAACTGCTGGATCCCCTAAACTCCAGTCAGGTGAGCATGACAACAAGGTGCTTCCTTTAGTCTGAAAATGTAGCATAAAACAGTTAGCTACCCTGCCTTAACACACAGGAACCTGAGAGACATTCTATTCTTAATTTATTCTTAATATTGTCACCTTATTAACATAATGACCTGTGTCATTTTTTGCCAAATTTTCTGAGAGGGTGCAATGGAATGGCTTCCATCTCTGCATCCGTAGCTTTGCATTTACATAAAACTGCGGATGACAACAAAATTCTTTGCAGGAATAATTTCATAAACTATATGTCACTTCTTAACATCATAAAATAGCAACTGACTAACTTGACAGTCTCAGCTAATCTCTGCGCAATGATGCCCCTTCCAGTCCTGTGAATAGTGTCTTGTCGGCCCACTCTCCACAGCTCTGTTTAGTCTCTACGCTATGCAGAACTCGCACCTCTTCTAAAGCTGCCACACTAATGCCTGAATGTGTAATTTACTGCTGCTCTCTCACTATGCGCCTCATTAATTGAAGCAGAGGGGCCGCATCGCAGCGCAGACAGTGATGAATGCCGTAAGTAGTTTGAAGGTTTGTGTTGTGCGCCAACAGAGAAGAGCAACTCTGAGAAGCAGGTTTCCCTGCGGAAGAGCCCGCCGCCTCAGAAAGACTCCCCACTGACGTCCCCTCAGGTGGTCTTTCTTAAGGACATCGTCTGCTACCTTTCACTGCTGGAAAGGGGAAGGCCAGAGGACAAGCTGGAGTGTAAGTGGCACTTCTCTTGCTATCTAAAACACACCAACAAAATTCTGTTCTATGCAGGGAACACTGTCCTGTCACTGATTCTGTTGGCCTTGCAGTCACACACTCCAGCTCATCGCTGACCACAGCTCAGCGATGAGCTGTGGTCATCAGGAGCTCTTGATGAAGAGATGCAGCTCACATCTGAGAAGGGAGCCAGACTTTAAAAAGTAGCCCAGGGTCCCAGGTTTGGAGAGGGCCCAAAGATTTTTCTATGCTTTCTTTTTGGAAAAAAGGTTTTGTAAACATTATCTTTTATATAAAAGTCATAGACCTAAATCATGTGAGTTGTAATATTTTAGGGCTTCTGTCAGTGCCAAGTAAAGTGGACAGATGATTATTAAATAGAGGATATATTAAGCGTACAATAAGTCAAGTTCAATCATGTTTATTTGTAAAGCACTGTTCAGCAATAAGGCAGTTCAAAGTGTTTAACAGCCTAAAACACAAAAATACAAAGTCATGAAAAACACCACACAGTCAACAACTGGGAAAACCAGTAACAAATGTTACATTTTGATGAGTGACATCATCAAAATCAGCAATACACATCAAATATGTTGGTCAATGTTTCATTTATTATGGTTTAAAAGTAGCTCTAAACAGCTGGGTTTTAGTCTAGGTTTAAAGGAACTCAGTGTTTTGGCTGTTTTGCAGTTTTCTGGAAGTTTGTTCCAGATTTGTGGTACATAGAAGCTGAATGCTGCTTCTCCATGTCTGGTTCTGGTTCTGGGGATGTGGAGCGCTTCAGTGATTTATCTTCAAATGTGTTTGACTGGATCTGTTTGTATTCTCAACAGGATTTAGGCTTTTTGTTAATACTATTACGATTCTAATTTTGTCAGTCATAATAGGAGAAAAAAGATTCTGTTTTAAGAGTTTCTCTCCACAGAAATAAAGTTGGATTTGTTTGAAAACAGTCAAACCAACAGAAATCGGACGGACAGACAGATAGATGTTAGATTTACATTCAAGCAGCAAAAAAATCTTTTATTGTCATGTATTAATGTTATCTTTCCCCTGTGTTGTTAAACCTGTGGTTTTGTTTGTCCATTGTTTGGGTGTTTCTGGGCTTCGTTTAAGGCAGTAATAACTGATTTTTCAGTATAATCAGACGTATGAAGCTCAGCTCCTTCCTCCCTGGAGCCTCAGCTAACGTCGTCCTCCTGGGGCCGGTCGCTGACTTGCTTAAGCCCTCCTGAACCCGACTGACCTCTGTCTGAGGCCGTGTGACGGAGCTAATCTCTGCTCAATGATGAAGTCCAATGATGTCTGGTGTTGACAGGAAGTTGTTTCAGATATTCATCACTATTGCTGCTGAATTCAGAGGTTTATATGCTTATTGTGCAGAATGTGCTCCTGTAAAAGCTAATATTAGCTAGCCTCCCTGGGACCTGCTGGAGAAGCGGCACTTTCCACATCTTCAGAGTCCAAAGGAGAAAGCTCCGGTTTCTAACGGGTCTCTGTTCTCGTTTTCCCCCAGTCATGTTTCGACTGTACGACACAGACGGCAACGGGCTCCTGGACAGCACAGTGAGTGGATAATCTTGTCACTGTCCTTCTGCTCTGTGTCTGGGGTGTGTGTGTGTGTGTGTGTGTGTGTGTGTCTGCCCCGAGCACCCTGCAGCTCCAGGAATAGAAGCCTGAACACCATGTGAACTCTGAATGTTTACATAAGATCTTTCTCAATGGATCTGGCTGGTTTAATGCGCGCCGCTTGCTGAAGCGATCACATAAACGGAGGAAAATGTTGCACACTGCAATTAAACGATCCCAGCGGTGGCGGCGTCCGCACTGAAACATGGAGACGAGGGTGAAGGTGCAGGTTTTCATGTGTTTTTGTTTGTCCAGGAGCTGGACCACATCATCAATCAGATGGTCCATGTGGCCGAGTATCTGGAGTGGGACTCAACAGAGCTGCGGCCGGTCAGTAAACACACACTTCACTGCAACAGGACCAGGCTCTGTTTGTTTCTGAATACCAGCAGAAGCATCAGTTGATGCATTACAAGAAGGTCTAGGCCCACATGAGCCTTTTGATAGTAAAATATCATGATTTGTTGCACTAATATCATGATATTAATGCAAGCAATTAATAGTGACATGTATAACACAATCTAATTTCCTTTTAAAACTGAAAAGCAGCAAATGTTACGTTCCTGCTTCTTAAATATCATTGCCAGTTCAATGATGTCTGGTGTTGACAGGAAGTTGTTTCAGATATTCATCATTACTGCTGCTGAATTCAGAGGTTTATATGCTTATTGTGCAGAATCTGCTCCTGTCAAAGCTAATATTAGCTAGCCTGCACTCTGCTCTGCACTTTTAGAATGATTTTGAAAGAAAACTGCCTTAAAGTCCCAGTACGTTACTTTCATAAACAATGGTTTGTTTGTTTTTTGTAAAGTTGTTAAAATGGTCACTATCCTAACATTATAACATGAGACAGATAATCTGAAAAAAATGGAGCTCCTCTGTCTCCTCCCTGCCGTCATACAGCCACCTGCAGAAACGCATCGCTCTGCTAGAAACAACCAATCAGAGCCAGGAGGAAGCGCTGCCAATCATGCTTGTGTACGAGCTGCTCATACCCTCCCCATCTCTCTCTGCTATGCTACAGCTAGTTTCCAACGGCAGGCATGAATGCTAAGGCTAGTTAGCCTGGCCACCGAAACAGTTTTGTTTCTTTCACAGATTATCTGTATAGTGTAACAACATGGTGACGGTTTTAATATAGTGTAAAAACATATTGTTTATTTAGTTAGCTACTCCAGCTTTAGGAACAGAACGGTTTTCCCTTCTCCTTTCACAACACCTCAGACTGTCAGATTGGATAGACAACATTTGTGACTATCAGTTTTTAGTTCTTTTCTTGTCTGGACTTTGTCTAGGCTGCTCTAACACGAGTACTTTGGGATTCAAACCGTTGTAGCTCTGGCAGTATGCCCCGATGGAAGATTCATCTCCACACCAGCCCCAGGTTTTCTGCAGCCTCTGTTAGACTTTCCTCCAGTGTTGCCCCCTCAGTCTCATCCATCTCCATCAAATCCCATCAGCCTCCAGAGATCATAATGCTTCACTGTAAATCCTAACATTGCATCTAATTGAAAAAGATGAGTGAATACAACTTGACTGTGGTCAAGGTTTCGCTAACATTCATTTAAACTAACTCCAGAGAATTTTGGGGTGCATTAGTGAAATACAAAGCTGACTTTAACCAATTAAAATAAGTGGATTTATGTTGCTTGTTTCAGATACTGAAGGAGATGATGCAGGAGATCGACCTTAACCATGACGGGACGGTCACACTGGAGGAGTGGATTAGAGGAGGCCTCACCACCATCCCTTTACTGGTCCTGCTGGGCATGGACGCAGTAGGTTTTGCTGTCACATTTCAATAAATAGACATAAAACAATACAACATTTACAACAAATTTATCTTCATTGTCGGCCATTTGCCATCTGGAATGTAAAACTTCTAAAATGAGTCAACTGTTTTATTAGCGTCAACTCTTCCAGATTTGTGCTCCGCAAAATGAGAAGAAAATGTTGAAGTGATGCCTTGGATCCTGTTGGTTTTAGAGTCTCTGTTCATCTCGACCAGATATTACATGATACATTGAATGGCTGGAGAAGGAGCTGAAATGATTCTGTGTTCTGTTGTGATACGGCAGAACGTGCAGGAGGACGGGCAGCATGTTTGGCGTCTGAAGCACTTCAACAAACCAGCCTTCTGTAACCTCTGCCAGGCCATGCTGCTGGGCGTCCGCAAGCAGGGCCTCTGCTGCTCCTGTGAGCCTCTCTCTCTCTCCCCATCACTGTCCGTCTGCGTCTCCCGCTGCCTCTTATCTTCTTCCTCTCTTTATCTCCTCCTCCATCTTTATCTCCTTCACTTCCTGCAGCCAGCATAATTCAAAGTATTTTATGCTTCGTGCCTAAATGCTTTTGACTTGCTGTTGCTTTCAATTATGCGTCCTTGCAACCATCATTAGAGAAGGATCAGCAATGTGATTATGTGTATTTTCATTATTGAGTTTCCTTGGCTGTGCCCCTAGGGCCTATGAATGCATGCACTCACTTACTGTCTTGCTAATGTGGTCAGCTGTAAATGAAATTACCTCCCAGCCATGTTGTATCTGTGTTTGTGAAGAGCGATCCCTGGTTAATGCAGCAGCTTCCTGTCGTCCTGCAGCATGCAAGTACACGGTGCACGAACGCTGTGTGTCCAAAGACATCGCCTCCTGCATCAGCACCTACGCCAAGTCACGCAAACACACCACTGTAAGTGCAAACACAACGTAAGAATAAGTTTGTTCTGATGGTTCAAGAACCATGAACTCTGACCTGCTGTTTCTCAAGGTCCTGGGTCTCAGATGTTTCTGAATCACCTTGGGACATTAAGTTCATCAGGTATGCTATCACTTGTGGTTGATAGCAAACCCAGTAGCTGAATCTATGTCAGTGTGGTCTGGCCACTGCCTTCCTATGCAATTCCCCTTGATTCTTATCTCCTTTCAGTCCTCCATCTGGGATTTCTCCCATTGCCTTGGATTCCCCCAGTAGAATTTCTACTAGGCCAATCAGTGGACAGAAGGAGAAGCTGTGAACAATAATGAAATTATAATCTATTGAGGTTGTAGTTTGGTAATAGCAGCAGAGGAAGTGAATGAATCCATTCAATCTGTGTTGGCCACACTTTCAAATATTGAATGTTTTCGCCAGGCTAATAAAAGTGGGCATTGCCAAAGAACAAGGTCTCTTCAAGTGGTGTGTGTTTGTAAAGGTCATAAAGCTGTAAATGGAGGTTTGAAATGTGCAGTGGTACTGTCTTTTGGGAAGACCTTTAATGATTAGATTGTGAAAAAAGTTCTGGACAGCTGCAGGGTCAGTCTAGCTACAGATTAGCTAAAAATGGTTTGGGATCCTCTATGGAACAAAACACCCTGATCATTAGATTGTATGTCCTCATCATCAGATGGGTAATTATAGTAGTATTTTCAAGTTAAATGACAGGACCATTTGGATTTATTGAAAGTGTATAATCAAATCAAAAATCGAATCAAACTTTATTTGTATAGCACATTTCAGCAGCAAGGCATTTCAAAGTGCTTTACATCAAATCAAACACAAAAACACAATGCAACATAGAATCAACAATAAAAACACAACATCAAGTCAGATTCCATCAATAAATTTGCAATTGATTACATTTCAAATACAACTCTAAACAAGTGGGTTTTTAGTTGAGATTTAAAGGAAGTCAGTGTTTCAGCTGTTTTACAGTTTTCTGGAAGTTTGTTCCAGATTTTTGGTGCATAGATGCTAAATGCCGCTTCTCCTCATTTGGTTCTGGTAATATCAACTTGCTTTCCATACGTAAAATCGTTTGATGCCACATGGTTCCAAAATGCAGTGAGTCCTGAAATCCTAAAATTTGTGATGAAGTAATGAGTCAACATGTGACTGTCTCTGCTCCCCTCCAGGTTATGAATCATGTTTGGATAGAGGGGAACTCTCCGTTGAAGTGTGATCGCTGTTACAGGAGCATCAAGGGCTACCAGTCCCTGACGGGCCTGCACTGCGTCTGGTGTCAGGCCACGGTGAGTCGCCCAGCATCTCGCACTTGAACCACAAGTCGCCACACTTCACTCTAATTAGATAAACAGGAGCATGACCACTGCCCCCAAGAGGCAAGTAGAAGCAACTACAGATGCAATGTAACAGAAATTTGCGGAAATGTTGGAGCATCATAATCATTAAAGGTATGTGTGTAATACCAAAAGCAAAACTGCTTATTTAGAGAACAGAAAATGAGTTATCCACCTTTAACAATATTGTACTTTATTATGCTACCACCTCAAACAAACTGCCTCACATGATTACAAGGCAAGTAAAACAACACATGAGTAAAAATGATTACATTGCAGTGGAAAAGTAAAGCTCGAAACACAGGTGATTCTTTTATTATGTTTTTTATTACCGTAATCAAAGACGGCTCTAAACAAATGGGGTTTTAGTCTTTGATTAGAGGAACTCTGTTTCAGCAGTTTTGCAGTTTTCTGGAATATTGTTTCAGATTAGAGGAGCGCAAAAACTGAACAATGTTTCTCCATGTTTGGTTCTGAGAATCCAGAGCAGACCAAACAATCTGAAGACTGATACAACGACAACAAAAGAAGACCCAGAGGCACACACAGGACAGTCTAAACTTTGACTAGGTCATTCTAACATATGAATATACCTTTATCTCACGGTTCTTATAGCAAGTATTATTACACCAACTACCGCCATCTGTATTTCTTTCATAAGAAATACAGAGTACATCTTAAGAAATACTGTATAATACAGAAAGTAATACAACAGGTATTGGTTGTTTTCAGTTTATGTCAGAGAAAAAATAAATAAATATATATATATATATATATAGTTTGCTATCGATAAGGATGAATTTTTTTTTGTTCCCCACCAGGGGGTCCTTTTTGTGGGCTCTAGTGTCCCTTTTATCATAGTAGGCTGACAGGAGAGGGGGGAAGACATGTGGCAAGTGTCATCAGGTCCGGGAATCGAACCCGCGATGGCCGCGTTGAGGACTGAAGGCCTCCAAACGTGGGGCGCAATAACCTCTACGCCACCGGAGCATGCCCCAAAGGATAAATTTTTAGTCAAAAATACAAAATATAATTAATAAAATTTTGCACATCACATTTTTTTAATACTCCCCTTCAATTGAAAAAAAAATCAAAAAAACGCAAACCACGACATTTTAATCTAGAATTTGTTTCTGTATTTTACATAATAAAAACAAAAAAATGGAGAGAAGTCCTTATGGTCATGCCTGGGTTTCCATAGTTTTTGAAGATTTTTGGTCTTTCTTCTTCTGTGTGTCCTGTATGGTTGGTAGCAAACAGCACTACTTCTGGCGTTCACTTAGCCATGGTTCAAATTCATATTTAAACTTGTTGGTTTCATGAGAAAAACTTCACTAATGTGGTGGTTACCGTACCAATATTACCTAATAATTAAAATGAAGATAATGAGGAGTCTGCTTAACTAGTACTGGCAGAGTATTCTTAGCCCATTTGTACATTAATTAAACTATAAAACTGCTGAAGAGAATTTAGTGCTGAGAGGAGAGTCCACTTGAGGAGAGGGCAGGGCCGAGGCTCCACCAGGATGTAGAGCTGGATGATGTAACAGTGGCAGTAAATTCTGAAGAGCTCAGTTTATGAGCTATTTTCAGAAATATAGACAGGCTAGGGTCATACCAGAGTCATTGAGCTCATCCTCATTTTCAGCAAATAAATTGACTTTATTTAGCTATGTCTAAAACAAGCATAAAAAATAAAATAAAAAACCCTCCGATTCCCCACTTATTATTACTACATTACAGGATTAAAAGCCATCATTAAACCACATGCACAACAGGAAGCTTTCTAACTTACAAAATAAGAGCTAAAGTTGTTCAGAGCTGCTCGATCTTTTTTTGTAACTTTACCTTCGTGTTTCATATGTGTCATTGCATCCTTGTCCCACTAGGTGACACTGTTGTCCGTGATGTGATGTAAAAGTTTAGACCAAGCAAACCAAACACCTGCCTCTGCTTAAGCAGGGTGCGCACAGCGTTTTCATCGACCCTCCGTGGCCGATAAACCGAGCAGCCATGCTGTCACTCTGACAGAGTGTCAGATGGAAGACGCCTACAGTCCTTATGGTTCTCCTTCTCCTGTCCACTGCAGTACCATAACAAGTGTGCGTCCCATGTGAAGCCTGAGTGTGACGGAGGGATCATGAAGGACCACATCCTGCTGCCATCATACATCTGTCCTGCGGTGCTGGTGAGAACCGTTCCGCTGTATATCATGAAAGTAGGGCTAGAAAAACTTTAATTATTGCTCCAGAGCCAAACATAGTAAAATACAGTCAGTCTATTAAAAAGTGTAGGTTTTATTTGATAAAATATGAACATGTGTTTATTCAGGGGAAGATTCTGGTTTCCTCATGTTAAAAAAATAAATAAAATAAATCTGAACTCAAGTCCAGAAGTCTAAAAAAACCCAAAACAACAAAAAAAAAAACTACAAACAGCCAAGAATAATGTGACTGTTTCATATTCTCTCCAGCAGGGGCGCTGTAAAACTAAATTTGCAATTTTGTTCTGTGGTGACTAATTCACAATTCAGGTCATATTGTTTACCAAAAAGCATCAATAACAGAGAACAAATATGGGACAGAAAATACTAAGAGTGCAAAACTCAGACGATACACTGAAGAAAGAGATCTGAGCTCCAACTTAAAAAAATAAAGGGTCAGTTCGTTACATGTGATCAAGTTGGTCAGATTAAATTTATTTACATCTGTTTAACATGGCAACTTAATGAGCTTATATTTACTTGTAAAAGCTTGATTGGCTACTTGTTACAAATGAACTTAATTTTTAAAGTTTAAATCTCCTGTTTTCTTTTTTCAGTGTAGAGAAAACAGGAGAGTGTGAGGAGACACTCCAAACTCCTGCAGGACTTTCTTCCCAGTATAACTCTGATCTGATTAAAAATCTAATCAGTCACAGGTTAAGGAAAATCCAATTAGTTGTAGCAAATTAGAGTATTTCTTTAAAATTGGTTCAAAAACCATTTTTTTTCCGTTCAGAGTATCAAACTTCTCTCATACTTTAGACCAGTGTGGCCTTTCAGTACGTTCATACAAACCAACGGGAACAAAGTCATAGAAAATAAAATCAGCAGTATGTTCTGTGCCAGTCCGTTCAGCGGTGAGTGACGTCTCGGCAGCATTAAACAGCTGCAGTCATCACAACTTTCCTCAAACATCTCAGGATGAAACTTGTGACCACCTGCCTGTCATTTCACGCTGGCTGTTGACGCTCTATCTGGACTCTGCCGTCAAACCTCCTCCATTCCCTCCAACAACGACACATTGATTATATGCATGCTGTTTATCTCATCGTTGGAGATTTCATGCCTTATATCAAGACTCGGGCACCTGCTGACCCATTTACTATCTTCTGTTCTCCACAGGATCATTATTCCACGGTGAAGCGCCGGGAGAGCGACCCCACTCCCAACGCCAGCCCTGACGACACCAGCAAGACATTTAAGTTCCCTCATGGAGACAGACAGGCACTGCAGGTACTCATCTTCACACGGGTGTGCAGCGGTTGGCAGGTAGCAGGTTAAACAGCAGACTGTGTGTTTCCTGCTTGCAGATCACCCCTCCCCCAGGAACACACCCCCTCCTGGTCCTGGTCAACCCTAAGAGTGGAGGGAGGCAGGGGGAGCGGTGAGTTTGGCCTCATCACCGGCGGCCATGTTTCCAAATGTAACATGTCAGTTTATTGGTGACCACTGGCACAGTGCATATATGAAGTACTTCACCACAAAAACACAAAATCTTACCAAGTCATCTTTGTCTAGTTTCTAGTGCAAATATCTAATTACATCTGAAATAAGACCAAACTAACTTGCAAGCAACTTTTCAGGGCGATACAGGAGATTGTTTCAAGCCAATAATTCCTTAATATGGATGAAAAAGCATTTGTTGCACTGGCAGATTACTGAACCCATAACAAGACATGTTTTCCATGTTGTAAGTGAAATTAATCTGCCAATTGAACGAATACTTTTTATCTTTATTAAGAAATTATTGGCTTTAAACAATGTCCTGTATCTTGCTGAAAAGTTAATTGTCAGCTAGTTTTGCTTTATTTGATGTGTACTAAGATATTTGCACTAGAAACTAGATCATAAATACTTGATAAGTTTAATGTTGGATGTTTTTCCATTTCTATTACTACTATTACAAATAAATTATAATCAACAAAATTTGGCTAATTTGACAAAAAAAAAAAAAAGATCCTGTAGCGTAAAATAAAGAATAACAATAAATAATACTTTTGTAATAATAGATAATATATTTAATAAATACATTTAAATGAATAAAAATTTCTTTTATTAAAAACCTAATTCCACCACACAATGACAATGAAAGAAAAATATGTATCATAAATAAACGACAAAAGCTCCTAACAAATCCACTTGGTCAACTTGGCTTGTAGTGGTATTGACACAGAGTGTTCTGTGTTTTTATATACAGTGAGATCAGATTAAGGTAGAACATGACAACACATTTTAACATGTGAAATATGCAGAATGTCAGAGGCAGCACACGTCCTGACAGAGAGAGGCTAGATAATGGTTACCGTTTCTAGGGAAGTGTGACTAATTGGTTTGAAATTTGATGGGATTCGAGTTTTGAACATCATTTAGTTGAATTGTGTGTGTGCGTGTGTGTATTCTTTGTGGAGGAGGGACTTGTGCAGGCCCTGTGGCATGGGTGGGCACTGGGGGGGCATTGCCCACCCACAGAGTCAGCTGTGCCCCCCACCCCTGGACTGGAAGCTTTATTTAAATATTTTATTTTTACCTCAGAGTGGCCAACTTTCTATTCTTCCTATCTTGATTTGATACAGTAGCATCTCCCTCATTTCCCGTATCTGTGCCCTCTTTTCCTCTGACTTTTTTCAGCCCTTACAACTATTGAATCTATTATTAACATGTCGTAACGTGTTTTTCCGCGCTGTCTTTAAACGCAACATGAGGGCTAAGACGCTCACGGCGGTTTTACATGTCTCTGTTGCTGCCGCACATGGCTATGAGAAGGAGAGCAACTTGTGCCTTTAAAAAGCATTTTCAGAGGTGAAATCAAGCCCAGCTGATGTTTCACTTTAACAACATTTTAAAAAATGATCTAACAGGTTACACGTTAGACCTTCCAGCTACTGTTAGCTGTTTTGTTTCACTTGCTAAGTTTGCCATTGCTTGTGCCTCAGATGGATTGATGTCGGCGTGTCTTGGTCCACAAAGGTCGTGAACCTGTGAGCTACAAGGTCACATCAAAGGTTTTCCTCCCAGACCGCGTCGCAGCCGCTCCTCCCTGCTGCGGCTCTGAATGCCGCCATTTAAAGGTGGAGTGCTGGAAATAAAGGCTTTTATTCTCGCCTCATTTGCCACATAGCTCCCAGCAATCATGACCAATCAGAACCTGCTGCTTTTCTTTCCAGCAGGCGTGTTGCCCCGGCAACAGACTTTTTCTTACTGTACAATGAGAAAGTCAATTATTGTCTATCAATGGGCAAATAAGAGTAAAAAAGAGATTTACCAGGACAACAGTTGTTCTATTTTTATCTGTGAAATTTTCATGACATTTAAATAAGTGGTTGCCCTTTAGAGGGAAAAAATGAACAGAAAATCTCAAAAAGAAAACTACCGAGCAACAGACTGAATCATTTGTCATGGGGAGCCGACCATAATAAATAATGGCAGTTTTAGTCATAATAGTTTTCCTGGCAGAAAACCTGTCAGAGGCTGCAGAATACCTGAGAGGAGAGGTCAAAGTTCACCTTCCAGAACCCGAATGAATGGCACCTAATTAATGAACTGACTTTAATTACAGTCCAGTGCAGTGATTCAGCAGGAGTGATAAATGGTTGGCATATTGAACAACCTGCTGGGCTTCATTTATCTGGAGAGAAACAGAAAAACACAAACTAGAGTGGCAAGGACTTAAGTGAGAGTGGTACTACTTCAATGTACTTTTACTCAAATGAAAGTAAAAAGTAGTTGTCCAAGAAGTTATTCAGGAAATAGTAAAAATGTATTTTGTAAAATGGCTACTTAAGTACAGAGTAACTGTAGATGTCATCAGATGGAGAAAAATTTACTTTAGTGCACAAATTCTGTTCTTTTAGGGACTGTTGATGAAATAATTCACATACAAAGTAACAGTAAAATAAATTCAGGCAGAAAAAGGTTCCAAATTCTTTCTTTTTTCTAAATGAAACTTGTGAAACTAACTAGAAACAGAGTAGTGTCCCTCCAGTGACATTATGTCATGTTTACTGTGTTTTATTGATCTGCAAATGGAACGAACGGCTCGGCACACAGAAAACAACCTTAGAGCAACAAAGCTGGTGTGGAAACAAGGAGTCTCACTTGAACAAAAGCTGTAGATTTGAGTCTGGGTCAGATGCACTTTAGATTGAAACAAACATGCTCTTTATTCAATAAAGTTACTCATAGTGGGTAGAGAGTTCAGAAGTTTTAATGAAGTAAGACGAGTGATACTTCATAATAATATAACTCGAGTAAAAGTAAAACCTACAACTGCAATTACTACTAAAAATAAAAAAAAAATTTCCCAAAACATTACTCAGGTAAACATAACTAAGTAAATGTTACTTAGGTGGATAGTAAGTTACTATCCACCTCTGCTAAGCTATGAACGTATTAATATTTATGTTCACTTCATCATTAAGTCTACAGTAAATTTACTGCAGCATCTGATGGCAACAAAATGTTGCACATCCAACAATTGACACAATGCACCGAACCAGCTTCCTGTAATTGAATATTAACCCAGTCATTTACATCTGAGCTAATATTTGTATATCAAAGTCTTAATCCATGTTCCTTGGTGTTGTGGTTTTCCTCTAGTGTCCTCAGAAAGTTCAGGTACCTGCTAAACCCCAGACAGGTTTACACACTGGAGCACGGAGGCCCCACGAACGGGTGAGTCTGCTGCAGTCGACTTTACATGGTCTGTTTATTGCTGGTGTACGTTTACTACGCCGTATTAAGACCATTGGAGATAGAAAAAAAAGGGGGGAGTAAATTTGTGAATAATCTCAGAAGTTTTCTAGAAAAAAACTTTAAACTTTTGAAATTCAGAAATTTCAGACATTTTTTTCGAGCAAGTGTCTGAGATGAATCTGATGATAAATTAGTTTTTTGGCTGAAATTTACTTTTTCCTTTTTCCATCCACAATGGCCTTAATGCACCATTGTAAACCTTTGTTTATAACTCAAAGCTGTTGAAGGAACTGAGTTTGTTTGCCTTGTGGTTCAGCAAATCAGGAAATAAATAAGGTCAGCTTTCTAACAATTAGTAGTGGACAAAAGAAGCAAAACTCTTTCAGCTGAAGGTGATATTTTGTGTTGAAGCAGATTTAGGAGGTGAAGTGCTGAATCTACAGTCCTGTTCCCTCCTCGCTCTGTCAGGTCAGACTAATCTGCAGTAGGTTGAAGTGGAACGCCCCGTTACCGCCGTCGGATTGTTTTTACCTCTTAGTGCACATAGAGACGTGTGCATATGTGAGAGCTGAGCACACGGCGTACTTTAAAATGAATTCTGGTGCTGCTCCGCGTGACAGAGAGGCTGTAAATGCTTCACCTTAAGGGCGTCTCAGTCAGTCACGACGAGCAGAGCTACTGCCCTCTGGAGCCTCGTGTATGAAGAACGACCCGGTGACGCACGCAGCTCCCCAGGAGAAAGTGCTGGAATGACACATGTGTCATCAGACATGAGGGCTGTGCTACTCTGATCAGTTATTGGAAGATTCTGAGTGAAATGTCACCGCAGGTCAAGAGAATTATAGTTAATCTGATGTAAGAAATGTATTGTTTTGTGGTCACTGAAAAGACATAAAAAGGTAATTTCATCTGTCGTCATTAGTTAATTTTTATATGAATATAGGCTTATTGTTAGATGAAATCAACTAGCGGAGCCAAGATCTGGGTAAAAATGATCTTAGCGTGAGGAAAGGCCTGGCTCAATGCTCAGCTGGATGAAACGGCAAGATTCCATTTAACATCAAAACGTTCTACAAAAGTTCAACATCACTAGCGCAAGGGTGTCCAAAGTATGGTGTGGGGGCCATTTGTGGGCCTTGAAATGGTTTTGCTCAGCCTCTGATCACAAGCCAAGAATGCTAAACAAAATTGGCCAATAATATAAAAAAAAATAAAATTGTGAATGTAGGTGTTGCTGGTGAAGCTGAAATTTGGCCAATCAGACGTGAATTACAAGTTAACAGTGTAGAATTCAGTGCTAAGCTGCAGCTTTACCCTGGAGTCTCTGTCATTGTCTGTAGAGCTGGTCTGTTTGTCCTGCCATGCATTCTGTCTTACTGGCCGCTCTCTAGCTGTTGTTACTGTACGAGGGTTAAGTGGAAGTGGTGCTCTGGAACACATAGAAATGGAAATGAGCTGTGCTGTGACAGAGAGCGCCAACCCATCACCAGCTCAACCCTCCACAACTGTTACCATGGGTTCCCTAGCAACAGGCTCAGCAGACTCTGAGGTGAGAGTTGGCTAATTCTCAGTGATTTGTTTTAGGAGTGCAGTTAGCTTTCTGTACTCAGTCATTATTTTAATGCTCATGAAATCCGTTTAGATTTTTGTTGATGCTAATGCATCTGGGATTAATAGCTTTCTGGATAGGCCGGTCAAAATACAGTAAGTTGATGCGATAAACGATAACATTGTTGTTCTTGAGACCATTTTCAAGTAATAAATTGCTAATGGCACAATAATGCAAGTTTGCCTTCTCAAAGACCTTTAGTTTAGTAAAGAATACTTCACCTGGACCTGGAAAACATTTGAAATATCCAAAATTAAACACAATGATCAAGAACAATAAATGAAACAGAAATAAAAACCACACAGATCTGAAAACATAAATGCCAATGCATCTGGGATTATTGATTATAAAATCTTTGTAAGCAAAGTTCAAAAAAATCTTTTCACCCGAATGGATGTTATGGAGCTCATTTTGATTTAACCGTCTCCTCCGCTCTGCTTTGCTCTAAGTTCACTGCATGGCCTATAGGGAGCGCTGTTTGCCTTACATAACACTCAGGCAGCAGGAACAGCAACACATGAACACACACAAAATTAAGCTTTTTATGTAAATCCTTAAATACGACCAGTTGGACATTAAATCTGAACCAAGGGGATCAGTTGGATAACAGACTCATCATAAGGAGCTCATCCTGTCAGGGTAGTTTGGAAACTCCTGAGGTGTCATTGTTGCTGCTGCTTCAGGCTTCGACTGGGAGAAAAACAACAGTATGTGGTTGCTACACCGCCCCGCTGCAACTCTGTAAATGTGGCACTGTGTGCTTTTTTGTTGTTTTTTTTACCACGTCTTTATGTCAGTAACCCTGCTGCTTTGGCAGCTTGCCTCAATTCACATGAATAAGGGCACTTATTCACTCTGCACACATGGCAGGACTCGGATTCTGAATGCACTCCAACTTCCTGGGCCTCTCTGTAGGACTGAGCACCAAATCACTGCTAAGCTCCTGATGAACATATAGGCTGTTTAAATATGAATAGATGCTCACAGGTCGGACAAGATGAATAATGGCTGGACATTCGTTGGGAATAGTTAATGAGCATTTCAAAATGGAAACTTTGCATTTACAGTGGAAATTGGATGTTTACGTACACTGCCAAAAAAACAAAAAAAAAACTTTTTTCACTTTGGATGTTCTCTCCATCATTGGATGTATGCCCTGGACAGGTCACCAGTCAACTGGCCCTTTTCACGCAGCACATACTCAACTCAGTTCTCAGGGATTTCCACTCGCAACCTTTACATGGTACTGGCCCTTTTCAGCTCCGGCTTCTCTGGGGTCCCAAATTCTGACTGAGAACACAATGACAGCTGGTCACTGTTTGGTGGAGTCACTGGTTGGGTCACAAGATAATGAACTTTATCTAAAAAGTGACAATGTTCAACTCCAACAGAAATGTCACCATTTGATGTGCTGCTCCAGAGTAAAGCTAATTCACATCTGCAGCCCCCTGACTCTCCACGAAAATGGATACAAGATGGAAAACACAACACTACAAGTCGCTTTCTAATCACAACACACACACACACACACACACGCACACACACGCAGACACCCAGTCATCTACTTAATGTTCACATTCCTGAGTATCTTAAAAAAAAAAAAAAACATTCTAAGAGCTGCAACGCCTCAAGAAAAACTCTCACAATAATGTGAGGCTGACCAATATGACTGAAAACATGTCATGATAGAAGCATTTCTTATCAGCCAATACTGACAATTATTGATTCAGTTTTTTGTTTCAAATATCCAAAGTATTCCCAAATTGGAGACATGACCTTTCCTCTTTTATCCACAAATCCCACCACAATGATTTATTAAAATGCCACAATACAAAGTTATTCAACTTTATTCAAATACAGAAGTTTATGTACATTTTCTTAGTATTTGATCTTTTAAAAAGGTCCATCTATTTGCCATCTACTACCTGCTATAACAGGTGATTTTATATTATTTTTTGATTTAGTACATATTGAAAGCATTATGTTGTGGGTTGTTGTGGACTTAAAAAGATCTTAGAATCTCCTTAAGATCAGATTATTAGTTTGTCCTAATGTGTGAAATCTTAAACTGAAACAGGTGTGCTTTCTTTTCACCGTTAGTGTTAAGCTCTTTTTGTTTTTTGTAAACCTGATTTATTGTGAAGCAAACCACCTGAAAAACATTAGCTCTCTGCAGCTGTGCCCGGTCTGGTGGAGTGAGTTGTGAGTTTCCTGCATGCTAAATGCCACTTCTTTAACTGCTCTGGAATTTCCCAAGTTGTTCCGAGTTTCTTCTGTTACATCCTGTTGGAGTTAAGGCCAGGCCGTGTGCAGAGGGCCTGAGCCAAATTCTTGGGCATCTTAGAAAAATGAACTTGATTTTTATTTATTTTTTTCTATAAATAAATAAATTTTTTTCTATTTTATTTATTTTTGTCCACCACCTTCAAGAGTGCTGAGCTTGTGAACTAACTGTAATCATTTTGCTCTCCACCTTTTATGTTGCGGACATTTCTTCTTGGCATTTAACCAGCCAGTCATCTGTTTTTGCACATGAACGCCCCTTGTGTGGTTTTCGTCTTTTACTAGGTCAAACGGCAAATAGAGAAAGAATCTGAGCTTCAGGATGAGCCTGCTTTATGAGTTTGAAGTTCTGGTTTCGGTACTAAATGCTCCTGTACTGTTCAAGTCGTTCTGAAGAGAAAGCGTGTCTGTATGGAGGTTGGTGTAACGCCACACCTCCCATCCCCAACCTGTCGCTGTGCTCAGCCAATCAGTGCTCTGAGAGTTTTCCACTCTATTCAGATCAGAACGGCTAACTGACAGTGACAGTCTATATGAAAATGACATTAAATACTTTATCTACATAACACCAGAAGAGCTGTAGCAGTGAATATGTATCATTTTTGCAGCAATAGGAACAGCTGTGGGGTTTGTCTTTTACATAAAATTAATTGCATCTTGTTATGAAGTTTTGTTTTAAATGAAATCCAGTAAAAAAGTAGAACTGTAGCCCCTGATGTGTGGTTTGAAGTTTGATGAAAAGGTTTTGGGTTTAGAAGCTGTTCTCTCTGCTGACATTCATTTGTTTGAGTTTCCATCAAGTTATTCCTCTTCACATTTCACATTTCAAAAAGCTCAAGGTTAAATGAACATTAATTATTCTCAGCTGATGAAACAAACTTCATGAGTCCTTTAAGGCTTTGTGACGGCCTGTCCTGCTGCGGTTCTGGACAGGACCGGCCGGACGTAGGGTCCGAAAGGGGCCTGTGGCCCTTTCAAAGCCGGCTGAACAAAGAAGGAAGAGGAGGAAAGCTTACGCCTGCAGCTGTATCCCCACACACATTAAGGGTCCCTGTGAAGGACACACACTCACACATCAGCCTTCCTTCATTAGATCATCCAGAGCTTAGAAATCCCTCAAGAAACACAATCAACGGATTATTGACCTGTAAACAGCTTTTCTAATCCATCTGGTGGTTAGTATTAGGGAACTTTCCCCTCCTGACTATATGTTTGTGGACCACCTGTTTCCTGCATTCGCTTAATTCTCCCGGATCTCCTTTCCATCCAGGCTCAACTTTTTCTACGACGTCCCAAATTTCCGGGTGCTGGCCTGTGGAGGTGACGGTACAGTGGGCTGGATCCTCGACTGCATCGGTACTGAACATCTGACCTCTTGATTTAAGACCCCGATGTGTTTTGACAGGAAACGTTCAGCTTTAGGCCTCCTCTGAAGACAATAATCCCATTTTTTGCTGTTGGTATTACAGATGAGATTAAAATTGTTTTGCCACTGTGGAACAATAATCCATCAGAGCAGGAAGCTCCGTCAGTGTTTCGACCTTATGTTTGTGTGTTTTTAGCCAACATCGTTTTTGCAATCCTGGTCGATTCTTGGAGGGGTGATTAAATGACAAAATATTTACTGTAACTGTAGTTTTGACTCGTCTTCATCCTGCTTGCAGATAAGGCTAACTTTACCAGAAACCCTCCAGTGGCCATCCTCCCTCTGGGCACAGGAAATGACCTGGCACGATGTTTAAACTGGGGAGGAGGTGAGAACTTTCTCAGACTGTCCTTACTGTAATGTGATGATATCTCCATATCGGAGTCCATTTTTAAGTCATATTTGATATACACATCATTTTCATAACAACTGAAGGTAATGTAGTTGCTTGATTGTGCTGTAAAATGGCACCATGTGCCTGGAAAACACGTTACTGCCTCTTTAACAGCTTGAATAAGAAACAGAACTCGAGTGCATTGATCAATAACTAGAATCAATTCTGAATGTGGATTGAAGTGAGTTTTTTGGTAAGTCCTTTGAGATGATGGATGTAATAAATTGGTGTTATATATTCTAAATAAACTGAACTGAATTGAATTCAGTAAAATTTGGGATCTATCAGGTTAGATCTGTCATCCACATGCTGTACTGTTTCTGAAAGCTAAATGCTTCTTTTCACATGCTGCTCACAGCCTGATCTGCTTCAACCTTGAAAGCTGCTGAAAGATGATCCGATCAGCAGAGCTCCTCAGTCCCTTGGAACTGGAAGCTTAATAACAAAATTTTCATAAGGCTGAGTAAGAGCTGGGCTCATCTTCCCAGCAGCAACAATAAAGTAGTCGCAACAAAGCTTTCATTTAAAAAGGTCATGGTTCTGTGATTAATCAACACAAGGCAATGAATTTGCAGTACAAGTGCTTTGTGTGTGTGAAGTTTTTAATTTAGCCATAACAGCTCCCACTTTCAACTTTTTCATTTCCTGGAATTGTGTTCTGAAGCCTTTCTAGAAACCGCTGTTAGTCTGGGAAATGTTTCCCTCATCAGGATCATCAGAGAATATGAACAAATACATTCTCCCGTAAATATTTCTTCCATTTTTACTTATTTTAGATCATCTAGCCTTTCAATGGTCTCTTCCAGGAATCTGGGTTTTCACCTTACCTCAATGATTTTGAAAAACGGATACTTACTGAATAAAAGGACAATTTTTTTTTTTCTCACTGTGAGGTAAACTCAAGCCAAACATTTCTTGTTTTTGTCTGTCTTGGTTATTTAACTCTAAAAATTATAAATGCATTTATAAAAAAGAAAAGGTTTTGGATTGTTTTTTAAACTTTTCTTGAGCTCAAAAGTTTACATACATTGGTCAGTATGAGGACTGTGTCTTTTAAATGTATGACTTGGTTCAAACCTTTTGGTTTTCACAACAGTTTGCCGAACTGAATGACTGGGAGGGATTTGCATAGACCAGCCAGAGAGACGTAAAATAATTAAAAAAAAATAATCTTAATTTATTACAATAAATGTCCAAAAATAATTCAAAAATGACAAATTGGGCCCAAACTGAGGTCAACATAACAATGTATAACTCAGGTGGTAACAAAAGGAACTCGAGCACAAACTGACCTCACAAACAAGACATGAGGGGAACTTAAATAGTGGCTGATCAGACCATTGCTAACACACAAGGGGGTAACTAAACACACAAGAACCTAACAAATGCTGGTCAGAATATTATTAAATCTGTAAATTACATAAATGTCAATTTTAAACTAACTTTCAAAAAGAAGAAACATTAAATAAATTGTCAAAATAAACTATAAACCAAATGTCCCCTTCCCCTGGTGAAGGGGAAGGGGACATTCCGCTGAGGAAGTTTGACAGCCATGAATGGACCTCAGTCAGCTGGAGCTCATCTTTAATTTCCAGGGGCAAGTCCAGAGGAAACTAATAACTCAAGAGGAAGAAAATAATTGGTTGTCTTTAACAAAAAATACAAAGAACTGACAAATAAAGTTAAATAAATGTGTGCACACCAAATAGTTAACTAAAAAGTCAGACTAATAAAAATAATTTCAAAGATAAAAATAAATCTAGACTAAGCACTAATTAATATGTAAAGTAACATTGAGGAAGAACAGAAAATCATTACCAACTCTGTCTGTGTGACAGCTGTCACACTGACTGATGTACTTCCATTGCACAATTTTTTATATATTGTTTTTAAGTGGTGCCTTTCTACCATACTATCACTGAGTTGTGCTTTTCCTTTTCCTTTCATCCTGTGTGGCTGTCCTGACAGGCTATGACGGCGGCAGCTTGATGAAAGTCCTGCGGGACATCGAACACAGCAGCACGGTGGTACTGGACCGCTGGAACATCGACATCGTTCCTGATGACAAGGGGGAGAAGGGCGACCCCGTCCCGTACAGCATCATCAACAACTACTTTTCTATGGGAGTGGTAAGGCAGGCTTTAGTTCTGCTGCACATTTTCTGTGTCCTGTTTATGCTGTAATCATCATATCTATTCATACGTTAGTACACTGGATACTACATAGATGTTTCCAAAAAGTATAAAAAGCAATGAGGATTTTCTTGGCTGTTTAACAACAGATAAAATAAGTATTGAACGCAGTTTTCTTTTCCTTTTCCAATTAGACGAGTGAGATCAAAATCACACCCGATAATAACAACTCAAGTAACCAATAAGAACAAAAAAATTAAGCAAAATTATCTGACAAATGTATTTTTTGGGGAGAAAAACAAATCAAAAGTAATGAAGACTTGGATGTTCAAGGAGCCTGAGAATCCAGGAAGTATTCAGAAACAATTCCTGCTGCTGTGTTCAGGTCAACATTAACTGGTCTGATGTAAACTTGTGGCCTATTAAAAAAAAGGGTTTCCTATTAGCAAGATGTTGCACACTGGCATAATTGGTAAAAGTAAATAGACCTTAACAGATATTCTTACCTTAACAGAAGAAATTAATATAAATGGTTGCAGCTGCATCTGGAACTTGAATGTTTCAGTCGTTGCGTTTCTGTGGCAAAACCTGGAATTATGAAAATTAATTTACTTAATGGAAACACAGCAAATTCTCACGTTTTTTGATAAAACAATTTTGCGCTAGGATAAGGTGGGTTTTCAGCTGTATGTCTTGAAATGTTAAATTTTTCAACAAATGCAAATGAAACACTTTTTAGCACCACATGATATAGAGCTCGAGGTTACTACTGGCAAAAACAACAAAGACAACAGGAAGTGGCAGGAGGAGGATGTCGCTGTGTTTTTTAATGACTTAGCGGATGAACAAACATATTCATCTGTGATTTTAACTGAATTTGTTTTTTGATGGAAACAGCAATCTCAAAATTAATTTTTTTGCATTAGTAAAATATTGACAAAGTTTTGCAGATGCTTGTAATGGAAATGCAGCTTCTGTGTTCTGCTGGGGGTCATAATCTGGAAGAGTGAACATTATTTCACCAAAACCAGCAGCAGCCTGGGGCATGTTGTAAGCTGTCCAAGAACCAAGGAGAAGTCTATGAGAGCTTAAGAAAGATGCAGCAGATACTGTGTTTCCTATGAAATGCAGTCAGCTGTTATGAACACTAAGCACACTCGCTGTAAGAATGAGGAAATCTCTTCTGAACTCTGGAAAAGCTTCTGCAGTGATCCGACACTTGGCTCAACAGAAATATGTCGTTGGAAACGTTGATTTGAACTCTGGTAAACGGCTCTAGGTGCAGTTTGATCTTGTCATGAAAACTTCAGTAAAAACTTTGTGAGACAAATGATTTGATCTGTGTGGACGCACATAATTAGTTGAATCGTCTGTTGGTTTCTGTTTCCTCTGGGGCATGTTTGATCCCTTAATTGGAGGAAAAGAGCCTGCTGCCAGGTGACAGTTGCTTAGCAACCATTTTATGCCGTCTTAGAGATGCTTTAATGGGGCCTCGGGGACATTTATGCAGGTGACAAACAAGGTGCTTATGAAGTTATCACAGTGCAGCACAGCTCTGCTCTTTGAGCCCCACTAGCTGCACAGGCCAGAGGAAGCAGGTGGGTAGGTTCTAGGTTTTCTTAATCAACCATTTTTCCTTCTTTCGTCTTCATTACTGTTGGCTGTATTTAAGGTATTGCCTCCACTTTGTCAGTCAGTTTCCAGAGCTATACCTAACACCACATTCTGATGTTCTGCTGTTCTTTAGCAAACAACATGCTGAACTGATCATTTAAACTTGCATGCTGTAAGGGATTTTTAGAGCTCCAGCTTTGGCTTGGTGGCACCTTTCATTCCTTGAGATGTGTCCAAAGTGGTCAGATGAGGGTCTCCTAGAAGCCTATAAGCTTTTAACATTTACATGCAGTAGAGAGTAACTTTTTTGATGTCTTCATTTAGTATAAATCTTATATTGCAGTTAACTAAAGCGAAGGGGCGCAATTGGCGGTCGTCTACCAAATCACCACAGAAACTGAATTATTTGCAAAGGAAATGGAATTAGGAGGCGATGCACCATCAGTGAAACCCACTGTGAGAACAGCACATCTAAAGACTTATGCTGAAAACATAAAACTCTGAAGGTCTTTGCTCACCTCTTCTAGGTTCCACAACTTTTTGTAACCCCAGAATCATAACATCATCAAGAAGTTCATGTCTCACTAATTCAGTGTTTTAATTCAGAAAGTGAAACTCTTATAAGAGTTCACAGGATGCCCTTTGGTAGGTCGGACTCCTTTAGTTGTTGCAGAAAGTGAAGTCTCGGCTTCCAAGCCATTTTTGTGTGAGGACCAGCTCAGCTTCAGAGCAAGCTGGATTCCTGTGAACCACAAGCGATCCAAGTGGACACCGTGTTGCTGAGAATGGTGAGGAGACTCCGTGGTGGGGGGTTGTTCTCCTGAAGTCCATCATCATGACTACAGTCTTGGGCAGGTTAATCTACAGGAGGTTCTGACCACACAAGTGCACCAGCCAATCCACATCCTGTCTGGGTGCAGACTTATTGTTGTCATGAATCAGAAAGGTTAGTGTTGTGCTAAAACTACAGTCATGGTATTTAGGACCAACTTTCAACCATGTCAATGAGAAAACGTGTGTTACTACATAGTATGTTGTCTTCAACAGAACCAGATTAGTTATACATGCCTACATGTTCTGTTTGTGGAGCTGCTGAAGTTACTGGCAATGACAGCGGCGTCATGCGAGTACAACAGGAGGTTCACACACACACACACACACAGGTCCGCCAAGTCCAGTCTTCTGTGTAGAGAGAGAGATGAGTAGAGAGAGAACACACCAGGGGGAGGGGGGGGGGGCACTGATTTGGATGGTTCTGGTTCCTGACCATTACCATTCCTGTTAAATAAGAAACGCAGTTAAAATCATACTTGAATAAGCTTGTTCACGTGATAAGTCATTAGAAAACATACAACACTGTGATCCTCCAACTAGTTCCTGTTGTCGTCTTCTTTGTGGTTTGCATGAGTCTCAACATTCTGTTGTTGATCATGTGACTCGTATGATGCAAAAAAAGAGGCTGTATTGCAATTTTGCAAAATAAACCAACTTCAATATGGACAAAAAAAAAACCTCATCCTAGAACTAAAAGTTTTTATTAAAAAATATGACTTTTTTTTTTTAATTAGCAGGCTTCCAGATGAATTTATTTTCAAAGTGTCAAATTGCGCAATTATATGATTAATGGAAATGCAGCTCCAAGCGCCAACAACTAAGAACTCAGGAAAGTAATGGTGGCAATGAGAAATTAAGAAGAAACACCTTCTGATATTTATCAGTTATTGAATTTTAGAGAAAGTGACTGAGTGGTAGCAAACAGCAGAACAAACACACCAAAACACGATGCAGAGTCGAGAGCAAAGCACTGAGGCTGGGTGGGATAGATGCTCATTAAGGTCTGTGTGTAACTCTAACCTTGTGTGGATTTGAGAAAAACTTTGTTTATGGAGAATCAGGACTGTTTAATATGACAAGTATTTCCTGTGTAGACACATTCTGACACAAAGGAGCTTATGTCATTGTGTGTGATCATGTTTTGTTTCTATCCCAACCTGATCCAAGGAGCCAGGAAAAGCTGGCTCCTTGGTTTGATTTGGGTTTATTCTGAGTCAGCCTCACAATCATCTTCCCACTAATCTGCTGCTTAAGCAGTCACAGTGATGTAGGCTCACACAAACAACTTATTTGTGTCCCAGTTTTTAAAAAATGCTCTCAAAATACTGAGAACATGTGAAACGGGGACCAGAGCATTGCTGGATCGGGTCTGTTCAGAGGACAGTTTGATGTGAGAAAGTGCTGACTTGTGGGTTTAATGTAAAGGTTTTCTACGTGAGGCTGCATGCCGACTTTGACTGTGCCAAACTTGGCGACAGATTGCTGACCCTCCAGGAGCCGCTGTGACAGATGGCTGAGAGAGTCTATGTGCACCAGCACCTGAGCAAACCTGTCTCTGACTCACATCGCTGATGGCGCTGTTACTAAGACCTCAAATCTGCTTCGCAAACCATACAAGGCCTGTGTTTCCTGCCGTCCCATCCCAGACCTTGCTGCTTGGGTTTTTGGTTGCCACAGCGACGGGAGGCTGGCAAGGCCGAATCTGAAAGCCTCCACAGTCATCTGTCCTTTATCTCACTGACTTAATTGTGGATGACACAGTGTGGAGCATGTGGCCAGCTCAGCTGAACCACTCAGAGCTGTAAATCAGAAGGTAAAGTATTTTATTTCAAATATGAATGCATTTTACTGGACAAAAATCCATTTTTGGATTCTCCATATATGACTTTCAGGTTTTTTTGCTACTTAGGAAAAAGCTTTAAGCTTCACTAAACTTGCTTATGTCATCAATCATGGAGTTTATCTACTGTCTTGGCAACCATTACTGACTTTTCTAACTGGGGTTCCTTAGAGAGGTTATGAGGAGACAGGATCCAACTTTGTATAAGACCTCTGTTAACAAGAACAGGTTCTATGTTGGTGTAAGATGTGTTATTATAATTAAAGTTGAAGTAATACATCCAGTCTATCAGACCAGATGATACTGATTCCTGGGATTATGTGAACAAAATTAGAATTTAAAACATTTTTGTTTGCTTGTTTAAAGAGGCAGTGTCATGTAATCACTAGCCATGTAGTCATATATTAGCAGAGTCATGTAACCACCTTCAGTGTTATAAAAATGTTGTTTATATCAAATGTGACTTAAAAGAAATTTAACTTCATAATTTAACACCTTGAAATTGGATCCGTGTCTCTTCAAAAACTCCTGCTCTTTCTGAAACTCCACCTTCAGAAAGTCATCACAACATGGCTCCTCTGTTAACCCTATCTGTCAACATTTCTACCAGCATTACTCTGAGAAGTAGCTCAGAAAATACCCAGTTCCACCAGGTTGTTTCTTGCTAGTCTGAAGGATCCGATTGGGGGAGAGGGCTGCTCTGTGAGGAAGAAGCTTGAAAGCTTAGAAATTGCATTTAAACACCTCTTCACTTCTTACCTCAAAATAAGACTTTCAAACACGCAACAGCAGGTCAAGCTTATTTCACTCAAGTTCACATCAGTATAGTAGCAGCTAAGCTTTCTTTGACATGGGATGCTGACAGCCTACTGGACAGCACTTTACAAGGCAGACCTCACTTTGTAGAGAAATATTGGCACTTTTCATTACCGTGTCACCTCATGTCGAACAATAGAACCTGATTCAATATCATTCAAGAGTTCAATTCACAACACGCATTACAAACTAGATCATTTTTTTACAATCAGGAATATTTCTAAACATCCAAATTTGTTTTTTTTGTAAGTGCAGAAAAAGTGCAGTAACCATATTTCAGCCAGCTGACCTGCAGCTGGTGGGGAGGGGCCATGATGCTTCAAACTACATGGAGACTACATAGATTCTGATTTTTTTATTTTTTTTAAAGGGGATCCATTGTGCATAATTTATATTTTGCGTGTTTTTGTACTTCCACTTGAGTTTCTTAACAACCTGAGCAGTTAAAAAAACACCCAGCCTCATTCTGGAAATAAGTTGAATATTTTTCAGTTGGTTTTACCACTGTATGGGCTGTCCAGTGGCTGCAGGAAAAGATAAGAGTTTTGTTCTTGACTTACCATGAACAAATGAATATCTGCATTGCTGTTGGTTGTGCTGGAGGTTCCTCTTCTGCTTCTCAAAACTGTGCTGTTGACAGCAGACTAAAATGTCATTTTCTAGGAACTACTGGGCCACAAAACATGTTCAGTAATAATCGTGTTTTGTAGCCAATAGACCTGTCCCACCCTGTTCAAGGAAGCATAACAGGTCACCTTTAGCCTTACAGAGTTTGAATGAAGGTTTTGATCATGTAAATGATCAAAATCACAGATGCAGTCTGAAGTGCACTTCAATGCTTCCAGCACAACGAAGTAAAGGGATGATCTGATGTTGAAGAGATCAACCCTTTCAGAGCTCCCCAAGCAAACACTGATAGTGTTCTTATTCCGTCTTCCATTTTCCCCTAATTAGTTCCACTCAACACACTTGTATCACTTCCTAAACACTTTGACTTCACCTTTGGCCTGGAAACTATCTGAGAGGAGGAATCAGGGAGAAGGAAATGACACCATGTCAGCAGCTATGATAGATGGCACCTCATGTTTCAGAGAGGAAGCTGACCCCAGGCTGTCAGTGTGTTTATATGTGCCTGTATGTCTCTGCTCCTCGCTGAATGTGTGATGTGCTATGCTGTGGGATCATTCCCAGTATTAATGACCAGTCTCTGCTGCCTTCCCTGACTTTTGCATGTTTGACTGGAGAATAGGCTCTGCTCTGGTGGGAACACCAGAGCAGATATAAGAATGTTAAGTAGTCTGATATTAACACCAGTTTATGGAGTTTAGTACACATAAAAAGTAAGTGTTCCATATTCAAACTGCAGAAACTGTACAGAGTTGTGTGTGTGGGTGTGTGTGGATGTTTTTTTATGAGATAGAGCAGTCCTGGCACCGACTGAAGGTCAGGGGAAGTATCGGTGACAGGAAGCCAGCTACTGCCAGGTTCAGGCCAGGTTACTGCCGTAATGAATGACCGTGCTGAGTGACACCTGGCTGGTCCTAAAGACACGAGGTGCAGCGTGCACATGCTTTGATACACAACCTCACACACACATTAACACACAGCGAGAGAGGTATTAAAAAGCAGAGAAAGCTGGCTGCAGCTCCTAAATATATTCCTATCAGGTAACTCTATATTATCAGGGACAGAGAGTGACCCCAATCTGTTTTTTCCCCAGTCTTGGATTGTTATGCCCTAGTTTTGGTCTTGGTGTTAGTCTGGTTTGACAAACTGGGTGAAAGCTGGTTCAACACTATAGGTTTTGTCAGAATTACAAAAACTTAAGTCCCTTAAAAATCCAAGATTGTTAAGGGATTGTTCCTGGTCTTGTTATTTCCCAATACCAGGAAATAACAAGTCGAGACCCCAAGACTGGTCCTCCATCCGTGGTGCATAGTGACGTGTAAACTGTTTACCAAGCTGCTTTGCTGTTTATTAGCATTGCTTAATACCAGGTTACAGTATATTGCCAAAATTATTTGATCACCCATCCAAATGATTGGAATCAGGTGTTCCAAGCACTTCCATGGCCACAGGTGTATAAAATGAAGCAGCTACACATGCAGACTGTTTGTAAAAACATTTGTGAAAAAATGGGTCACTCTCAGGAGCTCAGTGAATTCCAGCGTGGAACTGTGATAGGATGTCACCTGTGCAACAAATCCATAAAATTTCCTCGCTGGGTCTTCCCCGGGGCCTCCTCCCGGTGGGACATGCCCTGACACCTCACCAGGGAGACGTCCAGGAGGAATCCTAACCAGATTCCTGAGCCACCTCAACTGGCTCCTCTCGGCATGAAGGAGCAGTGGCTCTACTCTGAGTCCTTCCCAGATGACCGAGCTTCTCATCCTGTCTCTAAGGGAGAGTCCATATACCTTACAAAGAATACTCATTTTGACCGCATGTATCCGCAACCTCGTTCTTTTAGTCATGACCCAAAGCTCATGACCATACATGAGGGTAGGAACGTAGATTGACCGGTAAATTGATAGCTTCATTTTTTAATTCAGCTCTCTCTTCACAGATATTCTTTGTCTTAACTTTGTTTGTTGTATTATTTTTATCCCTGCTCATTTTTATTAGCAGGGACAGTAGCAGGAGAATCTGTCCTGACACCCTGGCACCCTGCCTGCCTCTGCAGGTGTTTCACTTCTCTGCAACAAGAGGAATCAGAGTTGGCACAAGGCAGGTGGACGAGTGTGATGACACACATCTGTTTGTTCACGCTCACATCGGTGCTCTGCCTTGCTCTGTTGCAGAGTGGTGAGATCTCTCCGACATTGGATCTTAAAAAGGAGCATAATCTTCAGTTTAACTGAGACCAAATTTGATACAGGGTCCTTTGGACATCACTGCAGGCTATCTTTAGGCACAGCTATCCATCTTAACACTTCACTATTTTCAGTTCTCTTGCTTAGGTTACTCAAGCTTTCAGACACATCCAAAGCATGCACATGATTAAAGGGATAGTGCTTACAGGCAGCAGAAGAAGGTTTTCTTTATATTTGGTCTGAAGAGACGGACGTATATCTGATGTTTAGTAAGAAGCTGATGTTTTTGTTCATTGAGGGACATGAAGCAGTTACCCTGTGGGTTGTGGTGAAGTGATCCCGCTCCATCACATGAGCCCCGTCCAGGAGTTACATCTGCATTAGCCACATGACGTCCTCTGACATCTAGTGGATTTATAACTTACTTTGAGTCCAGTGGGTGCTTATCTGTGAGAAGCACATTACATCCTCAGGCCTGGGTGCAGCAAAAGCAGTTCTGGTCCAGCTCTGGGCCAATTAGGCCTGCTGTGTTCAGCTCAACCCATCCACTGTGAGCATGTCTGTGTCTCTGTTGCTTGACTTAGAAGATTACAATGGATTCTGTTCTCTTCGCAATGAGTCAAGGTATTCTAGGACATCTGCTGAGTGACAAATCTTGTATTTTTTAATGACTTTTTTTTTTCTCTTTGGTTTATGCATTTTATTGCACCATTAGGAAAGAACTCTTATGACGTATTCACACCAGCCCGGTTTAGTGCAAACCCTAATTTGTTTGTCTAGATCAGTGGTGCCCAAAGTGGGTCCTGAAGGGCCAGCATCCTGCATGTTTTAGTTCTCTCCCCAGTTTAGCACACCTGCATCAAATGATGGCTCATTAGAAGACCTAAGGAGAACATTGACATGCTGAAATGGTTGTTACTGTGACAGTCCCCTCCTATCCAGTAGGGGTCTGTAGTCTAGTCCACTATTTGTTTTTTGTTCTTTCAGGAAGCAGGGGGATGGACTGTTGATTGAACGCACCCGGTGGCTAATAAATACTGGCATCTAGTCAGTCACCTGCCCTGCTTGGTTGGCCTCCGGACCTGACCGGAACAGGCAGCACTGCTCCACACTTCTCTCGGACTGGCTGAACAGTCCTCTAAGCGCATACTTTTTTTGGAAACAAATAAATTGTTATTTGGATCCGCTCGTCTGTCTCCCATTTTTGTCATTGCCTATGGGGGGGCGTGACAGTTACTAAAACATGCAGGATGCCGGCCCTCGAGGGCCGACTTTGTGTGTCCCTGGTCTAGATGGTCCGGTTTGTTTGTGGATGTGTGAATGCACAATCTAGTTCTGATGCAGACCAAGAGTAAACTGTGGTTTTCCTACAACCCAAAGTCTGGGTTTGGTAAAAATGAAGTCTGGTGAGGTTAGAACGAATATGTGAACGCCAAGTGCACCGGAGACCGCTCCAAAAGCAGGAAGGGGACTATAGAGAAGGGCATTCTGGGTAAATACAACCAAAACAAACACAAGAGTCTAACTATAGAGGTACAAATGGCTTGATACCAAAGATAAATAGAAATCCTACAACTACTAAAATCTGACACTACTCCATATTCGCTTATATTTTGTGAAGAAGAAAGCTGCACTCTTCTTTGGAGGTTTTCATGCCCTTTCCTTCAGTAGTTCTTGGTACAGTGCCGTGTCTTGTGGTAGATGTCAGCCTACTGGTGAGAGAACATTTTGGGCACCCCTAATTGTACTATTGGATGCCATTAAGGCCTTTGAAGAACTGAGCCAGTATCAAAGGAAAATGTTATTGTTGAAGATGTTGGAGACTGGAGGTGTTTTCTCTTTGTGAGGTCAGTTGGAGGCTGCTCTGGTGACTCATCAGGCTTACATTCACCCTTGCCCCAGAGGTCAGAGGTTAAACACATGGGAGGAGGAGGTTAGATCCCATCTGAGCTGCATTCAGACCAACCTCTGACCTCTAGCTGCTGCTTTTAAAATTCCGTTGTTGTCCCCGTCTTAAACCCATTAGGAGGAGTTTACCGGATCAATCATCTTTGATCACAATTTATTATCTTTATGGTGAATAAAGTCTTGATGGCTTTAAGAGGTCTTTCTGTTCAGCCGTGTTCCAAACATTTACTTATTAAACTGCCAGGTATTTTTCCAACTGGTTTATTTCTGAACCACTAAGTGAAAATAACCAGAAACAGTTCTTAGTTTACGTTCATGTTAATTAGATTAATTTGGTGCCTTTAATGATTTTTAAAATTTTTCAGAGTGGAGCCATTCATTATACGACATATTTTGGATGCAAGTGGAATGTTTTATGGAGTTTAATCCACACATGCTCAGGAACATACATGCAGACTCATGTGAATGGAAACCCCGTACTAATATCCAGTAGCAAGTTGCACATTACCCATTGCTTCTGACGTTGATGTTGCGGAATATTTCTCCACTCTTCTCAAGAGAATTTGTATGTATTTTTTGCCAAAGTCAAAACAGTAAAACATTCTTTCATTGTGTACTGGCTGAAAATGACTGAAAGTCATTTTGACTGAAAATCTGTTGTAGTTCTAGAAGTGTCTGGCATGATGGTTTCTGTATTTTAGTCCAGAATCATTTGGTGATATCTGGGCCTTGACTTTTAATTTAATACTTCTAGATAGCAACAACAGTAACTTTGTATCTGTCAGGGTTTATATGAGTTCCATAAACTCCATGGACTGTTATTTTGGAGTCTCATCAGGTTGTTTCTTTACAACTGCTGCAGAGTAGTCAAAGTTTTGTCAACTATTGGATTGTATAGTTTCATACTGTCTTGCCAAATCTCTGCATAGTATACAGCAGACACCAGGAATTCACTGAGGTTAAAGGTCGCAATCACCCATTAATAGCTTAAATCTACAAATACTTAAAACCCCTTCCAAAAAAAGCTTAGAACTGCCTACTTTGTTAGTTCACACACCAAATATACCTTAATATGCATTAATACACACAGTGGAAATGGTCTTTGAGTATCATAGAAGCTAACATCTTCTGTACCACTGCTCTTAATGGAACAACTAATTAATGGCAAGGATAATGAATGGTGCTTCCGGATTGGCTGCTTTGTGGCCATTCTGTTTGAGACGTTATTGGCTCCAATAGTGTGTCAAGTTGCTGATGTTGTCTCCTCTGTTCTTCACACAGGATGCCTCCATCGCCCACCGCTTTCATCTGATGAGAGAAAAACACCCAGAGAAGTTCAACAGCAGGTTAGTGGATTCGATCTGGAGCGTTGACACAGGAGTCCAAACTGCTTTTCACTTAATTCGGAGCACTGTGGAATGACAAGTTTCTGTGACTTTAACAGAAACTTGTTACTTCCTTTGTGTTGTCCGGGGTAAAGATGACGTTCTCAACTAAATATGAAATCAGGTTTCTGGTCTGGAAGTCTTGGGATGCAGAGTGAAATAAAGATAGACTGTAGCACATATGACACAAGTGGAGATTTGAGTCATCCTGATAGCACAGAAGTAGCTTTAAATGGCCAGCCATCAAGTACATAGCAGTCTAATTAAAAGTTATATAATGTTCCAGGCTGCCTGAAGAAGGTCAGGGCAGAGAGTCACAGTGATCCATATAGAGGATGTAAAGAAATATCAGAGGAAGATGAGCTGCAGAACATACAGTCACTCTGCAACAATCTGTCACAGCAACAGCTTCATCAAGTCACACAATTTATTACTCTGGTGTTTCAGACTAAACTTAAAAGATATAAAACAAAATGCTGTCATTTCAGATTTCTTGTTAACTCATACTGGTTCCTTAGAGGACCAATGACAAATGCTAGATTTCAATATTTATTCTAAATATGTACACACTCTTACATATTTCTATATGTAATTGTATTAGTCAGGTGTTGTCAAATGAAACTAGCCCAGACGTTTTTATCCATTTTTTTTGTTTTATATTGCAGAAAAAATAATCTTTGCATAAAGAAACATTCTGTTCCAGTTGGTCCACAAAGAATTTTATTTTGCAAATCTTTAAAGGAAGTCAGATCCCCTTACACTACAACTGCTCACAGTGAGCATCAGTGCTTAACTTCACTTCCTACTTTACATTTAAATAAACAGGAAATCATATAATGACCTGTGAAAGACACAGCAGGCCTGTTGATGTTGTTTTTGTAAAATAAATTCAATCGTCTCCAAAGTATTATAATTCAGATTAACATTATCACTACACATAGTAGAAAATATCAGATCTAATCAATGCATGAAATGAGATATTGCTTGTGTTGATCATTGAACAGACTAATGTACAAAAGGGATATGCTGTCTTTAGCCGCTTGAAGTAGTTTTTGTTTTTTCATATTTTGGTTCATTTTTAGGTGCAGATTTCAAAAAGGTCAAATTTATTGACATTTTTGTGATTATGTATACTTTGATTGCATAATAAATACTCAACAGAAAATACTATTTTGAAAATGTAACGACACACAATATGTAACACACTAGTTACAGTTATTTCTGCATTTATTACCGATTTTATTTATTTCAATTAACAAAAATGTTTTCCCAATTTTATTCTGCTAGCCTTTGTTAACTATAATAACCCTGGACAAATAGCCAATCCATTGCTAGGCAACATAGAGACAAACAATCCTGCACCCACCACCATAGAAGGGGCAATTACGGAACCTGTTAACCCAGCAGTCATGTTTCTGGACTGTGGGAAGAGCGAGAGTACCCAGAGAGAACCCATGCATGCACAGGGAGAACAACATGCAAGCTGTAGAAAGACCCATGTTGGGATTTGAACCCAGGACTTTCCTGCTGCAGGGCAGCAGTGCAATCTACATACAAAGAACACAGATAGATCAATGTTAGAACAAGTTCAGTTCAGTGAGCACCAGCTCAGCATTTCAGCAGTTTTGGGGCAGAAAGCTGTGGATCCGACTGCTGCTCCAGCTCTTGATGTGCTTCTGCTGACAGCAGCAGTTTACTCCAGTTCATCACCTTAACTCACTGGTTCCCAAACATCCCAGCTTCTGACCCACAGGATAGAAAGTAAGAGGGTCATAACTCTGTCTCTTGGTGAAACACACAAGGATTTTTCCAGAGTCAGTAAAGAATGACAACACAACCAGCATCAACAGCCAATATACTGACCAGCATGTTGCTTTAGCTTAGTTTCCAGAGCTGATTTTTTAAAATCTTTTACAACATTTCTAAAATGCAGAAGCTTTCATCATTGTTGCTATGTAGCTTAATTTATAAGGAAACCCCAAGCCCTAGACTTCAATATTCATGACCCCAAGTGGGGCCTTGACCCCAGCTTTGGTAACTTCAGCCTTAACTGACTGCAGTTACAAAGCGTCGTCATCTTCCAGCAAGAGAGTGAAATATCACAGCTTGTTTTGAATGCCGGTGAGTCCCACAGGAGCCCGTTGTGTTCCATGTTGTCATCATGCAAACAGCATGGAACACAACGCATGCTGCTGTTTTCTTCCCAACTTAATTAGTCTGTGGAAATTAAAGGAGAAGAATGAGACAAGAGAAGGAAGAAGAAAAGGAAAGATCCGTAGTTTCTTTAGCTCTGAGGGATGAAATCATGACGTGTGTTCTCTGCTTGTATCTGCTAAACAGTTTAAAGATGCGATAAGGAGAACCTGGCTTACTTAACACATGTAACTACACAGATTTAAGATGATAAGCTATAGAGCTCTTTTATTAATAAAATTGCTGCAAATGTTTACTAAACACACATTATTGACAGTGTGTTTCAGAAAATAGCACCGACCGCCTTCTGTACAGTGTTTACAGTAAGCCAACACTGGGCCCATTGTTCTGCCAACAGAGCAGAGAGCTGACGGACAACTGTGACTGTTTTATTAAGACCTGACTGATGTTTTGGCTGGGAACGTTTCCCTCTACTTTGACAGCGGTGTGAACTGAAACGAGTCGGTGTTCAGAAGGAGCAGCTTGTCCTCTGCGGGCGCACATGACAAATCACCTTTGACCCCTGAGAGAGGCCCACGGCTTCATGTAGCACTTAGCTTTATTGTCCTGGCCGTCACTCAGCGCTCCACGCTGCCAGCATGGGGGCTCATCACAGGCACTCTGCTGCTCTGCTTCTCACCCCCCTCTAGTCTCACCCCTTCCTCACCCTCGGGTCTGTTGGGACAGAAGGAGTGTGACTCCTCACACCCGGCCTGTGGAGCTCAAAGAGCCACTGCACACTAATGACATGTCACATGGAGTCCAGTCTCTGTTTTATACAGCTTCTCATTTGTCTGACTGCAAGTGAATGCATCGGTTTTAATGGAGAAGGACAACATAGCTTAATATTAATCAAGTATGATAATGATCAAGTTTTTATTTTCAATAACAAATGTCTAACGCTCCCATCAAACTTTGTCATATCTGCCTTTCATGTCAGTGTCCTAGGAAACCTTTGGTTGATGACATCACCAAACACATCTGACACCAGCTGCATCTCCATTACGAATGTGTGCAAATGTGCTAATGTAAAAAAAAAAAACACAATATCACCTTTACGATGTTTCCATTAAGTAAAAAATGCAAGTACAATCCTACGTGTATAAACCTGTTAACGGAATAAGTCATCCAAAATCATGGCAGCTACTGTCGTCTTCTTCCAGCTGTTGATCACCTCATTTTGACGCAAAAACCGTTTTGTCAAAAAACATGACTGAATTTCAAAAAAATGGTGTGTTTATTTTTGTAATTTGAAATTGCATCGTTTTACAGTTAATGAAAATGCAGCTGCTGTAAATTACCCAACATGAACACCAACTAAACCAGTTAGCCATTACTTTTGTATGTTTTTAAGCTCCTCTAATCTGGAACGAGCTTCCAGAAACTGCAAAAGTATTGAAATCCTGAATTCCTTCATATCAAGACTAAAAACCAGCTTGTTTAGAGCTGCCTTTGATTCATAATAACTGCAACATAATGGATGCAGTTAATCATTCCACTCATTCGGTCAGAAAGTCATCACAACATCGCCAATCTATTAACACTTTAACATCATTTTTACCAGCGTTTCACTGAGAAGTAGCTCTTGTAATGATCTCAGCAGATGTGCAGTTCCACCAGATGTTTGCTAATTGCTGCTGGCTAGTTTAAAGACTAGCCAGAGGGCTGCTCTGTGAAGCGGGAGCTCAGACGCTCTGAAACTGCAGCTCTGAGGAGGAGCTGTGCATTGAAGGCGGGGCTAGGTCCACCCTGGCGTTTTGTAGAGCTGAATGGTTGCCATGGATATTAGAGGATTTCCCAAACATGCATAAAGAAATTTAGCCAACACTCAAGGTATGTTTTTGAAGGTAATGTGATGAATGCCATTATAACATAATGTAAAGCTCACATAAGTTAATTTTTCAATATATTGATTGAATTTATTTGAGTGGTGTGATGGGAAGTCAAAGTCAAGACGTATTTTTTTCTGTCCATTAGAACAACTGGATTTTCTGATTAACCGAATGTGAATTTAATTACTGATCTTATCTCGTGTCACTTTGTGAACACTCAAAGGTTAGAAGCTAAATATTAAGCTCTGTGATGTTTGAAAGTGGAACAGGAGCATGCAGACTTCCTCCCTCCCTGCACACGATTAACCCCGCGCTGACGTAGCACCCGACACAGACTCCTGCTGACGTCCAACAAGGGGCGGAAATGTTAGCAGGCCTGACCCGGCAGAGCGGGTGAAGTGACCCGGCGCCTCACCCCACTCCAGACCAGGTGCAGGACAAACACAGAGCAATGTGGAGCCGGCGTCTAGGCAGGAGGACAGACGTAATGCGGCTCTCTGTTCCATCAGGCTGTCAGTGTGTCTGTACAGCCAAGGCTCTGAGTGCAGTGTGTGGAAGACGGCCTTCCTGCACAGAAACCTGCCTGAGCTCGAATGTACGTAACATTTTGTCTAATGTTGGGAAAGAAAACAACTAGACTTTGCAACAGCTGTGTTTCCATTAGATAAGAAATGCAATTAAAATCACACATGAATGAGTTTGTTCATGTTAGAAGTCACAGGGTGAAGTAAAAGAAAACATTTAATGTGGTCAAAAATCCAGAAAAGCACTCAGACACAACAGAGAGGCAGGTGAGCGACAATAAGATCCGGTCAGGAACTGACCACACAGATGGTTAAATGCGGACAATCAGATAATCAGAAAACGAGGAGCAGCTGGAACCAATAATGGTGAACAATGTGACACAAGGAGGGCAAATTAACCGAAATACAAGCAGTCAAATAAGATACTCACAAAATCATGTAAAGATCTATTCAGTTTCATATCCGACTAAGGCCTCAACTTTACCTGTTGTGTAATATAGCAAAACAGAAGATGTTTCCTTCCCAGCAATGATTTCTTGTAAAATGTCCTTAATGGGAAGTTCTAAATGAATAAGAGCTCCTCAATGACTCTTTTTCTCTTCATTTGCATCACACAAGGTCAGCTGCTGGTCTAGCAGTTGAAACATTTCAGAACGGATCTGGTTGGTTCAATATGTTTTTGTTACTATTTATTATTTTGTTTTTTTCGAAGTACATTCACAGAAATGGCTAATGATGAGCTGCTTATTTAATGACCGAGAGCAGCGGACTGGCATGCGGACACTGATGATGCTGGAAACACGTGTGTTGCCATAACAGCCGTGTATACTGCGGGTGCCTCCACCTTGGAGGAGAGAACACAATCCTCAGAACATGATCACTTTCTACAAGTGTCACACCAAACGCCTAACACTTTGGGATTGCAATGTAAAGATTTGTTTTTGTGTAATATATTACCGCAATATCTTCAGCACAACTGTTCATTTTTCTGCCTCTAATTGTCCTCCTGTCTCTTTCACCTTAATGCCTCCCCAGAAAGCTGTGCTGCTGTCAAATCAGAGGATTAGAAGCATAGTTGAGATCACAATTAGGAACAGTTGTGATTCTTGGCGAGGCAAACTGCCTAACCTCATTAAGCCGCTTCCACTTGAGACCGTCTGTAAAAAATGCAATTAGCTCATGTTTTTCCCCGTCTCCTATGCACAGTGAATGCAACAGGGAGGCTTAAGCCATTCTGCCATCACTCCCATGTTTCTGAGCCAAAACTAATGCAAACCTGGGCCAATAAGGATCTTCAATAATCTTTCAAAAAACACCCAGTGAGAGGAATGATGCTTTAATCTCTCATTATGACCTTCCAGTGCAGAGCCCCTAGCTGTGGTTAGCCACTCAGTCCCAGAACACATTTGGTCCGTTAGCTTGCTCTGCAGTAATGCCTTGTTGTTGTGAAAACACTGTTCAGGTGCCTTAGCACAGCTTCATTAATCCCTAATGATTAATGAAGCATGACCTCTCTACCTTTTAGAGTTGCCCCCCTTCTTTTCCCCCTTTCATGGCTGTTGTGAAGTCAGGGTCAGTGAGGTCAGTGATCTAGATGAATTCATATGGACATCAGGTCTAAGTTTACCAAAGGAAGGTTCTGCGTTGTACTGGAAACCAACCACAGATGAAGGGAGAAACTTGAGTCTCGCACAGAATAACAGGAGTCATTTCAGGATCATCCAGTTGAAGATTTAAGACTAACACTTCTCTTGTGAGTGAACAACACAAATTCAGTACTTTGCAAGATTTAGTAAACATCTATTCTTTTCACATATTGTACTTTAAACCAAAATTGTAGCTGTGTTTTAACTAGTGCACAGTGGACAGAAAATGTAACATTTTAAACATATTTACAGATAGTCTGTCAAAAGCAGAATTTATGTTTTAAGCTCTCTTTACTTTCTACTTAAAGTGTATTTATATGTTATAAGTTAGTATTTTGTATTTTTGTTCTTACCGGAAATCATTAAAAATAAAGTCTTGTGACCTCTGCTTGACCTTTGTTGAATGGTAACATTGTTTATGTACCAGGAATCAGTTAGAGGTGATGATGTCAGCTTTTGAGTCATTTCTCAGTGGGATATTCTCACCGTTACCTGAAATTTATGCCAAAGGATAAGAGGAGAACAAGTACATTCTAGGAAATGGTAATTAGTCTTCATATAATCACAGTTTTCAGGCAAGTAAGAAAGGAGAATGTTTGTTTACCTTTGAATCAGGGATGTCCTGTCAGGTTTTCTTTGCTAATACCAATCAGAGCCATTTTAAAACAGACTTTTGCGAACATAAACTTCTGTCCGATGCTTGAGAATGCTGTGAAATAGCGTGCTTTCTTGTCATTTTTATTACATAACACTGACTTGCCCAAATCTCTAGTTTTGTATTTCTGGAGAGCAACATACATTTTGTCCACACAGTTGCCAAAAAGCTAAACTTTTTGCCACTGTCTATGGGGTTTTGAAGTTGACTGGTTTGCTACCAATAGAATCTGTCTGTCTTTTCTCTTTTGACGCGACTTGTTGATCACTTGGTTTGTAACGCAAGTTCGCACAGTTTAAGGAAAATTAAGTGAAACCCAAAATACTTATGTTGTATTTGTGTGTTTGGTATTGAAGGGGTGTGATTGTTGAAGATCAACTCCAGACGTTTTGCGTCGTCTGGCAAAAGTTGGGTTGGTGCTGATTTTGATGGCGATGCTCACGGCGCCATAGACTGGAGACGCAAGCAGTGTAAATCGGGGGTTGCACTTTTACAGTGACCAAAATATTGTCAAAGATATAAACAATAAAACATTCCCTAATAATAAACAAATCCAAATGCCTTAGATTAATGCCCAATTTCCTGCCTTCCTATCATTTTCCTGCCCTAAATGACTTAAATCTCGGAGAAAAAGCTGGTAGATCTCATGGGAACAGACAGCACATCTAGCTGCTGAAGTCTACATGTCCCAGGGTAAAAATCCCCTTTCCTCTGAATCTGGTAGGAGTCCAGAGCCAGAGGAGCCACTCTACTTTCTTTCAGCTCTGTAGAGGGGGGTTGACCTGTCTGTCATTCATTATGGAGCTGCTAATGTCTCCATCGTTCCCACAGCAGAGACGTCCCAGGTCACATGACTCCCCTCCCTCACTGGGCATTCTGAGCTGTCAGAAAACGTGAGATGACCCAGAACCATGACGGGCGTCTCTGTGTGACAGCTGTATACTAAATAACATCAGGGTCACAAAGCTGCACATGCAGGCTGAGTAAGGACGGTGGTTCGTCTCCTAACGCTCTGTGTCTCTTCCTGGCCTGCAGAATGAAGAACAAGCTGTGGTACTTTGAGTTTGGCACCACAGAGACCATATCCGCCACCTGCAAGAAACTCAACGAATGCATAGAGTTGGAGGTGAGTCAGAGTTCCTTCAGAACATGAGCAGAGACTAAGTGAAGAAAGAGTGTTTTAAATAATCTGGGTTTGGTTCAGAAGGTCTCACAGGGTCTTACGGTCCAGTCCCACCTGGAGCCGTGGTTCTGTTCAGGACGGCCAGGCCAGGCTGATGTGATGCCTGGCTCTTTTGCCAAAGGGGCAGGTCTTGAGATGAGTCTATCCTGATGTCCATCACAATTTATTTTCACCTATCAAATTATAAATGATTCAAATTATATTTTCATTTGCAGTTAGCCCTGTCCTGTATAGCGGTCACCACAGTGGACCTCTATGATTATTATAAATGTCCACTAAAATGGACACCAATGAATCATACAACACAGTGCTAACTACTGGCCATCCACTGCAAGTGCAAAAAGATTTTTCTTAAATCCCATATTGCAGACAGACAATAAAGCAACTCTTATAGGCAAAATAAATTATTGTGACATCAAGTAACGCCTAGAAACTACTACTGCTGGTGTATTTTACAAATAACTTTGTATTTAGAAAGAATTGCAATGGATCACCTAGAAAAAAATTCTAGGAAAGTTTTTATTTTTTCCCCCACCTTTTTTATGCTTTAAGAAAATCAAAACTCCTGACATAGATGATCATAATTCTTTTGCGAAAGGGTTCATTTCCTTCTGGTTTAAACAATATTCAAAAATCTGAACAGAGGATCCACATCACTCTCGTCACACAGCAGTCAGATGAACACATGGGCAGTGACAAAAACGTCCGACTATGACCAAGTGACTAGATATAAACAATGAAAGGAAACGACTGCAGTTAAATTTTGAACGATTCACCTGCCGTGTCCTGAACACAGTCTCAGCTCTGCCTCCTGCTCTACATGACGCTGACTGTTTCTGTTCAGCTGTAGATGAAATGAACTCGTGGCTCAACGGCCTCATTTTCCTGTCCTTGTTCATCTAAGAAGGCTGGATGCCATTTTGCCAATCTGTCACTGTAATTAGATCAACAATAACAGACAAAATGATCATGTCAGCAGCACTGAGTCCTCACTCATCCGCCTCCGTGGGAGTCTGGGTGTGCTTGTTGTTGCCTCTGACCCATCTGGCACAGGTAGTCCATACAAACGTGATGCCACATTATGTGCATGACTTGCTCACATTCGCTGTATGAAACACCATTTGCATCTTCCACCATTTCCTAACAAAGAGTTGCGTCTCTGACACAGTTAGGCCATGTGCAGCCTGATAAAGGTCAGAATCTGATAGAGGGCCTGGATGCAAGGTTCCAATCGCGCATTTAAATAAGTGTGGTCTTTCATTTTTTTTCTCCAAGCTGCCCACAGGCAGATTTATGCTCAGAGGTCCTTGACATTTAATTATGCAGAATAATTTTCCCCCAGAACAGGAGCGTAGTGCGTCTACATGTGAAATCGGTTCAGGCTGCCAGTCAGAGTGCGGCTCAAGCTGCTGGGCTTGTTTGTTCTCTGTCTGGTCTGATCTGACACAAAAGAACTCAGAGCTCCATGTTAGTTCAAGTCTGACCCTTCATACACACAGGAGCTGAGTTTACATTACAAATGTGTGGTCAGGATTCAACTAACGTCGAATTAACACAATTTCACAATTGCAGTATTTGCATTAAATGTGACAGCTATTAAAATCACACGTGAATAAGTTAAGAAACATGTCATCCCATCATCCCCCTACTATTTCCTGTCTTCTTCTTGTTCATGTGCCAGTGGTAACATCCGGTTATTGGTCATGTGACTGGTACAATTTGGAAACAAAAGGGTATCAATTAAGCACATTTAGTATGATTAAAATGTCAAAATGTGCTGTTATATGGTTTATAATCTATCTAGACTGTTTTGTCTTTACTGAGACCTATTATGTTTACAATTATACCTCAAGAGTACAGAAAACACACCACCTTCACCATTTAAAATTAAAAAGGATTTCCTCTAACTCTGTGTAATGGAATACATTTACTTGAACCCTACGTAAGCCTTGTTTTTCAGTACAATGATCCTTCTAAGGTTTTACTCTTAGATTGCACAGTTCTGGTGACATGGTTCAGGCACTGATGGACACGATGACAGCAAAAGGTTGAGAACAAGCTCCAGTTTATTGGGAGCAGTTTAATCTAGGTCAGACAGGTAAGGGTCAGGTCTGTGTGTTCCAGTCAGGCTGGTGGGGCGGCTCCAGTCCTCAGGGTCCGACAGACAGAGGGGTCGAAGCCAGAGAATCTGAGCCCAGGTGGGGCAGGTCAGGATGGAGATGTGACGCGGGGCTGAAAGGAGGGCAGCAGGTCCAAGGAGAAAACAGACAGAGATCCACAGACAGCCTGAAGGTGTTACAGTATTGGCTTTCACAATCAGCTGATGGCGAGCAGGAGGAAGATCTGACCTTATATGGCAACAGCTGCAGTCGAAGGTGATGATGATCAGGTGTAAATGGTCACAGCTCAGCAGCAGCTGTGACATCTGGAGCATTTCTGGCCCACTCTGATTCACATCAATACTTCAGTTTTATATATATATATATATATATATATATATATATATATATATATATATATATATATATATATATATATATATATATATATATATATACACGCTTTTTTTATATACTTTTTGTTTCCAGTGGTGGACAGTAACAGAGTACATTTATTTGATTATGGTACCTTAGTACATTTTTGAGTATCTTTACTTTACTTGAGCATTTTTTTTTTTGGGAGAATTTATGACGTATCCCTCCACCACATTTCTAGGAAGCTTGTTGTTACTCGTTTCTTTTGGGTCAGTGTAGCTTTGTTCTCCGCTGTTCCTGTTCTCCTTTACTGAAATGCAATTATCCACACCCTGCGCTCCACACAAGAAGATGGACCAATCACAATCACCGCTCACACCTGGGATTTGGAATTACATCATCCTCATTAAGTGTGGCAAGTTTCTTAGCTTGATGTTTGTAGACTTCTGTGTCTATGCTATTAGTTATAGATACTGTTGTTGTTTTTGGGGAGAAAAACAGGGATTCAGAGTGGCTCTACATGGCAGTTCATCATCAGGTGATTTCTGCAACTTAAAAGGTTCTGTGAAAACACTCAGGAAACAATACAGTCATGCACTGATAATAGAAAATATAACTTAGACTTTTGAATATCAAGGTGACTTTTGAATATTTTCAAAAGTACTTTAGTATTTGAGTAATCTTTTGATGGTGCAACTTTTATGTATAGTTGAGCAATGTTGATATGAGTAACACTTTTACTCAGGGAATAACAATCATAGTATTATTATTAATAACAATAATAATAACAATAATAATAATAATAATAATAATAATAATAATAATAATAATAATAATAATGAAATTTTGGTATACACACTTAACATGTAAATCTCAAAGTGCTTCACAATGACAATAAAAACATGAACCAATGAAAAAATAATAATCCAACTCTGCAGTACTTTGATATACAGAGGAGTTCCTGAGAACTGTAGAGTAATATAGTCTATGGTTAAACTGCTGCTGGTGTTTTGATGTGTTGCTTTGTTTTTCCAGATGGTGTTTCAGTGCCTGTTGGTGATGTTTTCCAGTATCTGTACAACCGTTTTGACAATGAATTAAATATTTGTCTGCTTTATTAGCTATAATTTAGACTGAATCAAAATGTAACTGCTTGTATTATGTTGTTTGCTGGCCACAAAATAAATACATCAGGAGGATTTCCATTATAGAATTTCTTTAAAACAGATTTAGACTCTGAAGCTGTTTCACAGAACAAAAAATAAGCCTTCGATTCTAAAAATGAATGTGTCGTATTTCTGCCTCCGCAGTGTGACGGGATCATTCTGGACCTCAGCAATACATCTTTAGAGGGCATCGCTGTTCTGAACATTCCCAGCATGCACGGGGGCTCCAACCTGTGGGGCGAGTCGAAGAAGAGGAGGACCTACAGCCGAATGAGCAAGAAGGTTGCAGACAAGATGCCCAGCAGCACCGTCACAGATCCTAAACAGCTCAAGTTCTGTGTGCAGGGTGAGTCACTGAGGACCAAGTCCAGCATGGATTTCAGATAGTTAATGTTAAAAAAACAAATCCTCTCAATTTCATCTACAAATCTCCAACAATTATCAACAGCAAATGCTAAACCTTTTGTTATTGGTCGATTGACACCAGTCAGGACTCGATACACACTAACGCTAACATTCAGTCACAAAAGCAGAGCTCGATTCTGTTTGAAAGCTCTTTTAATTTAAATAGAAATATTCCTCCTGTTGGGTCTTGAATAGAAGTTTCTAAGCAATGAAGAAACTGGACCTCAGCAATACATCCTTGCTGAGGTCCAGTTTCTTGAATGTGTCGTAAATGCAGACAGTCAGTCAGGTGTAGAAGTTGGAATGTCAAGGTGATTAAAAGAAAGATGCTGAGCTTTTGCCAGCAAAAGATACAGGAACACCCGTCAACTATAGGCCCTATTCATCAGACAGCAATACAACAGCCTCCTGGAACAGGAAGTGATGAAAGTCAAGGTACATGGATCTATAAAATGACCTCCAACGCTGCGTCACACACGACAGCGTCCTCAGTAAACAAACAGAGTCGGTTACATAAGAGGCTGTGTAAACAGAGACGCGTTTTCTGCTGTGCTGTTCAGACCTGCCTGTAGAAAATCCACCAGAAAACACAACTGATTTAGAACAAGCATGTTTTCATGTTCATGTCCTGCACAATATACCGTAAACCATCTTATAATCTGTGGTTTTCAACCTTTTCATTGAATTTTTTTTTTTTAATTGATTTTCACAATAAAAAAAAGAAGGGCTGCTGCAGCTGTGGTCAGTATAGAGAGCAGCTGAAACATCAGCCATTAACTTTGACACAGTTCAAAACAGAGTGCTAAATTTATAAAGCAAAAGAGCAACTTTTTCTGTAAGATTTATGTCAGTGGAAAAAAAAACTGGAATCTTATGAATAGTTCAATACATAACAGATGAATGTGTGTTTATCTTGGTGTTGGTTTAGGCTAATTTAACCCATCCTTCACTCCTTTTATCTTTCCTTGGTGGCGATACACTGTTGATTTCTTTAGTTGTGTTTTCTGCTCCACATCCTGACAGTTGAATTTCCATAATCCTTCACTTAGCGTTGGCGGTGTGTGTGTGTGCGTGCGTGTGCGTGTGTGTGTGTGTGTGGTGGTGGGGTTCTAAAACAGCGTCCGTCATTGCAGCTTTCGGTGGGAGTCTGCATTTGATGGCCACCAACAATAGAGAATAACCCTCTCTATGCTCGCACCAAGGATCTGTCACTGCATCTGCATTTCAGCCGAGTGAACAGAACCTTGTTTCCATGGAGACGATAGCACGATGCCAAGGCAGAACCCAGACTAGAGGCAGTCTGAAAACAGTTAGAGGAAGGGTGAACTTCATAAAATAAGCTGTTATTGATTGTTTTGTGCTCTTGCTTGAGCTCACTGTGGTGTTGGCATCTTTAAAGCAAAACAGCACAACAGAGAGTTTAGAGCAACATCTTCTGTTTTTAAAGTCATATTTTCTTCCTTGGACATCAGGGATTGTTCAACAAGTTGCTGTGAAACCAGTTTCTCCACTCCACAGAAATGGGTTTGGGAAATTACTTCACTAAAAATCCATCCATCTTTCCATCCATCCATCCATCCATCCAGGGGATGCAGAATCAAAATTATTGTATTTTGCAAAACTGCATTGGATACTTTTTGCATCACGAGTTATATTATAAAGAGCTGAATGTTACAGTAAAACGGGTGGAAAACTACGACCATGAGCTGCAGCAAAACTTTCTGCTGTTTCTTGGTTATTAACTGAAACTGGAACTAAGCGGGTTAAACTGCCATTATTCAGATTTACTTCCCTGCATACAAGTGTGTCTTGATTCTCCCCTAACAGGATTAAGTGAGTGATTGTCTCAGTGATGGAATCTTTTCTGCTCCCTTGGTTTGAAAAGCCTCTCATGGTAGTAGTGGTGTGTTTTAGGTGTAAAGCCCGTGTCTGGGCGCTCTGTATCCGTGCATCCGCATGCCGCCATGTTTATCGTACCACTAACCGTTTATGGCAGCTGCTTTCTCTGGCACTATAAACTAAAGCTTTTAAATCCATTTGCTGCAGATAATGCAATCAGCTCGAGTCGCAGGGAGAGTGAAAGAAGCTCCAGGCCCTTCTGACCTCAGAGCCTCTCTTCTTTGGGTTTGTTCCACACATAAAACAGAGGAAAGTCCAGCCTCAGCATCTGTAGCATTATATTTCTATGATTCCACCAGGAGGCTTTCAAAGGAGCAGCAACGAGCTGAACCACAGCAGAGTTTCTTGGTTTGTTTGCAACGTTTCATGGAAGTTTGTGAGATGCAGCAACTCAGGGAATTATAGGATACGATCTTTGAAGGTTGCGACACACATACACACACTGTGTCCAGTAAGCTAACATGCATTGGACTGTAGTTTGTCTGATGGAAACGTGTGAATGCACTGAGAGAAGTTGTAAACTCCACAAATAAAAGCCCCAACAAGGATTGAAACCTTGAGATGTTTTTTTCTGAAAAATTAAGCTATGATGCAAAGTTGATTTATTTTTTCTTAAGTTTTTGATAGAGAAAATATTTTCAGAAAAACTGAAAGTAACATTGAAAAATAAAATGTTTATGCTCAACTAATCTGGAGCAAGCTTCCAGGAAACTGCAAAACAGCCGAAACACTGAGTTCCTTCAAATGATTGCTAAAAACCCAGCTGCCTTTGAGTCATAATAACTGGAACAGTTATTAATATAGTTCATGTGTATTCGCTTAATAATGCTGATGATGGATTTTGAGAAAATAATGCGTAGTACTTGTTCCATCATTGGTTCCTATGTTCAAAGCTCATTGAACTGCCTTGCTAGATTAACTTGTCTGTGGTAGAAAATGGGACTATATGCCTGGAAAATAAATAATTGCTCTCCTTTAAACTAGTTTCTGGCGACATTCTTGTTGCTGCTGCCGTTCTGCTCATCGTCTCCTCCCACCTCTGGAGTTACGACCAATAGGGTCACTCCATTTTTTTTTTGCCTCGTGATGGTAGACTATGATGCGATTGTGTCCGTACATGGTAAAATCATTGTGGGCAGGTGGTGTTGTTGGGGTAGACTCATTAGCCAGTGCTAAGGGCATAGCTGTGTCATAATTTTCTTCGTGCTGAAGAAGGCTCTTCAAAATTTGCTGCAATCAGACCATGTTCAGAGAGCTCAGCGGGTCTTCATCCATGTAACAGGATGTGTTGCATACGGCCTCTGATCTGCTCACACTGTGCAGTGCTAACAAATGCCTCATTGTGAGCAAACCTCCATGTGGAGAGTCGGTTGAAGAACGAAGATGCTGAACCTGCACAGCACAGCTGAACCTTTTCTGTTCATCCTTCTCCTGGTGACGTTTTGAAAGCCTTAAAGCGGATAAAAACCTTCTTTATAGTCCATCCTGAGGAACAAAAACTTGGATATGAATACTGTTTGAAAAATAATGGCGTTTTGTTTCCTTGTTTACTTGGTGTTGTGAGCAGATGTGAATGATTAAATTTAAAAAGTGAGCCTTGTCATTGTTGTGCACAGTTTTTGTCGTGGTTTCCTTCCATCTGTATTTCCTTCTGTCACGTTTTCCAAGCTTTTTCTGCTGCAGATGAAATGATGAGTTGCAGAAAAATAAAACATGAGACGACATCACACTAGCTGAATTTGTTTTGCAAATTTTCTTTGCAAATTGCAAAATTCGACTATTTGAAAATTTATTTTATAAGTAAAAACACCGCAATAAAAAAAAAAAAAGTTTTTTTATTTAAAAAAGTTTTAGTGTGTTTTTCTGTTTGTATCTAAACAGGTTAATTTCACATTAACCAATTAATTATTTACCTTTTTTTATCACACAAGTCACATGATCAACAAGCTGTTATTACTAGTGCAATCCACGAAGAAGATGACAGGAAGTAGTTTGAGGATGATGAGACGGCACATTTCAACGATTTAAAGCGTGAACAGTCTTACTAACGTGTGATTTTAGTTGTGTTTATTTGATAGGAACACAGAAATTGTGGGGGTTTTTCCACATTAGCAGAATATTCACAAAGCTGTGTGTCCATTTGTAAGGAAAATACAGCAAACGTCTAAGAGATCTTCACTGATAACAGACCAGTCGCCATATTGGCATTACTCAAGTAACGGACTTGAAGTTAACGCAGAGGATTAGTAGATATTGGCAGAACTGATGATGTTGTAATCACCAGCCAGCTCCGCCTCTGCACATGTTTTTATGGTAGGACACACACACACACACACACACACACCCACATACACACAGCACTCCTCCACTCTCTCTCCTCCATTTGCACCATTTTTTATTGTAAGAGAACCAATGTTAACATTCTTAGAGGATTCATAATGTAACGTCATAATGTAAAGCATTGACAAAACTCTGATGCCTTGTTGAAAAGAACTGCAGTCATTGTAACATTAAGGAGGAGTCACTAAAAAAAATTGCAGAAAATAACAGAACAAGTCACACAGGAAGTGTATTCAACCACAACCTGTATGTGAATATATAGAAAATATGAAATGTGTCAGTTTTGGGAGTTAGTGAGAAGTTAGTTGTTTTCTCATTAACATTTTTCTGTTTTTCAAAGCTACTGAATCTTCTAGGAAGAACGACAGAAAGATAGGAAAAGAGCTGGATCTAGTGGAATTCTATGAGAATTTTTATTTTGTTTTTGCAAATCTGACATGTACTGCTACTTCTGTACTGCTCTGCTTATCAGACACGTGCATCCAGATGCTGTTGCGTTTTCTTTGACACCGACTGGTGATGGAGGTGCAAACTAGACACACTGCATTGGTTGCATGAAGACTGGAAGCAGTTTGAGGCAAATTAGTTACAATAGTCCACAAGGATTCTGCTGTGCAGAAATGTCCAATGATCTGGTTTTCTAATGTGTCAACAGAGATTTCAGACGTCACAGAGTGTGTGTTCGGAAAGAACTTTGAGTGAATTCATGGTGTCATGAGTAATCGGTAATCAATCCAGTGATCAGAATTCTGGGGTCGGGTTCTGACAGCCTCAGTGCTGCTGGTGAAACATGCCATCTCTGAGACATTCTGTCTTCTCTTGGTGACTCATTTCTTTTCTCTGTCTTCTCCACCCTCACCTTGCCTTCCTTCGCTCCTCCCTCCCGGCTTGGCTCAACTAAGCCCCGCCCACTCTTCCTAGCAGCACTCCCACCGAGATGCACAATAAGGGAAAGCTATTTCAGTCGGTTCCATCCTGAAGCTGTGTATTGTTTTCTCCTCACTCGACAGAAACAGCAGAACTATAATTACTCTGATCCTCCCACTCCCGTGTGTGTCACCAGGAATAGTTGTATGTGGAACTGCTGGGTGGATGGTGGGAAAGTGATACGGCCACTCAGTTACTGAGTTGACATCCTGTAAGAACGTCTGATCGTTGCTGTTCACTTGGCTCTCATTAGCGTAGGTATTTCTGAAAGACTCTTTAACTTCACCATTTCTTTCTCTCCAATGTGGAAGAATTCTGCCACCGATGTGGGCTGAGGTATTTCATCTCCTCATCTAGTGGCGCATGTGGTGTATTTCAGTCCTGGATCATAGTAACACAGTGTTCTTTGTCACGTCGCCAAGTGCGCTCCCCTGTACCTTTCCCTCTGCCAGGGCTGGCAAGGTGAGTTACAGCTCTCTCTGACCATCTGCTGGGACTCGGACCACCCTGAGACAATAACAGGCGGGAGGAGGAGGAGGACCGCTGTGGGTGGAGGAAGGATACACAAATATATCTGCTCATAATTATAGACTAACACCTCATGCTGAGGCACAATGAAAGCAGCATTGAGCTCTGAACTTGACTCAGCTTTCAGTTTCTAATTACAGGCCTTGTTTATAATAGCTCGTCACTCGGCTGAGCACCGAAAGGATGAGTTTAGTCTTAGTGTTTTCTAAATCAGCAAATCTCGTTTGAATGGTGATTTGATTCTGGCTTATTGTACCGTCACTCTGCAATCTCTGGGATTAAAGATGAGACCTTACTGGGCTTTGATCAGTTTCAAATGGAGGACGTGTAACTTCCAGCTGTGGATAAAATGAAGAGACCACTGCACTGAACCCCATTGAAAACCTCATGGTCATTCCACCAAATATTGGTTTCTGATCTCTTCGCGAGTTAAAACATTATTGTTGTTTCTCAATGAATATGAACTTGTTCTCTTTGCATTATTTGAGGTCTGAAAGCACTGCACAAAAATATAGAAAAATTTCTATCCAAACCCGAAGAACATTAAAAGCAAATTCCATTTTTTTCAATTTCTCAAAGGCTAAGTAAAAACCAGAAAGCATAGTACTCTGTCACATCTTTGTGTTTCTATCTTTTCATTGAGTTTGAGTAAATTGTGCTGCTTCATTTTCTACCAGTGTGATGTTGTAACAGAAACATTTGATCATCAGCCAAGCCTTGCTGCCACAGATGGTTTTCACATGTAGAAAATTTCTTCAGCATGTTCCTTCCAACTCGGAGACTGCACATATTATTGCTACTCTGTCACAACAATAATCAAAGATCAACCTTAGTCCTGCTACATTATGCAGAAGCTCTGTCTGCGCTGTGGATGATGACATGGCTGAATCATATCCAGCCTGACCTACTTTGTGACTCAGTCAAGGCAAGATCATTTCTTAGAAACATTCATACACAGGGTTATTTAAAGGGCTTTAAGGGCAAAATAAACACCTGATGTATGAAATATTCAAAGAAGCCATCACCTGAAACGAATACAAAGTGACACAAAATGTCAATTTTAAGCAAATAAAAAGCTAAAGCATGACAGAAGTGACAAAGAGGTCTTCTGCCTGCATGGGAAAACTGCAGTAAGCAGTAATGTTTTCAGTCCTGATTTAAAATAACCAGCAGTTTCTGTCATGACTCATGCTTTCCCTTATTTACTTCCTTCCTTAGGAATAGTGTGAAGGGAACTCTAATGGCCGGAGCGTTCTGCACAGTTCAGAGCCAAACTGTAGTTAGGCCCAAGCAATCAGGACTTCGTAGAATATTACCAACATTTTTGATTCAGTGCTATAAGTTAAAGACTGGCGACTTGGATCTATGTTTCAGGTGTTGGTCAGGAGTACAGCAGGGTGACAAGCAGCAGCTGACTGATTCTTTACAGAGACCCATAAAGATACTGTTACAACAACCCATCATACTGAACATAAAGGCCTCACCAGTTTTTCTGTGTCTCATTCTGATGGGAAATCATTTATTCTAGAAATGCTTGTAAGGTGGCACTAAGTGGATTTAAAGAACTTACTGATGTCCTTGTTTTGCAGCTTTTGGAAACATCAGTGCTAGAGTTCTAATGTCTAACCTCACATTTATGGGATCAAACACAATTACTTTTTGTTTCTCTACCTTAAAGTGGTTGGAATTTTGACCCATCCATCCATATTTGGATGTCAGAAATATCAAGTTGTAAGATACACATCAGCATACATATCACAGTTGATGTTTCAGTGCTGCACAATCTGAGATAGTGAGAGACTCTAAATTTTGAGTAAAAGCAGCCTGAGACTGGAGCCTTGAGGTTCCCCACATGTGTTTTTTTGTTTCTACTGATTTAAAGAACATTTTTGCCAAATGACAGAAAGTAGTTCTGGACAAGCGCGATCTGAAACACAAAACACCCAAGACTCTCCATTCCAATCATTTCCACTGTCCAATGTCCAATATTCCACATAGTTTCATCATGTATCATGGGCTCCACGTTTTGTTTCTACGGTGATATTGAGTAAGGTTTGTTTAATGAGGGAAGACGCTGCTTTCGGTAACGAGATGATCTGAGTTTCCTCCTTTATTTCACCTGAGTTTTACATTATTAGCCCACGATAAAAGCTCCATCTATTCCTGATCAGGGTGATGTGTATATCATCTGGTTTTCTAGATTGTTTAGTTTTTTGTTTTTTGGTTTTTTTTGGAAGGTTTGCATTTTTAGCCGTGGCAACTATGAACATTTTTGGCTCCCGATTGGATTCTGTGTGATTTCTGCTTCCTGCACAGCAGAGAAAATAAACCAGCGCAGCAGTAATAATTCTTGCTGCCCGCTGCTTGGCAAAAAGAAAAAAAAAAGTGCCATCCCATCCCAGAATGCACCATGACTGCTTTATGTAAGAGGCTGTTCTGTTCTATTCTTAGCTCCACCTCAGTGAGAAAGTAACAGCGCTGGCTGCCTGAGAGTCCAAAGCACAGAGATCTGATGAGGTGGGAACCATCGGCCTCACACGCAGGGACACGGCCAGGATGCCGTGCCCATTTATGGTGCTTGGAGGAAGTAGAGGTGTATAGGTGGGCGTGTGAGGGAGGGGGGATTTATGCTTCACTGTACAACAGGAACAGAAAATATAAATAGCTCTTCTTTACAGTCCTAAAAATAGCGTGTCACACTCATATTTTGCCTTGTTTGTCTTCTGACTCGTAAACTTTCTTAGACCGGCACAGAAAACAGGACAGAGCTCATCCATTGTCTCACCCCAGCTGCTGTCCCTCTGCCTCTATCCCCCCCGCCCTCCCACCGCCCGTCCTCATCCTTTAGTCTCCAACCATCCATATTTTTCTTAATGGACGTCCAATCCTATTAGAATTAGTTCCCAGAAAGCTCTGCAGAGACGTGGGGATGTGTGCCACAGCAGCATGCAGCCCTGGCATGGCGCAGGTCAGCGAGCATGCAAGCTTTGTGGTGTAAACTGTGAAATGTAAAAGCTTCAGATGAAGATCATGCTGCCCGAGATGTAAAGGAATAAAGAAATGTTATTACTGTGCAGGCTTTGTAATGATGGAACGACACATGAGGAGAGTCTGGACTGTCTGTAGGCACTGCTAGCTGAGAATCCCTCATCGGGATAAACCCTGTGTCATGTTTGGTGTGTAAAACAGTGAGGTGTAGTCAGTTTACACTGATAGACGCTGCAGTGCTGTTTGACTGTGTTCTGCATGGACAGATGTACCATAACCTGCAGGATTTTCCTCTATTTGTATATGATGAATGATGTTGAAAGTTGCAGCTCTTTAGTTTTGGGCTCCGTTTGATTGATTTTTACTGTAATGATTTTTTTGTCAGGAACAAATTATGAAAAGGTCTTTTCAGCTGCTTTTCTTCATAACAGTTAAAGAGGAAACAGAAATCTTTTTTTTTTTACAAAATCTGTGATTACAGAGACTTGAGTGACAGAATGCCTAATAATCATCTCACTGATTTAAAAAAAAAATCTGTTCAAAGTTCCACATTTCTTAAGCTTTATTTTTGCCACAACATGATCTTACAGAAAAAGTTTTAATTTCTGCAAACAAGATTCCCAAAAGAGACAGGAGATGAATATATGTAATGTTTAAAGTGAAATAACTTTTAATAGCCCCCTTCATATAAATCAAAGATCGTGACCTGAGCAGATGTCAAAGGAAGCTTCCTATCTCAGTCATTCATGTGGTATATATGTATATTACACCACATGTGCAGTTTGTATATGTGGTGTAAACATATACAGCTTACACCACATATAAACTGTATATGTGGTGTGAGCAAAAATGTTTGTTGTTACAAAAAAAAAAAAAAAAGGCAACTGTTGAGTTTAGTGTCACTCATGCTAAATATTGCAGAGTTGGCTTTCAAGAGAGGTCATGAAACAGGAAGTAAAATTAGAAGGGGCCTAAGAGGATTGATCAAAATTCAGCTGAGTTTCTGTGATTGGTCAGAAAACAAGGAAATGCAGGGAAAGTTAAGGTGATTGGTCAGATTTGCAAAAAACTTTTGAGGACTGGCGAGAATTGCAAGTCCACCTAAAATTTGTGAATGATGAGGGAATTTGCTTTAATAGTTGCAATCGCAAACTTCCTGGAGGGACTGGATGGTGTTACAGACGAGATCTGGATCTCCACTGGGTTAACCTGGTTAAATAAATGAAATATTAAAAATATTAAAAAAGGAAAATAGTTTCATAAGCAGTTACCAAAGCACCTGGAAATGACAGTGAGTGAAGTTCATCATAGATATATTTGACTTGCTTTACATTACCAGCACATTCCAGGGGATTCACTCTGTTTATGAAGGTCGGATTCTTGAATGATGCAATACTGGAGAATGCAAAATGAAGACATTGTGCAGTTTGTGTGCATGTTGCCAGTTTTGTTGCCAGTAGCGTTTTGAGTGAAATTCTCCACGGAGCCATATGTTTGCCTGGAAGTTGTTTAAATCTTCCTTTCAAGTATTCTCAGTTTCTCTGCATCTTAGAGCAAGAAAACTGTTTGTCATCTCCTCTGATCAGTATTTTCTATTTTTCCCCAATTCCATGATTTAACATCAGCACTTTGTGTTTAGTAAGCCTGCCTTTGTTTACATTATTGCTCTGTTGTTGCACTTTTTTTGCATTGAGGCAGAAATAATCTTTATACTCTCATTACTTCGGTATAGTTGATGTTGGATCGTGTTAGTTAAAGTGAAGTCACGTTTAAAGGTTTTAACATGTCGTTCTTTTGAAAAAAATGTGTCTGGATAATTATGCTGTGCTTTAAATATCTGTCAATAAATAAAAATATTGTCAAAAAAATCATTTATTCCAGTAACGTCATCACTTGGTAAAATACTTTATATAAATTAATTCCACACAGACTAGATTTGTTCTAGCTTTCATTTTGGGTAACTATGAGGATTTTCTGCTTACAGTCCCAAAAAAATGAAAATGTTTAACTTTGGCCTAATGCAAAGTATGTTCAATACTTGTATAAAGGTTGTTATTTTCAAAAAGTACTTTTAGTTTGACAGAAAAGCCTCATTGGATCATTATCCTAACTTATTAAATATGACTGTTCTGCCTAAAGACAGAGCGACATTCCAAAGGAAATGAGTGATATACTGGGTAGTTTTCCCAAAAGCAGACAACTGACATGAAACGCTGAATAACAACCAACTTATTGCTGTTGAAGTTCAGCCTTAACTCTCTCTCTCTCTCTTGGTTTTGCTGTGTAAATCTCTGTCTCTATGCACATGCTGGAGTTTTCTCTGGGTGCTTTGATTTTCTTTCCAAGTCGAAAACATCCAATCTATGTTCTTATGTTTTAGGAATTTATTATTTTGTTTGGCCATTTTTACTAGAAGACTCTGCAATATAGCTGCAAACATGAGCCATAATCTGACCATATATTTGCCATTCCAACAATACATTTGCTTAATGGAAACACAGCAATTTAGAAAAAAAAATTGTTTCTCGATAAACAGTTCTGACCCTAGAATGAGGAGTTTTGTTTTTTATTTTCATCCATAGCAAAATTGGTTTATTTCGCAAAACTGCAATGGAAACACTTTGTTCCATCACACAAGTGATGGAACAACTGGATGTTGTTGACCATGTGCCAGCTCTGGCACCAGCTACAGAGAAGAAGATGACAGGAAGTAGTTTTAGGACCATGCACTCATTTTTTTATGACTTATTGCCTGAATAGACTTATTCACATGGGATTATAATCGCTTCTTATTTTAATGGAAACTGCACAATTATGTATTTGTGTTTTTTCAACATTAGCAGACTATTGACAAAGTTTTGCTCGCATTTGTAATGGAAACGCAGACAGTGAAGTTGCTTTGGCCTTTCATATGTTGCCTGTTCTATTTAATTGTGCCTTTATGTTGGCCCTCAGGGATCAGGTTCAATTGAATTGAACTGAATTGAATTGAGGCACTTTAGCCATCCAGGACCAGATTAGTAAGGTTAGCAGTGCAGCCCATTAATTACATTGCAGTGCTGCTCGTTCCCCCTCCCACACTTCACACCTACTAACAAACTCAGCTCTGAATCTCTCTTGGTGACTCAGAGGCATAAACACAGTAGATCATAGTCAGTCTAATGTGTCTTCTGTAGGACTTCTACTATGTCCAGAGACCTCAAAGAATTGCTTGTATGTGGTTTGTTTTCATGAAACATCCCCATATACCAGCAGGAAGCCATATATTTCTGATATTATCAATCAATCAGGTTTATTTGTATAGCACATTTCAACAAGGCTGTTCAAAGTGCTTTACATCATAAAAACGCAAAAATAAAAAAGTCATAAGAACAATCACTCATTAAGAAACCAGTAAGAATTATTAGATTTTTTGAGTGCCAAAATCAATCATCGATACACATCAAATATATCATGACTATTATCAACTATTCTGGTGGCTAATTAGACACCAGAATAGTGTCTAGCTAGCCACAAACAAGTTAACTGCTAATGTAGTTAGCTTATTCATCCATCCATCCATTTTCTATACACCCTTTGTCCCTAATGGGGTCAGGAGGGTTGCTGGTGTCTATCCCCAGCTAACGTTCTGGGTGAGAGGCGGGGTTCACCCTGAACAGGTCGCCAGTCAGTCGCAGCTTATTTAACATGTTAATATTTTAACACACAGGCTTCTGACCTTTGAACATAGATCTCCTTCTCTGTTTCAGCTGTTCATCTATGAGGATACTCTCCCTTTTTCTGACAAAAGTAATCTCTGAAAACAGCTCAAACAAGCCCTAATTTATTTTACTGTTGTGGACAAAACAACATTTACATGCACAACCTATGAACAAATAAAATACATGAACAACGATACATACAAAACCATCAAAAACATTACTGTTGCATCCTGTTTTGATCAACAGACAGCTTTAATAAGAAAAACATTTATTTGTTCTTTAAACAATTAATTTATGGTTAATTCACAGGAACCCTGTGATTAATCAGATTGAAAATTCTAACCGTTTGAGGGCCCTAAAAAACACACAAATTGAAATTAAAACTTGGAAAGAAGTGTACCAGTGTTTCAGTTTTTATGCGTAGTCTCACAGACCACGAGTAAAACTCTTGTCTGACATATTAAAGAATTAAATGCTGCTGTAAAAATTTTTATTATTATCGCTTACCAAACTCATTTTGGTTCAGTTTGGTGTATTTTCATTCATTGAGTGCAATCTAAGTATTGTGAGACAATTCATGCTCCAGTGTGGCCACAGTCTCATTGATGCAGACAATGTGCTAATGAAGTTAAATAAAGTTCTTGCAGTTATTTATGTTTCATAAGCTTTTAACAGTGAATCAGTTTAAATATCTGATGGTTGTCTGAGCAGCCATAAGTGTTTTCTTTTGTTTACTTTCACGTAAACAAGCATGACTCAGACTTGTCCTGAGTCCGAGGGGGCGGAGCCTTTTTGAGAAACAATTTCCTTTCCAGAGAAAAGCTTACAACCGCTTCCTGTCTGTGGACTGAAACAAAGCCAGCAGGCCGAGCGAGCTCTGGCATGGTTGGAAAATGATTACCATTGTTCACACTGTAACAGACACACAGAGCCAGCAGTTCCAGTCCCAACAGGCTGCAGAGCTAGCTGCAGCTTGTTGGGGTAGCATGCAGTGCTGATACCCTCAGGGGGGCTGAGAGACTCCTGGATGATGATTCCATGTTCCTCATTCCACCTCTGCCTTAAACAAAGAGCCTTTATTCAGAAAACAACCTCAGATCAAAAAAGTTGTGAGAAGTACTTGGAGAAGACTTGTTCTAAAGTCAGGATGGGAGGGCCTGTAGTCATGAACTGATAAAGAAAAATGCTGCTTTTAAAGAAGTCATGCTAACATGATTAGGTCTGAAAGTCAGTCATAGAGTATATACCCAGAACTACTCAATAAGGGATCAATGGCATCACACATTGGAAATATTTATGGTACTTCCAGCAGCCAGTATGCAGAGGATTTTTTTGCAGGAACGTAATTTGGTGTGCTCTGAACTGGAGGTCAATGTGATCACAGAGTGATCCCAGCATCAAGTTCTGGTTTACTATGGGAGTTTACTACACTATCAGTACCCTTAGCAACCTTTTTCCACTTTTATCATGGCAGCATGGACCTTACCAGAGGGGCCGCTTTTCATTGGCTGATGCTCATTCTACGTGGTCACGTGGGTGGCCGTCTCACAAACACACGCTTCTCGTTAGCTAAGTACAGCATAATAGCAGTTCTAATACAACTTCTAAACCTTGAAGCCTGTCTGCTACACAGTCTTATGTTAGCTAAACAGATCAATATGCAATGTGTACTGTATCTGACACACACTAAAGATTTTATTTTAACAGAAAAGGCTTTGGACTAAACTGTTACTCGTGTTAGCCTCTCTAGCACCAAGTACAGCTGGTCAATCAACCATCGCTGTGTTCAGGGAAGCGCTGTTTAATAATCCAGAAATAAATATCAAGCCTGGAAATTTGATATCATAACGGAGTGAATGTTATGTTTTTAACGTAATCTTTGCTCGTCTTGTGGGGGCGCAGGCGGTTGCCACGGTAACAGGTGTGCTTAAACCACAAAGAGAGAGAGAGAGTAAAAAGGTAGAGTGGTTTTGGGTTTATCACCTGTTTGGGTTATTTTACTTTTGTTTACCTTTGCTGTGGCGCATTACAGCCGCTGTAGTTTCTAAACGTTGGACTAATTACGTCGTTCGTTTGTGACGGTCGCATCGTCATTCATAACAAACATCAAATAGAAAAAATAGATTTCATAAAATTTTAACAAACAAATGGCTTCTTTACCTTAACAGAGCTCTTTGGTTCCTCTTAACAGTCTGTAGCTTCTCATATTGAGGTCATCAAACCAAATTTCAGATCTACCGTAACTGACTGACTGACACCTGCTGGCCTCAGGTTTGCAACCAGCTTGTGACTGAGAAACCAGTAACCTCCTCCCAGATGATGACATGAACTTGTTATTTCCTCTGTCCATTGTAGTAGCTGATATATTGTGAAAATCCGGTAGAAATGATGCACTAATGGAGTCATGTTTACATAGAAATAATGCGCTACGAGGCTTTGCTTGTGAGACTTGCGGTCACGTGGGTCGGTTGTGGGCGGAGCTTGGTAAGGTCCATTGATGTAGATTTTAGGGCAAATTGTCTCGCTTTCAAGACCAAGAAATCCAATTATCTGTTTATCTTCCACTTTATCCAATTAGCATGGACTGCATGATCTGAATGGATTATCCAAGCTTTTAACAGGTTTCCTCTCAGGGTTCTCCTCTATTGAGCTCCATCTATTTTACCATAAACTGTGATCAACTTTTTTTATATAGCTCTGCACTTCTGATACCACTGGTTTCTTGGCTGCTTTTCCGAATAATCCTCTATTTGCTTCTGTTTATTTAGGAGGACTCTAATGACTCAGTAGGTTTGCAGTTGCTCCATCCTCTCCCTTCAGACGATTTATTGAACAGACAACCAGAGTGTTGCTTTGATACTTTCATGCATGTTTCAGAAATCCTTTAATCTCCCCCGACAACCAGTCAGCTGTGCAAAACGCCTGGTAGAAACCAATTGATGCCTTTGAGGACAAAACTCTGTAGTTTCCAAGCTTCTGCCTCCCACTCAGCTCCTTCAGACTAGCCAGCAGCAATTAGCAAACACCTGGTGGTACTGCGCATCTGCTGAGCTCATTATAAGAGCTACTTCTCAATACAATGCTGGTAAAAACATTGTTAAATTCTGTGATGACTTCCTGAAGGTGGAGCTTCAGATAGAATATGAGTCTTTAAAGAAATTGAGGCCCAATTTCAAAGCAGTACATTACAAAGTCAAATTTATTATTAGTCATATTTGAAGTACATCTACAATTTTTATAACTGAAGGTACATAGTTAATTGATTGTGCTACAAACTGATTCTATGTGGCTGGAAAACACATTTTACTTCCCATTTAACTTCCATAGAACAACTGAATTATTGACTTCTATTGATTAGTTCAATTCCCTTTAATTTTATGAAGAGGTATCAGAATAGAAGTGCTTCAGTACTAATGTAGGCAACTTTCTTTTACTTGGAAAGAAAACTTCTTTTAGTGTTCCTTGTTGTTCGTCTTACTTTACTGCCGTGTTGTTGTCTTAGACAGAGCATTCTGTCTGTGAAGTTCATCTGGGTTCAGAGTCTGGCCTTAAGTTTGGTGCCAAACCACATCGTTCATTCATCAGAACAAACTAAGTGATGGCAGGAAGACGAAAGCGGAGAAGTAGAGGAAACCAAGTCATCTTGGTTTCTGTTGCCATGTGATCTGTTTGCCACGACACTTAATTAGTGTGTCCGAGTTGCCGCCAACACTTTCTGCTGTCACACCCCACAAATTATCGCGCCGGCCGAGAGGACAAAACAGTTCTCAGATTTTCAGCTTGAAATTCATCCCGCAAAGAATCTGAAGGAGTTTCTGGGCCAACTCAAAACGGAGACGTTCAGAGATCACGTATGAGTTAAGATGAACTGCAGAAGAGCATAATCCTTGTGTCTGTAAGCACGCTGAACAGAAACACAAAGCGGGATTGTTTTACACACATTAAAGTTTCAGTGCCAGACTGCTGTCCCTCTGTGGGCTCCTTTCAGCAGGAGAAAGTCGGATCCAGCCTGTTGCGGCATGTCAGGCGTTCTGCACACACAACAGAGAAAGGGGAAGGAAGTTCAGGTGGAGGCAGCGCTATTCTCCCGTGCCTGAAGGCTTTACAGGTGAAAAGTTGCTGAATGCGTGGACTGTTCTGAGGGGATTGTGAACACAACAAATTTACTGTGTGCTGTCCTCAGAACACATCAAAGCCTGTACTACAAAACGGGTTTAATGGCCTAGAAGATAACTTAAGGATGAGCTTTTCAGAATCGTGAAGGTGTTTTAGTCATGGCCCAGGCTGGGATCAGGATGGATACACAATGATGAAACCATCAATGGAAATCTGTCCTTGCCAATGCTGTCAGATTGATCAACTCTAACCCCCACTGTTCTGCACTGAATGATTGTTGTTGTTGATCAGGTTGTTGTATGTTTTTTCATGTGTGTAATCGCTGACTGTGCAGCTAATAGTCTTCAGGGAAAGGAGGTTTAAGTGAATTAAACTGAAACAAGAATAATACATGTTAAACTGGCCTTGGATGGATGAGGGACTTGTGGTACTGAGGGTTTTTTGTCTGATCAGCAAAGGAGCTGATCATTCCCCCACAGGTCAGAGTCCTGGCATCCGAAGAAACACTCCTGAAAAAACAATTATGCCAAACACTATTTCTATCAAGGGAGGAGAGGTGTGTGTGGTGGAAAATAATAAATAAATAATTCTAGATCAGATGATGATATGCTCGATCCACATGGGCAGATCTATTCAGTCTAGTTCTGTGCGTTGTGCTCTGAGCAATGTCATGCTTTTTTATTTATTTCACATTATATTTAGAATCCCTAAATTAACTTTCTGAACTATTTGAAAAAAGGTTTGCTTTACTTTATTTTTACATGTTTGACCAACTTGACTTCTCGTTTTTGTCTGGTTAACTTTCTTGTTGTTCTACTCCTAATTGCACTGACTGAACAAATGAACTTTGACATGAAAAAGCAGAATATTAAGATTATCACATTGCTGCTTGGAGGAGAGGTTATCAGTGTTTTACGTCAGTATTGTCTTAACTGGACCTCACTCGAATCTCTCTTTTCTTCGGTTAAACCCTGTGAATTTCTCTCTCTTTGTGTTTCTCTGCTGCCTTCCAGACTTCAGTGATCAGCTCTTGGAGGTGGTGGGCCTGGAGGGGGCAATAGAAATGGGGCAGATCTACACTGGGCTGAAGAGCGCGGGACGCAGACTGGCTCAGTGCACCAGCGTCACCATCAGGTCAGCCGCCGCCGCCGCCATCTTGTCCCCAAACTGAAGCTGTGCTCCTTCCACCGCTCAGCTTCAGTCCTTCTTGGTCACCAGCCATTGTTTGTGTTCCAGTTCAACCACACAGAACATAAAATACATACCTCCCCTGTACATGCAGAGTAAAAAATGCATTCCTTTTGAGGGTTTATGTGCGTTCGTGTCTAAACCATAACATCCTTCTAGCTGATGAATTATATATCATAGCTGTGTGCTTTACAAAGGAAGCAGTGGGGACTTTGGACTGACCGGCTGAGGAAGAGTCTGTGTTCAGTTTCAAGTTCTGACGTCTGCAAATAGAATGGAAAACCACTGGTTACCCATTAGCTATAGTACCAATGGCAACCAGTGGAGTGCATTGTAATCACTGGCTATCAATGAAGTGTATTGAAGTAGTCATGGATAATTAATGAGTAGAGGAGGGACATGTGTTTCTAGCAGACAACAGATGCTGTTTCCATCAGCAGAGGTTAATGTTCCTGCTGAGCAAAATGATTTGTTGTTATTTGTAAGGGTTCTGGTGAACGAGGAGCCAAATATGGTCTGTATTGAACTTGTTTCTAGTAAAGTCAAAATAAAAAGTTACTTTAAGTTAAAAATGTGTAACTTTTAAAGTAATTCAATACAAAAAAGTAAGTTTTCATCACTAAACCAAAATAATACACTTGTTAAGAGTGCAGTCTTTCAGACTAGCCAGCAGCAACAGCTTCTCCCAATTAGCAGTCTGTCATGGACGCTAAGTGTAGTTAGCATGGCCACTGATGACGGTGGATGATTGGAGGGTTTGTCTCTGATTGGTTACTTTTGATCAGGAGCAGTGCATTTCTTCAGATGGCAACAGTTACACTGACAGGAGGACTTGATCTTTTCAAAGACTATCTGTCTCATGTTATACTGTCACGACATGCTGACAGTTTTAACAAATATGTAAAAAACATTTTTTATAAAAGTTATTTTATGTACTGCAGCTTTAAGATGGCGTTTCATGCAGAGGCAGCAGTGTAAGGGACAGGTTTTCTCTGTCTTTAACAACAAGCGAACATAAAACAAACAACACTTTAACAAACTTTTAAAAGTTGACTGAAAGCAATTCTCATTGTTTGATAATATTCATAACTAAAGTTTCTGATGAGGAGTTCAGAGTGGAGGAAGCATCTGACTGTGTCCACTGTGTGTCAGCTAATGTAACAAGGAGAGGACTTTGGTTAGGACAGCGGTCTGTGTTATAGTGGAACTGAGGGACCTGGACTCTTGTTCAGTTTCCTAGACCAGAATTAAAAGCGTATTCATCCCAGCCAATCTCCCACAGCGTGTTTCTTCAGTCACAGAGGCATGTACAAAAGTCTTAAACCAACTTTGGCTGTGTGTGTGTGTGAGCATGGGCGTGTGTATGTGTGTGTGTGTGTGTGAACAGTGGGTTAAGGGAGTTTAAAGAGTGGGGGCCTGTCTGGGATCTGTTCTCATGGGAACAAGGAGAGCAGTGTCTGACCCTGACACTGGGACAGAGTTAACAGTCGTCCCTCTCGCCTCAGAGATGTGTGATATCTGACCTTCTTGACCGTCGCCCGCCTTTACCAACCTCTGCTCCCCACACTAACTCCCCGCCTGTCATCCCTCTGCTGTCTGTTTCCAGGACTTCTCGGCGGCTGCCCATGCAGATCGATGGTGAGCCCTGGATGCAGCCTCCCTGCACGGTGAGAGGACCCGTTTGTTTCCTCCAAAACCCTTTCATTCACAAATTCCAACCACCCTGACCACTGCTGGTAGCACCATATCATTATTTACCAGTATTTAGTCAAATGGTTCAAAGGGTTTCTCTCAGCTCTCTGTTTTACTACATCAAAAATATCAAAGAGAATACAGGGAGGCATCAAAACACATCCATATTATGCAAACATAGGAGTACATTATTAATCTTAGTTGAATTCAGGTAAAGACTTTGACTAAACATGTTCTTGTAGCTCTGATTCTGTGTTCAGTGTCATTGTCCTGCTTGGACAACAGTGGTCTGAGACTGAGTGCCAGCCCCCACCAGGCTGACCAGCAGCATTTCTCTTACTTTAAAGCTTGACAAGTTCCCATAACAGACTCTCACTGCATTGTCTTTCAGATATTTAGAGGACAACAATCTGAATTTCCTTCCACTTCACACATTGTGCCAGTCTCTCTAATAAAACCTCAAATAAAATACATTGAAATTTTGGGGTTGTAATGGACAAAAGACACAAGGTTGAAGGAGCATGAATAAAGTCAAACCTTTCAGAGTTAACATAGCAAGCTAACAGAGACTGTTAACATGGTAAGCTAAGCTTGGTGTTGTTCTACTTTTGTCACGTCTGACTCCTTCATAGTTCCCATACCAGACTTTGACCTCCAACAATGTCATTCCTTCAAATCTCACAGCACATTATTCATCTCACAAGGGGAAGTCAGTTAATTATCACTGTGCAGCAAAGCCTCTCTTGTCAGTTTTTCTTTTTTTTTTTTTTTTGCTGTAACATTCTAATAAAAGATGATTGTCAGTCTAGTAAGCTTATCAAGCATAGTTTAAGCAAAGTTTTCAAAGTGGATTCTGTCATTTTCCTTTCTTTACTCCCTCAGATTATCATCACACACAAAAACCAGGTCTCCATGTTGCTGGGCCCGCCCCCGAAGACCTCCTTCTTCACCTTCAAGAAACGCAGCTACAGCCGCGAGTAGGACTCAAACACCCCGACTCAGAAACACACACACACACATCTAAACGTTACAACTTCCTGCTGCCAAACAACAGCCGTTGGATTATAGACGTGAGAAATTCATTTTTGTTCCTGGAGTTGCACGCTGCCTTTAGACATTTTATTCTCAGAACCTACGGAGGTGACAACGGACGGAACCAACCATCATCCTGGAGTCCGAAAACATCCTTTCCCTCAGCCACTTGAAAATGCGAGTCACACACCAATACGACCCGGCCAGCTGAGTTCTGCTGCTCGGTCCAGACGGTCAGGGGCAGGTCACACAACCATCCATTAGAGACCAAAACACTACGACTGGGAGAGAGGAAGGCGGAGACCACTGTGTTCACCTGGCACAGATGAACACAGTGAGATCCTGGTCCTGGTTGAAGTACCTGTATGAATAATGAAACAACGGCGGCTTGTAAGAGCTCTCGTCTCCGGGTCTCCCCACAGACTCTCAGCACGCCACAGCAAAGGAAAAGCCTCATTCATTATTAACGGACTGCGCTTGCAGATTGATGGCATCGTGGTGTAACAGCGGCCCGAAAAGGACAGAAGCATGCTGGGACTTAGTATCTATAGTATCACTGTCCTACAAAAAGAAACCCCTTAGAGCACTTTCCCTGACTGAGTGGACGATCCGGCGGAGGCTCCCGGCACGGAAAACCTCCACTATTGCTACGATATCGGTCTGGACTGAAAGTAGATCATAGAGACAATGTGGTTCATTCTTGGTTTCTGTTAGAAAAGTGATGCATGTGCTGTAACACTAAATTCCTGATTTCAGTAGAATCAGCTCCTGTGCTCAGTACAACACACACAACCAGTGACGTCAAAAGCCCTGAGGGCTGCTGAAGCATGGGCCACTTCTGACTTTTATTAATCTAGTTCAGCATCAACAGGTCAAACAAACTTGTGTGTGTATTGCATGGAGGGTCTCTGTCACTAGCTGTGTTTCCATTACAGATGTGAGCAAAACGTTTGTCACTGTTCTGTTAATGTTGGAAACAAAAAAAAACATTTTGCAATTGAGTTGTTTCCATTAAATAAGAAACGCAATTAAGATCACACATGAATAAGTTTATTCACACAATAATTTGTTCAAAAACACGCCACGCCATCATACTCCAACTACTTCCTGTCATCGTCTTCTTTGTGGTTTTCACTAATGGCAACATACTGTTGCTTGCAGTTTTGAAAAATACACTAATTTTAAGACAGCCAAAGAAAAAAAAATCCTCATTCATCCTAATACCAAAATTATTTATCAAAAAACTAAGTTGGCAAGGTTCAAAGTTGGCGTGTTTCCATTAAGCGAGTTTATTTTTGAAATGCCAAATTATGTGGTCAATGGAAATGCAGCTATTGAGAGTTGACCCTCAGTATTTGAGTCAAACTTTGAGGGAAAGCTGCCAAACCTTCACTGAGGTCCATCAGGAGTTAATGCCATGAAAAAGAAAATTGCTTGAAATGAAAAACGTAGTAATATTAAAGCTTGGTTTGGTGTTTATCGCAAATGTATACTGTCCCGACAAAGTATATTAGAAGAGTATGTGCAGATAGAATATGTATATTTCTGGAAACTAGGTCTTGCCCACATATACTGTAAATGTACAAATGAATGTCTTTTAATATATTGTTGAAATATTCCACTGATGCAGTCGCTCTCCAAAAGCACTTTTCCAGTCCGTCTAATCACATCAAATGATATCATCATGGTGCAAAGAAAGTTCTCTCCAGCTAAACTCTAAAGTTTATCATACCAAAACACATTCTTCACCAGGTTCTAAAATGATTCAAATCTAACCTCAAGTCTGAGAAAACACACACCAGGCTCCACCCTGTTGCTATTTATTAAATAAAGATGAAGCTAAAATGGAAATGATGAGCATAAAAAAAAAATAAAACTAAAAAAAAAAAACATAGCAGTAACTCAGGAGCCAAAGTAGCAGCAAGGTAGCTGCCAAGCTCTCCTGAGGTGAAGGTCTTAGCACATTTACACCAGATGGTCAGAGAAACGGCTAAATAAAAACAAAGGACCTCCATGTTGGATCATACTGTCGCCAGTTTGCATGGTGAATGTTAAAGTTCATGACAGGACAGATATACAGAGATTCACTGAAGGGATGCAGAGAGAAAGATTCACACCTGAATGAACCACAAAACTGACCATGAACTCCACAGCCAGAGGTCAGGTCTTCTGTCTGACAGCAGAAGTTTGAAACTGCTTCATCAGCCAAACAGTGACTCCAAAACAGCAGCAAATCCACAAGATAATGGCTGCATGGAGTCAAAGTTGCAATGGTCTAGTTCAGGGGTGGTCAATCCTGGTCCTCCAGGGCTGGTGTCCTGAAACCTTTAGATGTACCTCTACTTCAACACTCCTGAGTCAAATAATGAGGTCATTTGAAGGACTCTGGAGAACCTGACTGCACTGAGGAGGAGATTCAGCTGTTGGATTCAAGTGTGTTGGACCAGGAAGACATATTGTTTGTTTATTGTTAAATAAACAGTAATGTGGAAGCTGTGATTATATTTAATATTTTGAGGTTCAATTGAAACCATTGTGGAATCAACTGGTTCCCACAGGTGTCAACATTTTCCCTTTGAGTTAATTTAAAAACTAAAATAACCAATTTTTGCTAAATAGCTTATCTAGCTACTTTAAATAGCTAAAATAAGCTAAATGCATGCTAGCCTTTAGCCTTCCACTGCTCTGAGAATTTACTTTCTTCACTGCAAACTCACATGACACATTTGCCACTACTTAGGAAACTTACTCCTGATGAAATTGTGCACAGAACATCACTTAAAAAAAATATGAATTAACCCTTTAATCTGCCATGAATATTCACATGATGTGAATTAGATGATGTGGAAAAGTGTGCTGCTGCAGGGCAGAGGGAGACCGAGACGTTCTGACAGTCCAAACTGAGCTCCACTGTAGGGTTGGGCGTTCGACGCCTTCACACCCTGACTCCCTTTAACAGCCACTGAGTCCGTGCTCGTGCCAGGCGCCATAGAAACCAGTCTTAGGTGTCACTTCAGCTTCATTTTGCAATATGGGATGATGTTCATCAGTCAGTTACATCCATCTTGGCGACCAGTTTGGTGCTGAAATGTTCCAATATAACAACAGCATGTACAGAAAAGGAGCCTGGGTGCCAGCTGGACTCAGTGGTTACAGAGTGCATGTTTACAGCAACTGTACATTTACTGAGAGAATGGTTTTAGACGCCTATATTACAGCGTGTACATATTTGTTTGGAGTATTTTGTCAGAAGTTAATTAAATCACCGCATGCCTGCTGAGACAAAGAGTGAACAAATCAGGGTGCGTAGATCCAACTAATCAGACATATCTCCATTTCTGCCCTGGGTTTATTTGTTGTACTTTCCTTTTTTGTTCTAGCATGGAGGATCAGTCCGAACAGAAAAAGGAGGGTGCCCCCAAAATGTCTGCAGATCAGATCACTGGCCAGGCAACATAGGCATCTGCACGAAGGCTGTCTGGATGATTTTCCCATGCATGTCACGACTCATATCTGTTTCTGTCCTTTGTAGCAATCAATTGCCTTAACAAATAAACTGACCCACTCTGTGCTAATGGTCTTTCACAGTCATGTTGATCTGAACAAATGGGGAGCAGGCACTTTTATCAGTACCTGCATGGTTCGCTGTGTGGCATGCTAGCCCTTGTTTAGCAGACGAGGCTGTTCACCAGTGTGATGTAATCTGCTCTCATTAAACCGACAAAATAATTAAACCTGTTTGCTTTGTCTGAGCCTCAGTCTTCCAGAGGCAGGTTATCTCTAAAGATAAACCAGCAGCTTCAATAGAGACGGAGCTCCACTCTGTCTAAAGTGCTCAATGTTGACATTAGTCACAATCACAGGTTTCTGTACACTCATCATGCAGGTCACATTCATTCTGAGTTCTTGGCAGAGGTGGGGACTCGAGTCACATGACTTGTACTCGAGTCAGACTCGAGTCGTTAAAATCACGACTTGAGACTTGACTTGAAAAAATGCTCAAAGACTCGGACTTGACTTTGACTTTCATGCCATTGACTTGGGACTTGACTCGACTTGAAGCTGTTTACTTGAAAAGACTTGATATTTTTTACTCAAAGTCTTAAAATTTAAAACACATTATTTATAAACTGGCGTCATTACTTAATTTCACTCATTCCGTATCAATATGCGCAGACCGTCACTATGTTTTTCCTCTCTCCTTATGTACGTATGTGTACGTAGCTGCAGCACAACCAATCAAATTAACAGGATTTGGACGTTTAAAAAAACGCGGCGAAGCTACAGAGCTCAGGGAACGAAATACGAAATAATCGCTCGAATATGCTTCCGCGAGTAATTTCTTTTGGCTACGTAGGTTATGAAATTTCGACTAAAAAACGAACTGCAACTTGTAAAACATGCAAGAAGAGAATATCGGATGGAGATGCCACGACGTCCAACTTTGTCCGGCATTTGAAGCTTCACAAAGATCGGTAGGTGGCACTTTTCTTTTGCTGTAACATAGTTGACTTTAGCTAACTTCGTGTTAGCATGTGTACTCCCGGTTAAATTGGTGATGATTTACCATAAATCCGGTCCTTCAAATGCCTCCACAAATAATGTGCACCGTGTTAGCTCAATAAGCCGGTGGATAGTGAGCGGGGCTCCGGAACAGAAAGCAGATTCTGGGAACAGAGTCTCTCTGTCCCATCATGATGATGAGCCGGGTCTAGTATCATCTAAGGATGGTTGGTGTATTTGAAGACATCTACGTTGGGAAATTATATTGACAATATATTGTTTACTGCAGTCAGTGCATTAAGTCAACTGTTTTGACTTAATGGCCGCTGACTGTCACATGTCGTACAGACCCATTTCCAAGTAGTATAGCTTTGCTGGGGAAAAAAAAGACCAAATACAGTGACTGTCCCAAATAAATTTTGTGTTTAGAATATCTGTCCCATATTTACGGAGGACTGAAACTAACATATGTAGAAATAAAAGCAGAAAAATAAATGCACCAGACCTTCCTGAGTTTACTTGTGATAACTTCATTTATACTTATTTCATTTTTGAAAACTCTGATTGTTGTAGTGTTGATGTTTATTTATGAAAAGAAGGAGTAAACTGAAGTCAAATGTAATTCATGAATGGCTGTAATTTATTTTCTGACATCTGTTTACTTCTGACAGATTTGAAGAATACCAGATGAATAAGAGGATCACAAATGAACCTCAACAGCCTTCCATATCACAATTTCTGGACACTCGTGCTGGGCAGTACAGTATGAATCATCCACAGCAGAAAGCCATTACAAATGCCTTACTACGTGACTTAATTATTGGTTGTAATCTGCCCCTGTCTATTGTGGAAAACAAGAGTTTTCGACACTTTCTGACAGTAGTCGACAGCAAATACAGCCCAATATGTCGCAGAACAATGACATCAAAAATAGAAGATCTTGCTGCTGAGAAACATTTGATGTTAAAAACCCAGCTGAGCCAGACTGATCATGTTTCAGTGACAGTGGACATTTGGTCAGACCGAAAGATGAGGGGTTTCCTTGGCATCACTGTGCACTGGATACAAAAAGGAATTGAGAGGCTCGAGGTAAAATCAAAACTGTTGGCCTTTGAGCGCTTCAAAGGCTCGCACACAGGTGAAAGAATCTGTGAAAAGTTTGAAGCTGTATGCGATGAATACAACATCAAAGATAAGCTAGATTACATTATAAGTGACAATGCTGCCAATATGCGAAAAGCATTCACTGTATGCTTTCCTACTGACCAAGGTGAGGAACCTGATGATAATCATCGTCTTGACGACCCAGAGCTCTGGCATGACTTACCCTTGGAAGATCAGGAAACAGTCGGTGCCTCTTTGGGAAAGAAACATCGCCTGCAATGTTTTGCTCACACACTTCAGCTGGTGGTGAGAGATGGCCTGACAGAGACCAAAGTGGCATCTCCTGCCCTTTCAAAGCTATCTAAGCTCAGCTCACTACTGCACACAAGCACAACATTGAAAGATGTGTTTGAAGCTGAATTTGGTGAACGGAAAAGCATCCCTGCTTCTGTAATCACAAGATGGAATTCAACAGTGAGACAAGTGAAGGCGGTTCTTCAATGTGAACATCTAAAACTCTGTGCTATTCTTGAAAAAGCCGGGCACAAGAAGTTGTTATTCACAATACGAGTGGAACTTGCTGAAGGAGATGGTGGACATCTTGAAACCGTTTGAAGAAGCAACTGATTTGACACAAGGTGAGAAAATAGTCACGATCAGTGCTGTTGTTCCATCTGTGCTGTCCCTCAATCACCACCTTGAGAAACTGAAGCCGCAAGTCCGTTTCCTGAATGGTCTGGTCAGCAGTCTCCAGGCATCTTTGAACAAAAGATTTCTTGGAATTTTTATCAGTGTGCAAATGGCGAGAGCAGAAGAAGGGATCACTGCACCCTTTTCAGATCCAGTGTACCTCAAAGCAGCTGCTTTGGATCCAGCGTTTTCTCTGTTGTGGGTGGAACACCATGTGTTGGGCAGTCAGGACATGAAGACAGAAGTGACACAAAAAGTTAAAGGTAAAGACTGTATTTGGTGTTCTTTTTCTGTATTATTTATTTATTGTCTAAAATTCTAATACAGGGTCTTTTGCCGCTGTTACTTGGATGTTTTCTCAGATCTGATCCTGGAAAATGCTGCAGATCCTGCAAAGTTGGAGCAACACGTGACTCCTGGTGAAAAAGATCAAAAGGACTGTGAAGATGGAGGACTGTTTGCTGCTTATTGTAAGAGGCAGAAGAAGGATGTCCAGACAAGTCCAGCACTACAGCTAAGTCATTACCTCCATATTGCTGATGGACAGAACGCCCTCTTGTTCTGGGCAATGAACATGCACACTCTTCCTTCACTGTTTAATGTGGCCACCAGAGTTTTGGCAGTACCTGCTTGCAGTGCTCCAGTGGAGCGCGTCTTCAGCTATGGTGGCATCATTTTACCCCTCATCGTGCACAAATGACAGACAGTCTTTTGGCCAGTTTGGTCTTTTGCAAATGCAATGCAGAATAGTTAGCTGAAATACAGTATCCTCAATTGCAGATTTCTGTTAATTGTTCAGTTGATATATTTGTTTTGTTTCTTATGTCACTCAAAACATGGACACATAAAAATACATGTTCACTCAGTGACCAGGTCAGAGAAAAGAGGAAAAAACTGCTGTTATGGTTCTTTGTATTGTGCTGTGGAAATGTCAGCATTTTTGTCTTTTTTTATTGAATATCAAGTTTAACAGAACTGCGCAGTAAAGTGGTCCAATTTAAAAATGTTTTTTATACTTTGTGTTCAGCTACACATGTTCTATCATTTGAAATAAATACATATTTTAAAAAGAACAAATGGTCTATTATTTGAATTTTATGTATAATTGCGAATTATAAAAAATAAAATAAAATAAGAACGACTCGAAATGACTTGAAATTAAAGGTTCCTGACTTGAGACTTGACTCGACTTTACCTGTCTTTACTTGAGACTTGACTCGACTTTACCTGTCTTTACTTGAGACTTGACTCGGACTTGAGGACAGAGACTTGAGACTTACTTGAGACTTGCAACACAGTGACTTGGTCACACCTCTGGTTCTTGGTGATTCATTTCTCCAGGGCAGAATGAATACACAACGTACTTTTACGATCAGGTTTTCTCTGATCCACAAAGAGTCAGAATTGCTCTTCCTGCAGGTTCAAAACAATTCATACAATAACTCCTTGACCACACTTGAGGTCACCGTTCTGGTGTAATTTTGGTTTAAGCTTTCCTCTCGACAGAACCAGTTCGTGTACCGCTCACATGGACAGTGTGTGGTACTTCATCCCACAAAGCGGATAGAATAATTGTAGAGGGCTTGTTCCAAATTATTTATCTGTGCTATTAATAAGCAACTAGGTGGTTGAAACATGGGGACAGTTAGGAGACGGTTAGTTGTTTACAGCACACTTAATTTCTGATAGGCTTCACAGTGTAGCTTCTTTCACAGTCAAAATGGTGCATTACACACGACATGGCCAAACGTTACCGACTGGAAAAAATATGATCCAGTTTGAAACATCAACAGAGTCCATGTCTCCAGCAGAGCTGTTTTTACCAGGCTAGCCCAATGCTTAGGCTGGTAAAAACCTGCAAAAATCATTCTCCCATAATAGGAAACAAAATCCAGTCAATTGTGCTGGAAACATGGTTCAGATATCAAGCCAGAATTAGGACTGCATAGGTATGATGTATTCTTTTTTTCTTTTTTGTTTTTGAGAAAATGCAATTAGAAGCAGAAAGGTAACATTCTTTGTCATGTTCATCATGTAAGTGGTCTTATGCAGCAGTCATGGAGCCATTACTCACCCTGCAAAGGCAATTAAAGCCTTATAGACACTGGAGTCACATCAATTTTTTTTTCTCATTTTACAGCAGAAGAGCAAAAATTCATTACCACCAGTGACCACCAATGGTGACATTTTTTGGTTTCATTATCTCAAAGATGTCGACTGTGAATGAGAGCAGGACCGACTGCAAGGCAGAATTTCAATCGGGCCAATCAGCGATCAATGACGATTTTCTGCACTGCTTGTGGTTGTAGTTTGGAAACCGCAGGCAGCACAGACTGCACAGCAGTTAACAAGTAATTTAAGATAAAAAAAATATTGGTTTTTTTTGCAAGACAGGGTTAATTATTGTCAGTTAACATAACTTGACTGTTTGAAATGAACAGGAACTTCATTTTTGCTCTGAAGGCTAACTAGTTAGCTTGTAACAGTTTGCTTGGTCTCGGTGCACAAGCTGCATTTCCATTGGCCGTAAGAATTGGAATTATCAAAATAAATTTGCATCATGGAAAAGCTTACTCTTTTTGATGAAATATTTTTGGTGCGGGATCAGGTAGTATTTCATCTGTATAAAAATTAGTATATTTTGCAAAATTGCAATGAAAATACTTTTTACACATCATGAGTCACATGATCAACAACCGGATGTTACTGTCAGAAAAGACAAAGGCGACAGGAAGTAGCAGTGGATGATGATGTGGCATGTGTTTTTAATTTCTTACCGCATGAACACACGTGATTCTAATTTGTTTTTTATTTAATGGAAACAATGAATTTGTGAAATTATGTTTTTTTGGCGTTAGGGGAGTTTTATAAGCCTTTCCAGATTGCGAAGAGAACAGCTGACGTGAGTTTCATACAGTTTTTGGATTCTCCAACTTCTGAGATAAACAGAAAGTAGGAAATCAGCCACAGTCAAATTTGAGGGATGAAAGTTATAATTTGCTAAAATAAGGATAAACCCTCCACAGTATTTCTTTTATCTGATCAATTTGCATACTGTAAAATGTAAAATGAAGAAATATGGGCACAGAGGTAACAGTACAGCTCTGTAAATCTGTGCAGCTTTAACCTTAAATGGGTTAAAGCTGCACACATTAACTACTGGACCGCTCCCACTCATGAACAGTACTCACTACTGTCATTTCAGTATAGATTCAGAGAGTGCTCCTAGTTCAGAGCGACACCAGGATCAACTAAGAGCTGCTGCTGCTCGTATAGTGAAATCATCAAAACAATGGAACCAGAACCAGACGCTACATTTTAATTTGGAAGTCACCCTGCAGGTTCAGGGGAGACTGCTGTAAACAAAAGCATCTGTCCTGATCACTTTTTCTGATCTGCTTCAGAGAAAGTGTGTTTTCGCTGCGTGTCGTGCCTTTAGGGTCAGAACGTCGGAGGGAGTCAAGGGCAGCTCTGCCCCCCAGTTATCCAGAAGCTGATCAAACCGAGAGGGCCTGGAGAATCAATATGTCCAGCCTCTGCAGTCTGGATCTGTCTCTGCAACGTGTCACCCTCACTGAATGTTGACTGATGGCATCTCAATGCACTTCAAAATCTGACGATGACCAGAAGAAGCTAACATAATGTTTTTGTTCCTTTTTTTTTTCCTTAATCACCTGAACTAAACAGACAGAATCCAATTGCTAGTTGATAGCCATCTTTTGGTTCCACTTATGCTCCATTTGAACTCTAATTTATTTTTGTAAGAGTTCTTGAGACGCAATCGTAGACGAGTGTGTTCACTTTATGCCAGAAGAAAACAGATTTCAGCACGTTAAAATAAATCAGTCTCAACGATAGCTGTTCATTCAGACACAATTTTATAAACTTTTGTAACAATATTACGACTACATCACTGAGTTAAAGCTGAATTACACAACTGTTATAAAAATAGATTTTTTTTTACATTTATTGAATCTGTCACTATCCCATGACAGTATAGTAAGAGAAACAATCTGTGAAAAAACTTGGTACCTCTGCCTTCTCCCAGTGCTAACCAGAAACAACCAATCAGAGGCAGGGGGCAGGTCGTAGCGCTGTCAATCATCCTCCAGTTGGTGCTGTCTCAAATTAAGCTTTCACAGCATAGTGACAATTTAAGCAAATATACATAAAAAAGAAAACATTTGTCAAAGTTACAGTAAAATTGCAGCTTTAAGCGTTACCAGTCTGTTTAAGGTCATGCTTAACCCTAACTTTGACTAGACCATCACACTTCTACCAACACAGCTGTGTAAGGTCACCCTTAACAAGAACTAGTTCTAAGATCAAGTCTGTCAGAGTAAAATGCTTGAACTAGTTTTTATGAATCTACCACATATTGTCCAATTAAGAATGTTGATGTTATCACTTTGCATTTGTAACCTACCATCCCTGACCGGACAGACATTAATTGCTTTCTTGAAAGAAGGCAGTTTCAAATTCTGACTGGAAGGTTTGTAGCTGCAGTCACTTTTGATCCTCCTGTTGTCACAATGAGTGTTGTTGAGAGCCAACATGCAGAGGCGTGGCCCACAGGACGGATGGAGCTGATGTGACTGAAACCAAGAAGGACAGGATACAGAGGAACAACACTAGAGCTCAAACACACAGAAATCAATGAAACACAAGCTGGAAGAAAAATAATCAAATGAAACTCACAGTAACCTTTTGATCATTCTACATCCTTAAAATCAAAATTTTGATCATAACATGGTAAAGCATAATAAGGCTGCTTTTTGTGCTTAAGCAAAAATCCTGATTCTGTTTAAGAACATATGCTGGCAAAATCTCTTCATTGAAGAGTATGTTGCTCCAACGGCTGACACACACCGACGTCTCCTCTGATTGGCTTACAGATGATGAGTGCTAACACCATGGCGAAATTATGAATATATCTCATGTAATTGTTTACATCTGTTGCTGCCATAATTTTTAATGACTTGTCGTGTGAATAAAATTAATATCACGTGATTTTAATTTTCTTTTTTAATGAAAACGCCACAAATGCAAAATTGTATTTTTCAACAACAGAACATAGAGGAAGATCTGCACACATTTGTAATGGACACGCAGCTATAGAAGGTATTGAGGGTTCTGTAAGAGACCCCCCCCCCTTCTGGAAAGGGGGGTGTCGCCATCAGCCGTTGCCCTTGACCCATTTTAAATGTGTTCTATAACAACATGCCTGGTCGACGCCTGGTCTTTCCACACCAACCTTCTCTGTTCACCATCTGGGGTTGGAGGTTTTCTTTCCACAGGTGTAGAAGTAGATTCAAAGTGTGTTTTTGTGTAATCTGTGTATTCCCTTTCTTTTCTGCCTCCGAAGTCAAACACTCAGCGTCTAAAGTTCAACTAAAACCACGAGCCTGATATTCCAAGCTATGTCACTGACTTAAAACCCAACATCTCAATGCAAATAAGAAACAACAGAAAACTTTGTTTTATTAGCTCCTGGTTTTTATCATTGTGGGCTTTGGCCCTGATCTGAAGAATAGCAGTAATCTGCAGAACTGGTTGTAGCAGTTCTGGTTGTAGTAGTATAATTAGGTGTTGGAAACAGAGAGAGAAAAAAAGAGAGATGGTGAAAGAAAGCATTATTATCCAGAAGCCTTTGGCAAGGTTTCTTGGGTTTGGCTGCTGGGATGACAAGGCAGGAATTATCTCCCAAAGTGCTATTAATAGGATACGAGTAGCATCTTGTCCCTCAGTGAGAGCGTCCTGCGCCCAGAGGCCCTGTTTTTCTATTTGAACTCTCTGAAATGTTCATGTCTACAGATGCTTGCAAGCTGGGACAGGCTTGCTGAGACAGTCACCGGCAAAACTCTCATTACTATACACTACACTGAGGCTGCAAGAACTGTAAGATGAGCTTAAGGAACGCAAATATACAAGTATGAATTCTGTGCAGTTTGGTGCAACAATGGTTTGACTGTGAGTACCTATAAATGATTGCTTAGGGCAGCTATTAAAACTAATAAAGTGGTTAGTCGGGAAATCACCTGATCATCAGAAAAATAATAGAGAACAGTTAGATGCTGGACTAACAGCATCTAACATGGTCGTCCTCAGCCAAAAGCAATGCAGCGGTTAGCAGAGGTTAGCTTGGAACATGGGATATCCTCTTCCATCTGGTTTCCATGGCATCAGGGCTGATTGGCTGTTGTGGCCAGACTCAGTGAATCTATGTTTCTCAACTTTTGTAGCGAGCGTCCGTCTATAGTTGGTAGTCTTGGGGAACCTGTAATTCTAAGTTTCCTTCTGCAGCGTTCTTAATACAACCAGCAACAAGGTTTATCCCTTCGGCTGGGAAAAACACAGTTAGCAGACAGTGATCTGTAAATATCTTTGGATCTGTTTGCATGATTTTATGAAAGACTGTTTTTCCACAAGTCATGCAGGAGAAGAAGATACTCTGATGAACTAAGCCCTAAACTTCAACATGGACATACTGTCCCCACAGTGAAGCATGGTGGTGGGAACGTCATGCTGTGGGAAGACTTCTTTTCAGCAGGGACAGCAAAGCCGTTCACATTGACTGGGAGGATTTTTGGATTTTATTGTCCAATTAATACAGCCAAATGATTTAGATTTAGCAGCACACAGTGAAGCATTCTCTGGGTCTGGACTGGTCTTAAATAAAGTTTGTACCTTGCATAATCCTTTCAGAAACCATTCTGAACTGGAGCTTAATTCACATTTAAAATGAGAAGGGGTTAATCCAGCTTAAAAGGGATCCAGGAAAGCAAAGTGGGACAGATACAATCCAAACCCTACTGTTGTTCAACATTATGTAATGTTGTTTAAATCTCTGCAACTATTTACCCTGTAATTGCTCCACTTGCTGGGTTTGCTTTTCAAACTGTTTATTTATTTTTTGAATATCTCAAATTGTTTGAGACGTGCACAGATGAAGGCTGCACTAAGGTTTAGGACCTGGTTGGTGTTTCTGGCTTGTTCTAACCTTGCTCTCCAACAACCAGGATTAGCCTACATGGCTTCAAGATAACGTTCTTCACTGACCTGGCCGTTACGTCAGTGTCACACTAACCCACAGTAGCGGTCTTGGAAGGAACAAGATTCCTGGGCTTAAAAGCCTGCCTCGTCTTCACAACACCCACTTTCACTGTCCAAACCACCCAGAGAGAAACAGAGAGCAGTAGCTAAACAAACAGCAAGTCAGCCGTCACACGTGGCCTGTTTATTTAAGGAAAGCATTAAGAACAGCAGCACAATGTGCCTCCATATGGCCACCCACCACATCCGCAGCACCAAACGCCAGCGAACCTGCAGGCTGTTGCTTTTCAGATAGTCTCACTGACTGAGATGTCCTTCTGCTATTTACGCTCAGTCCAGAATGTCAGTGGATATTTCTGCCCCCTCTCCTTGTTTCAGCTGATGCTGAAAGACAACCTGTTTGCCATAGGCCCAAGACCTCTGGTTCACCTTTGAGATTCTATGTGACAGCTACATATGTGATTGTCTCTTTCTACTATTACTGCCTCAGCAGCACTCTCATAATCGCTACATCATAGCTGCAGGGATTTGCCAGGGATTATAGATTTCATACCAGCTGTTGGAGCCAACTGTGACGTTGGCAGTCAGATAGAGTTTACATGAGGGGTTCCTAATATGATCAGGATGGTCACTCGTCCATGCCCTCCAACCTTTGGATTCCACCACCTGTCACCTGAAAATATGAGTCTGGTATTTAGGTTTTCCCTTTAACCCTCTGTGGCATGGCGTTGCCCTCCGGCAGCAAACCACATATCTGTACCTCACATTGCTCCTTTATTTTATTTTTGGGGGGGTCGTGATTTAAAGTACCACCAGAAATATTTTTGTCCAAATAAAACAGATATTGAGGTTCATATGACCTTTTACTTGGAAGAGGACCAGACCTTTTCATGAAGCATGCTACACCTTGCCTCCTACTTGTAAGTTATACATCACTATTCTTCATGATTACATTTTGGGTAACTCTAACTAAAAATATTAGATGTAAAGACACATTGTAGATCATTTCAAGACAATTTTACTCATAATTTATATGCTAAAACTGTGTTTTTCAGCTCCTGTCACTGATGTGAATCTGGTAACTACAACCCATAGATAATCAGATAAACAGATGGTGATTCACAGGTATGTCAATAATCAAGTACCAGAAATGTAATATGCACTCTTTTTCACATCACCAAGCAATTCCTTCCTGATGTTTTACATATAATAGTGAAAAAAACTGATGGTAACATCCTTAGTGATTCTAACTACGCCAAACATATACCGTACACGTAAATGCTTGTTTTAGTAATTTGCTCAAATGTACGATTCATTAATGAAAGTTAGTTGTTTATTTTATATTTGGGGAATTGGATTAATTAATAAATTAATTTCTGTCCAAAAAAAAGTTGTTTTATGAATATAGTTTTTGTTTGATTTGTATTTCATTTCTCATAATCACTGTAGAAAGCCTTGCTGTTTTAGTCCCCTGGTAGCACAATGTTGCCCTGAGGCAACAAACCCAAATCTGGTTCTCGGAGGGGTCAGGGTCCGATTTTATGATTGATTTATAATTAGGGACCACCAAGCTCCCAAAGAATGCAGGAAAATATTTTCTCCCCCAAAAAAATAAAGTCATGCCATAGAGGGTTAATAGCAAGTTCATAACATTATAAAATATATATCTGTATCTGACTGGACATTTCTACAAGAAATAGTGACCTGATCAGCACATATAAAGACCAAATCAATACCTAAAGTGTTGTTTTAGCATTCCCCAAGCAACTGTGCTTACAATGCAAAAAGGCTTCTTAATTAAACCAGCAGTACTAGGTAAAAATAATGTTTATAGGAAAAACCTACCATCAATTCTGTAAACTTTGAAAACTGAACAACACAAATTGCTCAGATAGTTTTTCAGATTTTAATTTATGTAATTTAAAGCGTTTGTGTACATGTTATTTCTGAAAGAGTAAACTAAGTAGTTAAATATAATTGCATGCTTAATACAGCAACAATGCCGAGTTGGTACAATTGTGATCCCATTTGCAGTTTGAGAGGACAGAAACCCAGGGTGACGCTCGTGTTGTTTTGTAGATTTGACTCCCAGTACGTTTCCACTGCTGCTGGCCCTTTAACAAACACGTCTGGCAGCGATGATTGAAAAAAAAAATGTGAATGAAATCCAGCCATTCATAAAAATAGGACACTGCTGTCTCGTGATTGGTCAAACTGCATCTCATGAATAAGTCATAAACATGGGAGACGCTATTGGCTGCGTGTTTGACGGGCAGACTTGACCCACCAATCAGCGTGTATCTTTGCGTGCCTCTAGAGCGCAGTGGAAAAGCGCCGGGCCATTACAGAAAAAGCTCAGTCAAGTTTTGTGAGTCGGAGGAGAAGCTTCAGTAAAGCAAGTGCGTAGACGGGTTCGCGGCTCTCGACACGTTGTACTTTTATTTGGATATTTCTATTGCATTTTTTCGACATACAGGACGTTTAACATACAGGAAAAGGTAGGCTGCACTGTTTAATTTGCGAGAAACGTGTTTATAAACCTTTTTTTTAGCTACGTAGTTTTTAGACAGCTGACAGACGCAGCGCTTTGATTTGATTTACATGTACTTTGTTATCGACTTCTAAAAGTCGATAACAGTTTATCGCAACGTGCTGTGTTTTACTCTGCTCTTATATTTTATATTTTACCAATGTTTCTGTTCGTGTGTTGGCTTTGGTTTATCTGTGCGGTTGGGCGGCTGGCTGTGATTTATTTATTTATTTTTATGAATGGATGGATCCCCCCCCCCCCCTCTCAGTGAGTCCACACGGATCGAGTTTCACTTCATTGAAGAAAACAAGACAGGGTTGGGTGGGGGGAAGGGCGGAGGACAGTAGGTGGTAGTGTGTGTGCGTGTGTTGGGTTGTGAGCCGAGTGAACTTCGGACCCCCACCGCCACCGTCGGCTTACACATAGAAGTTTTACAGAAGAGGTGACTTTTTGTTGTGTGTTTTTTTTTTTTTTTTTTTTAGCTGAATATTAGTTCTGTTGTGTCGCGTGAAGCAGCGCCTGTGTTGGGGAGACTGTGGCGCACTTTTGATCTTCCTCAGGTTCGGTTAAAAGCGGATAAAAATGACTTATTGTGCTGCTGAGGTTAGTGTCCGATTTATTTGAATAAAGGACTATATTTCATTGTTTTCGATTACTATTCTTGATCGGATCTAATTTAAATTCAAGGCTAATTTGACTGGTCATACTAGATTCACCGCAGAATGCAGTTTATGATTTGTGAAAAGCTTACTCATATAAACCCGTTTTTAGACCAACATGGGGTCCTGCTTGTGTTTAGTCGAGGGTTCCTCAGATAAGCCCAGCGTAATCCATATCCCAAACAGAGATGAGTAATGCTTTAATCTAACCAACATGCTTCTTGATAACGTAATAATAACCCTTTGAGTAGCTCGAATCTAACTGAGAATGTCTGGAAGCAGCTAATGGGAAAGAAGGTCCCAGATCATCAACAAAGATACCTTTTCAATAAACACCAAACGATCAACAATTCCCAGACCTATCTATATTTGGTAAATTAGCCTGACAATTTTGGGAAACCTTTGTTCCATTAAACACTCACCTTGTATTTGACCCAGAATACTGCATAGGTGAAGTATTTTTATGCATTGACTGAGAGATTTTGTAGCAGACTGTAAAGTGTCAGGATTATGTCTAAAATTTAGCAGTTGTGCTATTACATAATTACATGACAGAAATGATTTCTTCTCAGAAGGGTAACACCTTAAAGACCAAACGCAGAGTTAAAAATCCAACAAAAACTTAAGGAATTAACAGAAACTATTTGTTTAATATAGCTGCAATATATTAAACTTAATAATTTACAGCATATCATAAACCGTTGGTCATTGTGTTCATAGACTCATCTGACAGTTTTTTTTCTAGCAGGAGTCCATCTAAGGTGGACTAAATGCCAAAAAGTCTTGAAATTTTGACTTTTTTAGGTTTTATAGATCAGAAACTTTATTAGAAAGAGATTCTACAATCAGTGTAAAATCGATACCTGTCACGATAACTAACCCAATAGTTATCGCAATAATCCATATATATTGTTGTTTTTTTTACACCATTTTCAAGTAATATTTTGCTAATAGTCTGATAATGCAAAATTTCCTTGTTAAGAGTAGTAAAGTTTAATTTTGCGAAGAACACTCCACACTGGAACTGGAAGTCATTTTAAATATCCAAAATAAAACTCAACAGTAAAAAAAAAAAAACACACACACAAAACAGAAACTGGAAATAAAATGGATTATGATGTCGTAAACAAAACTGCCCTTGAAAAAAATAGCAATCAGTTTTGAGCTCATTTTAATACGTCATGCAATTAATTGATTAATTGTCAAAATGCGGCAGGCTTGGTCAAATCAATCACTTCTGATCTGAGTAGAGTGGAACTATTTTAGTTTCTGAATAGCCCCAATCAAAACTGGACTAAGTTTCTTAAAACTGTGAAATTGCCCTTTAATCATATCCTGAATAAGATGAACACATTCATTATAATACTAGTATTTATTTTTATTTTTTTTGTATAATTCACTTCTAAAATACAGTAACAATAATTCTGTTAGATGTCTACAGAACATCTTCTGGTCCAGCCATGCTTCAGATTTTGATTTCCTAATGGACGCTCTCTCTCTCTCTCTTTTTTTTTTTTCCACATGACCCAGGAGTCAAACTAGTAAAGCAATATTCAGCTACTACTGAAGTGCTTGTTCTGTGCGTAGTGCAGGTCCCTAACGTTCTGCTTGGCGGCTGTAATTGTTGCCCAGCAGCCATTCTTTATTCATCATCCATTACCAGCACATAGAGGAGTGAGTCACATCGCTGCGCTGGGTGAGGATGGGGGCAGCGCTACAACCCGGCGAAGCTAGCAGTGCTGTGTGTTTAAGGCAGCCGGCCGGGGATTCTGGTCCTGCCAGGTGTAACACTGGCATCGTCACCCCATGACTTCCTCAAGCCTTTTCCAGGAGTTAATCAGGCCCCTGACCTGACTTTTCCCTGACTTTTTTTGGTCTGGAGCTTTGTGATGTAGAGCCCGGCCCATATTCCGCTGAGCTGGAAGCATCTCTAAGGGTTTTCACTAAAGATCCTGGAAGCTGATTACAGTGGAAAGGAGCTGCTGCTTATATAAGCGCCTTGCTTGTGTTCCTCTGTTTGCTGGTTAAACACAGAGCTGAAGGAAGAGGGTGGGTTTGTTGTAGCATCACGACAGGACCCAGCTCCATGTAATGAGGAGTCATTCTGCGTGGGCTGAGGTCGTACGTCAAGGTCAACCAGAGCGCAGAGGAGTTTTGGTACCCAGAGATTTGTTTCACCTTTCTTTGTTTGTTTGGTTGTTGTTGTTTTTTTTCAGCTTCAGCAAATCCACACGTGGCTGCCTCCGCCTCCCTCCCACATTGGAACTGCCATCCCACAGATAGCATGGACAGATTCTATGACCAGCAGGTCCCATTCATGGTCCCACCCAGTGTAAGTGGACTCGCCTCGCTCACAGCCTCTCACATCGGCCCCATTAGCTAATGGCGGTGGTGTCTGCTGCTGCTGGAGGTCATGGTTTCTGTTCATCTCTCTCAGAATTCTGCAGCAGATGACTTGCCTAACACCCGGCCACTGAACGACAGGAAGAGGAAGTTTGTGGACACAGAACTCGCTCAGGACACAGAAGGTGAGAGTTCTGGTACCATTTTTTTCTTTTTGTTTTTACGTCGGATGACTTGCAGTTAATGTCTTTCTCCCTTTGACTTTCAGAACTCTTTCAAGATCTCAGTCAGCTGCAGGAGATCTGGATCGCAGAAGGTAGGCTCACTCCTCTGGGCTGTGGTTTAAAAAGTTCAGACAGCAGTTTGGAACATTAAACTTTAACTGGGTTAGAATGTCCAACGTTTTTATTTCTCGAGCTGGCAAGTGGAACAATAAGAGCAAAGTCCTTGAAGGGATAAATGGCTGACTCAGACCGTCTTTGTCTCTTTCTTGCTTCACTCTTTTACACAAATTAGTCACGAGTGTGTCTCCACTCCGGTGTGTGTGTGGTGTATTGACATTTCTTCCTGTATCTCCACAGCCCAGGTGCCCGACGATGAGCAGTTTGTCCCAGATTTCCAGTCGGAGAGCTGTAAGTACCTGGGTCTGTCCCGTCTGCATGCTCGACTTCCAGCTCTGGCTGTTTAGACTTCCTCGCTCTCGGCTCCCACCTTCTCCCCTCCGCCTCCTCCATTTTGAGTTTAATTAGCCGAGTTGCATGGGGCATCACATGAGCCAAGGTCCTAATCTGATTTCACACAGTTTCACACTCGGATCCCTCAGCTGCTGCTAGATTCCAGTGGTTGGAGCTGCTTTGGAGCAGTCCTCCTCGTCCCCCGGACCCCAGTTGCCCCTCCCCTCTTCTAAAACCTGCTTTGAGTGACTTGTTGACACGTTTGAACCAGAACCAGAGGATCTTCACTGGCCCTCCTCTGTCGCTCGGAGGCGTGGGAGGTGATGACAGGGTGTGGTGGTTCTGGTTAAACTAACCTCCAGCTTCACAGTCCTGTTTGTGTTTCTGAACAGCTGTTCTTCCAGGCTGTTTGTACAAGTAGATTCACACTGTGTGCAGTCAGCTGACCCTTATGGTTGCCACGGCGTTCTACTCAAGCTTGTTTCATTGTAGAGCTGCATTAAGGGGTGCTGTTTGTAAAGTTACACTGTACAAAATGAACAGCGATAGTTTGGTTTATTTAGTTATATAGCAACAATGTGGGTGTTAATTTTTTCAAAAGTCATATTTATATTTATATATACATATTATATTTTATATTTATATTCATACATTTATAAAAAATTACAAGTAAAGTTCCTGCGACAGACTGGCGACCTGTCCAGGGTGAACCCCGCCTCTCACCCGGAACGTTAGCTGGGGATAGGAACCAGCAACCCACCCGACCCCATTAGGGACAAAGGGTGTATAGAAAATGGATGGATGGATGGATGTAAAGTTCCAAACTAAATATTTAATTCACAAGTATTTAATTTAAATATACATTTCCCAGACCAGATATTTAATTTTAAACTAAATATTTAGTGAACAAACTAAATATTGTTTAGCTTGTTAACTAATCTAGTTGTTTCAACTGAAATAAATCTGTAGTTCAGACCTAAATATTTAGCATGATAACTAAATATTAAGTTAGCAAGCTAAATATTGTCATTTGGAGTGGAGTTTTTTGTTTGTTCTTAAATATTTAGACTAACAGCTAAATGTTTAATTTGGAAATTTTCATGTCTAGTTTGGAAATTAAATATTTAGCTTGTGAATTAAACATGTAGTTTGGAACATACATCTGCTATGTATGTTACTTTGAAAAATGAACACCTACATTTTTTTCTCTATGACAGGCTAAATAAACCAAACTATTGCTGTTCATTCTTTATTGTGTAACTTTACAAACTGTATCCCATAATGCATCCTGACACAGGATTAGTGTTTGCCATCTGTCAATACCAAGCCTAGCCCCCCGCCTCTTGGCTGATATGTCCTTTGGAGTGAAGTTTGTTTGTCCACCATGCCTAATCTCCGGGTTACTTCCACCTCGGCGTGAGGCGCACACACAGGAGCTCACATGCTCACGTTGGCTCCACTCAGGTCCATCAGCCTGCTGGATAATTCATTCAGCTCCTGCAGCCGCGCTGCTCCAGGATCCAGTTTCTCTGTGGTTATTATGTGGCGCCCCAGAAACTGCAGCTGATCCACGGAGCGCTGCAGCCGGTGTCTAATGGTTACAGCACAACGAGGAGCAAATCATTCAGTGCCATTAGATTACAGCTGCTCTGATTCATGAGTGCTGCTATTGGCCAGCCGTAATGGAAATCAGATGGGAGCTCTGATGGTGCTTGCATGTTGAGCGCAGCTCCTGTCATGCTGCGGCGCAGCGGCAGCTGTGATTGGATCAGATGATAAAGACCCGCCAAGTGTCTCTGTCAGTTAGGGAATCAGACGCTGGCCATGCGTCCATTTAGCTTCACTCCCCAACACGCTGCAGATAGCATCTGTTGATGCTGGAGCTTATCTGATGCTCTCCATTGTCTCTGGTGCAGTGATGTTTCATGGGCCTCCACCGACCAAGATCAAACGAGAGCTGACCCCCACCAAGGACCTGTCCCCCTGCCACCAGGCCAGCAGTCCCATGCCCTACGGAGAGAAGTGCCTTTACAGCTACAGGTATGACCGACTCCGTCTGCAGAACGCCGTAGTGTCGTCCAGTCAGTTCATTCCTTCACCTCTTCATCCACAGTGCCTGCGACGGAAAGCCAACCCCTGGATTCAAGCCATTGACCCCACCCTCCACACCGATCTCTCCCTGCCTCCCCACCAGCACGGCTCTAACGCAGACCCCGCCTCCTCATTGCCACACAACCAATCAGACCCCAGCACAGCGTGCACTACAGCACCCCCCCAACCAGCAGACCGTCGTGGGGCACAGCCCCCCCTTCGCCGTGCCCTGTGTGCCCCTCAACCAGGATGCTAATAGCTTCACTCCTGAGCACAGGTGAGTCCCCCACTCTGTACCCACTCTGTACCCCACTGTGTCCTCACTGTGTCCTCACTGTGTCCTCACTGTGTCCTCACTGTGTCCTCACTGTCTCATTCCATGTCTTTGTGAGCCGTCCTTCAACACAGATGTCCTCTCCTCTGTGTTTAGGTTCCAGAGGCAGATGTCAGAACCATGCATACCTTTCCCCCCATCTGAGAGCCAAAGCCGCCCCCAGTTCCTGGCCACGCCCCCCAGCAGCACCAGCCTGCCGCGTGACGGCCGCCCCCCCTACCACCGGCAGATGTCAGAGCCTCTGGTGGCGGTGCCTCCCCAGGGCTTCAAACAGGAGCTCATCGACCCTCGGTACAGCGAGCAGGGCGTGCCCGCCATGGTGCCCCCCCGCCAGGCCTCATTCCACCCCATGGCCATTAAACAGGAGCCTCGTGACTTCTGCTTCGACTCTGGTGAGCAGCAGTGCTCTGACTGCAGTCTTTGTGCAGGGGGGACTGGGTGAGGAATGTGCCTGGCCATGTTTGGTCTTGGCACCAACACATGACTGTGAGTTTTAACATGCAGCAGCAGCCTGGACATGCAGGTGCTGTTTGTCCCGCCACAGTCAGGTGTGCTGGTCAGGACGAGCCTCAGAGCAACTAGTAAATACGTTTCCAACCAGGTTTCAGCAAGTCATATTTAAGACTTCATAAGAACTTTTTAATGCCACCTTGAAGACCAAAAGAACTATAAATTCAGGGATGTTTGCAAGCAGGTGACATGTTGAGCTCATACACACGACAAGACACTAGAAAGTTGAAAAGAGTTTAAACTGTTGTGGCTGTCGTTGGTATAGTTAGAAAAGTCCCACAAGATTAAAAAAAACTACACACAGTATACAAGATTAAACCGTCCTGTCATGACACAATTTGAGACCTGTGATTAACAAGTGACCGACATTATTTTAATCTTATCATGGCTTTTTAAGACCTTAATTTTAGCTCCATGAATTTCAGGTTTCTAGAACAGATCCAGGCTGGTGTCCTCAGAGGGACGCCCTTCAGTTGATCGTTAGCATCAGGCCAAGTTCTCTTCTCTTTTGTAACGGCACATGAGGGAGCGCACGGTGCCAGTTCTTCTCCTTGTCACAACAAACAGTCCTGATAGAGAGGCAGCGTGTTGTCATGGACGCAGCCAGAGTGATTGGTGGGGGATGGATGGACCTGGACGCCCACCAGCCCAGCTGTTGTTCTGGCCCTGTTGCATTTGTCCCTCTCTCCTCTACGCTGCAGCTCAGAAACTTTTCCTTCACGCTGACTGATTTGTTCTGATTCGCTTTGTGCTGAGTGCCTGTGCTGCCCTGTGATGTAATGACAAATCCTCTTATGGCTTTTAGATACCCACGTCACTACAGCACCGTAGCTCTGCATGGAGGGAGCTCACGTCAAGCTCCTCAGCTAGGAGACAGTTGTCCTCTCAGCATAAGCACAGCAGTGGAGGAAGTAATAGGAAAACTTCAAATTGATCATGAGTGGACAGGAAGTGGTCCTAAAGGCTGGAGGGGAAGCCTGACATAAACATGTACTCACTTTTAAGAGGGAGAGGTCTCATGCCATTGATTGTCATTGAGACTTAAAATAGAAAGGATGCAGCTAATCCTATTGAACTTCACCTGTCAGAAGACCTGTGAGACCTGCTGTGTGCTCCATCTGCAGGTGGTCCTGCATAAATGAAGCCTGCTTCATCTGAGCCTTTAATCCCAGATTCTAAACCTGCTCTCCTCTTTTTTTTTTTTTGTTTTTGTTTCTAGAAGTGCCTAACTGCCAGTCGTCCTTTGGGAGAGCAGGAAGTTTCTACCAGAATCCCCATGACGGTGAGTAGAGCCCAATTGTTGTCTGTGTGTGTGAGAAGTGTGTGTTATTTCTTGATGTCTTCTATGACCTTGAACCCGGTGGCTCATGGAGCTGCTGAGAGAGCGCCGTCAGCAGCAATACACACATCAGCATTTGGCCCCAGCACTAGCACTAGCAGGCAGCTAGCCTCTTTAGCCTGAATGTACACTCCACCTGATTCATGCTGCCTTTCCTCTTGGTTCATTTCAGGCTACTCCTATGACAGAGATCCACAGCTGTACTTCGACGATACATGTGTGGTTCCTGAAAGACTAGAAGGTAAAAATCTACTCTGTTCTTCAACAAGCTGCTCAGGAATAAGACTGATACTCAAAGTCATAAAAGAAGTCCTGTTCTGGGTTTGCTAGAAGCTGTTTGGGGAAGACACTCTGATCAGACCAGGACAAACTCATTAGCATACATTGAAAAAGCTACACCATCACTACATGTTAGTTTCACCACACCATTGTGCTGGTGGCACAATCAGACTTTAATCTATAATGGTTTAGATCAGGGGTCTCAAACTCCAGTCCTCCAGTGCTTCTGTCCTGCAGTTTTTAGATGTGCCACAGGTACAAAACACTGGAATGAAATGTCTTAATAACTTCCTCCTTCTGTAGATCAGTTCTCAAGAACCTTAATGACCTAATTATTCTACTCAGGTGAGGTGCAGCAGAGACACAACTAAAAGTTGCAGGACTTTGGCCCTTGAGGACTGGAGTTTGACACCCTGGTTTAGATCAAAGCAGATTTATGGATTAGATTGGTCCCTCTAACAGCACTAGCTTCTGGCCGGGGCAACTATTAAAGAGTTGCAAAAAAGTAGTTTTGTTTGTATCTTACTGTGAGAAGTCAAGATAGCCCCAAGACTTCAAATGTAAGCAAAATTTTGTCAAAACAGAGCTGTATTTTATTTTTGAAGCAAGTTGATAGAATGAGATCAGACATTTTATGAAAAAAGGTTTTCAGTCTCTTTGGCAAACCACAGAAAAATCTACAAAATATGTAAAGAAAATATCAACTATTAGAATGTTTTTTTTGTGCTTTTGCTGCCTCGTACCTTCTAATTTGAATCAGCCAGGAGTTCCTCAGGGCTGATGAACGGTTCCTCTGGTGTTCCCTTTTCCTTATAACTAAACTACCCTGAGGGGAAACGTTTCTTGATAAATTTGACTGACAGCCAATCAGATAAATGAACATGACAAATAACATTTAAATGTATTATTTTAATAATATAAAAATAAATGATATTAATATTGTGATTTAAAATTTAGGATTAACAAATATATTGGATTTTTTTTTTCACTTTTTTTTCTCATCTTCCTCCCAGTTTTCAGTGTCCTTCTCTCTGTTTAGTGTAGAGCAGAATTACAGACTATTGATTTGTACATTAGTATTACTGGTATAATGAAAATGATGAGAGCCGTGTTTAATGTCCCTCCACCTCAGAATAATGTTCTTCTTTAGTCTCCATCCCATCAGGTGGAAGTGGTTGTAACTTGTTGGTTAGTGATGAACTGTGCATAATGACCAGCCAGTGCATTTTGTTGTCCATCTGGTAGGAATGTCTCACCAAACTGAGATGCAGAACATTTCTGATTCACACTTGCCTTTTTTCTTCTTCTTCCTTCTGCCTCCTCTTCTCCCTCTCCTCTCCTTCGCTCCTTCCTCCGTTTGCAGGGAAAATAAAGCAGGAGCCGTCTGCTTACCGTGACGGCCCTCCCTACCAGCGCCGCGGCTCCCTGCAGCTCTGGCAGTTCCTCGTCACCCTGCTGGACGACCCGGCCAACGGACACTTCATCGCCTGGACCGGTCGCGGCATGGAGTTCAAACTCATCGAGCCTGAGGAGGTCGGTGCCTGCTTCCTGCCGCCATGTTTGCCCCTCTACCTGCCAACGCCCGATTCTTACTTGCGTGTGTGTTTGTGTCCCGGTGGTGTGTGTCAGGTGGCTCGTCGCTGGGGCATTCAGAAAAACAGACCTGCCATGAACTACGACAAGCTGAGCCGCTCGCTGCGCTACTACTACGAGAAGGGCATCATGCAGAAGGTAAAGGCACGTTCCTTTTTCTTCTCTCTTTGCTCCGGTTTTCCAGTCTTTCCATCCTTGAGTTTTCTGTAGAGATGCATTCATCCAATAGTAACTGAATTGAGCATTCAGCTTCTATGTACCATAAATCTGGAACAAATTCCCAGAATATTGCAAAACTGTTTAAACAATTAGTGCCTTTAAATCTAGACTAAAAACCCATCTGTTTGGATTTATTTTTGAAACATAAAGGATTAAGAATTTAATGATGGCACTTTGCCTAAATGTATCGTTTCAGTTGTTGATTCTATGTTGTATGACTTAGTGTTTTTATCAGGTGAAGCACTTTGAAAGGCCTTGTTGCTGAAATGTGCTATACAAATAAAATTTTATGTATTGATTAATCAATATCTGTATCAGTACTAATATTGAAAACAATATCTAGATCAGGTATCTGATCAATGTGGCAATCCATAAAGGCGGATCTATTCAGATTAATTCTATATTTTGTTTTCTGTGTGATGTCACGCTTTATTATTATTATTATTATTATTATTATTATTATTATTATTATTATTATTATTTTCAGAAATCCTAATTTGACTTTGTGAACCATTTGAAAGAATGTTTCTTGCAGTTTTTCTAAATGTTTGACCAAGATAGTCAACCTGTTGGTTTTTCAGTTTCTTTATTATTTATTCTCCATTGGCTGCTCCACTCCTAGCTGCACTGCAGAAATTAAAGCTGTATCGCTTTTACATGTTTGAACAAGCTTGTGAAACTATTGGTGTATTTCAGTGTGCCATACTGGTCCAGAATGATCAAGTAAATTTCTCATTCAATTAATTTATGTCTCTGTTGAAAAAAGAAAAGTTTTAAGTCGATTCTTTCCGCATCAGATCAGCTGATACTAAGCCTCAGATTTCTGTATCGGGAGTGAAAAAATTGTTCACTAGTTTCCTGTTAGAATCCTGTTGGGGTCTTTTCCTGCTCACGCCCAACATGTGATCCTCCTCAGGTGGCAGGCGAGCGGTATGTCTACAAGTTCGTGTGCGATCCCGAGGCTTTGTTCTCCATGGCGTTCCCCGACAACCAGCGGCCAAACCTGAAGGTGGACGTGGACGGCCTGCCGGGGCTGGAGGACGACACCGTGCCCCTCACCCACTACGACGACACCGCCCCTTACCTGCTGGAGGCCGGGGAGCAGTGCGCCGCCGCCCTGCCTTTCCCTGACGGCTACGGCTACTAGCCGGCTCGCACGTGTCCGGATGCAAAACACACACGTACATGCAGACACTCCCAATGTTTCTCCTCATGCCAGCTCTGAAAAATCCACAGCTGGAACGTGCAGAGCTGCCTGGAGGGAATGACCTCTACTTGACCTCTGCCCCCTGGAAAATCCCTCTGAGGCCTCCAGAAGCTCGGAGGAACCTGCAGCAGTGAGGGGAGGGAGAACTGGACTCTGTAGCTCCAGAGCTCTGCACTCCAAGGCCAGGGCTATCGTTGCCACGGAAACCAAACAGCGAAAAAGTCAAAGGCCACTGTTTTGGAGTGGACTGACAGACCGCAGGAGTGGATGTCCGTCTGACTTTGTGACAATCCGTATTCCTGGGAAGCAGCCAATCACAAACTCTGTCCTGTCTAGAGTTGCCTTTCTGGGTTCCCTGTTTTCATGTCTCCACATTCGAAATCCAAGATCAGCGAAAGGGCTTGAACTCACGCAAAGACACACACTCTGTAGATAGAAGGACACCATTTAACACTCGGGCTGTTTTCCCATCTGTCCGGGCCTCAGCAGGCCTCACCGCTCCACCCTGTAAATGTTCTTTACGTCTATGTAAGAGATTTTAATATGCTGAACTCCGGTGTGTGTGTGTGTGTGTGTGTGTGTGTGTGTGGTTCACTCCATCACTGTGAGAACGTCTCATGTCCAATAAAGATGGTTCCTTTCTTTCCCCTAATCTGTCTGGGTGCTTGACGTGTTGGTCGTTCCTCTGATGCGCCAGTATGGCAGGGGCATCAGGGCGCTGCATGCAAACACAACCCTGGACCTGGGGTCACTGGCGTCCTCCAGGGTCACTGGCGTTCTCCGGGAACACTCTGCGCACCTCCATCTTTCTGCTTGCTGTAATCACTCCATTGACATATCTCTTTACTGGATCTGGACAAAGAAATTTGTTTATATTCTCTTTTTTTCGGAAGTCAGGCAAAGACAAACTTATATAAAGTATATATTTTTGCTATAAGGCTGCAATGGTTCTGATTTTAATGTGTAAGCTGTACAGTTCAGGCTGTTATGATGTTGCTACTACTGCTGTTGGGCTTCAGGTTGGAGACTGGATGACATGTTGTTTAGCTGTTAAAGCTACAGTATGTAACTCTTACAAAAATATGTTGTTGTTGTTTTTTTGCATATTTGTTGAAACTGTCATGACAGTGTAATTTGAGACTGATGAGAAAAGACTGATCTCCTCCACTTCTCTGAGCTACTATTACTGTCTGAAGAAATGTACCACTACCAACCAAAATCAACCAATCAGAGCCAGGAGGAACGCTGTTCATCATCCTCATCCACTTGCTGCTCAATCTGCTAATGGTGGAGAGACAACTTACCATTTATCCACTGTCATCAGTTGCCATTCTAACTAGTCTTAGCAATCATGACAGACTCTGTGGTGGTGGACCAGTGATAGTGTAGCAGAGCAAAGGGGGAGGGTGATTGACAGCGCTAAAGCCCTCCTCTTGGCTCTGATTGGCTGTTTCTGACAGAACAGTATGTTTCTGTAGATGACAGCAAGTCCATAGGAAAATGATTTTCTGTCTCCTGTTACGACATGGTAATAGTTTTAACAAATATGTTAAAAAAACATTATTTATAAAAGTTTCATACTTCTGCTTTAAACTGTGAGAAAGCGGAAAAGGCCAGAAATCCACCAGAGGTGGATGATGATCTCATCAAAGGATCTGTGTTTGTACAGGCTCTCCCTTCATCCCCCTCCCCCTCACAATGTGTTTCTTACACTGCTGAGTTCCTGATGATCTGTACTGGGTACAATAAAAGCTCCTTGATGCTTCACTGCCTGCAGAGCTGTTGTTTCGTCTTTTGACCCTCCTCCCCCTGCCAGCAGTCAGCTGACCGACTCCTCGGGTCTGACCTGCCTGATTTCTGGGTCACATGCCTCTCCTCACCGCTGCTCATGCATTTCTGGGAAAATGATTACTCTTTGTGGTAGAGCAACGTCTGGTGAGCCGACTGCAGAGGATAAGTTCAGTTTCAAGCCTGGCTCACACGGCGTCGGACTCTCAGAGGGGCAAAAAGATCATGTTTAGTTACCTTGATGCACTTTTATACCTTGCTTTTATCTCCACAAGCACCAGAAAGCCAACAAAAAGGGCCAAACTTGTTTGGAAGCTAATGAAATATGAATGAGTTGAGTGACAGCACAGAACAAGCTATAAATATTGAAGTATCAAAAGACAAGTGCGGGTGTAAAAGGAGGTTAAAGAGTAATCTGTTCTGATAGCAGCAGCTTCAGAGGCAGAAGTTAGACACTAACTTGAAAAGGGCAGAGATGGTTCACTAAACTTTTTCCTTTTATCAAAGGAAGCAACTTTGCTCTTGATTTTGAGCTGCCAAGTTATAACACTGCTGTAAACGACACTTGTACTCAAGTAAGACTAGCACTACTTCATCAAGTAAAAAATTAAAACTGGCTTTCCAAGAAATTTGTGAAGTAAGCGTAAATATATATTTGGTAAAAAGACCACTGAAGTACTGAGTAATTGATCATATAACAAACAAAAACAGACAATATGAAGTTATGTGCAAGTTTTTTAATACTAATCATAACACTTTTAATATTAATACTTACAGCAGGTAATATGTAGGAACAAAGTAATGTAGTACCAGCAACAATATGTAGTGTTTATTGTGTTTTATTAATCTGAAAATGATCCAACAGGCTCAGCAGACAGAAAACAACATTTGAAAAGTCTTATTTCAAAACAAACTGGAGCTTTGAATCTCAGACATTTTGGTTAAAATATGTTTGTTCCTTTTTAATTTAAATTACTTGTAATGGAGAGAAAATTTTACTAGCATTAGCTCATCATAATATTGAGTAAAAAAGTATATATTTTCCAAAAGGCTAGTCAAGTTAATGATCTAGTTACTGCTCACCTCTGGATTGAAGCCAGTGGTTTCAGTCCTACAACGTTCTCTCTGCTTCAGCACCTGGCTCCAATATTAACTCATTAGCAGAGCTCTTTATAGTTGACTGCATACGGGTGAGGCAGTTTAGCCATTGAGTTCAAGCCTGTTTAGCACAAGAGACGCATCTAAAAGTTGTAGGACTCTGGCTGAATGCAGAAAGCACTGGAGTCAAGGTAGAATAGAACCATGAGGTGGAAGAAAGTTCTGGTTTGATAGTCTGTCTAAATTGCCTTTTGTTGTAGGTGTGCATGTTGCTTGTTTGTCCTGAGCATCTCTGTGATGACCAGTCCATGGTGTGACCCGCCTTTCGCCCAATGACCGCTGGACGTTGGAATATGCTTTGATCCATCCCGTCTGCACACTGATGTCCTCTGGTCTCAGAGGTTTTCTCTTGTATTTCTCTCCATCCAGCCTCCCATCAACTCTGACCAGTTGAAGAAATGCAACTTGACAGAATGACATTACCACCCCTATGGGTCAACAATGGCACTTATGTTGATGAGTAGTTTAGTACAACAGCTTTAAATCAAAAGCAGCCAGATTTTTGCTCAGTTTATTTCCTGAACACATTGTGACACCAACCTGGGACGCTCCCAGTTGAGCATCTGTTTTTAAAACTGTTTCAATGACAATGATGTCTAGATAGATTGTGGACAGAGAAAACTAACTGATGGGTTGAATGATGGAAGCCATCTTAGCTAAAAGAAGAAAACTAAAGTTGGAGGGGATGGTGGAGCTGTGCTTCCAGCTTTCAAGCAAATCTTATCCTGTTTTGAAAATCATTTCAGAGAATTCATACAAGCAATCCCATCAAGGTTCAAGTGACCACGGACACAACACACTCCAGACAAAAGATCCAATGAACCAAGAGAGGGACAGGCAGGTTATTGACTTGCATGTCACCAGTGATATTTTTCGGCCACTTGGTGTATCAGGGGTCTCCAACTCCAGTCCTCAAGGGCCGCTGTCCTGCAACTTTTAGATGCGTCTCTGCTGCAGCACCTGAACAGAATAATTAGGTCATTAAGGCTCTGGAGAACCGATCTACACAAGAAGGAAATGAAATTACCGTAAGCCATTTCATTCCAGTGTTTTGTACCTGTGGCACATCTAAAAACTGCAGGTCACCGGCCACCGAGGACTGGAGTTTGACACCTGTGCTTTAAGGCAGGGTTTGTGATTATTTTGGTTTTTCTCTGTTGTTGATTTAGATTTGCGTCATTTTCAGTTAAATTAGGATCTGTTGTCCCGTCTACCCCTTGATTGTTCCCAGTGTGTCTTGTTTCTCTGATTACCCTCTGTGTATTTAATCCCACCTTGTTGGGTCCTTGTCAAGCTGTCTAGTCTGCTGTCAGTTATTCATTTGTACCAGTTGCTACCAGTAGTGAGCACTAGCCTTCCACTCATCTGAACTCCTGGATTTTTGGATTTTGGACTCTGTGCTCCAGGGTTAACATTAGATCATAATTTTTCTTCATTCCAACCTGGTTCCTCAGCATCTTCCTCACCACCTCTTCACTGCAAATCGTGACAAGGTCGACTGACATGGAAAATGTCAGAGAAATGACTGAATATGGGACTTCCAGTGGAATATTGCAAACTGGGATTGAGGAAAAAATCTCTAATTTAGTGCAGAAACCCAGAGTCATTTCTTCTTCCCAAACTGTGGAGGCGTGTGTTTGCGTGTGTATTTGTTGTAATGTAAACAGCAGCTGAGGGCCAAGGTGAGTCCTGTGGCCCTTCAGCAGGCATCTTGTGATGTTTTCCCTCCATCTCCCCAGAACTCCGGCCTTGCAGCTGCAGAGTATGGCTTGTAACACCACTGCTGCTTCAGCTGGTCATGAAGTGAAGAGCATGATGGCATCTACTAGGCTATCAAAGTGTGTTGACGGCCGCAGCACTCTGCCTGCTGATGAGTCAAAGCCTCATCAAACCACAGAGAGGGAAAGCCGAGCTGTGGGCTCCAGTAATACCGCCTGGAAGGCAGCAGCCATTGATTGAGAGAGCAGAGTGCCTTGGAATATTATGAAAGGCCTTTTAGTGCCCTCTGGGGAGCTGCCCTGCCCTCATATTGTGTGTTTGTGTGAGCACAGCTTCTGCCAGCACTCACAACAAACACAAATATTTTATTTTGGAGCGTTTGTCGTTCTGCTCTGAACACTGATGACTGAAGACTTCAGATCCAGTTTAGATGGACCAGTAAAAGGCTGAGGTTCTTGTTATTGACATCATCACGTGTCATTTTGCATATTAATTGCATCATCATCATGTATTGGCGTTTGCTACTTTCTGCATCCATGTAACACCAGGAATACATTGGATTCTGATTATGGACAAGTTCTCAGTTGCGCTGCTCTCATTTATAATCAATCAGTTTTTATTTGTATAGCACATTTCAGCAACAAGGCAGTTCAAAGTGCACACAGTCATCAGTTGTGTAACTGACATTGTATCAGCGTGTCATCATCAAAACAATCAATACACATCAAATAAAGTTGATCAATGTTCCAAATCTACATAGCTGAGTTTTTAGGAACTCAGTGTTTCAGGAAGTTTGATCCAGATTTGTGGTGCATTGAAGCTGAGTTCTGCTGCTAGTGTAATATGTGTCTGTCATCAAAAAAGCAAATATTTTAACAGGAAAAGCTGTCCATTATAATTGCAATTTTAATTGAGGTAGTTTTCAAAGTACGAAAAACTGGATGGTCCACCTGGACAACTCTAAGATGCTTAAAGTACCTGGTCCTGGGTGTGTTTGCTCCTCAGGATTTGTGTAAAAGCTCTCCTGTGTGGGCAGAGCTGACCCCTATGACCCTTACATGAAGGTCAGGCCTCAGTCATCTGCTGGTTTCCTTTCTTCCAGTTGCCGGATTGTTCTTCACAGTTAATGTAATCAAGCTCTCCTCTACACATTTGTGACATACCTGTTATTCCTCTGTGTCTGACATTGACAAATAAAACTGTCCAAGTTGCACCCCCCCACCCCCTACTCACCCAATGGTCAGTCACTGAGGAAAAGCACCAAGTCAAGTCTAGAGTCTTGCTCAGCTCTCTAATACCTGAACAGAATCCTTTTTTTTCTCAGATGCATCCATGGCTGAAACATGTTAGGGAGGCTCCCAAGAGACTGACAGTAACATGGAAGGAGCTGCAGGGATTTCCAACACATACCAACTGTGTTCTACATGTGACAGCAATCTCCTATATTCTTCTAGTGTCTGGACTAAAGAGTAGGAGAAAACATCCAGACCTGGCTAAAATCTCCCAAAACATTTTAAGAGTTAAGTTTGACACAAAAACAACACAGAACAGGAGACACACAGAGAGTAAAGTATGACGATGGTAGGACCATGTCTTTACTTTGAATATGGTATTAATCATTTAAGACAAGAAAACTAAAGTTTAGAATGATCTAGCTAGACCCCAGAACTAAATCTTTAAGAAAACCAGCCGACAGAAGAAGGTTGTGGACAGAAAATGTTCCCACAACTTTTACCTTTAGAATGGGCAGATATTGTCAAGTCAAAAAGGTTTGAAATTTCTTAAATTGGTCTCTAAGTCCAGGGCCGGCAGAGCATTATGATGAGCAGAACACATCCTGGTTGAAGGTTTAGGTCTGCATATTATTAAAGGAAAGTAAACCAGCACATAATCAATACTGACACAGCAGAGAGCCACAAGTTTATACAGCACAGATTAAATCACATGGCCAGTAGAACCACTGATTCACCATCAAAACGGGGCTGCTCCACAATAACGTGGTTTCACATGCATCCTCCAGAAACACTAGGAGACTCACGCACTCATTAACGGGAAGAGAACATCTGAACTCTCTCCAGCTCTCTCTTCACACAGTGTGAAGGACCCTAGTGAGGCCTGAACTCTGAGGCATCACTGATTTCTCACAAAAACACACGTACCACCCACATGATATTTCTAGATTTCAAAATTTCCTCTCGGCAAAGATTTGCTGTGGGCTGAACGAGGGTTCCCTCTAGTGGACACTTTTCATTCCTGCTCACATCTTAGTGCAACGCTCATTTCTCAGGCTGAAGAATGACTGAACTCTAAATTCAGCAGAGAAAACACACAAAGGATTTCACAATGTCGTTGCTTAAGGCAAAAACCCAACTGTAAATAGAAAAAGAATTGGATAAAAGTTTATATCAGCTTTCAACAGCCTGCAGAACCACCTTTTGCAGCAATTGCTTACCTACCACTGAACAAAACATCTTTAGAGGGAGGCGACCAACCTCCTGTGCAGCCCAGACATCCAGCGGAGGAAACACATTCCAGTCAGTTGCATCCAGAAACTTCTTCTTTTAGTCATCTGAAAGGTAGATTTTGTGACCAGATGAGGGTGAGAACATAGATCGACCGGTAAGAAAGCTGCTGTCCAAGAAATGACTGAAATAAGAGAAGAAAAAAAATATTTGGTGAAATTCTTTTTGAGGGATGTTATGAAACAAGAATTATTTCAAAGTGAAATCATCAGAAAGAAAGAAAAATTTTCCCAAATGAATATCTTTCAATATGAAACTTTAACAAAACCTGCAGGTGAGTGTCTGGTGAATGTTTGGTTGGAACAAGCTTGCTCTTCATTCATTGAGAAATTTGACTCAAGCAAGAGTGGTAATACTTAAGTGACAGCAAAAAGTATGGCATAGTAAAAGTACACACTTTTTTTCCCCAAAACCTTATTAAAGTAAATGTAACTGAGTAAATGCAAGTAGTTACTGCCCAACTCTAGTTTACACACACCTGTAGGTTCAAATAAAGCAAACTACCAAAAGCACTGCTTTAAAACAATCAGTCTGTATCTACGGCTTCTCCTCGCTGCTGATGAACACAAGCATGTGTAGGAGGCAAACTTGTATTTTTGTTGGATTCAGTGTTATCTTTATGATCAGTGACATCAGCAGAGAACTGGCCCCTCAGCAGAGCACAGAGATGTGCTGCAGTAGATGAACACGCTGTTCCACACTGGAGCAGAAGCTCCGTTTCTGAATGTGGTGGGCGCAGAGTGGGAGACGAAGACAGAGGCTGCTCTAATGTGTTTTAACTCTTTATGTTGAATTGCTCCAAACAAAAAGGTTCACAACACAATGCAGATCTCCCTTATGGTGGCTTACAAGCAGTATTGCTGGATGGGCTACAAGGTGACAAAACGCAATCAGCATTAAAAGCAAAATTATGGACCAAAAAAAAAAAAAAGCTTTTATTTATTCAGAACTTGAATTACACTGTTTATGAAATGCATATGCTTTCTCATTGCTATTCTGGTATTTAGGTGATTTTCTCTAAAAGATCTCAAAACTTGACACCTATTTACTGGTGAACAAAACTCTGGCATTTCCTCATTAACTGAGAAGTACGTCACGCTGGTGTCATCACGTGACCAACCTCGCTTTGGCTTCCAAGCTGAAATTGAAGAGTTCAGCTCCTGTCAGCTTAAACAACCATTTTCAATTTAATGTGTGTCTTTGTAAAATATTTTACAAAGACAAAAGACAAGAGTTAGCCTTTACAGGTAGAAATAACAACAAATTGAAAGGCGAGACGATTGCGGGCAGGTGTGCGGGATTGGAGAACGCAGATTTTTGAGAGTGGACGCGTTTAAGCGTTAATTTGGTGAGTAATTAGTTGATTTCTAAGGTGGATCAAGATGGCTAGTTGTAGTGGGGGGTGTTCAGAAGATGAAAATATGGACACAGGATGGTCTATGGTAGTAAATAGAAGAGGTGTTAAAGTTATATTAAAATTTAAGGCTGCACAAGATATGATCGGGGAAAGTTCTATCAGTTTGTCAAATGGATTAGAGAAAGTTATTGGAGATGTAGAACTAGCTAAAGTTTTAAGGGACGAGAGCCTTCTTATTTGTATGAATGCTGAGCAAAAGAATAAGGCATTAAAACTACAAATGGTATGTAAAAAAGAAGTGGTGGAAAGAAATGTAGTGGGGGAAGAAAGAGGGTAAAGGGGCTAATATCAGGGATCCCTGTAGAAGAGTTAGAGAAAATAATAAAAGGAGAGATTACAGGCATAAAACGATTACAGGCTTTTAGGAGGGGGGAGAAAATGGACAGTACCTCTGTACTACTGGATTTCAAAGATAAAACTCTACCTCATAAGGTGATGATTGGTTACATGAGTTTTAATGTAAGAGCTTATATTCCACCACGTCTCAGATGTTCTAAGTGTCAAAGACATGGACACACTGCGAATGTTTGTAAAGGGAAACAGAGATGTGGTAGATGTGGAGGAGAACACCCTTATGGTGAATGTGGAAGTAATCCAGTTAAATGTTGTAATTGTGGAGGAAATCATACTGCAGCATATGCAGGATGCAAGGTAAGGAAAGAAGCAGCTGAAATTCAAAAAGTTAAAACTGATAAAAGCATTACTTATGCTGAAGCAGTGAAAGAGGTGAAAAATATTGGAAATCTTCCAAAAACAATTTATGAAAAGGAAAAGGGAACAGACAATTATCAGTGTAATGTCACGTTAGAAAAACTGATTCTTTTTCTTGCATATATCATTAATTGCTCAGAACAAGCAGGAACTAAAACTGAAAAAATAAAAATTAGAGTAAAGACAGCTACGTTTTTTAATGTCAAAGATCTGTCATGGGAAAAAATTCATGATGAACTTAGACATGGAGAAGGATCATCTGAAAATGAGGCTTCTCAAATTGTTGCATGAGTTTAATACTACAATGGAACGCTCATAGTTTAATAGCTAATGGTCAGGAATTTAAAGGATTCATTAACGAGTTAAATACAAAACCAGACATGATATGTATTCAAGAAACGTGGTTTAAGTCATCACTGCAATTTAATATTCATGGTTACTCAGTTTTACGTAAAGATAGAATAAATGGGAATGGAGGAGGATGTGCCATATTTCTGAAAGAAAACATAAAATTTATTCAGCTTCAAATAATAATGGACATTTGGACAAAAAATTGAAATATCAAAATAATAAATTATTATGATCCTTGTAAAAAATAAAAACTTGAAACAATCCTAAAACACTGGAGAGGGAAGATAATTTGGTGTGGGGATTTTAATGCACAAAGTACTTTATGGGGAGAGCAAGATGATTATAATGAAGAAGTAATTGAAGAAAAGGAATTGGTAGTATTAAATAATGGTGTAGGCACTCGGGTGGATTTGATAAGAGGGAAAGAATCAGTTATTGATCTGACTTTGGTGTCGCAATCTTTTGCGGATAGTTGCAGCTGGAGGGTATGCAAAAAAAGTACAATAGGAAGTGATTATTATCCAATTTTTGTTGAGGTAGAAATAGATATAGAGGAAGATCTGGTAGATTAATATGATAAATGTAGATACAAATAAACCGATAAATGAATTACATTTAGAAATTAGTAAAAGCATTATTAATGCAGCAAAAATAGTCATTCCTAGAAGTAGTGGTACTAAAAAAAAGAAGATAGTTCCTTGGTGCACGTCAGAGTGTTCAGTAGCAATTAGTCTGCAGAATAAGGTTTTTAAAACACTTTAAAAAATTCCAAAAATCTATAAAAGGAAACAGGCAGAAATCAGGAAAATGATAAGAAATGCTAAAAGCCTTGGAGGAAGTATTGTGAGTCCTTAGGGAAAAATACTGCATTATTAGGTTTAGAATACTATTAAAAAAATGTCCGGTAATTCAAGAGAATGTTTTTTCTAGTATTAAAAGATAATGATAATGTTATAGTAGATAATAAAAATAAAGCAGAATTATTAGCTAGAGTATTTACAAAGATGCATACAAGATACAGTCTTAAAAGGATGTAAAATTACATTACAGAATTACTAAATTATTATATAATGATGAGGATCTTATTAATATGAAATTCTCTTTAATAGAATTAAATAAAGCATTGAAGAATTCCAGTAAATCAACTCCTGGGGATGATCAAGTTGGTTCTAATATGCTAAGTAATCTTAGTGATGTGAGTAAAAAAAAACTTATTAGAATTGTATAATAATGTATGAGAGGAAGGAATATTACCTGATAAATGGAAAGAAGCTATCATTATACCTATCTGTAAACCTGGTAAAGATCCTCCTTCAGCTGAGAGTTACAGACCAACAGCTTTAACTTCATGTAGAGGTAGTTATGGAGAAAATGGTGAATAATAGATTAACTTATTTTTTTAGAATCTAAGGAGAAGATTAAATCCTATCGATTTTGTTTTAGAAAAGGTAGAAGTACAATAGATCCTGCATTATATCTGGAACATGAGATTAGACGGGCTCAGATTAATTAGGAGAATTTAATAGCAATTTGTTTTAGATGTAGAAAAAGCTTATGATACGTTATGGAAAGAAGGGTTGTTAATTCAAATAAAACAAATAGGGATAAAGGGTAAAATGTATAGATTCAAATTTTTTCTAACTGAAAGAAAAGTAAAAGTAGGTGGTGAAATAAGTTCAAAACATCAAGTCGAGAATGGTACTCCCCAAGGTAGTATAATAAGTCCTATGGTATTTCTTATAATGATTAATGATATTTTTAGTAATATAGATAAACCTTTTGGTGTTTCATTATTTGCAGGTGATGGTCTTATTTGGAAGAGGGGAAAAAAACAGAATTTGTAAATAGGAAACTACAAGAGACGTTACATAGTGTAGAAGCTTGAGTTTTAGAATGGGGATTTAGAATCTCAATATCCAAATCTAAAGTTGTTATTTTTACTAATAAGAAATTAAATATTAATGCAAACCTCAAATTATATGAGGATGTTATAGAAAGGATAGATCAACTAAAGTATTTGGGAATCTGATTTGATTAAAAAAAAAAACTTACATGGAAAATTCATGTTAGTAAAATAATTGAAAAAAGCAACAAAAAAACAAAAAAGTCTTAAATATAATGAGATTTTTAAGAGGAAAAGAATGGGGAGCCGAGAGGAAAGCTTTAAAAACAATTTACACTGGACTAATCAGATCAATTTTTGATTATGGATGTATTTTATATAATTCAGCTTTAAGTAGTTTACTAAAAAATAGATAGAATACATTATCAGGCATTAAGACTCTGTTGTGGAGCGATGAAAACTACGCCAGTTTTCATCGCGTTAAGTTTATTGAAAAGAGGAAGAGAACTAGAAAAGAAAGAGGTAGAGAATCAGTTATATAGGAAAAGAATATGCAGAGTATATACAAATATATACAGATGCTTCCAAAATGTCAAATGACAATATAGGAATAGCATTTATAATTCCGGATTTAGATATTATGAAAAATAAAAGAATAACGGATGAGTTGACAGTGTATCCAGGTGAACTAATGGCTGTTTTAATGGCTTTAGAATGGATTGAGGAAACAAGAGAGAGGGAGGTAATATTTTGTTTAGATTCAAGTAGTGCATTAATAAGTATTTTAGAACTAAATTCAGAATCAATGCAAAATATTATATTGGATATTAATCATTTAATTTTTAGGATTAAAAATTATGGATCTGGGGTTAAATTAGTTTGGATTCCTGCCCACATTTTTGTAATAGGAAATGAGCTGGCAGATAGTTTTGCTAAGAATCCAGCAAAAAAGTGTATTGTTGATTTTAAATATTAAAATAAGCAAAAATGAGGCTAAAAATATTAGTAAAATGTATATTAAGAAGAAATGGCTGGAACAGTGGGATAGAAGAAGCAGTGCAAGATTTTATTATAGCATCCAAAAAAAGTTGGAGAATTCAGAAAATGTAGCAGAAATAAAAAAAGAAAAGGATGCTATATCTAGATTAAGGTTTGGACATACAGGTTTAAACCGTACTCTTAAAGTAATCAATAAACATAGTACAGGTTTTTGTAGCTATTGTGGAAAATTAGAATCAATACAACATATTATTTTAGAATGTAGTAAATATGTTCCATACTCCAGTCTGGAAGGTGGCGGTAATGCACCTATAAATTGTTTGCCAACCGCCATAAAAAGAAGAAGAAGAAGAAGAGGATAACGCCAAATTAATTTCGTTTTCAGCAGTAATGCTGAATTCCAAGAGAGACACTGCGTGGACCACGAGCCCGGCAGACCTGCATTTGTTGATGAACCATCCCTCAGCTGTGCGTCTGGCTGGTTGGCCCGGTCTGCCCGCCACGGTGTACTACGAGGAGCCTGCTCTCCGCTCGGTTTACAGGGTCGTGGACTGTCCCGCCGTTTTTGTGCCATCTCAACTGCTAGCACAGTCGGTAACACCGCCATACTGCATTTGCGAACATTCGAACGCAAGTAAGTTCCCTAAAGTCACAAGGTGGGCTAAAAGTAGTTTGCTAATGACAGTGAGTTTATAAAGGTCTGTGGTTTAGTTTGTGTCCTCTTATCCAACTAACTGTGGTTTCTGCTTACACAGAGGAGAACCGAAAGCTCCTGCTGCACAGGTAAAGCTACATTGTTCTTCCTATGCTCATAAGGAAGAGACGTGAAGGTTTATTTCTGCTCTCGGCACAGGTCAGTTCTAGAACTGGTGAACACTCATCACTACCTGGCTTTGACGGACACGGAGCTGCTGCGCTGGTATCTCAGTCTGTCGGCGGAGGACAGGGGCATCATACTGGGTATGACCGGGAAGCCCGGCGGGTGTCAGAATGGCATTGCATAGCCTTTTCTGTCGGTTTAGAGGATTGGCAGAAAAAAACTACATTACAACCAGAGTTTGTGGACGTATTTTTTGGGTCGTCTTTGGACGTCTAATTTTGGTCTCTTGAAGATGCAGACTGCGACGCCAGATGTCCTCTGCATGTAAAGTCTTATGAAGATACCTCATCATCACCATTCATACACCTGCTTTCAGAAAACAAATGATTAGTAATATGCAAAGGCAATCTGGAAAAAGCTCAACCATGGGTTCCTCTGGCCTCACCTAGCAAAACTAGCAACAAGACAAAACATGTTAAGATGACAGTTGGCTTTGAATTTAGTTTTTGCCAATCCTTTTCACACATATCTCATTACAGTGCCAACTTCTGAAAGCTGTTTGCTTTACCAACATAATGCACTAAAGTTACACACGCCTGGGTTTTGGAAACAAAACATACAACCAAAAATCACACACAACTATAGCATGTTTTCTTCAAAGTTTTCATCAGAAAGTTAACTGTATTTTAAGGAAATAAGCCAGACACAGAGTCGTCAATCTCCCAGGTCATGTGCGATGTACTCATAATGGAGATCTCACAGTTGTGCTCAAAAACTTCCCTGTCCGTCTGGTCTGTCCATATTTCTCAACTAATTAAAGATTTATATCTGTCACATAAACCAGAGCTCGCAATGAGACAGACATGAGAGTATATTGATATGAACAAGCACCTGTGATCCTGTCGAACACACTGTTCTAATATTTTCAAACATTGGGTTGGGTTTTAAAGGTGCAGCATTGACTGGATTGGGAAATTACTGCAGAACTCTTTGTGTTCAAACAGAAAACCTTAAGTCATATTCTCTACTTTGGTGTCCCTCAAGGTTCAGTTCTTGGCCCTCTCCTTTTTTCCTCACATCTGCTCTCTTTAGGGTCAGTTTTGAGAAACCATGACATCTCTTTTCACTGTTATGCAGATAATTGTCAGATTTCTCTCCATATGAAGCCTGTCTGCCCATGCTCCACCCAGCCTCTCCTGTGTGTTCCAATAGATTTTGTCTGTTGTTTTTTTTTCTTCTTCAGATGAGGGAGGCCTTCACTACTTCCTACAGAATCATCCTGGGTTGGAGCTTTCTCAGGGTCATGTTTATTTGAAGCGTAAGTTTGTGGATCTGTGCAGCTGATGAGAGCTTTGCCACCATCTAACCGTGCTCATTCTCTACAGCTAAACTTGGAAGTTGTGTCCAGTGCACGGTTACAGCCAACCAGAACTTGTAAGTCATTCGGTAAAACAGCAAATGAAGCTGTGGGCTCCGTGGAGGAGTTATCAGTTAACAATTTGTGTTGAAACTTTGTTTTCAGGTCTTCCAGACCTGAAAACCTCACAGTAATTCATATGTGGCAGTGTGGCGTACACTGGTCTTCTGATTCTGTAGCCAAACCAGGTTAATGCAGGACACTTAAGGCAGCATTCAGATTTGAACTGATGATTGACCTGATTGTGCAATGGCTCCCAAAACCTGGTCCTCAGGAACCAATGCCCTGGATTAGATGTGTCTTTGTCCCAACACATCTCATTCCTCTGCAGCCATCATGTGCTGCAGAAGCCTGTTAATCCCCCATTCATTTAAGTCAGGTGTGCACCTAGAAAATGTCGACCACAGTGTTCTAATATCTCAGTCGGAACATTGGGTGGGGATTAAAGGTGACTGATTTGGGTAATACCTGGAGGACAGACCTTTCTGTGTTCATATAAAAAAATCTCAAGTCCATTTTGCCACTTCTTTACTGTGGTGTTCCTCAAGGTTCAGTTCTTGGCCCTCTTCTTTGTTCACTCCAGCTTCTCCTCTAAAGGGAGACTGGTATGACCCAAACTGGTCTGCTGCTGCACCTTTAATGATGAGGGCTAGGAACCAAGGTCAGCCAAAGGTTGGTGAAATTCCACTGAAGATGTAGAAACTATGTCTCTGTAGGTAAAAATATCAGCTATTAATACTGATATATGCATGACAGAGTGAAAAGCTATTGCCACCTTCAGCAAGTAGCAACTGTTTTAAATTAAACAGAATTTAACCCACCACCTCCACGTCTGGTCTGATTTAAATGGACCAGAGTGTGTTTCCCCTGTTAGTCTGGATCTTTTGTGCAGAAAAACTTCCACAACTTTTTTTTGATTTAGGTTGTAGTTGACCTGTCCGAAGGTTCATCCTTCAACTAACCAATCCAGGGTTCCCCCCTCCCTTCCACTACAGAAGCGTCTCTGCAAATGTCGAAGATGCTTCCAGGTGACACGAGGGAGAACTTACCTAAGACCGGCTTTTCTCACAGTCTGACAAGATTTCAAAATCAAGTGTGTGAGGAGGCCTGTGACAACGCCATGGTCCCCCAGATGGCTTACGGCCTCCCTCTCTCACACACACTGAACCAGAACAGGGTGAGTGGAGTGGAGAGCAGGTTTTGCATGCTAAGCAGCCAAAGGTGGTAGTCAGTCAGTGCTTGATGTTTTTTGTTTTGTAGGGTTTGCCAGTGTCTCAGCCGAACAGCAGCATCATCAGTGCAGCTGTGCCATTCAACATGTACTTAGAAAGATCCAGACAGAGAAAGCCTGAGGACTCGGCAGCATGCAGCCAGCGGGCGGCCTCCACCATCCAGGCACAGTGAGTACACATCACCACAGTTTCAGGTGTCACCACCGTGCCTCATAACTCCAAAAACCTGGGATGGAGTGACAGCAGAAAATGAGTACAGCTGGTTGAGAGAAAACAGAAGACTAAACAATAAATATTAATGTTTATCAGATCACTTTTTTTCCATCCTATCAACCCAGTTTATCCTTAATACAAAGAAAAACTTGCCCAGCAAAACCCTTGAAACTGAGAGTTCTGCTAAAGGGGATGAGCTCAGACATAGTCAGATTGTTTATAGACATGTAATAGTGTTCTGTTTATTTGGGTTAAAGAATTGCTTTGATTTTTTTATTAATACTTTTATAATTGGATCTTTTTTTTTAATAAACTGGAATCTTTGGTAACTAATTGACAACAAAATGTTTCTTAGTTAAAATGATAAATTGAATGTTTCTGCTAATATATTGTGTTGATTTTCCTCATAATGGTTTTAAAAGTTCTTAAATTTAACTTACTGATACTTGTAACGATCCTGTTCCGGACATGACTTTCAAAATGACCTGCTGTGATCATGCTAACCATGACATGTCTGTTTTATACCATCAGCTCCTCTTTCTCTCATTTTTTTTAATGGCAAAAAAACAATTTTTTAGATTAATTTAGATTGAAGCAATTTTTTGAAATTATTAAACCGATATATTTGTTTCTGCTGGTTTTCACAGAGAATGTGACGTTTCAATGAAAATGTGACCTAGAAGATATGGTATGAATTCTGGCTGAGTGGAGCTGTCGCATGTTTTCATATTCCAGGTCAGAGTGTCCAGTGGAAAACAGCGGGTCCTCACAGCAGCCAAGAGTGGACGCCATGAAGCTCACACAGCGTTCAGAGGGGGGCACCAGCCACACAGCGCAGATCCAGCAGGCTCCTCCTTCTGCAGGTCCGGCAGGAGAAAATAATGTGCTTGGTGACCAGAGAACATCGGTCAGTCATGTGGAGATCAGACAGAGCTCTGAAGATGAAAAGGGTCAGTTCAACTTCCCCATCAAGGATGATGGGGGCAGCCTGGTGTGCTTGGCAGGCAACGGTGTGACACTGCAGAATGCTGGGGCTCTGATCCAGCTGGGCGACCCTCCAGCAGACAACTGGCCGAAGAGCACTGCAGAGAAGTTTACCTCCACTGCTCCCTGTGCACCCAGCTGTGATGCTGCAGTGAATACCGATGTACAGTGCTGCACAGCAAAGCAGACCCAAACTGAAGGTCCAAACACATCCGAATATAACGTCATGACTGAGCTTCAAATGTCCGATCTGGACTACCTGGCTGAAGTAAGGTTGGAACCTCATGTAGGTTAGGACTGCTATAGATAGTTTCTCACCTTCTCTTTCCTTTCAGGAGTTGATCAAACTCCAGACGATTCAGGAGCGCAAGGAGCCAAGGAAGAACAAAAGGTAATGTGTAGGAGCAAGAACTGGTGGTCCCAAATGCCTATTGTGTGTCAGAAGATATTAGAAAGGTGATGTGACACAGAAAACAAGCTAAACCTGGTAGTTGTGGACCACCAACAGTGGCCTGCTGGTGGTCCGCTGGTGGTCCACTGGCAGCCCACTATGTTTTTTTGTATTAAAGTGGATAGATCATGCTTTTAAATCCCTGCTTTTCACATGTAGATAATTCACTTATGATGTATTTAAAGTAGAACTTAAACATGTTGGTCTGAATTCCTTGTTATTGTAGCTCCACAGACCCTTTGTTTATCCCGGTTCTTCTTCCTCTATACCTTTGTAAGAGCAACTTTTTTTTTAAATGGGGGAATTTTTCTGCCATAATCCAAGAGCACACATTTTCAGGATGAAATTAGGATTTCATGTCTTTTGTTCTCAAAACTTTTAATACTTTTGTTTACATTTTTATTTTGAAAGCAGGACTTCATATCTATCTTCTCAAAACTTGTAATGCTTGTACTCAAAACTTCTCCTGGCGCTCACTCTTAGTATCTGCTCAGACTCTCTGCTCTCCTTTGAAACACCTTTTGGCACAGTTACCACAAGTCAATGGAATGAAAGTGTTGTACTGGGTGCGTTTGTTTCCTTCTAGCGGGTGTGCCTGTGTGGCTATTATCAATTGTAGCAACCTGTGTCACCCACTGGATGTAGGGAGAAACAACGATGTCTGCTTTCTGACCCTAAACATCGGCCAGCATCGTGCCACTGATCACTAACAACCTTCTGATCTTAGGCAGGAGTTTGTTCACCCAACCAACTCCCTAATGTTAGCTATTTATATAAAAATGAGCTAAAAAGTTAATGTTGGCTTAAATGGTGTTATTAGCCTGTGGGCTAATAGTAGTGTGTTGAGACTACCAGTAGTATTTGTGCTATCACAAGCATGGAGTCTATGTCCTAAGCCAGTATCCCACCATGCTCTTTTCTCAATTGTTTTTTGCTAATTGCGTTGCCTTGGCAATGGGAGATGCCAACACTAGCAATAGTGCACACTCGACATTGAGCTGCACATTTTAGTGTATATGTATATATTGTGGGGGTGAGGAAAACTAAACAGAGACTGCTGATTATTAGGTGGAGAACAATAGGTGCCTCCTGCAAGGCGATGCATTGCTATAGCAGGCCCCAGTTTATGCCCGTTTCCCTGAATGCATGTTCCAGCCCTGGCAGTGTGTCGGCTGCTCTTAGAACGGACTGCGGCTGTAAGCAGCGCGCCCAGCAGGCAGAGCTGGCCCTGCTCACCCTGCACTATGAGCTGTGCCGGCAGCACGTCTGGAGGCTCTACTACACATCCGCTGAGGGACACCTGTCCACGGCAATGTGAGGAACCCGCAGGCCAATTCATCTCATTTTGTTTGTACTAAAAGCTTTCTAGAAAAATCCCTCACGTCTCTGCAGAGCTGAAGACCCGCCACCAAACATTGTGAACATCCTGCAGAAGTTGGAAACTGACTATAACCAGATGAAGAACCAGATCCTGACGGGGGTTCCTCTGGAGCAGCTGAGTCCTCTGTGTGTGGAGTCTGAGAAGATCACGACAGGAGCATGTTACGTCCCTGAACAGGTGGGAGGTTACCCACAACTCCTAGCCAAGAGCCCAGATGTCTGGTCTTTGAGAACCTTCCACAGTAAGTCTGTCTTTGCTTAGATCCTTACTGGCCTGCTGGGAAAGACTCCTTCTGGGTAAGTGGACACACATTGTTCCAGTTCAACTCCAACAATGAGATGCTGCAAACTTAATTGGGAAGTCAGTTGAATTATTTCTTCATGATTGGGGTAAAAAGGCCCTGTGTGAGGCAGATGTTTGTACAAGGCCTCTTACATGGTGAGCTAATAAATTCCATGAAGGAAAAATGACAGGTGATGATTTTCTAGTGAGCTTCTCAAAAACCCCTCGTCATGGAGACGGGGTAGTCTGGGGCTAAAGCGATACTTCAGATAACTTGTGATTAATTGACGACAGAAATAATCGTCAACTAATTTAGTAATTGATTTATTAGAGTATAAATATTCCAACAAAAGGTAATTTGTTTGAAGAACGCTATTATCAGAGCAGTAATTAGGCCAGAGCTGTATTAAAAAATTATTTTTCATTAAAAACAAACAAAAGGAAAAACTTAATCATAATCACCAGATCAGCACTAAATGGAGCAGAAAGGGCTGAGCTTTTCACATGTTGACGTTAGAAGGATTTGATCAAGTGTTTGCTATTTTTAAAATCAGATTAATCATTAGAATAATTGATTAATAATAATCATGAGTTGCAGCTAGGACTGCACTATTTTGTGCAGTCCTAGCACAAAATAGACACATTTTACATGTCATTGTAAAATGTGTGCAACATTCATACACTGAAAGACACAGACTGTTTGGAGTGCAATACTTCTTGGCTAATATATTCAGTAAACCTCTGATGCTAAGTTCCACTCAGGGGACACAGAAGAATGTAGGAGCTGGAGACGTTGGAGGTCCTGATGGGGACAAACAGAGCTGCCAGGTGTGATTACAGCACACACTACAATGTGCTCCATGCAGCAGCAGCAGCAGCTAACCCTAACTACTGTCTGTTTCCCCTCCAGAAACCCAAACTGCTCCACAAGGAAGATGAAGAGGATAAGAGAGCTGCAGCTCTTGTACCCAAAGAGCGATTGGTTAAGCAAATGGGTGAGCAGAACCTTTGCTTGGCTGATGGAACCACAACTGTAGCTGAATGTTTTTCTGTTTTTGTGCCGCGCAGGCCTTGAAGAGGTGAACTTTAGTGAGGCGTGGTACGATGCTCAGGAGGACCTGCAGTTGCCAGGACCGGCAGTTGACACAGCCGACAGTAGGTTATTAGCCACAGCTACTCAAACGTCATCCGTGTTTCATCTGTTTGAATTGTGTGTTTGTGTGTGTTGACAGATGACAGATCAGTCGGTGGTGAGAGCAGCAGCTCAGTACTGTATGTATCCAACCTGCCTGGTCATATGACACAGGTCAGTTTAGTCACACATGCTACTTACTGCTCTAACATCATCAAATGTGGGGAAAGTGAAAGATCTTAGATAAATCAGTGGTTCCCAAGGATTTTCTGGGCCCCCCTTTTTATTACAATAAAATTCCCCCTGAAAAAGAAAAAAAAATCAACTGGGCACACGTATCATTCAATCAGACATAAACCTATACACATATTTTGTTTTCAAACTTCACTGACGTTTATTTCACTCTTCAGGTTGCAACAAAACAAACTACAAACCATCTTTACAGTGAAATACTTTTGTGTAATTTCTTTTTTTTTTTTTTTTCTTTTTTTTTCTTCATTCATCAGTACCCAGGGGCTCTGTATAGGGGGGAAAGTTATGACAATTCCAAGGGCCCTGATCAATGGGGGCCCTCCACAATTTATTCATTTATTTTTTTGTTCATAGAAATAAAAAAAATTGGGGCCCTGTCAATTACAAAATTAATCATATTGTATTTTCAAAGATTGTTTTTAGCAGTAAAAATTAAATGTTATCCCTCCCAGACCAAACTTTTCTAAAAAAAATTTATTTTTTATCTTTTTATTTTTTACATATTTGTTAAAACTGTCATTATGTTGTGACAGTGTGGTATGAGAGATAATCTGAAAAATCTATTTCCTCTGCTCTCTCAAAGTCTAGAAACAACATGTCAGTGGCAGAAGAGTTTTATTGCTGTCAATCACAATCTAATGTTGCTGCTCATCTTTCCTCCCCCTTTGCTCTGTGCTGTCCTGCAGCTAGCATATCCTGTTGTAAATGCTTAGTCTAGTTAGCATAGCTGCTAGTGACAGCAGATAGACAATTTTCCTGTACTGATATGTTGTTTCTCTGCTATTAGAACATTTAGCAGTGAGTGAATGATGTTGATTGACATCCCTAAGACCCTCCTCCTGGCTCTGATTGGTTGTTTTGGACTGAAAGTTGCATTACTTTAGCCAGTAATAGCAGTTCAGGGAGGAGGTGGAGGAGATTGATTGTTTTCAGTTTATCTGTCTCATAACAAACTGGCACAACATGATGACAGCTTTAACAAATATGGAGAAAACATATTTTTTATTAAAGTTCTTTACTGCAGCTTGAATAAAATGCAACTACATAGGATTTTTTTGAGAAGTCTGGATTGCTTTGTGTATTTTGTATGTTGCCTATGACTGTTTCTCATGGGGAGAGACATTTCAGCAATCTAAAACTGATATAAAAAATTTAAGCAACCTAGTTGCTGACTGTATGCGGACTGTTGGATGTAAACTCCATAAACAGTAAATATTGTGCTAGTTATCAGTTTTGGACCAAAAAAAGCAAGGCAATTGCAAGCCTTTAAAATTGTGACACTTTTGATAGGTCAGATAGACTCAAAAAATGTAACAGCATCTGTGTGGGGGGGCCCAATTAAATTTTTTTGCCAAGGGGCCCAAGATTCCTGGCAGCGCCCCTGCCAATATCACTTCCCTCGGCCCCCCTGCAATGGGACTGCGCCTCCCCTAGAGGGCATGCCTCACACTTTGGGAACCACTGGGTTAAATGATCATTTTGAAATCCCCAGTGAGTTGTACTTCGTTGCAATGGCCAGCAGAGGGCAGTACATGACTGATGAAGCTAATTAGAAATGACATGTAGCAGAGCTGGCAGCCTTACTGGTTTATAGCAGAAAGATATGGAGGCCCCATTTAGATTTCTTCATAAATATTCTAGTCATTATTGATATAGGCGTCTTAATCACATTGGTGGAATGAAAAACAAAAAAACAAGGAACAAATGAATAGCTAGAGGTCAACATTTCCTGTTATTCTGTATCACAATGAAACTAACTGCTACAATGTTCTGGAAAAGCAGAACATTAGTGTCCCAAAATGTTAGTACTTCCACCTCATTTTTTAAAGAGCTCAAACATGTGAAACTATAAATCCCTTTTAAAAATGCTTTAGTTTTACTGAACACCAAAATATTTATCACATATAAACGTACAACAAAAACTAAAAGTGTGCGTACTTTCATAATAATCATGATTTTTTTTTTTTTTTTTTCCATTTGTCACCAAAGTCAGTGTTGCTTTTATGTTCCTGTAACTTCAGCTGTTTCCCTTTAACCAAGACTGACAGAAATAATAATGCACTGCAATAATATTCATGTCCACAGTGTTATTGTGTTGAGATACTGTATAGTGCAGCACTCCAGAGTCTGTTTTGTTTTGAAAGACTTCTTTTTCTTTTAAAACATTAGCTGACAATAGCTGCATTTCTGTTGACCATATTTAGCCTAATGGAAGCACAGCAAATTTGAAAAACTATTATTTTTGGATGGAAAAACATTTGGTGTAGGATGAAGTTTTTTGTGTGTTGCTTTGTGCCTTAACAAAATTTGGAATATTTTACAAAACTGAAATGGTAACATATGTTACATGAACAGCCAGATGTTACTACTGACACAAACCACAAAGAGGATGACAGGAAGTGATGGGAGGCTCGTGGTCCAGTATGTTTTTATATTATTTATTGTGTGAACAGACTCATTCACATCGGATTTTAATTACATTCCTTATTTAATGGGAACACCGGAATTCTTTCGACATTAGCTGAATATTGACAAAGTTTTGAGCACATTTACCATGGAAATGCAGAGAGGGGTTCACAAATTAGCTTTAATGTAGCTATTTACAGAGTAAGAATTGTCAAAATAACATCATTTATTTGGATTTTCTTGTTAATGTTGGAGCCTTTGTTGCTTTAAGAAGCAAGATGGAGATTGGCGTCACTGTGACATGCATGGCTTACCACCCCAACAATGTTGGATCCTATTAGCTTCTGAATCAGATCTGGCTAGAAGCATATTTTCAGTTTGTAATGATACATTATTTGGAGAAAAGTTCTGCATGTAAAAACCCAGCCACATCATAGTTTTCACAGGTATTTGACTAAAGAGCCTGAAACATGTTTCAGAGTGACGTCAGGCAGTTGTTTGAGAATTTCCAGCCATCAGAAGTCAGCATCGTCCCCTCAAAGAACGGCGTGAGGTGAGCTGCTGTCCCTCTTCACTTTTCACTGGATCAGTTCAGCTGTCTGGGGGGTTCCAGTGTTTGCTCATGGAGGTTCTGTCTCTGGCTGGTGCTCTAGAGTTGCCATAGTGATGGTGGATGGCCCAGAGGCGGCTAAAGCTGCAGTCAGAGAGCTCAATGGCCATCAACTGCACAGCCGTACCATACACATCCGGCACCTGAGTGGAGCCGCTGCTGGGGGCCTCACACCTGGCTCCACCTGGGGGTCCACAGCCCCAGAGGATGCCAACACCAACTGCAGGCTCACTGAGAAAAAGGTGGGGTTCTGATGGATTCCTTCATGTTTTAATCCTTTAAACTCCACTATGCATGATACATGACAGGTATTTTTCAAAGGAATATAGCAAATCTAAGAGGCAGAGGGTATTTCTAAGCTTGTTGCCATGGGACACTACCATTCTTCTGGGTCTACACACATCTGGAGAAGGCCAAATGTCCTCACGTGGACTGGTTTTATTTCCTGACTGCAATACTGAGATTTAGACTTTATTGCACAAAGACACAAAAGTGAATTTGGTCACAAAATGTTGTTGCTTGGCTACCGGAGTACACAGAAAACAAAAAGTGAAAATTTATACATACAAGAGTAACTAGTGTAGGTGTAAACAACAATAAAAAAAAAACTAAAATAAATACTATACAAGTAATACATTGTTAAAATACGAGGCAACAATTAAAGTAAGATTGAACTCCAGTAAAGATATTGCACTTGGCATTTTCAGGCAGTCTGAGGATCACCATGAACAGCTGGATCTACTGAGGATCACACCACAGGATTTATTAGAGCAACTAAAGCCCACAGCAGCAAACTCATGGCTGCTCTGTGCGAAAACTCAGGGTTACTCACACATTATTCAAGTTCAGGTTGCTTTGTTGCACAGAGCATTATTAGTTCCTATGCAGAAATATACCAGCAGGTGGCAGTAATGGATATTCAGAGTTCTGGTCTGCTTTACCATTATGTAAAACCAACTTTTAGCTCTACATCATGTTATTCAAAAACATATCTTTAGTGCTGCTTTGATTCTTTCATGCATGTTTGAGAAATCCTTTACATCAGAATGCAAACAGTCAGCGCTGCACACAAACCTCATTGCATTTTGTCCATGATGACGTTGAGGAGTATTTCACTTATTTGTTGTTGTTGAGTTGGTTCTCATTTTGTTTAAACTGCAAACCTGACCAGGATCCAAGCTGGATCACATATGCAGGCTCTCCTTTGCTCGTCTGTAGGTTGCTATGACAACCAGTGTAAAACTGTATTCACATCAGAAAGCGTTTTCTATGTAGATGAGAAAACAATCCACTTTAGCATGGAATACTTCAGATCTGAATGATTTCCAGCAGAGAATCTCTTCTTGTTTCTGCTTTCACTCAGAACTTTCAGCACTTTGACTCTTTGTAGTTTCTACATGACCACAGTTGTGTTCTTATGTCTTAGATATGAAACCTGCACATTTTTTTCTCCAGCACCTTTCATTGGATCTACAGGGCCATTTGAATAAAGGTTCTATAGAGAGCTTGGAAAAACCAAGAATTCTCACATGGAATGTAGCTGCATTGATCCGATATTAATATTTGTATTGGCCTCTATTGGGAGGGAGGGGTGCTACTAGGTATTGACAATGTGCCTGATCCATAAGGGCAGTTCTATTAAGTCTAATTCTATCCTTTGTGCTCTGAGCAGCATTATGCTTTGTTATTATTATCATTATTCAGAACTCCTAATTGCACTTTCTTGGATCGGTATGAGGTATCTGTATCGTATTGGAAGTGAAAAGTGGACTGATGCATCTATAGAATGGCTAAAACAATTGGACAAGACTTCTGAAATAATATCTTGGTTTTATCAGTATTTCTAGCTCAGCTGTAAGATTATTGTGCCTTAAATTCACCTTCATCATTCTGTCTGCCCAGCTGGTAAACCCAGCGGTCCTCAACTCCAGCATCCAAACCAGGAGGGTGGTGAGCATCTTTCCCACTGCCAAGGGGACCTGTGTACCTCAGCACTTCGGCACCATGGGCGGCCTGGATGCGCTGATGTCCGAGCTCACCCAGCTCCACCCCCATGTCCACCGCCAGACAATCCTGGATGCTCTGATGGAGCTGAAGACCACACACCACGGGGTCCTGGCCAGCCTGTCCCTCAGCACCATCAGAGACATGACCTCTGCCCTGCTGAACAAATCGCCTACTGTCACGCAGAACTAAGTGGAAAATACTGTGCACCTCTGTTCAAGTTTTATTTCCAAATTAGCCGCAGTTCTCCATTTTTATTTGAAGTTTGTAAAGAAAAGAAAAGATCTGGGATTGTTTGTGGGAAGTGCTGCGTCTTCATTTTCTGCTGGATTGCTGTTCTTCACCAGTTAACAGATGGATGTTTGGATCTAATGTTTAGATGTTTGTTCTTATAAAAAGCTCACCCAATGAACTATATTCTATCTGAATTTTTTTTTTACTGATTGGTTAGTATTTTTAGTTTTGGTGGCCTTAAGATTGCATCTCTGCTTTTTGCGGATGATGTAGTCCTTGTGGCTTCATTGGGTTGTGATCTGCAGCTCTCGTTGGAGCGGTTCGCAGCCGAGTGTGAAGCGGATGGGATGGCAATCAGTGCCTCCAAATCCGAGGCCATGGTCTTGAGCCGGAAAAGGGTAGAGTGCCTTCTCCGGGTCGGGGGGGTGTCCTGCCCTAAGTGGAGGAGTTCAAGCATCTTGGGATCTTGTTCACTAAAGAGGGTAGAAGGGAGCGGGAGATCCACAGGCGGATTGGCGCTGCGTCTGCCTTCAAGCGGGCGTTGTACCGGTCCATTGTGGTGAAGAGAGAGCTGAGCCAAAAAGCGAAGCTCTCGATTTACCGTTCAATCTACGTTCCCACCCTCATCTATGGTCATGAGCTTTGGGTCATAACCGAAAGAATGAGATCGCGGATACAAGCGGCCGAAATGGGTTTTCTCCGTAGGGTGTCTGGGCTCTCCCTTAGAGATAGGGTGAGAACCACAGTCATCTGGGAGGGACTCAGAGTAGAGCCACTGCTCCTTCACGTCGAGAGGAGTCAGTTGAGGTGGCTTGGGCATCTGGTCAGGATGCCTCCTGGACGTCTCTGGGCACGTCCCACCAGGAGGAGGCCCCAGGGAAGACCCAGGACACGCTGGAGGGACTTTCTCTTGGCTGGCCTGGGAACACCTTGAGATTTCTCTGGGGGAGCTGGAAGAAGTGGCTGGGGAGAGGGAAGTCTGGGCCTCCCTTCTGAAGCTGCTACCCCCGTGACCAGACCCCGGATAAAGCGGAAGAAAATGGATGGATGGTTAGTATTTTTCAGATCAATAAACTTTGAATTATTTATTTAAAACCTAAGACCTAAAAAGGGAAAGACCACAAAAATGGCTAAAAGTCAGAAGTTTATTATATCAAATTTAAGTACTAGTATTGGTGTCGGTAATACTGATACTGGATCAACACCGCAATATGCAGTATTCTGTGTTTCTCTGGTATCAGAGAATTCGTTTTTTCTTTTTACCATTTAACACAATGTTTGCTACTTTTGATGTAGTTTAAGAATTTATTTTTCCTGGAATTCAACATTCAAGTATATAATAACAGTATTATTTTCCTCTAGTTCTAAATTTACTGCAACAAAAAAAAGGATGGGAAAAAAAGAAGTTCGACTTAAATGTTTTATATTCTATCAAAGTTTTGGGTTGGATTTAAGTTTGTTTTTTGTTTTTTTTTTTTCCTTCAAGCAAACCGAACACTTTCAATTCAAAAATACTTTAATAATTCCAAATGGATGCTGTTGTAGCTAATTAATTTAGATTCTTCAAAGAGTTATTTGAAAATCGTAATGGCTGTTGGCAGGAAGGATCTCTTCTTGTTTCATGTTTCCGATATGCTTTTTTTCCGAGCGCCCTCGAATGCAGCGTAATGCCTAATGTGGAGGAGGCGGGGATTCCAGCAGGGACGTAAACTGGACTGGGAGAGCGGATCATTAATGTCCGGAGAGGAACACCGCGGTTGTTTTGGGATATTATTTTGGTGGACATCTGCTGATCTTGGATCGGCTCTTACGTCATCCCATCCTCGTTTTGCCGCTTATCTGAGCGTCGGCAGTGCCATGTAATCGTAAGGGACATTTGGGAGCTGCTGTCATTTGTGTAGGTTTTGTCTGAAGGGGTCAGGTCAGGAAAGTGCAGAGGCGTCCAAGCAGAAATCTGAGCTGCAGGAGCGGATCGGAGGGACGGATCGCCCTGGAGCCAGAGCGCTGCCTGCCGGGAGGATGATCCGAGGAGACCCCGGCGACGCGGTCGAGGTCCGCTGTGGTTTTCACAGATAACCGGAGCGGAGTCGAGTGGGAGGTCTGATGGGAATCTAGACACGTCGGCGCGTGTTTTGGTGTGTGAGATTGTGTGCTTGCGTGTGTATGTGTTGAGAAGAAAACTAGCAATCTAGAAGCTGACTGGTGGCGCCGTGACACCATGTGGAGCCCGGGAAGAGCCGCTCTGTGTTGGATGCTCCTGGAGACGTTTCTGCGCTCTGCTGGAGGTAAGACCAGAGCGAACAGTAGGCAGCCAGTCTGTCTGCTCTGTAGAACCAAAACACACTTACAACCCGAACTAGTCAGAACCACGGCTGGGTTCAACTGAGAATTACTTGAAACCCAGAACTTGTTGCTGACGGGAGGTGAAGCGTGGAAACGGATGATCAATTAGACTTTGAATTTCTATTTTACCAAGCATGTCCTATTCTTCTGCCCTTGTCAGTAATCAGTCGTTATCAATGGGACATTGTTTGCATAACCAGCTTTCCATCAGATTGAAGTCTGAATTCCTGGACGTTATAACATTAGTCAGAAGAACGATGGAAAAAGACTTTTCAAGTGGTATGACTAATTTTGGAGCACATGTCCAGGTTCTTGGCACTTATTGTGGAGAAAATACACTGACAACTTCTGATGAGACAAATGCTGAATCTCTACCGGAAGATGCTGAAGAAGCTACCATAATTCCCAGCATATAGGCTGTAATTACTCTTTCCTGTCAGATGCAGAGGAACTTTAGGAATGCTATATAAAATTAAGAGGCTCAGAGTTTGTAAGTAAATTAGATGGAAAAAAAGGATCTACATACAGGCAAACCAAACAAACCATCATAATGATTTTTGTAAATGAAGCCAGGTTAATTTAGCAGAAGAGATGACCGGTGTAGATTACTGGTCAGTAGTTTGTAACGGTTAGGGAGATGATGCTTAAGTTGGTGCAGGTCCAGAGAAATGATCACTACCCTAACATTAGCATGTTTAATTTGTTTCGTGTGACTTTTAGGTTATTCGTCACAAAACATACAGAGGTAGGTTGTTCTCTGGCTCCATGGATGTAGCTCTCTGCTCAGACATTATTGTGGGTAAGGAAATGTGTAAAGCAGCAAGTGACAGAGGGGGATCTGCAGCAGCCATTACAGTCTCTCTCTGACTGGTTACAAAGCAACGGGAGAAAAACGGCTTGGAGGAAACCTGCATAGTATAAGTTTAATCACTGATAAAAATAAAATATCAGTTCTTTGTCAGGCATAAATTCATAGATGCAGCAGAAATAACTGATGTTGGGTTCAGTGATGATGAATATCAATCAGTCAAGCAATTTTATTTATAAAACACTGTTCGTACTAAAAGAAAAGTGCTGCTTGAGCACTTTTCTAATCACCTGACAGGGATAATCATAGTTTAAACTGTTAGAAAACCCTCCTGATTAACATCTCCCCTACAAAATGATAATAAAAAACTTAAACGTCTGCCTGGTGGGTCCATATTTTTGCAATAACTAATTAAAAACCCCATAACAGTGAACATGTACGTCTCTGTTCTGAATGTTCCTGGTAGGAATCCAGCTGCTGATCTTCTCTCCTCAGGTCTCAACATCTGTATGAGCGGCAGCGCCACGTCCTGTGAAGAATGCCTCCTGACCCACCCCAGCTGCGCCTGGTGCGCACAAGAGGTGAGTGACTGTCCTCCTGCAGACACCTGCTAGGTAATATGCAGGTTTTCAGCTTCAATAAGCATCTTTTGGGCATTTATTGGAAAAATGTGTTGACTAATCAGCAAATATCTTAAACTGTTATCACCAGACGCTGTTCTGCTGTTTATCTGAAACATTTTGTAACTAGTTGGGACATTTTTCTTGGACACAGTGAAGACAAAGTCGAGGTTAAACAGAAAGTGTAGCTTTTACGTAAAATGAAAGCTTTATCTAGAAAACATTGTGCCGCAGATAAGTGCTGTGTTTTATTTAGATATGCAAAGGCTAGCAGTGGTTCTCTGAAACCAAAACCCTGAAGCACACAGCGTGCTTTTAGTGATGGGTTTAATCAAACAGAATGGACGTGCCAGCCACTTCAATGTCAATATAATCTAAAATGGCCTCCTAAGCAAATCAGTGAACAGTTAGAAATAAGAAGGACCAGAGCACTTTTTATTTTCTTACAGGAGGCCACAACTATAGTCATCAACTATTTAATAAAAATGTTATGAAAAACCAAAAATCCCCTCTTTATTCTCGTCTGACTTTCAAAAATTGAAAACAAGTTTTGTTTTGGTATGCAGAATAAAGGTTTTCTGAAGCTGTGTTTGGAAGGAGTTTCTGTTCAGCCTTGAATCGTGTAGTTCTGGTTAGATTGGTGTACATATTCTGGATTTTGAACTTGAGGTTAGTAGATGTGATCTAAAGACTGTGTAAAAACAACAGCAGACACAAAGCCCTTCAGTTTGGATGAGCCAGCCATGAGGCTGGGTTACGTTTCCCATGGCAACCGTTTGCTTTCTTTGGTTTTTGGAACTCTTTTGCAAAAATGCTGCCATACAAACAAATCAGTTTTTTGCTTAAACAAGTATTGTCAGTCACGCTGAAGACAAGCCAATATTATTCCACATGGTCAACAAGCATTGCACTTTTTCTTCCTTCAAAATAAGAGCCTCAAACATGGATACTATAGTTGATGTTGAGCTTAACTCTCTTTCCTTAAATAACCTAATTAATATTTTGACTATCACCTCTCTGAGTCATGATTTGTCATTTAGAAAAGCTGATGGTTGAGCTGCTGTGACCACCAGCGTGAGCTTTGCTGCGTCTGGTCTTGCAGGACTTCGGGAAGCGCCGCTCGCTGACGTCGCGATGCGACCTCAAGCAAAACTTGCAGAAGAGGGGCTGCGAGCCGCGCTTCATCGAGTACCCCAAGAGTACTATCTCCATCCTGCAGAACTCACCGCTGAGCACTAAAGGATCGGGTCCGGCCCAGTACGACGTGGTGCAGATCATGCCCCAGAGGATCTCCCTCAGCCTGCGGCCAGGTAAGAACCGGCTGAATGCCTGGAAGCTGCGAGGCGTCAGTCTGTCTGTGGGTAAACACTGGCTGATTCCGCCCCTGCAGGAGACAAGACGGCGTTCAGCCTGCAGGTGCGGCAGGTGGAGGATTACCCGGTGGACCTCTACTACCTGATGGACCTCTCGCTGTCCATGAAAGACGACCTGGACACCATCCGTAACCTGGGCACCAAGCTGGCGGAGGAGATGGGGAAGCTGACCAGCAACTTCCGTCTGGGCTTCGGCTCCTTCGTGGATAAAAACATGTCGCCCTTCTCCTACACGGCCCCCAAGTACCAGGAGAACCCCTGCAACGGGTAGGAAGCACGACCCGAGGCAACGCAGCACTCAGGATTAGGGCTGGACGATAAATCAATAACTGTATATATATCAATAAGTGATACGTCTGATTGAATTTCCAATAATTTCTCTTAACGCTGATCCAGAACCGCACTGCATTCTGGGGGATGTAGGCAGAAAGAAGACTTTAGCCATTCAACTTCTCACAACGAGCAACAATAAACTCACTCGCTCTTTGTTACTTAGCAACAGCCTGTTGAGCAAAGCACTTTGTTTTCCCACCGTGTATCATAGCTGCTTAATAATAAAGGTCAAAGGTCATGTCACCAGTTTGGCAGAATTTTACACATTTAAAACGATAGTTATTCATTGAAAACTGTTGATAATCAATTATCAATATTGTGATTTTCCAGCCATATTGTCCGGCCCTACTCATACTTTACTTGTTTTGGCCTAAAACTCAGCAGTTTGTTTTTTTCTTTTGGCCAGTCTGCAGCAGATTGAAGTAACAGTCACACCTCATGTTGCTGTTCAACATGATTCATGTGCTGCAGCTGGTAGAACGAGGCAGAATGAAGGAGAACGCTCTGCATGAGCTGGTGATGCAAACTCAGTAAAGAAAGGAGAACAGATAGGTGGGGGGGACATGATGTTTACCCCGGAGGTGAGACCACCATCACGCATCACTTGCCATCTAGGTTACATCCCCGCTCAGTTGAGTGCGTGTGTGTTTGCGTGTGTGTGTGAATGACATTGTGTTGACCCCAGCTGCCTCCTGTCATTGCTGTGTGAGTGATACATTTTTATTTATTTTTTTTGCATTTTGATCAGGGCATCACTAATATGTAACATAACTGACTGGTGGGTTCAGGTACGGTCAGGAAAAAACGGAAGCATTGTGACTTTATACTTTACATTTAAAATGTAATGCAGCAGGAAGTAACACATTTATTCAAGTTAGCATATTATATCATATTTAGCTTAGAGTAATGGTAGGGAAGTGGCTTCAGTTACTGCATCAGAAATATAAGAGTAAGTAATTTTTCTCTTTCTATTGATACAGAAATTAATATTGGAGCGGTGCAAGTCTTACCTTTAGGTACCTTTTATTAACTGATTTGGATCATCATCAGGTATTTTATTTAGTTCTGAAGCCAAAAGCTTTGGTTTAGAGTTATAATATTTGCTGCTTAGCGTGCTTTTACTGTTTAATTCCAGAGCCTGACGGTCTGTCCGTGTCTCCCTGTACAGATACAAGCTGTTCCCAAACTGCGTGCCCACCTTCGGTTTTCGCCACATCCTCTCTCTGACGGACAAAGTGGACCGTTTCAACGAGGAGGTGCAGAAGCAGATGGTGTCCCGGAACCGAGACGCTCCAGAGGGCGGCTTCGACGCCATCCTGCAGGCTGCCGTGTGCAAGGTGACGCCGCGCCTCCTACCTTAATCTTACTTGGAATGCTCCCAGGGACGGCGCAAAGTTGTGTCGGACTGCGCCCGTCTGCGCGGTCATGCAAAGCGCCATGGTTACAGACAGGAAGCTGAGTGTGGTGCAGCTGCTGGGTCGGGAGGACGAGGCTCTCGCAGGCCCAGTCACATCCCGCCTTCCACCCCCACTTTAATTGTTTTCTAAGGGAAGAGAATGACTTGCCTTGTAATTACCTGGAGCTGCTGTCTTTCAAATAGTTGCTGCTTGAAGGTGGTACTCGATCTGGGGATCCGATTTAGTCTCAGCACGGCTTCGAGGTGCAGATTGTTTTGCAGGAATACAGAGAAATTCCCCCTAATGGGGCGGAGGAATTTAAAACTTTAAGACTTCAGATGTAATCACTGTCACTTCCCTGCAAAAACAGAAATAAAACACGAATGTTCTGCAGTTCTCAGCATATTTATATGTTGAGTATGCTTTTATTTTTATGTTTGGCAGCATTTATGTTGCTCTGGGCTGTTGGAAGACATAAGTCAGCATCCTGTTTGTTTCTATGCATTTAGAATTTAGTGCCAAATTCAATAGCAATAGCTATGAAATCAGAATATACTTTAAGTGGTAGTTGGACTTGCTTTAAAGTTTTTAATCAAGTTAATTAGCTTATTTAACCATCGGATCGGTTATTCCATTGTTTTTGGTCTTTTGAAACGTCGAATGTAAGCGCTGACATTAGCATTGGGGTCGTTTGTGCTGTTGCTACATGTTTAGCAATGAGATGCTTAAATGGCATTGCTGATATGCTAACTGCTTTTAGCACAACTTGAACACAATAGTTTTTCCAGCGTCCCATCAGATTTTTTTTGGAATCAGAAATGAACCCCCAGTGAGTCGACACAATCTGCTTTGTCATCCATCGCTGCAGATGTTAATTGTGCGTCAGATTCACAGGCATACCAGAAACGAGAATATAAAGGTTCCACGCTGAACCTTTGTGTGTAGGAAAAAAAAAAAAATTCTCTAAAAATCTAATTTTAAGCAGTTCTACCATAAAATACTGATCATGTAGAAGCTTGGAATATAAATGTGTTCAGTGGTTTATGTCGCTGGCATTTTAGAACAAAGTCAAAAAAAAAAAGAAAAGATTTTCACAGTTTTTTTTAATCTAACTTACTCTTTTCACTCTGGAACAACTTCTACAAACAAGACTGTGTGTTAGCAGCTGACCTGCTATGGCATATAATGGTGTATTCAGTGACTAGAAAAAGATTGTTTTTTTGTTTTTTTTAGAGTTTCCATGTAGCCGGTCGCCACACATCCACTCACCAGCATATGTTCAACATTTAACCCTCATCTGCTTTGATTCCTCAGGTTTGCTTATTTATTTGCCAAACATTAGATTATATTTAAATGCTTCTGCTTCTGCAGCGTTGTTGAGAAATACAAAAGACTAAAAATGCTTAACATTTTAGGGTCAAACAATATTTTGATTCATAAAGTGTTGCTGTCATGTTATAACAGAAGTAATTACATATGTGGGAATAGTAGATCAGATGCTTTGCTTTGACTCAAACAGTGTTTGATACACAGAGCAGAGTTTCTCCCCACAACAGTGTGTGTGTTGTTGGTGTTCAGAGGGTTCTGATTGGGCCGCCCTCGGCTCTGAGAACTTTACATAGAGAACAAAAGAGCTGCAAAAGGCTTCTCTCTGCTGATTGGGTGAAACGCTGTTTCTTTAGCACCATGATGCGTTAGTCAGCAGTCTGTGAGCCCTGCCTGTTGTTTCCTGGTGATAATAGCCTGAACTGAGTCTTTTGTAGAAAACTGTGTGTGTGTGTGTGGGCTGGTGGTTCTCAGGCTTTCTAGAAAGAGGGAAGGTGTAACTATACTTGACCTTTCAGTAAACAAAACTAAACTGGAGAATAAAATCCTAATCCTGAGTTCTGTGTTTTATTATGTTCAGGGTTTGTTAAGCTTTACTGATCAGCCCTTCCTGTAGCAGTTCCAGTGACTGTAACGCTTCATCCTGCTTTGCTGGCGCCAGCTTCTGACTCTGCTGTGACTTCGGCAGGAGGAGATCGGCTGGAGGAAGGAGGCCTACCACCTGCTGGTGTTTGCCACGGACGACGTGCCGCACCTGGCTCTGGACGGCCGGCTGGGGGGGCTGGTCCAGCCTCACGACGGCCGCTGTCACCTCAACGACCACAATGAGTACAGCGCCTCCACCAAGATGGTGAGACAAATCACCAAATCCAAACGGAAAGCCCCAGAACACCTCAATGACCGAGAGGAACTGGAACGTCATCTGAAATTTCTGGCTTTAAGCTTATTTAAAACCAGAAATAAATGACTTTATAATCCTTATGGTGGACTTCCAGTTTACCTGGGGTTAGTGACCACAGCTGCACACAAAGAGCTAAAATCTGCAAATACACAAGATCCCCTCTGAAAATACTTATTGCTGTCTATTTTATTAGTTCACACCCCAAATACACCTTAATATGCATTAATACACTGTGGAAACCATCTTAGTGATACTGTAGCCAATCACTGCCAAGCAAAAATAAATGATACTTTTGCTGCTTTGCATATGACCGTCAGTATTGTGTCCAGCTGCATTGTGTCCAGGTCTTTCAGCTTCCTAAGCTGTTTTCTTTCGAATGTTTCAAAAAATCTGCAACTAGGCAAATTTTTCAGGAATGGCTTGAGTTGAAGGCAATTAATCTCGTTCTCTTGCTTTTTGAAGACATTTTGCTTCTTACCCAAGTTCTGAATATGTTTGGAACTAACAAGCTTGTTGTAATCATAGCGACCACTCTAACAGGGACATTGAAGTCTGGGTTGGTTAGGCCCCGCCCTCTATTCAGATCAACGTTTGGCTGCTTGTTGTGTGATGATCCAAAGATGCTCCTGATGACGCAATGTGAGTGGTTCTGGTTCTGGTTCTGCCCCGCCGGTGGAGACGAGCCAGGACTGCAGGGTTGGAAAGATGAAATCTACCTCTTCTGTTTAATGTTGGTTGGTCGGAGAGGTCAATTTTCACCACCGAGTCACTTTCACACAGAACTAACCAAATTTTCTGTAAGCTTTCAGCACTTCTTCAGAGTAGAAACCTCCCTCGTTTCAGTTAAAAAAGGAGGGTGCAGCGGCGATAACATCTCCACATTAATGTTTATCCTGAGGTCAAAAATTCACTGCGAGCTTTGGAGCGTTGTCTGATCTGAACTGTAATTCATTGTCAGCACATGTGGATCTAATACCCACAATGCCTCATGATTCTCCCTCTCTGCAGGACTATCCATCCCTCGCTCTGCTTGGAGAGAAGCTGGCCGAAAATAACATCTTCCTCATCTTCGCTGTGACCAAACGGCTCTACGTTATTTATAAGGTATGCTTCGTCTCTCTGTGGGCATCCAACAGCATCTTTGTTCTCAGTGTTGTGATACTTTTCTGATCTGTCTCTATTGATTTCATGTTTTCAGAATTTCACAGCTCTCATACCTGGAACCACAGTGGAGATCCTGGACCAGGACTCGAAGAACGTCATCCAGCTGATCATCAATGCATACAACGTGAGTGGAGCGAGCCCGGCTTCCTGTTTGTGTTTGTGTGTGTCTGCTCAGGATGCAGCCATCTGATAAGAGGAGGGGCAGGACAGTGAGATTCATCCTCATGAACCTCACTGTTCTGCTAATGGAGCCTGCACACGACTCAACTACATGTTCTCTACAGCTCCTGACAGGAGGGAAAGAATATTCTAGAAAAGTCAGAGACATTTATTTTCAGACAGCATGAATCTCATATGATTTGTCTCACCAGCTGTTAAACCATCAGTATTCACCTGTCTGCGTCAAAGACACATGAACTTGATTGACATTCCATTCGGCAATAGATGTGATGCCGGCTGCAGCTGTCAGATTGATTTTTTATATTTTTTTATACTTGTGAAGACGTTGTCATAGTAATCAATGCAACTAAAGATAAACACATGGATGAGTTTCTCCAGATCGTTCTGGGACATCAGTCCTCTAATCCTGGAAATGTTCTTCAGGTGTCAGAAGGCCGACATTGTAACTGTCTTTATGTGGCTCGGAATGTTCAGGTCAGAGTTCATCACTCCTCCCAGATTTCAGACCTGATCTCTAGTTTCTTGCTGTGTACTAACTCTAGATCATCTTTTTGAATACCTTCAACACTGAATTGAACGTATTGATGGTTGTTTCTGTCCAGCAGTAATAGCTGTTTGGAATGCGGGTGCTTTTTGGTTGTCATATTCCAAATGTCAGGAATTCACACCTTGCAAGCTAATAACACCGTCAGCCTGCTGGAGGGAGTCTCACCGCTGCAGGTTTTCCATTCCTGATGCCGATGATTCTGCCAAAAATACTAAAGGTCACAGAGGGTCGGAAGCTATGACAGAGATTTAAGAAAATCTAGATTTATTACAGTTGATGTAGTCATCACCAAACGTCATTATGTGATTTTCCTAATATTCTGCCATCCATTGTAAAAGGCTTTGGTTGGAGCTGTCTGCAAACCCTCAAGGAACCGAAGGACAGTTGTAAAGAGTGAAATCCTTCATAACAACAGTTTTCTAGAAAATAACGGCTCAATCTGAAAGCTGCTGATCAGGGAGGAAACTCATAATCTCTGACAGCCATGGAGATGTTCTGCTTTAGGTAACCTTTATTTTAGAAATTGATTATTGTATTGATTTATTCTGCCAGTTTTTAAAAATGCCCCATTTTGCAGATTTTTTTTCCATTTGCATAAAATATTAGAAACGCATGATAAAATGCAAATACACAAATAATTAAATTAAGAAAGGAAACATTTTATTGCCTCAGATGCATTAACATAATAACATTACTTTAGTGTCGCTTCATCATTTGTGGCAGATGATGGAGCTAAAAACACATACCTGAAGAAAAATCAGGCCTTCCTTCTGGACTCCACATCTGTTCAGAACACTCCAGTTAACGATTAATCGATTACTAAATTAGTTGACGATTATTTCAAAAATTATTTATCACAATTAACTTTTTGAGCCCTAATCTGGATCTTGGTGTCATTGTGAAGGAAGTGATGAGGTCTCAGCTGTGGATCAGTTCCTCTGACAGGTCATCAGCCGTTTTGGTGATGAAATAAAGCACTGCGGCTCTCACTGCCATCCGGGAGGAGCTGCAGGACACACACACACTGACGCTGCCTCAGTGTGTGTGTGTCCTGCTGCTGGACTCTGTATTAAATACCCCAGTTCCTCCAGTGTTTTTCTCTGAGTGTAGCATGTTCCTCTTCTTCCTGTCTGGGCTCTAAATTGAAGCCAGACTCTCATCTGATTGGTTCTTTATGAAACGCGTTTCACGAAACAGTGCGTGTGCAGCTTCGCCTCATGTTTTCCTGCGTGGGCGTGTAAACTTTTCTCCTCAGTCTGGTCAAGCCGCCTTTAGTTCTGACCTCTGATGTGTGTCAGAAGCGGGTTCGGTGATCTTTGACACACGGAGGCATTAACATTCCAGCTGCCACGTTGCATCAAGCAGCCTGGGGTCAGCGGCTGCAGCCGCCGCCACGGCGCTCAGGGTCACAGGAGGGACTCCACGTCTCCTCCATGTGCGTGGGAACGCCTCTCATTTGTTCTGGGTACAGTTGAGCTGCAGCTGCATGCGGCTGTTTGCGAAACTCCACTTGCAGCCTGCATCCACGCGCAATGCTCATAGTTGTGGTCAAATTGAGTGTAAAAAACACATTCCTCATGTTTCTTTTCCGCTCTATTATTCACCCAGAGACACGCAGGCATGAAGCAGCAGGATGGGAGCCATGCTGTCAATGTTCCTCAAAGTCCTGTCCTGCTTTAGAAATCATCTTGGACGATACGGCTGAAAAACGAATCACAACATGTCAGTCCGTATCGATGATTATTGATACGTTTTTGGTTTTTTTTTTAGATTAAATATCTGAATTACTGCCAAACTTCCATCTTTTCTGTTTTATCTTAAATTTTCTCTCAAACTCACTTCACTGCACACTGTTGTTGATCATATTGAAGCCCTTATGAGACTGTGCAAGTTACTCAATAGGTTGTTGCTAGGTTACCAAAGAGTGAGTTCGTTGATGCCACCCACCTTGCTTAGCTCACCGAGAGGTTGAGCCGCGAAAGCCATTCCTCTGCCTACATCTCCCAGAATGCTGTGTGGTTCTGGATCGGAGTTCAGTGAAGTTGTTGAATTCTGTCTGATGTATTATCTATTGATATCGAGTACGTTTCTATCACGATATATTCCATTGATTTATTGCCCAGCTGTGAATCATCTATTTCTAACCTTTTTATTCCTGATTTTTTCTTTCTTTTTCTTTTTTTGTATCTGCAGAACATTCGGTCCAAAGTGGAGCTGACTGTATGGGATCACCCTGAGGACATCAGCCTTTCCTTCACCGCCACCTGCCAGGATGGGAACCCGCTGCCAGGCTTCAGGAAGTGTGAAGAGTTCAAGATTGGAGAAACGGTGAGTCCTTCTCCAAACCTCCCACTCACACTCTAAATGTTTTATTATGCAGTGAGCCACAGAGAAACTTCTGAGAGACCTTCCAGCCTGGCAGTGCTTTCTGCTTTGGGGTTATGAAAACTTTATCACTGGCTTTCTCTGGTCACCATTAAGACCTAAACCACTCAGACTGCAGCAGTGTCCAAGAGAAATCTCCACTTTGACAACCTGTATCTGATGAATGCTGCTGCTCTGACGATGAAGCAAACAGCCTTTCTATTTTTAATTAAACATTACATGCAGATTATAGCTTATTGTTTCCCAAATTACAGCTTTTGACCAGCAGATGATGGCTAACTGGCTGGCAGGCTACTGATTTGAGTGCATGAGAGTATGGTGTGGTCACAGCTGATTGGTGGCTGATGGTCTAATTTTTACTTTTACTTGAATGACACAATAAAGCCTTGAGGTGTAAAATTTAATTTGCAGATATTCTTCACTTCGCTCTGATTCAGCGGGTTGTGCTGCTTCCAGACCTTTTTTTACTCTACCTGTTTCACAACTACTAAACAAGGCTGTAGAGAGGGAAGAGGAAAGTATTCAGAAAGAAAATCTTGATTTATTCTAACTTTTTGATTGGTCAGCAGATAAGGTCGAATCACAACAGGTGCAGCTTTGTAAGTCATGTTTAGTTTTGTGGAGGGAATGTACCAATGTGAATATTTGGGTTAATATTGATATGCACTATAAATATTGCTGTTATGGTGACTAATATTTACCAATATTGTGTTTCACATCCCATTCAACACTAACTATGCTAGCAGGTTACTAACTATGCTAGCAGGTGGGTTACTAACTATGCTAGCAGGTTACTAACTGCAATACAAGGCTATTTTACACTAGAAGGTTAATGGCTGTGCTAACAGGTTATTATCCGTGCTGTGCTAGCAGGTTACTAACCAAACTGGGAGATTATTTTGCACTAGCATGTACTCTCACAGTGCTATTAGGTTACTAACCATGCTAGCAGGTTATTAACAGCGCTAGGAGGTAATTTCCTCCTAGGAAAATAACCTAGGAGAAACAAACACCTAAGAGGAGATGTTTGTTCCTAAACGCTTGTGTTTAGGAACAAGTGTTTAGTGTTCCTAAACACTTGCTAGTGTTTAGGAATGCCATATAACCCATTCACCCATCAGTTTCCAATCCAAAACCTGTGCCAACAGGTTGCTGCATGCAGGATTCACCCATCAGTTTCCAATCACCTGTTATTAGCCAGGCTGATCCAACTGGATAGCAATCAGCTATGCCTTCCTGCTAACAATAACCTGAGCAAGCAGGTTATCTGATCCAACCTGTTTGATCTGCAAGTCCTTTCCTGCTACACCAGAGCAGGAAGAGAAGGCTTAATGTTACTAAATGCAAAAACCAGGAGAAGTGTGTAATAAAAGTAATCACAGTGAAAAAGGCTGACATTAAGTTTTTGTATTGTTTTTTTTCACATTGTTATAAAGATGCAGATCAATGATGTTTAGCTTGTTAAAACAAAACAAAAGAAAATGCCTGAATCAAGCCAGCCAGAAGATCTTCAGTGCTGTTCTCACTGCTCATAGAAACTTTGTCATCCAATAGAAATTTTCTGAATGTTTTGGCTACATTGTTATCTTTCCTTTAGCCTTCAAACTCATACATCTGTTACCAAGCTAGAATTTCTGGATCTCCTCTATTAGCCTGGTGGAACATGCTCACTTTAACCACCATTTGTGGTTCTGGTTTCAGTCTGAACCTTTCTTTAAACACGATCTGCATTCTTAGTAACCTGCCACGCCTACCTGTTGAGTGTTCTAAAAAAAAAAAAACACCATTTCATCTGCATTCAGTCTTTTGTCAGATGACAAAGTGTTGCCGTTTGTCAGCTCAGGCTACAACATGGTGTTACCAAAAACTTGCACAATCTGAGTTTCTTCAAGATGAAAAACTGTTAAAAACTCTGCCTTTTCAGCCTTAGGTGTAATTTTTTTTGTTTTTTTTAACCTGACAAGAAGTCACCAAAATGAGCTTAAACTGATCAGTTCTCACCTGTGTTTGCTCCTGCAGCACAGTTTCAATCCTAATGCCTGGTCCAGTTCCAAGTAATTAAGTTGTCAGTTCTTTTTCCTTCAATTTAAATCTATCTGATGTTGCCGGATGATTTAGGGGATGTCCTTAAGCTGCGGTAGTTATTTGATGCAACTCCTGTTTTGTTTGCTGTAGCCATGGGAACGATTGGCATAAATGGCATTTCTACCTGTACTGAAACCCCCACAGTTAGACCTGTTGCTCTTGGTGTGAAACCATCATACGTAGGAGCTTGTAGATGGTCAGATCTTTGCTCACAACGGAGACAAAGCATGTCTCTTTGACTGTGTGGAACCTCTTTGTCATTCCTCCAAACCAGTTCATGGTACTGTTTGTTTTACACCAGGGTTTTGGGGAAGGCCACACAATAAATCACATCACAATTTCCATTGTAATATTATGTTCACAAACAATATCACAGACCTGCTTTCATGCTGTATTTGAGAGACTGTTCAGACTGAACCTTCATGCATTTACATTCTGCAGGACAATAATAGTCTTGGTCTGTTGGATGCCCATTGCTAAGAATAAGGAAATCATGATGATGGGGGGAAAAGAGGGTGAAACGTATCTGTTAATTGCCATCATGTGTTTGTCTAAAATTACATGCATATGGAAATTGCATGCATGCATAAGGTTATGTTTAAGAGCTCATTTGGTTTCGAGTACAATACAATACCAACCTAATACTTAGCATGTATAATTGATGACCTAAATGCTGCAGTATTTATTTTTTACTAATAGTGACAGTTTGTCACCATGTGGACTTCGGCTCAGTCAGAGTCTGATACAGGCGCCCCACCAGAGATGTTTTATATCCCTGCTAGCACCCGGAACCAGAGGGAATAATTGTCCAAACATGCAATGAGTCAACTAAAAAAAAAAAAAGAACAAAAGGCTACAAGAAAAACAAATGAGAGCTAAACGAACAGATCTGCCCCAGCATGCTGCCGCTCTGAGCAGCTCATTCTTACAGAACTCAACCAAATATAAATATACTAATAAAAATATGTTTCTGTTGGCATTTTTTTTGATTCGCTAGACTGAGTCTATACTCATCACCACAGCCAGAACCAGAGGATGGGGAAGCAGCATTCAGTTCTAATCTAATCTGGAACAAGCATCCAGCAAACTCTAAAACAGCCGAAACACTGAGTTCCTTTAAATCTAGACTAAGAGCTGCTTTTGATTCATAACTGGGACATTGATCAATATATTTGATGATTTTGATGATACTTGGCGATTTTGATAAAAATGTAATGTTTTGCTTGTTTCATGATTTTTGACTGAATTATGTTTTATGGTGTGAAGCTCTGCGAAGTGCCTTGTGGTTTGAATGTGTTCTACAAATAAACTTGACTTGAGTCTGCAGACGGGAGTTTAACATCAAATGAAATGTCTTGCTGCCTGTTGGCTGCATCAGCCGGGATGTCAGAGGGGATTCTTGTGCATCTAAAAGGCTTTCATGGTCACCTTTTGTTCCGTTCAAGGCCGGGATGAGATCTGAATCTATTGTTGATGCTGAGGAGGGCCAGGCTCTAACATGCAGCCTCATAGTGAGGAATCCTCCGCTCTGTTCCTCCACTGGGATGCTTTAGTTCCCTGGACTGCTTTGGGATGGGAAAAGCTGGTGAATGAGGCCGGACGATTGAGTCTGGCTGAATGGAGAGGGGCTGTGGGGTGATGTCTTTTATCCTGCTGGAGGCCAGTGTTCTCTATGTTTTCTGAGGAAACGGGGCCGCCGCCGCCTGCTGCTGCATCTCAATGCTGTCCTATAGAAGCGGGCCGGACCGGGCCTGTGAGACCGCCCAGCATGAAGGGAATCAGAATGCTGGCTGGGCTGCGTCGCCCTGGCAACAGAAGCAGCAATGGCTGCTTTTATTTTAATGCAGACGCTTATTAGTCAAAGCATCATTTGAGTTTAGTTGCATGTTGCTTTGTTTGACCTAATTCTCTAGTTTTATAGCAGTGAATTGAATTTAGGATAGTCATAAGAATTCCATAATTTGAGAGGATGAATCCATGGTAACGCCCCCTCCATACACACACACACACGCATACACCCATCTCAACCCCTCAGCCTATTTTTATATCACAAGTTTCTTTAACCCAACCACTTCCTGTTGCACAGACCCACCTCCAATCTATCTTTCATTAAACCTCAGAGTAACCTGGATTTCATTCTGGTTCTTTCTGTAGATTACATCATTAAATTATAAACACACAGATTTTCTCACTAAAGTCTCACTACTGTCCCTGACTGTCTTCTTGCCCCCATCAGCGTGTCACATCCTCTCAGCTTTCTCAATGAGCCACATGATTGTGTGGATCTTTCTCCTCCTGACTCCCATTTACAGTAAATTTAATTGTGAGCCTCGTTAGCTTGTTAAGCTTCCCGCGTTGGGCAGAGGGGGTTTCTCTGTGGCATGTGACCAAACCTCTTCCTGCTCTGATTCAGCTCCGATTGTCTGCTCATCCCAGACGTCTCCTCCTTCATCCCCACCGGACACTGCCCTGAAATCTGCCCGGGGATTTTGATCCTGACATCAGAAAAGATAACCGAGCAATCTGTTACCTGTGTATGAATAAATAAGAGATCAGCATTATGCTAGAATCTGAAAGTTTTTATGGAACTGGTCGTCTTTACTTCAAAGCTTATGAGCAAAACTGGATTATTGAGAATTTTCTTAGTACAATAATTAATATTGAATTAGAGCAGCTGCTTCACAGACACAGTAGCTTCCATTAACCACAGAATTGTGCCATTTGAAAAAGAAAAATACAGAATCGGCTTCAAAGAATTATATTTTGTGTAGTTTATTATTGTGGAGGACATTTGGTCCTTGAACATGATCAGCATGCTGACTGCTTCTCTGTTTCCGTCAATCGACCCACAATGCTCTTCTGCTTCTCTTCTGTGGCTGTAGTTTGATTTTCATGTCGTTTTGGCCTTAGATAAACTTTTAGGTAATGTTACATTTCTCACAGAGACAAACGGAAGTGAACACAGTGAGGACAAAGGAGTTCATGGTCTGTTCAGAACTTGTTCTGGCCCTTTCTCGTGGTGATGTCTCGTACTGTGGAGTTGTACTGGTTGCCAGTAGATTCCTAGTAGCGTCTCCTGGCTTTGCCTGGTCTGCAGCCGTCTTCATTCATTTATTTGTTTTTTCCCGCATGTGAATAATCTTTCTCAAGGCAGAACCATGAGCTCTAAACAGTTTGGAAATGGACTCTGTGATCAACAAACACCCCAAACTCCTGCTGTCATAGAGGTACTGCCAGTGTTTATGTAGCCATGTGTTTGATCAGGTCAGTGTTTTCTGCTCATTATTCTGTATTTTAAAAAATAACACATCTACTTTAATTCACCTCATCTTTAAGTCCTGGTAAAACGTAGATGTGTTTTATGTTTATTTAGTGACACCTAAGCTGGTAGAATGTTTTTATTTATTTTTTACGATAACTTTCAGATTTTCCTCACCCACAAAAACAAAATAAAAGTAGAAACTGTTTTCCCTGAAAACATGTTCTGTCGTATACGACACACTGAGGTCTGTGGGATTTGTTTGCTGCTCTCTGCCACTTTTCTTGACTTTGGAACTGATGATAAACACTGAATATGTCGACACAGATTCAGATTATAAGATGAATTGTTCCGTGTTGACAGTCAGTGACCTGATGCCTGGTTGCTTTTTAAATAAATGCATTTAGTAGAAATTCTTTGAGTAGCATTATTAACTTTTCTCTGTTTAGAACCTTAAAGCAGAATATATCTGCATTTCCTCTTCCTCGTTGCTCAGCAGGGTGTGTATAAATAGGTTCTGTGATATGGATATGAACACCCTTTAATTAGAGTTGGGTCTGCTGTTATCTCAGAACTCTGGTTTGGATCCAGAAACGTCTCTGTGTTTCACTTTCATGACTAAAACCGATATCAGGGATGGATGATGTTTGCTAAAAACATTCTCAGGATTTCCTTCCTCTGTGTAATCAGATGGATGTTGGTTGTGTGTCGCAGAGCCACACCAACAGGCCGAGGTCACACAGGGTTCACCCCCCAACTTTTCTGCTTTAGGTTAAAAAAAAGGGGAGCGCTTTTTGGTTTTCTGCGCTCTAATGATTGTTTGTCCTGTTGGTAGGCGTCCTTCGATGTGAGTGTAGAAGCTCGGAGCTGCCCGCCCCGCGGCACAAACCAGACCTTCACCATAAAGCCGGTGGGGTTCAAGGACCGCCTGGAGGTGGCTGTGGACTATCAGTGTGACTGCAGCTGCAGCCGGACGGCGCAGGTCAACAGCAGCCTCTGCAACTCCATTGGTACGGACATCAAACACACATTACACTCTGGACGACATCACATCCTGCTGCATTACATAACCAGTCACACGGATTTTCACTGAACGTAAAACACATCTGTTATAGAGTGCGGTAAATGAAGGAATGAGAGGTTTGCTACTCAAAGGGGCAGTGTCATCTAACATCAACTTTTTTGAGCTTTTCATTATATTTTATTTCAGAATTTTATTCTCTCATCAAAAACATGCCCAGTGTTGCCTTTAGTATCTTTTTATGCAATCTGAAGTTTTCTGATTTTCATATTCTATTCCTACAAAAGAATCTATTTTGTAAACATTTCATGTTTAGTTTAATGTTGCGCAGGAAGAATAAATTCTCAAAGTTTTTTTGTAATTTTAGTTTTACATATAATCTGTTGGGTGATTACAAAAAATACCAAATGTGTTCAATTATAAACAAGCCAATTTTTATTTACAGAAAACCCTGATTACATAAACCAAGGCTTATTGCTGTTTCCCTTTTCTATAATTGGAATGGTGAGCTGGGATATTCACAGGAAACTGTTGGAAACGTCTCATCCCTCCAACAGGAAACAGAAAACTCAGAGGGCCTAAAAATGTGATGAGTCATTAAAACAAATTGTTCCTGTGGAATGGCACCAACACAACACCATCGAGATAACTGAGCCAGAACAGACTGAGCATCAGGATGATGCAGGTGACAGCAGGTTGGAGCTCAGATCAGATCTGGGTGAAATTATGATGGCGGATAATTTTTCACAAGATTATATTAAAGGGGAAAAATGTAAGGCTGCATTAAAGCTTTACATTAAAAACCAAAAAACTAATTGCTTTTCTGAAAAAAAAAAGTTCTTAAGCTAGAAAATCACACTTTTACTATTCTAACAGGTGAGCCCAAAATAATTTAGTTGTGAATTCTTAATCCGATCCAGAATCCATGACAGAGATCAGTTTAGGTTCAGTTTTTGAGCTTGAGTGGACACAGCAGCTCTTCTTTTGTCTTTGACAGTTTGGATTCTTCTTTTCTTTCCACGTGTTACTTTGTTTCCAGTTCAGAACATTTCCTCCTCTAAATCTGTACCTATTATATCTTAATGTTCCAACTTGTCGCTCTGCAGGGTGGCTTCAGTTTGTGCTGCTTTCTGCTGTGTCTTGTAAAAGTGCTTCCAGGTTTTGAAATGTTTCACACTTTGTCACAGTAACATTCGATTCTGGTTGTCCATAAAATTCAAAGTGTTTTTCTAGCGCTTCGTGTGACAGAGCCACACAACACAGTGAAGCAGAACCAAACACAGAACAGCCATAAAAGGAAACCTGTTTCTGGCTCCATAAGACGTGAGGGAGAGATCACCTTACAGCAGGTCGGCAGCTCTAAACACAACCCAACGTTTTCGTAGATGTTTACATCAGGTAGAGACATAAACCAGACGACACGCAGCTGGAACAGACTGAGTCAGTTCTTATTAGTGCTACATTTCAAATTGTATTTGGAAAAAACTTCTGAAAATAAGCATAACAATTGGGCACTTTCTTGCCCTCTGCCAAATAAAATCCCAATAAAATACAATTAATTAAGTTTGTGGTAATAATGTGATAAACTGTCACAAACTAAGCTGTTCTTAAACTATTTTTAAACTGCTTTCTCTCCTAACACTTTACAACTTGGAGGAAAACCCAGTGACTGAGAGGTACTGATGGGTAACAAGGTCTGAGACTAATCAGGAATGTGAGGCAGAAACCTTGAAGATTAGGACGCCTCTCAGATAAAAGATAATGTCTAAGAAATAGTCCAGTTATCTGCAAAATTCAAAAGAGAAAAAAAACTACAAAGAAAAAGCCTTTTGCATTTAAGAAGTACTGCACTGACTGCTGATGGAGTGGACCCTGACCAAAGCCTCCACCCTGCAGGCATGTATAACTGCGGTACCTGCCGGTGTGAGCCGGGCTACCTGGGCGCCCACTGCGAGTGCCAGGAGGGCGAGGCCAGCAGCATGTACCTGAGCGCCTGCCGGGAGGCCGAGGGCAAGCAGGTCTGCAGCGGCCGCGGCGAGTGCAGCTGCAACCAGTGCCTCTGCTACGAGTCCGAGTTTGGGAAGATCTACGGAAGCTTCTGCGAGTGCGACGACTTCTCCTGCTCCAGACACAAAGGCGTCCTCTGCTCAGGTAGGAATGTCTTTCACCTCTCAGCTCATCATTAATGAACTTTGGAGCTCATTAGCGTTTCCAAAGTTCAAACAAGACCTGAACTTTGACCTGAAATCCCAGAGGAGTTTAAAAAAGAGGCTTCATGGATGCAGAGGGAGGAGGAAGTTCAAGCCATTTTCTCCACCAATCACATCCTGTCTCCAGCCTCTCTGCCTGGGTTTCCAACCATACAGCAGGGGGTTTATGGAGGAGCAGCAGAAGAAAATGAGCTGGATTAGCAGTTCATGCTAGCAACTGATGGCGTCCCCAGGACATGTTACTGTGGGATATCAACTCTAGTGCCCAGTCACTGATCTGTTAGCATGTCGCTACAGTCATACAGGAACTGTCTTCAACTTTTTGCAGAGCCTTCCGACCCACAGCATCACATTGTTATGAGGCGCCATAAATGAAGTATTTTTGAATTCAGGGTTTGGATTTGTGGAGGAAGTGTTGGAGGACTGAGCTGTGGCTCCTCAACTTCCTGATAAACATCCAGCCCATCCTCACTACTGTTTGTTTTTGGAACTTCTTCTGTCTGGTAGACATTCTATGTGTGTGTGTGTGGGTGTGTGTGGGGGTGCGCATTTGTGTGTGTGTGTGTGTTATTAGGCCAGCCTCCTCTTGATTCCACAGCTTCTCGGTGTGAACTGAGGCTGGAACATTCAGGACTGCTGGCTTTGCAGCTGTAGAAACTCTGGTTTGCAGTTTTTTCCCCAAAGGTCTTTTAGTAATTGTTAAATAGTTTTCAGTTGATATTTACTGAACCTTGTAAAACTCTTCAAACTCTCTTTCCTACATTTTGTCACATTACAGCTGAACACAGATCGATCAACACTGAGTGGCTCATAAATATCAATTGGAAGGCAAATTTAAACGTTTTTAGTAGAAATGTAAAACGCTCATCCACTGCCACAGATTCTTAATTTGATTTAGGCCTAGGCTTTGACTGGGCCATTCTAATAAAATGAGAATGGCCCAGTCTTTGGGCCTTTGATGATCCTTTGATGCGGATCATTCTGTTGTTTGTTCACTAAAGTTTTCTAACTAACCTCTGAGGGTTTGGCTAAGAATGCAGTTAGCCAGAAAATGCCTGTTCTGATGCTAACCTGAAGATCTCGTCCTCTGATTGGCTGTCGTCGCTCATGCCCACAGAGCAGCACAAGTTGTGTGAAATTGGCTGCTTGGCTCAGAGGATCTGTACTGGGGCAGGCAAAGCCTTTTGTGTTCCCAGAACATCGGGTCCAAAACCGCGGTGAGAGACCTCCTGGCTCGTCTCCCCGTCAACTGTGGCTCCTGTCAAACCACAGAGGGGCCTTTGTGGCAGCGGGGCCGGCTCTGGCTGGATCCCAAGGCCCAGTGCAGGCATGTATCTCTCAGGCTGAACTAAGGGGACAGAGACAGTAGCTGGGTTTTCATTACAAACGTGTGCAAAGCTTTGGCGATGTGCTAATGACAAAAACTCACTACTTTGCAAATGCAGCGTTTGTGTTAAATAAGAAACAATTGAAATCACAAGTGAATAAATTTGTTCACGCGATAAGTCAGTAAAAACATGAGGCGCCGTCATCTTCTTACCACTTCCTGTCTTCTTCTTTGTGAAATACTCATTCTGAAAAACCATCTCATCATTTTCCAAAAACTTATCACAAAAACGTGAGTCTTTTTTTAATTGGCATGTTTCCTTTACGCATATGTATTTTCTGAATTACACAACTGATGGTTAATAGAAACACAGCTATAGAGTCAGACGGACTGTCTCTTCCAATCACCCATTTAAAGTTTACAGTTCTGTATCTTCTCTGTCCTCGCTCTGAGCAGCTCAGTGACTCCCTCTGCACCCACTGTGCCATCTTGTTCATTTTAGCAGAACTTCCCTGTCTAAACCGCACTGTAAAACTAATTCAGTAAAACTATTAAAGTGTGAGTAGAGCCCTTCACCTTGCAGGAATCTCTCATAAACTGGATTGGATCAACCTGGGCGGGATCTGCTGCTCTGTCCGGGTCTGTGTGGGAACATTTGCTGCCTGGTGAAGGACCTGAAGCTCCTGGAGCTGATGTTGACAAACACCTTCTCCCCTGTAGAACCCTGACTCAGAGGTCAGAGGTCAAGTTTTAGAATATCACGATATGAGAGATGAACCGATCAGAACACTGTGGCTGATTTTTGATCTGTGGGTTTTTCAAGCTTTGACTTTAACTGTGCTTTCATTATGAATAACTATTAAGTGGCAAAGGGAATGATTTAATGGGGGTTGGAGGCATTATGAGAAATCAACTTTTTTTCAGCTTTGCATCATGTTAGAATATTATCCCCTCATCATAAACATGCCTGGAGTGTTGCTTTGATTCTTCTATTCATGTTTGAGGAATCCTTGAGCTTCTTAAAGAGACAGAGACCCAATTTCAAGGTGCTAATATGAAATTTTCCTTTCCAGTCATCATTGATGTATACAGTAGAGAATTTTTACAACAATTGAAGGTAACATAGTTACCTGATTGTGCTATGAAATGGCACAGACACAATAAAAATAATTTGAATTCATCACATTTATATTATATATATATATATATATATATATATATATATGTCTTTTAAGGCACTTTAAGACGCTTTAAGAGAATCAGTAATTTAGATCAAAGTTACCAAGTCCAAATAATTTTCAGTCTGTTATTGCCTGACAAAGCTCAGGGATTAAATACAGTAGATGGATTTAATTTCAACACTGACATTCTCAAACAGCATGACCGCACATGTATAAAGAATAATAACTCCGCTCCAGCATATGAGTTTCTGAACAAAAATAAGTCTTTATCTTATCTGTAGTTTTTATTCATGACAGTATTTTTCAGGAGAAATTTGGGGGGGAAATGACCTTCTCGTATTTGATGATGACCAGCTTCAGTTCTGACGGTTGTAAATTTAGCCATCAGTTGGTAGCTGGAAAAATAAATAGAACTTTTTTTTGTTTTGTTATGTAATAAGCCTTTTGAGCTAAAAAAGAAAAGACTTTGAACACTTTGCACAGTCTCCTAAACCAAAGTCCTTTTTGTCACCAAAACATTTACTAAACAAGTTGGTGTCACTGCCAGAACTTTCAGCCATGACTGCAGAGGGACTCTGAGATCCCAGAACAGCCAAAACCACTGCAGCCCACAGATCTGCACCGAGGCTCCACAACTTCTTCTGTTCTTTGGAATTATGTGGCAGCATAAAAGCTAAGCTGCTCACCTCAAAAGGATTGAAGTCTTTGTTTTCAGATGCTCCACTGTGACATCTGAACTTTACGACTGAGCAGACAGGAATCTGTTGACGTTTTTATCAGTCCATGATAACAAACAAACAGGATGTTGTTGATTGGTCAGTGGAGTTAGCTGGCCTAAATAATGTCCTGCATCGTTCATGGATGACTCACCTTCTGTCACATCAGATTAGAGTCGACTCGACCACCTCGCCTCAGTCCTTAACATCCTCAGTTTGTGTTAAAGGTCCACGGATGTTAAGGACCTTTAACATCCGTGGACCTTAACGGAACACGGCTCTTAAAGTCCTTCAGAGTCGTGTTCTGGGGTTTGATGTAACAAAACCCCTGAATAACTATCTTTATTTAGTTAGTTAGTTAAATAGTTACCAGTGAAACAAATATGGACAAATGGCAACCGCAGCTTACCCCCAAACACGCATGTCAAGAGATGTCCAATTACCCAACATGTGGAGGATTCGTGACCCGCTTTTATTTACAGTATTGCTTCATTTTGTGTTTAACCCAGTTTGGGTCAAGTTTCAGCCGTCAGCCAGATGGTCTCACATTGGATTCCAGAGTATTTTAGTGTACAGTGGAGCCCATATTGACTTGATGGCATACAGGGTTTGGTAGAGGGAGATTATAGAAACTATTCTACTTTGATCACATCTGTCTGAAGACCGTCGTTCCAGAGGTCTTGTGGTTTGCCAACCTAGTTTGTGCTGTACTATTGTGTTTAGAGAAAAGAGACTTGTACCTGGCAACTCGTCTGAATAAGCCAAACTTTTTGAGTCTTTTTTCCTTTAGTCATGTCATGGATGTTTAACATTGACCATGCTAAGGCATGCGAGACCAGGATGGAGCTCCGGTCTCTTTTCTGGAGTTAATTTTCTGGTCTGTTCACGCTGCTTTGGGTCGATCTTTATTTAATAAATAACAGTGTGGAATCACAGTGTGTTGGTGTTCTGGCTTTATGGAAAGTGTTTGTTTTCATTTACAGCAGAAAGTTAATATTTCTCTTAAAACACTAAGATCTAAACTTTGATTCTTTCTGAGGGGAAAAAATTTATTCCAGATGATTCCATTGGTTTCTCTATGTACCAATTTCTCTTATAGGAAGAAAAAAATCATACAGTGTTTTTATTAGTCCACGGCAAATAAGATGTCTATAAAGGGATATTGGGACGTATTTCGAATTATAGGCAGATGTTCTGTAAAGGGATGTTCTCAGGATTAATTGTCACTAAGTATTAGCTACCTTTTAGCCTGTGTTACAGAACCTGTGTGTGTGTCAGTTAGCAGAAATGTGTGGTACAGCAGTCGGCTATGTTTCCTTCTTCAATCTGTGCCACGCAAGCAACTTTCTCTACTTGAACGACTTCCAGTCCTGTTTGTTGTGTTTACACTGAATGAAAAACACCTTTAACTCTGATACAGAACAGGAAGAGGCTCCACCTACTGGAAACATTAAGTATTACAGTAAACCTGCAATCTTTTGTGTTTAAGGAAAAAAAAAAAATCAGATTTCCTCGATGCTGTAAAAACAATTAATGAATCATCAGTTCTCATTAACATTCCTCTCTTTGCAGTTGTTTACTCTCTGTTGTTATCTGACTCATGCCCCGTGTCTGGAATCAGTAAATCTGGACATCCGAGTCCACATGTCCCTCTGACCCACATCTCCTCCACAGCTGCTTCCAAATAATGATCTAAGAACTCTGTGGCCTCCTGTTGCCAGAAATAGCATGTCTCTACTTTGCAGATCTACACGAACCCCTCTTTTACCTCATAAATAAATCTGATGTTCCAGAGCTGTGTGCTCATAATCACATGTGTGTATCCCTACAGGGTAAATGGGAACATGTGTGTTTATTCATGTTCGTGCAGAGGATAGCTTAGGCTGTGCTTTTATGCTAAAGAAAACAGTCCAGTCCTGACTGGGAATGTTTTGTTGGCTAAAGACAAGAATTGAACTTTTCTTCACTCTGGGTTTAAGAGAGTCCAGGAGGAGTGGGGCTCCATGTTCACCTGAGTCAGCTTCTGAGATCTTTAGTTCTGAATTTAACAGTGAGGATTCTCCTCACTGTGATGGAAGTTCTGTAACATTTAGAGGACAGGTTAACATCAGTCATCACTGTGGATTCCACTAAGTAGGGGCCAATCTGCAGTAAACGGCACTCAGGACTTGGAGGAAGAGTCATAGCTAGAGATTCGCCAACCAGAGATTTGTGGCCAAATTCTGATGACAGATTTTGTAAAACTACAAACCATCATTACTATTTTAGCAAATTCTTGTATATAACTGCCTCAAAAAAATGTTTACAAAAGTATAAAACAATAATTTCTGAAAACCAGTCAAAATTTACAAAGTACTCTGTCGCTGCATCATTAAACATCTACATACCCCGAGAATAGTTAAAATCCACAAACACCTTGGACTCCTAAAAACACTTAGAACTGCCTATTTTGATAGTTCAAATTTACCCAATATACACGTATGTGTGTGTGTGTGTGTGTGTGTGTGTGCGTGTGTGTGTGTGTGTGTGTGGGTGGGTGTGTGTATTTACCCAATAAATGCACATGTATTTATTGGGTATATATATATATATATATATATATATATATATATATATATATATATATATGCAGGAATGGCTAGTAGGGCCATTCCCTGACATTTACAATAAAGCTGTTAAAATAAACAACTTCTCCGGGTCTTTCCAAGGGGATTGACTTCTGACAGCCCCATTCAGCGTTACTGTCTGTCACGGCTCAGAATGATTGACAGGCGTCTAGCCACGCCCCCTCGCTTTGTGGCGCATTGCGGCTAATTTTGGTCTGCCCAGGGCCAGCCAGTGGCCACAGGATTCATCCAATCAGGACGGACTTGCCCCGAGCTCGAGTGTGTGTGGGCGTGGTTTGGTGTAGACTGAGCAGGTGAGATGGCAAACAATATTAGAATAAACGAGGTGGATTATTTAACCTTTTTGCATCTCAGAAAAGTTGAAATTCCCTTTAAAGTAAGTTAGGCCTCATTTAAAAACATATTGTATCTTGTTTCATTTTATCAGTGTGATTGTACAGAAGTGCATTGCTACAGAAGCATATTGCTATCACACAGAAAAAAAAAATTTCCGAGCACTATTGCGTAATAACGTGATGCGTATCTTGTTTAAACATGATAGTTATCTTAAAACAAGACAAACGACACTCATAGCAGGTCTAGAATTGCGCCTAGATATCCAGCTTACCAAGATGCTTGTTCTTTCAAAAGTAATAGATATGCTCCACAGAAATATCTTCAAATAGGAAAATTTTCCATCAATAATTTGGCATTATGTTCTACAAAAGAGCTGTGACCTATATTCATATTAATTAGCACTGTTATTGTGTTAGCAGAGCGAGCATTACTAACTGTAAGCATAATTTTTCCATTTTTAGTCCCTGTAGATTTAGTGGAGCTTGAAAGGTTTCTAACTGAGATGTCACTCACCGTTTGGCTTAAATAGCACTTTGATGTCTTGTTTACACTGAGCGGTACCACACGGGTCGATAGTTGATATGTTATTTTAAATGTCTCTGTTGTAAGAGCTGGCCATACAACCACACCACTCCTCTGCCCTCTTTAGCTTTAGGTCAACAGGATAATGGTACAGTTAAGGTGAAGCTACTGCTGTCACACAACAAAGTCCATTGACTGAGGCACAGATGACTGCTTGCGACAAGCATAAGGCCATATTAGTGCATCGCGGTTGTGTCGAACTAGCAGGACGCAAAGTTAGGCATTTGGGTTGAACCCCTCATGCCCACATCCACCGCTGGCATACTGCTCAGTCTCTTCCTCATACAGACACTGAGAATGTTGGTCTTCACCCGTCAGTAACGGCTTCTGCATTGAAGAATGTTGATCATTCACAGTACTGATCAGAAAGACATCATCTTTTAGTTCCTAATATGGCAATCACCAGGTAAACACCGAGAGCCAGTGTCTACCGTCTTTAACAAGTTAGTCCTCCGCATTTTACTGAGCTTTTACCGTGAATTTTGACAACACATCATTTTTACATTAGACAGTTACATGCACTGGTTTCCACTTTACAACGGGGATTCTTTAGTTTCGCTGATAGTGTGAGGCAAAAGCAGATGGATGTAAAGATTTACATCATAGCAATTGCTGCATCGCTCAGGCGGTTCCAGTCAGAAGCTGCTGACACCACTGATATGTCTGTTTTGATAATCAAGTGAGTTCTGGATCTGTGTTTGTTCCATGTGAGGAATAGAACGGGAAGTGAAGAGAGGGGAAGGGAAACCTTTCCAAGACAGTCCACAGCTGTTTTCAGAGCTGCCTGTGAAGTCCACAGTTCAGTCTTATGTAGGCCCCCAGAGGCCCCCAGAGGCTCCCAGAGGCTGGAGCCTCAGCACCTGATGGACATCATCACAGTCTAACATCCTACTGCCGTTATTTGTGGGCTGAAAAGAATTCTGGCTGTTTCCTTTATGTTCAATCCACACTAACTGTTAGTGTGGATTGAACATGAAATCCATTACAAAAATTCCATTACACAATTTCACAATTAATTAATTCAATTAACTCAGAAATGCAATTAAAGTCACACGTTGATGAGATTGTTTTACGTGATAAATTATTAAATAACACGCTGCACCTTCATCCTCCTACCACTTCCTGTCGTCTTTGTCTTTTCCATCAGTGGTAACAGACAGTTTCTGATCACTTGACTCAAGTGATGCAAAAAAGTGGTTCATCACGGTTTTGTGAAATACATTAAAACTACCTCATCCAAAAACCTTTTATTGATGAGCGTGAGTTTTCTCAAAATTGGTGTATTTTCATTGAGCAAATTTATTTTTGTGATTCAAATTTGCACAATTATGTGGTCAAGGGAAATGCATTTATTATGCTGTAGTTCCAACATTGCATTAATGAGAAAATCAATGTAGAAGAATGTCTGAATCCAGGATATGAAATCAGCTGGAAAGGTTAGAGATTCATTGGTCATAATTTCTTTGACCTACCACTTCTGATTTTAGGCAATTCCAATTTCTCTTTCAGATCTATAATATAAGAAACTCAATATTTTTAACCTACTCTGATATCATTGTTAAACACTTCACTTAGGGTTGACCAAACGTCCGTATTTCCCGGGACATGTCCGTATTTCACATCCTGTCCCGGGCGTCCCGGGTTTTTTTTTAGAAAGTGAGGAAATGTCCTGTTTTTTAAATTACCTTCATTGGACCATAAAATTTACGGGCACTAGGGCAAATTTAGTGCCCATAAATTTACGTACGTCGCACGGTGCTGCGTGTGACGTAATCCCTGAGCCGCGTCAGTATGGGCAGCCCTGTTCTTCCACACAAAATCCTTCAAGGTCCTCAAATGGCCCTTGTTGGCTGTTTCTCTGAATATAAATGCCTGCCACACCTTTCAGCTTTTCATTCAAAGGTCACTTTGTATCCTGTGATTATGCACTGCTTTGTCTGTCACACAGAATCCCAACGATACATGGCAGTCTGATTTTGGAAAGTAACAAACTGTTGAATCCTTTTGAATTCTCTGTAACTTTCCACTGTGCCATCGTGTCGAAACCTTTGGAGGTAAGAAACTAACCAGCTCCAGGTTTTGGCTGCGTTGTTGTGTTTCTTGTGAGTAATGTCAGTGACAGTCCGGGCATGCTGTGATTCAGACGCTGAGCACAAAAGCCGAGGTAAACAGTTTTCTTGCCTGCCAGCTATGTGTCGTTATTGCAATCCAAACCTGCCTGCTGCCGCTCAGGTGCTCTGCAGCCTGCAGCCGCTGAAGGAAGGAAGGAAGGAAGGAAGGAAGGAAGGAAGGAAGCAAGGAAGGAAGGAAGGAAGGAAGGAAGTCCTCAGCTACAGAGTATCGGCTCCTCCGTTCTCATCATGAACTCTTTTTGGCTCTGCTGTAGGGGCACAGCTTGTTTCGGCCTGTCGATTTTTTTTTTATTTTTATCAACACACATTTTCACAGCAGCTTCTTTCTCACGGAAGCCCATAAAGTAACACTAAGACAGACGTGTAGCGTTGTTTTAGCAGCCCTTTAAACGGGGACATGTCTTCCACAGACGTGGGACATAAAGTTCCTGTTTAAGAGAATATTTAAAAGTTGAATTGGACTATTTGTTTTGGTGTGGTTTAACAAGACAGGGTTTTGTTATCACTGTGGTTTTCAGATAACAAAGTTCCTTTTAGCAACTGAAGGAAAGATTGATAGTCTGTAAAGGCTTAATAAAAGCTTAATGTGTGTCTGATTTCATCCAGTTGGTCTAATGTGAGATTTGAACTATTGCCAGCTTGAAACTGACGACCATTGATGCTGCTGTGACTTTCTGATGTTTATTTGACGTATATTCAAGTGAAACAAGGAAACCTGTCATTGATCAGGATGTTTTGCTGATCAGGCAAGTCGATCCCTCACTGAGCTGCTTCTGTAGGACCTAATTAGTTCCTCACAGTTTTGCTTCAGATCACGCTTCTTGATGTGGTGGAGGTCTGGATGTTGGGTCTTTTCAACTCCATGATTGTTTCGTCAACTGTCCTAACGTTGCTCCCATTATTTATATTTCCCAATTTTCTATTCCGCTTTGCACAGAAATGCGCCTTGGCTGGTCCCTCCTATCTTTTAGATGGTGTGTAAGTAGCATCAGATCATTATTTGCCATGGAAACGTTTTGAGTCACTCTTTTCATTTGCTTCTCTGATCCTTTGCAGTTATCAATAATTTTTCAAAATGATTAAATGCAGTTAGTGCTCAGTTCAGTGATGCAAATCACACTATTTTATGCGACCGATGTTTTAAACAAGCACATTACAATTCTTCTTTTAAGAGCAGTTTTTGTGTTTGTTGTGCTCAGTTTGCTGTGCCATGTCGTCTCAGTCACACCTGAGCTTTCACAATGAAAAAGCAATAACCTGTTCTTATTGGCACTTTTTTGTTATCACAATAATTCCACAAAATTTTCTGCTAAAAGTTTAAGACCACAATGCCCATTCATATTATGCAAAGAATCGACTCAGTGACTGTGAGATCCCTGATCATTATCCCACCCCCACCGTGCCAAGCAGGATTCTTACTGAGGGGTTTAGTTTCAACAGAGCTTCCTCAGCCTGAGCCTCACTGCTGGGTTCTTCAGAAACATGGACCTTTGTTTTCAGAACCTCAGTCAAATCCAGAAGTGTGATTGGCATCACTAACAGCACACAATCCCTAACCCATTTAACCATGTTTTCAAATGTATTAATAATTACTTTCATTGAAGAAACAGTGGAATAAATAGTAAAAATAACAATATTGATAATATGGACAGTTTGGGGAGATTAAGTGTCAATATGTGGAAGTTATCGTGATGGCAAATAAAAAAAATCTAAGAAATGTATCACAATAAATGATGTAATAAATTCTCACCTTGTTTTCTGTTTTTCTAACTGTCCTGATGCGACCTCCTGTATTCACTGTGCTAACTGAGGCCTGCAGTGCATGCTGGGAAACATTTCATAGGTTGACAATGATTGACTCCAAGTTGTTGGAACTCTGCAACACAAAACTCTTTATTAGATCTGATCAGAGCAGTAAGGACAGACACAGTCTGGTTCCTGATATATGCGGGTGTATTTTTCCTGCGTTTGCCCTTTTTCAGATATGTTGACTCGTTGTTTTGTTTTGTTTTGGGTGCTGGTCGTCATCCAGACTGTGTGTTGGTTTCCAACAGGAAGTTCTCTGTTCCCTAAGTGAAGGTTTCATTTCTCCAAGCTTTTCTTTTTCTCTGTCAGTTTCAGTAGTGAAGTGTGACGGTGATCCTCCTCTGTGGCTCTGATACAGATCCATCAGTCACTTTTGAACTGTTTGTTTTTAAGTCATTTCTGAAGATCTCTGGTTTATGTGCAGTTCTGATCTTCTGCTAATTTTAAGATCATTTCCAGAACAGAAAGAGACTAGAGTTAGAGTTTCTAGACAGACTCTTCAAAATGATAACCGTTGTTTGTGTTCTGCTTTGTGAAAGTGGATAAACAGACATGTCTGTGAAAATATTGTTGCTTTTTATGATTCCTCTGATTTCTTTGGAAAGACATTGATGGAAGAAAATGTATTCATTTAGTTTCCTACCTGTGCTCATCAAATTGTAGAGCTTCATTCTTTGGCAGTAAAACACAGACTGTCTCTTACATTCTTGACACTTTATGTTCAGTTTAATAGAATGAAGAGTTTTAATGTTTTTATTTAACGTAGTGTCATTTCTGCTTGAATCTCATTCTATTCCTTAGAAATTAATTTTCAGTCTACTCTAATCTACTGTTATTTTTGTCTCGTTCCAATTCTTATATTTCAGATATGTACTTAAATTGAGGAGTTCATATAATATTCTCATTTTGATTCCCGTCAGATTTTTAAGTGTTGGCCTTGAAAGTAGGGTGGCCATTTGTCGTATTGCTTTTTAATAAATTGTGCTAAATTTCTTTGATACGATTGTTGATTTATTGTCATCATGATAACTTCCAATTAACGTTTATTAGTTCTCCTCTGCTTATTCAATAAAATTGTCAATAAATTTAAATTGATTTGAAAATTTGACTAAAAGCAGTTGCTGTGTGCAGTTTAGTGATAGAAATGTGTGCAGTCCTTCATCAGAAGACTGTTGCCTTAAAGATGCACATTAAAGATGGTTTTCAGGAGCAGTATTTGAGTGTGAGGGGTTGTAACCGCTGTGCCATGCAGTCACAGCGACACAGTCAAATAAAACAAGTAATAAATAGTTCTTATCACTTTTATTATTACCACAACATATTGCCTTTCTGGGTAGGCCGCCAGCAGGAACGCCGCATGTCTCTGTCCGGTCAGAGCAGAATATTTTCTATCCGTTTGTCCCTGAAGGAAGAGCAGTGATCATTCCTCCTTAATGAGACAAAATCAGAGCCACATTATGTCAGCTTGGTGGGGTGTTTTTCTTTCAGTCCTGTCTGCGAGCGGTTTATGGAAAAAGCGTCTTGTTTTTCAGCTGCACTCTGGCTGTCAGCTGTCCAGGCTGGCTCGGTCCCTCGCCTCCTCTCGCTGCCATGCCAGCATCTCGTTCTGCCTCCAGTTTTCTGGTGCGTAGTTGAAACATTTCTGTGTGACTTGGCCACAAATGTGTAGGAATCTCTCCCGGTCCCCAGAGGGTTGTGCCAAATGTTTTTCTCCATGACCCTTCAACATTTCAAAACGTCCTCTTTTAAAGAGGAAATGGTCTTCATTCCACGCTGCAGTCTGGAAGCCGTGATGGGAGCAGCTTTAGCAGAACTTTCTTCGTGTGTTTTTTCCATTGCGACCTGAAGTGAGACGAAGATTTAGAGGCCGGTCTAAGCCCTTGTCTGAGCTGTAATCGCCTCCCTCAGCTCGCTGTATAATTTAGTGTTTTATGGAGACATTGTTGTTCTGTCAGGCTGTCATTTCAGGGGCTCCTGCCACAGTATGAGCTGCCTGTCAGCGTCAGGGAGGGGCAGCCGGGTCCGTTTGTTTAGTTCGTCTGCTCTGAAATTAATGTGCGTAGCTCTCTGTCATTTGATATTTTTGCTTTGTTTAAATGAAGTCAGACAGAAACAAACACACCACACATCCTGAGCCCATTAATGTCCTAAAATGCTGCTCATGATGTGGGAAGTCTAAGTACATTTTAGAAAACGTCAGCTTTTGTTTGTCTGTAGGACCAGAATATGTGCAGTGAATTAAACAAACGAACAGATAGTGAGTACGTGGAGGCATCATTGAACTGAAAAGTGACAGCTGAACTCTGACCCCAGACCTTTAGAGGAGTTGAAAAGGAGGCTTGAAGGATGCAGAGCTGGACCAATCAGGAGGAAAGAGGAAGTTCAAACCGTCTCTTCTATCAAACATAGGATTGTTTTTCCCTTACTCCAGTAGGGGATACTAACCAAACAGCCACACAGATATTTAAAGCAGCAGTTTGTAACTTTTTATAACAAATGTTTTTTTACATATTTGTTTAAACCTTCACTATATTGTGACAGTACAGCATGAGACAGATAACATGTGACCAGATGGATCTCCTCCACCTCTTTCCTGAGACACCATTATCCTCTGAAACCAATCAATCAGAGCCAGGAGGAGGGGCTTAGTGCTGTCAATCATTCTCACGCTGCTCAATGTGTTTATGGAGGAAAAATAACTTCCCATTGCAGGAAAACCATTTATCCACTGCCATTGGCGGCTATGCTAACTAGCGTTTCCCAGAGAAAGGGCCTCCATCATTCAGTCCATATGAAACATGTTTTAGATGGTGAGCACCTCTTCTCTTTGCCTCTGCTCTGTGTTAACCTAATCATGTTGGTTCTGTGTGAGTATGTGTGTTTCGCCATACAAGTTGTTTTCACGTCTGCTGCTGTGTGAGTAGCTGCTGAGGCCTCACAGCCGATGGCCTTCAGGATGACCGGTGCCGCGTGCCGGCTGCTGTGTTGGCCTTCTAGATATTGATACACTAAAAGTATTCACACCTTTAACTACGTCTTCCTCCTTAAAATTAACAAAGTTTTCAACTTCTAACAGAAAATGAAGAGTAAAGGAGAAACAGTGAAGCCAGAGCTTTATGGGTCCAATAGAAGACGAAGTTTCAGTAAAACTTGGACTCATCAGTCTCCTTCTGGGTACTTCAGTGGTACAATCTATGCTGGGACATTTCCCAACCTGCACCTGTTGACCTACAGACTGGAGATAAAATTGAACCCATATGAGGAAACATTAAAATATTCAGTGAACAGTCAGAAGTAAATTAACCGTTTGACAAGTTAGGAACTGTTTTTCTCCTGTCTGCTGGTGGATCAGTGTAACTTCATGTTTGTTTTAGAATATTTCATTTTATATTTTTACATCTAAATTGTCTTTTCCCTATAGTGGATGTGGGATCTACTTCCTGCTCAGCTAGGTCCTTTTAACTCTTCTATATGTTCACCATAAATTACCTGAGTGTTGCTCCTCCCAGCTCTATCTTTTGCATTGCTCAGAATCCAAGTTATAAATTACTAATGGGTCAACTTTTGACCTGGGACTTGTCTTCCAGTTGAAGGTTTCCTCAGTAGGTTTTGTATCTGCCTGGTGCAGAGAATTTAAAAATCAATGTCCATTCCTGCAATCTGGCAGAAACAAAGTGACTCCTGTTTACACTGAGCCTGTTTTCAGTGGAACCGTAACATTTTTGTTGCGATCCAGTCGTTTGTTTACACGTCTCTGGAGGTAAGGACTCGTTTAGAAAGTGCTGTTACGATACACAGTATGGAAGCCTACTTGACAAACTAGCTTTAACTTTCCAGCAATCAAAATGAACAAAGTTTTTGTCACTGGACCAGAGATTTTAGTGCTGAAATTTATTGTTACTTCCCGTAAGCCTACTTGTGTATAAAGGGACACTAGAGCCCACAAAAAGACCCCCTGGAGGGGTGGGGGGAAAAAAAAAAGAGATGTCAAGTTCCTAAATATTGTCATGTGAAGCACCAGTCGAAATTAGCAGAAAGTTTTCCTCAGATAACTTCAGTGAACTTCAACACAAAGCAGAGATGTGCAGAAATATGACTTTTTTTGACAGATTGATGGCTAGAAAGGAACCTCTGGTCATATTTTCTACCTTATTCCAAGGGTTTTACTCCAACATGCAGAATGTTCCACAGGAAAGCCTCCCAAAGACAGACTGCTTCCCTCTTCTCTCCGTAACGTTTTGAGTCACCCTGGCGAACGCTACAACACCACAAGCATTTCAAAAATCCTCTGCAGCTTTTCCTAAGAGCAGGACAGAAGGCCAAGATTCTGAGTGGGACTGGAGAAGTTGGAGGTTACTGCCTTCAGTTTTTCTGTGTACACACACACACACACACACACACACACACACATCGATTAGAGCTCCCCTGCAGGAAGTGTGAGCTCTTCTCATCTGCAGTGGGAACCAACCGACCCAACATCCAGACGCCGTGCTAGCTGCCACATCACACCAGACACTCTGCATTCCTGATGAGGGTTACTCAGTTCAGCACGATGACCTAAAACTTTGTAGACCAGATAAAGACATTTTTGCACATCCACTCTTCCCCCCGTTGGTGCACATGTTTTCTTCAGTTGTGCACAAGTTTGACATGTTGGATATGAACTTTGAGAAATCCTTTTTTGCAACTAAAGTGTCTTAACGGCTCATTTCCCCTTTTACATAAGCTCCAAATATTTGCATAAGCCTGTGTAAGTGTGCTTTTGAAACGCATGCTGCGTCTTGGCAACAAATATGCATTCCCAGGCTGCAGCAGGAAAACATGAACTGGATTCTGGTCCCATAACTGTAGGGTTTTACGCAGGCAGTGTGACTTACTATACAGGCTGTAAGTCAGTTCATGGCTACCTGATAACTCAGCAGGAGGGATGCCAGCTACACACTAAGAAAGGATTACTGCCGTCTTTGGTGTTGGAGCTCGTCTGTAACCCTGCAGCGCTGCAGAGTTTCTCCCATGCAGGTGTGCAGCTTTCTAATGCCAATGGAACAAGTACATTTTCATCAATATTAAGAAATTATTGCAGCTCCTATATTTCAGCAAGCTTCTATATCTTGCTGAAAAGTTACTTATAACTTCTCAGTTATAAGTAACTATTTTCAGTATTTGCTTATTTCAAATGCATTGATTTATTTGTGCTAGAAATTAGACCAAAAATACTTGGTAAGATTTTGTTTTTGCAGTGTAGCATTTTGTTTGACAAGTATGTTTTACAGATTCTAGCAGATTTTTGACTTTTAAATGTAGAAATGTCCTTGCTTTTTCTAAAAACAAATAAAAAAAACAGTTTTATGGCGGATTTACTCAGTTTTCTTTATCTGCAATAGGCCCAATACGCTGTCATACAATCTGATGTGATTCATGGGATGCAAAAACTATTTTGTGACATTTGACAAATTTGATATGTCTGAAAAACCACAAAATCTATCACAAATTTAGATTTTAATTTTTTTTAAATTGCCTTATTTGTATGTATTTTTGAAAATGCAGAAGGCTTTTGTTGCAGGAGATTCTTTAGGTTTTCGGAAAAGTGAGCAATAAGCATTTACCACCATGGTGAATAGTATTTGTAGAACATCTCAGTGTTAATTAACACTTAAAAGAAGAGCTGCAAACGGAGCCTGAGGTCTGTGAAAGCGGCTGGATGCCGATCACCTCCCCCACACGTCTAATAAGCACTGCAGTGTTTATGGACTGCAGGGCTGCTAGCAGCTAGCCTGGACTTGTCCATGTGAAAGCAGCTGAATTTGCACTCCTTTCATCCTCTTCGCACTTAGAGGCGTAAAACCTCATCAACCTTCTGAGTGCCCAAACAGTCGTTTAAGGTCACATTCCCACACTGGTGCCATTAGTCAGCCATATGCCGCTCATCCTGGCGGCCTTTGAGCAAAGACTGGGAGTGGTGCAGCAGACTGCCACGTTAGAAAATAACACAATAATGGGCCCACACTCAGTTTTTCCTCCTAAAATGTGCACAGCTTTAAAGTTTCGGTGCAAAACTAAAGTTACAGCATGTCTGAGATTCCAGACAAAGTGTTGCTTAACGCTGACCACTCAGCTGATGGTCAGACACAATACTTCCTCCTGAAAGCAAGGAGTCCCTGACCTCTTTGTTTTTCCTCCTCCCTGCCCTGCGGCTGCACTCAGTGACTAAATGTTCTCAACTTTTAGGAAGATTCTTGGACAGAAGCAGCAGCCACTCCTAAACTGTGATTTAATTCACAAGTGATCCACATCCTCCATAGGCGGCACTCCTCTGTTGGATCAACCTTCCATGTGCTTCTAAGTTCAGGATGTGGAACTTTGGGATAAAGTGTGTTTAATCTAAATCCTCATCCAGCTTCTTGTGTGACACAGAAGAACCCATAATGTGACTAATGGAGACTGAAGGAAATCTGTTTTCTCCAGAATGAGCATGAGAAAGAGTTCTTGAAGAATCAGTATTATGAAAAATGTACCTTTTTTAGCTTTACATCATGTTCTAATGTTGTTCCCTTATCAAAAAAAATCCTGGAGCGATGCCTCGATTCTTTCATGCATGTTTGAGAAATCCTTCAGTCTCCTTTAGGTGGAACATGCATCGTTGGAACAAGTTTGAAAGAGATTAGTTGCTGTGTCTTGGTGAATAAAAGCCCACCTGTAGGTGGTGTTTAATGGAAAAATAACAGGGTGTTGCCCTTCACCCCCATAACCAACAACCAACCAACTGCACCTCAGCAATGGGAGACCTGTGGAAGTAAAATATCTCCAATGAAATAAAAGAAATAAGCAAGCAAAAAAAAACATGAGGATTCCAACCTGGTTTAGCTGCAGATATTATATTATATTATTTCTTTTACTTATCTGGAACAAAAGCTGTTTTTAGCTTTCTCCTGAGTGTTAATCAGCTGACAGTGTTTGTTATACAAGCCAATAAGATGCTTTTTATTCCATGGTAATGAAAATAAGCTAAGCCAACAAATAATTTTAACTTAACAACAAAGCACTTTTTGCACAACTTTAAGGTGTTTGGTCTCAGACGGGCCTTCTTTAAGGCTTCCCTCTTGTTCCAGGTCATGGAGAATGCCACTGTGGGGAGTGCAAATGCCACGCCGGCTTCGTGGGCGACAACTGTAACTGCTCCACGGAGATGTCGCTCTGCTTCTCGGACGACGGGAAGATGTGCAGCGGGCGAGGGAACTGTGTGTGTGGCCGCTGTCAGTGCACCGAGCCGGGGGCGTTTGGAGAGACCTGCGAGAAATGCCCCACCTGCCCCGACGCCTGCGGCACCAAAAGGTGGAGCTCACACACACACACACACACACCGAAAGAAAATATACCCTCAGTATACCGCTGTGACACCAGGGACTAGTTTGGTCAACAGGCAACAGGAGTGAAATATTGATGACAAAGGGTCCATCTGAACAGGCCAGGCTGGATTTTCCAGTTTTATACTGAGTAACTGACAGTTACTGGAAGTTGAAATAGTTTTGAACAAAAGCACTCTGTCATCATCACACATTTTCCCCAGAGCAAGTTTAGCAAATATACATAATTTAGATAAATTAGAATTACAATGAAAAGAATTTCAAAGAGGAAAATTGGTAAAAATTGAACTGACCTAAAACAGAAGGTTGGTCTGATTTAATTTCAGAGAGAAGAAAAAAATTTCTTTGACTCGGAGAATATAAACTTTTGGTTTTAACTGAATGTTAATTTCATATGCATTTGGTCATTAATATTTGGCCAAAATGATCTATTAGTGAAATGTTAAAAGCATTTGTCCATTCTTTTAGAATGATGTTAGATACTAGAGTCATTTTCTGGATTAGCAGTAAGTTTGGGCTCATTACTGTGATGAGTTTTTATATGTGAACTTTGACCTCCCCCCTTATTTGCTCCAGGGAGTGTATTGAATGTCGGCTTTTCAACTCGGGGAGACTCGCAGACAACGAGACCTGCCAGCGCTTGTGCAAGGATAAAATCATAACTGTGGAGAGCCTCGGTGGGTAAACACACACACACACACACACACACACACACACACACACACACATCCTTGTACTTCTATCAAACTTTGTATTGACTTCCATTCATTTTAGTACCTCCACTTATGTCTAACCCAGACATTTCCCCTAACCATTACTACCCATTACTAGTATATTCATAACCTTAACCAACACCTTTGAACCTAACTAGTAGAACACATTCCAACTGGGAAAAAAGAGAGAACCAGGAAAATGTCTTCATGCTCCACAAATGACCTTCCTTTGTTGGTAAAGGGAAACGGTTATTATAGCCCTCTATATATACAGTATAGAAGTACATGTCCACACACACACACACACACACACCATCTAGAGCCATGGAGAAACAGTTTTTGTTTTTGCCTCTATGGTGGGTAAGTGTAAATTTATGGCTGGTTGGTTGGATGACGTTCGTATTTGCCTCTGGCTCTGCTGTTGCCAACCTGTACAATGCTACGTTCACTTTGTGCTTAAAGGCTTGGCACTGAGGTTGCAGGGTTTGTGAGAAGATCAGAGCTGCTGCCAAGAGTCACAAACACACCCCAGATATGACTAAAGCTTCCCAGAAAACAGTCGCCGCCGCTGCTGCTGCTAGCACTGATCTAAGAGCAACATTTGGTGTGACACAAAGTCTGAAGTTGAATGTTTGGTAATTGACACAATGGTCAATCACCAGTCTGACATACTAAAGGTGTTACCATGGAGATGAATAGAGTTGAGAAGGAGGAGAGCAGAAGTAGAGCATGGAACCAAACCGGAACAGAGAGCCATGTACAGCATGATCACTTCTAACACTATCGCTAAAATAAACATCTGACAAGTTGCTTTGGCTCACTGACCGTCACTGAGAGGAAACTGACCAGGAAATTCCAAACAATCTGTAAGTGTGTTAAACCGCACCTTTCTCAAACAAGAGTGAGAATGTCCTGGTTAAGATGAGGTAGAAATCCCTGATAAGCAAATCAAGCCCTGTTACTGTGACTTTGAACTCTTGAAAGACTCACAGTTGACTGCTTAATGTGAGGCTCAGTGATAGCAACATGTTTTTCATTCTCAGGGACCATTATGCACGCTCACTTCTAAAGCAAAGAACATAAAACTGTGCCTGTTGTTACAACTCCACTCATTTAGTTTGGCTCTGCTTACAAATGTAAACATAAATACAGTCAGCACTTGGGGGAAATCGGCATATTGTTGTCTGAGTAGCAGCTTATTCCACTTAAGAGTACCGTAAGCTTAAGGGCACTATAGTCCCTCCACCATGTAATCCCCCAGAATGCATCTTGATCAGGTGTCCTGATGTCAGTCGACTCCTTTTCAATACAGAGGAGTTTCTAGTTCCTGGTGGATGATGGAGCTCCTCCCTCTCTAAGGCTGTTAGTTCTAACCAACTGCATCTGGGATCTGGAGTTTTTCAGGTGAGGGTTGGGAGGCAGACTGGTGGAAGGAGATCTCTGTATTCACCACAACAGGCCAGAACGACACCCAGACTCCAACAAACAATGCTCCAGTCTGTCGATACATCGCTCAGTCTTTTGTCCTGTCACGGTTTGTCCTTGCTGCTCCAAAACCAATATGGTGACGACTAAATGCTGATTGTTGGGATCTAAAGCCAGTGGGTGACATCACTGCGGCTGCTTCCATCGTTTACCGTCTGTGGTTTCTTCCTAATTTCCAGCCGACTTTTAGTGGCTCAGCCTCTAAGTTTAGCTGTCGTCTCCCTTCATCGTTGGTCTTTTATTAAGATATTTTTATCCCCAACATCTATCTAGCTGTGCTGTGAGCTCATAGATACAGACAATAAAAATATGATCACAATGAATAAAATCAGAGCTGACTGTAATCTGAAGAAGCCTAAGACTAGAGCAACTCAATTCTCAAGCGTCACACTGATCACAACACAAACATGTTTGCTGGTTTCTCAAAATGGAAAATAAAAGACTCACATCTTCAAAGGTTTTCACAGCCTTTGCTAAGTACCTTGTTGAAGCCCATTTGGCAGTGATTATTAGCCTGTTGTGTATTTGAATGGCGGCTGGTGTTTAGTATGCTTAATACAAAGCACTGTGACATTTATAGCCTGAGCTAATTTGCAGTGTGTTTCACCAGATGGACCTTTAACCACACAGATGTTTGACTATATCAACAGCAGAGTAAGAAGTCATACATTACATCATCCTAGAACTACACAGTAAAACGATAAAACAAGGGAGCAGAATGTGAGCAAAACCAGGAGGAAATAATCAAGGTTGGCTGTAACCATGGCTACAAACCTGCTTCCTTTTAAGATGCTCTTTCTTCCTCAGTTTAGAAATGTGCCAGTCAGAAATCGTGAGGAACGTCACATGTTGATGGCTTTCACAGCCTCAACACGTCTTCAGGATGCTTCTAGAAGCCTGTCACAGACTTTTTTTAGGCCTTTTGTCTCCTCCCAAGCTTAGTCATATGAGCAGCACCAAAAGCCATTTGTAGCATTTCCCAGAGATGATCTGTTCCATTTAAGTCCAGGTTTTAGCTAGGCCACTCAGGGATATTCACTGAAGCTTGTGCGTTCTCTCATTGGCTTCGTCTGAGGTTCACAGCATTCTTAAAGAAACTTTATACATCTGGTTTCAGATATTTTACCCACTATGCAGACTGGTTCTGCTAAAAAGATGCATCCTCACAGCATGATGAGCCACCACCATGCTTTACAATGAGGGATGTTGTTCACCAGGTGACTAGTTCCTGTTTCCTCTTCAGGCATGATGCTTGGAGTTCAGTTCATAATGTTCTATTTTGGTTTCACCAGAAAACCTTTCACACCAAACTTTTCTGAAAACTATTCTTCTTCTGGTCTGTGTTCAAGATGCTTCAGGAAAGTTTAGCCATATTAGCATGAAGCTAGAACTGGTGGAGTGTGTTAGTTAAAATCAACCGTCCGGTTCGTTCTCTTAACTTGAAAAGAAAAAACTTGGATTCCTGGTAATCTTCTGACCAAGGCCGTCCTTCTTCATAGATAAACACTTCTGGTTCTAAACTTCTTCCATGTACTAATAATGAAAATCACAATGACCTTCAGGACTTTCAATGCTTCCTTTTTGCATCCTTGTCCAATCTGGTCTCAGTTCTTTTCATTTCATTGTTTGGTTCGGTTAGTGGATCTACCTTGTAGTGTGTGAAATAAGACAGAAACTTTTAGTGTTAGTCTTGGAATTGTAACTGAGGACAACAATCCACAAGTCCTGCTGGCTTTCTGACTTCCAGTTGGAACACTGTTCTGGTTGAATTTGGTGGAGATCCAAGTTAAAAAAACAAATGTTAATCACTTTTTTTCCCTAACTTTGAAATATTCCTCTGACCCAGTAATAATTCTCTGTCTTCAGCTTTCAATCCATACAACTTTACAAAAGTTGGAAATCAATTTTAAACACACCACAGATATTGTGTGAGTGTTGCTCAGAGGTAAGAACAAACCTTTGTCAGTGCTGCTTTAGGAGGATAAAGTGGTCTGTGGTGTGTAATCAAGAGGAAGGGTCACTAACCCGAAGCAAACCTTAGAGAAAGAAGATCCAAACAAACCCAGTGACCCGGTCATCTGGGAAAGCGGAGAAGTCCTCAGGAATTCTTTTCAGTTCCTTTTTGTTAATGTGAGACGGTTTGGGTCGTGACCGTTCGTCCAACTAGAGCTGACTGATGAAGCCGTGTGAGTAAAATGTTGAGCTGCACCGGTTAGGATTTTACCCACCGATACCACTCTCACTCTGGGTTCAGACTCTGGCCTACTTTGATTTTCAAGTTATACATTCACACTTTTCCTTAATTGTTCATTTAAACCAACAATTAAAACAGCAAACATCAACAATAAAGGCTAAAATGTCATTTTTAAGGGCGTAACAAGATCTTGTGATAATAAAATGCTGCAGTATTTCTTGTCTCACAAAACTCCATCAGCCTATGCTGTTATTGTAAACCCTGGATTAGAAGGGAGTGCTTTACAACTTGCACTCTGTGTCTAATGAAATAAGAAAGCAGGTAGCTCTGGACTTGTCCTGCTATTTCACAGTCGACAGGCTGGCTAGCAAAACGCTGTTACATAAACACCAAAGGAGTACGGAAGAGGATTAGGGCCACCGAAAGAAAAAAAAAAAAAAAAGAACTCTGACTTTAAAGTCAGATTTTTTATTTATTTTTTTTGGTGACCCTAATCCTCTTCCGTAAAAGGAGCCTTCAGAAGTGTTTAGAAAGTTTTTATTTGCAGGAGTTTTGGTTACTCATTAGAAAAAACATATTGTGACACAGAGACAGAAGAAATGTGATTTTTAAGCACCATGAGAACAACATAGTCAGCTAGCTGTTAGCCACTAACATCGCTAAATTGGCAATTCAACTTTTAGCTTGAGGAATCTGGTGAAACGTACAAACATATTAAACTGATTAAACTTGAACATGGACACTGCAGAAAATATTAACTAGTCCATCCGGTTAAAGATGCTGTATAATATGGTTTGAAATTTATTAAACTTTTACCATTTTTATTTCTAATTTGGAAAAAATTGTTAAAAACTCACCTGGTCTGACTCTCATGAACCCAAACTTCTGGTGAGCTGGTTGTATTTCTACACCTTCAGTAGTTTGGAATCCAACAGAACATTAGTTTACAAATTTCTTCCCATTTTACACCAAAGTTTATGCTATAAAACTTTATTTTAAGATTTTCAGTAACTCTCCAATCACCCTTCAGAGCTGATTGGTCTGTTACTGTTTAGTTGGTTTATTATAGTTGAGTATGAAATTATATATTCAGGATAAAATATTTCTTTGCCCTACTTGTGACAGGGATCTCAGAAAAGGGAAGTAAGTCTTCAGTCATAGTTCTTTTAATTTTGAAAGGCCTGATGAAGAGTGACCACACATAACCAGAGAATATTTTCCTGTTATTATAATTCCACACGAGTCTCTCTTTAGTTGCGCTGTTGATGTGGCTCCGGCTAAAATGAAATGTTTTCTGCAGACGTCAGCCTTTCCCAAGCCTTAAATGTCTCCAGCTTTTATCTGATGTGAGATCTCCCCTTTATATTCCTCTATCCACTTATTAGCATTCACCAGTATTTTCAGCTTTGATGATGAGAATGTACAGGTATCCTGGGATCATGCGCATACTGGGAAAGCTGTAGTCATCTAATCAATCTCACAAAGCCCAGTATTTGCTAAATAGTTAGATCTCAGTTAGAACAGTCTGCATTCAAAGACATCACTACTCTCATCCAGACCCAAAGAAATGATCCAAATTAGCAATGCAGACTCTACCAAGCAGCCTTTGATAAACTCCCCATCAGAGAGTAACTTACCATGTCTTGCAGTTTTGTGGGATGTTACAAATCTGTTCCTAACTGGTGAAAAGTGGAGCTTTGTCAAAAATCCTTGTTGCTTTCTCAGTTTAGCTAGCAAGATCTGGTATACCCTCCGAATCAGTCAAATTCTTGCACATTTACTCTGTGGCACTTCAAATTGTAATCCTTAAACACAATTGAGTTCTCTACACAGAAAGCACACAGCTTTGCTCTCAGTTTCAGCAAAGAACTATTTATACTTAAGTAAAAACTCTACATCAGTTTGTCTTTTCTTAAAGAGACAGTAAAATCTGCTTTTTTGAACTTTACATCATGTTATAATGTTATTCCTTCATCAAAAGTGTTACCTTAACTAAGAAATCCTTCAATCTGCATTTTGTACAGCTTTTTTCCAGCTGTGCAAAATGCCTGAATGAACCAATTTCCAACTTGGAGATGCAGCTTTAGAGCTTCTGCCTCCTGTTCAACCCTCCCCCTCAGCTCCTTCAGACTAGTCAGCAGCAATTAGCAAACACCTGCTGTAACATCTGCTGAGCTCATTAGAGGAGCTACTTCTCAGAGCAACGCTGGTAACATTGTTAAAGGATTAACAGAGGAGCCATGTTGTGATGACTTCATAAAGGTGCAGTTTCAGAAATATCAGAAATTTCTTAGACATGGAGGCCCAATTTCAAGGTGTTAAATTACAAATTTCAATTTGCTTTAAATTATATTTAAAATATACAACATTTTTATAACAACTGAAGGTAACATGGATACTTTATTGTGCCATAAAATGGCACTATATACTACCTGAAAAATATTAATACTACCCCTTTAATGTTAGCTGACATATTCAGATAGTAAAAGCTAATGTCTTGAACACTGTTCAGCACATTTGCCAAAGGGGTTATGTACACTGGTAATGTTGGTAAAGCAGTAGTTTTATTATATGTTGTAGCAGCTACACAAAGTAAAAAGATTTACTCTTCTACTACAAACTCAGACGGGCCGGTCCAAGGTCATCAGGTGGTATCTGGTTTAGAAGATGGATTGAACACTCTTAGTTTGGCGTATTTATTACATCATGAACAAAGATGTCAGGTGTCCCACTGCAGACCCTCTCCACCTCTCATTGGGTTAAAAAGTTTCATCCATTCAAAATCAGACCACAGACCTCATCAGTCACCTGTATCCACCCACTGAGCAAACACACCTGCTGCCAGGCTCCGCCCCTCCTTTCTCTATTCTCAGTAAGCCAGTGGGCGGAGCCTGAACCCGGCCAGAGCAGAGCAGAGTGGAGCTGTCTGATGTCCTTGTCCTTCCACTCCTCCCATCCTCCCAGCGGTGGCTGGATGTGTCAATGTTCCCACCTTGGTTTGTGAGCTGCGCGGCGCTCGGCTGCGTTGCCGTTCAGAAACATTCCACTGCGACCCGGCGTGGCCCCGCTTCCAAGTCTGACGTGTCTCTTTGCATTCCCCGCTGCTCCAGCCATCTGAGCGGCCCTAATGAACTCCACATGTACGCTCTGGATACTTTGTGCATGAGATAGAAGAGGAGGGCCGAAGAAATGGAGGGAGGAGGAATGGCCTCACCCTCCCTCGTGAGGTTTGGGGATAGACTGACTGAAAACAAGGGCATCCACAAAGTCAGCGCCGCCATCAGGGAACGAAGGCCTTGTTTGGTAAAGCTGTGACCTCACAAACCATCAGGCAGTGTTCAAGAATCCTCCTTCTCCTTTATTCAACACTAAAGGTGAAAAAATATATAATTCCCAGTCCTGGGAACTCTGAATGGATTCAAAAATCTATATATAAAAAAAAGCTATTTAATGTGTTTATTTGTATGTCTATGTCTCTACTATTTTGAGTGCACTTCGTATTGCTTTACAAGTCCACTGGGCCACCGGAGAGGGCCGTCTCACTTACTGTTTGTATATTTTGAATCGTTTTTTTAAAATGTAAGGATGCAGCTAAGAAATCTAAATACTGGTTATAGAAGTTACAGAATTGTATCCACTATTTTTGTTTACCGGTAAATATAAACTGATGGAATTTGGATAGAAGGAAGTAAATGTTCTGTTTGTTTACGCCGTACTTTCTCGTCAGTCACATCATTTAAACAGACACTCCAAACAGTTTGAATAGAACAACTGGTTTCTGAATTAAAATTTGTTTCTGAATCAAATCATGACCTTAAAAATTGGACAGGAATCACTAGACTGAGAAATGTTCATGTCTCATGTCCGCTAAGCAGCTAAACAAACCAGAAACCTGCTTCTATGAACATTTGCCATGAATGAACCTTTTTTTTCAGCTTTTTGTTTTGATCTTGATGTTTTCAATTGACTTCATTTCCTCTCTATTTATATTCTGACGAGTGACACTCCTGTTCCTATCTTCCATTGCTGTGCAGAAAACGAGGACCCTGCAGCGGTGCTGTGTGTGTATAAGACGGAGAACGACTGTGTGATGAAGTTCACGTACCTGGAGCACGCCAGCGGACGCTCCATCCTCACCGCGCTCCAGGAGCCGGGTCGGTGTTTCACTTCGGTCAACTAAAACTGAATGAGTTCTGTTTTGGGTTTTCTGTCTCTCTTAAATGTTTCAGATCAACAAACTGAAACGACCTGCGTGAATATGGAAAGCAGTTTTCAAATCAAGATTTTATTTCTTGAAGGATGAAAAGTTTACCGAACCAACCTGATTGTATGTGAAAATATTATTTTAATTTCTGATTGTTCCACCATTTGCCTGCTTCATGTTGTCTGGCAGGGTCTATTTTAATTTTTTTTTTTCTGCTACAGACTAGGCTGTTTTCTACAGAAGAGGATTAGGGCCACTGACAGAAAACAAAAAAATAACTTGGACATTTTTTTCCAGTCCTACAGTTGAAACCAGATATTTACATACACCAAATAAAATGTTTGGTTTATTTACATATGCCAAGTTTTTTTTTTCTCACTGATGGCTGTGAAATCAGACCAAACTTCTCTTGATGTAGAACATCAACTTCAGGTCAGGTTGAAACTCAGAGTTTCTTCTAAAAAAAAAAAAAACCTGCCAGATGTTAAGTCTGTTACCGTGGAGATGTATTCAGATTTATCAGCCTATCATTAATCTAAACATGACATCTTGTCTTGTTTTGTAACCTGTTTGACTGGACGACTCCTGGCACAGAGTGTGGAGGTGGTCCGTCTGCCTTAACGGTCCTACTGGTTGTGGTGGGCACCATCTTACTGGTGGGAGTGGTTCTGCTGGCCACCTGGAAACTGGTCATCACCATACACGACCGGAGAGAGTTTGCTCGCTTCCAGAGCGCTCGGGTCCGCGCCCGGTACCTCATGGTAAGGAAGACGTCCCCAGTCTTTTCTAACAGAGTTAGCTTTAGCTAGCATGAACTGCTTTCTGACCGTCGTGTTGGACGGTCAAACAGTCCCTACCATGTGGATGTTCACGTCCCATTTACAGTAGAGTCAACATCCTGAACTTAGTGGAGCTTGATTAAAGCTGCAGTATGTAACTTTTACAGATTTTAACTTTTCATGTTGTGACAGTTTATTAGACAGATGATCAGTGTAAGAAAACTGATTATGCTACGACCATGCTAACTAGCCTTAGCATTTACGGTAGTTTATGTTTTAGTAAACCAGCTGTAATGTTGCAGAGAGAAAGGAGGAGGGTGTGAGCAGCGTGTATACAAAGATGATTGACAGCACTAAAACCCTTCTGCTGGCTCTGATTGGTTGTTTCTGACTGGTGTATTTCTGCTGTTAGCACTGGGAGAGGGCCGAGGAGTTTAGTTTTCTTCACAGACTGTCTCATATTATCCTGTCGCGTCATACTGATCATTTTCTTTACTTTTAATTTTATGCAGGAATCGTACTTATTGATTTTTCTTTATACTTGGTCTTTATACCTCTGTATTATTCATTACTTTTTTAAAGGTTTTTTTTGTTTGTTTGTTTTTTTCCCAGGCATCCAACCCTCTGTACAAGGACCCCATCACCACTCACTTTGCAGAAATGGAAACATTTGAGAAGTCTTTTAACGGCGGGGTCCACTGATCCCTCTGCACGGGACACGGCAGGACCGGTCCAACACACAGATCCCTGAATGATGGAGGACAGCAGACTGAACACACCCCTCCCTCCCTCCCTCTGCTCTCCACCCGTCCATGCTGCTGACAAACGATTCAAACGAACCCAGAAGACGTTGAGTCTGTTGTATTTCTGTTCCTGAGGAGATTCAAACCGACGATTAAACTCAGAGCGTGGAGCAGACTCAAACTGTGGATGTGCAGCTTACACAAGATAAACTCCTAACTCCAACAACATAGAGCAGCATGTACTGAACAGGATATTGGCTTATATTTCCATATTTTCAGAAATACTAAAGACACATTTGAGAAATGAGCTCTTCACTCAGCAGGACTCTGATTTGCTGCATATTACTAGCTTATATTTCTAAAGAAGGTTGTAATGATTATTTGATACTACTAATATTTACTAAGCAACAGATGTCTTACCTTAATTTTGTACATATGGTGTTAAAATGTCTAATTCTGTAAAGATTTGTTTGGGTTGATCACATGATGCAGTTGCACTCTTGTCTGAATAGCAGGGCATTAACAAACTAACACCTGGACATGAACAGACTGCACTCATGTCCCTCTGTGTTGTCGATGGGAACCAAACTGCCACACCTCCAGTTCAAAGAGAAGATCCAATCAGAATTTAGCTCCCAGTTTTTATAAAGCTTTATAAAGCTTCTATTCTGGGTTCCCTTTAAGAACTAAAATGCTCTAAGACATAGGTGAGCATTGAACATATTTCCCTCTTGCCTTCCTGTTGTGATCATGTCATCTACAAATGAGGAGCAGAGGTGATGGCCAGTCAGAGAGTTGATGTTTTAAACTGGCCGTGATGTTTGTAATTAGCTATTCACCAGTTAGAATGAAAAGTGAAACCAGAGCACCGTTGCTGTGCTCCATTCAGCCGTCCCGTTACTTACTGACGTCTTGTTCTGTTTCAACACATCCTGTAAAACGTCTCCGTGCCTCTTCTGACTTTAGTTTGAGCTTTCTTTGCTCAGTAAAGGACCGAGTGTGGTCGACCTGAAGTCCAACTGTCGACTCGTGGTCACATGGTTTCAAAACGTTCTTTTTCTCACACACCCTTCAAAGTCCACAAGCCGCACCGAGCCAAGTGAAACCCCTCCTGCTGTAGGATGGTGAACACAGCCATCATGTCAGAGAGGATTGACTATTACAAGTTCACAAGTTCTGAAAAAATAACGACTGATGAGCTGCAGTATCTTTATTTTGCATGTTAATGGGAAGAAAAGAAAGATGGGACTTTAACCCATGGCTATGTGTTTATGTACTTCCTCAGTACCTCAGAAGATCAAATCCATCCTGCTTCTCTGGCTGAAAAAGCAGCTTCTGGAAGTTCAGTAGTCGGAGCTACACAACATTGTTGTCCCAGTGCCTTTCTGTGTAAATAACCACAAAATTCTTCTCTGCCTGCAGAGTGCAGTGAAAGGTTTTCCAGGGGGGTTGTGACAAGGAGGGGTGGACAACATCAGACTGAGAAGAAAATGAAGGTATTATCGTCACACAGCGACAACAACGAAAACTATTGGCCCAACCACACGGAACCTTTAAGAACAACCAGAGAGTTCTCCTTATGGCGACCTGGAAGTGTTTACTTTTAGTGTCTTTACAGATGGGGGGAAATATGGGACTTTTGAAGTTCTAATAGGCGGTCACAGGTTTTCCTGGCTATTCTGGTCACCGGATGAATTCCTGGTGGATCTCTAGGTCAGAGAAACCTCTTTATGGTTACTGAAAACACATGTTCTATTATTTTTAAAAGTTGAGTCATTCCCAGTTGATTCAGTGTGCGGACTGCTCTTCTTTTAGTCCTATTGTGACCCGTCTGCTTAGAAGGGAGGGAAGGTTTGGATTCTCTCGTGAATTATTGACAAAAAATTGCAATCAAAACTCTTTGCAGAATACAAATTACAGTGGACAGAGTGCCTAGAAATGGTTTGCTTCAAGTCTTGAATGCATTTCTCTTGTCTCTAATTGACCATCCTACATAGAGTCCTTCGGCTTACAGATAGTGTGCAAGTCAGAACTTGCACATACTGATGGAATAAAGCCTTTACTTTGCCCAGGGAATCCTCTATTACAACAGTAGCCAAAGATTCTAAATGACTTGTAGTGAGAAACACAGCCAAGAAAACAAATTAGGTGCCTAGTTAATCCAAACAGAAACCTTTGATTTGGTTGTAATTGGGTCACCATGTAGACCAGCATCTGGGCATGTTAATGAATTAATATCTAAGGAGTTGAAATGACTAAACTGAATGCAACAAGGTTTAAATGGTTTCAATACGAGTTGACTTGTCATGTGACAGGAGGTTCCAAAGCATCAGTCAAATCAGTGAGTGGAGGTATTGCTGTTGAAACACGTTTGACAGCAATAACAGCACCATTAGGTTTGGTACGGGGCCCAGGAGGGGTTTGGTGTGTGTGTTGTCACAGAGGAAGCAGTGGGTGTGTGTGGGACACGCATATCGTCTTCCACAGTGTTGTAAAGGTACAGCCTAGCAACTGAGCTTCATGTCAGTTTAAACTCTTAAATACTTTCAAAGATCATTATTGTGATGTCATTTTTATTAATAAACCTTAATTGCAGAGATCATGTGTATCTGCATTTCCATTACCAATGAGAGCAAATCTTTGTTAATGTTCTGCTAATGTTGAAAAAAACACAATTTTGCAATTGTGGTGTTTCATTAAAAATTATGGCAGCAATAGATGTAAACAGTTAAGATATACATAATTCAGCCATGGCCTAGCGCGCATCATCTGTCAGCCAATCAGAGATGTCGGGGTTTTATTCAGGCATTGGAGCAACAAGCTACTTGGGAGCGGCTATGCATGTCTCGTTGGGGAAATTGTATTCGGCCATTTTACAGAAAAGTTATGGGTTCAACACAATAGAATGACACAACTTTGCACGTTGTCCAAAAATAAAAAACCGTTATCCTCCTACCACGTCCTGTTTGTGGTTTTCGCCTGTAGTTGCATGCAATTGTTGATGACATGACCACAGCCAAAAAAAACAACCTCATCTGACTCAAAAGACATATTTTTTCTGAAATTTCCTTGGTTCCGTTAAGCCAATAAATTTTTGTAATATCAATTTGTGCAATTTCCTGGTTAATGGAAACGCAGCTAGAGTTTATCACTGATTTGCTGTTTGAACCTGTTGACAGTTGTTGGTTTGTACTTTTTGGATAGAAGAAGATTAAAATTTAGTTAATTAGTTGAATAGATCCAGATTTTATTCATAATTTTTTGGGGGGGATAAAGACGAGCTTTGTTTGCAGTCCTGAATGCAGAGATGATTCAATGTTCAAACAATTATGTTGTCTATTTCTGTGCTGTCATCTGTTATATGAATACCACACATCCTCCTTTTAGTAAATGTATTTCCAGTATCACCAGCCTTTTGCATGACAAAGGATGTGGTGTTGTTGCTGAACTTGTACAGCTAGCTGGGTGGTGTTAGCTGTGTTTCCATTACAAATATGCACAAAACCTTGTCGATAATATGCTAATGCTGAAAAGCATTTAAAATCACTTGAAAAGTCATTACAAAACACCCAGCCACTTCCTGTCATCTTCTTTGACGTTTCTGCCAGTAGTAACATCCCGCTGTTGATCAGGTGACTTGTGCCAAATGAACAAAATGTTCCCATTGCAGTTTTCAAAATACATTTATATGGCCAAAAATCAGCCTCATCATAGCTCTTTTTTTTTTTATTATTCCCATATTTTAATTAAGCAAATGTATTTTCATAATTCCAATTTGCACAATTATACGTTCAATGGAAACACAGCTGTTGTGTGGGAGGGGGCTTGTAAATATTACTTGAGAGTGCCAAATGGATGGCTGTGTGTTTTTATTAAGAGTTTGTCTCCTGGAACAGAAAAGTTCTTCCTGCAGGGTTCTTGAAGACATGTCCACACTCCATGTTGATGTAACAATAAACGGCTCAGTTCAAACTCTTGTCTGTCTTCCGGTCTACATCTTAGAGATATGAGCTTCATTTTCCTCACACTTCATATTTGTGCAGCTCTATTAAAATGCACACAGGTTTATGGTTGTAATGTGATAAAACGTGAAAGATCTAAATTCATTCCATTGAGTCCAAAATTATTTCCACCCCTGGCAGATTTAGTCAAAATTATCTTCACTCGATTGAAATGAGAGGCTGAATTTGAAACCCTGCACTCTGCCCTCTTGGTTTAGAGAGACTTGGTTCTAGAGGAGAAAAGCTTTAATCGTCCATCTAGACAGCGATGTGCTGATGAGGAAGAGGAGGAGGAGGAGGAGTGACAGCCAGTTCAGAAAGAGTCGACTGAGGCAGAAAGCGGTTTGGCAGTGGGAAATTTGTCGGAAGCCAACAACTGCAGCACAGAGCAGAATCTGACCTCATTAACACCATCAACATTTTTAATGATCCGTCAGCACAGAGCTTAGGGGAAGGACACAACACCGACTCTGGATAAAGCTGCTAACAATGTGGAGCATGTAGGAGGAGGTTATTATTATTAATCTTCATGCATGTCATTTTTCTCAAAGCTTTTTCCAATTGTAATCAATTCCCTCTTTAGTTCCCATTTAGATCATGAGCTCAAATGCAAACTGTCTTTTAAATACTATAGATGAGCTGATGCAGCCTGGGGCTTGATTTAACTAGATCACACACATCAATGGTTCCTGGAGCCTTTTATTAATAAAACAAAATTTATTTATTGTAAACTACTTTGAGTTATTATTGCCTTTTCCTTCATCAGGATGACCTGTGTTCTTTCTGCAGAGGGAGCTAGAAACAACACACACTCTACTCTTCTTGTGTCTGTCCTCCTCTGTGTGTGAGAGAGTTATTGCAATGTTCTGCCAGCTAACATCACACTCCCAGTTTCCTGTGTTGCTTGCTAAAATATGTATTTTTTTTATTTTTCAGTTCCTTTTTTTCATTATTATTGGAAAACTTCCCTTAGTGTGTTTTCTCCTCACAGCGCCTCTAAAAAAATGCCTGCTTAGAATACAAACGCTTTACATAACAGCAAATGGAGAAATAAGTCAGTAAAAATGTAAATTTTAACGAAATGAAGCACACATGAAATATTAATTTGTAGTACCTCTAAAAAGTCAAAATCATGCATACAAGAATTAACTCAACTGTGTGAAAATCTAAAACTGATCCAAGGCTATTATGAGTTTAGGATTGGACAGAATCATAAATAATTATCATCAGCCCCATTAAAGCAGAACTTTATGTCAGTGTTCTGCTGCAGTGATTGTTCATCAATGCCAAAGAGGAAACGCATCAGCAGTCGCCATCAAATATCACTGCCTGACAATCTGGCAAGGGTTACGAGGCCATTTCCAAACAACCAGACCTCCATTATTGCGAAAGAGGAAACCGAAACAGGAGTGTGTCCCTGCAAACCAACATGTAGTTAACTAAAACTACCTGAATTAGATGAACGGTCCCAAAGAAATTAACTGTGCTGCAAACTACAAGTTACCTGCTACTGACAGTCATGTTAGTGGAAGGATGCTCCATCTTAGTAAACCTAATGCGGTTTACTCTGTTCATTGGGAATGAGGAGGTAAACACAAGTTACCCACAATAATTACAGAGAAATACACAGCATTCTACTGTTTTTTTTTTTTTTAAACTCATTAATACAAAGTAATAAGAATGCTAACTGAAGTGCTAATTTTTTCTGTTGGTGTTTTTGCAGTTCAGTTCGAATCCAACACAAAGCTCAGTGAACCGTTTAAAGCAGCACTCTAAGCTGCTTTCAGCTCCTGTGTAGGAACAGTAACGTTACTGTCCACCTGATCTGAGGCCCGGTCCCACCCAGCCCACACGGTTCCACACAGCTGTGTGTTTATTTAAGCCACCAGAAAGCTGTGCTGTTTGAACTGTGCCAGAAGCAGCACTGCTGTGAGGAATGGAAGAGAAGTGAGCTCTGATTGGTCGCTGGGAACCTCTTCAAAAGCTCAGTCTACCAGCTGCTTGTTGCAGACAGGAGGGTGTAATGTGACAGCGATAGGTTCCACTGGTTTTCATTTATGCTGTTTGAACTGATTTGTGTGCATGTCTTTGTATTTGATACATTGTAAGGAGGAGCTTTTTCCTAACACATATGTTGTGGGGACCAACTGCTCCTTATGGGCCCCAAATCCTCAACCCCATGAGAAGTAGAGCTGTTGTCAGTGGTGGGCCGTCAGGGCCTGCAAGGCCTTCTCTGCTGGCCTACAAATATCTGAATCACAGACTGATGTTAATTATATTTTGTCTATGAATACATATTAAATAATTTCAAATGGTCTGTCCGCTTCCTTTCATTGCTAGCCCCCTGGTTGTGCTGCTTCCAGAACATTCCCAAAGAAATTAACTGTGCTGCAAACTACAAGTTACCTGCTACTGACAGTCATGTCAGTGGAAGGATGCTCCATCTTTTTAAGCATTTAACCAATCACATTTCAGCCACTATTTGTTGCCAGGGTCAAAGAAATCTGCCTGGAAGCCTTCACAATCAGTTCTGTACAGAAGAGGATTAGGGCCACCAAAAAAAAAAAAAAAAAAAAAAAAAGAATTCTGACTTTAAAATCAGAATTCTGAGATTAAAGTCTGAATTTTTTATTTTTTTTTTTCAGTGGCCCTAATCCTCTTCCATAGTTCTGCGGGCCCTGTAGCATAAAATAAATGTCGATCATCAAACTCTTGCTTCAACCAATCAGATTTTGAGTTGGCGACACAAAGGCCTTCTAGCAGGCGTACGGAAACGTCAGCGTATTCACACGCTTTGATTAGATAGTCAAAGAGTGTACTAGCCAGAGCTAGCAAACTGCATCTGTAGCGAGCTGCACAAGCAAAGATATTATGAGGTTATTTTTGGTGCTTTTTTTAATGTGTGTCGCAGCTGTACCTGCAGTAGAGGTTTTATAGCCATAAAATAGTTGTTGAGGGTTGGATTGATTCAGACGGAGCACTACTGAAGGCCTGGGTGTGAAATGCACGGCCCACCACTGGCTGTTTGGGTCTAGGGTTAAGTTTATCACTAAAGTGTGAATTGAGTTTAGGGTTAGGCGTGTACTGGTAAGGTTTAAGGTAAGAGTCAGGGTTAGGCTGAAACGATAAATGGAAGTCAATGCAAAGTTCCTTTGAAGATTTAAAGACGTACTATGTGTTGGTACGTGTGTTTCAGTAACTTTGAAAGACACTCCAACATAGAGGTGGCCACTTCTAGCAATAATTTTATAGCCTGCACTATTAAGTCATCTGCTGCCCCCTAGTGGCTGTGGTGGGCGCTTAAGGAACAAGTAGGGTCACTAATGTATGAGATTGTTCACTGAGAAACTATAATGTTGTTGCTGCTGTCCACTGTGTTTGTGTTTCCTGTCAGGTCATTACCGTAAAGAAGAACATTTACTGTGGGAAAAACATGAGACACTTTAAGGTGAGCCTGCCCCAGGGCAAACAAACCAGCAGCTTGCCATCATTGAGGTGTGAATGGGAATAACTGGATGTAGTGTGTACTCTGAACCTGACAACGTTCTAAACAAGTACAGCTGATTTAGCATTTACTTGATGGTGATATAAAAAGGAACTATGAGCATTAAAAAATACATAATAACACCCCCTTAACAAAGAACTGGCGAAGCATGATCTCTGATGGAGAACTGGAGATAGTTCTCCATCACTCTAGCCTTTTGGATCGGCTGGATTATGTTAGCTAAAGATTCTCACACCACCTCACCTTCCTGGTGTCCAACTTGAATCTCTGTACTGGTTACCGGTCCATCTGGTCCGTCTTGAGTCATTAGCTGAAGCGTCACCAGAAGACAGTTTTTCAAAGGTTTGATGGTAAAATTGTCTTCTGTTGACGCTTCAGCTAATGTCCAATTCAGCAACTCAACAAGACATTACACCAACATGGAATTTTAGAAGTAGCTAATCCTAAAGCACTAAACAAACTTGTTAGTTAGCAATAGCTAATGCTAAAGCGCTACACCAACCTAGTATTTAGCAGTAGCTAATGCTAACGTACTAAACCAACCCAGTATTTAGCAACAGCTAAAGAACATCTTTAATTTGTTTCACATCTTTCTGTTGTATTTTTGGTATAATGTATCAGTATTCTGATAGACACTTGGTCTTTTTGATATGTATCATCTTTAGTTAGCTGAACGTTTAGGACTTCCTTTAGAAACAATCTTTTGTATGTCTTGAGTCCAGTAAGTGGGAAGTAGTAGTATTAATAAACAAAGAACGTTTATTTCATAGTATTGTTAATTTAGAAAAACCAATAAGACTAATTCTTCATTCCATCAGAGGTAACCATCAGTATAAATATAGCAACAGAGAGACATCAGTGAAGAGGAGCAGCGGGAAAGTCGTAGGTATGGTTGTGAGGGCTGGCCGATGGATCAAAAGCAACATATTGTAACTGGAATCCACCAGCTGTCACTGAAGCATCAGAGAGGAACTTCAGGGTCATCACGTTTCCTGAAACAGCAGAAACCGGTCTGATCAACGCTTTGAAACGTCTGCCAGTCAAATCTACACTAAGCAATTAAATGGAACATAGCGTTTCTAATTTGCGCTGGGGGACTTGAAATGATTGCTCATCTATATATTCTCCTGCAATACAGTGGCGGCCATCTTGTCCGAGGGAAATTTCTGAGGTTGAAAAGTAAAAATTTGCTAGAAGAAAAGGAAACTTTGAGATTAATCTCAAGAATTTTCTAGAAAAATTACTTGGAAATCAAGGTTTTTCTATAAAGTTTTTGATATTATAAATTTTTTTTAAATCAGAAGAATTTAGACGTTTATAACTCCAGAAAAGTTCTGAGATTTTTTGGCAGAAATTTACCTTTTCATTTTTTGTGTCTATAATGGCCCTAGTACAGCGTTGTAGAGATTTTAATATCTAAGGAAGCTAATTTTTACTCTTTCTACAACTGTAGAGGGAGCTTGAGAGGAAATTAGCAAATGCGCAAATTAAAATAAAAAAAGGGTTTTTGGAAAATTCTTAAAATTGTAATATCATTAAGGAAACAACTTAGCATGCATGTTGAGTTCTAAAATCCACCCAACATTTATATCAAATGAAAAGACCACATTTAAATATAGGTTATTAATGATATATATATATATATATATATATATATATATATATATATATATATATATATATATATATATATATATATATATATATATATATATATATTTTTTTTTTTTTTTTTTTTTTAAGATTCATTTTTAAAGAAATCACACCATGAAGAAAATTTTAACAGGTTCTCTGCAACCTTTCTTCACAATTGAAAGTCATTCAATTGAGAAGAATTTGGCTATTAGTGTCAATTTTGTTCATTTAATGAGAAAACATGATGGAAATGAAGAAGCAGTCACAGATTTTTACCAGAGTTCAGACTGTTTCCTGTCATGTATAAATGATGGCAGCTCACCTGTGCTGATGATGTCACTCGGTAAATTGTCACCACAGAATCTGGAGAAAGGTATAAGAAAAGTTTTAAAAGTAAAGGCAGCAATGCCACAGTAGGACAAGAATTTATGTTTTTTTTTTTATGTAATATCTGAATATTGTGGCGAGCATTTGTGTTCAGTAAAACTACCTTTCACTGGCAGATGATTTCATTTGTAACAAGACGTGTTTCCCTTGTTGGAAGTGAAAAAACTGCCAGTGGAACTAGTACTTTGAATGAACGTTATTGGCTCAAAATAAGCTGCCATATCTTGCTGAAAAGTTGTGTGTAAGTTAATTTGGTCTTATTTCAACTCTACTAAGATGTTTGCACCATAGACCAAAAATACTTGGATTTTGCAGTGTGGTGTTTTTTCCCGTTTCCACACAGGTTAACCTATGAACTGCCGAAGCACTGCTCGAACTGACACTCACCTCCCAGCAAAGCCGGACACATCGTCGTAGCTGTCGTACACCTCCAGGTAATCTGCCAGGCAGGACGTGTCTTCCTCCACGTCCAGCTCCAGGAAGTGGAGGCGAATCCTCTGACCCAGGCGCACTCGGATGTGCCAGTAGCAGATCAGCTCGTCCTGGTATTCGTCAGGGAAACCGGGCGACTGAATGATTTTCTGCTGCTCAGTCAGAACGCCGCCACACTCTTTGGCTGTCGGGAACATGGGAGACACAATGAAACTACTATAGACTGTTATCTTTAGTAGGTTCTCTGCAAATAGGACCTTTTGTTATGTAGTTTTTTTTCTGAGAAAGTTTATCACTTTGCCTGTGATAAACTTGCACACACTTTGCCTGGTTGAATTTCTACTGGATGAATCCAAGTCAATGAGAGAAAGCCCAGACTGTCTGTGAAGGGAGATTTGAATTGAGGTCAGGAAACACACTTCAGGTGAGAATCAGAGCTGCAATAGTTGAGTTTCACCACTAGAGAGCGCCTTCGGCTAAGCAGAATGAATGCTGTATAGTGTGGTAGGGTCAATAAGTGTTATTCAGTTATTTATTTATTTTTCACTTAGTTTTACTGAGACATGATGTCATTTCCATATTTTTGAATAGCCTTAAAAAGCTCAGCCCTTTTTTTCAGTCTTGATTAAACCAAATATTTTTGCTCATTTGTCAAACCTTTAAGAGTGATAAAAACTGTAAACAGCCCAGAGGCAGCGTCTGGACAGAAGGACCTGACAGAAGGGCCAGACTCTGTTGAGACAAGCTCTGGACTTTTCTGAAAAGCAACAAAAGCTTAAATCTGTAATTAGATAGCAGTTTCAAAGAACGTTTTTTTTTAAAGTTTGAAAGCTTTCAGCAAAATGCAGAAAAAGATCAGAGCCACACAGAAAAGCTCAAGACCTGAGCAGCAGTGATGTCCAAGCAGGGCCTTCAGTTAGCAGGGAAAGAGTAAAGATGTGAGTAAAAGCTACATTTTCCCCCCTTTCTAACTAAATATATATATTTTTTGCCACTGTAACTTCCTGTATAATGAGTTTAATTACAGTTATTTTTAATGTAGACTTCTCTTTTTACATTTGAGAAGAGTTGGTAATTCTTCTCAATTGGTAATTTGTGGTTATCTGTTTTATGTGAGCTGTAAATATCACATGACACAGAAATCCCTTTTATTTCATCAACAGCCATTCTTCTGAGCAGGATGGCAGGCACGTTTCCATGACAACAACTACGTGAAAGGTGGTTATAAAAAGTCTTGCCAGGAAAAGTTTTTTTATGTTCTGCACAAACATGCATAATGTTTTTTAACAACTAACTATTTTATCCCTAATATAGTTTTACATTTATTTAGAGAAATGTGTTGATGTGAGTGAAACTCACAAAAAGAATCATCTGAATTAAGTAAAATGAACATTTATTGGAAAGTTGCAAAATATTAGTAAGAATGTGAGATTTTACTCACATTTTGCTGTACATAAGGGTTTTGTAAATATATTTTTCAATAACCAAATATAAATATCAAATACCCATGTGCAAGTGTTGTGTGCATTAATAGCATATTTAGTGCTAATACTAATATAGAGTAAAGAAAGGAAATCAAAATGTAACAGGTGAGAAAATAAAGTTTACATGAAGTGATTTGGAAGAAACCAGAATCATTTTCTGCACCATTAAATATAACCACAACAGAAATTATTCCCTATGGGTTCTCAAAGGTAAATTCATTCTTATTAAAAGTAAGTATATATATACTTTTATATTATTTTATTAAAAGGAATATACTTGGATGTATTAACAATGATTATCTCTCTCTGGAGTGTGTCATTGTTTTCTAGTTCATCCTCCAAGTGTCGCCAATCAGCCAACAGCTATAAAACATCTATTGTTGTGGACTTTCCTGTGGCATAGATAATGATGGATGCAAACCAAAGGAAAAGCGATTTCTTGCTGTCGGCCATGTTGGTAGGATCACTGATTTCAGGTTTGTTTCATCGTGTCAGTGGACTGATGGCTACATTGTCAGTCATCAGGCCATGAAAACCTTTTTTATATCAATTTATGTGAATATAAACCTGAACTGAGATTCTGAGAATTTGCTACAAGAGCTTATTGAATCTGACGGGATGAATACAAGCTTCTGTAGACACTGAAGCTGACGGTTTGGCTTGCGTCCTGTTTGTGGGTGTGGAGACTTTAAAAATGATTATGTGTAACTTCCAGTCAGGACTTGCTCAGCTGCCGCTCTGGCAGCTTATCCAGCTGCATTTTTTCCCTCCTTTGCTGGTTTATTCTTGGTCTGAACCACCATAACTCATTGGTGGGAGTCAGTTTGTGATTTTGAGTCTAGACATTCTTCTTCATGTTGTCTTTATCACCTCTTTTACGTCTGACTTGCATCTAGAGTGATGACAACTTCCTGTGGTGACTCTGTTTATGACGTAGGAGTTTCCATCACTGAAACTCTGAGGTTGCTCAACTAGTAAAAGCATTAACATCAATGCGTCTCCCCCATTCATTTTTAAACATGCTGTATGTAACTTTCATATGAAAAAAATGAAAGATTTTTACATAAAACTGTCAGTATGTTGTGACAGTATGAGACAGATGGATCAAGATCAAAATCAAGTTCTTCTGGTGCACTGCCCTGTCAGAAACAACCAATCAGAGCCAGGAGGAGCGCTGTCTATCATGCTTGTGTATGTGCTGCTCACACCCTGGCTCTCTGATACTCTGCGACTTAGGGAGCCTGCCACGAATCCTTCTCTGCCATTACCCCACCGAGTTTCCTATTCAGTTTAATCAGTTAAGTTCAGTTTTAACCCAAATAGAAATTCTTTTTTGAACACATAGCATTCAACTAAAATACAGTTAAGAATCTATGTCACTACTTTCAAATTAATGTTGACAGTTGGGCTTTCGCAAAATAGCGTGTACATGAGCATGATTGACAGTGCTAAGCCACACCTCTTGGCTCTGATTGGTTGTTTTTGGTCTGGCGCTGTGGATTTCTTCAGACAGCTATAGCAGCTCAGGGTGGATGTGGAGATCAATGTTTTCACAGATGATCTGTCTCATATTATAATGATAACGTCATGCCATGGTGACTGTTTTGAAGAATGGGTAAAGAAAATAAAGAACTTTTTTTTTAAGAAAAGTTACATACTGAAGCTTTAAAGCAGATTTATGATCAAATGCAATCCATATGTTGATGTCAAAATTAGCTTCATGTGAAAGAGAGACACAATGTTTCTTTTTCCTCAAACTAAACGATTACAGCCTCTGCATGCAGGATGCCTTCCTGGAACATTTGTGCTTTAGGTTATAAACATGTTCTTCTAATGAGGAGCTCATTAGAACAACATTTATTTATACAACACAAATGGGCTGCTGACCTTTAAGAAACCTTCGTGTTGTGCTCAGCTTGTCCTGATAACCCCACCCACCACTTCACTTTCTACACCGTAATGATGAAGCTTGAGGAAATAATGGAGTTTTTTTTTTTCTCCTTTACAAAGTCTGAAAGTTTGTGTTGAGCAATCATCAGCTGTGCTGAGTCAGAGCTTTGTAGATGCACATTTCATGGCAGTTGCAGCTGCAGATGTTTTGGGTTTATGTTTCCTACACCTTCACACAATTAGGACTAAATAATTTGCCCTTTAGTTTAAAATAGCTCAAGCTTTTTGACTTTGGCTCTAATGTGGGAAGGAAAAACCTTCACTTCATCTTAAACACAGTGGTGTAGCGTCATGCTGTGAGGAGGGCTTTCTTTAGTCCTGACAATTAGGCCAGTTAAAATGAAGATGAATGGAGTTTAAATACTGAGGAGGGAGGCATGTGATGGGACAGTGATGCAGCAAAGCATTATGGGAGTTTGACTAAAGCAGAGAATCAATTGAAGGTGGTGTGGTCGCTTTTACACTGCTTTTGTAAGTCAATGAAATTATAGATAATACACTAGGCATAAATATCGGTCATCGGCTATAGCAGCAGTATTAAAATCTTCGTGTCGATATCGATCCAAATCTTCATATGGGTATATTCCTGGTGGAAGCTTTGAAAGATTTCTGTTTCCAGATCGACTTCGTTTCAGTAATTTTGATGCTCTGATTCTTTCAAACATCTCTTTTTAAATGCTGTTTAAAAATGCATAACTTTGAAAAGCCATCAACATGTGAGTGTTCTCCTTTCAAACTTCAGCATCACACTTACCAATAACTTTGGCTTCAAAGGATTTGAAATTCCTTTTAGAGCCTAACATTGGGTTTTAAAAATACACGTAATAAAAAAAAAATGCTACAGGAAAAAAAAAAAACGGTCTCCTGTCAGCATTGCTAAAATCATGATTAAAGTAAAGCATTTACTCACAGTTTGGGTTGTAGCAGTAAACATCCCATTTCTCACTCTTGTTCAGCCTGTATCCGTAGTCAACGATGCCGACTCTTCCAAAGCCGCAGTTGGCCCCGGCCTTGACGATGGGATAGCCGACACGTCCTCTGTCAAACCAGCCGGCGGCACACACATGAAAACCTGCAAGTGAGAAGAAACGCCATGTTCTGTTCAACAGCACCACTGGTCACACACTCAGGGCTGACCGTCCAGAGCTTTCTTTCAGAATCTCCAGCAACACGGCCTGGTTCGAATAGTTTGTGAAAGTCTTTTGGAAAGTATCTGCAGAGTTGTTTGTTTTTTCTTGATGGAGACTCCAGGGGTTTAGATCACAATCAGTAATCGGCTATAAAACTGACCTCCTGCAAGGTTGCCTTGGAAACCTTGAACTGTAGCCAAAGACAAACAGGCAACCACAGGATTTGAGCTGCTCTCTGAGAAGCTGCTGGTTTTTGCTAACCCAGCTCCATGTCACAGCCAGGATTTGAACCTCAGACCCTTCTTGCTGTAAGAAAAACAGTCCTACATCTAAAGTAGACCTTTTTTGGTCATCTGGATATTCCATTTCTCTAATATCCATTTATTATAAACCACAGCTCTTCCCAATATCACACAGTCATGTAGCTCTTGCTTCATCATAGGAACATGTGCAGCTTTGAGTGAGTAACGCTCCAGCATCACCTTCCATCAAATTAGTCAACACTCTTATTGTCACTGATGAAGGTTCAACTCTATCAGACATAAAGTCATATTCAATCAATTAGAATACACATCAGATTAAAATGTTTTCCTTTCAAAATTATAAACTCTAAGCCTGTATTAAACAAACTTTTCATTAATCCCATATTTGTGTTTTTAAAAGTAGTTTTTGGTTTTTGATTGGTCTGATGTAATATTCAAATTGTAAATTGTTTTCCCTAAATGTAAGCTGAAAATCAGCATAATTAACAGAAGCAACACAAACATTCATCTGGGTTTAATCTATATAATGTTTCATTTAGTCAAAAAGTTCCAGAAATGAATCGACTTTTCTTTTCAACAGTGTGAATTTTACACCTTTTATCCCATTGAAACACCATTGAAAGTGCACCATGGAGGTACATGGTGATTCATACAGAACGATTGAGTTCATCATGTCTGAACCCATATGTGATATCAATATGAGGGCATCGAGTGACTTGCAGCATTAATATTACTATATTATGTTTAGAAAATAACAATCAGAAGCTGCAGTTCAGACCTTTGCAGGAATCAGATAAATGACAAACTTCTGGTGCATTTCTTGTTAAAACTTCTCTACCTTTGACCCAAAACTGCAACCCATGTATTTGGATTAAGAAGTTTAACCCAGCAATTTCTAGAGTGAACCTAAGACCATCTTAACAGGCTTTTACAGTTTGTTTGAGACCTTTGAACATCAGCCTGGGCCCAGGAACTCTGTTGCACTCTTGGAGAGACACTGCTTCCCATTAACCTTTAACCTCCTCCTGCCAGCTAAAAGCATTCCAACAGTTAAGGGTCTTCTTGCATTACTACTGTTCCTCCATCTGATGCATTTTAAAGAGCAAAGAGAGAATACACACCAACAGAAAAAAATCAGGGGTGGAAGGAATCTGTGTTGTTTTTACAGCAGAGGACCCTATAGTTTGCTTTAAAAGACACTGAAATGCAGGCGCTGATCTGTGAATTTGTGTTGTTCTTATGAGTGAAAAGCCACAGACCTATTTGTCGCGCTGCCTCCAGTTGATCATAGGTGGCCAGCGTTCCTCCCTCGTACTTGCAGACAGCCTTGGCCTCTTTGTATGTCAGCTGATACCTCCCTTTGCGTGACTCCCGATGGTAAACCCCAGCTGCTTGTTCTGTCAGAGAGAAACATTGCCTCTGTCTGAGCTTTTACATTAATTATGTTAAAAAAAAACTAAAAAAAAAACTGTTGATGAGTCTGAGCCAAACCAGTTAGTATAATGAAGCACATACAAGAGCTCATTTTCCAAAGAGTCAATCTCATGAAGTGAAGTGTGTGGGAAAGTCAGCAGTGTTTAGAGAGTGTTTTTTTTTTTTCCTGAAAAAAAAAAAATTACTTTGATTGAGGTAAAAGTTGTGAAAGAAGGCTTCAGCTGGGGAGTTTCTTTGCTGGGGATTGTGAGAGGTACGAGGTGAAGTCATTTCCATGTATTTACAAGCCACTTGCAGCACAGCCAGGCTATAACACACTGATTGGCACAAACTGCTGGACTCCTTCACGCTCCATTAAAGCCTCACAATCAGCCTTTAAAAGAGAATAGCTGTAGCTGTGTTCACAAAAGCAGAACATTTCAACAAAAAGATGAAAATAACTGTAAAAAAAAAAAAAGAAAAAGAAAAGAGAAATTCACAAGAGTAATATCACTGATGGTGAGATTTGTCTGATCAGTTTAATTAAATTCATCCTCATCACTGAAATTTAATACTTTCCAGGCTACTCTGTGAAACAGACATTAGATGTCATTGTCAGGTTGTGTTAGTTATATTTACCCAGCCATATTGAGTTATGAAATATTCCATTTCTGAAGCTCCACGACTGTGCCTCGTTCAGCAGTAAGACGAGAGTCCAGAGTAGAGCCCAGACGTGCATCCTGAGGCTGACGGTGTGCAGCTGCTCTGTGCAGATGTTCTCTGACGTTCTGTCCCCTGCTGCTCCGCAGCCGCTGCCTTTTATACACACTCCTGCCTCCCAGGGGAGGTGGCAAATATCCAGCACAGTGAAATAATTCAACCCAGCCAGGGTTCTTTATAGCTACCCTGTTTGGCTGTTGATTTATTTATTTATTTTATTTTATTTTACCTATATAAAGGTTATCACTTTTACTTCTGTTTTAGGGAAAGTGCTGTGATGGGGTTGCACGAGGTAATCCTCAAACTCCTAAAGTGTGGCACATTAAAACTAACCCCTGCTGTTGCAAATCAAACTGAAACCTGTCCGACCTCAGTTCAACTCATTGTTTGTAAATCATGTGCATAGAGAACCTTTTTTACATGAAATGTTTTCACATATTTACATAGATGAGAAACTATGTCTCCAGGATATCATGAACTATTAAAAAAAAATAATGAAACAACCAAAAATTGAATTGTGAATTGAATCAAAAGCGAATTGATTAACATGTGATGGTCACTAATACATTTGGCTTATCAGCGCAAAAAATTGTGACAGCTTGTAATGAATACGTTAATATGTTGTTTTCTATTAATTTGTCTAATTTTTGTACAGGATGGAGCCAAATCATTCTGGTCGGTGGTTCCTTTAAGCTCTATTATTCTGCTTGGATCTTTTGTTGTTCTTCTCATTATTTTCTGTGGTAGAAAAATTAATAATTAGTATTTCCAATGAAGAGATTCAGGCATAGACATAAGCTAAATTGGCAATAATAATACTACCACTACTACTAATAATAATGTTTTTATTTTGTTTGGAGGGAATAATGAAAGACCACATAGACTAAGCCAGGTGGAACACCGCAGATCAATTCCAATGTTTATTGTCTTTGTTACGATAACAACAAATCACAATTGGGTATCATACGACACAGACATAGTGCAAGAAGTACAAGAAGTGCAAGTGCAATCCTATATAGTGCAATAATAATGACAGCATTAGCTGAGTAGCTGTACAATTTAATCATGAGCCATTTAGTTGAGTTTGACTCTCTTTAGCGTCCTCAGTAGAAGAGGCTCTGCTGGGCTTTTCCTACTGCTGATGCATCACTCCATGTCAGCATGACACAGTCAGACCAGGACCATGAAGCTGGAGACTCTTCCATTGTTAATGTAGAGTGGTAATTTACTGGCTGGACTTGAGGAAAAACTACAAATTTTTATTTATTTATTTATTTATTTAATGTTAAAAAATAAGTTATCACTTTTGCATAATCAACCTTGTTCCTGTTTGTAGACTCATTATTGTTGGTTATAAGCACTCAGTTTGTCATCTACGAGCTTGGTGGAAGGCAGAGCCGTAGAATGTGTAGAGTAGGGGACTGAGCACACAGCTTTGAGGAACCCCTGTGTAGATGCATGTGGTGATGGAAGCACTTGCTCTCTAATAGGTTTTTCTGCAGGACTTCCCTGTATTTAACTCCATCAATATTCCCATCATCTCTAACAGTCTTCTTGTTTCTTCTGAAGAAATACGTCCTGACAGCCTGATGCTGCCACCACCATGTTTCACCACATGGATGCTGTGGTCTTGTAGATTGACGTTGCAGAAGGCAATGTGTGATTGCCACCACACTTCAGGTTATTCTGCAAAGGCCAAAGTCTTCCTGGGACCAAGGGATGATGTGGGAGTTTTTCCAAGCTACATTTGTGGAGCTGCCTGTTTCCATTAAATGTTAAATCCAGGAATTCACAATATTATCGGCATCGGCAGATATTAGCTGTAAAATGTAATATTGTACATCAGCCATTCCATCAAAATAACCAGTGAAAACAATGCCTGCACACAGTATGTCAAATTTGCGCTGTTTGAGTGTTGCCCCTTTCTTAGAGAGAGCAAATGTCATGAATAAATTTGACATTAAACATAATAAGTTGAAAGTGTTACATCAGCCTCTGCTTTAGCATTTGCATTTGGTAGCAGGCTATATTGACAAAGATAATGCAGTATTTTAATTACACAGTAGAGAAAGCCACACACTTTCAGTAAATAGGTGTAGGACAAAAAAATACCAGTATTGGTATCGGTTATCAGCCAAATGAGTTTTAGTATATCAGCATATTGGATATCGACCAAAAAGCCAATATTGTGCATCCTTAGTTAAATGTGATGCTAATCTTGAACTCTGAACAACTAAGTATTGATTGTAGCATGCAGAATGACTAATAGTTAGGAGAGAGAACACCAACGTGTTGTTTATCACAAGAGGTTCCAAATTTGGGGGCAATAGCATTGGTTCTGAGAAACTCCAGAGAACAAAGGGTCTTAAATTGTGTTTCAGCAAAGAACAGTGGCAGATGTGTTTCAGCCCCCCTCCACAGTTTGTCAGTTTAACAGACCATCGGGAAGCGCAGCATGTAACTCTGAACATGAAGCTCTCCAGATGGTCTACATCTCCCACATCCCCAGTTCCAAGGTAAATATACTGAGAAAGAACAGACACCAAGCATTTATGGTGGTTAGAAACAAAAATGTCTTCATCCTTAATTTGCATCCTTATTACAACATTTTGAGATTTTTTTTTTATCTCTAACTATATATTTTTTCTCTATTGAACAATAACTAAGAAGCAACAAAAAACAATAGAGCAAAGGTTACAATAGGATTTGCTTTAAAAGAAAATCCATTCATTTGCAAATGATTATCTTATTGTAGGAAAAATATATATTTTTTGCTGTTGCTGCAAAAATTAAAAACACGAAGCGCTTTCAGGTTTAAAGTGAACGGGTTCAGTGATGGAACTAAAATGCTGCATGCCAGCTGTCACATGGGATATTTCTCTAAGGGAGAGCACAGGCAGACATGCAGATGGCTGGGTGGTAAACGGATCTGAATTGGTTCCAGATTGGAGGGGAAATGATCTGGGCTTTCTTAACTCTCTGAGAACCTCACCCAAAGAAACCCACGCATGGAAAGTCCGTCTCAGACGCCGTCATTGTGACTTACTGGATATTAAAAGTCCTTTTAAATGGAGGATTCATCATCCTTTCCATGTGTCCAATAAGAAAATGAGGGCTGTGGTGGGAGATTTTACTGCACGGCAACTTCTACTGGTCATGTTATATCATGTGCTTATGAACTCTGACCAAATGAACCTGTATGGGATACACACTAAAGGTTGTATGTTGTTGTCCTGCAGCAGCATGGGAGTTAGACCGTCTCCCCCTTGTTTTGGATCCCTTGTATAAAACCCATGTGTTCACTCTGCCTCGGAGCTGCTTCACTATTTACTGTTTTATAAGCTCTCTGTATTGTGCACAAAATGCAGATATAATCTGATTGAGTGATTTTTTTTATTTTTTTAAGTTTGGACAAAAAAGAATTAGTCCTATACTGACATCATATCTGTCAGTATAATAAATGTTATGGAAAGGTTAAAATTGAGCCAAAATATTTCTTGAAAAAGAATGAAAATGTTGGTAAGAACCTGTTTTAGTTGTTTAAATGACCCTGAGAAAATGTATCCAGTAAAATATAGAGAGGTGTTGGTTTTTTTATATAAGCACTCATTTCTTCTAAGTTTGATCCAAATCAAGTTTATTTTTATAGCACGTCTTAAAAACAAGGCAGTTCAAATAAAAAGTCATAAAAGCAAGAATTACCAACTGAGAAACCAGTAACAAACATTACATTTTACATTTTGAGATCCATCATCCAAATCATCAAACAAAAACACACATCATGTATTTGATGTTTGACGATTAAAACCCAAAATTCTGAGATATACCCAACAAGATTTTAATAGAGAACTGTGGACCAGTATGCATGTCCTGAACATTAAAGGAACTCAGATCTGGCTGGGACCTCTTTTGCATTAATTACTGCATCAGTGCGGCGTGGCATGGAGACCATCAACCTGCGGTTTTGCTGAGGAAGCCCAGGTTGCTTTGGTAGCAGCTTTCAGTTCTCCTAGTGGCTAACCGGTGACCCGTGGTCATCTCAGCAGGTATTGGTTTCTATTGCTGGATAGAAAGGTTCAGAGTCTTGCTGGGAAATGCAACCAGCATCTCCATAAGCAGAATGCTAGCAGTACAAAGCATGAGGGGCTCAAAGAAGTCTTGATGTACTGAAGTCCTGACTTTGGACTTCATTAAACACAGCGCACAGTTGAGGTGGCTCCCCAAAGCCATATTGACTGGGAAACCTTCTTTTTTAGCCCAGATAGGATGGTTCAGAAGTGGCCTACTGAAAGGAACGTGACCGTTGTAACTTAGTGACAGCATGTGTTAGCTGCTTGAAGCATTGACTGTAGTCCACGCCCTATGAATCTGGCCCTAATGAGCTTTGCTTTATCATCCAAAAGGAGTTGTTTGTGAACTTTTTCCTACCGCACCTTTTCCTTTGATCATGTGTCATGTCTGACTAGGTTCTCTCTGGCTGCTCTTGCCTTTATTTCCTGTTTCTTTCCCTATTCCTCTTGAAAAGAAAACTGAATTAAATAAACGGTGCTATGCCCATTTTAATATAAGAGTTTGAATTTCAAACATAGCACACTTTAATGTGTTTACTGTACATTTTTGATAGGCTAAAGTCAAAAATGCCCTGCTATGCTTTTTGTGATGCAGCATAACAGGGCTGAGTATTTGTGTATTTGTGTATTTGTGTCTTGTGGCTGACAAGTTGAAGTTGTAGAGAAAAATCCTAGAGGGGTTTCGTAACAAGACTTTTTCCAGTCTTTCACAAATGCAAACAGCTGTTAGACCTCTTCAGCTTTTATGTGCAAGACAATTTATCTAACACTTACAGTTTTGCCTCAAATGATTCAGAACTAATGGTGTAAAACAATGACCACCTGCGTCAGAACAAAGTATTTTGTGAATACTTGTTGTTGATTTACTCTTTCTATGTTGTCAAATACTGAAAGTCACCTGCCATATCCTAATGTCATATAAGGAGCTTAGTAATGTGAGACTGAACAGACCAACTTTTCCTACCAATTTGCTCTTTTGTGAACATTGTTTAACATTGTGAAAACCAATGAAGAAGATGGTAAATGTTGATTTAATAATTGAGACCAGAGTTCATATGTATTGCTCTGTTGCTGTTGACTGTTTGTTATGTGGCTTTAGTGAGGGATTGTGGGTGAACTGTTAACTGTTTAGCATTGTTCTTTTAGTGATCAGTCTGCTCCTGTTACTTTAGTTTGTGTGTTCATGATGAACACACAAATTAGTGTTCATGTGATTTAATCCATCCAGCAGTGACCATAAGTGATTAAAACATCCACTTATGGTCTTATTGACCGTAAGTGGGTTTTTGTTTTTGTCACAAATGGGTTTCACGGGCCGTGCTGTGGTGGTGCAGGGGGTTAGCAGGCCCCACATTTGGAGGCCTTAGTCCTTGGCGCGGACGTCGCGGGCTCAACTCCCGGTCCTGGCGACCCTTGTCGCATGTCTTCCCCCCTTTCCTCACCTTCTTTCCTGTCTGCCTACTGTCACAAAAATACAAGCCACTATCGCCTCAAAAACCTTTCAGAGGAAAAAAAAGGGTTTCACTTCATTTATGCTGATCAAAAACAACATCTGATAGTTGAATCATGAGCTACAACAAAGGCTGCATTTTGTTTCTCTGTAGCTGTAAAGTCCTACACAACAGTACAGACACAACAGGTTTATTATCTGTGATGATGAGTCTTACAGGTAATAAATGTTTGTTCCACAAAACAAAAATTGTGTAATTTTGAATTCAATTTCTGTGTGGAAACTAAGACTACCACTGCTGTATCAGTCCAAATGAGTTAAGTAAAGCAAAATTCAGTGATTGCCACAATAACAGAAGTCACTGAGTTGAAGCCGCAAAGTATAAATACAGTTCTATGTAAATGATCTAAGTCAGTATAATAAAATATTTTTATGTCTGCATTAATCAACACAATTAAAACATTTTTCTTAGCTCGGCTTAATTAAGTGAACACAGACCAATGAATTAGATCAGAACTAACCAGACTAGGTCAGAATTGCCTGATTTGGTTATGTTAGTTACACATAAGTGACTCAGTGGCATCTTAATAACCAATTAGAATTATACTAAACATAACTCAGTTTTGTGGAAATTCTTGACTAACAAAGGGAATTACAAATTGTTGTTTGATGCCACTTTGCTCTTCAAGCCCAGAAGGATAGCATGAACAGTGGACCAACTGTATTTTGGTATTAATAAAAGAAATTCATGAATTCAACTCACTGTCTCTTCTCCAACCTCATATATTAAGAACCCAGTAAACACAGGTAGACTTGACTGGAGGTGTTGGCTGTTATCCTGGTTACTGAATTCAGAAGTTAACAAAGTCAAGACTGAGAATAACTTAAAGACTGTCAGCCATTTTAAATGATGTTGTTATGTAAGGTTTAATGACCAAGGAGGAGCACAGGCTTTCCTGCCACCAGTTTACAGACTCCAAACAAAGCCAGAAGATTTTGCAGACACTGTTTGTAAAAAAAAAAAAAGAAAAAAAAAAATAACTCATAAAGGGCCAGCAGAGGCTGGGCTGTAACATTTGCGTGATGTGATATAGTGTAGGTGTAAGCATTCCATTATATCCACTAAAGGATGGCATTTATTATGTTCAGTAAACATCGCTTTACCACTCAGTCTAGAGGTGGTCAAGCTGACAGACAAAGCTAGGAGATTACTGGTCTTGAGTTGGATGTGCATAGTTCAAATACAAAGAGAGCTCATGAGTCAGATGTTGAACTAAATACTGCAAAACATTGCCTGAGATTCTGATTTACTGGTATAGACAACCAGATGCTGCGTGTATCTGTTGAATAAGCAGCAGAGTGGGCTGGGATGGTTAAACATTGAGGTCCGAGCCTCAGTAAACACAGCAGGGTTGTCTTGAGGAAGAGTTCTTAGGGGCATCTCAGTTTCCAAGAGAAAATCTGAGATCATCTGCTGGACAACAGTTCAAACAGGTAGGCATTTTATTGAAGCTCTAGGCAACACATAACACGATTCCGCCTTTGTAATTGACCTCCCTGAAAAATTAGACGACGTGGATCAACTTGTCTCTATTTGATTGTCTAAACATGTCTGTTAGTTTGAAAATTATCTGAAACAAAACAGTGTGTAAAATCTTGAGGTATCTTATCTGGTTTTCTTCTAATAGTCATAGGTTGACCAGATCTGAGACTGTTCTTATTCACATCAATAAGCCTGATGTAGGATAACTGAGCATTATGTTCTATTTTTAATCTGATAATACTGCAATGTTCTCTGCTGCAGATATCCAAAGGTTCAACTACTCCAAATAACTTGCCAACATTTGGGACAATAAATGGTGGCACAGTAACAGACAAAATGCAAGGAATATGTTGTTGAGGAGCTGAAGGAGGCAGAAGGCAGCACTAAAACGATGACAGGCAAAACACAGCATAAATTTGATCTTTGATGGGTTTTTTTTTTAAAGTTATGCTAAAGTCACATTCGGTTTTATGTTTGTAAAATCAATATTGTGTCTCGTCTCGTTTTCTGAGTTTTAGGTAACTAAGTCTGTACAGTCAAGAAGTGTGGAAAAAGTGAAACAGTTTTCTGCCACTTAAAGATAAGCTTTTCTTAACATTAAGACAAATTTATTGAAGATTCTGTTTCCAGAGGTTTTATACTTGTCTTGCTTTTTGCCTGTTGGAAACATGAGACAGACTGAGGCATTCATATGCGTGAATGTTGCTACAGTGATAGAGCATATGGCTTTAGGGGGATCATATCCAACATGTTGTAACTGAGCTGCTTCTCTAGAAACCCTGGAAAAATGCTGCTGACGACAGTAATTACTGCTCAGAAATGATGAAGCACAGTCAACGCACATGTCTTACACATTTCTTGGTAACTGTTGTTTTATTTGGTTTCCCAAAGGATGTATGTATCTGTGACTTGCACCCACAAATCAAACACATCCTACAGAATAACACTAGACGGATAGTAACATGTTTAATGTTACTGTGGAGCTGTCACTGACCTTGCTGCGTTTTACTGAAAGGCTGGGAGTGTTGGCAGGGCATTTCCTACTGTACTGGTTGCTGTTTGTTGTAGTCCATGCATATGTGTATTAGTTGTTGGACATCACATTTACTAGAAAGTGAAATCTATTCAAAGGATTGTGAAGAAGTCCAACTGCAAAGAACGAACAATCAAAAAGCTACAGCTCTTTGGTAGTGTTTGAACCCTCTGAACTTTCAACATGTTGTCATGATACTACCAGAAACTTCAATGTACATTGGCATTTTTGTGGTAGACTGACATAAAGTAGAACCTCAGGCTGTTTGTGTTTTACAACAGCCCAGAACTAAGTCCAATAAAAATCTGAAGACTTGACACTGATGTTCAGAGATGCTGATCATCCAATCTGACTGAGATTGGAGGTTTTGCAAACAAATAAGCGGGAGTTTCTGTCTCTAAATGTTCAAAGCTGGTAAACACATCTACCTTAAAACACTTAAAACTTTACTTGCAGCAAAAAAGGTCCCTACACAGCATGGTATCATGACGGAATACAAAGGCATAGCACATTTCCTAAATTTTTATCCAAAAGAAAGTTAAAAAAAAAAAAACAAACAAAAAAAACACATGTATTAGTTTAATTTCTTTTCAGAGTAGCGAAATGAAAATTATGACTTTTTCAAACACAGCAAATCACAATAAAATATGGCTTTGAAGTGACAAAATAAAAAAAATGAATATTTCTGAAAGGTACCATATTTGTCTTTCTCAAGTGTAACAAATTACGATTCAACGTAAATGGAAGTGCTCCAACTATACAGCTAAAACCTGCATTTTAGTTTAATTTCATAATGCTCATCTATATCCAATCTGCACCAGAGCTGACCACTATCAGGAACAAATCACCTGTTAGTGGTCCAAAAACACTTACAGACAAATACAGTGCTGTGAGAAAACTATTTCTCAGAGCTTGACGCCACCTAGTGTTTATTCATTAAACTAACAAATGAATGAAAACAATAGACTGAAATATATACCACAATGCAAATTTTCTCAGTTGCATTTCTTAGATCAAAATGAAAATTCTCATAATTACTTGTTCAATTTTAAAAAGGATGCACCACATGTGCATATAAGAAATATTTATTTTTATTTGAACACATTGCAAATGGTACACCCACCCAAGTGATTATGTACAAATTTACAATTTGTGCCGTTTCCTATTTTATGTCATGTTGATGTAAAAATGTAAAATGGGCTCCAGCAGAACAGCAAACTTCCAGCACTACACTTTTTAGAGGTAGTCCCAGTCATGACTTGTTTTCCGATTTTAAAGCTAATTCAAATTCAATTATCTTCTTTATATTTATATACAGAAACACACGCACACACGCCCACACACACACATACAACAAAACAAAGAAAAAAACCCCACTAATGTAGTGGTGTCCAAACGTTGTTCCAGGTGGCCAAATATGGCAAATAAACTACTGGCAGGCTTCAAAATTCATTTGACTAAAAATGCAAAAATGTGTTTATTGTGATTTTTTTATTTTATTTTTAATTTTATTTTAGGAGATTTAACATCTCTTTATCTCGAGATGCTATCTCGAAATAAAGAGATAGTATCTCTTTATCTGAAGATATATCTATCTCAAAATAAAGAGATAGCATCTCAAGATAAAGAGATAATGCTATCTCTTTATCTCGAAATAAAGCGATAGCATCTCTTTATCTCAAGATAGCATCTCTTTATTTCGAGATGATAGCATCTCGAAATAAAGAAATAGCATCTCGTAATAAACAGTGATAGCATAGTTACTTTGAAAAAGCAACTTAGTTAGATTACTGACTACTTGATTTGGAAAGTAACTAAGTTACTGTACATTAAAAGTAACATTTTTAGTTACTTTCAGCAGCTGCTAACAACAACTCTCAGCTACCTGTGAAAATTACATTGACCTTTGCCAATACTTAATTGTAAGCTATTTTATAACGGTAACATCAACAATGTGTCTCCACTTATAAGGTTGAACTGAAGAGGAGATTGTTTAATGGTTACAACAGTACAAAAAAAAACGTGAGTAATTTGTGTTGTCCATTGTTGTCTGGAAAATTCTAAGAAGGATTTTAAAGCCCCCCCCCCCAGCCTCCAGATTCTGTGTTACGGTCCTGCGTTTGGTGTCAAAGCGCAGCACACAGAGCTCCTCCTGTTGCTCCACAACTCAGATGGCTGCACAGATTGGTAACAACTCATTTCTATATGAGTTGTTTGCTATATATTTGTACATATTGATTTTGAAATTTATAGTATACTTGAGTATTCCAAACCATGAAAAACATTTCTTATACATATTTGTGGATTTCACACTAAAAAAAAATAAAAATAAATTTTCCACTCTAATTTAATCTTTTTGTGTGATTTTAGGCCCAAACCTTTCTCGAACCAGTTGGCTCAAGTGGTTCTCAAGTGCTTCATCTCACCATCACTATTAGAAGGTCTCTTTTCCTTAAAAGGTAAAGAAGGCGGTCCAAAAAGTGACGCAGGAGGGTCAAAGGTAGTTACGTACGTAACGCGTGATGCTTTGGCGCCAGCAGATTTCGCGGGGTATCAGCAGCACCGTGAACTGTAAAGCACAACCACTAAGCACCAGTAACCCAGGTTAACGGCTGCATCGACGGGTTCAGGCGGCCCGGATTGGAGCGAGGTACTCGGTGGTGTGTCACGGAGAAGAACAGCGTCTCCAAGCTTTCATGGTGGGTCCTTATCCCATCTGACAAGCAGGAGGTGAGCATACAGAGTCAGTGTGGTACCCAGCAGTGGAAGCAGGGGGGCTCATGTTGCTCAGGTGAATGTTAAGGTCTTCGCTTTTTGTAGGATGAAGGAAGCTCCTCGGTGAGCTGGCTGTAGAAACCTCTGAGTGTGGGAGAAAACAACAACTAGCTGGATAAAGTGCATGTAGCCTGCTAGCGAAGCTAACTAGGGTAGCTAGTTAGCAGGCTGTCAGCAGAGTTGGTGGAAACCTGTCGGTGTTCAGTTCAGACATGGACAGGCAGACGGACCTGTGTCCTGTCTGTAACTCGTGTCCACGCGTGTTTGTGAAGTATAACCGTGATGTTTGTGTGTCCTGTCTGTAGCTGTGGAGACGGGAGGTGGACACAGCTGGACACACGGCTCTGAGAGGTGAGGAGCCGCGGCTGTTTGCTCCTTTGTCCTGAAGATGTTTGGTGTTTAGATAAAACCTCTGAGCTAAAAACACTAAACCTGCTGTTTCAAATTAAAACTACCCGCCTAATGGCTCAAACCTACAGCTTTGTCGCGTTTCCCTCACTTAACACAACACAACACACACACACGGATATATATATAAGATGAATGCAAAGTAAATTTATTCAACAAAAGATTTCCATCGTGTATTCAGATTCAAAAAGTAGGAACATTGAGGCTTTTTGGAGAATTGTGAAAAGTCTTGCTAAGTCTGGTTATAGTCAAAATTAAAATTAGATGATACCTACTGTATCTGAATTGTCTTAATTAGGTAAATTTTACACTTTTCTCTAAATGTGAAACCAACTTTCAAGTCTTTTTGTGATTTATAGCTACTGTGTTTTCCCCACAGTTTTTAAAAAGCAAACGGTGGATTTGCAGAAGATAATTCATACTTGCACATGATGGTGTGTAATTGGCTTTCAATGATGATGTAATTACTCACTCCCTAAAAGCACAGGCTAACCAGAAGATTAATTAACACAATTCAGGTCATGAGGTTACAGCATAACCCACCAGAGAAATAGTTTCCATACCAAACATCACTTGAGTTGAATCCTGGAAGACGGATCAAGTACACGAATGCAACTAATTAAAGTAACGTAATGTTTAAGTCTGTGAATGAGTGTGACTTTTGAAGTCCTCACTGTTGCATCCTAAAAACCAATTCTGGTTCAAATCGCATGGAAAACATGCATTTTGGGGGCCGCTTAGTCTTGAAATGCTCTGACCCCTGTGAGAGCCCCTGTCACCAGCTCTCAGCCTTTAACTTAGGACTACAGTGCATCTCCACCTGATCACTGTTCAGTGTTTGCAGACTTTTTTGTGGAACGTAACTTTGGATTATTTGTGTATAAACAGCCTATTTTGGGGTGTGTCAAAAAATATTTGGAAAAAATAAAAGAAGTAGCTTGGGAAACTTAAGAGAAATAGACGTAATGATAAGTGATATGCAGCACTCCCTCAGAAGTGCTAAGCCTGATAGTACAGTCGCTATAGCAGCCCACTGCTTTTTTGTGCTTAAAATCTTTTAAAGTTACAGAAATTTCAGACATGTTCTAGCAGGCCTCATAATTTAGAAATAATACCTTGTGAAGCCAACGGAGAAGTGCAGGGACGCTGCGTCTCTCTGTCCCTGTTCAATGCGTCAACTACAAACCTAGCTTAATCCGTCTTTACTGTTACTGGTATATAAGAAACCTTATTTAAAATAAGCAAACGACACCAAGCCTGGTGGGATGGCAAGGGAAGTCTGGTGGCCTGCCAGGCTTATGATACACTGGGGTCAACCCTGTGTGCTATTGGCTGGTGTTTATAAAGCAGCAAATCTAGGGGCAAGGCTTATTTTCCTTGACGCTGATTGGCTGATGAGTGAATCAGTGAAAATGAGTTTGACAATGGTGTCCAACTCATTTTCATTTTGGGCCAACTCAAGATCACAAACTGAAAAGGGTCGCTTGTGGCAGAGTGTATTGATAAATCTATCCATTAAACTGTTAAATTACTAACAGGTTCATTCTATTACTTTTTAAAAATGAATAAATATTGAAAATTTTTTCATATTATTGTATTTTGGCATTAAACAGATACAACTGCTTTGATTACAGCCCGCGTTGGGTTTGACACATAGGCTGTAGATGCTAGCTTCTGTGCTAGTGCTGACTTGGTTTCCACTGTGTGTATTAAAACATATTAGGGTTGCTGCTGGCCCTTTCTGCTCATAGATCCTTCCACCTATTCAACCTGCCTTCCGAAGTCTTCAGCCTGTCTTTCTTCTTTTTTTTATCAGAGGCACCAAGTGGAGGTGAGGAATAATGATGGCTACTGCAGGGCCTCCCAACACCTCCAGCTTCCTCCCTCTGTTGGAGACTCTGGAGGATGTTACGGCCGGACAGTCGGAGCAGACGGACGCCTACCTGACCATCGCCAAGTGAGTCACTTGCTGTGTTACTCTGCAATTCAGACAGGGAGAAACTAACCCATCTTTGTGTTTTCCAGTCGCCTCAGTGGGGAGGAAGGCCGCCAGTTCCTCCCAGCAGTAGAGAAGAACTTCTCACGTTTGGGTAAAGTCATACTGGTGAGTCTTGAGCCCATCTGTTGTTTGCACTGCCCAGTTAATGTTTTGTGTAGAAAACATTCTTGTTCATCCTGTGATGTACAAGCTGATTAAAACTGGTTTGGATGCTGTTGTCATTTGATATCTGACACTTTTAGGTATGAGATGAATCCGTCTGCTGTGAGATGAATTATGCTAACGATGAAGAAAGTAGCACCTGTCAGGCAGATGTTATGTACCCACACAACCAACATAAGTCATTTTTTACTGTAATCAATTTTAGGCCTGTCAGAATAAGCAATAAATCTCTCTCCAACTGCAACAGTCTACTCAAAAGTGGTGGTTGTGAAGTTGCTGTTGATGTAAATCTATGGGCCAACCAACCAATGCAGTGTCCATCCAATCAAATCGCTTGCAGACGACCCACGACTTGTGCCTCCGCTGAGGTGGCTCAGAGAAACAGGGAGGAAGTGTACAGTATCTGAACATGGATACCAATCTGGCCAGGGCCGACTGAGGAAGAAAGGAGTTTTTGAGAGGCAAATCAGCCCGTCTTCCATGTTTCTGGAATGTGGGAGGAAGCTGGAGTATCCAGAGAGAAACCACAGGTTGACGTGGAGAACATACAGAATCCTTCCTGATTGGGATTCATGCCCAAATGCTTCTTGTTATCGATGCTTAGCCTGGACTGAAAAAGACCAATGACTGAAAGAAAAACACAGAGACATAATCAAGCCAAAACTATATGTACATATATTTTTATTTTTTTGAATTTAAGATTTAAAAAATTTATACATATATTCTATCCGTAGTTCTTTATGTGTCAGTTTTAGCTTCACTTGGTTCAAATTCTGTAAAACAAGCAAAAAACAAATTTCAATGACCTACAGCTATCCAACTATTTATTGGATAATCCAAAATATAATCACCAGATCAGAAATACATTGTGTTGATTTAAGTATTTTCTTTTGGTGGTGATACATTATTTTTGCATTTTAGTTGCAGCTGTGCAACAGCGTGACCAACTTCACCAATATTTTTATGAATCATATCCTCACTGTGAATTTAGCTGATTAGCTCATAGATTGTATTTCATATTTTTGATTAAGGTAATTGACCAAATGTATTACCAGTTTTTCAATAGGTGACTATAAGTTGTTTTTATGACTATCAGTTTTTGTGTTTTTATGTTGTGAAGGACTTTGAACTGCCCTTTTCTGCTGAAAGATGCTATAGAGATTAACTGGATTGGTCGGTAGCTTCTTAATGATTGTTGCATAATGTGCACATGCTTTTTATACTTCTAACATGGGCAGTGAGTTGCGCTATTGTGATCTGATGTTCTGTCTCTGTCGTTTCCAGACCCACACAAACAGTTCCAATGCCGAGCTGAGTCAGGCTGCCCTCCAGGCATTAGGGTTCTGTGTGTATCACTCCCAGGTTGTTTCCGGAGTCTCTGGTCAGTGGTTCTAATCCGTCTTGCGGTTTGAACTTCGGTCGTTGTGTCGTCACAGCTCAGTGCGAGTCCTCTGTTTTGCAGAGATCTTCGCAGCTCAGATACTGTCGGCTCTCTGCTCCCTGGTGACAAAGTCCATCGACAAGAACACCTGCACCAGAGCCTTATGGGTCATCTCCAAGCAGAGCTTTCCTGCAGACGTAGTCGGCAAAAACGTGAGCGTTGGGATTGGTCGGTGTTGACTGGTTCCTCCCTGAGCTTAAGGATACAGACTGCTTGGTGTTGTCTACCTCAGGTGCCGACTCTGCTGGCTGCTTTGGAGGCTGTGTGGAACAGAGAGGACATCCAGTCTGCAGTGATGGAGCATGAAGCCCTGAACGTGATCATCAGGTCAGATCGTTGTTCTGCTGGTCACTTTGCAATGGTGGACAAAGAACTCAGCTCTAGAACTGGAGTAAAAGTATTGATACTCATGGTCAAAGCTTGCTCAATTACAGGTAAAGGTTACCCGTTAAAACCTTACTGAAGTTAAAGTACTGAAGTGCTTACTTTTGAAAATACTGAAGTATTCAAATTTCCAAATTATATTTTCTAATATCAGCACAGGCTCGTTTTGTTTGAGTTCTTTTACAGAATCTTGTAACTTGCTAAAACTTGATGAACTAACATGTAGAAACACTGAAAGGCTACATATGTATAAAAATTACAGCCATTTCATTTTTTTATCCAGAATGTTCCCACCTCAAAAAAAACAACCAAAAAATGTTCTCCCCACAAACTGGCTCAGAAGCTGCATTTCCATGACAAATGTGTTCAAAACTGTCAATTTTCTGCTAATGTAAAAAAATAAAATAAAAAAGTTTTCTTTTTTTTTTTTGTTTAGTTTTTTTGCAATTGCGGTGTTTCCGTTATATAAGAAACACAATTTATATCACACTTGAATGAGTTTGTTCATATAATAAGTAATTAAAAAACATTCTGGGCCAACATCCTCCATTTACTTCCTGTCTTCTTTTTCATAGTTTGCGGCAGTGGCATCAGCTGGTGGTTGATCATGTGACTCGTGTGATGTGAAAAGTGTTTCTGTAGTAGTTTTGTGAAATAAACTAATATCAATACAGCCAAAAAACTCACTTTATTCTAGAGCCAAAACTATTTAATCAAAATGAGTGGGTTTCCTTTGAGCAAATTTATTTTCAGAATATTAAATTGCACAGTAATACGGTGGAATGGAAACACAGCTAGTGGTAACTATAGACACGTTGCATGTTATTGTCTACATCTGGAAATGTTGCACATCCACACATGCTGGAGGGCCAAATGATGATTCTTTTACTTTCCATCCATAGCCGCGCTGCAGCCGTAGAACATTTCCACTAACTAAACCTGGAGATGGAGGTGGTGTTCATTTAGTCCAGTGCACCACAGCAACCAGAAAAATAATCACTAGAGATATAGTGGAGTGAAAGTCATAAAGTCCCCAAAAAATAAATCCTCAAGTAAAGTAGAGACGTTAAAAAAAACAACCTGTTTCTAGCTCTGACCTCGTCTCCTCAGCCTCTCTGCTCGCCTCGTTTCCAGGCTGTTGGAGCAGGTGCCGACCCCGATGTGTGACGGCGCGGTGCGCTGGGCGAAGCTGGTCATCCCCCTGGTGGTGCACTCCGCCTCCAAGGTGCGTCTGCGCGCCGCTGCCGCCTTGGAGATGGGCATGCCTCTGCTGCTGGCCAAACAGAAGGAGGTGGCTGCCATCATCGAACCAATAATGTCCACAGTGAGTTTCTCTCTGCCAGCGTGTTCGTGTGATGTATTGCAGCGGATAAAACTAGTTGTAATGAAATGAACTGTGATTGTTCTCACAGAAACTGATCCCAGAGCTGCAGAAGCTCTTCATGTCCAAGAATGAAACCAACGTCCTGAAGCTCTGGCCGTTGTTCGTGAAGCTTCTTGGGAAGGTAAAGTGTTTCCTCTGATTGATGGCTGATGTTTCAGTCATGTATATGACTGAAAACATTCTGCTCTGCACAAAACAAGGGAATCCCCAGGTTACATAAATCTGCCTCATTTAGAGCCGTCTTCTAAATGAGTCCCAGGTTGAACTTTTGCAACCTCTTCTGTTATCCGATCAATTGAATGTCAGAATAATACATATATGAATTGATAATTAAAATAATTGTTAAAGTCGTAGTTGGAACCCTGCTAACAGTTTAGCATCATCATCATCCTCTTCATCACCATCAGAGCAGATGTGTGCTGAGCTGTGTTTGGTGGTAAATCCGTTCCCTATCTGTGCTGCTCAGCTGCTGCATAAAGGCGGTCCGTTCATCAACTCCCTGCTGCACCTGGAGGAGCTGGGCTTCCGAAGCTCCTCCCCCACCATCAAGAAGATCGCCTTCATCGCCTGGAAGAGCCTCATCGATAACTTTGCTCTCAACCCAGGTGAGCTGACCCCTCTTTCTTTCCTCCAGCACATCCTCGTCCTCCTCCTCCTCCTCCTCCTCCTCCCGGCTTCTCATTGCCTGAGGTGTGAATCTCTTCCAGACATCCTGTGCAGCTCCAAGCGCATGAAGCTGCTGATGCAGCCGCTCACCTCCATCCACGTCCGGACGGAGGCGCTGCTGCTCTCCAAGGTGGAGGTGTGGTGGTACCTCATTGTGCAGCTGGGACCCAATCTGTCCTCCAACTTCGATCAGGTCCGGATCGCCTACATCTGTCTCCCCCCGGCCTCCACTGTGACGAGTGTATGTTCAGTGAAATGACAGCACCTTGTCTGTGTGTGTGTTTTGTCCCCTGCAGGTGGCCGTGCCTCTGCTCCAAACGACCATTGGATCCGATTCGCCGTCCGTTCCAAACACTCCGTCTCGGACCGCCGCTCAGAATGGAACCGTGACTCCCAGCACCCCAAAATCAGGTTGGCTGAGCCGCTGAGCAGAAAGTTCCCACTGCAGGAGCAACTTCTGCAGGTTTCCTTTGGTGTGTGCAGGCGGCAGCAGCTTCAACACGTCGGCCAGCACGCCCCGGATGTGCCTGAACTCCAGCATGCAGCTTCCTGCCAGCTTCTCTTCCATTCAGCAGCTGGGCCTGGAGATGCTGCTGCACTACTTCCTGGGGCCAGAGGTCATCGCTGCTTCAGCAAAGAACAAACTTGTGTTGAGTCTAGGTGGGTGAGAGAGCTAGACCTGTCCTGTCACCATGACAACTCTACTGGACCACAGGCTCTCTATGAAGTTACTGTCATAAGTGATGATGTTGTTTTGGAGATCATTTTCTGGTAATATCATAGTAGTAGCATAATAATGCAAGAACACTTTCCTGAAAGATTAATGAACTAGTTATTTCTAACAAACATGTAATACTGGAACTGGAAGATGTTTTTAATATCCAAAATAAATAAACAAAACGACAAAATTAATATTAAAGTTGGTAAACAAAATGGTTCTTGATGATGGGACAAGTTTATATCAACAGACCAGACTGACCAGAAAGAGTCGTACAAATGGAAATTATTGATCTTATTTGAATTTATTATGTGATTAATTTATTGATTATTGGAACTGGTTTGGTTAAAGGCATACACCTACTGTTTGTACAAGTTGTTCTTTGAGATGCACCGATCTGATAATATCTGAACTGGTCCCAATATTTATAGATTGGTCCCCGATTCATAAGGGCTGAGTGATGTCATCCTTTATTATTATTCAGAACTCCCAGTTGCTCTTTTTGAATTTTTTGACAGATTGTTTGTTGTAGATTATTTTACATGTTTAATCAAGATAGTCAAGCTATTGCTTTAGTTTGTTTCAGTTTCTATATCATTTATTCTACATTGACTGTTCTGCCCCCAACTGATCTGACTAAACAAATTAAAGCTGTTTTTTCATATTTGACCAAGCTTATGAAACTATTGGTGTATTTCAGTGTGCTGTACTAGTGCAAAGTTATCAAATACATTTGTAATTTAGTACATTTATGTCTTAAGTTTAAAAAAGAAACGTTTTAAGTCAATCCAGAACTGTTTCTGTGTATCGGATGAGTATCAGCCGATAAAATTCTGTATCAGAATTTTAAAAAGTGGATGAGTGTCCTTTAGTTCTGCTGTCCACTACCAATGTTCTGACAGTGTGGAGAATTCTAGGATAGAAATATCTATCTTACTTGGATTATCATGGAAAATGTGTTTCCAGATGTGTTTGTGTCAGTTCCTCTGCTCTATCAGTGATCTGTCTGTCTGTCCAGCCTCTGTCCAGTCTGTGGTTCCTGCTGATCCTATTTTATTTCAGTTTTACTCTGAATGGAAGTAATTCTTAATAACACCACTGCCTCGTTCTTGATGCTGTGAAGCCAATTTTTGACTTAAACCTGCAGGTCAGAGGTTATCTCCTATCAAATTGGTGATTGTATAAAATTTATTTTTTTCTTTATTTGCTTCCAGAACCTCTGACCCACCCGCTGCTCTCTGGTGCTCCGTCCTTCATGAAGCACGCGGCCGTGCTCATCTCCACCATGAGGGAGGGCTTCATAAACGCCGGCAAAGACGCTCCAGGTACAAAGACATTAACTACTGGAGCAAGTCATGCTCAAGATAGCTAAATGTGTTCTTTAATCTTTAATCTGAGGATTGCTTGTTTGGTATGTTCTTATTTCCATCACTGACTTCTGGAAAGTTCTGATGTTTTTTTGAGTATCAACAGAATGATTTTTTCCCCTGGTCTGTAAACTTGCAGTAAGGGCCAATCTAGATGACATGAACCAGATGTTTCCTCTTCTCCTCTGTCCAGATTACATGCTAGTCTGATTAGGATTAGAAAGCAGCAGAGCAAGTGACCTGCTCAGTGCCAGTCAAATTCAGAAATACTTCATTGATCCCAGAGGGAAATTAAACAAATGAAATATGAATGCCACAGAGTATAAAGTTGTAACTTTACAGTTATAACTTTATAACTGTAAAGTTATAAAGTTATAACTTTACAGTTATAAAGTTATAACTGTAAAGTTTATAACTAAAGTTTATAACTGTATAACTTTATAACTTTACAGTTATAAAGTTTATAACTGTATTATAAACTTTATAATACAGTTTATATTATTAACTGTTTATAATAAACTGTATTATAAAGTTTATAATACAGTTTATAATGAACTGTATTATAATAAGTTCGGAGCTAATCCTGAATATAAACCGTTTCATCTTTTCTTCCTGCCTTCAGAGCCGCTGCTGGCCGTCATCTGGACCAGCCTGGTCCGGTTTGTCAGCTTGACCATAGAGTCAGGTAAGCGCCTGTTTGGCTAGCTTGTAGCTGGTTTAGTGCGATCCAGGCCACCATGTAAACACATGGTGGTTAGCAGGAGCTGCTCCACTCTGGTTCAGGTTCAGGCAACAAGTTGAGTGTCTAGATTGTCAGCCCAGTTCTCCAGCTGTTGAGCATGGTGGTGGCTGGGTGGTGATTTGTTGCTGACCGTGAGCTCTGTGATCCTGTGTGTGTGTATGTGTGTGTGTTGCTGTGGCTGCTGCTCAGCAGGCGGCTCTACAGTCGTGGGTCCAGCCTTTGCAGCGCCACACAGAGGAATCTGACTGGGTTGGACTGACTCCAGAGATCAGGGTTGGTTAGCCTTCATCCTCGTCTCCTGCACCACCCAGTCTCATAATCTTCTTCATCATCAGTTTAAGTCTGAGCCTGCCGCTCTGTGCTGTAGGCTGCAGTGAGGACAGTGAAACACTGAGGGGCATGGCCCCTATGATGACTCTTCTCAACATCTAGAACCAATCAGATGTCTGTCCCTGCTGGGTTTGATAAGGTGTGTGTGTGTGTGCGTGTGTGTGTGTGTGTTTCAGCCGGCAGTAAGAAGGAACGGCAAGGCAGTGAGTGTCTCACCCTGATGCTGCAGGCGCTGCAGAGCGTGGTCTCCTCCGAGGCTCTCCCTGCAGACAGAGTCCTGGTGAGGCCGATGCAACATGAAGTCGGGTCCAGACCCGGTCACAACACCGGCCCCTCTAACCGCGGCCCCCGTCTCCCCCTGCAGGTTCTGTTGGAGGCCACAGTGAAGGGTCTGCCTCCAAGAGTGCTGGGCTCCGCCTCCTACCAAGTGGGGAAGATGGACGTTCTGAATGTGAGGGTCTGTGGTTTGTGACGGTGTGTGGAAGTTGGATTCAGGATGATGATGACATCTGTTTGCCTCTCCAGGGAACCCCGGCTTTGTTCGTCATCCTGCTGCTCTTCAAAAGCAGCAAACTGCCGGCCTACCTGGAGCACGACAGGTAGCTCTTCTCTCCAGCCTTACCACAGAAACACTCCATGCGTTCCTGATGAATGATTACTACTTTTGTGGCAGCAGGTTCTTCCAGTGCCTGCAGACTCTGGTGTTGTGCGGCCTGTCTGGACCCACGTCTCCTCTGGCCTTCGCCGAGGCCGTGCTGGGCGTCATGAGCAGCTGTGCAGCGTCTCTGCAGAACAAGGAGCTGCTCTGGAGGATGTGGAGTTTACTAGTCGGCCCTCTGACTGACACCATCACACAGGTGACCTACACCTGGGTTAGACTGCACCGCCAATCTGCCCATCATCTAAAGTCCAGACATCATGAGGCTTTCTAAAAGCAGAAACACTTTTATTTCTACACTCCGACTTGTCACACAGGGCTTCAAAGTAGAGACGGACTGAATCTGATATTAATATCTATACTAGCAACAATATTGAAAAACATTCTAGACGGATTGAAGTTGTGCCTGATCAATAAGAGCTGATCTCTTCAGTCTTAATTCTATGCTCTTTGTTCTGAGTTTTCTTTCTTTTTATATGTTTGACCACTATAGTAATTCTATTGTTTCCTTTAGTTTCAGTTTACTTGTTTTACATTGGCTGTTCTGCTCTTAATTGCGCCGAGTGAACAAATTGCTATATTTCCATGTGCTGTACTATTCCAGAGTTATCAGATATGTTAGTAGTTCAGTACGTTTATCTGAGTTTATTAAAAAAGTTTTCAGTCAGTTCAGCTGTTTTTCTGTATTCTATCAGTATTTTCAGTAGATCAGATTGTCTGATCTCCCAGCATTAAGGGAATCTGGGCTGATTTATTGGTGAACATCAACTACAAAGTCTTTAGTAAAAGTTCTTCCTGCTATTTAGAATCTCGGTCTCCAGTAGTCGATCTGATCCCAAACTCTGTGGTTAGAACCTGGCCACGACGTCAAGCATGGATCTATAGAACTACATTTCTACGTTGAGGCTTTAAATGTTATTCATTCTGGCTTAAAACTAAAACAGTTTCTTCACCTCTCAGGTTTTCAGAATTTGAGCTGAAACTAGATGTTGCCTTACTTCATTTGGTTCTGCTGCAGAGCTTCATTTAGAAGCTCTGCAGCAGCATTTTGAATGACCTGCATCTGCCTGATTGTAATTCAATTATTATATTTACACAGAACAGTGAAGACACTATTTAAAAAAGAAAAAAAAGTCTCACCTACTGAAAGTAAAGCCATGCAGCAGTTTTTCTGTCTTGTCTTGACAGAAAACTCTTTATTCTGACAATGTTTCTAAGTTCAAAGGGTTTGAATCAGAGTTGCTGAAATATTATTATTAACCTTAATAAATGAATCTGTTACTGCGTCCCTCCCACAGTCTAATGAGGTGAACCAAGGTGATGCTCTGGAGCATAACTTCAGCGCCACGTACTCTGCCCTGATGTTCCCCATCACTCACCTCCTTCAGCAGGTTTGTTGCTGCGTGTTTTAAATGAACCGTCAGCTAATGGCGGCGCCCTGCTAACCTGAGTGTCCGCTGTGGCCTCAGGCGTCCCAGAAGTCCCTGCTGTCCTCCTGGTCCAAGCTGTACCGTGTGTTCGCTCGCTGCGCCGCCCTGGTGGTGACGGCTGAGGAGAACATCTGCTGCGAGGAGCTCTGTGTGAAGATGGCTGCCGCTGCAGACAGGGAGGCTCTGAAGGTGAATGATAAGTTTGGGTTTTTTTGGGGGGTTTTTCTGCCAATGTGTTGAGCATCTTTTATCCTCTTTTATCCACAGTTTTCACTCCGTGTCTTTTTTTTTTGTTTTTAAGCAGTCGTGATTCATGGTGGTGAAACAAAACTGTTACTGCACAGTTTACTGAACAGGTTGCTGCTAGGCAACCAGAGTGAGCGAGTTAGTTCAGTGCTTTTCAGAAAGTTGGAGACAAAATGAAAAAAAAAATGCAAAAATTGCACAAAAAAATCTGATTCTTATAAATGTTTCATTAAAAGTTTTTCATCATAATTTTAGTGTTTGTTTTTCACTAATCTTTTGAGCAAAATACAAGTTAAGAGAATTGATTTGAATGTTATTTCTGATTTTCATCTTTCTGATTGGCTGCCAGTCAAATCATTAAGCTACTTTGCTCCTCAAGCTAGCAGAGCTAATGGGAAATGAAAAACACCAGAGGAGCCAACCAGTAGAACTGCTGTGTATAATACCGCTGCAAAAAACATAAACTTTGGAAGTAAAGTAAAATTGGATGTGATATAATGTAAAATATGTACTTATAATACTTACTTTGTTGTAATCAAAAGAAGAAGTTGGAATGGAAGATGGTTGTATTTGGCAAAACATAAAATAAATGCAAAATTGTCCTGCCACAGAACTTATGGCCATCTACAATCAGATGGTATGAAGTATAATGACATTCATGCTAAATGAATGCAAGAATAATTGAATAGTGAATAATAGTTAATGCTTTACATATTTTGTGGCTTTATTCTGTGGGTTTGCATGAGCAGATCTCCAGCCAGGAGCTGATGCTGAATTGGTGAAAAGCAATATAATAATTAATGTCTGATCTCACTAACACCAAGCAAACCAAATAAACTACAAACAATTCAGAAATTGATTCCTTCATCAATAATGAGTACAAATCTGCATATTTAACAGCCAAATATTCAAAGAGTTTATAACTAGAACATGTTAAAATGTCATTTGGCAAACTATTCGTTTGGGGATAGCATGTTTGGAGGCCTTGAGTCCTCGACATGGCCGCTGCAGGTTCGACTCCCGGACCCGGCAATGTTTGCCACACGTCTTCCCCCCTCCAACTCCCCCTTTTCTGTCAGCCTACTTTCAGATAATGGACACTACAGCCCACAAAAGACACCCTGGAGGGGTAAAAAAAAAAAAAGAAAGAAAAGGCAATTTTACTAAAAGCAGTTATGCATTTTGCGGGATACTGCACTCACCTCTAGAGGGCGCCTTGTGACTCCAGTCATGTTATCTGATCTCAGAGAGACCCACTTAAAGGTGGAGCGACAATGTCATGAAGAATTTTAAAAGCTAGATAAACGTCTAACTCCTAAAGCCGTCTGACCCTGCAGGTTCCTTCCACGCTGAGCGCCGTCTCCAGCATCCTGCAGGTCATGGTGGAGTGTGTGGACTTCTCTCCGTACACGCCTCACTTTCAGCAGAAGCTGAAGTGTAAGTTTCTTTTTATTTTTTTTCACCATTGTGCGGTCATGCCGATCTCATATAAACACCTGCTTCCTCCCAGCTCCTCACACTCCAGTCAACTGGACGCGGAAGCGGAGCAAAGCCCTGGGGAATCTGTCCGCCTTCCTGTCCCTGCTGGTCCAGAGTCTGCAGGTGTACCTGGAGGCCCCCGAGGTGGCCCCCGACGCCACGCCCTTGGCCCTGCTCTCCATTGTGTCCACTCTCTTTGCCAACCTCGTCCTGGCCAACGCCGTCACCGAGGCGCTGGGTGTGCTCGTCCAGCCTCTGGTGCTCTTCTGTAAGCGCGCTGCGGGCGGCGGCACTGAATTCTCCCCTCAGCTCCATGGAAAGGTCAGCACTTCACCTAACCTCTCCATGAAACCATCAGTTTGGTGTAGAGAGGCACCTATTGAATATCAATATCTGTATCAGTCCTGATATTGAAAAAATATCAAAATTTTGAAGTGACTTCATGCTTTATTTACTTTACATTATATTCAGAATTCCTAATTGCACTTTCTGAACCATTTGAAAGAAAGTTTACTTTTACGTTTGACCAAGATGGTCAACTTATTGTTTCTGTCAGTTTCACTTTAATTTATTTTACTTTGTTTGTTGCCATTATTAAATTAATTACATGATAAATTGAAATGAGCTGGATCATTTCCATTCTAAGAGTTATTGAAGGGCAATTTTGCTTACAGAACTTCATAATCTATTTCATTCTATTTTCATTTATCATTTATTTTGTCTTCAGTCAGAGGATTCTTCAGATTGACTGTAATACAGACCACTACAGGAGAACCTTCCTGCCAAAAGCTGTCACTAGCTACAAAGATTTGAATTAATGAGTTACAAATACATTTATTTTCCCTCTGGGATCAGTGAAGTATTGTTGAATTGAATTATTCATTATTTATTTTCTTTGGCTATGTAAAATATCTTCCTGTTCCAGTGTTAAGTGTTCTTACAAAATTAAAGTTTCTTTGAGAGAGCAAAAATGCATTTTTATCACTATTAATATATTACTTCAAAAATGGTCTCAAATCAACAATACTATCGTTTATCACAATATTTTCTGGCACAATTTATTGTCAAGCAAATTCCTTATTGTGACAGTCAAAGCTGCTCTACTGCGAATTACACTGACTGAACAGTTTGATTCATGTTTATCCAAACTTGTGAAGCTATTACTGTATTTAAGTGAGCTGCTCTGGTGTGGAGTTGGCAAATGTGTAATGTGTAAAGAAAACAGTTCAGCTGTTTCTCTGTATCAAATCGGTATCAGCCGATACTAAACCTCCGATATGCGGATCGGTATTGGAAGTGGACGAAAGTGGGTCGATGCATCCCTAGTTAGGAGTGTGACTGTTTGTGTGTGTGTGTTGCAGCTGGAGAAGCTTCTGTGTGAGGTCCTGGGCTGCCTGCAGTCCCGCTCCACTCTGGCCTACGACGACGAACTGCTGGCTCTGCTGTCTCCTCTGCTGTGTGTTATGTTTCCGCACAAGAACAAGCATCTGCGCTCAGCCGTCGCTCAGTTCTGGAACGCCACCTTTGCTAACACAGTCAGACTCGCGTATCCAGAGGAGCTCAGGTGATTGTCTTCGACGTGTCGCCATAGTGACACCCGGTTTCTGGTCGTTGACAGCAGTTTGCTTCCTACAGGCCGGTGCTGAGCCAAATGAAGCAGAAGACTCCGATCATTCTTCCAGGGTTTGAGGTCGTCGACGTTCCTGATGAGCTCAGTGAGACCTATTCAGTAAGTTGTTCCATGTATGTATTGATCTGCTCTCAAACCTGCAGTGTGTAACTTCTATAAAATGTTTACACTTTGTAACTGCCACCATTTTGTGACTTTTTATGAGAGATAATCTGTGAAAAAATGGATTTCCTCCATGTCCTCCCTTTGCCGCTGTTGCTGTCTGAAGAAATTCACCGGTCCCACTCAAAAAGAGCCTATCAGAACCAGGAAGCGGGGCTTAGCCCTGTGTGTAAACAAGCATGCTTGTAAACACACAGCTGAATGTGCTAGTGGCAGAGAAACAACTTACAGTTTTAGACAAACTGTTTATCTGCTATCACCAATAGCTAACTAGCATCCATGCAGGCTGTGTTAGGGTGAACCAGCTGTTGGCATCACTTACAGGAGTGCCAAGACCCTCCTCCTGGCTCTGATTGGATGTTTCTGACTCAGTGGTGTTTCTGTACTTGGAACTGAATTTTAAATTTTTTCCCTCCCAGGTTATCAGTCTCAGGTTTTCTTGTCATTACTTTAGAATTTGTTTATATTTTTTACATATGTTTACATACCACACAATGATCCATCCACTGTTTGCAAAATCTTATATTTAGCTTCATTTTAAATCAAAAAATGGAAACAAAGTGATAGCTTTTGAAAAATGGCACCAGATTTCTTGTATTATGTATGAAAGCAAAATATCTCTTTAGGTTGTAAAGGTGTTTTAACAAATATTTAAAAAATGTTTAGTTTTTTTTATGAAAGTTTAATATAATGTGTGTATTCAGAGTGAAAGCTCTGAGCTTGAGCCGAAGCTCAGTGGGATCCCCATTTCCTCTGCTGGGAAGAGAGACTCCATGCTCAGCAGAGCTGATCTGAAGGACCGCAGTGCCACAAAGACGGCCAAGGCGGTTCCGGTAGGTTCTGCACCCACACAGTTACACGTCACACAAATTAACATACATTCTTTTTCAGCCTGAAACATCTGAATAGAATTCAGAATCTCCAAATGCCCAAGTGTAACTGAATTTTAAAAACATGCGAGTGCATGTTTTTAGAGAACAAGCAGCTTGAAGGAGGGCAGGAGCCCAGCAGGGAGGGACGGCGAGGAGACGTTTAAAGTGGGGTTGGGTTTTAAAACAATATCTGTTGAATCCATCCAAATTAGTTACAACCAAACTCAAACCTACCAAAACGGGTCACTGAATCTAACACGGGATTAATCATTTGGTTCTGCTTCGTTTGTAGCAAATATGAAAGAAGGTGCTGATCGGATCTGTACAGAAGCGAACATTTCTCCCTGGACTCTGTTCACGGTGCTGTGATGGAATGATTTATTATGGCCTAATACCAGTAATACATAAGCAGTCCTGCCTTTTCCTCCCACTTAAATTTTGATTTAACTGGATTTCTTACACTTTTAGTGATTTTATTTCTTGATGAAAATGTAAATCCATTCAGTTGTCATTTAGAATGATTTGATTTTGTTAATTTATTTGTAAAATATTTTTGTCATACTTTTAGTTGCTGAAAATGAAACAGGTTTGCACTGAGTGAATATTTCAGGCTCCAAATGCACAAAACTGGAGAGAGATTAACAAAATGAGATGAAGCTGTAACTGAATATTCTACAAAGTATTGACTCAGGCTGGCTGAATACACACACACACACACACCACTCTTTCAAGATTTTCTTTTTTTTTTTTTTTTTTTTTAACAAATAAAGTCAACTTTTTTTCATTTAAGTTTTTGAGCTACTTTGTGTCGGTCTGCCACCTAATAATTTTCCTTGTGGAATTTTAGCCATCAAAATACTCAACTCATTGGACAAATCGTTCCAGCTTTAGTCTGGTACCTGCCCACTTCAAGGTTTGGTTCTGGGATTAAGTAGATGCTGATGGTTACCCACATCTTCACTTACATTCAGTCATCCTCCATGGTGATGATGGATCAGTACCTACTCCTAATAATGGAATTAAAGACGTGATTTTGACTCGCATTCTCACAAACAACTTCTATGTTACGTTGGTCTTTAGCTCTAAATCCAAACAGAATCAACATGGTGACAATGAAAAAGCTCTACTCAGCTCCTGTTCCACATTGAGGGGAAAAGAAGGTTAACACTTCTCTATTTTTCTTCTTTCTGCAGACGAAGTTGGACTTTGGTTCTCCCAAACCTCCCCGCAGGCACGTCCTGGAGGAAGAGGCTTCCATCGACTTTGTCTTCATTCCTCCTGAGACAAAGGAGAGGGTTCTAACCGAGCACCAGAAGGAGGTGAAAAGAACCAAAAGGTCAGATTCTTCCCCCCTCATCTGCACCAGTCATTCCTACTGTATCCTGTCACCATGGTGATGCTGATGATTCCTGTGGTACAGGGTTGATATTCCAGCCATGTACAACAACCTGGACGCTTCCCAGGACACGACCGTTTTCAGTCAGTACACACAGAGCCAAGACGACTCACTGTAAGTTCACCTGCTGTAATGTGAGCAAATTTCTTTTGTGGGATTTAAAGGCTCTTGTTTAACAATCAGTTTTTCTTCAGGGATAAAGTTCCAACTGAACAGGTCGATGGCGTCCCACCAGAAGCTCCCAGTGAGGTAACAAAGTATTAAAACTCTGCTGGATATCGGTTTCTTTGCCGTCTATTGTTGAATGAGTCTAGAACAGTTTTTCTCAGTTCTCGTCCTCAGGGACTACTGCCCTGTTTATTTTAACTATGTCTCTGTCCCAGAACAGCCGATTCAAATGACTGCATACAACATATTAAGGTGCAATAGCTGGGGGTATCTTTACAAAACACAGAAATTAGAAAAACACAAATTTGTTGAAACTTTAAAAATTTTTTGCTTGTAATCTTCCAATGACCTGTTATACCTTTCTGTTGGCATTGTGTGAATCTACTATTTGCAGGAAAAAAAAACCTGTATCATGAGCAGGTCATTGCAAAATCCAAGCACTTTGGAGTCTCCACGTGTAGCTTTGACTAAATTTGACCTTTTGTACCCTGGTTCAGATTTGTCTTTGAAAGCCTCGTGGATGTTCTTGCACCGGTATGTGTCCTCTCACGTTTGCAGACAAGTTAACTTCTTCGTGTTTTCCTTAATGTTTTTCAGACAGAAGAGAAACCCAGAGAAGATGCTGAAATTCTTTCTAAAGAAACTCAAGACTACGCCAGTCCTAAACATGATGACAAAATGAAGGAGAGCATCCCAGACTCGGCAGATGTTTTTCTGGAGGAGCCTACTAAAAGCACTGAGAGGACTGAAGACATGGACGTTGAATCAAAAGACAGTGTGAGTCCAAACACGTCTGCTTCTTCTGATTTGGTGTCAGGGACTCCTCAAAAACCCAGCAGTCGGCGCCAGTCATTTATTACCTTGGAAAAGTACGGCGAGGGAAAGCTGGCCAGTCCCAGCAGTGGATCCTCTTTTACAGGTCCTCTTGTAAAGACGTCCAACAGTCAAGATCACTCTAGTGAGAAGAACATATTGTCCCCTGAGGCCTCACAGACATCCACAGCACCAAACTCTCAGGATCCCACTCCTTCAGAAACAGTTGGTCCACGGTGTCCTGGAAGCGACTCTCCTCGGAGGCCGAAAGAGTCAAGGACAAGAAGTGAGCCGGTAAGATTAATTGAGAGAATGCAAAGTGACTTGGCAGAGGAGGAAGATGTTATCCCTGACACACAGACAAAAGACGAGGACAAAGAAAGCACTAGTTACTCAGAAGAAATCAACTCTTCCAGTCAGGATGAGGAATCTGAAACGGTGTTGGATGATTCCCAGTCATCTCTGATCCAGACGCCTTCAGGTGAACCAAGAAGATCCAGACGCCACAGAATAAGGCCTCAGCTCCCTGGAGAAGACCCAGACGACCGTGAGGCAAAATACACACACGTCAAAAGAAGACGTTCTGGAGAAGATCCAAAAAGTGAATCTTCTAATTTGACACCAAGTAGACCAAACACAAGAAGTAAACAGGCTGCGGTGGAGAACAGTAGCAGAATCCAGCTGCGATCGAAGTCTCAAGGCAACGCCGATGAATCTAGCCAAAGTAACTCTCAGGTAAGACACCGAAAGAAGATCAAACTTTACAGCCTTTCAGAGGATCTTCTTGGATCTCCTGAGCGTAAAAGGAGAAGCACCAGTGGGCTGGATTCTAGCCAGACTGACGTCAAATCAGAATCACTCTCCGGTCATGAAAGCCAAAAGCACAGAAAACGCAATGAGGTTAGCAAAGTTTTAAAGGAGGGTGGTGATGCTGAAATGCCCAAAGAAGGATCCAACCACACTGTTACAGAGGGTACGGTAGATCTGTCTCAGAAAGACGATCCCTACCCAAACAGTGACTCCCAAACAGCCGTACCTTTGGCTCAGACTGAGAAGTCTGAGGAGGTAAAGCCTGAAGAACAGACTGAACAAGGTGAGAGCCAAAAGGAAAAGCAAGACGTTGTCACATCTTCTCCCCAGGGTGAAGACAAATCTCAAGAACAGATAGATTCTGATGCACTCATGTTTTCTCCAGTGGAAGAGTCCAAAGGTGAAACTAGAAATTTGCTACAGAATCAGAAAATTATGCAAGACAAATCCATAGAAACTGTGATTGACAACTGTAGCCAGGAAGATTCCCAGGTCTCGCCTTCATCTGACAGTCAGAACAGACGAAGATCCAGGCGAACCAAAGCAACAGAGTCTGAAGGCAAAGACGATAGCATCAACTCTTCAGGACGGTTGACACGTTCTCAGACTTCCACTCCTGTCAATCAACCTGAGGCTGGAGTTGGAGGCAAGACCAGAAGGAGCAAATTAGACTCTAGTCAAAGCTTAACCCCAGAAAGTTCTCGGCCATTAGATGCATCCGGATCAGGGTCGTCTCAAGGCAAGGGCAGACTAAGATCCTCTCAGTCTTCAGCATCCAGTGTAGAGACGCCAGAGTCGGAGTCCTCAGAAGTCCTAGTTAACGCCGTTCGCAAAAAGAAAGGGAGGAAGTCTCGAGCATCTCTGAAGAGTCCACTTCCTCTTGAAAGGAAGGAGGACATATTGGAAGATACTTCTCAAAATTCAGAGACACAAAACAACTTAGAAGAATCATTAGAGACTCAAGATTCAAAGGAATCTGGAAGCAAGACAGAGTCAAAAGAGGAAGAGTCTGAGTCCCCAATGATTACTGAGACACCGGCTGATTTACCTCTGGAGACAGAAGATTCAAAGAAGGCAGAAAGTAAAGACGCAAGCCAGGATACCAAGTCACTGGACACTACTGAACAAAGAGACTCGGAGCTTGAATCTTCTGTGTTTGGAGATGCACCAGCACAAGACTCATGTCCGGCTGAGGAGAAACTGCAAACCTCTGAGATGTCCAAAGAAAAAGCAGAAAAGGTTTCTGAAACTGAAGGAGTTACTGAAAGACAGGAGGAATCAAATTCTGACCAGCAAGACTTTCCAGCTCCTTCTCCAGCAGACCTCTCTCCTGAGGAGCTTCAGCAAAGTCAGATGGAGTGTGCACAGGTCACTGATGAGGAGGAACAGTCTGCCACACACCAGGTCTCGGAGGCCAGTACTAAAGAGGACATTACTCTACAAGACAATGAAGACGGTCAACCTGAGACATCTGAGGACAGACTCGAAGAGGCACCTGCCACTAAATCGTCGGGTGCTGCTGGACCTGATTGCACCACTGCAGCGTTCTCACCAGCTACTGCCCAGGACTCTCCAGTTAAACAAAAAGACCTGGAGGCTGTAACAGAACCAGATGTCGGACAAAGTCCCAGCAATGGGCGGTTGAAAGGAGCATGGTCTCCTTCAGCTTCCCCTTCCACCAGCATCCTCAAGAAAGGTCAGAAGAGACCGTTAGAGGTGGAGACGACTTCTCCTCTTGTCAAGGTCAGTAACCCATGCAGCTCTAAGTCCATAAGACTAAAGACTTGGTTAAAAACCTGTGATTTATTTGTTACACTTTCATTGTTTTTACCTTCGCAGTCCCGCCGTGTATCTTTCGCTAACCCCATCCAACAGCAGGAGACGGCCGATGACATCGACCGGCGCAGTCCGGCTCTGAGAACCAGCTCTCCCAGAAGGTCCAAAGGATGTAACGTCCCTCAGCAGAAGGTATACAAGAACCTGGTGATGTATTTCACATGTGGAATAGACGGTTTCCTTAACACTCTACCTCTTTACTCAGCACATTACAACTCCAACAAAAGGCATGCTGGTCCTGAGCCCCAGAAATATCCACAGTCCAAGTTACAGGAGCTCCAAGAAGTGCCTGGTAGGTCGGCATGTTCTGGGAAGTGGAGGGAACAACTTACTGCTTTTGTTGTAGCAGAGTTACAACAGAGTTGTAGCCATTACATTGGATTTCCATATGTACTTTAATGCTTATTTATTTTGAAACTTTTAACCAACTCTGATATCTTACTTGCTGTGATAACTCAGTTTTTTTTGTCAATCTAGCAAAAATTCAAACTCTGTTGTGGATGTTTTTCATATCAGCCATGTCTCAACAGAAGTGATTATTAGTTGTACATGAAATTTCAGAACAGGTTTCTCTTTGGTTGGCTCAGATTTCTGAAATGACTCAGGAGCCTCGAGCTGTGCCCAGAGACTGCATCTACCCGTCCCTGGTGGGCTGCTCGGCCCCCGTGGAGGCTGTTCTTTCTCAGATCTCTTCCACCATGTGGTGAGAGCAGCAGACGTCACACACTGAAACATTTCGACATGTGTTCCTCAAGACGGCGTTGTAAAAACCATTCGGCTTGGCCTGACGAGCTTCCTGTTGGTTAACCACACAGGTCTCGAGGGTTCGGACAGCTGATTCGCGCTCGAAACGTCAAATCAGTGGGCGACCTCTGTGCCCTGACTCCGTCTGAGATCAAGACTCTGCCCATCCGATCTCCAAAGATCTCCAACGTCAAGAAGGCCCTGAAGATCTATGAGCAGCAGGTGACCCTCAGATCACGACGGTGCTGGTCAAGTTGTCATCGGCGTCTTTGTAACATCTGAGCTTCTGTCATCCAGCGCAAAGGGAGAGCAGATGAGCTGAAGAGCTTCGATGAAACGGAGAGGATGACCTCTGAGGTGGAGGAGGCGGCCAGTTCTCGCAACCATGACGACGAGGAGAAGACCTCAGCAGAGACTCTGGGTGGGTAAACACTGGATGCCTTCAACAAAGCTGTCCCCCTCACAGAGAACACCGGCTTACAAAAAATATTTTTTGAAAGTTTTCCGTTTTTCCAACTGAATTAAGATTATTTTGCACCAATGAATCCAAACATGACAACCATTTTTCTCAGTCAGGTCAGATTTTTGTTCTAATTTCTAAATTTGATCTTCTGACTATATTGATGACATTTTTATGACTGTCAGTTCATTCTGCTAATATTTCTCATCCAAAAAAGGTTTTAGGATTTGAAAAAAAACAAAACAGTTTTCTACCAGAGTGTATTAATTAAATGTTACACACTTGGATTTCTGTAAATTGAATAAGGGTAAGTACATGTGAATTGAACATTATGTCTTTATTGTGTAAAATTTTCCATCTCTCCTGCTCATCACTCACTGATCCAGATTCTCAGGAAACTGATCCAGATGTCAGAACAAAGTCCTGCATTTTGATGCTCATGTTGCTCCATAGTTCAGAGCAAAACCAGTGATTTTTGGATGCAGCTCATCAAACTGTTGAAAACCCCCAGACAGTTTCGTGGCTGTTGACCAGTGCAATCTGTCTCATAGCAAACTCTCATAACATGACAGTTTTAATAAATATGGAATAAAAGTTATTTTTGTGAAAGTTTGATTTTGCAGCTCTAACTTCTGCTCACATACCAGAAAATGTGGCTTTCCTTCATTTCTGCATGTTCTTTATGTGTCCGCTCACAGCCACAGAGCTGCTGGACGAGCCCCCGCCTGCAGACGCCGCGGCGGAGCAGCAGGACGGGGAGCAGCAACCCGAGGTGGCGGTGGTAGCGGCGGACCCCGCTGCAGAGCTCTCGGCAGCCGTGGAGGCTCTGGCCTGCAGGGCGACGCCTCTGGAGCTCAGCCGCTGCTCACCACAGCAGCTGCTGCAGATGCACGAGCAGCTGGGAGGCATGATGAGGGGCGTAGCGGTGGAGCTGCAGACGCGCCTCTGCCACGCCAGCGACAAACACTGAACGGCTCCCAAGAGCGGACAGACGCACTGAGGCTCAGCGCAGCCTGCTGAGGAATTTGCAATAGAAGAATGAAGGTTTACCTGCTGATGGAGGATCTTATGGGCTTCAGTTTGGATCTGTTGAACTTATTTTTTTATTTTGTATGATTGGTTATTTTTAAGAACAGTTTGTTTTCTGATCAAGCTGTTAAGTAGATTATAAAATTTCAAAAGTAATTTTAAGCAACGTCGGATGTTTTTAAGCCGTTTCTGCATGAACTTCATCTTCCTACTTTTGGATTTGACCTCTGTAAATAAGAAGCGTTTTCCTCCATCAGGCTGATTTTAGGCTGCTCACAACTCGCCTGTGGTGGTGTATATTTTATCAAACATCTTTTCCATCCCTTCAGTTATTTGTCTTAATGTTTTCCTTGTTTTTAACAGAATGTCCCACAGTGTGCTCTAGGCTTATTTTGTGGATTAAAATTTCTAAATAAAAGCAATGTAAAGACTTTATGCAGGATTTCTCTTCAAGTGATCATTCAGCGTATGCTGTCTGGAACATTATGTATTTAGACCATAAATGTGAATCCGTATTTAATTTGAAGATTTCTGCTGGTGTATGTGTGTGTCTATAAGGAGGACAGACATTGATCGGCCTTCATAACAGTAAGGGTAAGTACATGTAAATTGAACATCACATCTTCATTGTGTAAAATTCTCCGTCTCTTTTCTGTCCTGATGGAATCTCTCCTGCTCATCACTCACTGATCCAGATGTCAGAACAAGTCCTGGGTTTTGATGCTCATGTTGCTCCATAGTTCAGAAAGTTGACCTGATTGAGATTGTGATTTTTGGATTCAGCTCATCAAATTGACCCTAAAACTGTTGGAAAACAATTTTTTGGGCTGTTGACCAGTGAAATTTGAAAAGATGGATCTCCACCTCCTTCCTGAGCTGCTATCTACAGAATTGCACAGCTGCTGACCAATAACCAATCAGAATCAGGAGGCGGGTCTTGGCGCTGTCAACCAACCTCTTCATGTATGTGCTGCCAAACATGTTAACGGGGGAGAAGTAACTCACTGCTGCAGGAAAACCGTTTATCTGCTGTCATCTGTGGCCGTGCTAACTAGCTTTAGCATTAACGACAGGCTCCACTGATGAGGAAAAACTGTAGCTTAGCAGAGATAAGTGACAGTGCTAGTTCATGCAGGCAGAGCGCCATTGCAGACATTCAAGCACTGCTTTGCAGGGTTTCCCAGTGAAGGTAAAAATATGACGGCACGGCCCCTTCCTCACCTCACCTCACCTGACCTCATGAAGGACTCGTAGATCCTTCTCAAACCAGATTTACAGTGAAGAAGTTGAGCTGCTGCTGCATCCATCATCAGATCAGGAAACAGACAGACTTCTGTTATTAAAAAAAGTCACATGATGTTTTTAAAATGTTAGGTTTAGTTATAAATTTTGATTTGATTTTGTATCCTCACTTTAGCAGCTGAAAACAAACAAGTGAGATGGAAACATTTTTCATTTGTCCATTTACAACAAATCTTCACACTAACAAACAGATATCCTCCTGAAACAGCCAAAAGCTCCCCTTTATGTTCTTGAAATATCAGGTCTGAGGTTTACTCATTTAGAATTGGTTGATCAGTGATAAAACTCTAAAGGACAACGTGTCTAATAACTGCACATGGTGTCGCTGTACCAGCCGGGCCTCCATGCTGCCATCAGATCTGCTCTTGTTCTTTCATCATCATGTAAAGGTGTTCCTCACTCGGATGCTGTGACGTGAAGAAGTCCGGACCTGAACCTGGTTTAGCTGCTGCGGCCACACAGGAAACAGCAGGACAGGCTCTGAACTGCTGACTGATGAGAGGAAGATGTACTGAATCATGGCAGTACAGCAAGAAGCAAGTACAGCAAGTAGTGCTTCTTGCTGTACTTTCATTGTAATGGTGCTGTAACATGGGACATTGTTGTACGTCTGATGTGTTTCCTGTTTTTTAGATCTGGAAAAGCCCACATAGTCTGTCTCTAACCTGACAAGTGAAAAGGTTTCAGTTTTTTCCTTCCATCCTTCTGTAGTAAATCTGTTGGCTGCAGCAGTGACCGCTAACAGCTAACAGAAGATGCCAGTGACTTCTCCCTGCTCTGAGCTTTGATGAGCAAGCTCCTCTTTGGCTCGGTGTTTTAAGTAATTATCTGATTATTTCTGCTGAGCTCTGCCAGTGGCTGCGCTGCGTTTCCACACTTTATTGAGATGAGCCGGATTCAGGCGTGCAAGCTTAGCAGATTGTGCTCCAGCTCTGCAGGACGAGGTCCCAGAGGATTCAACGACAAGGTAAGACGGCATGCAGGGACCAGTGCATGGGAACCTGCTAGAATAAGAGTTCATCAGGGTGGCTGCCCTAATGTTTACCTCTGATCATTTAGTGGAGGGAGTTTTTTTTTTTAAGTCTTTAAATTGTGTCAGATTGAATTCCGTCACCTCTTTGGATGGTTGAGGTTTTACTAGCATTTCTTCCTAGTGTGTGTGGCTTTTTGCTCTGCAGACATTTTTGGCCGTAGAGGAGTGTTGTACTGGAAGGGCTTCAAGCTGCAGGAGGTGAATTATTGCAGGCAGAGTGGTGCAACTTTTCCATCCTCCCGAGATCATCCTTAGTGTGAACAGAGCTCAGCTGTGTGGAGAAACGCTCCATTCACTTGCATCCTTTCTCGTTTCTGTCTGAAATACTTTTCATCATTTTCAACACTCATCCAGTGTTACACACCACAACCACCACAACATACTGAGCAGATGAGGAACAGGATGAGTGAAGATTTATGACCAGCTGTTTGCGTACAACTCAGCTTTCTTAATGAAATTGATATTTTTATATATTTTTGTTGAATCTGCTCAGTTATTCAGATTATTAAGTTTCTGTTTAGCTATTCATGTAGCAGCACTGCACAAAAGATGTCATCTCAAAGAAGTTTTAAAAAAAGTTATTTTTTTTCAGCCATTTTTTCAGTCAAATTCTGATCAATCTCAGTTTGTTATTGAAACTAGTTTAGAAAGTTTTCTTTGTTAGGAATCCCATTGGATTCCATCGAGTCGTTGACTTTACAGCGTTCCACCATACTGAGCGTGCAAGTGGCGACAGTGGAGAGGAAAAACTCCCTGTTAACAGGTGGAAACCTTCAGCAGAACCAGAACCTGGGTCTGTACAAGCAGCCATCTGCCACGACCGACTGGAGGTTGAGAAGAAATCACAAAAAGAAACGGATGAACTGATGTTGGATTATCGATGTTCTTTAAGGGAGGTGTATTAGTTGATGGATTTGACTTTTGCCTGACTCCAGGTTGTTGGATGATGGATTATGGGTTTGGTCTGTTTTTCAGGTGTTGGGCTCAACCTCTTACTTCCAGTGAAAAGAGTCCTTCTATATTCTTTGTATTTAATTTTTTTTATTTCTGATTCTACTCTGAATACCTTAAAGTCATATTCAACAACAAAAAGCTTCTTTCCACTGTAAAGATAATGAACCTCCTAGCTAGTGGCTATAGTTTTTATTCTATTGATCTATTTCCATTAGTCAGTTTTACAAATTGATATAATGATACTGAGACTTTAACCTGATTGATAACACTCTTAACCTGTGGAAGTGGTGAAATCACTGCTACAAATGAAGCCAACATGTGGAGTCACAGGCAGAATTGTTTGTGTTGTAACAACCCAGAACGTCTAAAGAGAGTTTTTATTTTCAAAGGTTCATTTCTGAAGTTGTGCTCATCTGATTGCTGCTTCATGAAGAGAGGAGATGCTGACGATGCTGCTTCTGGGATGGACTACATTACTGTCTGGCCTCCCACATGCAGCTTCCTCTTTAACATCCCGTAAGTGAAAAGTGAACACTGTCCCCAGAACCTCATCTCATCACTGTTCAGTCAGCGTAGCAAAATTCCTGAACTCCTCCAGTAAGGGTTCGCCGACAAATCGGCCCAGACTCCTTTAGTTTTGGGAGATTGGTGATCGGCCGACACTTACTTTTTAAACCGATATTTGGCTTCACATGGACTCCAAGTCTTTTACGTGTTTATGTTACTTGTGTACATTCAGGATTTCCAGTGAGTAGAGGCAGCAGGGGGCCGGCTCGGAAATGTGAAGTCTTCATCCTGCCTCCTCTTCCTCCTCCGATGTTTCCTCCAATCAAACACAAAGCAGAGCTGATGGTGAGGAGGCCTTTTGCTCACACACCAGTTAAAAAACAAGCTCTGCACAACATTTAATTCTGCAGTTTTAGTTTCTAATGTCGTTGGGTTGCAAACTATGAAAAAAGCATCCAGCGATGCTGAGCCTGTTATCCTCATGCCTTCAGGTCGACATGACAGAACACATCACAGGACCCGCAGGGGAAAAGGTGGGAAGGATCTTTTCTATTTTATATGCTAATTATTGCTAAGGCCACCCAGATGGCTTGGAAAACATATTTTTTTTAAACTTTACAGAGCGCTTTGTGATGTTTTATGTTTAAAGGGCTGCAGAGGGCTGAGAGGAGCAAAGGTACAGAACAGAACAAATTTTATCTGTTTTTTTTTATGTTATAGATTAAAAGCAACAGCTCCTTAATTCTGTTTGTTTTAGGGGAAACCTGGTGTGACGGGTTCAAAAGGAGAACCAGGACCACAAGGTCCTCTGGGAAAACCAGGTCAGAAGGTAAAAGACAGTTTGAAAATCTGTACAAGTCAGGGTCATATGTCCCAACATATGTTTACTTTAGCATCCTTTTCAATTGTTATCTTGTTTAGCCAGTCAACACTCTCATTTCAAAGATCCCAGCAAAGCCTCCATTTATGTTTACTATGTTTATTAAACCATCTACTCCTCTAGTCTAGACTATAATCAGTAGATTATCACCACTTTGCATGGTGTGTTCTTCTCAGTGCTGCCTGCATTGCAGGCTTGTTAAACACACCAGGAGCCAGAGCCCGACCCAGACCTGAACATGGAGCAAATGATTGTGTCCCAACCCGGGCCGGGTCGGGCTCAGGCCACAAATCTAAACACAAGTAAAATTTGATTACTAATTAGGAATAAAGACTAGAATCATACAAACCAATGCAAGTACAAAAAAGGTGAAACCGATAAATGACCTGTATAATTTTTCAATTGATTTAAGTCTAAAGTAATTCATCTGAAAGCTTTAATTGAATCTCCAGCGAGTTCTGATCTCTGCTGGTTCAGACTGTGCATCTAAAAACATGGAGCATTTATTAACTGTGTTCAAAGACCTGACCGTTTAGTGACAATTATTACATAAACAAAATATTGTGTGGCTGCATTGTGGCATAGATTAGTGCAAAAAAATGTTCCATGACTGTTCATTCATATCTGCACTACCAAATATGGTGCACGCGATTTAAAGTGATTTCAATTGAATATGAAGAATATATTTTTAAGTAATTATGCATCATGTCAAAAGACAAAGCTTTCAGTGAAAATGTAAAACAATCCAGATATTACTTTTATTATAACTATCTCATGGGAGAAGACATTCGGAAAAAACATTTTCAAAAATTGTATATAACAGGTTGTTAAAGTAAGTATTAATCATGTTGGAAAATGAAACTTTTGCAGCAAATATGATACAAATGGTTTTAAAGGGCATTGACTTTTGGAAGCCAGGAGCTGATGTAGGTCACTGTATCCCACAGGGGGAGAAAGGTGAGAGAGGCTGGAGGGGTCTGTACGGAGACATCGGAACTCCTGGGATGATAAAGGTACAACAAAGCTTTAATTCATGGAAAAAATCTCTCAACTATTTAAAAAAGAAATCTAATGAATACATGTTTCCACAATATGTAGAACAACACCACCAGGGGGGGCCCAAGAGTACCATCTGATTTTATTTTGTAGTGATAGAATACACATTTTACACCACCTACAAGTGATGGGTAAATGAGACGCCATGAAGCGTTTCAACTAGCAAAACTGTATTGATACTGTGTCACTGAATACTGACACCTGCTGGACATTAAAAATCCCTACAGTCAATGTGGTTGACAGACTGATTTGATGACCTAGTCTATACAATACGATTTAAGTCATTATATTTTATTGTATATTATATATTGTATTATGTCATATCTTCAGTTAAATTAAAAATAACAACGCATCGGTGTTGCCGGACCCATTACTACCACCTACACTTTCTGTTCCAAGTTAAAAGTAAAAAATATTAAACTTGCTAACTCTAGTGTAAGTTAAGTGTTTGTCTGCAGTTGTTATTTTTAAATAGTTAAATTAATATCTTACACTTAAACAACATTCTGATTCACAAAACACAAATTAGGGCATTTTTTTCTTGTTTGCTTCTCCTGTAAGGTTAAAATCAACAACCATAATAACCTGTATGATGTAGACTGAAAAAACACAAAGTCTGACCAAGTGTTGTTGTGCAACTATATCAGTACATTTGAAATAAGGCAAATCTCATTTCTAAGTAACTTTTCAGTAAGATATAAGAGTTTGTTTTAAATCAATAATTCCTTAATATTGATGAAAAAGTTCTAGTTCCACAGATTGGACTTAAGGTAGTTTGTGTTGTGTCGTTACAGGGCAGTAAAGGTCATCCAGGACTCAGGGTGAGGAACATCTTCTCCTTCCTTTTCCTGCCAACCCTCTCTGAGCTGCTCGTCTCTCATTTCTCTTTTCTCTCTCATTATCAGGGCGACAAGGGTCTCAAAGGACACAGAGGCCCCACAGGAGAGAAGGTTAGGAAGTCAGATGTTTTTCCTCCACTCAATGCTGAATGAAACGCACTCGGATTTGGTGTGTATGTGTGTGTCTGCAGGGCGAGCGTGGGATCCCTGGGACGGCCGGAGAGCAGGTGAAACTCTGACTGATGAGTGTTAGACGAATATAAAAGCTGCATGACGGAGAGGCTGTGACAGAATGCATGTCCTGTCTCAGGGACACCTGGGCCAGAAGGGAGACAGAGGTCTGATGGGGGAGCAGGGAACAAGAGGAGAGGCAGGAGCCAGAGGAAAGATGGTAGGTCCACACAGATGTCCTGCAAGTATTCATGATTTCTGACTAACTGTAGTAGATCAACACAAAGTAGTGCTTAATTGTGAAGTGGAAGGAATGTATGTATCTATAGTTATAAGTGTATTCAAACACTGATTTTTTCAAAGAGTCAGTGAGTCAGTAATTGTGTGCAGGGCTTCAAGGGTTCTATGGGACCAGCCGGGGAACAGGGAAATCCCGGTACAGCAGGACTGCCTGGTCTACATGGAGAGCCTGGTCTACCTGGGCAAGGTTTGTATGGAAGAAAAAAAATAATCTATATAAAATAGATATATTTATAAAAATAGAATTTATTTCATGCTATTCATCAAGTATAAGTCATTATGTAGATTAATTCCACACAGTCTGATGCTTTTTATTTCTGTTAATGTTGATTTTCTGCTTGCATTTAATGAAAATCCATTAGAATATTACAATGAAAAAAAAAGATTTTTAATACAGAAATATGGGCTCAATGAGAAGTAGAGGTAAGACCTCCTGAAAGGCTGATACATGTACCTGGACTTTATAAATTTCTTATGACCTTTCCATGTGTAATCATGGATGTTGAGATGGTTTCATATATTGGCAGTTGCCCAGGGTGACAGTAGGTGAAAAGAACAGCTCAGCTGTATTTGGAGTTCTGTACAACAACAGGAGTCAGACCTTCCATGCAGCCAGCAACAATGGAGGTAAAGGGATCAGTGAGCCTTAGAAACTTTTCACACTCTAATGTTTACCTCTGTAGCGTTTGATCCATATTCCTACAGTTTTATTGTTGAGTCAAAGCACGAGAACAACATGCTGACATATCTGACGAGAAGTCAGGCGCTCTGGTTCTGGCTGAGTGAAGCAGCTTGTGTTGTTCCAGTGTACATCCTGCCTGGCCTGCAGGGAGACTCCGGCAGCAGAGGACCCCCGACCCCCTGCAGCTGCCCACAGGGTCAAAGTTCACAGAGACCATTGGACAACGTCCTGACGGTCAGTAACCTCACTGATCACTCCCACTGATTGAACAATGTGGTTCCAAGAATCAACACATTAACCTGAGGTCTGATAAATGGAGGTGGCATCCCTCCAGCAGGGGGCCTCAGAGGGCCCCAGATACACATCCTGACATTGAGGCCTCATTTGTTTGAGATCCTGTTAAATTCTGTGAGCTTCTTCTTGTCTCAGGTATCTTGATTTCTCCCTTTTTTTTAGGATAAATATTCATCCCATCTTTACTTCTGCAGGTGTTTGTCGCAGACGGAGAGAAAGAGATGAGGCGGCTGCGGGCGGAGAACGTGATGGTGCTGCGGACGGACAGAAGATCTCTCTACATCTACACAGATTCCCAGTGGATGAACGTCCTGGTAACCGCCGCCGGAGAGGCAATCCAAGAAGTTTAGAGGGAATAGAAATGCAATATTATCGGAAAGACATGCCTCCTGTGGGTTTTATTGATCAGGACATAAAAAACCTTATTTGGTCTGTGCCATGATTTAACATTTAAGTTTTCTTGAACATCTAATGAAATCTAGCCTTCTGCTAGATCCTCATCTGCAACCAGTGAACAGATGTTCCTTCAGGAGGTGTCAAACATCCTGGAACAGTTTAGCTCCGCAAGTCATCAACACACACACAGGAAGACGTTTAAACACAGAAGTTCTTTCAGTTAAACCTCACAGTTGACAGAAAGTTAAATCACGTCAAAAAGTATTGATATTGATGAGGCATGAAGTGTGCGACATGCATGAAACACGAGCATTGATGGGATCAACTACCAGTTCTACTAGAGAGGAAACCTAAAATGAACTCATTTAAAAAGAGCTGAACCAAATGAAGATGACTTCAATATTTTGAAGTAAAATTAATTTTCATGTCCTTATTCGACCGTTATACATTTTTCTGTCCCATTAAATTATGTTTAACGAGTGCTTACACCAGGACTAGCACCAAGTATTTTACAGTGATTCGGCTTTGATAAGCATTATAGAAAAGATCAAGTTTTTTTGCAGTATGATTGTCTTTAGGTACCATATGTTATTGTTCCTTATGAGTAGATAGCAGCATGTTCAATGCAGTCATTTAAGTGAAGTAGAATTTGAATAAAAAGTTCATTTACTTTAGTGACTTAGTTGACTAATTATTTGCACACAGACTGATGTTTTCAAACCTTTATTTTATCTCATTTTGATTGACTGCCTTTCAGCCAATACGTGACATGACATTTAGTATCAGAATACGACTTCACACTAATTGCCTGCTTATAGGTTGTTGTATTGAAAAGGTACTTTAACATAGCCATCCATTCTCTGTGTGTTTTTGCTCCGCCTCCCTGTTTGGACCAGGAGGGCCGCAGACTACATTCACCCTGACATCTAACTGGGTGATCCTTCCAAGCTGACTGATGGATCATCAGATCGATTCATTCTCCCTCTCATGCAACATTTTACTGGTTTCAAAGATTCACCGAGTCCAGATTAAGAATCCCTGCATGTCTGGTATTTTATCATTAATGAGGATTTTTTTTCAAACAATTGTTTTTCAAATTTAGATTTTCCTCATGCAAACACTTTGTCCATCATAATAAAGCTCTCATCACTTTTGCAATGTCAGACAATGTATTTCCAACATGTAAATGTGTCTGTGTCCAATCCATGGTGCATGAATATGTGAGCAGCAGATTTATGATTAGACAGTTAAAACCAGATATTTAAATATACCAATTATAAATACACAGTTTTTCTCAGTGCATGTATGTATATTAGAAAATCCTCAGTCATCATTAGATGGAGGGCAGCCAGAATAATTAACTTTGGTAAATTATTATATTTAGCTAAATGCTATTTAGGGTCACAAGCAGGCCTCACAGATTAAAAAAGAAAATCAAAAAAGTGCACTTGGGGCATCAAGAATACAAGGTGCACTGGTTCATGTCCCTTCAAAAGATGTGCCTGAGTTCACTAACAGCAAGGACTCCGCCACAAAGGTATAAGTTAAAAAATTTATTGTAGGAAGGGGATGGAGGGATGAATGAGCTTGGATCTGAGGATAATGCTGGAGGTCTTGGGAGATGAAGACTCAGCGTGGGGGTATGGTCTTCAGGAAAATTTGTTCTGCTTATTTTCCCAAGCCCACCTACCGCAGGTTCTTCAGGTCCCTGGGGGTTTCTCAGATGGAATCTGCAGCAAAAAGGAGTAAAGCGTGGTTATGGCATGGAGGGAAGGAAAAGGAGGATGAGGATGATGGTAGAAAGAGAATGAAAGGGGAAGATTTGATTGATTGAAGTGGGGTGAGGCAAAAGAGGTAAATAATAAGAGAGGGTGGGATTGACAAAACGCAACAGAGAATGGGTGCACTGAGAATAAATACACTGCTTGGAAAATTGGGATTGTGGTTTGGGTGTGTCAGTGCTCCTGAACTTAAGTTAATGTAAGAATATTTATATGTATGGATGGATGGACGTATATGTGCTTGGATGCATACATGTATCCCTTGTGTTCCTCAGCATAATAATAGAGAAGAGAATGCTAGCGTGATATTTTGGTTACATATGATTTCCTTAATAATCAATTTTTCTTATAATGCCCTTAGTATACCAAATTGAAATATCAAAGGACAAATTCACACACTAATGATGGCAATCTACTGGAGTGTGAGGCAGTCTGACAGAAGTGAGGGTGCAATTGGTTTTCCTGAACATTACCAGCAAATGAGGTGGCTGAAGTGTCTTGGTGAAAATTCAACGACAGATAAGGAATCAAATAATTACAGGGAAAACACCTACTGCTGACGTTTCTGCTATTTTTTTTCAAGTGATACATTTGATATTCCTTGTAATTTTATGCCAAACACACATTTGTCATACATTAAGATTTTTCTGCTTGATGCATCTCTGGCAAAACTACTATAGTTTTATGTTCAAGAGTAATTTTTGGGTAACTACCTGCTGGAATCAATCCAGTATTTTTCCATGAATTTTACAATTTCTAAAATTTTCATAAAAAATTTCTAAAATAAAAATTTTATTAAGTAAAGGCTTGAAAACAATGATTGATAATGGGAAAACTCTCAACTTGTAAATTTTGTAACTTTACGAAAATTAGGTCATAATAAACGTGCTGTAAAGCCTGTGGAGAGTGATAACATCTTGCTTACTAATTTTGGTGGTACTGTTGGTTTCATTGCCCCATTCTTCTCTTTTGGAGACTAAGTAGACAATGACGAAAACAATGATTGTTAATTGGAAAACTCTCGACTTGTAAATTTTTTAGCCCCTTCCTTCTCCTGTGGAGACTGAGAAGACAATGAAGGATTCAAAGATTGCTAATGGGAAAACGTACAACTGACCTGTTTTGTTATTTCACAAACATTGGGTCATAATTAAAGTGCTGTAAAACCTGTGGCAGGTGTTGATAACATCTTACTTACCAATTTTGGAGGTACTGTTGGTTTCTTAGCTCCATCCTTCTCTTTTGGAGACTGAGCAGACAATGACAGATTCAAAGATTGTTAAAGGGAAAACTTTCGACTTGTAAATGTTTTAATTTTACAAAAATTAGGTCATAATTAAAGTGCTGTAAAGCCTGTGAGAGATGTTGATAACTTCTCACTTACCAATTTTGGTGGTTCCGTTGGTTTCTTTGCCCCATCCTTCTCTTTTGGAGACTGAGTAGACAAAAACAGAATGAAAGATTGTTAATGGGAAAACATTCAACTTGTAAATTTTTTAATTTGACAAAAATTATTGCATAATTAAAGTGCTGTAAAACCTGTGGCATGTGATGATAACATCTTACTTACCAATTTTGGTGGGACTGTTGGTTTCGTAGCCCAATCCTTCTCTTTTGGAGACTGAGCAGACAATGACAGATTCAAAGATTGTTAATGGGAAAACTTTCCACTTTTGAATCATGTAATTTTAACAAAATTAGGTCACAATTAAAGTGCTGTAAAACCTGTGAGAGATGTTGATAACTTCTCACTTACCAATTTTGTTGGAAAAGTTGGTTTCTTAGCTCCATCCTTCTCTTTTGGAGACTGAGCAGACAATGAAAGATTCAAAGACTCTTAATGGGAAAACTTTCAACTTTTAAATCATGTAATTTTAACAAAATTTGGTCATAATTAAAGTGCTATAAAACCTGTGGTAGGTGTTGATAACATGTTAATTACCAATTTTGGTGGGACTGTTGGTTTCGTAGCTCCATCCTTCTCTTTTGGAGACTGAGCAGACAATGACAGATTCAAAGATTGTTAATGGGAAAACTTTCCACTTTTGAATCATGTAATTTTAACAAAATTAGGTCACAATTAAAGTGCTGTAAAACCTGTGAGAGATGTTGATAACTTCTCACTTACCAATTTTGGTGGTTTGGATGGTTTCTTTGCCCCATCCTTCTCTTTTGGAGACTGAGAAGACTAAGACAGAATGAACGATATTTAATGGGAAAACTTTCAACTTTTAAATCATGTAATTTTAACAAAATTTGGTCATAATTAAAGTGCTATAAAACCTGTGGTAGGTGTTGATAACATGTTAATTACCAATTTTGGAGGCACTGTTGGTTTCTTAGCTACATCCTTCTCCTTTGGAGACTGCGTAGATGATGAAGAAAACAATAATTGTTAATTGGAAAGCTCTCGACTTGTAAGTTTTGTAACTTTACAAAAATTAGGTCATAATTAACATGCTATACGTCCTGCGGCATGTGATGATAACTTCTCACTTACCAATTTTGGTGGAAAAGTTGGTTTCTTTGCCCCATCCTTCTGTTTTGGAGACTGAGTAGACTAAGACAGAATGAACGATTGTTAATGGGAAAACTTTCGACTTGTAAATTTTTTAATTTGACGAAAATTACGTCATAATTAAAGTGCTGGAAAACCTGCGGCATGTGTTGATAACTTCTCACGTACGAATTTTGGTGGTTCTGTTGGTCTCTTTGCCCCATCCTTCTCTTTTGGAGACTGAGTAGACAAAGACAGAATGAAAGATTGTTAATGGGAAAACTTTCTACTTGTACATTTTTTTAATTTTACGAAAATTAGGTCATAATTAAAGTGCTGGAAAACCTGTTGCAGGTGTTGATAACATCTTACTTACCAGTTTTGGTGGGACTGTTGGTTTATTTTCCCCATCCTTCTCTTTTGGAGACTGAGAAGACAAAGACAGATTCAAAGACTGTTAATGGGAAAACTTTCACCTTTTAAATGTAATTTTAACAAAATTTGGTCATAATTAAAGTGCTGTAAAACCTGTGGCAGGTGTTGATAACATCTTACTTACCAGTTTTGGTGGGACTGTTGGTTTATTTTCCCCATCCTTCTCTTTTGGAGACTGAGAAGACAAAGAAGGATTCAAAGATTGCTAAAGGGAAAAATTTTGACTTGTATATTTTTTAATTTTATGAATATTAGGTCACAATTAAAGTGCTGTTAAGCATGTTGCAGGTGTTGATAATGTCTTACTTACCAATTTTGGAGGTTCTGTTGGTTTAATTGCCCCATCCTTCACTTTTGGAGACTGAGTAGATAAAGACAGAAGGAAAGATTGTTAATGGGAAAACTCTCGGCTTGTAAATTTTGTAAGTTTACCAAAATTGGGTCATAATTAAAGTGATGTAAAGCCTGTGGCAGGTGTTGATAACTTCTCACTTACCAATTTTGGTGGTTCAGTTGGTTTCTTTGCCCCATCCTTCTCTTTTGGAGACTGAGCAGACAATGACAGATTCAAAGACTGTTAATGGGAAAACTTTCAACTTTTAAATCATGTAATTTTAACAAAATTAGGTCATAATTAAAGTGCTGTAAAGCCTGTGGCAGATGTTAATAACATCTCTCTTACCAATTTTGGAGGCACTGTTGGTTTCTTAGCTCCATCCTTCTCTTTTGGAGACTGAGTATAATATGACGGAATAAGAGAATGTTAATGGGAAAACTTTCGACTTGTAAATTTTTTAATCTTACGAAAATTAGGTCATGATTAAAGTGCTGTAAAGCCTGTGGCAGATGTTAATAACATCTCTCTTACCAATTTTGGTGGAAAAGTTGGTTTCTTAGCTCCATCCTTCTCTTTTGGAGACTGAGTTGATGATGAAAAAATGATTGTTAATTGCATAACTCTCGGCTTGTAAATTTTGTAAGTTTACCAAAATTGGGTCACAATTAAAGTGCTGTTAAGCATGTTGCAGGTGTTGATAATGTCTTACTTACCAATTTTGGAGGTTCTGTTGGTTTCATTGCCCCATCCTTCTCTTTTGGAGACTGAGCAGACAATGACAGATTCAAAGATTGTTAATGGGAGAACTTTGGACTTGTAAATGATTTAATTTTACAAAAATTATGTCATAATTAAAGTGCTGTAAAACCCATGGCAGGTGTTGATAACATCTTACTTACCAATTTTGGTGGGACTGTTGGTTTCTTAGCCCCATCCTTTTCCTGTGGAGACTGAGAAGAAGATGAAGGATTCAAAGATTGATAATGGGAAAACGTACGACTTAACGGTTCTGTCATTTCACAAATATTGGGTCTTAATTAATGTGCTGTAAAGCCTCTGGAGGTTGTTGAAAACATCTTGCTTACCAGTTTTGGTGGGACTGTTGGTTTCGTTGCTCCATCCTTCTCTTTTGGAGACTGAGCAGACAATGACAGATTCAAAGTTTGTTAATGGGAAAACTTTCAACTTTAAATCATGTAATTTTAACAAATTTATGTCACAACTAAAGTGCTGTAAAACCTGTGGCAGGTGTTGATAACATCTTACTTACCACTTTTGGTGGGTGTGTCGGTTTCTTAGCTCCATCCTTCTCTTTTGGAGACTGAGTATAATATGACGGAATAAGAGAATGTTAATGGGAAAACTTTCGACTTGTAAATTTTTTAATCTTACGAAAATTATGTCACAATTAAAGTGCTGTAAAGCCTGTGGCAGATGTTAATAACATCTCTCTTACCAATTTTGGTGGAAAAGTTGGTTTCTTAGCTCCATCCTTCTCTTTTGGAGACTGAGTTGATGATGAAAAAATGATTGTTAATTGCATAACTCTCGGCTTGTAAATTTTGTAAGTTTACCAAAATTGGGTCACAATTAAAGTGCTGTTAAGCATGTTGCAGGTGTTGATAATGTCTTACTTACCAATTTTGGAGGTTCTGTTGGTTTCATTGCCCCATCCTTCTCTTTTGGAGACTGAGTAGACAAAGACAGATTCAAAGACTGTTAATGGGAAAACTTTCTACTTTGAAATCATGTAATTTTAACAAAATTTGGTCATAATTAAAGTGCTGTAAAACCTGTGGCAGGTGTTGATAACATCTTACTTACCAATTTTGGTGGAAAAGTTGGTTTCTTTGCCCCATCCTTCTGTTTTGGAGACTGAGTAGACTAAGACAGAATGAACGATATTTAATGGGAAAACTTTCGACTTGTAAATTTTGTAAGTTTACCAAAATTAGGTCATAATTAAAGTGCTGTAAAGCCTGTGGCAGATGTTGATAACTTCTCACTTACCAATTTTAGAGGTACTGTTGGTTTCATTGCACCATCCTTCACTTTTGGAGACTGAGTAGACAAAGACAGATTCATAGACTGTTAATGGGAAAACTTAAAACTTTGAAATTATGTAATTTTAATAAAATTATGTCACAATTAAATGCTGTAAAACCTGTGGCAGGTGTTGATAACATCTTACTTACCAATTTTGGTGGGACTGTTGGTTTCTTAGCTCCATCCTTCTCTTTTGGAGACTGAGTTGATAATGAAAAATACAATGATTGTTAATTGCAAAACTTTCGGCTTGTAAATTTTGTAAGTTTACCAAAATTGGGTCATAATTAACGTGCTGGAAAACCTGTGGCAGGTGTTGATAACATCTTACTTACCAGTTTTGGTGGGACTGTTGGTTTCTTTGCCCCATGCTCCTCTTTTGGAGACTGAGCAGACAATGAAAGATTCATAGGCTCTTTATTGGAAAACTTTCAACTTTTAAATCATAAAATTTTAACAGAATTTGGTCATAATTAAAGTGCTGTAAAACCTGTGGCAGGTGTTGATAACATCTTACTTACCAATTTTGGTGGGACTGTTGGTTTCTTAGCTCCATCCGTCTCTTTTGGAGACTGAGCAGACAATGACAGATTCACAGATTGTAAAAGGGAAAACTTTCAACTTTTAAATTATGTAATTTTAACAAAATTAGGTCATAATTAAAGTGCTGTAAAACCTGTGAGAGATGTTGATAACTTCTCACTTACCAATGTTTGTGGAAAAGTTGGTTCCTTTGCCCCATGCTCCTCTTTTGGAGACTGAGCAGACAATGAAAGATTCAAGGACTCTTAATTGAAAAACTTTCAACTTTTAAATCATGTACTTTTAACAAAATTGTATCACAATTAAAGTGCTGTAAAGCCTGTGGCAGATGTTAATAACATCTCTCTTACCGATTTTGGTGGAAAAGTTGGTTTCTTAGCTCCATCCTTCTCTTTTGGAGACTGAGTTGATAATGAAAAAACAATGATTGTTAATTCCAAAACTTTCGGTTTGTAAATTTTGTAAGTTTACCAAAATTGGGTCCTAAGTAACGTGCTGTAAAACCTGTGGCAGGTGTTGATAACTTCTCACTTACCAATTTTGGTGGTTCTGTTGGTTTCTTAGCCCCATCCTTCTCTTTTGGAGACTGAGTAGACAATGACAGATTCAAAGATTGTTAATGGGAAAACTTTCGACTTGTAAATTTTGTAAGTTTACCAAAATTAGGTCATAATTAACGTGCTGTATAGCCTGTGGCAGGTGTTGATAATGTTTTACTTACCAATTTTGGAGGTACTGTTGGTTTCATTGCACCATCCTTCACTTTTGGAGACTGAGTAGACAAAGACAGATTCATAGATTGTAAATGGGAAAACTTTCAACTTTGAAATCATGTAATTTTGATAAAATTATGTCACAATTAAAGTGCTGTAAATCCTTTGGCATGTGTTGATAACATCTTACTTACCAATTTTTGTGGGACTGTTGGTTTCTTAGCTCCATTCTTCTCTTTTGGAGACTGAGTTGATAATGAAAAAAACAATGATTGTTAATTGCAAAACTTTTTAGTTTACCAAGTTTACCAAAATTGGGTCATAATTAACGTGCTGTCAAGCCTGTGGCAGGTGTTGATAACATCTTACTTACCAGTTTTGGTGGGACTGTTGGTTTCTTTGCCCCATCCTCCTCTTTTGGAGACTGAGCAGACAATGAAAGATTCAAAGACTCTTTATTGGAAAACTTTCAACTTTTAAATCATAAAATTTTAACAACATTATTTCACAATTAAAGTGCTGTAAAACCTGTGACAGGTGTTGATAACATCTTACTTACCAATTTTGGTGGGACTGTTGGTTTCTTAGCTCCATCCTTCTCTTTTGGAGACTGAGTTGATAATGAAAAAACCAATGATTGTTAATTGAAAAACTCTCGGATTGTAAATTTTGTAAGTTTACCAAAATTGGGTCATAATTAACGTGCTGTCAAGCCTGTGGCAGGTGTTGATAACTTCTCACTTACCAATTTTGGTGGTTCTGATGGTTTCTCTGCCCCATCGTTCTCTTTTGGAGACTGAGTTGATAATGACAGATTCAAAGATTGTCAATGGGAAAACTTTAACCTTTTAAATCATGTAATTTTAACAAAATTATGTCACAATTAAAGTGCTGTAAAGCCTGTGGCAGATGTTAATACATCTCTCTTACCAATTTTGGTGGAAAAGTTGGTTTCTTAGCTCCATCCTTCTCTTTTGGAGACTGAGTTGATAATGAAAAAAACAATGATTGTTAATTGCAAAACTCTCGGCTTGTAAATTTTTTAAGTTTACCAAAATTGGGTCATAATTAACGTGCTGTCAAGCCTGTGGCAGGTGTTGATAACTTCTCACTTACCAATTTTGGTGGTTCTGTTGGTTTCTTAGCTCCATCCTTCTCTTTTGGAGACTGTGCAGACAATGACAGATTCAAAGATTGTTAATGGGAAAACTTTAACCTTTTAAATCATGTAATTTTAACAGAATTATGTCACAATTAAAGTGCTGTAAAGCCTGTGGCAGATGTTAATAACATCTCTCTTACCAATTTTGGTGGAAAAGTTGGTTTCTTAGCTCCATCCTTCTCTTTTGGAGACTGAGTTGATAATGAAAAAACAATGATTGTTAATTGCAAAACGTTCGGCTTGTAAATTTTGTAAGTTTACCAAAATTGGGTCATAAGTAACGTGCTGTAAAGCCTGTGGCAGGTGTTGATAACTTCTCACTTACCAATTTTGGTGGTTCTGTTGGTTTCTTAGCCCCATCCTTCTCTTTTGGAGACTGAGTAGACTAAGACAGAATGAACGATATTTAATGGGAAAACTTTCGACTTGTAAATTTTGTAAGTTTACCAAAATTAGGTCATAATTAACGTGCTGTATAGCCTGTGGCAGGTGTTGATAATGTTTTACTTACCAATTTTGGAGGTACTGTTGGTTTCATTGCACCATCCTTCACTTTTGGAGACTGAGTAGACAAAGACAGATTCATAGATTGTAAATGGGAAAACTTTCAACTTTGAAATCATGTAATTTTAATAAAATTATGTCACAATTAAAGTGCTGTAAATCCTTTGGCATGTGTTGATAACATCTTACTTACCAATTTTTGTGGGACTGTTGGTTTCTTAGCTCCATTCTTCTCTTTTGGAGACTGAGTTGATAATGAAAAATACAGTGATTGTTAATTGCAAAACTTTTTAGTTTACCAAGTTTACCAAAATTGGGTCATAATTAACGTGCTGTCAAGCCTGTGGCAGGTGTTGATAACATCTTACTTACCAGTTTTGGTGGGACTGTTGGTTTCTTTGCCCCATCCTCCTCTTTTGGAGACTGAGCAGACAATGAAAGATTCAAAGACTCTTTATTGAAAAACTTTCAACTTTTAAATCATAAAATTTTAACAACATTATTTCACAATTAAAGTGCTGTAAAACCTGTGACAGGTGTTGATAACATCTTACTTACCAATTTTGGTGGGACTGTTGGTTTCTTAGCTCCATCCTTCTCTTTTGGATACTGAGTTGATAATGAAAAAGCCAATGATTGTTAATTGAAAAACTCTCGGATTGTAAATTTTGTAAGTTATGTAATTTTAACAAAATTGTATCACAATTAACGTGCTGTAAAGCCTGTGGCAGGTGTTGATAACTTCTCACTTACCAATTTTGGTGGTTCTGTTGGTTTCTTAGCTCCATCCTTCTCTTTTGGAGACTGAGTAGACAAAGAGAGATTCAACGACTGTTAATGGGAAAACTTTCAACTTTGAAATGATGTAATTTTAACAAAATTTGGTCACAATTAAAGTGCTGTAAAACCTTTGGCAGGTGGTGATAACATCTTACTTACCACTTTTGGAGGCACTGTTGGTTTCTTAGCTCCATCCTTCTCTTTTGGAGACTGAGTTGATAATGAGAAAAACAATGATTGTTAATTGCAAAACTCTCGGCTTGTAAATTTTGTAAGTTTACCAAAATTGGGTCATAATTAACGTGCTGTCAAGCCTGTGGCAGGTGTTGATAACTTCTCACTTACCAATTTTGGTGGTTCTGATGGTTTCTTAGCTCCATCCTTCTCTTTTGGAGACTGAGTTGATAATGAAAAATACAATGATTGTTAATTGCAAAACGTTCGGCTTGTAAATTTTGTACGTTTACCAAAATTGGGTCATAATTAACGTGCTGTCAAGCCTGTGGCAGGTGTTGATAACTTCTCACTTACCAATTTTGGTGGTTCTGATGGTTTCTCTGCCCCATCGTTCTCTTTTGGAGACTGAGTTGATAATGACAGATTCAAAGATTGTCAATGGGAAAACTTTAACCTTTTAAATCATGTAATTTTAACAAAATTTGGTCATAATTAAAGTGCTGTAAAACCTGTGGCAGGTGTTGATAACATCTTACTTACCAATTTTGGTGGGACTGTTGGTTTCTTAGCTCCATCCTTCTCTTTTGGAGACTGTGCAGACAATGACAGATTCAAAGATTGTTAATGGGAAAACTTTCAACTTTTAATTCATGTAATTTTAACAAAATTGTATCACAATTAAAGTGCTGTAAAACCTGTGGCAGGTGGTGATAACATCTTACTTACCAATTTTGGTGAGACTGTTTGTTTCTTAGCTGCATCCTTCTCTTTTGGAGACTGAGCAGAAAAAGACAGAATGAAAGATTGTTAATGGGAAAACTTTCAACTTGTAAATTTTTTATTTTTACAAAAATTAGGTCATAATTAAAGTGCTGGAAAACCTGTAGCAGGTGTTGATAACATCTTACTTACCAGTTTTGTTGGGACTGTTGGTTTATTTGCACCATCCTTCTCTTTTGGAGACTGAGCAGATAATGAAAGATTCAAAGACTCTTAATTGGAAAACTTTCAACTTTTAATTCATGTAATTTTAACAAAATTATGTCACAATTAACGTGCTGTAAACCTGTGGCAGGTGTTGATAATTTCTCACATACCAATTTTGGTGGTTCTGTTGGTTTCTTAGCTCCATCCTTCTCTTTTGGAGACTGAGCAGACAATGACAGATTCAAAGATTGTTAATGGAAAAACTTTCACCTTTTAAATCATGTAATTTTAACAAAATTTGGTCATAATTAAAGTGCTGTAAAGCATGTGATAGATGTTGATAATTTTGCACTTGCCAATTTTGGTGGAAAAGTTGCTTTAAAGCCTGTGGCAGGTGTTGATAACATGTTACTTACCAATTTTGGTGGTTCTTTTGGTTTCTTCCGTCCATCCTTCTCTTTAGGAGACTGAGCAGATAAGGAAGAAAACAATGATTATTTGGAAAACCCTCGACTTGTAAATTTTGTAAGTTTACCAAAATTGGGTCATAATTAAAGTACTTTAAAACCTGTGGCAGGTGTTGATAACATCTTACTTACCAATTTTGGAGGTATTGGCAGTTTCTTTGCCCCACCCTTCTCTTTTGGAGACTGATTAGACAATGATGGAATAAGAGATTATTTTTTTTTTATCATTGAACTTTTTATTAGTATTTTTCACTTTTGTTTACATATCCTATGTACATGAACGCTTTACAGTCAACATAACATAACATAAAACTTCAGCTTGGGAGCTGTTCCTCTATTTGACCTTTGTCCCATCTAGTTTGTCCAGTTCTTTATTTTTGTCGCTTTCTTTTGTCTTGAATGTTTTCCGTTTCATCCACTTCTCTTCCATTTGTGTTCGCTGAAGACTCAAACTATGTGTCAGTTTTTCCATAATGTAGATTTCTTCTATTATTGCAGTCCATTGTTCTTGAGAAGAGGGGTCTGCCTTTCCCCATTTCCTCGTAATAGCATTCTTGCTAGCTATTATCAATATCTTAATCAGATACCTGTCTTTTACACTTACTTTGATATTGTTAAAATTGCAAAGATATAGTACCACACTACTCATAAGGATATCATATCCCACAACCTTCTCCACAGTTTCATGTACAATTTCCCAAAATTGGACAACGTTAGGACAGTTATAAAATATGTAAGAATGATCGGCGTTCATTGATCCACAGTTCCTCCAACACCCCATGTTTGTGCCACTACATCTATTCTGGACTTTAGGCGTGATGAAAAATCATATTAGATTTTTCCATGGGAACTTCCACCATATCCATGAAGGAATAAGAGATTGTTAATGGGAAAACTTTCGGTTATCAACACCTTCAGGTGTTGATAACCGAAGTGCTGTAAAACTTGTTAGAGATGTTGATAACTTATCCCTTACCAATGTTCAGTGATGGCATAGTTACTTTGAAAAAGTAACTTTAATCGGACTACTGATTACTCCTTGAAAAAGTAACTTAGTTAGATTACTGACTACTTGATTTGGAAAGTAACTAAGTTACACTAAAAGTAACTTTTTAGTTACTTTCAGCAGCTGCTAACAACAACGCTCCGCCTCCTGTGAAAATCACATTGAGCTTTGCCAATACGTAATTGTAATTTATTTTATAATGGTAACATCAACAATGTGTCTCCACTGATAAGGTTGAACTGAAGAGGAGATTGTACAAAAAAATTAAAAACGTGAATAATTTGTGTGGTCCACTGTTGTCTGGAAAACTCTAAGTAGGATTTTAAAGCCCCCCCTCTCCCAGCCTCCAGATTCTGCGTTACGGCCCTGCTTTTGGTGTCAAAGCTCAGCGCACAGAGCTCCTCCTGCAGCTCCACACCTCAGATGGCTGCACAGATTTGTGACACTTATCTTAATATTAATAATTATAGTGGCGTTAAGTTGCCATTATAACTATTGCCAACTACGTACACGTTTATTCGTGGCTGTTTTCACGTTTATTGCGCTGTTCATATTGGTCTCAATGTTAGCAGTTTTCTGGAGCGCAACGCGAAACTCGATGTCATACAGAGGTACTGTAATATATTAACTTGACATTAACAAAGACACAGCGGGACGGATCATCCAGGAAATGATGGACAGGGAGAGACTAAAACTACCTTAATGACGGACAAATTCTGGGATTTATTATGAGTCTCTGCTTATTTCCAAGCCCAAATGAGCAACTTTACGTTCAAAAACGAGCCCAAAAAGGCGCAACCCGCCACTCATTAAATTTGTAAGCAACTTTAAAAAAATTAAGCCCAAAGCCGCTTGTAATAATCGGACTTGGCGACAGAAACTCAAAATAGTTCCAGTTTTTCCTCCAACAAAATGCGCATCTCCCTCCATTGTTTACATTTCTCTCGCATAGAGACGTCGATCATTCAACAAGACACGTAGAGGAAATGCGATTAAATAACTAAAGAAGATAGTAACGCACAGTAACGCAAAAATGATTTTGATAAGTAACTGTAGTCTGACTACTGGATTTGAAATAGCAACACGTTAGATTACTCGTTACTGAAAAAAGTGGTCTGACATCAGTAACGCATTACAAATTAACGCGTTACTGACATCACTGTTGGTTGGTGGAAAAGTTGGTTTCATTGCCCCATGCTCCTCTTTTGGAGACTGAGCAGATAATGAAAGATTCAAAGACTCTTAATTGGAAAACTTTCAACTTTTAATTCATGTAATTTTAACAAAATTATACTTGTAAATTTTTAAATTTTACGAAAATTAGGTCATAATTAAAGTGATAAGTAAAGCCTGTGAGAGATGTTGATAACTTCTCACTTACCAATTTTGGTGGAAAAGTTGGTTTCTTTTTCCCATCCTTCTCTTTTGGAGACTGAGCAGACAATGACAGATTCAAAACTCTTAATAGGCAAACTTTCAACTTTTAAATCATGTAATTTTAACAGAATTATGTTACAATTAAAGTGCTGTGAAACCTGTGGCAGGTGTTGATGACATCTTACTTACCAATTTTGGAGGGACTGTTGGTTTCTTAGCTCCATCCTTCTCTTTAGGAGACTGAGTAGAATATGACGGAATAAGAGAATGTTAATGGGAAATCTTTCGGCTTGTAAATTTTTTAATCTTACGAAAATTAGGTCATAATTAAAGTGCTGTAAAGCCTGTGGCAGATGTTAATAACATCTCTCTTACCAATTTTGGTGGTACTGTTGGTTTCTTAGTTCCATCCTTCTCTTTTGGATACTGAGTTGATAATGAAAAAAACAATGATTGTTAATTGCAAAACTCTCGGCTTGTAAATTTTGGAAGTTTACCAAAATTGAGTCATAATTAACGTGCTGTAAAGTCTGTGGCAGGTGTTCATAACTTCTCACTTACCAATTTTGGTGGTTCTGTTGGTTTCTTAGCCCCATCATTCTCTTTTGGAGACTGAGTAGACAAAGACAGAATGAACGATTGTTAATGGGAAAACTTTCAACTTTGAAATCATGTAATTTTAACAAAATTATGTCACAATTAAAGTGCTGTAAAACCTGTGGCAGGTGTTGATAACATCTTACTTACCAAGTTTGGTGGGACTGTTGTTTTCTTAGCTCCATCCGTCTCTTTTGGAGACTGAACAGACAATGACAGATTCAAAGATTGTTAATGGGAAAACTCTCGACTTGTAAATGTTTTAATTTTACAAAAATTAGGTCATAAATAAAGTGCTGTAAAGCCTGTGAGAGATGTTGATGACTTCTCGCATACCAATTTTGGTTGAAAAGTTGGTTTCTTTGCCCCATCCTTCTCTTTTGGAGACTTAGTAGACGATGACGGAATAAGAGGATGTTATTGGGAAAACTTTATACTTGTAAATTTTTTTGTCTTATGAAAATTAGGTCATAATTAAAGTGCTGTAAAGCCTGTGGCAGATGTTCATAACATCTCTCTTACCAATTTTGGTGGAAAAGTTGGTTTCTTTGCCCCATCATTCTCTTTTGGAGACTGAGTAGACAAAGACAGAATGAAAGATTGTTAATGGGAAATCTCTCGACTAGCAAATTTTTTAATTTCATGAAAATTAGGTCATAATGAAAGTGCTGGAAAACCTGTGGCAGGTGTTGATAACATCTTACTTACCAGTTTTGGTGGGACTGTTGGTTTATTTGCCCCATCCTTTTCTTTTGGAGACTGAGAAGACAAAGAAGGATTCAAAGATTGCTAAAGGGAAAAATTTTGACTTGTATATTTTTTAATTTTAAGAAAATTAGGTCACAATTAAAGTGCTGTAAAGCATGTTGCAGGTGTTGATAATGTCTTACTTACCAATTTTGGAGGCACTGTTGGTTTCATTGCCCCATCCTTCACTTTTGGAGACTGAGTAGAAAAAGTCAGATTCAAAGACTGTTAATGGGAAAACTTTCAAGTTTGAAATCATGTAATTTTAACAAACTTGGGTCATAATTAAAGTGCTGTAAAACCTGTGGCAGGTGTTGATAACATCTTACTTACCAATTTTGGTGAGACTGTTGGTTTCTTAGCTGCATCCTTCTCTTTTGGAGACTGAGCAGACAATGACATTTTCACAGATTGTTAATGGGACAACTTTCAACTTTTAGATCATGTAATTTTAACAAAATTATGTCATAATTAAAGTGCTGTAAAACCTGTGAGAGATGTTGATAACTTCTCACTTACCAATTTTGGTTGAAAAGTTGGTTTCTTTGCCCCATCCTTCTCTTTTGGAGACTTAGTAGACAATGACGGAATAAGAGGATGTTATTGGGAAAACTTTATACTTGTAAATTTTTTGTTTACAAAATTAGGTCATAATTAAAGTGCTGTAAAGCCTGTGGCAGATGTTCATAACATCTCTCTTACCAATTTTGGTGGAAAAGTTGGTTTCTTTGCCCCATCCTTCTCTTTTGGAGACTGTACAGACAATGACAGATTCAAAGATTGTTAATGGGAAAACTTTCAACTTTTAAATCATGTAATTTTAACAAAATGTGGTCATAATTAAAGTGCTATAAAACCTGTGGCAGGTGTTGATAACATCTTACTTACCAATTTTGGTGGTTCTGTTGGTTTCTTAGCTCCATCCTTCTCTTTTGGAGACTGAGTTGATAATGAAAAAACCAATGATTGTTAATTGAAAAACTCTCGGATTGTAAATTTTGTAAGTTTACCAAAATTGGGTCATAATTAACGTGCTGGAAAACCTGTGGCAGGTGTTGATAACATCTTACTTACCAATTTTGGTGGGACTGTTGGTTTCTTAGCTCCATCCTTCTCTTTTGGAGACTGAGCAGACAATGACAGATTCAAAGATTGTTAATGGGAAAACTTTCAACTTTTAAATCATGTAATTTTAACAAAATTAGGTCATAATTAAAGTGCTGTAAAACCTGTGAGAGATGTTGATAACTTCTCACTTACCAATGTTGGTGGAAAAGTTGGTTTCTTTGCCCCATGCTCCTCTTTTGGAGACTGAGCAGACAATGACAGATTCAAAGACCCTTAATTGGAAAACTTTCAACTTTTAAATCATGTAATTTTAACAAAATTGTATCACAATTAAAGTGCTGTAAAACCTGTGGCAGGTGTTGATAACATCTTACTTACCAATTTTGGTGGGACTGTTGGTTTCTTAGCTCCATCCTTCTCTTTTGGAGACTGTGCAGACAATGACAGATTCAAAGATTGTTAATGGGAAAACTTTCAACATTTAAATCATGTAATTTTAACAAAATTATGTCACAATTAAAGTGCTGTAAAGCCTGTGGCAGATGTTAATAACATCTCTCTTACCAATTTTGGTTGAAAAGTTGGTTTCTTTGCCCCATCCTTCTCTTTTGGAGACTTAGTAGACAATGACGGAATAAGAGGATGTTATTGGGAAAACTTTATACTTGTAAATTTTTTTGTCTTATGAAAATTAGGTCATAATTAAAGTGCTGTAAAGCCTGTGGCAGATGTTCATAACATCTCTCTTACCAATTTTGGTGGAAAAGTTGGTTTCTTTGCCCCATCATTCTCTTTTGGAGACTGAGTAGACAAAGACAGAATGAAAGATTGTTAATGGGAAAACTTTCGACTAGCAAATTTTTTAATTTCATGAAAATTAGGTCATAATGAAAGTGCTGGAAAACCTGTGGCAGGTGTTGATAACATCTTACTTACCAGTTTTGGTGGGACTGTTGGTTTATTTGCCCCATCCTTTTCTTTTGGAGACTGAGAAGACAAAGAAGGATTCAAAGATTGCTAAAGGGAAAAATTTTGACTTGTATATTTTTTAATTTTATGAAAATTAGGTCACAATTAAAGTGCTGTAAAGCATGTTGTAGGTGTTGGTAATGTCTTACTTACCAATTTTGGTGGTTCTGTTGGTTTCATTGCACCATCCTTCACTTTTGGAGACTGAGTAGACAAAGACAGATTCATAGACTGTTAATGGGAAAACTTTCAAGTTTGAAATCATGTAATTTTAACAAAATTTGGTCATAATTAAAGTGCTGTAAAACCTGTGGCAGGTGTTGATAACATCTTACTTACCAATTTTGGTGAGACTGTTGGTTTCTTAGCTGCATCCTTCTCTTTTGGAGACTGAGCAGACAATGACATTTTCACAGATTGTTAATGGGACAACTTTCAACTTTTAGATCATGTAATTTTAACAAAATTATGTCAAAATTAAAGTGCTGTAAAACCTGTGAGAGATGTTAATAACTTCTCACTTACCAATGTTGGTGGAAAAGTTGGTTTCTTTGCCCCATGCTCCTCTTTTGGAGACTGAGCAGACAATGACAGATTCAAAAACTCTTAATGGGAAAACTTTCAACTTTTAAATCATGTAATTTTAACAAAATTATGTCACAATTAAAGTGCTGTAAAACCTGTGGTAGGTGTTTATAACATCTTACTTACCAATTTTGGAGGCACTGTTGGTTTCTTAGCTCCATCCTTCTCTTTTGGAGACTGAGTAGACAATGACGGAATAAGAGAATGTTAACGGGAAAACTTTTGACTTGTACAATTTTTTATTTTATGAAAATTAGGTCATAATTAAAGTGCTGGAAAACCTGTGGCAGGTGTTGATAACATCTTACTTACCAGTTTTGGTGGGACTGTTGGTTTACTTGCCCCATCCTTCTCTTTTGGAGACTGATAAGACAAAGAAGGATTCAAAGATTGTTAAAGGCAAAAATTTCGACTTGTATATTTTTTAATTTTATGAAAATTAGGTCACAATTAAAGTGCTGTAAAGCATGTTGCAGGTGTTGATACCGTCTTATTTGCCAATTTTGGTGGGACTGTTGGTTTCTTAGCTCCATCCTTCTCTTTTGGAGACTGAGCAGACAATGACAGATTCAAAGATTGTTAATGGTAAAACTTTCAAGTTTGAAATCATGTAATTTTAACAAAATTATGTCACAATTAAAGTGCTGTAAAACCTGTGGCAGGTATTGATAACATCTTACTTACCAATTTTGGTGAGACTGTTGGTTCCTTGGCTCCAACCTTCTCTTTTGGAGACTGAGCAGACAATGACAGATTCAAAGATTGTTAATGAGAAAACTTTCACCTTTTAAATCATGTAATTTTAACAAACTTTGGTCATAATTAAAGTGCTGTAAAACCTGTGGCAGGTGTTGATAACATTTTACTTACCAATTTTGGTGGGACTGTTGGTTTCTTAGCTCCATCCGTCTCTTTTTGAGACTGAGCAGACAATGACAGATTCAAAGATTGTTAATGGGAAAACTCTCGATTTGTAAATGTTTTAATTTTACAAAAATTAGGTCATAAATAAAGTGCTGTAAAGCCTGTGAGAGATGTTGATAACTTCTCACGTACCAATTTTGGTGGAAAAGTCGGTTTCTGTGCCCCATCCTTCTCTTTTGGAGACTTAGTAGACAATGACAGAATAAGAGAATGTTATTGGGAAAACTTTATACTTGTACATTTTTTTGTCTTACGGAAATTAGGTCATAATTAAAGTGCTGTAAAGCCTGTGGCAGATGTTCATAACATCTCTCTTACCAATTCTGGTGGAAAAGTTGGTTTCTTAGCTCCATCCTTCTCTTTTGGAGACTGAGTTGATAATGAAAAAAACAATGATTGTTAATTGCAACTTTCTCGGCTTTTAAATTTTGTAAGCTTACCAAAATTGGGTCATAACTAACGTGCTGTTAAGCCTGTGGCAGGTGTTGATAACTTCTCACTTACCAATTTTGGTGGTTCTGTTGGTTTCTTAGCTCCATCATTCTCTTTTGGAGACTGAGTAGACAAAGACAGAATGAAAGATTGTTAATGGGAAATCTTTCGACTAGCAAATTTTTTAATTTTATGAAAATTAGGTCACAATTAAAGTGCTGGAAAACCTGTGGCAGGTGTTGATAACATCTTACTTACCAGTTTTGGTGGGACTGTTGGTTTCTTTGCCCCATTCTTCTCTTTTGGATACTGAGTAGACATAGACACATTCAAAGACTTAATAGGAAAACTTTCAACATTTAAATCATGTAATTTTAACAAAATTATGTCACAATTAAAGTGCTGTAAAGCATGTTGCAGGTGTTGATAATGTCTTACTTACCAATTTTGGTGGGACGGTTGGTTTCTTAGCTTCATCCTTCTCTTTTGGAGACTGAGCAGACATAGACACATTCAAAGACTCTTAATTAGAAAACTTTCAATTTTTAAATCAAGTAATTTTAACAAAATTATGTCACAATTAAAGTGCTGTAAAACCTGTGAGAGATGTTGATAAATTCTCACTTACCAATTTTGGTGGTTCGGTTGGTTTCTTTGCCCCATCCTTCTCTTTTGGAGACTGAGCAGACAATGACAGAATGAAAGATTGTTAATGGGAAAACTTTCGACTTGTAAATTTTTTAATTTTATGAAAATTAGGTCATAATTACAGTGCTGTAATGCCTGCGGCAGATGTAGATAACTTCCCACTTACCAATTTTGGTGGAAAAGTTGGTTTCTTTGCCCCATCCTTCTCTTTTGGAGACTGAGAAGACAAAGAAGGATTCAATGTTTGCTAATGGGAAAACGTACGACTGACCTGTTTTGTTATTTCACAAACATTGGGTCATAATTAAAGTGCTGGAAAACCTGTGGCAGGTGTTGATAACATCTTACTTACCAGTTTTTGTGGGACTGTTGGTTTATTTGCCCCATCCTTTTCTTTTGGAGACTGAGAAGACAAAGAAGGATTCAAAGATTGCTAAAGGGAAAAATTTTGACTTGTATATTTTTTAATTTTAAGAAAATTAGGTCACAATTAAAGTGCTGTAAAGCATGTTGCAGGTGTTGATAATGTCTTACTTACCAATTTTGGAGGCACTGTTGGTTTCTTAGCTCCATCCTTCTCTTTTGGAGACTGAGCAGACAATGACAGATTCAAAGATTGTTAATGGGAAAACTTTCAACTTTTAATGATGTAATTTTAACAAAATTAGGTCATAATTAAATTGCTGTAAAACCTGTGTGAGATGTTGATCAATTCTCACTTACCAATGTTGGTGGAAAAGTTGGTTTCTTTGCCCCATGCTCCTCTTTTGGAGACTGAGCAGACAATGACAGATTCAAAAACTCTTAATGGGAAAACTTTCAACTTTTAAATCATGTAATTTTAACAAAATTATGTCACAATTAAAGTGCTGTAAAACCTGTGGTAGGTGTTTATAACATCTTACTTACCAATTTTGGAGGCACTGTTGGTTTCTTAGCTCCATCCTTCTCTTTTGGAGACTGAGTAGACAATGACGGAATAAGAGAATGTTAACGGGAAAACTTTTGACTTGTACAATTTTTTATTTTATGAAAATTAGGTCACAATTAAAGTGCTGTAAAGCATGTTGCAGGTGTTGATACCGTCTTATTTACCAATTTTGGTGGGACTGTTGGTTTCTTAGATCCATCCTTCTCTTTTGGAGACTGAGTTGATAATGAAAAAAACAATGATTGTTAATTGCAAAACTCTCGGCTTGTAAATTTTGTAAGTTTACGAAAATTAGGTCATAATTAAAGTGCTGGAAAACCTGTGGCAGGTGTTGATAACATCTTACTTACCAGTTTTGGTGGGACTGTTTGTTTCTTAGCCCCATCCTTGTCCTTTGGAGACTGAGAAGACAATGAAGGATTCAAAGATTGTTAATGGGAAAAATTTCGACTTGTATAATTTTTTATTTTATGAAAATTAGGTCACAATTAAAGTGCTGTAAAGCATGTTGCAGGTGTTGATACCGTCTTATTTACCAATTTTGGTGGGACTGTTGGTTTCTTAGCTCCATCCTTCTCTTTTGGAGACTGAGTAGACAAAGACAGAATGAACGATTGTTAATGGGAAAACTCTCGACTTGTAAATGTTTTAATTTTACAAAAATTAGGTCATAATAAAAGTGCTGTAAAACCTGTGGCGGTGTTGATGAACATCTCACTTACCAATTTTGGTTGTACTGTTGGTTTCTTTAGCCCATCCTTCTCTTTTGGAGACTGAGTAGACAAATGAAGGAATAAGAGATGTTATTGAAAACTTTATGACTTGTAAATTTTGTTTTATGAAAACATTAGGTCATAATTAAAGTGCTGTAAAACCTGTGGCAGGTGTTGATAACATCCACTTACCAATTTTGGTGGGACAGTTGGTTTCTTGCCCCATCCTTCTCTTTGGAGACTGAGTAGACAAAGAAAATGAAAAGATTGTTAAATGGGAAAACTTTCTGACTTCCAAATTTTGTAATTTCATGAAAATTGGGTCATAATTAAAGTGCTGGAAAACCTGTGGCAGGTGTTGATAACATCTTACTTACCAGTTTTGGTGGGACTGTTGGTTTATTTGCCCCATCCTTTTCTTTTGGAGACTGAGAAGACAAAGAAGGATTCAAAGATTGCTAAAGGGAAAAATTTTGACTTGTATTTTTTTTAATTTTAAGAAAATTAGGTCACAATTAAAGTGCTGTAAAGCATGTTGCAGGTGTTGATAATGTCTTACTTACCAATTTTGGAGGCACTGTTGGTTTCATTACCCCATCCTTCACTTTTGGAGACTGAGTAGAAAAAGTCAGATTCAAAGACTGTTAATGGGAAAACTTTCAAGTTTGAAATCATGTAATTTTAACAGACTTGGGTCATAATTAAAGTGCTGTAAAACCTGTGGCAGGTGTTGATAACATCTTACTTACCAATTTTGGTGAGACTGTTGGTTTCTTATTCATCCTTTCCTTTTGGAGACTGAGTAGACAATGAAGAATTCAAAGATTTGTAGTGGGAAAACATTCGAATTATAAATTTTGTAAATTTACCAAAATGGGTTCATAATAAAAGTGCTGTAAAACCTGTGGCGGGTGTTGATAACATCTCACTTACCAATTTAGGTTGTACTCTTGGTTTGTTAGACCCTTCCTTCCCTTTTGGAGACTGAGTAGACAAAGAAGGATGCCAAAATTTTTTATGAGAAAACTTATGACTGACATTGTTTTTCACAAACATTGGGTCATATTTAAAGTGTTGTAAAACTTGTGGCAGGTTTTGATAACTTTCCACCTACCAATTTTGGTGGGACAGTTGGTTTCTTAGCCCCATCCTTCCCTTTTGGAGACTGAGTAGACAACAAAAAATTCAAAGATTGTAAATGGGAAAACGTCTGACTTCCAAATTTTGTAATTTTACCTATATTGGGTCATAATTAAAGTGCTGTAAAACCTGTGGCAGGTGTTGACAATTTTTCCCTTACCGATTTTGGTGGGACAGTTGGTTTCTTACCCCCATCCTTCTCTTTTTGAGACTGAGTTGACATTGATGGATTCAAAGACTGTTAATGGGAAATGTTACAACTGACCGGTTTTGTTATTTCACAAACATTGGGTCATAATTTAATTGCTGTAAAACCTGTGGAAGTTGTTATTAACTTTCCACCTACCAATGTTGGTGTGACAGTTGGTTTTTTAGCCCCATCCTTCCCTTTTGGAGACTGAGAAGACAATGAAGCATTAAAAGATTGTTAATGGATAAACTTTCCATGGACCAGTTTGTAATTTAAAAATAATAGGTCATAATTAAACTACTATAAATACTGTGACTGCTGTTAATAACATCTTACTTACCAATTTTGATGGGACAGTTGGTTTCTTACCCCTTTCCTTCCCTTTTGGAGACTGAGCAGACAATGAAGGATTCAAAGATTGTTAATGGGAAAACATCTGACTTCTAATTTTGTCATTTTACCAATATTGGGTCATAATTAAAGTGCTGTAAAACCTGTGGAAGGTGTTGATTACATCTTACTTACCAATTTTGGTGGTACTATTGGTTTCTTAGCCCCATCCTTCTCCTTTGGAGACTGAGAAGATAAGGAAGGATTAAAATATTGTTAATGGGAAAGCTTTCCACTGATCAGCTTGTAATTTAAAACTAATAGGTCATAATTAAAGTACTATAAAACCAGTGACTGGTGTTGATAACTATTCCCTTACCAATTTTGGTGGGACAGTTGGTTTCTTACCCCCATCCTTCTCTTTTTGAGACTGAGTAGACATTGACAGATTCAAATATTGTTAATGGGAAATGTTACAACTGACATGTTTTGTTATTTCACAAACATTGGGTCATAATTTAATTGCTGTAAAACCTGTGGAAGGTGTTGATAACTTTCCACTTACCAATTTTGGAGGGACAGTTGGTTTCTTAGCCCCATCCTTCCCTTTTGGAGACTGAGCAGACAATGAGGGATTCAAAGACTGTTAATGGGGAAACTTCTGACTTGCAAATTTTGTAATTTTACCAATATTGGCTCATAATTAAAGTGCTGTAAAACCTGTGGCAGGTGTTGAAAACATCTTACTTACCAATTTTGGTGGTTCTGTGGGTTTCTTAGCCCCATCCTTGTCCTTTGGAGACTGAGAAGACAATGAAGCATTAAAAGATTGTTAATGGGTACACTTTCCATGGACCAGTTTGTAATTTAAAAATAATAGGTCATAATTAAAGTGCTATAAATACTGTGACTGGTGTTGATAACTTTTCCCTTACCGATTTTGGTGGGGCAGTTGGTTTCTTAGCCCCATCCTTGTCCTTTGGAGACTGAGAAGACAATGAAGGATTCAAAGATTGTTAATGGGAAAACGTCTGACTTCTAATTTTGTAATTTTACCAAAATTCGATCATAATTAAAGGACTCTAAAAAGGAAGGTGTTGATAACTTTCCACCTACCACTTTTGGTGGGACAGTCGGTTTCATAGCCCCATCCTTTCCTTTTGGAGACTGAGTAGACAATGAAGAATTCAAAGATTGTTAATGGGAAATATTCTCACTTCGAAATGTTGTAATTTTACCAAAATTGGCTCATAATTAAGGTCTTGATTACATCTCCCTTACCAATTTACGTGGTACTATTGGTTTGTTCGACCCTTCCTTCCCTTTTGGAGACTGAGCAGACAAAGAAGGATTAGGAGATTTTTCATGAGAAAACCTATGACTGACATTGTTTTTCACAAACATTGGGTCATAATTAAAGTGTTCTAAATCTTGTGGCAGGTTTTGCTAACTTTCCACCTACCAGTTTTGGTGGGACAGTTGGTTTCTTAGCCCCATCCTTCCCTTTTGGAGACTGAGCAGACAATGAGGGATTCAAATATTGTTAATGGGAAAACTTCTGACTTCCAAATTTTGTAATTTTACAAATATTGTGTCATAATTAAAGTGCTGTAAAACCTGTGGCAGGTGTTGATAACATCTTACTTACCACTTTTGGTGGTACTGTGGGTTTCTTAGCCCCATCCTTCCCTTTTGGAGACTGAGTAGACAATGAAGGATTTAAAGATTTGTAAAGGGAAACTTTAGCTCATAATTAAAGCCTGTGGAAGGTGTTGATAACATCTCACTTACCAATTTAGGTGGTACTCTTGGTTTGTTAGACACTTCTTTCTTTTTCGGAGGCTGAGTACACAAAAAAGGATTCGTAGATTTTTCATGACAGATTTTCTGACTGACCTGTTTTGTTTTTCACAAACATTGGGTCATAATTATATTGCTGTAAAACCTGTGGAAGGCATTGATATCTTTCCACCTACCAAGTTTGGTGAGACAGTTGGTTTCTTAGCCCCATCATTCCCTTTTGGAGGCTGAGTAGACCATGAAGAATTCATAGATTTGTAAAGGTAAAACTTTTGACTTTAAAATTTTGAAATGTTACCAAAATTGGCTCATAATTAAAGTGCTGTAAAACTTGTGGCAGGTGTTGATAACATCTCACTTACCAATTTAGGTGGTACTCTTGGTTTTTTAGACCCTTCCTTCCCTTTTGGAGACTGAGCAGACAAAGAAAGATTTGAAGATTTTTTATGAGAAAACTTATGACTGACATTGTTTTTCACAAACATTGGGTCATAATTAAAATGTTGTAAAACTTGTGGCATGTTTTGATAACTTTACACCTACCAGTTTTGGTGGGACAGTTTGTTCCTTAGCCCCATCCTTCCCTTTTGGTGACTAAGCAGACAATGATGGATTCAAAATTGTTAATGGGAAAACTTCTGACTTCCAAAATTTGTAATTTTACCAAAATTGGCTCATAATTAAAGTGCTTTAAAACCTGTGGCAGGTGTTGATAACATCTTACTTACCAATTTTTTTGGTACTTTTGGTTTCTTAGCCTCATCCTTCTCCTTTGGAAACTGAGAAGACAATCAAGGATTAAAAGATTGTTAATGGGAAAACTTTCCACTGACCAGTTCGTAATTAAAAAATAATAGGTCATAATTAAAGTACTATAAAACCTGTGACTGCTGTTGATGACTTTTCGCTTACCAATTTTGGTGGGATAGTTGGTTTCTTAGCCCCATCCTTCTCTTTTGGAGACTGAGTAGACAATGACAGATTCAAAGATTGTTAATGGGAAATGTCACCACTGACCTGTTTTGTTATTTCCCAAACATTGGGCCATAATCTAAGTGCTGTAAAACCTGTGGAAGGTGTTGACAACTTTCCACCTACCAAATTTGGTGGTACAGTTGGTTTCTTAGCTCCATTCTTCTCTTTTGGAGACTGAGTTGGCAATGACGGATTCAAAGATTGTTAGTGGGAAAACTTTCCACTGACCAGTTTGTAATTTAAAAACAATGGGTCATGATTAAAGTACTATAAGACCTGTGACTAGTGTATATAACTTTTCCCTTACCAATTTTTGTGGAACAATTGGTTTTTTTACCCCCATCTACCTTTTCTGGAGTCTGAGCAGATGATGAAGTTTTAAAAGACTCTTTTTTGAAAGGCCTCTTTTTTTCCTTCCCCGATTTCGTCCATTTTTTCTTGGCTGTTGATTGTCCAAATACCCACAGTTGTTGTGATTAAATATCTCTCCGGTGGGAAGCTTTCAGAATTAAAGCTGATAATTATGAGTGATCAGGTTGTTTCATTTAATATGAAGGCTTTACTCACCACAGGTGGTTATCTTCATCTCTTTGAATGAATGACTGATGTGATTCTTGATTGAGCAGACCAAACGACCTTTTGTCTTTGGTTTTAGAAGAATGGTGCAACTCGCACCGTTTCCAGAAAAGGTTTTAGTTTTTTTCAGAGGTTTTTTATTCATAGTCCACTTGCACGAATGATTGTCCCCTGCTTTAGGAAAGCAAATTACCCTCTGCTTTCCTGAGGACGTACACTTAGAGACTAGCCTGACAGAAGACACAGGAGCTGAGAGAAAAAGCACAGAAGTATCATTCAAATGTTAAGTTAAAATACAAGCCATATGACAGAACAGACATGACAGTTTTATTTCACATTCTATGTATGAAGTACAATGTCAGATTTTTATAACTTCTATTAATATATGAGAAGAAAATAAAAATAAGTAGAAAATGTAGGAAGATCAACAGCTGATTACCTTCAATAAACAGCTTCAGTTTTCTTGTGCCTTTGTGCTTTCTACCTTTCTTGAACATAACAAGTCTATATTCACCGCTGTCATGCTTTCTAATGTTAGTGATCCTAACTGTTCCATTATTTGGAAAAAAGCTAAATCTATTGTCTTTTGTACGAGCTACAATCTTGTGGGTCATCCAGCGGAATAACTCTGAGCGTTTCTTTGCCCAAATGAATTTCGTTAGTTGTGAGGCCTTATCCATTATCCGAAGGTTCACTGTTCCTCCTAAAGCTCCAAAACAACGAACGTTCTTCTTTCTGGCATTGCAGGAAGATTCCACACCTTAGAAAAGAAGAAAAGTGAGAAGAAAAATTTATTTGTATGAAACAAGTTTTCACACCCCACAATAGCAAGACTCGACCTTGAAACTGAGCTAAGAACCCCCTCCCCCCAAAACACAAAAAAAAAACAACCAGTTGGTTCAGCTGATAACTGTTCAGTTGGTTACTGCTATATGTAAAGTTATAGGGGGACACTATGTTGATTATCCCAGCAGACTACAGTCAAAGGTGGTATACACCACTGATAAGCACACCAACATAGAGACACACATGGAAACATTGAATGGAATTTGTTAAAAATTCAGAATCATGCTGCTGTTCATGGACTCTTGGAGGAACCTGAAGAATCTGAACACAGAAAGGCCCAGGCAAGATTAGCCCAGATTTTGCTAATCATCCGGGCTAGCCCAGATGATGTAGGAAATTTCAAGTTTCTGGGTACCTACATCAGTTAAGACTCGATCTGGAACTAACTCACTTCAGTCCTTAAGACGACACAGCAAAGACTGTAGGATTCTCAGGATGAACAACCTGAGGACTGAGCTCTGGATGTCCTTCTACCGCTGCTCTGTGGAGTTGGTGTTAAGCCATAGCGTCTCACTGTGGCGTTTCAGGGCAATAAGACTAAAAAACACTTTCTACCCAAGAGCTGTTGTTGGACTGAACACAGATAATCCATCTAAAACCTGTTATTTATTTATTGTTAACACTCCAGTTCTTTATTTTTCTTCACGAATTGCTACATTTAAGTTTCATTGTGCTTTATTCAAGCACAATAAAGGAATTCTGATTCTCATTCTGAAGTAAACACCCCCCACAATCCTGCACCAGTGATGTCATCTCTGGGATATTGCCAAAAATTATTGTCCATGCTGAAAAGTAGTCCATACATTTGTTTCTTAAAGGCTGGACTGCTGTATTTCCTTAATATCAGTGAGTCTATAAAATTCTGTTAATCCAAAACAATCTCCTATCATAGTAGAAATATGAGCCGTAAATCCTTCCTGGAGAAAGACATTTGATGAGAAAATGCTGCCATCAGCTAACAGTTCTCCATCTTCTTTTATTAACTTTTTACTGTCATGAACACTGAAATAATCCAACATCAGTTCATCTGTTTCTTATTATGTATTCTGCTCTGTCTCCTCAAAACCTCAGCTGCCATGGCAGATGGCTGTTAGTTATTCCTACTATGACTACTACTGTTTTTATTATTATTAGTAGTAGTATTTCTGTTCATTCTATAATCATTTCACGCCAAAAGAAAAAGCTTCAAATACCTACCGGTAATTAAAAATGACAAATACATTTGACTTTATGCTAACAATGTGTGTACTGACTTAATACGACAACAAAAACTTTTTCATCAGCTGGGATTAAATAAGATATTGATAATTGAAAGATTATCACCCACACTGTAATGATGTGTGTGTCTGATAACATCATAGGCATGACCCAATGCAGACACAGCAAATGAAGACTTTGATTTTGGTTTAAGAAGGAAACTCTAAGAATATCCTTAAAATCCACAACATGAAAAACATGAACCAATGTAGAAAATATTAAACAATGTATCATTAAGAGATTTCACTGTTTTTTTTCTCTAAAAGTACAGCCAGCTAGAATGTATCAGAAAACCAGGCAAAACAACCACAGAGTCAATAAAGTGTTATGTGAAAAGAATCATAAAGAGCTCACCACAGCAGACTCCTATCAGCATTAACTGAAGTCCAATCACAGCTTTCATGTCTCTATGAAGATGAGATTTGTTGTTGAATAGCTGTTAAAATAAACATATTCTACAGTTGATAGCTTGTCCTGTTACTGATTAGCTTCAGAAGAAAAACTGTACAAATACCTTTGGTTCAGGTAATTGTTAGCTTTTTCTATCACTCAGCTCTTCTGTTGGCAGCCCAAGGAAAGGAGTTGGAGTCAGTAGCAAACCAGAGACCAATTTATTCTTGACCACATGTAAAGTTGTACAGCACTGAGCCTTTTATGCAGTGTTACCACAGAAAGAGGCAAGAAATCAGAGTACTTTACATATTTAAAGTACAATAGGCTGGACTTAGGAACGCACCGCAATCTATTTGGCCGTATGCTAATTCTGTGGGCAGGCCAGTTTCTGCACGTTCAGTCATTACAATGTGATACAAAGGTGTGTGTTGTTTCAGGTATGTGACTAATTGCAGCAGACCTACTGATAGCAGAAAACCTTGAAGATATTACAGTGCTATTATTGAAGTAAATAAGTGAAACAATCTTTCCAATGGTGATGCAAGCATGAAATTTGCAACAAGTATCTACTGTTGGGCATGACAAAACTCAATATGGCAACCATTTTTCAATATGGCTGACACATCTGACTGAGGCCAACTCTTATGGATCAGATAACTGGTAAAAAAGAAGAAATAAATAATATCCAATAAAGATTTTTTTTTTTGCACTGACATATTAAGGTAATTTTGAACAAAACAAAATTACCATCTTAGAACATATTAGACTAAAGTGACATCCAGGATGGCCATCAAGATGAAATGACATCAAATGCTTTTTAGGACACTCAAACATGCTTTACAGTAAAGTAAGTCATTTCTATTCCTAATCTATTGGGTTCAATATAACATTGGTCCATACTTTTCAGTTAGAACAGCTTCATCTCTTCTGGGAAGGCTGTCCCAGAACAGTTGAAGGCTGTTTATGGGGATTTATGACCATCCTTCCAGAAACGCATTTGTGAGGTCACATACTGATGTTGGACGAGAAGGCCTGGCTCTCAGTTTCCTCTCTAATTCATACCAAAGGTGTTCTATTGGGTTGAGGTCAGGACTCTGTGCAGACCAGTCAAGTTAATCCACACCAGACTCTGCCATCCATGTCTTTATGAACCTTGCTTTGTGCTCTGGTGCTCATGTTGAAAGAGGAAGGGGTCAGCTCCAAGTTGTTTCCACAATGTTGGGAGCTTGGGATTGTCTAAAATGTCTTGGTATGCTGAAGCATTCAGAGTTCCTTTCACTGGAATTAAGGGGCCAAGGTCAGCTCCAGAAAAACAACCCCACACCATAATCCACTCTCCACCAAACTTTACACTCTTCACAATACAGTCAGACAACTACCTTTGTCCTGGGAAATGCCAAACCTTGACTCGTGCATCAGATTGCCAGATGGAGAAGAGCGATTCATAACATCTCCTCTGCTCTAAATTCCAGGGGCGACATGCTTTACAACACTGCATCCAATACTTTGCATTGCACTTGGTGATGTATGGCTAGGATGCAGCTGGTCACCATGGAAACCCATTCCATGAATCTCTCTGTACACTTGTGAGCTGATTGCATGAAGTCTAGAGGTCGATATAGTGACCTCCTGCAGAAAGTTGGTGATCTCTTCTTACTATGCTCTTCAGCATCTGCTGACCTTGGTCTGTCAGTTTATATGGCCTAACACTCTGTGAATGAGTTGCTGTCGTTCCCAAACAATTCAGTTTTCTCATAACACAGCTGACAGCTGACTGTGGAATATTTAGAAGTGAGGAAATTTCACGGATTTGTTGCACAGGTGGTATCACAGTTCACAGAGTGACCCATTCTTTAACAAATATTTGTAAAAAACAGTCTGCATGCCCAGGTGCTTTATAGATCACAGTGAAATAGCCGAATAAGTTTAGATCCATTATCAGCTCTGACCAGTAGGGTGAGATCTTCATACATTCTCAGATGATATTAACAGGTCCTACTGGAACATTCAGTTCCTCCAACATGTAGTCTTTTCAGGGTTGTTACATTGTTTACTCTTAAAATTAAGGATAACAAAAAGTGCACCATGTTCTTCCAAGTAAGTTCAAGTCCTGGACCTGATGTGTGAATCACAGCGTTGCATGTTTAGCATATTATCATCAGTTATTATTCTGGCTTCTTTTTCTCATTTGACTTTCATGTATGCTGTGTTAAATTTTCTCTCCATTTGTAGACATAAATATATTGTGGATATCAGTTTCTTTGGTGGACTTCCATTAGACGAGTCTAGAAAGATCTTAGCTTGACCTGTTTCCTCCTTCACCTCTAAAAACCTCATATTAGGTTCTCACCATGTAACTTTGGTGAATAAGGACCAGATGTCTCCAAGTTCACACGGACAGTTGTATATGATGAGGAATGAATGTGTCCCTTTAATGTGCTATCGTTTATATTAAAACAGTGGCCCTTGTCCAGCCAAGTAAACTGCCGCCACGTCAGTTATAAAAATCTTGCAAGGCATTTAATAAATGTTTGATTTTTGATTTGAGAATCGATATGTTATATATTTTTTTTATCTCACGTGACAACAATGCTGAGTGCCGTACCGTCGGAGAAAACATGTTAAAAATGTCAATGAATAAAAGACAACTTAATTTTATCACAACATTTTAGATCTACTGGTGACATGTTACAGATAAATCACCCCCAATTGATAAGATAATATGAAGCATTAAAAGGTTTGAGCATCAAATATTCTAAATGCCAATTTGCACATTCATTTTGAAAATAAAATAGATACTAGTTCAAAACTATGAACAAAACCGTCCATCTAAGCTTCATGTCATCAGTCTGTCAAGTCATCTGTCGACTTATTGTGTGTGTATGTAATTTTATTAATTTTGTCCTTGTATTTTACTTATACTAAATCATAATTTATTGTGCTTCATAGACTTCAGCACATTAATTTAATTACAAATGTATTCTACTTAACACTAGAAAGAAAATATATAACTTCAAAATGTATGGGTCTATTTTTTGTTTCACTGTGACGCCCATGGCAACTTTTAGTCAACTTAACATTGTTCGTAACAATAGCATAAGTTCACAAATCTGTATTTCCTCTATGAGATAGCAACTGGAATAAGTGACATGGATGCAAGGCAGACAAATGTGTATTCACAACTATTCATACAGCTGAAAAAAAAATCTAAATGTTTTTCTTCTCTATAAGGTTCTTTAAGTCACCAACATGTGTTGGTGACAAAAAACGACAAAAAACAGACCACATTGTTTATGATGCTGTGTGGTTTAAAAACTATTCTTTAATGAAAAATTACTTTATATTTAAATTTTAATACCTTTTGATTAAATAAATTCTCCACACAAAAACAACACATTTGCAAATGTAAGAAAGGTAGTGAAAATATCAAAGTTCAAGAATGACAAACTTACAGAACATAACACCAGACCTGTTACAGGCAAATATCAGAAAAGAGCCACTAAATTATAACTCGGTTCATGATGTATTGAATTTGTGCTGATTATTCTAGAATCTTTTCTGTATAAGATTTTATATTTTAAAATTTCACTTCAGAAATCGATTTTCATATGAACAAACTTAGTAAGTAGAATGTTTTCTGTCAAACAACAGTATGAAGTCCTCAGGTTTAACATATTTTACTCTTCCATCCATCCATTTTCTGATTATTATTATCCTTGCAGCGTCACCAGTCAGGCCAGGGCCAATCTCCAGCAATCAAAAGGCAACCAACAACCTGGGCAAAATGGCCAGTATATTCCTCTTCACAACTGAAATACAAAGAAATATCAGTTAATAGAAGAATTACTACAGAGAAACACAATCCATATACAAGTAAATGAGAAGCAAAATAACACCAACACCACCAGATCTTTTATTGTACTAGCTGATTCATCCTGGCAACTTAACACCTCAACTTTTTTGTTGAGCTCAGGCAGACTGGCCATCTGTGAGGTCTGGAGTATCACAGAGAGGTCGGTGCGCCAGGATGGACGGCGGCCTCCAAACAATCACCAGATTTTTTGTATTTTTCTCACTCCAGCAACAATGTCATGCACAGCAGCTATTTGCAAAGAAAAAGAAGTAGCACTGGCACATGGAATGGCCATATATGCATAAACGTTTCACGTTACTTTGACACATACACAACGCGCAAACAATCCAGGAAGTATACTTACTTTGTCACATACTTCAGAAAGTATGTGACAAAGTAAACAGCAAATCAACATTACATAAAATAGCGTTGTTTGGGAACTTCTGTTAAGGTGCAAAAGCATCTCTTAATGTCCTTCTGGTAAGCTTCACAACCAGGCAGTGTGAAGCTGCATTAAGAACAAAATACGATTAGAGCGTCAGAGGCATCCGGTTTACATGCAAAGCCTGTGGACCAGGGCGCATCGAGAAATGTTGTGGTTTATCTTGTGTGTCTGTTTGAAGTGTTTGAAGCCTTTGGAGAGTTTGACATTTGTGTATGGAGGAATTTTTCTGCCAGAATCCAAGAGCACACATTTTAAGTCTGAAAGCAGGATTTCATGTCTTTTCTTCTCTAAACTTGTAATGATTGTACTCAAAATTTCTCCTTGCACTCAGACTCCGCTCGCTTATGAAACATAGAACTGCCTTTTGGCACAGTCGCCTGGCAACCTCTCAGCCAATAGAATGAAAGTATTGTACTGGGTGCGTTTGTTTCCTTCTAGCGGGTGTGTCTGTGTGGCTACTATCAATTGTAGCAACCTGCGCCACACACTGGATGTAGGGAGAAACAACGACGTCAGCTTTCTGCTTTGTAGTACACTTTGTGTATTTGTGAATAAACAGATCTCAAACTCAAAGATTAAACTCAGCGCACCAGACTGTAGCTATGGTAACAAAACAATCTAACTATGAATATTGTTCTTTGAACTTTTACAAAGTAAACTTGCCAGCTCCTTAAAAATCTTACATATAAATGTTAAACAATTTCAAATCTTTGAATTTATGTATGCTGAAACTATTACACCATGCTCCAAATTATTATGCAAATTGTATTTAAGTGTCATAAAGATTGGATTTGTTGTTGTGCTATTAAATTTATAGATGGTATTGTGTGTCAATTATAGTGAATCACTATAATTAATTTCAGAGAGCTGGTTGATGAGTTTGTCTGGTGAGCTCAATTAAAGGAAATCTACTTAAGAAGGATGTTCCACATTATTAAGCAGGCCACAGGTTTCAAGCAATAAGGGAAATAAAAAGGATCTCTGCTGATGAAAATCATCAGATAGTGTAGTTACATATGACAAGGTATGAAAACATTAGATATTTAAGAAAAACTGAAGCGTTCTCGTACTGTGAAGAGATTTGTGGCTGATTCAGAACAAAGATGGTTTGTACAGATAAAGACATAATGAGGAAGGATTCTGTTAGACAAATTCATTGGATTAAGAGAGCAGCTGTTAAAATGCCTTTAAAAAGCAGCAAACAGTTATTTGAAGCTGCTGGAGCCTCTGGAACCTCAAGGTGGAGGATCCTCCAGAGGCTTGTGGTGCATGAACCTACTATTGGGCCCCTAACCAGAGCTCACAAGCAGAAACGGTCGCAGTGGGTCCAACTGTACATGAAGGATTAATTTTCAAACAGACTTGTTCACTGATGACTGCTGTGCAACCCTGGATGGTCCAGATGGACGCAGTAGTGGATTTGTGGTGAATGGCCACCACATCCCAACAGGGCTGTGACGTCAACAAGGAGGTGGTGGAGTCATTTTTTGGGCTGAAATCATGTGGAGAGAGAGAGCTGGTCGGGCCCTTCAGAGTCCATGAAGGTGTGAAAATGACCATGGCAAAATATATGGACTTTCTGACTGATCACTTTCTTTCATGGTTCAGAAAGAAGAGCCGTACCTTCTGTAGCAAAATCTTCTTCATGCATGACAATGAATGCTGCAAGAAATACCACTGTGTCATTGGCTGCTATGGGCATAAAAGGGAAGAAACTCATGGTGTGGTCACCATCCTCCTCTGACCCCTGACCTCAACCCTATTGAGAACCTTTGGAGTTTCCTCCAGCAGAAGATCTGATGGTGGAATGCAGTTCATATCAAACAGCAGCTCTGGGAAGGTATTCTGACATCCTGCAAAGAATTTCAAGCAGAAACTTTCCACAAACTCACAAGTTAAATGGATGCAAGAATTGTGCTGTAATATCAAAGGAGTCCTATGCTAACATGTAACTTGGTCTGTTAAGATGTTTTTGATAAAATAGGTTTTGATTTTAGTACCTGTGACCAGTTAATGCTGCACATTCAAAGAATGACCGTTTGCAGTTCTTTAAAATCCATAAAATGTTTAGGAAATCTGCATTTTGAGTTTTTTATTTTTGAAAAAAATAATGTTCTCTTGGGGAGCTTTGTTCAGTCAAATTTGATTTATACTGTAATAGTTCATGACTTGAAAATGATACTGACCGTCATTTGCATTGACCATTTAAGAAAATCTGAGAAAATATCACTTGCATAATAATTTGGAACACGGTGTAAATCACATTTAGAAGCATTGATAATCTCAATAAACAAATGTTACATTTATGTATCTGTGGTTTGTGCTAAAATATTTGCATTTAAGAGGCCCCTGAAGCCCTGGGGGCCTTATGGACCCACTGATTTAATTTGGATTAAACAGTGGTGCAAATAATTGAGATACATTTTAATTGTATTTTTTGATGGACCCTAATATTACAGCAAGTGTTTAAACACAAAAATGGCAAAGAAAGAAAGTGGTTCATGTACTGTGAAGAAAAACCACTATGTTGACCTGCCACAATATAGACTGGAATCATATACATTCATCAACATCACTAGTATTGCTGTAACTTGAGTATTGTTGTAACTTGTACTGTAGTGAGTCATAACTAAAGTACAGTAAAATCTGTGCCAGGTGTTGGTAACATTCCACGTACCGATTTCTTTGGGACAGTTTCGTCCAGGGCTAACCTGATTTTTTTTCTCCCACCCGTCACTGTTGGAGAATAAGCAGACAATGAAGAATTAAAAGACACTTACCTGGACGCCAATAAATACTGAAAGCACAGAACATGAAGCACAAAGCACTGTGGCTAGCACTTTGTAGCCACAGTGCTTTTAAAAAGTGGAACAGAGGAACATGATACATAATTGAAAAGACTGGAGACTTGGGTTGTACATAATTTGAGTAGTTTGAGTCTTACTTAAAGAACAGTAATGCTTTTGTGTCAAAAAGCAACTTTTCATTTGAGCAAACATAAGTGGCATGCGGAATACCTGCAGGTTCAATCCTGGGCCCCTCTTATTTCATATCTACAACGTCCTGCCAGCTAAGGTTATAACAGTGAAGATTGAAGATTAGTTAACATATTTTTGCAGATGATACACAGTTCTACATTACATTGTCACCCAGGTGACCATGAAACCATCCAAGCAATAAGCAGATTAATTCAATAAAGCAATGCTTGAAGGTGTCATAACATTTTCCATCTGGACAAAAAAACCCAAAAACTAACATTATTATCTTTGGACTAAAAGAGGAAGAATCTGTAGTTTGCAGTCAGTACAAGTTATTGCAGCTAGAAGCCAATGATGAGGCATGAAATTTGGCTGTGGTGATTGACTACACCCTGCAGTACATACACACAACTGAGTAGGAGTTGAACTGCCAGCTTGTCATGGAGAGAAGCATAAAGTTTATCAGAGTTTATCACCTGTGCTTTTTACAATGGTTTGTTTGAATAAAACCTTTATCTGTTGTTAACAGAAACATCTGTGTTAAACAGAATTTTGTTGATATATTTGTGCACGCAAAAAAAAACACCCTTATGCAAAAACGCCACTTCACACACAAAAAGACTTAATAAATGATCTTCAAAGTCTTCTTTTTTTTTCCTCCTCCAATTTGGTCCATGTTTTCTTGGCTGCTGATGGTCCAAATACCCAGAGTGGCTATGATTAAATATCACTCCGGTGGGAAGCTTTCAAAATTAAAGCTGATAAATATGAATGATCAGGTTGTTTCATTTAAAATGATGGTTTTACTCACCACAGCTGGTTAGCTTCATTTCTTTGAAGGAATGACTGATGTGATTCCTGATTGAGCAGACCAGACGACCTGTTGTCTTTGGTTTCAGAAGAATGGTGCTGGCCAGAATGTCTCCATACATGTTCTCAAAGCCTTTCAGTGGTTTTCCATCCAGAGTCCATTCGTACCAAGTATTGTCCCCGGCCTCAGAAAAGCAGAACACCCTCTGCTTACCCAAGGAAGCACACTTAGAGACTAGCCGGGCAGAAGACACAGGAGCTGAGAGAAAAAAAACACAGAAATATTATTTAAATATTAAATTAAAATATATGCCTTTTTTCCATTTGATGAGAAGTTGGAAATGAACAGAACATACATGACAGCTATATTTCACATTTTATGTATGAAATACAATGCTAGAAATTTATAACTTCTATTAATATATGAAAAGAAAAACAAAGGAAGCCGAAAATGTAGGAAGATCAACAGTGGATTACCTTCAACGTACAGCTGCAGAGTTTTTGAGCCGTTGTATTTTCCATTTTCACTAATCAGATCAAGTTTATATAGACCAGTGTCATCCATTTTCAGGTTAGTGATCCTAACTGTCCCATTTCTTGGAAAAAAGTTAAATCTGCTGTCTCTTATACGGGTTACAGTCTTCTTGGCCATCCAGCGCAGTAACACTGAGCGGCTCTTTGTCCACTTGAAATAAGGTATTTTTGAGGCATCAGCCATTAGCTGAATGTGCAATGTTCCTCCCAAAGATCCATAGCATTTGACTCCATCATGCATGGCAACACAGGAAGATTTCAAACCTTAGAAAAGAAGAAAAATGAGAAGGAAAATGTAATTGTATGAAACAAGTTGTCGTACCCCACAACAGCAAGACTCGACATTGAAATTGAGCTATGATGACAAAAAGGAGTTGGAAAGTACAGCCAGCTGATAACTTTTATTGCAACTGCAAATCCAATATGAATCACAATGACCCACAAATATCACAATATACTGGAGATACACCAATCTGAAAATTTAGGCAGATATCAAAATTCCATATTGGCACAGGTGTTATAGCTGGTAATTATGTTATTAGTTAGACAGGCTTATGGTGTTCTGAGCTATTTCTATAGTTATGCTCCAAAGTGGCTAGAAAAACTAGCCACTTTTCTAATTTTCTTCCTCTACTCTTCTCAAATTTACATTATTTGCTGTTAACTTTGCGTACACTCTCAGTTATTTTTCTTTCCACAGGAGCTCCACCTGGACTGGTGTTCTGTTTAGCTGTGATACCTTCCTGGAGGAGGACATCTGCTGAGAAAATGCAGATGATAGCAGAACATCTCCATCTTCTGCTATTAACCTTTCACTGTCATGAACACTGAGATAATCCAACATCAGTTCATCTGTTTCGTATTGTGTATTCTGCTCTGTCTCCTCAAAACCTCAGCTGCCATGGCTACTACTATAATAATTATTATTATTATTAGTAGTAGTAGTAGTAGTATTTCTGTTCATTCTATAATCATTTCACGCCAAAAGAAAAAGCTTCAGATACCTACCGGTAATTAAAAATGATAAATACATTTGACTTTATGCTAACAATGTGTGTACTGACTTAATAATACGACAACAAAAACTTTTTCATCAGCTGGGATTAAATAAGGTATTGATAATTGAAAGATTATCACCCATACTGTAATGATTTGTGTGTCTGATAACATCATAGGCATGACCCAATGCAGATACAGCAAATGAAGACTTTGATTTTGGTTTAAGAAGGAAACTCTAAGAATATCCTTGAAATCCACAACATGAAAAAAATGAACCAATGTAGAAAATATTAAACAATGTATCATTAAGAGATTTCACTGTTTTTTTCTCTAAAAGTACAGCCAGCTAGAATGTATCAGAAAACCAGGCAAAACAACCACAGAGTCAATAAAGTGTTATGTGAAAAGAATCATAAAGAGCTCACCACAGCAGACTCCTATCAGCATTAACTGAAGTCCAATCACAGCTTTCATGTCTCTATGAAGATTAGATTTGTTGTTGAATAGCTGTTAAAATAAACATATTCTACAGTTGATAGCTTGTCCTGTTACTGATTAGCTTCAGAAGAAAAACTGTACAAATACCTTTGGTTCAGGTAATTGTTAGCTTTTTCTATCACTCAGCTCTTCTATTGGCAGCCCAAGGAAAGGAGTTGGAGTCAGTAGCAAACCAGAGACCAATTTATTCTTGACCACATGTAAAGTTGTACAGCACTGAGCCTTTTATGCAGTGTTACCACAGAAAGAGGCAAGAAATCAGAGTACTTTACATATTTATCTTCTTTTGTTAGTATGCCCCAGACAATAGGCTGGACTTAGGAACGCACCGCAATCTATTTGGCCGTATGCTAATTCTGTGGGCAGGCCAGTTTCTGCACGTTCAGTCATTACAATGTGATACAAAAGTGTGTGTTGTTTCAGGTATGTGACTAATTGCAGCAGACCTACTGATAGCAGAAAACCTTGAAGATATTACAGTGCTATTATTGAAGTAAATAAGTGAAACAATCTTTCCAATGGTGATGCAAGCTTGAAATGTGCTACATGTATTGTTTATGTGCCTTGCGATGGACTGGCGACCTATTGAGGGTAACCCCGCTGTCATAAATTGTGGAATTTGAGGTGGTGAGGATGAACGCGGTTGGACCCAGGTTGAAGTGCAAAATTATAGTTTAATATAGGTTTCTTAAGTTCACAAAATCCAGGTGGCACAGGTAAACCATCAAGCAGGGAACGTAGACACTGGATGAGAACACAAAAACTGTGATCACAAAAACAAGACACATACGACAATGACAAACCATGTTAAGGATCTGACCAGAAACAAGAGACACAAGTGGGTTTGAATACACAGGGAACGTCATAGAGCTTTGGAACCAACGTCACTACGTATGACGTTTACGTCTCGCGCAGTCGCTCTGTAGCATTTTTAAAGGCCACAGACCAAAACACACTTTATTCAGGCGTTTCATTGTGTTTCCGAACGCATGTTTTCAAGTTGGATATTGGATATTTGCGCTCCGCAGAGCAACGGCTGTTTAGTTCAAGGTTGATCTGATTTATGCTAATTTCAGCCAGCTGTTATCTATCGCTCCCTCCTCAAGCGCTCGGAGGTTCACATAGAGACCGTCAATTTCCAAACCAAACACTGTAAATAAATGTCTTGCCTTGTGACCACCTGATACAAAAAAGTGGTAATTCATGCTATTACATGAGCCACACTATCCTCTATTGAAATTTTAATTCATATTCAATATTTTAAATAATTTTAATGTTAACTAATATCTTTTCTTCAATAGTTTCCAAATCGTTGCCCCATTAACCCAAAATCAGTGTGAAAATGTTCTACTACACTATATAGATGAAGCACACTCATCTTTATTACATTTTAGCACTTTCTATATTTTTTAGCTATTTCTGTCATCAAAATTTAGTAGTTTTCTTCAATAGCTTCTAGGTCATGTGACCTATTAACTCAAAATCCATGTGAAATTATTCTACTAAACTGTATAGATGAGGCACATATTTTTATTCCATTTTGGCCCCTTTTTTATTTTTTTACTAATTTTATATTTAAAAAAATGTTATAAAATGTATTACCTCAGATGATCATCACATTTGTTACCTGTAATGTTCAATTTCATAAAATTCTAGGACAGGATCTATTTTATTTTATGTTCACTTCTTACCTGAAATATGTTTAAATACAACAAATATTTACTTAAAGTGTCATATATTTTATAACATTTACTTACCGCTTTTATTGTTTACTCTGAAATGTTTAATTACACATTAAATGTTTAAAGATGGGCTCTTTCATCTGGTTTTGCAGTAAACATTTAATGTACTCACCCGGACAAAATGTCTGATTATATAATTGTTTACTTTAATCACATAAAATGTGATATTTAAAAATATAATCTTTCATTACATGTACAATTATTACATAAAATATTTTTAATATCAAATTTTTACTTAAAATATGATTCATTTCATCAACTGTTTCACTTCATCACCTGTTTACATGCAACTTGAAGTGCTTGAATCAAACGTTTCATGAATGTTTGCCACATGAAATTATTAAGTGAGAGAAATGAGCCACTTCCAACTGACACATATTTCAACACAAATGGTTCATGTTCCTCTTCAGAGTGTGCAGCCTTGCTGAGCTCCTCTCCTGGGGTTTCCTCCTCAGCCTCTCCAACTTGCTTCCTAGAACACACATCAGTATTAATACTGTCAATTTGACAACACTACAAAACTTAAATAGTTCACTTCACAGTAATGGAATAACCTTGATGTCCACTGACAAAACTCGGACTATGCTACATAAAAAATATAAGCCCGACCTAAACAAGGTTGACCCACTTAAATGAACTCAACATAAACTGAACATGAGTACACCCGGACAAAATTCTAGCAAAAAATTATGACACGACACCAACGATTCGAATTTAGACATTCACCGAGCAAACCAGTAGGTATCTTTGGATGTTGGAGAATGTAACATCAAGACGTTTCAACTGCTGATGGTCTGTTTTTCATCTTTTTACCATTTCAGTCATGTGATTGGACATTACATCCAATAACGCAGCAAGTTCGTACCATTGCTAAATTATTTTAAGAAACTTGGATTCAAAAAATCTGCGAGAAAGTGATTTTTGCCAGTTATGTTTATGGCCCCAGATGGCGCTCATATCCCTTCATAATCTTCACTGCAGACTACATCTACAGGAGTGACGTCAGGTTCCAAAGCTCTATTGGGGAAACAAGGGACAGCTGTGGACAATCAAGGGGTAGAAAGGACAACAATTAACCCAATTAACTGAAAAAACACCCACAAAATCCAAATCCTCATACCCGCCTTTCGCCTGTTGACTGCTAGAGATAGACCCCTACTGGGTGACCCCAGTAGAGATAAGTGTGTTGGATAATAGATGAATGTATTCTTTATGCAGTGTTAACACCACAGAAAGAGCCAAGTAATCAGAGCACATTATATATTCTTCTTGAGCAGGGGTAGGGAACTCCAGGCCTCGAGAGACGGTCTCCTGCGACTTTTAGATGCATCTCAGCTTCAACACACCTGAGTAAAATAATGAGGTCATTAGCAGGACTCTGGAGAACCTGACTGCACTTAGGAGGTCATTCAGCTATTGGATTCAGGTGTGTTGAAGCTGAGATACATCTAAAGGTTGCAGGCTCCCGAGGCCTGGAGTTCCCTACCCCTGTTCTTGAGCGTACATGCCCCGGACAATGGGCTGGACTTAAAAACGCACTGCATTCTGTTTGGGCATATCCTAATACTGTAGGCAGGCCAGCTTCTGCACATATCCATGACAAGGATCCGACAGGGAACAAGAGACAAGTGGGTTTAAATACTTTAAATACACAGAGAAGGTAATCAGGGGAAACAAGGTTGTTGTTAAAATGTGATACAAAAGTGTGAGTTTTGTTTCAGGAATGTGACTAATTGCACATGCTGATAGCATAAGACCTTGAAGATATTACAGTCCTATTAGTGAAGCAAATAAGTGAAACAATCTTTCCAATGGTGATGTGACATACTACTGGCCATGATAAAGCTCAATATGGTGACCATTTTTCAAGATGGCTGACACATCTGACTGAGGCCTACTGTTATAGGACAGAAAACTTGTTAAAAAATAAGAAAGAATTTCCAATCTGTTTTTTTTTTTTCTTTTGTTGTACTAACATGGTAAGTGAAGGTAATTTTGTCCTATGCAGTTGGATATTAGACTAGCTTCCAAGATGGCCATGACTAAAGACACATTTTGTGGTATCTTGGCTATTAATACACCTAGAAATTTTTTTTTCTTCTAATATTATATTTGGGGGGTCAGAGAAATAGACAGTCACATAATTCTATCAGGGTCAGATATAATGAGACAAATTGAAAGAAAATCAAATTGTAGTTAACAGTCTGTTCACAGAAAATAAATCTACACACAAAAAAATGTTGCTATAGCATACAAGATGTCACAGTATAGTATTTTGGCAACTGTCACTCTTAACAGTTTAAATGTTTCTCTAACAGAACAAACTGGAATAAATGAATACAACACTTTTCTTTTGAGTGTTTGTGTTCCAACAGAAAAAGACAAACTGCTGGTCTGGACGGGCTTGATCTGGGAGACATGAAAAGTGGGATGGCTGCATAGGGAAGCCAGAAGACGGAGACGTACTGCAGATGGAGTGAATATAGTATCGTTATCAAATGGGCCAATGAACCTGGGAAAAATTTATTTGAGATAGATTTTAACGGAAAATCAAGAGTGGACAACCAAACCTTCTGGCCAGGAGTGTAGGTGGGAGCCGGGGGTCCGTTTCTGGTCAGCGAGGCACTTGTACTGGGCGGAGGTGTTATTGAGGGCGTCGATGGTGGTTTTCCAGATGTTTTTGCAGCGGCGGATGTGATGTTGTATGGATGTGACAGCAATGTTATTCTCATCAGAGGAGAGCAATGGTGGCTGGTAACCTAGAGAAGTGTTTCTTAATTCCAGTCCTTGGAACATGCAGGCACCTAAAACATGCGTGCATGTTTTAGGTGTTTCCCTTCTGCCACACACCTGGATTGAATCTTTGGGTGATTAACAGGCTCCTGCAGTACTTGGTGGCTGCAGAAGATGTCATGCAATCATTTGAATCAGCTGTTCTGGTATAGAGGCACATCTAAAACATGCAGGCAGGGGGGCCCCAAGGACTGGAATTGGGAAACACTGACGTAGAGAGACTTCAAAAAGAGAGAAACCAGTGGCTGCAGAGATGTGACTATAAGGAGTGTCTTCAACCAATGGGAGGAAACAGCTCCAATCAGAGGGATTGGTGGAGGTAAAATCATGGAGAACAAAAAATAGTAAAATTATGACGAACTGGAGACACAAGTAGATCACAAGGAAGATTAATTGATTTTAGAGAAATCAATTAACCTAACAGTCATGCTTTTGGACTTTGGGAGGAAGCCAGAATACTCAAAGACAGGAAACTCAAAATAAATACACAGAAAAACACAGATCGTCACATCTTTATAATCAACTAAATCTAGTACTAATCGAATATTATCAGAAATGTTCCATCCAGGCATGAAGCCGTTTTGAGATTCGTGGATAATATCATTTAAACCATTTTTCAGTCTTTTAACTAAAATGGAGGCCACAATTTTATAGTCATTATTTCATAAAGTGATGCCACGCCAGTTACCTGTTATTAAATGGTCTTTATTTGGTTTAGGGATCAGAGTGATCAGAGTGATCAGAGTGATGAGATAGGGTCAATGAAACAGGGTCTTATAATCCATTAACAATGAGTCATTGTTAATGGATTCATTATAAACTGCGAAAAGAAATTCTGAAGTTTCCGTCAAGAATTTGCGATAAAATTCTGATGTCAAACCATCATTGCCTGGTGACTTGTTAGATTTAAGGTTATTGATGCCCCATTTTATCTCCTCAATACAGATTTTTTCAACACAATCCTCTTTTAAAGAGTCATTAGCATTGTTCACTTCTACTAAAGAGTTTAATACATCTGTGCTATCTGTGCAGTTAGCATTTTTATGAAGATCTCTATAAAAAATTTATATATATTTTGAAATTACTGAATTATCTTCTGTTACAGGATTATTTATATTTAATTTGGATAATGATTTTCTTTCAAAGTTTCTGTTTTCCATATTAATAAAGTATTTGGTATTTTTTTCACCTTCCTCAATCCATTTTAATCTAGATAAATAAAAACACCGCATGTGTTTTCTTTATACATTTCATCTAACTCTTCTTGATGTTTCTGCAAACACAACTGTGGATGTATGTTAAGGTCAGATCTGGACACATTGCTGTCTTGTTTGACATGATGGGAAAGTCAAAAAATAAATTGGTCAGGACATCAGGAAGAGTCTTGTGGAGCTGCACCAATCTGGTTCAACCTTGGCCATGGGACCAATATCGAATTCAATCAGAAGGTGTGTCCAAACTTTTGGTCTGGACTGTACATCGGGCCAGCCCACGTAGGTGTCGAAGCTGCCCTGATGATTACAAATGGATAGTAGTACAATGGATGGGAATAGTTTCCTATTCCGATAGCAGTGACCATCAGGGCCGCTTGGACACTTGATGTGGATGTGGCACCCGTCGATTGCACCCACAGTCTTTACAAAGGCTCTGTGGCATCCAAGCCTTGCAATATTTCTATCACAATTATAGGATGAATAAAAAATAAGGAGACATGAAAAGCAACATGATCAACTATGATAAAAAAAACATACATATATATACATAGAATGTATACATAAGAAACTTAATTAAGCAAGGTGACGTCCCTGCCCCTTCCTGTTTGGTGCAGTGAGGTGTACTTGGGTCCTCTGGGGTTTTAAGGAGGTGGATGACTTGGTGGCAAATGTCAACTACCCCTTCTGTGACCTCAGAGGGTCACAGAAGACTAGATCTGACGATGTCATTGACAGTGGAATGAGGCATCCCAAATACTCTGGAGACAACTCTGTAGGATGCGCCACTCACCAAGCAGAAGAGAAAAACTAAGGTCTCAATTGACATGGATATGGTGCTATGTCAACCCTTGATGTTTCCTATTTTGATGAGTCTTTTAGACCAGGTGTTAATATACAGCCATGAAAAAATTATCATAATTTCAAAATACTTTTATTCACCAGCATTAAACATGACATATTTAATACCAGGAATCCATGATTCTCCTCATGCTCATGAACCTCATGCCTCCATATCCCATCTCCCTGAAGCTCCTGTACTCTCCAGGCCTCATGTACATCATCCTGCCTCTGTAGTGAGGGTGCTCGTACATCAGCCAGTGGCCGTCCATCACATGGCAGGACATGCAGTCAGACATGTGGTAACGATCCAGGAAGGAGTCACAGTCATCCATACACTCATGCATGTGACCACCGAAGTTCTCTCTTTCATAGATCCTCATCCTGTAGGATCCCCTGTACTGTAAAAGAAAAAAAACCAAACAAATATAAAGGTAATGAATACGCTGCTGTTAGTTCAGATTAGCAGAAAGCTTCACCAACCCACCATGGGAATCATACGACAAGACCTGATCCAGTCCCTCCAGCCCATCATACTCATGTAGTCAGCGTATTCTCCCCTCCTGAAGAAATACTGGTTTCCCATGTAGTTGGGGCGGTCATAGACCATGAAGCAGCTCTCCACCCTGCAGGAGTGACACCTGCTCATGTAGGAGGACATGTCAGCACAGTCGCTCATGCACTCATAGTGGCGACCCATAAAGTTCCTATCCTCATAGAAGATGATCTGGAAAAGAGAAAACCACCTTTTGAAATCAATTCCTATGTGACAGAATAAGTATTTTTCAATCCCTATAGATTGCCTACCTTGCCCCTCATGTACATGTCAGTGTTGCTCGTCTCAGTGGTGCTCATGTTGGCTGCTGATGAGTGGTTGCTCTTGCTCCTGTTCTGCCTTCCTACCTGGTTTAACCCTTTCCTTTTATACCTGAGCGAATGTAAAGAACAACTGACCCTCACTTCACAGAACTACTAACTAAGCAAATTACTATAGAGCTGCACAGAATGCAGAGGTTATGTTCTGTTTCTTTCTTTGTCTTCAGTCTTTAGAAAGGTCTTTCAGATTTTACAAGCAGCATTTTTAACAGTGCTTATTACAATAGACTGAGCCACGTGAATGTTAAGAATTCTGTGTATGACTTGAATGAAACATTGTTTCTACAGTGGTTATCTAAACTATAATGATTTTTTTGTTTTTGGTGTTTACAAAGTGAAAATGTACTTCAGCGCTCAAGGTACTCAATATGAAGAAATTTGGTGCAATCTATTCTCCTATGGTAATAACGGTATTGTAAGTATACCTTGTTGTGAGAAAAAGATTAGTTTTGTTTTAGGGTGAAACTTACAATTGAAACCAGATATTTACATTCACTGGATAAAAAGACAGTCTGTTAAATCAGTTAAGTTAAATCAGGCCATACTGTTCTTGTTCTAGGTGAATAAGAATTAACATTTTTTCCTATTTGCTAAATGTCAGAAAACTTAATGAGAAAATTTTCTTAGAGATTTTATTGTAACTTGCTTTGAATTCAGGTGTTTACATGCAGAATGAACATTGTGTCTTTAAAAAATAGAAAAAGCCTGGATGATGATGTTATGGCTTTAGAAACCTTTGATAGGTTAACTGACTATGGAGGTAAATATGTGCTGTCAGGATTTGAATTAAAAATGCCTCTGAAATTTGAATGTTGTATATTACTGCTTACTTTTTCAGTGTTAAAATAAATTGAGAATATATTTTTAACCTAAAAAAAAATTCAGCGTCATTATTTGTACATGAAAAAAAATCAGTGCCATTATTTGTACATGGTTGCAATTTTTATTTATTAAAAAGAAATCACATTCCTATATCAAAGTGATCAAATTTTCATATACATATTTCTTCAGTTTAAATTCTGAGTGTTACGAAATTCAGCATATAAAAAAATTTCATTATTTTTTGTAAATAAAGTTAAAAAAAGACAATGGACCATGCTTTCATATTTCCACTAGAAACTTTTCCACAGCAGATGAAAACGTGGTTGAAAACTGGAGAGGACAAATTCTTCCACCCAAAAAGAGGAAGAGGACTTCATACCTGAGTTTCTGCACAGAATGGCTCCATGCAGATTCATCATCTGGGGCCAAAAGAGTGAAAGTGGGACTATTAAAAAATGGAAACATGCATCAGCCTGTTAAAGTTGGGAAACTGTCACTCTCTGTGTTAAACACATGCTCCTTTGATGCCTTTTGTCAGTGCTTATGCTGTGCTTTCTGTGATAGCTCCGTATTTCAAAATGTTGCCATGAATGACAGTGATAACCCACTCTTGCAGCTGGTGAGATCCATAACTACAGATGGTGTGACCCCAAAGACATACTGACAGAGGACAGATCTGCCTAGTTCAATGTTTGCAAAAACACAGTTGAGGTCTGGCACCCACCAAATTGATGCCCAGTGCAATATTGCCACTGTTATTGGGAAGACGATGAGAAATGTATCAAGCGTTTACCTCTCAAAACACTGCTTGCTCTTCACAATACAGCCACGCAAACAAAGGAAGTACCAGGGAAGTACCATTTGTTTCACCTAAATCCTGGCATGGCTCAGTTTGACACTTCAGTAGAAAAATGACTCTTCCTTCCAGTCTCCCTGCCTCCGATCACTGCAGAATGAATCAGAATGTCCATCTGATTTCAAAACAGGAGCCAGTACCTCAGGAAATGTTCTCTGCACAGGAACTGTTACTCTCAGCTACAGCATTGGAGAAATAGCATGGATTGACACTGACCTTCCAAATCCAACTGAATTTACCTTGAGTGAATTTCCCTCCATTATGGTTCTCCAAGTATAAACACTTACTTTGAGAGCAGTCTTCGCTTTCAGGGGAAGCTTGACCAAAGATGGCCTGGGACATTATTCTGCATATTGCCAGAGAGCTCCATCTCTGTGGAAGCTTTATGATGTCCTGCCAAATGTTGTGAAGACAGAGTTTGAAAAGCTATGCCATGTTTACATACACCTGACCAGAATTAATTTTTTCCTTTTTGAAAGTTCTGATATGGCAAAGCATTCCATATTTTGACTTTCAGTTGGGTAAATGTTTTGATATTTCTTTCTGCCTAAATCTCAAATGAAAGGAGCTTTCTATTCAAGACAGGAGAAATTAATTTCCAATTATCAAGACACTGTTTGTTGTTTTTATTGTTTGATAAGTTCATTGTTCAAATCAACACCGTTTCTTATTTGACTGTCAAATTATATTGGATTTTCAAAACAGTCCCTTTCATGGTTCATTAGTTTTCAAGTAGGATAGAAACCCTTTGTCTCACAATACAGATATTTGGGTGTGTCAATAGTAAACCATAAGGCACATGTATGCAAGTTCATACATCACCAAAAATAGGGTGACCATATTTTCATGGATCAGGGGAGGAACACCACAGAACCTAAAGAACCAGACATCAGTCTCTTCGTCCCTCAGTCATTTCCTGAGACTGAAAAATAATATAAATATAAATAATATAAATCAATTTAATTGTGGCACAGTTAAATTGATAACTGTACCACAAAGCAAGCAATTATTAATTACGTATGCTATTGTGCAAGTTAAATTCTGCATATTTTCAGTTGTTGTACAATGTGTACCTTCTTTTGTTTTGAACTTCAATTAGGATTTAGAACAAGAAATTTGTCTCAGTGATCATTCAGAGCAATAATGCCTGACACACCAAAACTGGACCCCAGTGGATTATTATAAGCAGTACCTTGATGACTCTGTGTTTGAAGTGATGGCCCTGTGCACAATTCAGCATGAAGTCCTTGTGTCTGGAGCAACATTAAATACCACTCCTGAAGAACTGAAGACATTCTTTGGGAATTCTATTTACCTGTCCTGTCTAGGATACCCAAACTTTCAAATATAATGGGCCTCAAATACCAGAGTTCAAATTGAGTGGACGTGGTTGTGGATGAGTTGATGTCGCTTCCAGTCGTTTGACAAAACAAACCTCTTTCCACACTGCTCATAGCTGCAAGGCTTTTTTTCCTGTGTGGACGTATTGGTGGTACTTTAGAGCAGTGTTTTTCAACCACTGTGCCGCGGCACACTAGTGTGCCGTGAGGGATCGTCAGGTGTGCCGTGGAAATTATCCAATTTCACCTAATTGGTCTAAAAAGATATTTTGAAAACAAGTGAATTATCTGCAAATAATATGCCATCTTCGAATCTCTGTGCTGTAGTAGCGACTAGCGGTATAATCATGTAATTTCCTTACCACTAGATGGCAGTAGGTACATAGCATTGTACATTAAAACAAGAGAATTAGTGATGCGTGAATATGACAGGTAGAGGTGAGAGCATGTATCTTGCAAGACTGTGATGACAGTGATGGAAAAGTTTTTGAAAAGAAAAAATGCTAACTCCGATCTGGTCCCTGGACAAAATTTGGACCCAGATGAAGGCCCTAGTATGAGTGGATATCAACAGAAGGCAAATACCGTGAGCTTGAGACAGTACAGTGAGAGTTACATTTCATTTGGATTTACTTTTACCGGGGATGCAACGACACCGACTCCGTTGTGCTTGGTATGCGGTGAAAAGCTATCCAACAGTTCTATGGTACCAAGCAAGCTTAAACGCCATCTCCAAACGAAACACCCTTAGCTTCAAAATAAGAAAGCAGACTATTTTTGTTCTCTTGTGTAAACACATGGAGAAACAGGCAACTTTTATGAGAAAAATCACAAAGGTAAACGAGAGAGCCCTTAAAGCTAGCTACCACGTAGCTGAACTTGTAGCTAAATCAAAAAGGTCCCACACTGTAGGAGAGACATTAATATTACTAACCAAAAGTAGCTTTTCCACAACTGTTTTTGCTGATTTGTTTTTTTGTGGGCTAGGCCTGTGCAAAGCGAGTGTAGTGATCCATTATAAGTGATCCAGAATATACTCATAACCTTGCTTACAGGCCTCTAGATGCAGAAAATCAACTGAAACCAGTTCTAATGGACATGTTGTCACAATGGGCATCAGTGGTGCTCTGGCTGCTCTCTGTGGTCGTTTTGACTTTAGACACTCACACACTTGGGTCACACAATGTTCTGTGTCCTGCTGCTTTCTGACCCAATGAAACCTGTCTGGAATCAGAATCAGAGTCATTTCGAACCCCAGATGACCCCTCTCTTTGTGTAATTCTTGAAACCCTAAGGGATGATGTTCTTATGGCAAAACTAGCTGAGACTTATTTCTTGCTTTTCTGTATAAGATCCCATCATCGCTGATGTACAGTTTTCGCCACTGCCTCAAGAGCCCCCTGACATCTGCAGTTCTGGGCCATAATCCTCTTCTGAACCAGGTTCTCTAGATGCAGAAGAGCAATCTTTCTTTTAACTATTGCTCTAAACAAGAATTTAATTTGGCTGATGACATCAATCAAACAATTTAGTGGAGACTCATTACTATCCTGTGTAATGTTAATTAGACGATGATACAGGTCAGTGGGAGCTGTCTTCCTTGTAATGTCCCTTTAATATTGTACACAGATGTGCAATAGCATATCACAGAGGGGTAAACCTGGGCTAATAGCTCTGACCACAGCCTCTATGATCTCCACTTCACTCTCCAGTGTGGCCAATGTCCATCCAGCAGAATAACTCTTTCCATACTTCTCACAGCTGTAAGGATTCTTTTAAAGTACCACCAATATGTCCACACTGTCCTGTGTGGACATATTGGTGGTACTTTAAAAGAATCTAAACGACAAACGTTTTTCAAACATGCTGCAGCTGTAAGTGTAACCCTTCTCCCTTGTCACAGCACCAGTGTAGCCTTGCTTGCTTGGTTGTTGTCACCTAGTGGGATACAAAATGAAACTCTCACAATGTGACTGACTGCAAGGAAGTGGTCCAACAGCTAAAAAACAAAAGACACAGTTAGTGTTGTGACTGAGTGGTCAGCCACGAACACCAACTAGCACAGCTCTCACTCATAGGGTCACATTTTTCCAGCCCAACCATGAGAAAACTTTATAAATTATATTTATAAATGCTAAATGATCCTACAGTATCTCGTTAACTGTTGAACCAGAAAAATATGACCCCAAGCAAAAACAAAGTAGCATAGCGCTGCCTCTCTCTCACCTACCTCCACCAGCACTCCCCAGAATTCCAGTGGGGGAAGCCACGAGAGCGCCTGAAGGACCCGCCGCACGCAGCCACCCACCACACCACCAGGTGGTTCCAAACAAATGGATCAAAAGTCCCATTACAAATGCATACTATTATTTTGAGTAAAATTCACATATACATACATACACACCTTTCTCTCTGCTACATAAGGCTTCTCTCCTGTGTGGATTCTGTGATGACATTTCAAATCTCCTGAGAATTTAAACTCCCTGTTGGAGTGCCTACAGACATAAGGCTTCTCCTGTGTGTGGATAAGTTGATGACGCGTCAGACTTTTCAGATGCCTGAAGCTCTTTCCATACACCTCACAGAGGAATTGTCTCTCCAGTGTGAACACGGAGGTGTTCTTTCAGTGTCCATGCAGCAGAAAAACTCGTCACACAGATCACAGCAGGGACGTTTCCTGTGCTTGTAGCTGCTTCCCCTCTGTTCCAGAGATGAATAAACCGTTGCTGTTTCCACCTTAGTCTGTCTCAACCTTTCTCATCTGAGTTTGCTTTTCAGAGTTTCTGTTAGGTTTCTGTTAGTGGTTTAGTTTAATTGAAATTATGCTAATGAATGCACTTTTTATCTCTAATTAGTTTCTATAAAGTAAGCATACCACTAGGGCACATTGGGTTCGTAAAGTAATGACAGTGAGCATTTGAGACTTATCTGATTTTTAAATATAGACAGAATGAACCACTGTTTATGAGCCACTATCACTCACTAATCATTTTTTAAAGAAACAGCAATAATAACATTTCTAATCTCGTACTTGGATTTATGACTTTAACAGCTCATATGAAAACTACAAAGACAAGTGATTTTGTTAATAGTTTTATTTATAAGACCTCAGTTCAAAACCACAGCTTGTTGGAAGTATGACATAACCACTTTACAGCAGTTAATGCCTTTGATTTACCTCATTTATGGTACTTGGAACAATTGGGATTGAGTTTTAATCATTCTGTGAAGCGTCTGAAAGACTGCACCAAAGGACTGACGGCACCCCAGTCACCGGGCTTACGGTACTCTCCCTTCTCCAGGAAGTACTGGCGTCCGGTGTAGTTTTGACGCTCGTAGAAAACCCACCAGCCATCAAAGACCTTGCAGGAGTTGACCTCTCTCCAGCGGAACTTCTCCAGGAGTGAGGGGCAGTCCTCGGTGGCCTCCACGGCCTGGCCGCCGAAGTCTGCCTTCTCATAAAGCTGCATCTTGTACAGGGTCCCACTGGTCTGGAAGCAGAGGGGAACATGAGGAGATAGAGCGACACAAACGGGGGTTTAAAGGGAAAAGGCGTTAGGGATGAATAGAGTAAGGGGAAGAGGGATGTAAGAATAAAAGATAAAGGAGACTTGATGGGCAGATGAAATGTCCACCAAGCAGAATTTCAGGTTACATCATTTGAGCACAACCATGAAATAGCAGCGTCAGCTCACAACTTTGATTTTTAGATGAGAGACACTGCAGACTAAGGGTCACACCGGGAACACATCCTTTATTGGTTATTGACTGAGCCCTGCAGGCACTGATTGCATAAGTGGTACTCCATGAACTCTAATATTTTACCCCGCACTGCAGACTTTGTGGTCCAAAAACCCAGTTAGTATAGGTCCAGAACAGACTGACTTACAAAATGGACTATCTTGCAGGAGCTGAGGCGGTCATTGAGTCCCATCCAGCGCTGGTACTCCGGGTACTCCCCTCTGGTCAGGACGTATTGGTAGCCCATGTAGTTGGGCCTCTCGTACACCACCCAGGCCCCACTCTCCACTCGGATGGAGTTGCAGCGGCTCAGGTATGTGTGGAAATCTGAGCAGTCACTGTCACACTCATAACGACGACCCTGAAAGTTCTTGTCCTCGTAGAAGATAATCTGGAGGAAAACATTTAGTGTGTGAGACTTCTCCAATGTGTAGGTCCTCTTAGAAAACAGTATGGATTACCAGAACAGATGTAGGTCTACCTAAAAAGCTACAGAGACATGGTTCTGTAGACTTAACCATAACTGGAATATCCCTCCCAAAAAAACTCTTTCACAGTCCAGAGCCAAGAGAAGTTTGGAGCAGACACCCTGAGCCTCATGCTAACTCACCCTGCCCATTTTGGGTATATTGTTTGGGACCGGCTTGGTGATGCTGAGCGATGGTGGATCCCCTGAGGTCTCGTGTCGACTGGCCTTTCAGGTTCTGCTTTTTATACCCCAACACTCGCTCACATTTATAAACAGCAACAGTGTTAGTACAAGGGGAACAATTGCTTTGTCATGAAAATGAGATCCAAAAATTGAGTCAGTGATTCTAGTGCTATTCAGTTTTTCCAGAAAAGCATGGAAGGATTACGGCATAATGGTGCACGTCCACCGGCTGGGTCCAAAGCCCACTAGCACATGGTGAGAGCCTGCCAGCTCATAACTCAGCTCCACTCTTTGGATTCATCCACATTCATCCATCCACTGGTTATGTAAAGCCATTCTGGTCTATTCTAATTTTTACAGAAATTGTGGTCATTAAAAACAAAGAAGTGCAATCCAGGGGCATCTAGACAAAATGTTACTCAGCAGGTAAGGGAGTGAAAGTGATTCACATTGTAGCACAAATGTCATTGTATTTTAGTAGAATATTATGTGGTAAACCAGGACAAAGTAGTACATAATTCTGAAGACTTTAGAGCCGAGTCTCTTTCAGCTTTGATTGACCTGTTCTTAGCTCCCTCCAACTCTGGCCAGAGAAATATTTTGTGGAAGAAGACAAGGTGAGAGCTACCATGATTTAATTCATGGGTTTCTTCTTGTCCAAGAGTGTGGATGTTGACTTATTTCTACAGAAGAACTGCCATGAATAAAGAGTGAGATCAAAATATCTCCCAAAAGGAACTGTCACTGACTTCAACGTGTTACCTTCACTTATTAAATAAATGCAATATATACAGCTCTGGAAACCTAAACCACTTAAAATTATCATTGCTCTTTTATGCTATGAATTACTGAGAACATGTCTGAAATTCCAAGCAAAAACGTTTTATTTATTTGCAGAAAAAATAAATGGTCAAAATAACTAAAAAGATGCAGTGCTTTCAGACCTCAAATAATGCAAAGAACATAAGTTCATATTCATTTAGAGACAACGTTGATGTTTTAACTCAGGAAGAGATCAATATTTGGTGGAATGAAGTGGTTTCTTCAATTTTTTTCCAGAGCTGTATATCAAATATGATGTAAAAGAAATGTAATGTTATGCATATAACTATTCAGTCGATTCACTTGACACAACACACATGTGGGGCGTGATATCCCATACCCTATGTGCTGTACCAAGTGAATCAATTAAAAGGGACGAGGAAGTTCATTCTCCTTCATTACTTCTGATGAGAAGGATCACATCCCCACTCCAACATTTCTAGCCAGGCAGTAATTTAAAGAGGAGTGGCAAGACCAAATGACCTGGATTAGCAGAGCATGCCAACATCTGATGGTGTTATCCAGGACATGTTACTGTGGAATATCATCTCTGCTGCTGAAATGTTGAGCTGTTAGCATGTCAGGACAGTCATCAGACTGTCATACAACAACAGTGTGTTTAGTCAGAGGAGTCTTCAGGCAAGACTGACTGCTGCTGGAGATCCTTCCTCCCCACAGAATCACCAACCACAAACTTTGAACATACATGGATGAAAAGAGTGACAACAACATTTCATTTTCCTTTGGGATAAATAAAGGTATTTTTGAATAAAATTGAAAAAAAAAAAAAAAAAAAACACATTAGTACTTCCAGGAATAATAATCCAGCATTAGGATCATTATGGTTCAGCAGAGCAGAGCGGGCATTGTAGTTCTGGCAAACCTTTTATTAGTTTCCACTTGATCATGAAATGTCCTGTACTTATTACAGAGCAGCTACAGCAGCAGGGACATTTAGGTAGCAGACATCAGCGGTAAGGCCTTTTTTTTCAGTGTACACATCTTCAAATACATAGTGTTTTACAGTAACTTCCCTCATCAACACAAAGCAGCAGCAGCAGCACTGCAAAAACACTAAATCTTACCAAGTATTCTTGGTCTGGTTTCTAGTGCAAATATCTTAGACACTAGAAATAAGAGATGTAAATTTTCAGTAAGATGTGGGAGCTTTGTTTTAAGTCAATAATTCCTTCATGTTGATGAAAAAGTTGTAGTTCCACTGGCAGATTATTTGACTTATAACAAGGGAGAAAAAAGTCATTATAAATAAAATAATCTGCAAATGGAACTAGTACTTTTTCATCAACATTAAGGAATTGAGTTAAAACAAGCTCCTTTGTCTTACTGAAAAGTTACTTGTAAAACAGTGTCTCATTTCGAGTGTAGTAAGATGTTTGAACTAGACCAAAAATACTTGATTTAGTGTTTTTGCAGTGAGCTCTCTGTGAGCAATGTGCCTGTTACACATCAACTGTAAATACGCTGGAAGCAAGTGAGGTGAGTGCAAATAAGCTAGTGAGAAACACTTTGAGGTAATACATCTTCTAACGGAGGGTTTATGAAAAATAATCCAACAGCTAATGTTCACAAATATTCACACATGTGAAATAATTGTGTTTGTAGCATGCTTGTTACTTGGCACATGTCAGCCCAGCAGGTTGTTCCTGCTGTAAGAACAGGATAAATCCACACTGAAACAGAAAAAAAGGACAAAGAGGCTGCCAGGAGGATCACAGTGCAGCACCACACACACCAAGTCTTTTTTTTATCTCAACACTTTCATCCATCTGGCTGCAGATCAGCATCTGCCCAACCTGGCTGAGGGTAACTCAAGACACAGAACCTGGGTGGCACTGAAATACAAAAAGAAATAATAGAAAAGAACCAAAGAAAGATGAACCAGATCCATTGGCATTGTGTGTGAAAAGGTGGATGTTTCAAAATAAAAGCTGGGAATTTTGAAGAAGCAACAACAAACAGTTGGATTTCCAAGGGGAAAATCTGATTCTCACCAATCAAATTTTAAAATTCAACATGGCTTCCAAAGGTTTAAAATACGTTTATTTCTGCCCATCTGAGTTAATCTGAAGCACTTTCACCTTAATGTGGTCCTGATTAACAGGCATGGAAAGGATCCTGGGATCCAGGTAGAGCTTTTAAAATTTAAGGCCTCAAACTGCTTGCTTGACCAGTTTAATTCTATAAAGAGCAAAATAAGAAATACTACAATATTCTACACACAAGTATTAAACTTATCAATAATACATTGCATAGAGATCTATATTAAAAGTATCAATATCTTAGAATTTTGGTAGTATTAAGAACATTTGTTGCTTTTTTTTTTTTTTTTTACTTAAATTAAGGTGAATTATCTTTAGGCAATCTTTCTTTTTGATTTTTCTGTTTGTACTACAAAACTTGTATTTTCACAGGATTATCAAACTGCAAGACTCCCATAGTGATGGATACCGATCAACTCCCGGTGTTTTGGGTTTGGTGATTAGAAGACCCGACTGGTTTTCCACCTTCTACATGAACGGGTCGTGGCGTATATTCCAGATCCAAGTTCTGGCCGCAGACATAAACAGAACTCGACATAAAGACTCCACCAGAGCTTCTTCCTGGTTTACTGCTGCTCACTTTAGTTTCTATAAGCAGTTCTCGGAATATTCTGCACTGCACTTCTGTTCAGAGTACTCTCTGTGTGACACAAGGCAGGAAGTACTGGAAGAACTGAACCTCACAGTTCGGCCAGTAACAGTTAATATGCCTCATGTTTACCTTGTAAGTTACAGTGGAAGTTAAAACAAGCTTCCATAAATGACTACTATTCTTTGAATGTAGGCAAAGAATGTGGATGCTTATGAAGGTTTAAACTATGAACAGTACTGGAAAGACAATGATAATGCCTTGGGGTGGAAAAGGAAACTGATTCTTAGGATTTTTCTTGGTCAACTGGTTTCACCTGGGTAAAAAATGAAAACCAAAAAAAAACTCACAACTCTTGTGGATGGACTCTTGTTCTACTTTAACTAATTTAAGCCATCCTTTAACCAAACTAAAGGAGTCGTTTTTCTCTAAAAGTTAAATCTTGAAATCTTGTCATATTTGTGCATTTTGTCGAGTGTTGTTCCAAGAACAGCAACCTGTTGCTATGTTGCTCTACAACATGCCGATCTCCTTCTTTGCCTGCTCTTTCATGTAGAGGACTCAGCTGCCTATTTTGAGCCTGAAAACAGGTCACACCTGAACCTGCAGCGCAGCAACTGCCCCAACCAGAACCCGTCACTTGGCTCACAGGATGCAGTCTGCCTGTGAGGTGTTCCGGATCAGGTCAGAAACCTAACTCCTACACAACAGCGAGTCACAAGCTCAATAAGCAGCAGTCGTCTGGATGGGTTTAGCATCTTTAACTCGGCTGGAGTCTGTCGCCGCTCCGTCGGAGTTCTTCTGAGAGTTGGCCAGGCTTGGGATCAGACTGTCCAGTTCCTGTCGGTGGCCAGTTTCCAAAAGCCACTCATGGAACTTCAACTCCACCAACTCCTGAAACTGCTGCTTCTGCTCCCTACAGACACACATCAGGAGAAAAGGCTTCAATAAGTCAAGAAAGAGTTTTAGAGGCTGCTGAGAGATTTCCCCTCCATCTGCCCCCCTCCCTGCCACGGGTTCACCAGTGTGTCTGCGTCAGACAGTGCAGAAGCCAATAGATCAAATCCACATTGATCTTTGGGAGACATTTTCCATCAAACTCCTCCCTGGTTTTCAGTGCACTGCTAAAGTATTCATACTCCTTAAAAGTTTTCACATGACAACATTGATCACCTTTTTTGGAATTTTACCCAAATGAAGAGAAAGTAGCATAGAATGATAAAATGGAAGGAACATTTTGAAATGAAATAATGAAAAGGCTGGAGTCCTTTTACTCCGATAATGCTAAATAAAGTTGCTACACTCATGAATTACCATGAGTTATTCTCTCACATAAACTACAAATAAAATGCATTGCGGTTTGTGGCTGTAATGTGACAATGTTAAAGGGAAATGAATATTTTTGCATAGCACTGTAAACAGCTTAAAGTTGCAGTATGCCGGTTTGTATAAACAATGTGTTTTTTAAATATTTGTTACAACTGTCACCATCTCACAGTATAATATGAACAGATAATCTCTTCTACCTCCTTCCAGTGCTCTTACTGCCATCTGCAGAAACAAACGGTTGAAAACAGCCAAGCAGAACCAGAAGGAGGGGTTGGGCGTTGTCAATCAACCTTGTGTACATGGTGCTAAATGGAAACTACAGGAGAGCCGTTTATCTGCCATCGTTGTTGGCTATGCTAACTCACCTTAGCATTTATGGTAAGATCTGTTGTGGGTAATGAACTGTAGAGTAGCCAAGAAAAAGGGGGAGGATGTGAGCAGTACTTGGAAGGACTGATTACAGCATTAAAACCCTCCTCCTGACTCTGATTGGTTGTTTCGGTGTATTTCTGTAGATGACAGCAGGACCACAGGGGAAAGGCTGAGGAGCTTGATCTTTTCACAGATCATCTGTCTCATAACGTACTGCGACAACATAGTGACAGTTTTAACAAATATGTAAAAAAAAAAAAAAAAAAGAAAAAAGCTTACTGTTAATAAAAGTTGCATACTGCACTTTAATAATCAATCCACCAAGCATGGAGCGCTGCCAGGCTTTTCTTAATACCCACTTGTTCAGTCGGGCCTCCATCACTGTTTTCTGCCAGTTCTGTATCCTTTTCTGCTTTTCCCTCAGTGCTGCCTGGTAGGCCGGGGGCAGGCCGCCAGGCACCTCGCATGTGTCGCCCTCCATCTGGAAAGGCACAGCCAGCGTGTGAAACTCGGAGGGAGGCAGCAGGCGGTAGCAGGTGCCGTCCGAGCTGGAGGCCGAGCTGAGTGGGGGGCTGGCGAGGCCCTCGGTTCCCAGAACCAAGGGCTGATCCCAGGCATTGGGGACCACAGCGAGACCCACACTGGCCATGTGGTCCTCCAGGGAGGGGTAGAAAATGTGGAAGGGACCCAGGGTTATCTCAGAGTTTCCAGGCAAGAGCAGCGGGCAGGTGGGGGTCAGGGCGTGGATGGTGCAGCGCGAGGAGGCGCCGATCACCACCCTGCCGGCGACACACACCACACGTACATTCTGACAGCTGTGGATGTGGACGCTGGTCTGGACTGGACCCAGAACCACTGTGCTGTCACGGCATTTGTCCACACTGACGGATCTAAAGAACGCAACAAAAACATAACATGGTGAGTTCATGTTCCCTGAGAATGATATGAGCTGACTGACAGCGTTTCCCTCACAGATAACATCTAAATTCAAAATAGAGATAGGACGAGACGACCCACTGAATTTAAGCATATTACTAAGGGGAGGAAAACAAGCTTAGTAATATGTGGGATACATGCACCAACATGCACCATGTTGTATTTGATTCAAACAAAGTTAAAGCTAGCTTAAAAAATCTGAATCCTTCTAATTATATTTTTATTAGAATCCTAATAAAAATATGTTACCTGTTTAAAGGTTATTTTAAAGGTCAAGAGTTGCTTTAAATCTATCAAGTGAGCAAATCCATATTCCATTTTATTGATTTTGACTGCAAGTACTAATGTGAGACGGAGAACGTTCATACTGCTGGCGTTACATTAACACAAATCAGTGCCACTGCCAAATGCACTCCCAGCATTAAGAGAAGCTGGCCACACCTGAGAGGAGATAAGAGATATATAAAGGCATCAGAACATCTGTGGATCTTGATGTTGGCACCGGTCAGCTTGTCGGATGTTTTAGCCAGAGTCTGTCTGACGACCTGGGACATCAGCACCATCTTGCTGCCGGGTGGGGCCATGTGGGTGTTGCGGGCTATCTTAGCTCTTTTCATGGCTCCTTCCACTGGAATGAAAAGACAACAGGCAGGGAGTCAAACACTTCCAGGAAGGCAGATTGGAGGCTGAAGGAGTCTGAATGCCAGAAGACTCAGTGACACCTTGCTGGGCCCAGGCTAGTTTCTTCCCTGAGCGGAGGCAGGCGGTCATCCCAAAGGGGTTGAGGGTGAGGTTTTGTTGGAGACATGAGAGGAGTTTGTGCAGAGGGAAGGAACGGCTCAAGATGGAGTAGCCAGACTGTGTTTGGAGGGGCCCTTTGGTCAACAGCTTGTGGATGGGCTGGATGCCTTTTCCATGGCCAACCGAGCCCTCCAGGAGGAGGCCTAAACTCCGCACGGCTTCCAGGGAGATCTGATGACAGAAGGGTAACTGCAATGCTTTAAATCTTTCTACGGCATAGAAATTCAAAACACATCTGCTCAGAAAACCTGTTAAAGAAGAACATCTGTGGGCTTTAAAGGGGCAGTATCGCATAAAATCCACTTTTTTGAGTTTTACATCATGTTATGATGTCATTCCCTCATCAGAAACATACCTGGAGTGTTGCTTTAATTCTTCCATGCATGTTTGAAAAACCCTTCAATCTCCCATGGCAACCATTCAGCTGCAAAACGCCTGCTTGAACCTAGCCCCACCTTCAAGACACAGCTCCTCCTTGGAGCTTCCGCCTCACAGAGCAGCCCGCTCCCACTCAGCTCCTTCAGACTAGCCAGCACCAATTAGCAAACACCTGGTGGTACTGCACATCTGCTGAGCTCATTATAGGAGCCACTTCTCAGTGAAATTCTGGTAAAACCATTCTTAAAGGATTAACAGAGGAACCATGTTGTGATGACTCCCTGAAGGTGGAGTTTCAGGAAGAGCAGGAGGTTTTAAAGAGACAGAGGCCCAATTTTAAGCCATTAAATTAGAGACTAAATTTTCTTTTAAGTCATTTTTGATATACAGTATTTTTTCTAACAGCTGAAATTAACATAGTTATCGTACTTGATTGTGCTATAGAATGGCACCATGTACCTGGAAAACACATGATACTGCCCCTTTAAACTTGGCATCAGTAAGACTTTATAATGTTTAGTGGGTTTATTTGATGACCTGAAACAGCAGGTTTCTTGTGCACCAAGAAACCAAAAAAAGTTGCTAAATATCAACACAGCATCCAGGTTACAGGCATACAAACAATATGCAAAGCCAAGAGCTGTACATTGTCAAAAATAATTCTCTTTTCTGAATTCAAACACACATGAACATGAGTGACATCCCATTCCCAATTTATGGGATTTAACATGATGTCGATCGTTCCTTTGCAACTTCAAGTCTTCTTAGTGAGATAGCATAGACTCACCTGGGAGTCTCTTTGGGCCTGTCCCGACTGAGACAACTGCCCCGGTTCTACCACCAGCTCCAAAAAATCTGCCAAGTGGTTCTGAACAAACAACAGATGAGCCTGATCGTCCCAATTCTGCCAAACAAAGAAAGGCTATAAGCAACAGATCAAAGAACCAGGAGATGGTGATAGGACCTGTGCTTCCAGTTTCAGGACATAAACATGCTACATTCAGTCAGGTCGGTCCTGTCTTTAGTGTCCGTCACCTTGTTCTGAGAGCTGGCCTTGGTCTCTCGCTCCGATGGAGAGGGGGAGCGAGCTCGGTGACTGGGCCACTCCTCACCGATCAGAGACGTCCGCAGAGACACGCGGTTCAGCTGCTGGATGTAGAGGAAGAGGAGGAACTGAAGCGTATCCACTGACAACTGGGGACAAAGACACAACGGCTCAGCATCAACCCCGGGTTGCATGAGAAACAATAATTGGTATTACCGCTCTCCACCACTGGTGTCCTCTTACCTTACTTCTTTGCTGATCCAACTCGCTTTTGGAGGAGCACTGGGACATGCACTCTGCCCGCTCCAGCCTTTCCTCTGGAGTGTGACCCAAAAGCAGGTCGAATGTCTCAAAGTAGAGCCATGCCAGATCTTCTGGAAGCTGCAGCTTTCCACAGGCGATGTGCCGCCACATGGACCAGCCCAGGACAGGAAAGCAGCCTTCCCGAGTTTGGACATAGATTGCCATCTTCCGGAGGTAGTGCAGGCTGAGCTTGGAGGTGGGAGCCACCTGAAAATGAACCACACTCTGGGTCATTTTACACGTCTACATGTGACATCAAGCATTCAACTGGCTGTCAGTGCATTCACCTGCAGTGCGCCCAGTAAGAAGGGCTCCATGCGTGGCCATATGCTCACACTGTCCGCCTCCATGTCTGAGAGGAGAGGAAAAGTTTTCACATGATGCACAGAAGTCATACACAGAATGAAAGAGAAATAAATCAATACAGATTTAAAGAGGGGGAGTACCCATGTTTCCATCAATGATTTTTTTCTGTGCATTTTGGACTATCACAATAGAAAAGGTAAATAGAAATATACCAATTCAAAATAACTTACTTAATTTTACAATAAAGCTTTTAACATTGGCTTTAAGTGGTTTTCGGCTTTTCCAAAAAAGAGTAAGAGTGTTAAAAAGAAGATGGAAACACTTTTGCAAAATAAGTTATGAACTGGTGAATCACAGTTCCAACCTTTAGCACGTAGGAGAGAACTGTCAGCATGGAGTGGCCGGCCACAGGTGCTCCAAGATGGGAGGGCAGTGGTGGACTGCTCTCATACACTGCTAGCTCTGTGCCTTAATATAGGCATGAAACTCCCAAATATTTCTAAGTCCCACCCTCCAGCTCTGAGTGGAGGAGTCTCTCCATTTTTCTGAGATGTGTGGTTCATGCTGGTTTGCAGCCTTTGTGCATTCACAGAGTCAACATCTGACAAAATCATGCTTTGTGCGGCCTGGTTGATGCGCTCCAAACCAGTAGAGGGAAATGCATCTAATTGTATCTCATTATCTTTTTTGCACCATTTTAAAAGTTCACTCAAAATCTGCATGACAACTGGATGGAAACATATTTACCTACTGCTACCAGCTCACAGATCAGAATCACACAATTGAAATCATCATCCACAACATCTCATTGAAGATATTTGGATGATATGATACTTATTGGGATTTTATGTGGTAAATAAAAAAAATAAGCCATAACTGTAAAGCTAGATGAAGGAATTTTTTAAAGGACTTTGAATATAAGGTTGGTCATTTATTGTATTGTTTAATATCTTGAATTTCTTATGAGAATTTTGATTCATCATTGACACAATAAATTCCAATTGATGTTTAAACAAACAACAAAACTGTCCTTATTGTTCGGATTATTAGTTTAACTATTTTCTCCATTGTTTGTTAACAAAGGTGTATCAATAAATTTGAAAATATAATTAAATGTAGTTACTGTGTGCAGTTTAGTGATACATATCAGACTTCTTTTTCAGACTGGCGCCCTAAAGAAGTGCATAACAAATAAATGAGTGTTATTTTAAGAGCAGTATTTGTGTTTGTGCAGCTCTGATTGCTGTACCATGCAATCACAGCTATACTGTTACCTAAAATAAGTAATAAATAGTTCTTATTGTCACTTATATCACACTAGTAGTGCCATAAAGTGCCCTGGTAAAACTTTCACCCATTCCTATCAGATTTTTTTAAATCGCAGAAATCAAAACATTTTAGTGTTTATATGCAATTCTTCCCCTTTTAAAGTAATCCCTCTGAGTTATTTTTAGTCTGAGACAATATCTGTTGTGAACTGATGCTGTGAAAATAAACTGAATTGAAAATTCAAAGCAGCTGATTGGTTTCAGAAATGTTCTACTTGGAGAACAATGTCAGAGAACATTTACTTGTGCACTCCACAAATCAGGCCTTTATAGAGGGACAAGAAAACAGAGTGGTATAAGCCATAAAAGTTCAGTATACAGCTTGAGAATACGCCATGTGGAGAAAGTTGCTTCACTTAGATGGAAGAAAATTATTTTCTGACAGCTGAATTTCAACTTTCTAGATATTTTGTTGTAAAATAAAAAGCTCAGATTTATTTATCACGACAGTGTTCACAAGAACATATCAGTTTGTAACTCTTATTTAACCTACTAACAATATATTTCTTTAAATATATCCTCAATAGCTGCTGATTTAACTGCATAAACACAGCTACATTCTATATCTGCACCATAGCAATGTTTTTTGGAATGAAGCAACAGCTAAAACCTGCAGATTAGGCACACCTACTTATTCCAGTTGAACAAGTTGTTTATTCTGAACATGATCCTCATCATGATGTTGCTCAAAGATTTTGAGCTTCGTCTAAAAGCAGTAACACTTATTTGTGCCTGAAGTCTGAACACTGACGGTGGAATTGGATGTGGAACATAACATAGATGTCTCCCCAGCTTTGCTCCCATGACAACTGCTGGTGTCATCCACACCTGACATTTCATCTCTTCGAAGGGCGACCTGACCCGAGCAGCTTTCTTCAGCCGCACCACAGTAGAAAGTAACTGAAATAAACCATAAAACATTTTCGCGACGCAATAACAAAGGACAGTCAACTTGTTTTCCAAAAAGTAAACTTGACTAAAGTTCAGCTGCAATCCGATGTTAGCTACAGCTGGCTAACAGCTAGGAGCGGTCTTACCTCCGAACTTTATCCCACGCAGGAAACGATGTGTTCCGTTCCTCGGGAGGATAAACTGCTGGGTCACGGTTTCATTAGACGAACGCTGATGTTCCGAGTATACTTGTCACGGATTGTTTTCATTCACACACAGTAAAATTGAATATTCTTCCTCTTTGGCGCCTCCCTTCCCGACAAGCGTCGCGCGCAGCTCGCGGGAGCGTGCGCAGCACTTTGCAGTAGCTCAGCAGGGTAGCGCGCGCCGCAGCCAGAGGCTGGTCCGACCAATTTCTGATCGATTTCTCGATAAAACAACTCATATAATCATGTCAAGGTTGTAACTTTCAGTTTAATCGGCAGCTAACAGAATTTTTAAATAAATAAATAAACGAGGTCTTGTGTGGAACTCTTCTTACACCGTTTTGTGTTGGTTTTGTTTAGTCACCAAGAGAATCGGTCTTTTTCCAACTTTTGTCACTTAACCATATCTACATATGGTTGTATCCATTCATACAGTCACAAGTAAATTGACTGTAAATTGACTGTATCAAGTAAAATTGACTCAAATTTACTTTTGACTGTATGAATGGATTAAATGAACTATGCACATTATTAAATAAATTGTATTTTTGTAACATATAAATAAACAATCCTGCTGTTTATTTTTCATCAGGAAAAATAAACTGACTGTTTATTTGCTAACTTTTAGAACTGAAAAAGTCCAGGGTTATGTTAATTTGAAATTAATGTCAGTGGTTCTGATGTGGCTAAACATGAGAACAAGACACATATGAACCAGTGTCTTCCCAAGCCTTTGTCAGGTCTTGTGAAAATCAAACTTACAGGATTTGTTGATGATGAAGAGGGGAATATGCATAGTTTGTGAAAAAAGTATTTCTTCCCAGTTTCAGGGGAAACAAATTATTTTAGGTAGATAAAATAAGTAGTCCCCCCCAAGTAACTTTGGCAAAAAAAATAGCAAATGTTGCCTTATTTACAGGATTTGTTGTTCAGGAAGAGAGGAATAAGCACAGTTAAAGAGTTTGTGGAAAATTATTAGCTCCCTTATTATAGAGGGGGGCAGATTATTTCAGGTAGCTAAAATATTTGGTTCCCTCCCTCGTAACTTTGGTAAACAAAGCAAATGTTTTCAAATTGTCAATGATTGTTATGTGTGATCGTATAATTGAGCCACCAAAAATAAAGAACTAGAAATTAGTTTTATCCAGCAACCTGCCATAGAAAGCCTGCACTCTCATTTTTTAAGGAAGTCTTAATTTTTTGTGCCCTGCTATCAGCCAGCTTCCATCTACGGAAGAGGATTAGGGCCACCGAAAAAAAAAAGAATTCTGAGTTTAATCTCAGAATTCTGACTTTAAAGTCAGAATTATTATTATTATTTTTTCGGTGGCCCTAATCCTCTTCCGTATCCATCCTATTATATCAGCAGTGAAAAATTATAACTACACACAAAGTGTTGGAAACCCGTGTTTGGTGACTGACTTTTAATTGTCAGGTTTAATATACAATGAATACAGGTTTTAGAAATTATTTTAACATTTCAATAATTATAAGTAACACATTAATTATTTTGCGCATATAAATTTCCAGTTATATCCAGATGTTATTGATTTATTGCATTGTGTCACTTTTGGCTCTCATCAGAAAAAGTAACCTCGACTCATGGTCCCTGCGGCTGGAGCTTCTTTAAGTGTGGGCGGAGTTTCTGGACACGCTGCGGTGGGAGGGTTCTCTCTGACAGGAGGAAGAAGGCTTGTGAGTGGCTGCGGGATCTGAGCTTCAAAAGCCGGCTGGTACCTTCTGTATCTTCTCCTTCGTGACTCCGGGGATCTATGGCTAAGAAAGGGATTAACATCTGGAATGCGTGCTGCCTGCTGCTTTATATCGCCACGGCAGTACTTGCCAGGTAAGACGGTGTCGTTCGCAGAAGCGGGGACCCAACGGTGAAACGGCACCGCCAGCAGGTACACATGTTTAGCTGTGATTGGTCTACCAGGGGCTCTCCATGTGTGGAGGAGAGCAGGCTGATATTCTGAATAGAACCTCCAACAGGCGTTTTGTTGTTTCGTTGAACCCCAACGAGCTGGTATTAGCGGTCATGTTTTGGTTTAGTTAGCTTAGTTAGCATGGAGCTAGCAGTCTCACGGAGGGAGCCTGAACATAATACCGGTGGCTGTCTCCTCTGAGACTTTAGCTAGCAGACCACTGCTTCACTGACTGGGAAGCTACCAACATTAGCAACAGAGCTCGGTGTGTTTCTGTCCATGGAATAATGAACATGTCCCCATTCTTCCCTCTCCCTCTTTGATGTAGTCGAGATTTCTATAAGATCCTGGGGGTGAGTAAGACAGCAACCATCAGGGATATAAAGAAGGCCTACAGAAAGTTGGCTCTACAGTTACACCCCGACAGGAACCCCGACGACCCCAAAGCACAGGACAAATTCGCAGATCTGGGAGCAGCTTACGAGGTGAGCATAAAACCATTGTTTTGTACCAGTTATAGATGAATGAGGCCCAATACACACTTCCTCCTTACAGCATAGTTGCTCAACAGCAGGAATGTTTCTAAAGTCAAATGAAATGCAATATAGAACAAAATTGTACAAGAAGTGCCAAATGGCTTTGTTATTAAAGTCTTTTGTGCGCTTGCTATTTCATTACTATTATAAACTATCAAAGCTCTGTGATTGGCCGACTACACCGTGTGGCTGCAGCTCATTGGCTGTAGCATAGCACAGCTGGCGACAGGAAAAGTCAGACGTGGATGACTGGGAGTGGATTTTATTAACCGCTGCAGGTGTTTCCATCTCAAATGTTCACATTACCTTATTGCTGACTTTTGATTAGCATATCTTAAGTATTCGTAAGAATCACAAGTGCTGTTAAGATTTGTGGGCTTGGAAATCAGATTTCATTAATATATTTGGATTTTACTGTAAGCGCGTTTTGCTAGAAATAAAGCTTTAAAATCCGACACGATTTTTTTTTTTTACTTTACTCTCAGCACAATACTTTATGTAGTTGATGCCGCCTATACATACTGCATGATGCACAAACTGCAATAAACCTTTCAAATGGTTCACAAAGTGCAATTTGGGATTCTAAATATAATGCAAAATAAATACTAAAGCATAACACTGCTCACAGTAAGACATAGAATTAGACTGAATAGTATGGGTGCACCAATTGCAGTATTGTGGCCGATTGCTTATTACTGATCTTTTAAAAAGCCTAACTTACCATTCCGATTTTGGCCTATATCATGTTTTTGTCTGAAATGTTGCTTAATATGTCAAGAAAGTTGCTCAATTAGCAACAATGGGGTGACTATTGTTAACTGTAAATGTGCAGACATGACCTGGTCAGGCAGTTTGTCAGTCAAACCTCTCTCACGGGTGAAAAGAAAAGCACGGTTGTTGATTTAAAAAAATAAAATAAAAAATTTCTAGACCTTTTCCGAGGTTGATAACATCAGTGGATAAGATCGGCTTCACATGTAAAAATCGGCCGATCACCGATCTCCCAAAATTAAGGAAATCAGCACCAATAAATTGGCTGGCCGATAAATCTGTGCACCCCTACTGTACAGATATTAATATCAGATCATTCATCCAACTTCAACAATCTATTTATTTACAAATTATCTAACAATTTTATGTTAACCTTAAAATGTGAAATGGTTCTGAATACCGGTGCCTGACACTGTGTATGTGTTTACCTTGAAGTTGATTGGCTGTTTTGTATCCAGGTTCTGTCTGATGAGGAGAAAAGGAAACAGTATGACATGTACGGAGAAGATGGACTCAAGGAAGGTCATCACAGTTCTCATAATGACATCTTCTCCAGGTTGGTTCTGTGGTCCTTTTAGAAATCATTGGATTATTTTTTATTATCAACATAAAGAACTGTTTCAGTCAAAAGTAATGTTCCAAAAGCCTCTCATATTAGTCTTGCTAATGTACTAGTTCTGTTGTTCCAAGGATCTGGTTAGTTTGGGGGTAAAAGGCAGTAGATCTGCCTCAAACAAAGAGACTGAAAAGTTTTACGTTTTAATCGAGTCTCACAATAAATCAGACCATTAACGAGAAGATATTTTCTTAAACTTCCCTGATGTGGTCTTTGAGCAGGAGATGGAAATGGAACCAGTTCTATATTTCAATTGGTTTGACATTTAAACCTGAATAAATGTTATCTGGCTCAGATGGTCTGGAGGCTCTCAGTCCAGATCTGTTCAAACGGATGAATCCCATATTCAGCTCTGGGGCCTCGTGTATAAATGCGTGTGCACAAAATATGTGCGGCGCCATATTTTACGCACAAGTTGACATGTAACAAAACGAACGTGGCGTGAAAGTTTGTGCAAACGTTTGACCTGGTGTGAAAATGTGCGGCAGCCACGCAACCTTTTTAATAACAAACTACAAAGCCTCAAAACTCAACTAAATACACTGAAATCTGACTCCATTCAGTGTATTTAAACCAAGAAGCATCAAACCTGAAGTTTTTTCATGATTTTAATATTTTATAGTTGAAATGTAAATGATCAAACTGAACTACATTTATCCTCAGACAATAACCTAACACGCACACAAACTAAAGAAAATAAAAATAAAAGGATGTGAAAACTTCACTCAAATGTAAATAGTACTTTTCCTCAGTTTTTGTCTCATAAGAATGTAACATGTTGGTCTGCACCGAAGCGCAAGAAAAGCATCTATGGGGTAATTTCATTCTCACTAAAAAAGAAAACTGGGTGGGATCAGCAGATTAACTCCAAACAGGTTTAATTATTTTTAAGGTGATCAAGGTGTGTAGACAATCACATGTATATAAGTAGCTGCATGAAGGTGAGCCGCTAACTGAGGAGCGCTTTGTCTCTGATGGAGAACTTCGCCAATGAAAAGATTCAGAGGGAGCATTTAATCAGAGACCTTACTGATCTGCTGGGAAATGTTGATGATGGTTTATTAGTGTTTAGATTTCCCAGACAAACTCCACTGACTGTTTCTCCTCACCGTCTTTGCCCTCAAAGCTTCTTTGGCGATTTCGGCTTCATGTTTGGAGGAAATCGGCAGCAGCAGGACAGGAACATCCCCAGAGGAAATGACATAGTCCTTGACCTTGAGGTCACGCTGGAAGAGGTTTACTCTGGAAACTTTGTGGAGGTATGGAAAACCTCTTCCTTTTTGAATTAATAACTCCAGAATTACCTTTCATACCGTCTGTAGAACAACATGGAGTTTTCTGCTGTAATTTTGTTTTATTTTTGATTCCTTGTGAAACTGTTTTGTTGCCAGGTTGTGCGGAATAAGCCTGTAGCTAAAGAAGCTCCTGGTAAAAGGAAGTGCAACTGCAGACAGGAAATGAGGACGACGCAGCTCGGACCAGGCCGCTTCCAGATGACTCAGGAGATGGTGTGCGACGAGTGTCCGAACGTCAAGTGAGTCCCTCATCATTAAAGAGGGGTGGAGTCATTCAGGCTGAACTTATGATGCAGCTTATTTTTTTTGTTGATCTGGATCTCAAGTTCTGGAACAAAACCTGACTATTTGTGATCCTCTGTTATCAAGTTAGTGCTTGGAGTTGATTACATTTACAAAATGCTGAATTTGCATCACTGTCAAAACACCTGGTCATCACTGTACTTTCAAATGGAGCTAGAGGCCTTGTAACTGTGGTGCCCTGAAGAACTGGAGTTAAATACTTGTGCATGTCCGAAAAAGACACCGAATCTGATCAAATTGATCACCCTGCTGGATCCAAAGGTATGGAAATCAACCACTGTGTCCATTAGCTCTGGTGGGACTGACCAACCCGTCCACCAGATTATGTCTGCACCTGCAGTTAACAATGGTCACCCCAGTCTAGTTAACTTAGCATTTTTAGTTAGCTACTTTTTATGTTATTGTGTTGACCAAAATCAGTATCGGCAGGCCAGGCTTTTCAAACATTGGTGATCGGACAGAAAGCTGTAGTTGGAGCACCGCTAGTTATTGCTTGTGCGTCCTGCCTGATTGGCAGCAATTGGTTGAATAAGCAACCAATTGCTGCCAATCACTTTATCATAAAGTGGAACTCTCTCTGTTAGTTCTTGAATTGACTGTTAAGTGAGTCAGAGTAAGCTCCTCTCTAACATGACCTTTTCTCCCCTCAGGCTGGTGAACGAGGAGAGAACCCTGGAGGTGGAGATTGAACAGGGGGTGAGAGACGAGATGGAATATCCCTTCATTGGAGAAGGTGATCCTCACAAAGCTTAACCAGAGTCATTAGTTCATGCGTTATCATTCGTTCCTCATGTTTTATCTGTGACGTCAGGTGAACCTCACATCGACGGTGAGCCTGGAGATCTGCGATTCCGCATCAAAGTGCTGAAGTATGAAGCATCTTTCATTACTGATGGATATGAGATGAGCGTGTAGGGAGCTGATTTCTGACTTGCTTTTCTCTTTCAGACATCCGGTGTTTGAACGCAGAGGAGACGACCTTTACACTAACGTCACTATCTCTCTGGTTGAGGCTCTGGTCGGTTTCGAGATGGACATCGTCCATTTGGACGGGCACAAGGTCCTTCTTTTTTAGAACTTACACTGTTTGAAGTTGGTGGAGAAAGTAGGAGTTGAACTGAATGCATCTCTTATCAGGTCCACATAGTGAGAGACAAGATCACTAAACCCGGAGCTCGAATGTGGAAGAAAGGAGAGGGTCTGCCGAACTTTGACAACATCAATATCCGAGGTTCCCTCATCATCACGTTTGACGTGGAGTTTCCTCAGACACAACTTGATGATCAGCAGAAAGATGGTGAGAAGACAGAGCTGAAGCTTGTTGTGCCTGTTGAGTGACACATTTTAAATGTTTATTTGTGGTAATTCAGTTTTTCAAAAAATTGCAGTGTTCCCTAAGAGCAACAAAAAAGGACTTCAGAAATGTTATGTTGTACATAATCACAAGACTTTATAGACTGAGCTGATGCAAAAGGTCACTGCTAAACCAGCTGGCTGTTAAGAGATTTTAATGGAAAGTTTAGGGGTAGAAAAGAAGTGCACGAGCTACAGCAACAGCCTCAAGGATTGTAAAGCAACGATTGGAATCGACTTCAGCTGGAGTCCCCATTGCCAAAACCACCAATACTAGCTTTAATAACCATGACATCACTGCTGATTGGCCAGCTGAACTGGCCAATCAGCAGTGAATTTATGAAGTATTATCAAATGAAAGATGAGACACCAGACCCAACCATGCAAATGGCCACTCCCATTGGCAACCTGGGCTTCCATTACATCTTAGTGCGTTCACAGACTGATAGCCTGCATTGGCACTCAGTGGTTTCCATTACAAATGACTAACGGCTCAACTGGGTGGGGTTGTCATATAGTCAGACGCACCCAGAATCTGAAAAATAACATAAACTGATCTTTACAAACAACACAACAATGGAGGGCATGGAAGCTTTGTTAAAGTACTCAGTGCGTGGATTTTTGTCAGACTCATACTAGACGAAAGCCAGAAAAGGCTGCTGGCCTAGCCTAGAGTAGCCTAGCCAAACAAGGACCACCAATCTTCAGCCTATCATGGCAGCAACATAGGTTCTAAAATGGGGGCTGGTACAACTTAGCCAACAATGTCAAAATACAGACATACTTTTCAGAAAGTCCACATTTATACATTAAAATTCATTTTATTGGTCTGATATTTGTTTTATGATTCTGGGTAACGGTTTAAGGTCACAGTGAGAATACATCAATCAGCTTTGAACCTCTTGTCTGCTGGAGTCACCATGGATCATTATGTTTGCAGATGATATATTCATCTGTTGTAATAAAAGGCAGAGAAGAGCCTGTTGAACTTTTGTTTTTTTTAAAGTTATTTGTTAAATGATATTTTTACTGCAACTCTTGTACTACATCTGCCATCGGGTGAAGCCACTTGACTCTTCCGTGACTCTAATAGTTCCTCAATGTATGTGTTGTTCCAGGTATCCGGAGTATCTTGAAGCAGGGATCTGTACAGAAGGTTTACAACGGACTACAGGGATACTAAACTGCTGGGAGAGACAGCCAGGACTGATTCTTTACTACAACCACAAGAATACACTTGTTCAAGTCAACAGGAGTGTGCTCCAGGGATCCTGTCATGATGTATTTATGATTTCCAGAATGTTCTCAGGACGGTTGAATCTTGTTAGTTTTTATTTTTAAAATCATCTTGTGAGGAGCAGCAAAAGTGTTTTTATTTAAATACACAATCAGATTCAAAGTTTGAACTTTTTTTGCCCCTACAAAGTCTACTGTAATAATTTCTAAAGTTCTGAAACATAAAACCTGGGAAGACCTTTATTTGAAGTATCATGACTCCTCCTGCAGGGGGAGATGCTGAGCTGAAGTCACACACCTGAAGTAGCTCTACTTGGACCTTATCTAGTTGATCCAAACTCAACAGCACCACGTGTTGAGTGAATTTGCTCTGCTCTTAATCTCAGTTCAGTGGGGAGGAACAAAACCTGTTAGATTTTCCAGTAGTTTTCCTAATTTATGTTGTTTGCCTTTTCCTCCTGAAGGGAGAAGTGTCATCCTCCGAGGTTTACTGTGGCAAGAGTTGATCTCTTCAAATATACAGTGAGCACAGTTTACTTTGCCTCTTCAGACCTGATAGTTTACTGATTTTTCTTAGCCATCTCAGACATTTTCAGATTTTTTTTTCCGTTCTTCTCCCTCACTGATGAGTCAGACACTCTGGCCTCCAATCAGGATTTTCAACAGGATCTTCTCTTTTTAATGTGACTGCAACATGTCTCCCTGTCCAAATTTCGAGAGTAATAAGGTTTTAATATAAACTATTTGGCTGTTTTTACGTGTACAATGAGATGATGTTCTTTACTTAAAATATAAATAAAGATTTATACAAATTTGATTACATGTCATGCCACAAATATACCACTAGATGGTACCAGAGTCATTAAAATGGCACACTAACGTCACTACGTCTGTACAAACCACTATCTGCAGTTTAGTCCTCAGGTCTTGTTGGACTTTGAAAGCTGCTGTTTCTAAAGCAGAACTTGAGGTTTTTGCTCTGTTACGGTGTCTACATTCCTACTGACAGTAAAACCATGAGCACATCAGGAGGACTGGTCGGATCTGAATGTCATTTGGTTCACACGCAGATCTAAAATGGGTTGATTTGCAAGGAGCTGACAAATCTAGAACGGACATGCAAGTTTAGTAGCTGCATTTTCACCACAAATGTGCACAAAAACCTTTTTCTGCTAATGTTGATAAAATGCAATTTCGTAATTGCAGTGTTTCCATTGAATAAGAAATTAAAATAAAATGATGTGAATAAGCCTGCTCGCGCGATAAGTCATTCAAAATGATGGAAGTGACGGGTGAAAACAATTGCATAAAATATTCATAATTCAGCCATGGCACTTTGTCAGCCAATCAGAGGAGACGTCGGCGTCCTTTTCAGGCGTCGGGGAGACAAGCCCCTTATTCTTGGGAGCGACTGTCTATGCGGCGTTTTGGGGAAATTATAGTTGGTGATTTTACAGAAGAGTTATGGACTCAACACGATACAACGTTTTATCTCCTGTGAGAGCTCTGGAGGAGCCAGCTGTACATTGTCCGAAAAAACGCTCCATCATCTCTACAAGAGTTATCTTGTGATCGGACGGTTGTGGGTTCAATTACAGCTTCTTCCTGACACAGTGATTTGACCCTTAACCCCAAGTTGCCTACCAGTCTGTGCTTGAATGCGTTTGTTACTGTTGTAAAGTACTTTGCGTGGTCAGTATGACTGAGAAAGCTCTGTATAAATTCGTCCCACTTTCTTAAAAGTGGGCCGAATTTGTTGACAAAATTAATAAACAAAGAGCCCATAATGGTCACTGAAATAAATTGAAACTGACAAAAGTACTGAAAATTTAAAAATATTACTGAAAATGAACCAATGAAAATCAGACATTGCTTTTGAATTGTAGTCCAACCCATCCATTAGAAAAACCAAACTAATGAATAAGGACTTGACAAAAATGATTGTACTTGTAACTTGATATTTGACATTGAGGCAATCAAATTTCTACTGGTATTCTGGTCTACTCCTCATGGACAAATTACTCCAGTAGTTTTAGGTTTGAAGGGTACCTTCTCAAGATGTTCAACAGGATTTAGATCAGGGCTCGTAGAAGGCCCTGATCTAAGCTCTTCATTATCATTGGACTTTTTTAGTTGTTTGCTTCAGGTCTTTACCTTGTTAGAAGACTGATGTCCTGTGACTGAGACCAAGCATTCTGACGCTAGCACATTTCTCTCCAGAATGCCTTGATAGTCTCGAGAAATCATCCTACCGGGTTCATTTTTGGCAAACTGTTCAAGTCACTCTACAAGATGCAGTAAAGCAACTCAACCCCAGAACAGAATCAAGTCTCCTCTATGCGTATGGAAAGTGTTCTGTTATGTTTTTTTTTTTATTATTTTGCATCTGTGAACAAAGAGCCTTGCCAAAGAGGCTCCAGTTCTGACTCATCTGTCTATAGTACATTCTCCCAGAAGCTTTGTGGCTTTTCGACATGCATTGTGGTAAATTCTGGTCTTGGATTTGCTTTCAACAAAGTCGTCCACCATAAATTCCACTTTGGCTCAAATACTGATTGATGGTAAATTGTACTGTACTTGTATAGCTCTTTATCAAGTCCAGAGGACTCCAAAGCACTTCACACTACCTTCAGTCATTCACATACAAATTCACACGCTGATGGTGGCAAGCTATTGGACAGCAGCCACAGCTGACTGGGGCAGTCTGACATGATAGTGGATGGTGAGCAATAGTGTGTCTTGACATCGACCTTGGAGTTTAATTTAGTTGTTCTGGACTATTTGGCTAGGATTTTTAATCGGATGTTAAACTGCAACAAGATCACAATAAATACCCTGAACCAGAGAATTAATTTGTCCACTAAGCTGTGCTGGACACTAGAACGTTTCTCTGTAAACTAACACTTCCTGAACATGTTAGTGACTTGCATTGAAAGCTTGGATTGAAATGTGTAGTGATGGAGTTCTTGTATGTGTGAGGTCTGAAGTGACAGCGGTGTTACCCCTGCCATCATCTGACCCTTTGACTCCTCTGTGGCTTTCCTTATAGTAATGTCTGCCATGTGGGGTGTTCCTTGCCTCAACCTTTAACATCCACACCCAGACCTCGTGGGTGGATGCGTTGTGGGTGGAAGGCTGCCGGGGAGCCTGTGTGGATGGGTGGGGAAGGGGGATGTCCACAGAAATAATCACTGTGGTTAGTTTACGGTGCGGTAAAATGCACATCTGCCCACCAGTGTTTGTGAATGTGCAATAATCTCACACAGCTCATGAATTAGTTTATGTGTGCATGTGTGTGTGGCCAGTCTGTGTGTATAATGAACTCCCACAGAGATAGCAGGGCTGTGGTAAAGGGAGTTTCCTCCTCAGCCCCACTGCACCGTCTTTTTCAGGGAGAAGAAGCTCCGCAGAGGAACAGAGGAGCTTTGTCAACAGCTGTTCTGCCTCGCAACTCAACTCTCCAGTTAATAAAACCACTTAGCGTCAGCCCACTACAGCTGGATGCCTCTGTTCAGTTAGGCATTCAAAAGACTACCAACCTCAGACTGCTCACAGTACGCTTCAGACTGATCCTTTATTAAAGACACTTCCCTGGAAGGAAAAAAGAAATCCCTTTTGCTTCCTCCAACACACTTTGCACCCTGTAAGTTGATCATAAGACTTAAAATGCTGTGCAAAAGAATTCAGACCTGTTTTCCTATTTTTGACACATTACAACCACAGGCTGTCTTTTTCCAATTGAGCCTTTGCCCACTTCAGAAAGTGTCCCTCTCTGCTATGACGGATGCTGAAGCAACCCAATGTCACTTTTATCTGGTTGATTTTACTGTCGTGCAGGACGCAAACCAAACTTGTCATTTTATCAAAATAGATAGATAGATAGATAGATAGATAGATAGATAGATAGATAGATAGATAGATAGATAGATAGATAGATAGATAGATAGATAGATAGATAGATAGATAGATAGATAGATAGATAGATAGATAGATAGATAGATAGATAGATAGATAGATAGACAGACAGACATGCAAAAACTATACAAAAGTTCAAGAACCAATACTCGCATGAACGTCTTTGCACAGCGCTGTAGTGTGTGAGTGTGTGACCCATTCTGAGACGTGCTTCTCAGAGAGCAGGCCTGAGTGAGTTTTGTCTGGGATCTACCAACCACCCACAAACAATATCTTTCAGCCATGCGTAATTGCAAAGTGTAGAAGAGCTCAAGGGGGCAGCATTGCCTCTCCGATTGCATCCCTACATAAATCACTTCTTATTCCTCACAGAGGTCTGTTTGTAAAATGTGCACGCGGCTGCACTTGCCAGTTGTTGACGCAGATAAGCACAAGGATCACACTTGACCCTGAATGTAATGAACTGTAAGAGTAGCTGCGGGGTTAAGAGAGGCACCAGCTAAAGGAGCACTAATTGAGCAATCAGCTCTGTGTGTGTGTGTGTGGGTGTGTGCGTGTGTGTGTGTGTGGGTGTGTGTGGGTGTGTGTGCAGTCGTGGGTGCGCTGGCGCCATGGGGTGTTTTGACCTTCTCTGACTCTGGTGGCAAGGGCGTAAATCCCATCTCATCATTGGGGGGGATCATAAATAGGAAAATTTCTTAAGAGCAAATTTCGGGGGATCAGTGAGGTTCCATTGAAATGTAATGTAAGAAGAAGTTTAAAAAGTTTTTAAAACCACATTCAAGCTCCAGGACCAAAAAGGACTAGTAATGCACCTCAAACAGTAAGCAGTCATTTCACTTACTTATTCTCAGTAAACAGCCTGCAGAGAAGTAAAACTAAAATTCAAATGTTGCTTAGATACGAGTTTTGTTAGTCTGACTGGCCTAATCTCTTCTACACCTTTACAAAAATGTCAGGTTCTAAATTAAAAAACTATAATGAGTAACTGCTCTTAATGAAATCCCTCATAAACATCGATTTATTGAAATGCAAGTTATGGCCTATTTAAATTATAACTTGTTAAATTGCTGTATTTTAAAGCCTCTTTTAGTTTTGGTATGTCCTGTGGTAACTGAGAACAAATAAGTAGATAGAAATTAATATCTGGGAAGTATCATAATTTAAAGGTAGCACCTAAGGCACGAGAGTTTATATAGAAAAATATTCTGATTTTATTTTGTGGTTTTAAAGGCTCTACGTTGAAGGCAGTGAGAAATAAAGCCATAACTTTTCGTAAATTTCTATCTGTTCTCGGCTCCCACACACAGAGCTGCGTCCCCTGACTCTGCCCCTCCCTCCCGTTTCAAACTCTTCTAACTTAACTTAAAGTTAAAGAGTTAAATATGAATGAGATGTTTGCTACCGTTAACGAAAAAGCTTAAGTCTATGAAAGCAGTGTAGCAGTTTTGCTAATAAGCTGCTGATAAGGCAGCTTATTCAGTCAAAGTACACCGTGTTCCAAATTATTATGTAAGTGATATTTTCTCAGATTTTCCTAAATGGTCAATGCAAATGATGGTCAGTTTCATTTTCAAGTCATGAACTATTACATTATAAATCAAAATTTTACTGAAGCTCCCCATGAGAACAGTATATTTTCAAAACTAAAAAACTCAAAATGCACTGTTCCAAATGATTATGCACATCAGATTTTCTAAGCATTTATGGATTATAAAGAACTACAAACGGTCATTCTTTGAATGTGCAGCATTAAGTGTTCACATGTACTAAAATCAAAAGCTATTTCAATCAAAAACATCTTAACAGACCAAGTTACATGTTAACATTGGAACCCTGCTTTGATATCACAGCACAATTCTTGCATCCATTGAACTTGTGAGTTTGTTGATAGTTTCAATGGTTTGGAAGACAGAAACATTTGGAAATGTGCAAGGTTTGAAAAGTGTTTGTGAACATATCAGAATTTGTACTGTAAAAAGACGGAGAATTTTAGTTTTAGATTAACAGAAATGTTGGTAAATTGAACATGAAAAACTGTTAAATTATGGAAAACATTTTGATGGAAATTCTGTAAAAAAAAAAAAGTATATATATACAGAAAATATCCTGGTAATTTTCTGTCAAGATGTTTTCAGTTTTTTTATTTTTATTTTTTTTACAGAGTTTCCGTCAGAGGTCTCCCGTAATTTAACATTATTTTATTCCAAAAATGTTCTGTAAAAAAAAAAAAAAGAATAAAGAAAAAAAGAATGGCGTGGTAATTTTCTGCCAGCACGTTTAGTGTTTTTTTTCGGAATCTCCAGCAGAATTTTTATGGAATTCTGCCGGAATTTCCGTTTAACATGTAAAACCTATTAAATTGCGGGAAAAAAACCTGTTAAAAGATTCTGGAAAAAATTCTGATGAATTTCCGTAAAAAAAAAAAAAAAAAAAAAAAAAACCTACAAAAAAACCCCAACAAAAAAAACCAACAATAAACAGTAAAAGTACTGGCAAAAAATTACGGGTTTCTTTTTTTCTTTTTCTTTTTTACCGTGTACCTTTTCATACCTGGCAGTAGTCAATTTAGTTTAAACCCGTATAAAACAGATATTTTTTCTGTCAGCAGTCAAGAAAAATCTCTTACTCTACACATCACATTGATGTGTAGCCCATGTGACAAGCTCCAGCTAATTGGGTTGCCACGATCTCTGGCATGTATGTATATATATATATATATATATATATATATATATATATATATATATATATATATATATATATATATATAGTATATTGTACTGTAATTGTCCCAAAGCACTTCTTGGTCCACGGTAGGAGCTAGCTATAGCTATAAATGCATAAATAAGAAATAAATAAATAGAGAGTAAATAGCTCGTCTCCATACCTCAGACGGTGCACTAATATTAGCCTTTAGAATTCTTTCTGCACTTTTGCAGAGGGCTGAGCTCCTCTTTAGAACTACAATGACGGCAAAATGTCAGAACTACAAACATGGCACTTTGAGCGGCTTTTAGTATGAAGGGTGCTTTATAAATAAAATTGATTGAAATGTTTCATTTTTTTAATAAACGCACTTAATGTCAGAGGAGTCAAGTGATTAAAGGTTAATTTTCCATTTCTAAACGTGAAAATTGTTTCTATTATCTGTTGCATCTCTAGTGTTCATTCATCTACAAAGAGAAAAATTTGACAAGACAACAACATGTCGTCAGTGGAAGATGTAAGTCACCTCAGCATGTTGTAGTTTGCTACAGACCTATTTAGGCTCGTTAGATTAAATGCTTGTCTTTGCTTCACAGAGCAAAAGCTGCAGGATTCTGGACACACCAGAAGAGCAAGAAGAGGGAAGCAGCTACAAGCTCAGGAAAGAGTTTTTCTGCTTCATGGTCACTGAAAGAACACCTCCGTGTCCACACTGGAGAGAGACCGTTCCTCTGTGAGGTGTATGGAAAGAGTTTCAGGCATCCGAAAAGTCTGACATGTCATCAACTCATTCACACAGTGGAGAAGCCTTATGTCTGTAACCACTGAAACTGGGAGTTTAGATTTTCCCAAGATTTGAAACATCACAGAATCCACACAGGAGAGAAGCCTTACAGCTGCTGTAACGGGTGGCATCAATGATTTTCCAGAGGTCATTCAGTCAGGTTTCAATGAGATTGTTTTTTCTTCTGGGGAAGAAGAGTAAAAACAGACCAACCTCCTCTTCAGCTCACTCTCCTTGCGCTCCAGCAGCACAGAACAACGCTGTGCGAGAAAAGGGGGAAGCTACGAGGGCTGGAATGAACTACGGAAGCCCCGGAGACTCAAACGAGGAAGAGTGCAGAAAGGAAAAAACAACAAATAGCAATAACTGAACAAGATCAAATTCTCAATATAAAATGAATTAGAAATAATAATTTTAAAAAAGCACATTTGTAATTTTGTTACACTGCAGCAGGTGTGATAAAAGTTTGGATTTGGATTCTTTTAAAGTACCACCAATACGTCCACACAGGACAAAAACCTTACAGCTGTGAGCAGTATGGAAAACGGTTTGTTTCATCAAATGATTGGAAGCAACGTCAACTCATCCTCAGAGGAAAAGCTTGATGTCTGCAGATACTTCAGCAAACATTTCAGTGCTAGGAAGTTTGAAAGTTCATCTGAGAATCCATGATGGAGCTCCGTCCTCTTAGACAGGATGTTCAAACCTTCAGGGACACTACTGTCCATTCTCTCTCCTCAAGGCTCAGAGTTCTTCAAATTTTTAAAATGTTCAAAATGTTTTTGGGTTTTGTTTGGTTGTGGAGTTTGTTTTAGTTGTGAAGTTGTTCGTTATAATTATGCAAATATTTTTCTAGAAATATAGTTTAACACAAATGTTTTCTATCTGGAAATGTAAATGTTGTCTCCACCCCCTAATTAGCCCTTGTAGGAGCCAATGCTTTAAAAGTCAGGTGATTTAGATTAGAGGGAAACTCTCCCTCCTGTTGTTTGAATGCTTATCATGCTGTGAACTGGAGTGAAATGTTTGAAGAACTGCATAAAGAAAAAAATTCAGAGCTCTACAATTTCTGGATTCTGTCTGATTTTTCATCTCAAACCAACAGTTAAAAATCCACCTCTGTGTATTTAAACCTTAGAATAAAAGCTTCTCATTCGTCTACATATAACACCTTTTATACTCAATAAGATGGATCGCCAGCTCTCTCCCTTATGCAATAAATGTGGAAGAGAGGTAGGAACATATTACCATTATTTCTGGCAATGCAGACTGATTAAACGATTCTGGGGTGCAATTTCTAAAGAGCTGAGCGACGTATTTCATGTAAGAATCAGATGTGACCCAGGTCTGTTTCTTCTTGGCCTCCCTTCAAAATCAGTCACTCTGACACAATTGCACTTCAAACTCTGTGACAAATTATTACTTTTGGCTAGAAAATGTATTTTAATTAATTGGATTAAGGATAAACCACCAACAATCACACAATGGTATAGAGAAATATTTAGGGTCCTCCCTCATGAAAGGCTTAGTGCAGTTCTTAAAGGTAATGAGAAGCATTTCATTGATATGTGGTCTCCTGTGCTAAGCTATTTGCCTAAAGAGCTGACACAACTTGTGATGAGAGGTCAGACTCCTATAAAGTGGAAGGTTTCACCAGGTCACAACTAATGTACATCCTCCTTTGGTATTACTATGTGTCTTTTTTCTTTTTTTGATCACCTGGCTAGTTATGATTGTTTTGATATCAGGCTCTTCAATATGTTAATGTTTGGCAACCACTGGAGACATGATATAACTGGAATGTGACATTGTATGGCGGCTTCCTTTTATTTATTTTATTTTATTTTATTTTTTATTTTGCCCTTTGTGTTTGTTTGTTTTCTTCTGTTGTTTTTGTTTTGTGTCCCATATTCATGTAAGGTAACTGCTTGCACAGTGTACAATTTTTATTTTTATTTTTTCTGTTTGTGAAAACACAAAACTAATAAAAATGTTTTAAAATAAAAGCTTCTCACATGTTCACAGCAAAACATGGTGGTGGCAGCATCAGGCTACCGGGAGGATTTTCTTCAAAGAATATTCTCAGTTTATTCTCTCTCGAGTGTCTGGAAGGAGAACGAGTGTGAGGTTCTCTAAAGGTTTGAGCTTCATTTTTTTTTTTACAGTGGTGATTCACTTGTTTCGCACTTTAACACATTCTGTTTCCACTGGTGCTTCAATAGTGTCTTTTCGGGCAACACCAGGCTTTTAGCTCGGTGCGATGGAAAAACGTTGTTTTCTATCATTTTTTAAACCTGTTTTGAGAAGGATGTGTAGATTGGTTAAAGGACCAAAAGCAGCAGGCGAAGACATTGAGTTGGTTTTAAAGTTTTAATTCAAACTGAAGGATCAACATATACAAAAAAAAAAATCACAGGGAAGGCAGGGAGCCAGAGAGAAACAAAAAGGAAAAGGAACTGGGAATAAAAGGCCAGCAGGATGAAACGGGGAAGTGATGGGATTTAAGGAGGATCCAGCCAGGAGTGACAGCAGAGGAAGTGTTTAAAAGGTGGGAGAGTGAATGTAGGACAAATGACCTGACTGGTTAGCTAACAGGTTGCTGGTGTGAAGGAACAGAGAGAAAAAATCACACAGGGGGCGAGGAAATTAATACAACATTAAAGAATAACTTGGCATCATTAAACTAGAGTAACAAAGAATAACTAGACACACAAATAAACATAAATTAGAATAACTAAGGAAGCGCTGAAGTAAAATAAAACAGAAACCAGGCTGACATAATCAAACACAGAGACTCAGGAACACAGAAGAATAATGAAACTAGAATTAATAAATCAAATACCAAAACAACCCAAGGTCCTGACAAAGGGTATTTTTTGCAGCACAGACCTTGAATCCACCACAAACTCCTTTGGTTAATAAACGTGGGCTAACTTTTCTGAAGAGACTTAAAAGAAAGTGATATTCAGTGGTGCTTTATGTTCATTGTGAAGGCTTTGTTTTTGTTAAATAGTTACATACTTATGTTAAACAGACACAGATTTAGGGAATCTCAGAGCTAAAGATAAGTTGAGTTATTTTTAACAAATATTATTGAAGACATAAAGCATCTGTGCGTAGATATATGAACATTCAATTCATTTTATTTATGTAGCACCATTTCACAGTAAGTTTGTCTCAAGGCACTTTACAAACAAAGTCATTTCAGTTCCGTCACCCATAGATTCAAATTGATCCTAGATATCCATCCATCCATCCATCCATTTTCTAACACCCTTGTCCCTAATGGGGTCAGGAGGTGATGGTGTCTATCTCCAGCTACGTTCCAGGCGAGAAGCGGGGTCACCCTGGACAGGTGGCCAGTCTGTCGCAGGGCAACAGACTGGCCACTGGACACACAACCATTCACACACACACACACACACACACACACACACACACACACACACACACACACACACACACACACACCTAGGGAGAATTTAGAGAGACCAATTAACCTGACAGTCATGTTTTTGGACTGTGGGAGGAAGCCGGAGAACCCGGAGAGAACCCACCATGCACAGGGAGAACATGCAAACTACATGCAGAAAGACCCCGGACTGGGAATCGAACCCAGGACCTTCTGGCTGCAAGGCAACAGCTCTACCACTGTGCAGCCCTTCTGTATAAATTCATCCCACTTTATTAGTGGACTGAATTTATACAGAAGGGCTGTATAAAAGCCATCATTGGATCCAGGTGTGGATCCAATGATGGGTCATTAGAAGGCCTAAGAAGAACATTGACATGGTGAGGAGGTTGTTACTACAACCAGGGAGAGAACTAAAACATGCAGGATGCTGGCCCTCCAGGACCCACTTTGGGCACCCCTGCCTTAGAATGAGGCCTGAGAGGCAGAGGACCGTTCCCAGACTGGCCTGACCTTACTGGAGTTTTTATCTTCCCAGCTGTTCTAACAGATCACAGCTAGACTTCCACAGAAAGGAGCAGAAATGGGGTTTTCAGTGTGTTTGACACGTCAATAAATGCCAAGGTCAGTAAAGGACAGGAAAAAAAACGAGGACAGATTGTGACTGAAATAAAACACGCTGATGGACGAAGCCTACAATTTGTGGGATCTGGGCATAAAGCAAACAAAGGGCAACTTTTGTAGGGAATAATGCATGTCAGCCGTATCATTGTCCCGCCGCAGCTTTGAACAGTGCTGGGGACGTCCGCCACTACGCTGTGTCTGTCCTCTTTCTATATTAAAGCCAGTCGCCTCAAAGGGAACGGCCTCAAATATTCAACAACTGAATGGCAGTACTGTCATTATGGCCAATGTGGGCAGATAAAAAAAAAAAATAAAAACAGGTTTTGGGGGTTTTCGTCGCAGCGACTCGCAGCCCTCCGGTTAGCCGGGACGAGCTGCTGTTTATCTCAGAGCCTTTCTGTGGCTAAACTTAGTCAGCTGTCATTATGGATCGCACTCTCTTTCCCTCATCCATCCTCCCTCTCTCTGCTCCAGCATTTATTTATTTCTCTCTCTCCCAATTTTGCCTTCTAATGACCCGTGTTGTGTTGTTGTTTGATGGCTCCCCGGTCGCCCACATCCTGTGAGGAGGAGAAGGGGTGGCTGGGACGCAGGAGGCAGAGCGCGGGACAAACTGCACAGCAGACCACCTATATGGATAAAAGCCACGAGCGATGGGGACGACATTCCACAGGGGGACGAGGAAACTGAAGGTACGAGCAGCAGTGGTCTGTACACACACTTGGTACGAACCACTTCTTGATGGCAACACCTTCACAGATGTTCTTATGAAAGCATCAAATTCTTCCCGGCAGGGAGAGGAAATGTTAGCAGAGCACCTAAAAGTGTGTGATTCACATATGAACTCATGTAAATATGTATTAGTGAGTGCTGAGGGGTCAGGAAGGTATGCAAAGGTGAAAGAGGTCTTTGTGTTTGGAGCCGAGCCCTCTGGTGGACCCTGTTCAGGCCGGTACAGGGGGATCACAGTTAATAGCTGTGTGGTGGGCTGTCAGAGGCACTTAGCCTGACGCTGGGCAGGCTGGGCCAGGCTGGGCCAGGCTGACGTCTCCGACTCCTCAGCCTGGACTCAGGAACTCAGCGTTGAGGGGAAATGGAGGGAGGGGGACGGACAAAGATGAGCACACGAATGAGCAAAACTCAGAAAACACTCAGCGGGACAACGCTGTCCCACTGAGTGTCATTTTCTTTACAAACAAGCAAAACAAAAGTTAGTCAATATTCCTCTAATGGAAAAAAAACAAAAAACAACAGTTTCACAATCATTAAATAAGAAACACATTTAAAACCAGTTTGAATAAGTTTGTCACTCAGAAACATGCTGCGTCATGATCCTCAAACCACTTCCTGTCTTCTTCTTTGTGGTTTTTGCCAGGGAAAAAATCTGGCTGTTGATCATCATCATTTTGTGATGCAAAAATGTGTGTCCATTGTAGTTTTGTGAAATAAACCGATTTTGATATAGCCAAAAAAAAAAATCACGTCATGTTAGAGCAAAAATATTTTTATCCAAAAGCAAGAATTAAAAAAAAAAAATTTGGCGTGTTTTCATTTAAAAATTTATTTTTGAAATGTCAAATTGCTCAATTCTATGGTCAATGGAAATGCAGCTACTGTCTGTGCAGCATGAAAAGGATTGAACTTAAAAGACTGACTTAGTGTGTCCACACACACGCAGCATAGGCTGCATTTCCATTCACTATATGATTTCAGAATTTGACATTTCTAAAATAAATTTGCTTAATGGAAACACAACAATTTTGAAGAAACTTGTTTTAAAAAATCTTGTGATCTTTTAAGAGTATTGACCAGTATTGATCATTTTGTTGCACCAAAAGAAAATACTTCTTGGTAAAAATAATTTTAGATCTAAGTCTATCAGGCACATTAATAATTATAAGATTAAGAACACTGCGTCTCTTGGCCTGCCTAATTTTGATGATCTAGTTTTATTGTCAGTCCTAGATTTGTTTTGAATATGACACCACTGGGTGTCATCAAAACAAGAGGAAGAACTGCAGGACAGAAAACATTCACTGGCGTGACCAGACCAGGTCAGGAAGAAAAGTAACATTTTTATACATCTATTAAAAAATTTGAATTAAAATTCTTTTTCTGAAACAGGATTACTGGCAAGTGTAGGTGATCCATTCACAAAATTAAATCAATGTACGTAAACCATTGTTATGAACGTATCCTGTGATGTCTATTATGACCTAACAATGAATAAACATGTTTTTTTTTAACACATATTTATTTAATTATTGGGTTTTAATTTTGTTCCACGTTTGAAGAAGATTAATTTTTATGAACTGAACATGATTTTTGGGGGGACCTCCTGTTGGGGGCGCCACTGTTACCTACGTAGCGAACAAAAGCTTAATACGGAAGAGACCTTCACAAATTTTAATCAGTCTGTTCTACAAATCATTATCTTTAGTTTACTGATTTTCATAAAACTGGAACATAAAAATACACCAATACTCAAACACACATAAACAGCAGTCACACCCACACCCACACACACATCTTCAGAACAGCAACAGTTCAAACAATCATATTCCAGTATGTTCATCATAACAGTTTGGAGCTACTGTCACTGTATCTCCTCTAAACATGTCATAAAAAAATAAAAATAAATCAGTTTTCTCTAATTGTTTGTTGGAGGATGTGGTGCTGAAGTCCAGGAAAACATCTCTTTACTGTCAGTGTGAATGTTTTTACTCTCAGGAAGAATTTCATTCAATAAAACCTCTGTTTTAAAAGCTTGTTTTATTCTGGTTTTATTGGTCATCGACCTTCACTGAGTTAAATATCACTTATGTTTCATTCAATAAAACAATAATGTCAGAATTAAAATGTCTACAATTCATAAATTTGATGTAAATTGATGATCCATTTATCCATACTGTGAGTGAAGATGGGCAAAAACGGAACCTGCTAGACGGGAAGGGAAAAATCAACAAAGCCAACCCGGCTGTTTAATCCCGTATAGCAGGAGTGGACAGTCCTGGTCCTGGAGGGCCGGTGACCTGCGACTCTTAGACGTCTCCCTGGTCCAACACACTTAAATCCAACAGCTGAATCACCTCATTATTTGACTCAGGTGTGTTGAAGTAGAGATACATCTAGAAGTTGCAGGAGACCGGCCCTGCGGGCCTGGAGTTGCTCTCTCCTGCCGTACAGCATCTCATCTGTTTGGTCACGGCTCCTCAAGGCCTTTAATAAACCCTGAGGCTGAACACATCGAAACGAGGCTCCATCTCCAGTCATCAGCATCAGATGTTATCAGGTCCACAACAAAGAACCGCCCAGATTTCTTATCTGATCCCCCCCCCCACACCCTCGTAAAGCGCCATGGACCAATGGAGACCCGTCACATCTTGAGTGGCATTTCCTTCTAAACAATGCTGACGAACAGACTGGCCTTCCTGTCTGTGAAGTCTAAAGTCCAGCTCATCCCAGTTTACAAGATTAGATAACTCGCTGTTAAAGGCAGGCGACTGTTTGCTCAGTGACTCCTCTCTGCCCTAATAGCATCTGATCTAATGGGAGATTGCTGGCTGCTTGTTGACTGTGGAGACCCACACAGTGTCATGGCAATGGCCAAACAACACAGGGAAAACAAAGCAGGGCTGAGCTTTAGGGCCTATAATCACTGGATAAATATCAGCCTCTTTGCTTAAAACTGCCAGCAATAAATACTGTATATAGCTGTAATTACAGCCACAACATTGTTTGTAACATTAAAACATAAACTGACCTGACAAGAGATGCTAATAGCAATCTGCACTGATTGCACAACAGTTTCTTCAGCAGCCATATTTAGTTAGAACACACTGTTTGCCCATTTAATCATGTAAATGTTTCAGATAATCAAACCCATTTTTATTTCAGGAATATAAAATGTGCTGTTTTCAAATCAGGATTGCATTTATTAAGCAAAAAAATCTCTCCAACCCAACCTGCCCCGTGTGAAAAAGAATTGCCCCTGAAAACCCATTACCTGGTTGCGCCGCCCTTGGTGATAATAATTGATATCAAAGGTTTGTGATAGCTGGCAGTGAGTCTTGTACATAGTTGTAGATGATTTTTGACCCACTCCTCTATGCAGAATTGTTTTAATTCAGCCACATTAGAGGGTCTTACATTATAAATACCATATTTGATCACAGAATCATAATCTAATTTCAGGCTGAATTCTCACAATTTTATGATTCTTGGAGAAAAGCGACAAACTTACCTGTGGCAGGTGGTCAGTACATTCCCTCAAGTTGTCTTTCTACAACATGATCTGAAACGAGTTTGACAACAAAGAAAAAAATGTGATTTAAATTTATTTTTCTGCAAATAATCTAAAGATCTGTGATCTTACATTCAGAAGCTCTAACTATTTTTATCAGCAGGTTGGTGCTAGCGTACCTAACTTCTTTGCTTAATGGTTTAGCTTAAATGAAAGCTGCAGTCAATACGCTCGTTGTCCTGACAGGCAGAGCGGGAAGAGATCAGTACAAAAACCAGCAGCCAAAACATTTTCAGCGCCGAGAACCGTCGATATGTTTATTTGTTTCAGGAGTGGCGGCCATCGAAAGAAGTTCTGGTCAAAATCAACTCTAACATTTGTGGACATGATAAAATAATCAGGAGAAGCGGAGAACATTCTTTGCAGACACGGTCACGCAGCGGCGGTTTTCATTATGGCCAAAGTTCAGACAGCCATGAGTTAAATGTAGCTGACTCCTTTTACATAAAAAAAGACAATTTTGACAAATACTGTATTGCTGTGTTTAGTTAGCTTTGCTTTCTGTTAACTTTACCTAAAATCTGTCAGTCATTATATTTATGGATTCCTGTGTTGTTGGTCATATCCTTGTCTCTGTTTTCTCTTCATGCAGTTGGGTTCTAACATTTGTTTGAAATCTTTTCTAAAAAAAAAAACAAAACAAAGCACTTCAGGAATGAATTCTTAGCTAATTGGGTTTGTTTGCATCTTTTCCACATCCATTCTGGTTTACAGCCTGAAGTTTCTGATTTTAGCCTCCAGAGATGAGAGAATAAAATCTCACTGTATGTACAGAATTTAACTCTGATCATAACATAATTGGTAGGAAGCGATTTCTCAGAATCAAAAAGTGTTATTGTAGCAATTGCATGCAGCATGACTAATTGGAATCAGATTGGAATCACCCATGAATCAGCCTGATGTTGTAAACTTCTATTAACCAAATTTACATCATGAGTAAAAACCCGCTAATTAACAGAGAAATCTTTTGTCACACTAGAAGAAATTACTTAGAAATTCCTCACTAAATGATGATATTGATAAAAGCCATTTTCAGTTTTAATGAATAGTAAATGACAATGAATGAATGCCATTCCCAAAGACACAGCAGCAGAGTGAGTAGGGCAGAATCACAGAAAGAACCCTGACCTTCATTTGTGCCTTGGAAATTCAAAGGTGGGCTCATAGAGTCCAAAACATTCAGAATGTTTTGAGCAACACGTTCAAATTGTTGATTTAATTTTACTTTTTGTGATGCCCACTGGTGTGTACCCACAATAGGAAAAAAGGAGCATGCATTTCTTTAAATGTTTATGGGGTAATGATAAGTAGCTATTTTATTTGTTGTTAACAGGGGTTAATGACGATGGGTGTAGTAACGGTGTTTCGCCAGTAGGTAGCGCATGGAGACTCTGACCTGCCTGTTGCTCTGCCGTTTCTCAGAAATTGAGAGAAATTGGAGTAACACAGACTGCGTCTCCGTGTGCTCGCTTACATGCTGTTTTTCAGATGAGAATAACTTTCAAGTTTATTTTAACAAAGTACTTTTTTATACTTTGATACTGTTCGAGAAATGTCAATGCGTCAATGTGTTAAAGATATTGGAAGAATTCTGTGTGTTTCGGAGCCAGCAGCGGCTAGAGGAAATAGCCAACATGCCGTGATGCTAGTTGGTTAGTAAACTGTAGCGCCGGATAATAGCGGGTTATGTAGGTGCATCCACTGAATTACTAACAGTAACCGCCTGTAAAGGAAGGTTTATATTTTTTTCAGACATCTGCTGCTGACCGTTACATTGTATTCTACTAATGTAGCTTAAACATGAATTAAAATATCATCAACATAACAAGCTTAGTGAAAACTGTGTTGGATTCATCTGATTTTACCCAAAATGTCCACAGACCTCCTCACCCCTGTCACTGGTCTTGATCTTGGATTTCGTAGGATGACACAGAGACATTTCACCGTTGGAGTCGTTTATAAATCAGTATTCTGGTCACAGATGCACTTCCATGCACTATTTTGTAGCGAACTCCATTTCCATCTCTATTCATCAACACCTTTTAACCCTGAACTGTAACCCACAAAACCTTCGCTTGTCAGACAGCAGCTTCATCAGGTCACCGGGGTCCTCAGGACATCTAACAGGTTTAAAGGCACATAAGTGATACTGATACAGATCAGAGATCCAGTTAGGGAATATGACATGTTACCTGCTGTTTGTGTTCAGAAATTAGGTTGATTTTACTTAGACATCTGTTTGCCTGGATGTGGAGATATTTAATAGGATTTAAATAGACTTGGTGTCTGTAAGCACTTTGATGAACGATGGAAACTGAAAGTGAAACAGGAGCATGTTCCAATATTTATCGGTACAGACATTTTTATCTCATAATAATGTGGCACCTCGCTGGCTGGCTGGGGAAAACAAAATGTAATCTTAACTGTGTTTTAATAAAAAAAAATTGTTAAGAAATTAACATTTCTAATTAAGTCCTAATTAAGCAGAGATGTTTGGACTGATATGGTGTGTTCTCATTCTGAAACTCTTCACACAGATTATTATTTTTTAAATAAAACATTTCATGTAAAGAGATACTAAGACATTTGACTGTTATTGAATACAATATCAGGTTCAATTGAAATACAATTGAACCTGATATTGTAGAAAATTACTTGATGTTTTATGGAAATAATTCCTTTGAATTCATACAGTCATGTGATATAAAGCAGATAGAAATAAGCTTTTTCTGATCAGTTAACCTGAGTATAAAAACCTGGCTGAACTCTACAGTGTCTGTATTTTCATAAGACAGAAGGGTTAGTGTTGCTGCCGTCTCTGGCACTCTGTTTTAAAACAATCACTTCCTGCTCACAATCCCCTCATCTGCTTATCCATCATTTCATAAGCATGCATGTCTCTATGTGCATGTTGACATGCTTGGGGTCCTGTTGCAGCAGCCACAGCCTCCCGGGAGCTGCAGAGTTTATAGACGGTGGGCAAAAACATTGGCAGTTCCCTCAAGACAGCCCTCAAATTAAGAACTAATCAGTTAGCCCCTGGAGCAGGGCTTTCCACAGAGCCCAGACATGCAGGCGAATGGGCAGGCCGACCCCCGGGCTTGAAGCAGATTCATCTTACCATCCTTTTTCTCCTCCCCTCTCCTCTCCTTTTCTCTCCCGCTTCTCCTCACCGCAGTGACGAGCCTGGCCTTGTCCCCACGAAGACCCCGCTTCCTCTTTCTCTCTTCCCTCTGAGATTAAACAGACCCGGCTGGGGTTGGGGGAAAGTGTTGGCCCTCACTTTTCCCGTCCTTTTCCACTCTACCTGGCTCTGTCACCTCGCGCTCCCCTCCTTCCTCTGACAGATATTTCTAGATTTGATCAAACTTGAAGCATTTCATATGTTTGTCTTGCATCTTCAAAAGTTTTGTTGTCTTTTCAAGGTGCAGTGTTATGAATTTTCAAGCTACATCGTGCCTTTTTACAACACAACCAAATAACTGTTACCTTCAGTTGTAATAAAAACTGAAAATCATTTATATTTCACACTTTGTCTTGTATTTTCAACAGCTTTCTTTTAAAGCGGCGGTATTATATATTTTCTAGCCACATAGTGCCGATTTATAATACAATCAAGTAACTGAGTTACCTTCAGTTGTTATAAAAATGAGTTTTACCTCAAACATGACTTAAAAGAAATAAGTCTTTGGATACTAATGGCTTCAAATTGGGCCTCTGTCTCTTTAAAAACTCCTTCTCTTCCTGAAGCGCCGCCTTCAGGAAATCATCACGACATGGCTCCTCTATTAAGCCCCTAAGGAGCACAGGGGATGACTGCAACGTGAGGGGGAGGAGGTTTGTGAAAATAGGCGGAGCTTTGTGAGAGCAAGCTGTTGTGCCACTCTGCTTTTCAGGAGCTTTGAACCCATAACTTTTACTCCAGAGGAGACAATGTGACTCCTGGCCCAAAGCCATCTAGTGATGAGACTTGAATCAGGAGATAAAATAGACAATAATGAGTAAATATCAGAGAATCAGTCGTTGCTTTGCAGCATTGGACTTCTGCTTAGTTCATCTTAAGAATGAGACCAAGAGGAGCAAAGAAACCCACATACCCTGCTTGTGTATTCATACTTTTAACATCATGTGTGACCAAACTGATCTTAACTATATATATATGTATATATATCTCCAGATAAAATGATGAAAGATGACTCTGGATAAAGTGGTGGAGAACAGTTACAGACAGATTCAGCTGAGAGTTTCATATCCACCCTGAGGAGATTATGAACCATATGCTCTCAGTTAGTGAACATTATTCATTACACTATTACAGAGAGTTAAGGCACCTCCGAATGGTTGCCAGGGGTGATTCAAGGATTTCTCAAACACGTAGTAAAGAATCAAACACTTCAGGTATGTTTCTGATGTAGAAATGACATTACAACCTCATATGAAGTTCAAAAACAATAAATTTACATGATACTCCCACTGTAAACCTGCAGTATGTAACTTTTATAGAAAACTATCTTCTTACATCTGTTGAAACAAATATGAGACAGATAATCTGAGCTCCTCTGTCTTCTCCCAGTGCTCACTAGCAACAACCAATCAAAGCCAGGAGGCGGGTCTTAGAGCTGCCCATCACTTCTCCATGTGGCAATGCTCATCCCTCCTCTCCCCTTCCTACCTTAGCCATGCTACTCTGCTGCTAGCACAGCCTGTCATAAATGCTAAGGCTAGTTAGCATGGCGACCAAAGACGGTGCATAAACAGTTTTTCTGTAACAAGTTGTTGCTCTGTGATTAGCACATTTAGCAGCGAGTACATGGGATTGATTGACTGCGCTAAGCCCCTCCTCCTGGCTGTGTTTGGTGGATTTCTACAGATGGCAGTAGCAGCTTAGCGAGGAGGTGGAGGAGAATGACCTTTACACAGATTATCTATCTAATAACTTTCTGTCACCACATGGCGAGAGTTTCAGCAAATATGTAAAAAAAATAAATATATATATATATGTATTACAAATGTTACATACTGCACCTTTAAGTAATAACTACCATGTCTATGTTGTCTATAAACTAATTTCAAAGTTTGTAGAGAACTGAATAATGCAAAGAAGTGTTGGGAAATGTTTTGTTGTTGTTGTTTAAACTCTTCCTTTTTACTTAATTTCACCTGACTGGATTTCATTTGCAGCTCAACATTAATCAAACAAAAACAAAAAAAGGAAAAAAAAAACCATTGCCTTTCCACTGTAATTATCATCAATTTCACTAGAATGTCTAAACAACTGCTGCCCTGCACTTTGCTTCTAATACCTGCTGAATTCCCAAAACGTCTCACCCAGCCATTTAGTATTTGTTGCCATGGCACTCGATATTCTCAGGGCAATAAAAGACAAGCAGCAGTGTGAGAAATAAACAATGTCACGATGACTTTGGAACCTCACTTAATGTGAACAAGGATCTGGCTTTCCCCTCACACACACTCAAACACACACACACACACTGAATGTTTTGGATCTGTGGAGCTAATGTGATGCTTTGGCAACTAAATCATTGTAACTGAACTCGGCTAATAGATGACACATGGCAGGTTCTGGCAACATCAGATCTTCACTGACTCCGTCCAACCTCTCCTCATCTGCTTCATCATTCCTACACACACACACACACACACACACGCCTGCACACACACAGACAGAGCCCATGTGCCAAACCAGACCACTCACCATACACACTAATGCTTCTGTTCCCCACACAGAGCTCCATCAGTCATGTTCACCTCACTTAAGTTCCCCATTTGTTTTCATTTCATTCAAGCGTTTGCTGAAACGCCACACACACAGAAACACCCCAACCGATATCCGCATATGTGTGTGTGCGCGCACAGATATAAAACCACATGTAGACTTTCTGACAGAGGATGTGGAAGAGTGTCACAACCTGAATCCGGCTTTTAGCAAGCTGAAACATCAGGTGAGGAGTGGAGGACTGCGGTGGAGGAAGAATTTTTATGATGTTTATCTGGTATCTGTGCTGCGATTATTTGAACAGCAGTTTTGAGGCCGCAGGGCTCGCTTTGGAATCCTGAACATGTTGATTTTAACCTTCCACAGACAATAAATACTGGCTGATTAAGAGGATACAGTCCGCTTTTTTCCAGCATACACACCTTCCCTGGCATCCTCTGTGTTACAGGGGATTAGAGTGTTTGAAATCTGAACTATAAGGAGGTGGGAGGGCAGTGACTGCCACACTCAGAGGAGGTGTGTGACGCACAGAGAACCGTCCTCTGTTTGCGCTACCATACCTCTTGTGGCGCTGCTGCAGTCGGCGCGGCTCTCAGATGTGGCTGCGATTGTACTCATGTGGCGACTGCATCACAGAAACATTTGGAAGTCTGTCTGTGTGAAGCAAATCCTGAAAGATCTGAGTGTGTGCTGTCAGAACGAGCAGCTAATCAGGGACTGAATCTTAAATAACATCTTGCTGAAAGCTGACTGTTTAACAGTGGAGCTATCATGTTTCCCGGTGGAGTCCTTATTAGTAAAAAGACAAATAGCGGTTCTTTTATTTGACCTTATGGAAAATATAAAAAACAAACATGATAATTCAATTCACATTAATACAAACTGTGCAGTAAGCTCATTCAATTTGGTATTTAAAACTTTAAGATTTTTCTGTTTTTCATCTGTTTTTCGGTGGGTCCTGACTGTTGTCTGTGCTTACAGGCCGAACGACAATTCAGATTTCCCACCCTTCTTGGAGTCCTTAGAAGGGGTAATGGAGAGTGCCCCTCCTGGGGATTCCTTGTTCTGCTGGGGGACTTCAACGCTCACATGGGCATTGACAGGTTTCACTGTCAATGCCCATGTTGACAGGTCTCAACTGGGCATTGACGAACACCATGTTCAGGCATAAGGGTGTCCATATCTGTACTTGGCACCAGGACACCCTGGGCCGCAATTTGATGATCGACTTTGTCGAGATTTAATCTCCAGCCGTATGTCTTGGACATTGGGGTGAAGAGAGGTGCAGAGCTGTCCACTTACCACTACCTGGTGGTGAGTTGGTTCCGGTAGTGGGGGAGGATGCCGGTCAGACCTGGCAGGAACAGCACTGATTAGGTTCCCCTCCCCTCCAGCCAGCCGCTCTCCCCTCTCGTACAGATAGCTTGGGCAGCAGCCCTTCGAAAACGTGCTGAGCCGCATTTTTTTTTCTTTCATATTTGTAGTAATGCCTTGACAACAAAGAGCTAAAGATGGGGCCCAGAAAAAACTCCGGGGTCACAAAACATAAAACGGAAGAGGGAGAAGGATAAAGATGTTGGAGAGACGAAGAAAAGCTCTTCAAAGAGGTTGAAAGACAGAAGGTAAGTAATGTCAGTGTATCAAGAAGAGAGTTGTAAATATTCAGGTTAACTTAAACTAGACTACATTAACAGGTGGTTGTTGTTGTCCGATACGGACTCAATTCATTCCGTATTGCTATAAATGTCTGATAGACACACCTATCACACACCTCTCAACAATAAGTGTAATAATAATGACCAAAACAAAACAGGGGAAATATTAGTGTCAGCTAAATTGTTGTTGCGGGACCTAAATAGGACCCCACAAACTGACGCTGTTGTCATGGTTACCTAGAGATGGACACTACGCAGCCGCAGTGAGCTGCTATTAACCAGTGTCTTTTTAAAATGTCCACCCGATACTACACCGTCCTTAAAGTAAAACGTCTGGCAAAAATACAGACGGTAGTGGGAAGACACAGGCTAAAGGAGCTATTCCAAAAATGCAATTGTAAAAAGGCACCTGGTAATACAAACAGCATTACCAAATGTATTGGTAAAACTTTCTAATTGATCATGCAAGTCGATTTTATATTATTATTATTATTATTATTATTATTATTATTATTATTATTATTATTATTATTATTATTATTATTATTATTATTATTATTATTATTATTATTATTATTATTATTATTATTATTGTGTGAATCTATGCTTCCATTGACCTGTCTATTCTATTCTATTCCATTCTACAGTATTCTCTCATAACATTAAAACAGATAGAGCCTAGACTGAGCAGATTGTGAGAACAGATTGAAATTAAGTCACAATTCTGATATTTGCTTAAGGTTCAGTGTTGATATTACCTCTGACTGTGTTATGGGGCTGAGGGAAGGTATTTGGGGTCCTCTTATTGCTAAACTCACCATCTTCTTATTTTTAAGAAAAATAACACTTGTTTAGTTGTCAATAATCCCCATTGTTCTGGCAGTTATCTCTGACAAACTGATGCAGATTTAACAGAATCCAGGATGGATTAAGTCAGTCTATTTATTCTATTTATTGAGAACTATGTACATGAAGACCAGATGAGTGTAAAGTGCGAGATGCAAGTAGCAGGAAATGAATTAAATTAGCACTGCTATCATAGCTGTTAGCTAGCAAGAAATGCTTTGTTGTTCTACATTTGTCACTTTACAGAAATCTGAAACAATCACACTAAAAGATTGAAAATCTTTTAACTGTCCTGCAGTCTTAACGTGAAGGTCAGGAAGAGCGTGGCAGATGTCAGACGGTCAATTCCTGAAACCACACACACACACACGCACACACGCACACACACACACACACACACACACACAAACAACAAATTGGAAATGCGTTTTGCTGCTGCAGTCTGATGGTGTTGCACTAACTCCACAGAATAAAACACCTGTGGGTTCCAGACGACTCCATCTCTTAAAACCACGGGACGGTGAAAGGGGCTTGAACTTTACACCACGTTATAATTTTATTCCTTCATAAGAGACATACCTAGAGTGCTGCTATGATTCTTTCATGCATGTTTGAGAAATCCTTTAATTTCAAAGTATTAAATTAGTCAAAGTCAAATTTCTTTGAACTCATATTTGAAATGTGCAGCAGTTTTACAACAACTGAAGGTGACATAGTGATATAAAATGGCACTATGTCCTGGTAAACACGTAATGCTGCCCCCTTTAAGTGCGGCAGGATTTCTGTGCATCCGATCCTGAAGTGAAGTGTCAAACATGCTGGTGGAAACTCCAGTCTGAACACGGTGAACCGGCAGCTCCTGCCCGCCCTGCGCTGGGATATAACATTTCACCAGTTTAGATTAACTCACTCTGGCCCATCAACACATGTGGAAGTGACCCTCAGACGCCTCTCACAGACCCACTGGCTGAGAAGTGCATGTGTAGGATGTGTGTGTGTGTGTCAGAGGAAGTGCATGGAGCAGCTGATGCAGTGTGTGCTATGTTAACCCGTCCAAGGGCAGCAAAGCAATAACAAACACAAGATCACAGCACTGAGGTGACCTCTGACCCTGCACCCTCCACACAGCCGGCCAGATCACTATCACTCTGACAGTCGCTGAACAGTATCACACACACACAAACACGCACACACACACACACCAAGCCTCTCTAAATACTTGCCATCATGGGTGTCCCTCAATTCGTGTTTTCAATCATTGACTTCCCCTGGAGAAATCAGAGGTTCTGCTGGCCGCTGCCCCACAGTAAATGATTGACGTGTATTTTGAATGGAGGGCTCCGCCCAATCAGACAGGAAGTGTGAAGTGGAATCATCTCGCGCGGGCGGTCGCGCCAGGACACAAGGAGCTGGACACGAGACGAGACGTGACCCAGCGAGCGTCCAGGTAGGACCTGCAGGATGACCTCTGACCTCAAACTGAAAACACACACACACACACACACCCTCGTTGTTGCTTTCCATCTTCATGCTTCGTCCATGCACCGGTTGGAGAGGCCGTCCTGCGGCTCTGAGGTAAGCCGCCGTTCAGAGGGAGGATGAAACGTTCTCAAAGGGTTTTTTTTTTAATTTGCCGGCGAATCCTGCTGGACCAGCGGTTGGAGATGTTTGGGGTTCTAGTTTAGCACTTTTTCTCTTTTTTTGTCCGTCTTTGCTTCCCATCAGCCTGAGGAGGACGCAGCTCCGCTCAGCGTCTGGCTCAGTTGAGAAAACCCCGAGCTCCAAACACTGAACACACACTCCAGACTTCATCACAGAGACCTCCACTGTTTTGTAGATCCTGCCCCCCCCCCCCCCCCCCGCCCTCCCCCCTTCACTCTCTCCACTAAATGAGAATTGAATTTCTTTTTCTTTTTGTTTATGTTATCATTTTGTCGATCTTACCAGAAGTGGACCATGGAGGGAAGTAAACGGGGGGCAGAGGGGGCTCACACACACTTTAATGAAGTATTTACAGATAATTCCAGCTGTCAAATACTTGAGCTGGATGACATAGTGCAGAGTGCTGACGTTTAGAAGTGACCCCCCCCCCCCCCGCCGCCCCCCTCCTCCTCGTTAAGCAGGCGGATTTGATTTCAGGTAAGAACGTCTTGCTGGGTGGAAAAGCGAACGGCGGAGCTTTAACTAAAAGGAAAACAGTCGTTAGTGTTGCGGATTGGAGCTGGAAGCTGGAGGCCGGGAGCAGATAGCTGCTGTCTGCCCAGGAACCCGGCCGCCCTGATGGGTTCTGGACCCACAGCGCCCAGAACCTCCCTGGCTCCGAGCTCGACTTTTTACTCAGAGGCCATGAAGTCATCAGGAGTCTCTGCTGATCATTTGAGTTGAGCAGAAATGTTGACATGGAAAACGTAACCTGAAGACTGGCTTTTTTTTTTTTCTTTAAGCTTCACATTTATTTTTGTGGAGATGAAAAAATAATCTTCAAGGCTTTAAGGGTCACTTCAGCCTCATTAAAAGGTTCTGATCAGATTAATAACCTGCTGCATGTCCACCTGTTGACATAATGAATTCACGCCTTATAGGAATAAATGAATAGAAATAATATACACATAACTACACTGTGCACATGTAATAATAAATAGAAACAGTTGAGAACACACATTCATATTCAGGTTATAGTATTAACAAACATATCAATAAAACTTTATTTATAAGTTCTCTAAAGAAACAAAAAACTAAACAAAAGAGACAACATAATTATTTGTTCAGTATCAAATTAATTATACATTGATTTAACACATAAATATGCTTTTAATAATAATTAATATCTGAAATAATTTTTACATTATTGATATAAATTATGCTAATATTTTTTAAATAAATAATTAATTCATTTATTTGTTCCTAAATCTGACGTGACAGAAAATATTTAATAAGGAATACAAAGGAATAATAATAATAATAATAATAATAATAATAATAATAATAATAATAATAATAATAATAATAATAATAATAATAATAATAATAATTTTGCGCCAATTATTTGGCGTAAAATGATGCGTATTGTTTTGTTGTCAGGGTTATAATGACTAAAGTTCCAATTCAAAATAAATGTAGTTGTTTGGGGGAAAGCACGGGATTGAGGAAAAGGAAAGGAAAAGAAAAGAAGAGCGCAGATGCGTTTTTCTTCAGAGGAACTGAAAGTATCAGAGGAGGTTGAGGGTCTGTCAGAGGCTTCGGGGCTCTTGGGGGCCCGGGAGCCGCGTGGCTCCTGCGTGGCTCCTCCGCGGCACTAAAGAGGAGCTGATGGCCCCAAACGGCCCAAATGGCTTGTTTTTAAAGGTTGGATCTCGTTTCCGCGGAGCATTAATTTGTCTTTAATTTGTCACTTTCGGGCCGCCCGCTAATTGCTTCCATGCTCAGGTCACGGATCACGGATCCATTATTGCTGCTCCGCTCCATTTTTCACTTTCAGGCTGCGATCCCGCAGCTTTAAACCCGCAGCTTTCCTAAATTAACAACTTTATTATTATTATTATTATTATTATTATTATTATTATTATTATTATTATTATTATTATTATTATTATTATTATTATTATTATTATTATTATTATTATTATTATTATTAAGTTTATATAACTATTATGTCCTTAACAACTGTATAATAATAATAATAATAATAATAATAATAATAATAATAATAATAATAATAATAATAATAATAATAGTTTGGATTGAATTTTTTTACAATTATGGCCAATAAATAAGAACACATTAATGATTTTCTTGCTGTTTGATGGATCATTTTTCCTGAAACATTTTTTGCACCATATCCTCACTCTCTCTCTCTCTCTCTCTCTCTGTCTCTCTCTCTCTCTCTCTCTCTCTCTCTCTCTCTGTGTGTGTGTGTGTGTGTGTGTGTGTGTGGCTCACTTCGTCAGATTGTGACCAACCATGTTTTAAATGGACAGTAGATCCCGCAGCAGATCTAAAGCTCAGAGGATTTTCAGATCCGACTTTAGATTTTTTTTCTCATCTTCCGCATTTATTTCTTTTCTTGGTTTCAGAGGAAATGATGAAAGTTAGAGCTGAACAACAAAATGCCTCAGAAAAACTCAAACCGCCCCAACAATAAGTGACCTGTCGTTCTGATGACGTTAGTAAAAAAAAAAAAAATCTTTCTTTAACAAAATAATAATAAAACACTTTTTCTTTCTTTCCTTTTTTCTTTATTCATTTCTCTCTCTCTCTTTCTCTCTCTCATTCCTTCCTTTTGTCCATCCACTCTCCGGAACAAACTTCTTCTTCTCCCGCTCTCACCAGAGTCGCCGCTCCGCGTTGCTTTGCGCCACTCTGGCCTTCCTCATGCGCAGCTGCAGCCTCTTCCTGTTCGCCACACCGCCGCGCTGTTCTGTTCTCACAGAGTGATGCCACCGGCTCCATGTGACCAGGTGACCGGGAGACTCTAACCAGAGGAGCAGCAGAACAGAACGGCCCCTGAAAGATGAAAAGCGCCGTCATTAATAGTTGAAGAAATGATTTATTGCGCATCAGCTGCGCTGCGGGCCGCAGCCAGAGGAGCGCCTGATTCTTTACGCTTCATTTTGCCTGATCCGAGCCAGGCGCGTTCTTCTCCATTATGATCCCGCTGACTTGTTGAATTTTAGATGAGCTTCGTGCTCTGCACAAAATCATACACGTTCTTTCTATGAATCTGCTCTTAACATAATAATCCTGTCATTGCTCTGCTTTTCCTCCCCGGCGGCGGCTGCAGCCGTGATGAGGCTCCCCGCAGCCCGGCGGAGGCCTTCTACCTGCGCCGCACTGCGTCTTCCTCCGCGCACTCGAAGAACTCTGAGGTTTTATTTGATTTCTTTCCTTCTTTCTTCTTTTCTGGTCTCAGAATCAGCCTGTTTATTTCAGGGATCAATATTTCATCTCGGGCTCACCGCGCCGTGGGAATTTGCACGCTTGTTTGAGTTAATCTGTGGATCCACAAGAAGTGGGAAAATAAGAAGGAGGGAGGGAGGACGGAGCTTCAATAATTTACTGCCGAGTGTTTCTGGGAGGATTTCTGTTCTTTGTTTTGCGCAACAACAACAAGAAAACTAGTTTCTAAATGAAATCCAGCAAACTAGAACTCTGTGTTGATTTTTTAAATTTTTTTTCTCCAGTATTTTAATTCCTGAGTTTCGTTCATGTTCCAACCTGAGACTCGCTGCCTGCAGTCAGAGACCGTTTTCTGTCTGATCTGGAGCTGCTAATAAATAATTCATCCGAGAATAAGAAGAGATATTATTATTATTGTTATTATTATTATTATTATTATTATTATTATTATTATTATTATTATTATCATTAATAATAATAATAATAATAATAATAATAATAATAATAATAATAATAATTTGTTGGAGGAAAGAAATACTCAGAAAAATTAAACTCAAATTTAATTATTGCAATTTAGTAAACAATAAATAGTATGTTTTTTTTAATGAGCAGAGTTGTTTTATGAAAATAAAGCCACGAATATTTTACGTTTAGCGTCGAGTGATTCTGTCTCAGCTGTTATTGGCGCTTTGCGGCGGAACGAGGAGCTCCGTGATGACGTTTCTACAAAAAAAAAAAAACAAACAAACAAAAAAAAAAGTAATTTCACAATCATATGAAGGAGGCGCAGATCTTCGTCAACATTGTATTCGTCGCTCATTTGTAACATTAAATCATAATAATAATGGCGCCGCAGCTTCTCTGTGCAGCGGTGACCCTGCTCGCGCGTCCTCGTGCGTGATTTTTTTCTTTCTTTTTTTTAAAATCTCAATACTAAGTCATGTTGGGATGGTGTGGTAATTCAGTTAAACGGCTGAAAAACATCATCTCCTATAACTGGTAAGCTGTTTATGCCCAGCCGGCCCGAGGTATAAGGAAACTCTGCAACGGTTTAAAGCTCCCTCACACCAGTAGGAGGCACCCTAGGTATCTTTAATCCGCACAGATTATAGATCTTAAAATGCTGCAATAGTCATCAAGTAAATGAAGAACGAAGCAGCTTTTAAATTCTCTGCAGTGTTTTGGGAATCAAAACTGATTTCATAAACTTGTTTGGATTTCAAATCTCACTTTGCTTCAGAGATTTAATAACCGATTAATTATGTTTTACATCCCAGCTCAGGAATCCGTTTATGAACTGATGCATTGAGTGGAATCTCTCCTGATGTCCCACTGCAGGCGTTCTGCAGCTGATCCTAAATACATCTTCAAAACACACATTTTCCCCAGAATTGAAATGTTGTTCATTTGCCGCTATAGGCTTTAAAAAATCACTTTATTCCAAGTTCTATTTATGTACAAATCACATCAGTGAGCTGATGTGATTTGTAAACTTGTTTATGTATTTATTAGTCCTTCAGTCAGCCTGTGTTTGTTCCAACATGTGAAACATTTATTCCTGCTAAAGTCAGCCTAACTCTACACGCAACAGTCACAACAAAAGATGAAATGTGTTTTGTTTTTGTTGTTTTTTTGCTGGGAGGAAACACTCCCCTGCAGCAGCCCTCAGTGGCATTTGACCTTCTCAGGCTTCCTTATCTATTAGACATGGCGCTGTGACATCTGTCTGTCACCCCACAGGTTTATGATTAACGCTGCAGCGCATCTGATGTGGACACAGTGGAGGGAGAGAGAGAGGGAGGGAGGGAGCTCATCCTGGACTTATTATTAGGCTACTTATTAACACACATCAGAACATGGACTTCAGTTTGTGGCTGTTGGATGAGACGGAGAGAAGCTGCAGATATCAGCCTGATAAGTTCCTGCTGCGAGGCAGAAAACACTACAACTAGTTTATTTCCTCTCTCACCTCACTGCACGGTTTCTGCACGTTTGGTTAGAAACAGTTCAGTGAACAGAACTCAGAGCAGATCCTACAAAGAACCTGATATGGGGATCTGTTCACATCTTCTCATTTAGAACCAGCAGAACGTAAACCGAGGAGTCAGCCGGTCAGACGCAGCTCAGTGTTTGAAAGCATCAGTTAATAATCCGCAAAATGGGACTCAGGTGTCTTTATTTCTACCATTAGGTGTGTTCAGTGATCTTTCCAAAGACACACAATAAATAATTAATATTAATATAACATAATTCAAAATGTTCTGGTCCTCAGTACTTTGAAATATATGAAAAAAAACCACACACACATACATAAAAAAACAAAACAAAACAAACAAACAAAAAAAAAACCCCACAGACACAAATACAGTATTAATATTTTGGATAAGATTAAAAAGTAAAAATAAAATTAAACAATATTAAATCTATGCTGAATCAAATTTTTGGAAGCTTAAGGCAATAGAAACAAAAATGGCTTCACATCACTTAGTCTGACAATTATGATAAAAAAACAGACAAATAATAATAAAACTCATATTATGTTGCTTGCGTCAGCTTTGTTGATAGCTCAATCAGTAATGCAGTCTAATTACTGAGAGCATGACAGCTGGCCCCTACTTCCTACTTCCTACTTCCTACTTCCTGCTTCCTGCTCTGCACTGACGGTCTGATCTCTAGGCTGCAGTCAGAGGAATCACTTTGTCTCCACCATCTTTAAGAAGTGAATTGAATCACAGAACGGCTCTGAATTTCAAGCTGTCAGAGGTCAAGGGCTCTTGAGGGCCCCCTGCTGGCCTTAAACAGCAGCTGAGTTCGCTTGTGCCTCGGGCCGAGTTGTGCCCCGCAGGGTGTCCCTCCGCCGCCGGGTCACGACCCTCTCCTGATCCGGATCAGCAGAGTTCCTCCCTGGTCATTTCCAGTGGAGATCCGGCCCACCAAGCCCCTCCGCGGCGGCTCCTCTCCTCTCCTGCCTCTCCTCTCCTCCCCCTGGCCGTCTCTCCTCCCCTCTCTCCTCCCTCTATCAGGCGCTGCAGCCGTCAGCGCAGTGGACGATTGAAAGTGACAGTGTGATTCCAAAGCGCTCTGCGCCCGCTGCACAACTGGAACTCAGACGCTGCTGGGTTTTTTTTTGTTTGTTTTTTTCCTTTTCGCTCAGGTTTGGGTTTTTTGTGTGTGCTTTTTTTCCTCCCCGGACTGACCCGCGCTTTCTTCTTCTTCTTTGCGCCTCCTGTCTCCTTCTCTCCCTCTTTTCGAGGATGAAGACGTGAATCCAGTCGGGCTCAGAGAGAGCTGGCCGGAGGACAGAAAAAGTCAGAGCAACTCACCCAGAGCCGGTGCCGCGCAGTCCACTCCGCAGACCGTCTTAGCGAGCCGCTCCTGAGCGCCCATCATCCGGCCACCGCTCCACTCTGACCCCGCCGCTCTGCGCACAAACCGCACAGATTCACACACACATACAGACACACACATTCGAGCGAGCGCGCGCTCTCGGAGAACTTTTTCTTTTTTTTTTTTTTCTTTTTTTTTTCTCTCCGGATCTTCCGCTCCGAGTTCAGATCTGGTCCGACAACAGAAGGACCCGGACCCGAACCAAGGTCCAGCCCTGGATTCACTACTGCTGATCAATGGACAGAGCCTCTTCGGCGGCCAGCAGCGCTACAGACACACCGTGAACAGTGAGTGCAGAGCACACACACACACACACACACACACACACACGCACACACCCTCTCTCTTTCTCTCTCTCTCACACACACACTGAACGACTCAGAACACATGGACGTAAACTATAGCTGTAAATAAAAGAAGTGGATCTTCGCATTCTCCATTATTAATGATCTAATTGAGGTTGATAACTGCGCAGTAGAGACAGTTGGCTAATTCTAGTTATGGTGAATTTGAATCATGAGTAAAAATAGGAAATTATTTGTAAGGTGATTTTCTTTACGGAAAACCTCAAGCGATTTCGTTTAAGCTATGCAAATGTATTATAAGTGTAGCTCACCAGTGACAAACGTCACCCATCTGTATTTAAAAGTCTTCATTATATATATATATATATATATATATATATATATATATATATATATATATATATATATATATATATATATATATATATATATATATATATATATATATATATGATGTATCTCTCTAGTGACAGATTAAATCCATTTTAAAATCCGTCACTTCGTCACATTTTAACTCCTGCAAGAAAAACAATTAATGACCAATTACCGCGAGAGCCGTCAATCATTACAGTGCGCGTGTTTTTGGATCATTTTGTCGCCGTTTCATTGGGTCAGCGTTGGAAGCCGGGCTGAATAAATCGAATAACTTGCAGGTAACATACGCAGATGAAGGCCTTGTGACTGAGCGGCGGTGCGTTAAGGGGAAATTACACACACACCCACACACACACACACACACACACACAAAAAAAGCCCCAAAAAGCGTGAGGAATGTGAATAGAGGCGGCGGAGGCCACAAATGAGAAGCAGCCCCGCATCGAGCGGACCGTCCTGTCAGGAGCAACACTTCATCCTGCTGCTCGAAAAAAAAGAAAAGAAAAAAAAAAAAAAGAAAAATAAAGTCATCTCTGATGTTTCTGTATTTTAATGTTTTTATTTTGTAAGCTTGCGCAGACCTCTGATGTTTTGGACAGGAGGGTAAATCAAAATGCGTTTCTTCCTGATTTTGTAGCATCTAGATTTTAAAGCGGAGCTTCTGATCAGGTAAAGTGCGCGCGCGAAGCTTCTTGTGAATCACGATAGATTATTATTATTATTATTATTATTATTATTATTATTATTATTATTATTATTATTATTATTATTATTATTATTATTATTATTATTATTATTATTATTATTATTATTATTATTCACAGCCCGTGAGACGCGCATTAAATTATTCCAAAAATACGTCCCTCCCACCAGGCAGAATTCCTGTAAATGTCGTCACTTTTTCTTCCGTTCTTTTTTTTTTTAATTATTATTATTTTGTCGTCTGCTTTGGTGTTGAAAGCAGAATTCCGGTCGAACCGCGTGGAGAACCAGATTGGTCTCGGTCGCTCCAACTTTCCTGGCCTGCATGGCGCAGAAGAAGCGTCCAAAAGAACAGGAGAAGCTTATGGGCTTTTCTTTGGCTCCGAGTAAACAGGAAAGGCCTCGTGTATGTGTGCGTGTGTGTGTGTGTGTGTGTGGGTCAGTTTAGTCCTGCGCATTCGAAGTCTGATGTGAATGTTTCTGATATCTGATCGGTTATAGCCCAGATTTCTGCAACAGACACAAACCACTTAAAAAAAAAATCCAGCTGTTTATACTGCAGAGATGCACTCCCTTTGTTCACTCGGAGTCAGTGTGTGTGTGTGTGTGTGTGTGTGTGTGGATAGTGCCCCCAAAAATGAATCAAACACATCGACAGTGACATTTAAAAAAAAAAATCCCAGTAAACACATCTACTACACTGTGAGGTGTAAATGCTGGTTTGGGTGTCAAACTGTTTCACTGGATAAATTGTTCACCCATCAGAATGAAGCTGCAGCTTAAACTGCTGTTTCTAAATTGTTGAGTTTTCATTTGATTTGATTTGATTTTTTTTTTTAAGTGATTGTAACAAAAAAAGCCTGACTGTGTTGACAGCAGCCTCACACTGACCAAACAGTTCCACAACATATTTTATTCAGCTGGATTTTCATCGGTTGTTTCTGGATGTGATGTAACTTGAACAGCCAAAAGAAACATGAAAAAGTTCATTTTGAACTAATTCTCATTTTGGAACGCAGCTGCTCATGGTGGTGAGTTCAGTGGTCAGGATGACCGGAGCTCCATGTTCACAGCAAACAGACGAATGGATGCGACCTTAGAGTGAAGTGAAGCATTTCAAATGCATTCTTACATTTTGCTGCATAAACATTGCTAACATGGTTGGGACTCAGCTTAGCATGCTAGGCTTTAGCATTAGCTCTGCTGCTAGAGGAGCTAAATCTGTATCCAAACTGTAAACTTTTGCTGAACTGATGAAGTTTTTCATTAAACCATCCAGACAGCAAACCACCATCTGGAGCTTCCTTCTAATTGAAATGTTCTTTATTAATTGTTAATAATTGCTATTATTGTTATTGCTCGATTAAAAGTGAAGTACTTAGCGATATTTAACATCTTCCAAAAACATTTTTTACAGTGCACAGAGACGTGACTGTAGTTGTTAGTGGGGATTCATTAAAGTTTAAAACTGAAAACCTTTTTATTCATCCATCTGTTTAGAAATGCATCTTAACTACTCTGATCAGGATTTTTAGCCTGTGTGTTTTGGAAATGATGTGAAATTACTCAGCAGTCGAATTGTATGAATTTAATAAATTATCAAGCAGTATAATAATAAATTATTATCAGTTTTTATCAAGCAGAGAACAGACGCCACGCTCTCCAGAGCCGCTTGGTTTTGGCCCGTAGCAAAGATAAACGTTTAAAGCAAAAACATAAACATGAAAAATGAGTCTTATTGCTCTGAGTTGCAGTGAAACATAACTGTGTATTTCCTCAGCTCAGAGTTTTTATGCGTTTCCCATAAAATTCACGTGTAAAACAGCCAAACCTTCAGGATAACAGCCGGATTTCACAGCAGCCAATCAGCAGCTCCATACGTTCCCCTCCAGGAAACCAAACTGATGCAGTTTTTCTTTTTTTTTTTTTGATAATCATTTTCGTTATGCTTACATTGTGATCCTCTCTGCTGTTTGGCTCTCTGATCTTTTCTGCTCACTTCGTGTAAAACGGTCATTAAAACCTGCTTAGATACCGAAACTAAAGATGAAGGGTTCGACCAGCTTAAAGTCTGTTTTTTTATTATTATTGTTGAACATATATATGTATTTCATAAACTTCTTGGTTTCCTGTAATTGAAGGTAAACTTGAATTAAACAGTGAAGGGTGTGTGCTGTGATTAATCACAGGTTTATGGCTGGCAAATGAAATTATTGGAGCACACCTTTTTATCGCTGGTGAAGAACAGAGCCGTTGGTATGCGTCAAGGTCAGGGAGGGGTCATCCAGCTGGGCTGCAGAAAAACAAAAACAAAAGAGCGTCCAGAATATTAAAATCCTCCTTTGTGATTGTAATATTGTTGATGTTATGATATTTTCATGCCGTGCAGCTCCAGAAGAATCTGCCGATGGACGGCTGGAGCTTCTGCAGCAGAACAGTTTGCAGATGATGTTTGATTTAAGGGTGACATCATTTTTGGTTTTATGATTACCCTGATAAAATAATGACAGTTAATGGAACATCATCGAAATGGGAAATTACAGCTAAAAGCATGTGTGATGACAGCGATAGTAAAAAAAAAAAGAAATCCAAACCGTCTTAAGGAAGGAGCCAGAACCAGAACATTAGATACTTGTCAAATTTGCTAATAAGTAATATTCTACCTGAATACTACAATCAATAACAAAATCCTGATGGAAACCTTGATAAATCTATTTTTGCTGCCGTCTTCCCTCGTAGTGAATGACTGGTCATTTTAACAAAGCTCCACTGACCTTGATAATCGTTATAGTTCACAGGTCATGAAACAGTCTGACTGGGAAGTTTATTATGTAGTTTGTAAACTTTGAACTGTGGAGGACAAGAAACCAGCTGGACGGGTTCATCTGACCCTTCAGCTCTGCTTCCAACGGTCGACTCCTCCGGTTGCTGCGCTGCAAAAACACAAAGTCTTAAAAAGCAGTTTTGGTCTACTTTCTAATAATTTTACTTAGTACAAAACTAAATAACGAGGAACTTTCCAGCATCAAATAGAAGCTAGTTCAGAGTCAATAATCCTTTAATATTGCAGATTATTTCACTGATAACCTGACATTTCCTAATACTTTTTCCATCAGTATGAGGGAATTATTTACTCTGAACACAATCCTACATCTTGCTAAAATGAATTAGTTTTATGTTATTTCAAGTACTGAGACATTTCCTCTAGAAACAAGACCAAACTTCACAAAAACCTGCAACGTTTTTGTGTTTTTACAGTGTAAGGTCGTAGAATTTGCGCTCTTTGTGTGTGAGTGTGTGTGTGTGTGTGAATTTGTGCATTTGACCAAGGACATGTGCTCATCCTGGAGGTCGAGGCCGCCTGCCTTCCTCTCCGTCTTATCAAGCAGGACGTTTACACGAGAGCCTTTAAGGTTCACGTCGGCAGTTCCACAACAGCAGGCCGTAAACCGAGGAACAGCTTCCTTCTAGTTTCACCACGTAAAATAAAATCCCTCAGATTGGTTCAGGCTGTGAAAGAGCAGAGTCCTGCCTGTTGGTGGATGTGTGAATTATGTGAAGCATCCCCCTGGAAACGAACCAGCTTTCATTGAAACGAGCCAGTAACCCAGATCCAGAGCCAGGAAATAGTCTGATCCCATACCTCAGGTTCAGGATTCTCCACATAATCTAAGTGAGACACGATATCTCCACATCCAAAAAGTACAAAATACAATAAATAAATAAATAAATAAATAAATAAATAAATAAATAAATAAATAAATAAATAAATAAATAAATAAATAAATAAATATCTTCAGTCAGAAGCTTTGTGAAATTTGCTGCATTACAGACTGCCACAGGAGATCCTCCACCAGCATGTACAACAACTCTTAAATTCTCTTCTGGATCAATAAGATATTTTTGAATTTGAATTGAATTCATTTTGTTTTCATGCCTTTAAAATCTGCAGTAAATGAATGTACTGAATGTACATCAGTAAGTGAAACATGTTTGTCAGGTATAAACATTTGATTTCCTTTTCTAGATTAATCCAAATATGTTGGAGGGAAAATAAATCTGTTAAAGACCAACAGAAAAAAAATGTAGACCTGGAAGTTATCAAAACATGACACTAACTTTACTGCACTGTAAAAACACAAAATCTTATCAAGTATTATTTTTGTGAGTGTCTAGGTTCTGGTGCAAATAAAAATGAATAGGACAGAATTAACTGACAAGTAACTTTTTTTTTCCATAATATTGATGAAAAAGCAGATTATTTCACTGTTAAGACGTTTTCTCTGTGTTATAAGTGAAATAATGTGGTAAGATTGAGTATTTTTGCAGTGTAGAATAGAGTGAATCCCTTGCTGTCCCTTGTGCACACACACACGCGCGCACACACACACACACACACACACACACACACGCTCTACATGATCATTAGACAGCAGGACTCTTAATATCTCTGCCATTCTTTTATCTGCTGTGCAGAGCCGCACATTAACCAATAGCCTGATAGCCCTACTATAAAAGCTGATGTGGAGCGTTCGTATCTCAGGACATTTCCCTGGAGGCGACGCCTCCCCCTCCTCCCTCGCTAACGGCGCTAATAATGCCCCGGCAGCTCGCTCCGTCTCTGCCTGGTTTGCATTCAGACGGCAGCAGAGTCCGACAGCGAGACGCTGGAGAGGAGAGGCGGTTCAGCCGGGGGTCAGAGGTCAGTTCTTCCTCAAACCTTCACTAGTTTTCTACCTGTGTAAGGTCCCAGCTTCACCTTAGGGTGTGTGTGTGTGTGTGTGTGTGTGTGCAGGTGTGTGTGTGTGTGCTTCCTGTCTGCCTCTTAGTGGGACTCTGTGGGAGGACATCTTCTGGATGTTTGGTTCTTTAGTCGTGTTCTGACGTTTCCTGCCTTCAGAAAAGAGTTTGGTTTTTTATAAACTTGTGGTTGAGATAAAAACGGCGAGCAGAGTCTGCCTCTGAATTACACGTCGGCCTCTGTAAGTGTGTGTCTGAGCAGAACACATTGTTTATAGGTGTGTTTGTTGATGTGTCCTTCGGGTGTGTCCACAGTCTTTTCTTTTTTTTTTTTTTGTACTTTATAATCTCATCTTCGGCTCCTGGTGTGTCGGTTTTTGTCATGGAAGTATAAACCCAGACTGAGGGACGAACGACTTCTCAGTAGCAGTAGGGGCCCTTCAACAGAGTATTATCTGGGGGGCCACATCTACCTACATCAAGAGCAATTATTGTTGTCAGATTATTGGAAAATTTAGGGAGGAATCCCACTATGAAGCGCCAGCCTCACTCAGCACTCCTCCCTCTTGACTCCTCCACTCAGCTCCTTCAGACTAGCCAACAGCCATTAGCAAACACCTGGTCGAACATCTGCTGAGCTCATTACAGGAGCTACATCTCAGTGCAACTCTGGTAAAATTGTTGTTAAAGGATTAACAGAGGAGCCATGTTGTGATGACTTCCTGAAGGCGGAGTTTCAGGAAGAGCAGGAAGTTCTTAAAGAGACAGAGGCCCAATTTCAGAGTGTTAAATTTCAAAGTCAAATTTATTTTAAGTCATGTTTTATATACAAAACATTTTCATAACAATTGAAGGTAACATAGTTACTTGATTGTGCTATAAATGTGCCTGGGAAAACATGTATTACATCCCCTTTAAGTTGGTTGAAAGAAAAAAACAGTCAGTGTATGGCAGCATCCCTCTGTTTCAAACCAGTCAAGACTATTTAATAGAACAAATCTTCACAAAATACAACACAGAGTTGGAAAGTTCAGGTTTCCCCTTTAACTTGTCACAGGTCTTTGTTGTTTCTGTTACCACAACTAATTCATTTATTACTGCTAAGTCTTTAGCTCTTACCTCTACTCCAATTAATACATTATATATATCATAAATTACACACAATGTAATTTGTAAAATGGTACTATGTGTTTGGAAAGTACATAATGCTGCCCTTTTAATATTGAAGAATTGTCTACTTAAAACCAACGCCTATATTTTAGTTACTTGTAAGTGAGTTTTGTCTTATTGATTTTGTGTTTTTGCAGTGTATGTCAATGCTTGAAGCAGCTGCCTTCTCAAAGTTGCCATAGTTACGCTTTAAACTGTTCCTACCATTACCAGTCATTTTAAAGAGACAACCAGACAGGTGGATTGCTGTCCTTCCCCCACATGTTGCTGATCACTGCTGGTCATTGACTTATAATTACACTTGGCTGTTTACTGGAAGCACATCAGGTCAAACTAACGACACATATCCTCCGTAGTCAAGAGGATATGTGTAGTCAAGTTTGAGCTTTGTAAAGCTCAAACTTTACAAAGTTTGAGCCCAAACTTTGTAAAGTTTGATTGTTGCTCTGGCCGGCTGGGTCTGACAGTGCCTTCCGAAGCAATGAACTAGGTTATGTGTTGTGACCCGTTCCTTATCAAACCCATGCTACGCGCAGCTCCATGTCTCCATAGCAGACGTGCAACAGCTCCTCTTATCGCCTGTTTATTAACTGCCCTCACTATCACACACCTTGTGATTATTCTGAACTCGATAGCCATCTCAGTATCTGAGTCGTGTTTCTGAACGCTCTGTTTTAATAGGCGCGTGGTGTATTTACATGTGATGCACCACATACTGTCCGCCTGTCCTTAAAGACGGTCTCTGGAACAAAGACTCATTATTGCTCAACACACCAATAATAGATAAAGCAGGTTGGCATTTATCAGGCTGAGGGGGGATATGGTTATGTCATGTTTCCTCACGCCCAGTTATTAGTCCGTTCCCAGAGTTTAGAAACCATCTTATCTTTGTGAAGATTACCCACTTGATTACTTTTACCCACAATGAAGTGTTATTAATTTCTGTGCTAAATATCATAAACACTTACATTGCAAAAACACAAAATCTTACCAAATGTTTTTGGTCTAGTGCAGATTTCTTAGTGCAGCTGAAATAAGTCAAAACTAACTTTCAAGTTACCTGTCAGTGAGATATAGGAGTCAGTATGGATGACAAAGTAAGTTTTATTTCACTATAACTAAACATTGTTTCCCATATTAGAAGTGAAATAATCTGCCAGTGGAATATTAAAGAATGATTGACTATATCTACCTGAAAAATTATTTGCAAGTAGCTTTGAACTTTTTTCAAGTGAACTAAGATATTTGGACTAGAAACTACACCAAAAACACTTAGTTAGAGTTTGTGTTTTTGCAGTGTAGTAGCAGTTAGAGATATGCATCCACTCATTTTGGACATGATTTTCAAGACAATTTAAATGTATCATAAAATGTATTATGGGAATTTAGATAAAAGAATGGCTCTTACTACACAACAGCTTTATTGAATTTCATAAACAATAACTGGTTAATAAGTCTGGGTTCTTTCTTACTTAACATTTGACCGCACGTCTGTACAGAACTGTTAAAGTACATTTAAATGGCTGTTAAGTACAATCCACAAAACTTTAATGTGGTTCAATTCCAGATGTTTTAGAAACTTATTCTTTTCCTGTTTGATGTTTTTCTATTATCTAACATAATTATTATTATTATTATAATAATAAAATAGGATAATTTTATGTTACAACCCAATAAGTGTTCAAGTTTCAACCATCGTGTTATTGATTTGAGCCGCAGCTCGACAGTTTGGAGGAAGTCCTGTGTTGTGCAACAAATAGGTTTGGTTTGACTATGAATAGCTATTAATAATTGATAACGCCAAAGACAATTATTAACAATGTTAATAACTGAGATCAAAATCACCAAGTCGGGACGCTGCCTGATTATCAGGAACTAATAACTCAACAGCTTCAGGTCTTGTTTGGTTGACAGCCTGCTGGTTTGGTGTTATGGAACTACAGACAGCAAGAAACACAAACAGCTAAGAATTGATTCACCAAAATAACTCAACATATAGTCAACAAACTCTTTTTCCAGGCTGCTAACATTCAACTAAACTACAAAGTAAAATGAAAAAAAAAGTAATAATAAACTCCAAACAGCAGTGAAGGTTTGTCTTGAGGAACTGAGATTGAGGCCAAATCAGCAAGACATTTATCCCAAGTCAAATAATCTTCCAGTGGAACTCATATTCCTTCATCAATATTAAGGCTTCATTGACTCATATCTCCTGCTGAAATGTTACTTGTAAGTTAGTTTTGTTTTATTTGAAATGAGATAAGATCCTTGCTGTAGAAACTAAAATAAATTACTTAGAATTGGTGCTTTTGCATTGTTAAGAAATAAGAAAGAAGGAAATGATGTAAACGATCAACAATAATTCCAACAATGTTCATAAATTCATACATTAGAGAATAATGTGGCCAAGCATAATTAATTCTTTTCATTTATAACGTTTTACAAAGTTTTAGATGTGACAACTTGTGATCTGCTGCTTTGTTGGATCCAATTGTGCAAAAATAATTAAAGAGCACATTGTGATAAAAAAAAAAAAAAAAAAAAAAAAAAAGGCCGAGTCATTCTGCCCTTTGACCTGGAGGCTTTCAGCATCCAAACAGTGGATGTGCACACACATCCTTTTATAAACTACTTCCAGGCAGCCGGTCTGTGTCCCAATTTAATTTATTGAATCTAAACAAAGGTGGTAAAACTCAGACCTTGGTTTGATCAACATGTTGTTTAGATGTGTCTCTCCAAAGCTAAGAACAGCTGCTGAACAGTGAAGCAAGAAGGTGTCTGTTAGTTTGGTTAGTTATCACTAGTTAGTCAACTCTAGTTAGAATGGTTGAAACCCAATGAACTGTTTTTGCTGGTATTTTTACAAAAAGGTCTTTGTCAGGGCTTTGAGTTATAAATGTGGTATTGGTTCGTTTGTTATTAGCTATAAAGTACTAATTATAATCATTTTAATGTATTATTGAATAAATTTATTTGATATGATACCTGGAAACAACCTGGTACCAGCTAATGAATAAGTCCAGGTAGATAAGAAAGCCATGTGTCTGTAGTTAAATGCCACCACAGGGCGTCCTGTGACATTATTTGTAACGTTCACACATTGAGTCGTTTCATTTCTACTTAGGAAGTCGTTTAAATTTTTAATGTTTCCTGTTTGTCGCTTATTTTCTGGTAACTGATTCACTGAAACAGCCGACAACCAAACCTCTTCACATTCAACCAGCTGAGACAAAACAAAGTTCACTAAAAATACGAATCAAATGCTGCAAAAAACAAAGTCTCACAAAGTTTTTTCTTTTTTTTTTGCATACTTTCTTGTGTAAATATCTTAATACAGTTGAAATAAAACTAAACTAACTTACAAGAAACTTTTCAGTAACATATAATGCTGATAAAAAGTATTAGTTATATTGACACATTGGGAAAAATGTAAATAATAAAATCAATGAAATAATCTGCCGATGGAACAAGTATTTTTTATCAGTATTAAGGAATTATTTACTTAAAGCAAACTGCTCTATCTTGTTGAAAAGTTACTGTTGAGTTAGTTTAGTCTTATTTCAACTGTACTAAAGTATCTGCACTAGAAACTAGACCACAATACTTGATGAGATTTACTGTTTCTGCAGTGACTGATTGATATTTATCAGCTGTAAAACCTGGAAATTCACTGATTTATATCTGACACTAATGAACTCTTCTCACTCTAAACTTAAAAAAAAACCTGTTGGCCAAAGAACCAATTTCTTTGTAAATTCTCATAAATCACTGAATATGTTTTGACTAAAAACAGTTCTGGTTTATTCCCCACAAATTCTCTCCTACAGTTTCAGTTTGCAAGCAAACATCTGAGTGAAAACAATGTCTGAATAACAGAGTGAATTTGAAAATGCATCAAAATACCAGTAATGTAAAAAAGGTTCCTCAGGTCTCGAGAAAGTGCTCTTGAACATTTTTGATGCGTTGCGTGTCAGATTGACACCAGAGTGGAAATAAAAACAAACAAATCTGTCTACATCTGGACAAGTCAAACTCCCAGCATCCAGAGCTGTCAGATCGATCAAAAATACACCCTGAAAATCTGTAACTAATCTGTCCTCACCGCAACTCAACTACAATCTCTGCAAAGCAACAAGCAACCCATCCGCCTCCAGCTGTAGGTCATACTGCCCCCTGCTGGACTCAATAAACCGCCTAATGTAAACAGAAAGGAAACAATGCACAAAAGCCTTTGTTTTCTCTGCACAGCACAGAACTACAGACTGGGGGCTGGGGGGCATCTCCTCACTGGGAGGACTGGGGGGAGTGTGTGTGGGTGCGCGTGTGCGTGTGTGTGTGTGTGTGTGTGTGTGTGTGTGTCGGAGAGCAGAGCAAATGATCTAAGAGACGATTTTGGTCATCAATATGTTAAAAACTAAAAGTCTGTGTGCAATAACATCAAAAACCTACAGATGTAACTAAGAGTGAAGGACTGAACAATAGGTTTAAGGTCCGCCTCGTAAATTCCTAAATCAGAACAAGTATCAGTCGTTGACTCACTTCCTGCACTTTAAAGACTAAATCCAAAAATTAAAAACGATGGAAAGTCATTTGATCACATAAAACACATTCGGTTTTCTGGCTAATAATAATAATAATCATAAAAATAATAATGCACAACAGAACAAATAACAGGCTCAAACCTGTCAAATTGTAGTATACCTAAAAAACCTACATGTAATGAGGAAATGGAGGATCGACTGACATGTTGTGTCATGCCGGTGGTGGCAGTTCATGCTGTGGGGAACCTTTTCCTTGGCTTCTACAGGAAATGGATCAGTGGATGGAAGAACAAAAGAAAACTTTTCAGATGCTGCAAAAGATTCAATAAATAGATCCACCGTCCAGCACATCCCCCTGAAATGAACTTCATGTGTTAGAATGGCCCAGTCAAAGTCCAGAGCTAAGTCCAATCGTCAATCTGTGACGAGGGTTGAACATTTTTGTGCCTAACAGATGTTCTCCATCCAAACCGAAAGAGGGAAGAATAAATCCAGTCTGTAGACGTTTAAACCTGGTGGAGACACTTTAACAACGTGTTGATCCATCTGGACTGGATGCAAACATCTGTAAAAACTAAAAAAAGCATAAATGATTCCTTCTACTTCACAACAAGGCTGCAGTTTGTGTCCATCACCATCATTAACAACCCTGAGGTCACATGATAAAGATCCAAAACGGTTGAAGGAATGTGAATCCTTTTCTAAGAGACATGAAGGTGGTATCCAGGACGACCTGCATCAGCATCCTTCACCACAAAAAAAACACAAAATCTTAACAAGCCATTTTGGTCAAGTTTCTAGTACAGATATCTTATTACACTTGAAATGAGACAAAACTAAATTACATGTAACTTTTCAGCAGTAATTCCTTAATATGGATGAAAAAGTATCAGCTCCATTATTTAATTTATAACAAAACATTTTTCTCGTGTTATAAGTGAAATAATCTGCCAGTGAAATTAGCACTTTTCCATCCATATTAAGGAATTATTGACTTAAAACAAGCTCCTATGTCTTAGTTTTGTGTTATTTCAAGGGTACTAAGATATTGGCAGTACAAACAAGATCAAAATGACTTGGTAAGATTTTGTGTTTTTGCAGTGTTCTAGTCCTGGTAATGCTGTTTAAAAAAAAAAGGTTGGACCACAGCAGCATGAGAAATACCAAGAACTCAAAAGTAAATGACAGAATTTGTCACTGCAGAGTTTACCACAGGCCTGGGCTTCCCTTAACACTGTACCGAAATAAAATGCAGCGACTTTAATGATGTCTTCAGCAGGTCGATAGAAAAACACCCCTGTGTTTTCTCCTGACCTTGTGACTTGGTAACGATCGCTGGCATTCAGGCAGGACATCTTATCTGTTAGATTCCTCCCCCCCCCAAAAAAAAAAAAAAATAGAAAAGAAAAAATATCAAAACATATGCAGCTTGATTCTGTATCTGCTGCATCAAATACCAGAAGAAATGTAATAGAAGTAGGCTGTGCGTAGAGATGAGGAAGATGCTGGAGATGTGTGTGTGTTTGTGTATAAGTGAGTTCCAGGGAGATGAGAAGATGTCTATGCAGCCTGGTTCTGATGGCTATCATGAGCAGCTGGAGCAGGACTGGACCTGCTGCTGATACCGTCGGATTCTTTGGAGGATGATTTGAAAATATGAAGGAGAACCAGAACGTTACATCAAGTTTGAATTTGAGCGCGAGCCTCCGGTTCCCCCCTTACATGCTATCCTTGCTAGCTGCTCTTTATTGCAGCTACGACGTTGTTAGCAGTCGGATTTATTCGCGGAGCCTCCCCCCCCTTTTTCTCAGCGAGCCTCACGCTGTGAATTTGGGCCACCGCTGTAGTCGCATTTAAACCCTCTGCTCCCTCGCTCTGCTCAGCTCTTTGAACTTGTTTTCTCTTTTATTAAACTTTGCCGCCCGCATTTTTTGGCCTCTTTGGCCTCCCACACTTTTTAATCACGCCAGAGCTAATGTCTTTAATTTATTGTTCATTTGTACATTTTCCCCAGGCTCCAAGCGCCTCTAAGATCATGAGTTTGTTTACTGTTTTTGTGGTGTTTTTCAGCTTCGATGTTGTGGGAGAATGCGTCTCTGTGTGTGTGTGTGTGTGCGTGTGTGTGTGTGTGTGTGTGTGTGTGTGTGTGTGTGTGTGTGTGTGTGTGTGTGTGTGTGTTTGTGTGTTTGTGTGGAAGGTGGAGGGATAAAAGAGGAGAATAGAGAGGAAGAGGAGTGAGAACCTGGAAAATATTTCTGCAAACAGAGATAGCTGAGGGCCGTGTGACTAACATGTTAGCTTTACTGTAAAACATTCATAGTTTGTTACTTAGATGATAAATAAACCCCCTCATTTTATATAAACAGGTTCTCATTTGCTGTTAGAAACTACAAATTTCATATGAAGTGAAACTCATTTTATCTATGTTACTTTTTAATGTGAATTCAACAGAAGCACCTCGGCTGTGAACACAAGGTTTCACTTTAAGGTAAAAATTGTTTACAGGATTCTTTGAAAAGGCATTTATTGAATAAAAGGGCAGAAATAAAACTCCTAATGTTGTCACACTCTATTAGTGTTTACTGTCATATTTTAGCATCAGAAAGCGGTAATGGAAACAACAAAGTGCTTATTTGAATTTTGTTCCATGATATAAAATAAAAAAAACTGTAACACAAGCTGTTTTTCTTTATTGTGGTAGAAATTACGATCTTGGTTTTCATACAAAATGTATTTTTGAACAAGAATAATGGAAGCAATTTTTGTTTTCCTTTTTTTCTTTTTGGAGGTTTTTCAGTTCTGGTTTCTAATCGAATGTAGTTGGAGAAACACGCAAAGACTGAGGTGTAACAGCAACACTGAGTTCTCCAGGTTTAATTCCACCTTCTGCTTCATCTCAGAAATAAGTACAGAAATAAGAGCGACTTGAATCAGTTTTACAAACAGTAAATCTACTTGCGACTCGAAGTTTTTGATTTGTTTGTCTTTAGGGCCTGACTCCTTATTTAAGTGGAGAGACCTGATGCTTTTTTGAGAACTGCATATCAGTGAGTCGGTCCCACAACTTCCAGATATTTTTTTTACTTACAGAGTGTCAGATATTGCCCGGGAGCTTTTGTTTGAACACCAGCTGTTCATTTGGCCCGGGTGTTGCTGGCACCAACCCGTCACTCAGGCCTGGCAGCGTCGCTAATGGCATTACACATATTAGATGTTTGGCTGACACTTCCCAATCAGGAAACACCGAGCCTGGAGTGGATTTCTGCAGGCTTCCTGGCTCTGTTTACGTCAGGCGAGTTGCTACACATTTTGCCACGCAGTGCAACGTAACCTGAATTCTGGAGATCCACTTTACCCGTGTTGGTTTGTCATATAAAATCTAAGAAAAACGCAGTGAAGTTTGTGGATTTATCATGACAAAATATGGAAAGGTTTGAGAGGAATGGATAACTTTGGAGGCAAATGGAACCTTTACCAGTTACTAAAAAATGTTTTCTTAGTTTTCAATATTGTCACCTTCCAAAAATAATATAATTTTTTAGAAAGAGTTATTCTTTTTGCCTAAATCCATCTTTTGGCAATAAAAAGGTGGCCTTTTTTTCCCCAATATTGTTTTTGGAAAAAAAAAGCATATATATATATATATATATCTATCTATATATATATATATATATTTATAGATATATAGATATATATATATCTATATATATAGATATATATATATATATATATATATATATATATATATATATATCTATATATAGATATATATATATATAGGGGACAGGGGCAGAGTTGATGGGTTGGGCTTGGAACCCGTTGATAACTGTTATATTTTAAACGTAGATAAACGCTGAAAAGATTTCAGAGTTGTTAACATGCATGTAACATTTTCATTCATTCCATTTTTTCTCATACATACTTCATAATGTGTAAGGTACTGAGGTTTATCTACTGCAACCACTGGGTGAGATGAAGGTACAGCCTGTTTATCAAAGCTTAAAACTAATTCCTTGTGCGTTTGTAACGATTTCTTTTTCCTTTGATAAGTGAAGAAAATACTGTAGTTTAGCTTAAATAATCATTCCTGGATGGAGTGGATTTAACTGGACTGGCCTTTGCAGTGTTGTTGTTGATTTATATTACCAAAGTGAAGTGACAGCCTGTCAATCAGCCTCATAATTATAAGGAGAACAAAAAATTTTCTAGATGTTTATGCCGACTTTAACTTCCCTGTAATATCCACTATTGTCAGCTTGTGAGAGATATAATATATAGTTAGAATTAACAGGTAGGTATTCTCAAATAAAAGATGAATGTTAGAACTCTATGTTTTATTCATATTATTAAAAAATGACTAAAAATGAAAGCTGTGTTGCTCTTTTCTGGAGAAAACCTGCAAAAATTAACATTATCTCTCACAGAATAGACACAAATAGACACATTTCATTTACAGGTCAGCTTGGAGGCCTTGTTTATGCTTTTATCATTTTGGAATATTGTTACTATGACGAGAAAATATTGAAATTGATTATTATTGCCGGTGCTGCTTAAACAATCTCCCCAAGTGGTCAAATCATTATTATTATAATTCTGAAATGGGTCAGATTGTTGAGGAAGTCCTCATCAGTGCAGATAGAGTGTCTGCATAAAGCAGCATGAGAATGAGTTATGTTATTTTGGGACAGTTGTCGCGTTCCCATCACAAATGTGTGTAAAGCTTTGTCAATATTCTGGTAATGTTGAAAAAAACATAATTTTGCAATTTCCGTGTTTTTATTAAATGCAATTACCGTCACACGTGAATAAGTTTGTTCACTTGACAAGTCATTAAAAAACATGCGGTGCCATCATCGTCCTGCTACTTCCTGTTGTCTTCTTCGTCTTTTCCACCAGCAGTAACATCCAGTTGTTGATCATGTGATGAGAAAAAGGTGTTTCCATCGTAGTTCTGTGAAATACACGAACAAAAGAGTACACAAAAAAAAATACACTGGATTCCTGATTCCTTGGCTTTTCTGTTGAATCCCTTCAGACTCTTTGTCTCTGACTGGAGCTCCATTGGGGGTGTGGAGGAGGATGGAGCGAGGAGGGGAGAGTCCTGTCGCCCAGGGCAGTCCAGAGCGGAGGGGCGGCAGTCCGGACCTTAGCGGTCTCCCGCCGCCAGGAAAGAAAAGCCGACTGGAGCTGAACGGGAGCCCCACCGGGCCACGAACTCGCCACAATGGAGCCCCACCGCGGCCCCTTGGAGGTAACCGTAGAGTCTTCACTGTAGAGATTGAAGTAACAGTGAAGCTATTTGATATTAGTTATCTTCTGCAAATGACATTTGCAGCAGGGTGAAAAGAACCATCATAAATGAATGAGATACGATGACTTTTTTTTCGATCCTTTCCCTCTGCCAGAAGGTTTTTAGCAGCGTTGTACTCCAAACCCACAAACAGCCGCTGGCTGCGCTGCGAGCCACATGGGTTGAGTTTGGCTCCGTGTTCCACGCTGCAGTGCTATGAGAGCCCTGAGCTGTTAATCTATAAGTCAGGGGGGAACTGTATAACACAGGCTTACCAAATAAAGGAGATTGCTCCATATAAACAAGATTTATACAAGTCACTCTGGGTTATCGATCCCCGCATTAACTGTGAAAGTTGCTTCCTCCTTGTGTGCAGCTGTTCATGTGTGTGCCTCCGTGTCCGTGCTTTTCATGCTTCTGCAGAAATGTCTCAATCTTTACCTGTCCTTTCACTTTATGAATAATTGTTGCATCATGAATACTTCCTGTTCTTTTCCACTCTCTATCTAGCCCAGATTAAAGTTTGTTTTAATCTTTAGGTGGGTCGTGTCCACCTTTAATCAAAATGTAAAACATTACAAAATAAGAGACACATAAATACAGTCCCTGATATGTGTGTGAGATGTGAGCTTGTCCAACAAACAGTCCCACAGTGATGACTTTAGCATGCAGCTTAGCTTTACTAGTTTCACTGAGGAACGGCCAGCAGAGCTGTGTTGTTGGCAGCATGACATATCCAGCGATCTGGCTGGAGAATGTACCAACATATAATGATTTATTTTTTATTTTTAAGCACGGTGGCCAAATATTGAAACTTCTCCCATGTAGCTACTGAGGCGTACTGTGTGTAACCTGTGACCTCCTGTGCTGTCCGGGATGGTCGAGATGTCATAGTAGATTGCTTACATTTCTCTTCACGAGTTCCTTGTTTCCCACGATGGGAAAGAATGCTAGCTGGTTTCATGAGCTAGCTGGTGGCTAGCTCCGTTTCCTCTCCACCTATCAGGAGAGGATAGGTGGAGAGGAACAGAGTAAGTTCCTCTCCACCTGCTCATGTAAATTCTGCACATTTACATGAGCAGAATGTAAATGCTGCTCATTTACATTCTCTGCTGTAAATGAGCAGAGAATGGCATTCTTCTGACTGGTTATGGTGACTCTCAACACTCTCAGCTTGCTGCTACATTTTGATGGGAACACTGTTTCCTGCTGAGACGTTTCTTGTGTGAGTCGTGAGTCATGGGGCTAAAAATGTACCTCTGTTCTGGAAGTCCACCTTGAATATGCATTGATGCAGATAATGCAGATATTAATATTGGACCAGTGCATCTCTTCTCTGGATGATATCATCAACATGCATGCTGTCTTATGTTTTATTTGCTTTTTTTGGTCTGTTTCCTTTTCTGGTTGTGATGTTTTATTTTTGATGCATTCACACCAATAACAGTTTATTTAATGCCAACAATGCACATCCATAATATTTATTATTATTATTCAAGCTGTTTGACTCAGTTTTCAACTTTTAGCACTTTAACATGCTTTGCTGTCCAGTCCAACAGTTAGACTTTGTGTTCTAACAGGAAATAAATCATGGGGTTTTCAAGCGTCTTTGAGAGCATTAAAATCTAAGTTTGTCCATTGTGATACATTAAAAAACAAAGAAATATTGCGTAATATCCTGGAGTGTGCCCCAGTATAGGAAAAGATGTAATATTTTAGTGTCTCTGTTGGCAGCTTTGTCTTTAAACACTGGAAAAATGGAGACAGAAGGGTTTCTTTTATAGGCGTGTTATAAATCCTACAGCATGGAAATTCTGACTAAAGACCTTGGAGAGCACACATTTTGAAACGTGCAGCACAATAATGAAAATCGATCAATTTATTTTGACGTTATGCGGTCCATTTGATGTAAATATATTTTAGAATTTATGTCGTAATGTTCCTCGGACTGAGGATCTTTTTTTTTTTTTCCTCCAGCAAAACAAAACCGTTTCTGTGGGTTTTTAAGAGTTTCTGAAGATAATCCATATGTGGTTAGGCAGAGTTAACAAACCGGCAGGAGGGTCAGGTCTGACCACCGCGATGCAGCAGAAAGAACGACAGCGCGCTAAACAGAAGAAGAAGAAGAAGAAACCGTGCGGGTAGTGAGGCAGGAGGAGGACGGGGTTTCCTGCGCTCGGTGGAAGCCACGGCTTGTAATAATGACGGGTTAACTTTGAACACAGGAAACTCCATGTGTCGCCCCCAAAACCGCACGGCTGCTGCGAGGATGGGGGCCAAATGCACACATGTAGGCTGCGCCACACAGCGGAGACCCCCGCACGCAGATTTACAAGCTCGCACACCAGCCGCCGCGCGCTGCAACACTGCGAACCTGCCAAAACACACATATCTTATTTTAATATCTCCACTCACTCATCCCTCAACATATTAGAGGGATTAGAGGTTTTGAGGCAACATCACATCATCCAAACCAGATCATCCAGTCTCAAGATGCCGGAGACGACACTCGGAGCTGGAGATGGAGAGAGACGGAGGGAGAGGAGCGCGGGTCGGAGGGAGCTACTCCGTGTTGACAGTTATATTTCCCTGTTGGGGGAAATTCACTTACTTCAATTGGCACGGTCCTCCAGTGTGTAATTCACTCCATGAGAGCCTGGAGGATTGGGAGCCGAGTGATTAATGAGGAGGAAATAGAAATATCGGAATTGACTGATTAAAACAATGGAGGAGATGGATCGGGGTCTCTCTCTGTGTGTGTGTACGTGTGTGTGTGCGCGTGCGCGTATGTGTGTGGACTTGAACCGTTTACCATTTACTTGAGAGAACCGTGAATGTGTGTGGTTTTGTTTGGCCATACGGTAAAACACCAGCGCCTGTATTATTAGAGCTGGGACGCTGCCTAATGCTCCCAGTCCATCATTTCTTCAGGGGACTTTAAATAACGGCCCGGTTGACAGATGGCCCAAAACCAAAAGCCGTTCAGGAAAAAAGCTCCAGATTGGAGCAGAGGCATTAGTGTGAGAGCAGAGAACCGACAAGAGGAATTTTTGGAATTAGACTCTTACTGAAGAGCAGGTTTCTCCACTGTTATTGACAGTGTTGCCATGGTAATCGATCCCCTTAAGCTGTTTCACTTTGTGTCAAGATGCAAGACATCAGTGTGGTAGACCAACAGTAGCTGAGTTTTCATTACAAAAGTGCACAAAACCTTCCCCACATTCCGCCAATGTCAAAATTTTTTTTTTTTTTTTTTTTTTTTGCAACTGCTGTGCCTCTGTTAAGTAACAAACACAATTAAAATCCCACATGAATAAACTTACTCAGGCAATAAGTCTTTCAAAAATATGCCCATCAACCTCTAACTACTTCCTGTCTTCTTCGTGGTTTGCACAAGTAGCAACGTCTGGTTGTTGATCATGTGACTGGGATGATGGGAAAAAAAGTGTTTCCGTTGGAGTTTTGCGAAATAAATCATTTTTGATTTGACCAAACATCCACCTGAGCCCAGTGTCAATTTTTTTTTCTGAGAAAAAAGTTTTTCGAATGGTCTCCATGAAGCAAATTTATTTTCGAAATATCAAATTGCATAATAAGGTTGTCAGTGGAAGCACAGCTACTGAAGAGTGGAAAGAAGGAAGGTGTTAATAACTGAAAGCCAGAAGAGGTTCTGTTTGCACTGTGAAACAATAACCTAAGAAACGCAAATAGAAATCAAAGATGAATTTCTTTTCACACAATAAATCATTAAAAAAACATAATTTTCTTACCACTTCTTTTCTTCTTCATCTTTTCTGCCAGCATCAACATCCAGTTGTTGGTCACATGACTCAGGCGGTACAACAGAAGGAAGTGTTTCCATTCAGTTTTACCAAGTACACTAATTTCCAAAAACAACCTCATTTTAGCATTAAAGCTTTTTATCAAAACACATTTTCTTTTTTTTTTTTTTAATTGCTGCGTTTCCATTAAGCAAATTTATTTTTGCACTTCCAATTTGCGCGATTCTGTGGTGCATAGAAATGCAGCTAATTACAACCTGTGAGCTAACATGCAAAGCGCCACATGTGGTGGCGTGGACCAATCTGTGGACGCCCAGTAACTGCAGTCGATTCTTCACGGAGAAAGGCAACAATTAAGCTGTTAAGACATTCTGTTTAAAGTTTACAACAAGCCGTGTTGGGGACACAGCAGACGTTTGGACTGAGCCACTTTGGTTAGTTGAGACAGACGTTGCGCTCTTTGACATATCCTGCATGGGAGAAAGCTTTAGCGTGTCCGTAGCCTAGGCTGATCCCTGTGTTGTGCACCGAGAAGTGAAAGTGACTCAGACTGGAAGGGCATTAAGTGGTCAGTATTCCAGTCGCTCCAGTTGCAGGAAACCTTTGCGATGCTCCCAGGTGTCTGAACAGTCTGATTTGGACTTGATGTGGTCCACCTGGAGGCCAGTGACGGTTAGGCAAAATATGTGACCTGCATGGAGAGCATTAGAGGACATTTATTAATGGCCTAATGAGGGCAGCTGCTGTTATCACAGTGACTGTTTTGTGTATTGGCTTTGCATATCTGTGAGAGGAGTCATTCCTATGAATTCCTATCTAATATTCCGTTAAGCAGCTGGATGGTGCTTTCTACAACTGCTCTGTATTATTTATCTGACATTACTACTTGACTAAAGGGGGTCTAAGGTGTTCCAATACCTTGCAAGTAAACTAAGAAAAAAAATAAATCAAGTGATCTCAGGCTTCACCGACACCAGATGCTCTCCACATGTTTCTCATCGGAGGAGACCAATTTGTGCCAGGATGATCGTCAGTTAATGCCAGGCTTTTAGAGAGAAGTCCTCGTTGTTCTCTTTAACTTGTTGTCGTCCCTCCACAGGTCTGATGATTCCCGTCTTCTGCGTGGTGGAGCAGTCGGACGCGGGGCTTCAGAGCGACGGGTGTGAAGGAAGGGAGGAGCACGCCGAGTTTGTGCTGGTCAGGAAGGACATCCTCTTCTCCCAGCTGGTGGAGACGGCCCTGCTGGCGCTGGGCTACTCCCACAGCTCGGCCGCGCAGGCCCACGGTCAGTCACACACACATCCCCATCAGCTTCCTTCAGGGTTCTGTAATCGCAAAAAATGTTTCATGAGCTTGTGCCGTTTGGAACAGTTCATACGAGACATTTACATACACGGTATAAAAAAAGGATATTTTCTTTTGTCACTGCCTGACTTTATTCCAGTCACAGTTAGTCGGGTCTTATATCAATTTAAAGTTGCTATATCTTAGGTCCAAATTCCCGATTCAGCAGCATCATTGCGTGTGAGTGTTTGACTGCAGGAGGGACTGGTGCACTTCACAAAACCTAGACATGAGGACGACAGAAAATATTGATTTCAAAACACCAGCCGGACTGAATGGGGGTCTTTCAAACTACCAATGACACTAAGATTATTTATGGATCGGTTACTAAGTTGCTTACAGACAACATGTTTTGCATAGGCCATTTAACAGCTTCAGACTCATCGGATGCACTAATAACATGTAATTTTCCTGTGTTATAAGTGAAACAATCTACCAGTCAAATCAGGACTTTTTCATCAATATTAAGGCATAATTGACTTAAAATCAGCTCCTATTTCTTTCTAAAAAATAACATTTTTGTCCTTTTTCACGTGTACTTAGCTATGTGCACTAGAAACTAGACCAAAAATACTTGGTAAGGTTTTGGTGTTTTTGTAGTGTACCCTCCCGATTCCTAATGCCACCTAATGCTGCCCATCTTTGCTTTCCAGTTATCTTAAAGTGCTTTTTAACCCCCTTTTCATCATCCTTGATATAACGCATAAGCTTACTCACCAGGAGTGTCAATAAACTCGGTAACTGCTTGTTTTTGTTCTTTTTTTCCTCCTAGAACAGTAAAGTGACAGAAAATTTCTGACAGAAGCTTTTTTTTCTTCTTAACAAGATAAAGCTGAATAGAAACTGCATTACATATTTAGCCTCTCTGTGCCCGTCTCTGTGTGAGCTACAGTAGTCACAGCTCAGCATTCAAGGCAGGACAGCGTCCCTCTCATCAGCGATCAGAGGGGAGTGTGTGATGTGAAGTGGTGTGTACAGAGCAGACATTGTTATAGTGGCAACAAGCACGGGAAAGCTTGAAAAACACACCAGAGACACAGACAGAGGCTGTGAAAGTCATTAAAGAGTCAACAAAGAGCTGGACAGGAATGTCCTCGCACGACAAAAATACACTGTGTGTATGCGGGGTACGTGTGAGAATGTTTATGAAGCAGAGAAAAAGAAAAACTCTGTAATTTATTGTCGCACACATGGTAGTCATTGCAGCAGGACAGTGTCATTTACTGCTGTCTTCTCTCAAGTATGCAGAATATTCCATCTGGAGAAGTTGCCTCACCACGTTATAAAACGGGACAGCAGAGTGATGGGGGGCAGCAAAGCTGCTGGAGCTGGCTGAGGATGCTGGGAGATCCCCATCTGTTTGAAATCTCCTAACATCGTGTGTGTGCGTGTGTGTGTTCATGTTGTCCCATCTAATTCTTGTTTCAGCTTGCAGACATATTTGTTTGCAGAGATTTTGTAAACTGCAAAAAAAAAGTGTCTTTCAAATGACTAATTTGTTATAGCTTATCCTATTTGCTTTGCTCAAGCTACATTTTTGATTAGGATGATTCTCAAATCAGAGTTTGAGCTTTTGCAAAACTAATAAATTGCCTGTAGCACATTAGTCCTTTTTTTAAAGGTGCAGTATTATGTAAAATCCACTTTTAAATTTTTTTTTATTCCTTCATCAGAAAGATTCCTGCGTGAGTGATGACTTGATTCTTTTATGCATGTTTGAGAAATCACTGAATCTCCATGACAACCATTAAGCTGTGTAAAACACCTGGGTGGACCTAGGTTCGTCTTTGAGACGCAGCTCCTCCTCAGAGCTGCAGTTAATAAACTTTCACCTCACAGAGGAGCCCTTCCCTTGACTTCCCCACTCAGCTCCTTCAGACTAGCCAGCAGCAAACAGCAAACAGCTGGTGGAGCATCTGCTGAGCTCATTACAGGAGCTTCTTCTCAGTGAAACACCGATACAATGTTGCTAAAGGGTTAATAGAGGAGCCATGTTGTAATGACTTCCTCAAGGCAGAGCTTCATTTAAAGCAGGAGTTCTTAAAGAGACAAAGACCCAATCTTGCTTTAAATCACAAAGTCAAATTTCTTTTAAGTCAAATTTTATGTATAGCATTTTTATAACAGCTGAAGGTAACACTTGATTGTGCTATAAAATGGCTCTATGTTTCTGGAAAATACATATTATTACCCCTTTAAGTAAGTTCAAAAAAACATTTTTTCAGTGTACGGCAGCATCTCTCTGTTTCTAACCAATCAGGACTGTCTAATCGAACACAGAGTTCAAAGGTTCAGGTTTCTCCTTTAACTTGTCCCAGGTCTTTGTTGTTTCTGTTATGGCAGCTAATCCCTTTATTACCACTGGGTCTTTAGCTCTTATTTCTTCTCCATCCATCCTGAAACAGGCTCAGCACACACAGCCTCCATCTCCACCATGTCTCTTGAAATTCACACTACACTGTGTGTATAACCATCATTTAACATATTGCTCTCTAACGCCCTCAGTTATTCTTTAATCCAGATGGACAGGTCGAAAGATGAAACTAATAAACTGAAGTTACTGAAAGTCTTGCTCTCTCTCACTCTCATGCAGCCTAAATGACATTCAGACACATCTCAACATGTATAGAATGTATAATTTTACAATACAGCATTAAATATAGTTTCTTGGACCATAAAGCTATCACAAAAAAACTGTTCCACAAAAAAAAAAAAAAAAAAAAAAAAAAGAAAATAGAATGTCTGTCCATGGATCAAAACATCAGAACAAATATGGTTTAATATAGAATGGAAAGAATGACGTTTTAAGATAGATTGAAGTTAGCAAAATTTGAAAAGATCTGTTCTAGTTTTATTATAATTTGAGTTATTTACATGTTATATGGTTACACTACTACTCCTTTATTGAGGGGCTTTATGTATTTTTTTTTTGTTTAGTGCTGCTAATCAAAATACATTTTAGCATATAGTTTCTTACTTCTCTGCACTTCATTTTAACCCTTTATCAGAGATGACAGTTGTCATTCAGTATGGGATCATAATTTTAAGTCTCCAGTCATCCAGTCTCTAAATGATCTCATTTCTCAACCAGAAGCTGTTTACTGTGATGAGGTTCAATTCAGTCTTATAACTACAGATGTTAGCCAAATGCAAAACAGTTACTTTTACTCCTTAAATTGATAAAAAAAAAAAAAAAGCAAAGTCTTGTTCTGAGCTTTTTCTGCTGCAGGTTGTAAACTTCCGAGCTGCAGTAAACAGCCACAAAACAATCACTCAGACAGCCTTTACCTTACGCTAGTGGCCTGGGCAGCCCGCTCCACAGTTAGGGGGAGGTTTACAGATGAACGCTGTTACTCACACTTAAACCCTCAGTGTTTTTTTGCCAAACGGAGGTCTCTGTCTGTCTCAGCAGACAATGTGCTGGCAACTTCGAGCCACATCAATGCTGAACGCCAGGCCCATCAAAGGCGAGGGTGAGGGAGACATCACTGAAAGCCCAGAGTGGAATTCACCTTAAAAAACGAACAACGCTAATAGAAGGATGTGTCCGCGCCCGGGCAGCGTGAAACAGCCTCAGACAAAGCCCTCTCACACAAACCTCTCTCCCAAGCATCTTCCAAATGAATACATTTTTTTTTTCAAACAAGCATTTATGTTAAATGAATAATTTTTGGCTTAAATTATACATTTTTTCCCCATGCGGTCTATGACCAAAATTATACAGAGTCCAAGCTATTTTCTCCCTGTTTGAATTGTGTCCTGCATTCTTGCGTCCCAGCGGTGTATTTAAAGCACCGCGGCCTTTCTTTAATTAGCTCAGCCCAGTAATTAGCTGGAAGATATTGTTTATTTCAATTATAAGGGTTTGGAAGCTTTTATAGAGCGGATGAGAGCAGACCTGTACTTTCCAGCTTCAATCAGCGAACAGTTAACTGTGCCACGTCTCACAGGTCAAGAGGGGTCAAAGGGCGCATCCAGCTGTTTGCTGGAGAGTGGAGCAAATCAGAGAAGACAGTTTGTAAATGGTCTATTAAAAGAAAACTGATGGTCCCAGTCACCAGCCACCACTGGTTGGTGACAAGACCAACTAGTGGCTGGAAGTAACCATGATGCCACACTCTTTTAGCAGAAGGCTCTTAAAAATCGGTCTGTAATCAAAACAAGTCCAGTTTATTTGCACTTTGGCAGTTCAAAGTGACAGAAGGCCGGCTTTATAACTGTCTTTATGTGACTCACAGGGTTCAGGTCTGAGTCCATCTCAATGCCCAGATTCAAGGCCTCATCATTTGTTTCTAGCTGTAACAACCGAAAAGAAACGTAATAACTTTGATATAGAAAACCTGAATCTATTTAGGCTGAAATGCTCTGTCTTTATTTTCTAATGCTGGTGGTCCGTCTATTATGGAGCAGCACAGAGACTCACAGGACAAACAATCATGCGTGTACACGCTCATGCCTGCGGGAAACTTAGAATATCCTGGTAACATAACACACATGACTGTGGATGTAAACCGGGAAGACATGCAAACGTTCACAGAGGAAACGCTTTTAAAGCTGCACCACTAGAAACCTTCTTCTGTTCATATTTACAAAACCTATGAACAATTCATCCAGTTTGATCACACATCTCTAGCCTGTCACCAGCTGTGGCTACTGGACAGATGTTGCCATATTCTGCATCATTCATCAGAAATATGACCCTTTTGGCTTTCCATACGTCCAGCAGTCAAGCTCCACTGCTGTCCTAGATCATGAAAAGATAACTGACACTTTTGGTCTTCAAGTTCTGGCACTGCCTTGGTGTGGAGTGCTTTTTATTGTATCTTTGTCCAGTCGTTTCCTGTTGCACTGTTGCACCAAGTATTTTTCAATGCCCGCTAAAATGAATGCAGAATTATGAGCAGATATGGAATAAGTCATGTTTTTATCCTGTTCTGGGATTTAAAGGTTTGTAAATACAATATATCAGTTGAAAAGTTTGTCTGAAATAGTTAAATAAATGCTGAATTAAACATAAAAGTTCTAAACCGAAGATGTTGTTTTAGTAATCCTCATATTTTAAGTGTTTTTGATGAATTGTCTGTTTACATAGAATTAAAAAAACACTAATAGTAATAATAATAATAATAATTAAAATCCCTGACAGTGTCAGTGTGGATGACAGGGACAGTCAGACGCCCGGGGTTTCCCTCAGAGCGTGCCAGGGGTGCAACCTGGAATGGTTTTAAAGGCAAACGGCTCAGTCCGGCTGCGTCAACCGTTAAGTCTCACCGTGGCGTGGGACAATGGGATTACTGTGCGCACACGCGCCTCCCCGTGAGTGAGTGCGCGCATGCATCCATGCGTGCAGGCCCCATGCGAGCGTTGATGAGAGGAGCCGGAGACGTGAGTGTGCGTTTGTACAGATGGGCACACTCAGACATGAGCCAAGCCACCAGTCGGCCACATGAAAGCTCGTCTCTGGGAGATGGAATTTTAATGTGGAAATGAGAACAATAATTCCTACTTTTAAATGCGCACAAGAAGCACAGCTCACTGATGGGGGCAGACCAAGAATGATGGATCAATTATTAATACATCACACAGCGAGCAGGGGCTCTGTGTGTGTGTGTGTGTGTGCGTGTGTGTGTGGGTGTGTTTGCATGCGAGCCTCTATGTGTCCAGTGCTCTGTGTGCTGCCATGTGTCCTCTGTGAGTTCCTGTTTGTCTGTTTATTCACCCGTTCGCTTCCACCTAACTTGGCATTAGCTTCATGTTTGGATGTGCAGACGCTGCATGGAGGCAGGCTGTAGAGTCTGTCTGAATGTGTGAAGTGAAAAAAATCAAATACAGCAGAAATCCAACATTTCCAGTTTGGCATGTAAAATTTACCAGTTAGGCATAGCTAAAGCAGTATCATTTTAAATGGAAATTTTGAGCCTTATATTGTGTTGTAATGTTATTCCCTCATCTAAAAACCTGCCTGGAGTGTTGGCTTGATTCACTCATTCATTGAGAAGTTATCTAACCATTCAGCTGTGCCAAACGCCTGGGTGGACCTAGCCCCACCTTCTAGGACGAAGCTCCTCCTCAGACTTCCTGAAGGCAGAGTTTCAGTAAATCAGAAAGTTTTTGAAGAGACAGGGGCCCAATTTCAAGTCGAATTTCTATTAAGTCATATTTGATATTTGTAGCATTTTTATAACAAAAGAATGAAACAGTGTTACTTTATTGTGCAATAAAATGGCTCTCTGTGGCTGGAAAATACATAATACTGCCCCTTTAAGAAAGTACAATTATCTGTAAATCTAACTGTGCCTACTATACTTAAGCGGTTTTATGCATCCATCAGCCTACATGAACTGCAATTGCTCCGACACAGTTTGTTCTGATCCTGTCAGAGTTCTTGCCTGTTCCCATGGTGGTCTGAGGTTCCTCAGGAGTTCTTTTGGGCCCTGAGGGAGAACGGTCCATTCTGTACATGGTGTTTTAACGATGCTCCCTCCGCATGGCCCAATTAATGAAGAACACAGCTCGACCGAGTGGAAACACAGATATAGCTGGGCAGTAAACACACCGAAAAGACATCAGAGAACAGAGGGCAGAGAAAACGGGAGGAAGGAACACACAAAGGGCGATGCAAGGGAGGAGGGTGGATGATGACGGGGTGGGGGCAGGAGGAACAAGAGAGATGATGGGAGACTTCTCTGGACGCGTCTGGATCTCATTTAGAGGATAGTAATGCGATTAGCTTTGTTTAGTTTTCACAGCTCCAGCCAGTCCCATGAAGAAGCCTGTGTGTGTGAGTGTGTGTGTACAGGAGGGAAATGGTGAAACGTCCCCTTACATTATAGTCTTACTTTACACCACACCCAATTTAAAAATATAATGATTAGCAAATATTTTAATACCTCTGGAAGCTCCTTACATTCATGTTGTTGACCAAAAGACTGTGCAAATTTGATTTATAAAAATACATTTGGTCAGTGGAAACATGCTGATTTCAATAAAACAAACAGTTTTTTGTTTTTTTTTGCGCTAGGATGAGGTGGATTTTTTCAACTGTGTCAAAGTTGGTGCATTTAGCAAAACTGTAATGGAAACAATGTTGTTTTGCAACACATCAGTCACTCCAGTTTGTATGCAGCAACAAAATGCTTCGTTGGACAATGTGCATCGCAAAATTGATCAAAAGTAAAGTGTCAGTAGCTGCACTCTCAATGACCGTAAAATTGTGCGAATTGGAAGTACGAAAATAAATTTGTTTAATGGAAACATGACCATTTTGAAAAAAAATATTTTTTTGATAGATAATTTTGGTGCTAGGCTGACATGATCAACAAACGGATGTTTCTACTGTATGAAACGACTGAAAAGACGACAGGAAGTGGTAGGAGAATGATGGTGCAGAGTGTTTTTTAATGACTTACTGTGTGAACAAACTGATTCATGTGACTTTAATTGCATTTCTTGTTTAAGGGAAACACTGTAATTGTGAAATTGTGTTTTTTAAACCTTAGTGAAATATCGACATAGTTTTCGGCAAGTTTGTAATTGAAACGCATGTAGTGGAAAGTTTTGAATACATACATCTTCTGTAAAATGGGCATTTATCATTTCATTTATGGGAGTTTGTTGCTCCAACACCTCAATAAGACATCAACTTCTCCTCTGATAGCCGATAATGAGCTGAAGTGCTGCGGCTGAAACATTAATATATTATGATTACATCCGTTGCCTCCACGATTTTCACGTGAACAGAAGATTTTAATTGCATTTCTTATTTAAGGAAAACTCTGCACTTGCGAAATTGAGTTTTTTTGGGAAACGTCTTACGTATATTTGTAATGGAAACACAGCTAATGTGTTTTATGGAGATGTTATGTGATGGAATAAACACAAAGTGGGACTTCATTTTGAATTTTGAGGGTTTTTTTGTTACAACAAACTTTACGATGAGGAATAAAGAGCATAGCATGAAGACGTTGTGGGGAAGTAGGGTGAGGTGAGGTGGGAGGTTCACCCTCCAGCTGGACAACCAGCCTAAAGGAACCAGACCTACAGTGGAATGGATTACTGTGAAATATGTTCCAGTTTTAATTGTTGAATTGTTAATTTTCCATCAAACACAGTGTTTCACATTAGTCACATCTCTTTGTCTCCCTATGCCATAAGTCTTGCTATGTGATTCATGGGAAATGTAGTGAAACCAGTGTCTTGGGGTGTAACATTAAATAAATAGAACCCAGAGCGCTAGATCTAGATACCAGAAAGCGCCACACATACTTGTTGAAACTGTCACCATGTTGTGACAGTTTCCTCTCTGAGCTGCTACATCGCTCAGTGAAAAACAACCAATCAGAGCCAGGTGGAGGGACTCAGCGCTGTTAATCATCCTCATGTACTCACTGCTCCATGTGGTAATCGCAGAGAAACAGCTTACCGTTAAAGGAAAGACGTTTATCTGCCGGCGGCGGCATGAGGATAGGTGATGGAACACGGTGGTAAACATCAAAATGAAAACAAATCAGTAAAATTTACCCATTTGAACACTAAATATTTACTCTCTGATAGTGTATTCAATTGAATATAGGTTGAAGAGGATTTGCAAATCATTGCACTCTGCTTTTGTTTCAGTTTTACACAATGACCCAACATCATTGGAATGGGGGTTGTAAGATGAGTGAGCTGGTCACTGTCAGTAATCTTATATGAATATTTTTATGTCGATGAAAGGTTTAAGAGCATCAATCTGAAAAGTGGTGCTGCTCACCTGTCAGTCAGCGGTGTTAGAAGCTGACAGTTTGGGGCAGCTGTTGCTCATGATGAGCTTAGAAATGTTTTTCATTTGTTTTTCAGCTGTTTCCACTCACAGCATATTAGGCATGACTGACAGTTTTTGTGGTTGTGTTCAGGCACTTGCAGTTCTTGCTTCATATCAGGGAAACATGGGGGTGTTGGTCAGATATTTCAAAAATACTAAGTGACTGGAGTCTGTGGGGCCCACAGACCCCGCTGGTGGAATGAGACATTGTCTAATATTTGTTTGTGTGTGTGTGCGTGCGTGTGTGTGCTGTAAGCTTTCTTCCCAATTTAGCATGAAAGTTTTGTAAAAAAAAAAAAAATCTGGGTGGTAATATTTAACACAGAAATGTTTCTCAGACAGAGGGTTTTAATTAACTAGACAGTCAAAGTGCTTGTTTCTAATTATTCTTTATTGTTTTGTTTTCCTCTACTTCAAGCTATTAAATTTCAGTTAATCCTGAAATTTCAAGTCATCTGCGTGAATGCACAAGCTTGGAGAAAAATCAGAATACTCTTGTATTTCAGAACGATACAGAAGAAAAAAAATCAAATAAATCCACGCCAGCAAAATTCTCCAAATGCCTCACCACAGAAATAAAAATCAAAACTCTAATGTTATCACAGAATATCTAAAGATTGAAAGGACATGCGCCTTTCAAATATATGTGCTTTTTAAAAATATATTGTTTAATAAATGAGGACTGTATGTTAAAACTTGCATGGATCCTCTCTGTTTGTGTCCAGGCATCATCAAGGTGGGTCGGTGGAACCCTCTGCCCATCCACTTCCTCACAGACGCGCCTGAAGCGACCGTGGCAGACATGCTGATGGAGGTCTATCACATGGTCACGCTCCACATTCAGCTGCAGAGGTCAGACTTCCTCCTTCCAACCATCACTAGTTTAAAAAGCATGTAGGATCACAGCTGGATGTCAGGTTGTTAGTCTACAGGGCAGCCGATACGACTGCAGTGGTTTTCAGACGCTAAAGTCCCGTTGGAGAACTATCTGCTCTCTGTCTGCGTCAGCTGTTCAGGGGGAGCTGAAGGAGGGAGGGGTCTGTGCTTCGGAACTTCCTGGTTCTAGAGAAGAAATGCAGCAGCATCCTGATGAGCAGATAAGAACTGATAAACTCCACATGAGAGGGTTTATTTGTTTCTATTGTCGTGGTACATTCCAGCTAGGCTTGCTTATGTGTGTATCCACAGTAAGGGCAGGGCTCTGCGCTGCTACTGTTTAGAGTCTGACTTTATTTATTTCATAAAATAGCTACAAAACAACAACAACAAAAACAAAAAGACAGTAGAAATAAAGAAGTTCACAATGGAAGTTCTAAGGTTAAACTCTCCTCTGACTCCAACTGATGGCAGCCCAACCTACTTTCTGACTCATTTTGATTAATTATAGATTTGACGACTTGGAGGCACTCAGACTGTGTTTGAAGGGGTAGTCTTCTGTCAAATTGACTTTTTACCTTTATATCATGTCAATGTGTTATTTAATCCTCAAAAGCGTACCTGGAGTGTTGCCTTGATTTTTTTTCATGCATGTTTGAGAAACTCTTTGATCTCCAAGACAGTTTCCAAGCTTCTGCCTCACAGAGCGGCCCTTTCCCACGACTCCCCAACTCAGCTCCTTCAGACTAGCCAGCCGCAATTAGCAAACATCTGGTTATTTATTGACAACAAGAAAGAGAGAGAAAAAAATCATGTCAAATGTTTTATGCAGTATGCAGGTCAGATGTGCTCTGTAAGAGACACACATTCTTCTTATAATCCAGGATTTCATAAAAAACAGTTGGTTTTTTATTTTTTTTGTGAAGACGGATAGTTAGGCACGTTCCCAGTTTTACCAGCTTGTGTTTAGCATTGTCACGGATGCTAGGCTACCAGAGACTGCATAATATTTTCATGGTGCAAAGCATTTTAACTGCTTTGTTGCTGAAATGCTCTAAACAAGTGAACTTTACTTGACTTACACCACTATGACGGCATAAATCTGAAGGCTTGACCGTCTGATTACACTGCTGCTAACTTTCTGTCTTTGCGGCTGACGAAGGAACCGTAAATTTGGACTCAACCACTGTTTACCAAACTTTCTTCTCACTCAGTGCTCAAACAATCTTCAAATGAATCACTGCCACCTACAGGACTGGAGTGTACATCTAATGTATCTGCTCTGGTGTTCTTCCCTCTTTGAAGCAGACAGTTTGTGGTTCTGACTCCTCCACAGCTCTTATGATATAGACTCCTCTCACTGTTACACATGGAGCTAATTTAAAATATTACAATATTCCCAATATTTCAAAATGCTCAATTAAGCAAACTTGTAGTGTCATAACTAACAGTTTTACAGCATAAAGGGATTAGGGACACAAACATGTTGCTTTAAGGAGCAGCCTTACATTTGTTTGCCTCCAAATACTTTTAATAATTATGATGAAGTGGTTCTCCTAACACACCCTGTGTAATGATGTAAAACACGTCCAAAATGATTAGCGTGACTGATGCATTTGTGTCTATGGAGAGCAATGAATGATGTGTGTGTCTGTGTGTGTGTGGTTTTGATTTGTTGTAGCTTTGCGAAGCTGGAAGACCTGCCCTGTGAGCAGTGGAACCACGCGACTGTCAGGAATGCACTGAAGGAACTGCTGAAGGAAATGAACCAAAGCACTCTGGCCAAGGAGTGTCCTCTGTCTCAGGTAGGCCGTCCAGGAGGAGTCCAGCTCTGACCTCCCAGGAGTCGGGGCTCTGGTTACTGCAGCCGCTTCAGGCCAAACACCGTCTCCTCAGCCAGTTACAAGTGTGGCACCCGGCCCTGCTCCCATAATGTGTGCAATGTGTTTGCATGTTGTGTTTAACGCCATCTCTGGTGGGGGTGTCGATGGCTGCATTAATTGCTAGCATATGTGTGTGTGGCTGGAGATTCCCCTTCTGCACTGTGCTGGCTCGACTTTGCATGGGTGGCTTCCAGTCATGATTAATGTTTCTCTGCTTCTATTGTGTGTGTGTGTGTGTGTGTGTGTGCGTGGGCGTGTGTGTGTGTAAATGCCATGTGGGTGTTGCGTGAGTCAAAGCATTTCATATGTTGTTAGTTATTATTTATCTTTTTCCTCTCTCCTTCCCTCAGAGCATGATTTCCTCCATAGTGAACAGTTCTTACTATGCCAATGTCTCCACTGCCAAATGTCAAGAGTTTGGCCGTTGGTATAAGAAGTACAAGAAAATCAAAGGTAAGACCAATACTCACGCAGTCTTAGGTCTGGGTTGGGCGAAATGGACTTTACGTTTTACGTTTTATCATAATATTTTAAGGTAATATTGTGATAATGATAAAAGTGATGATTCAAACTCTTTATTCCTGATTTTTAGCTAACACAGCAGTCACATATAAAGCTCTTGAAAAACAAACTTGTTTGTAATATGCTTCTTTAGGATGCCACTTACATAAAGAAGTGGGATTTGTGTCACTAAACTACACACCTTGACTGCTTTTAATCATATTTTCAATGTATTAATAATTTACTTGAACAAGCAAAGGAGAAAAGAATAAAACTAATAATTCTGAGGATTCAGACAGTTTTTTTACATCATTAACTGAAACTTATAATGACAACAATAAATAGGAATTCTTATCATGATAAGAAATTTATCACAATAAATGATAATTGATAAATGATAAAGGATGCGATAAATGTCAACCCATAATTTTAAATACTCTTACAATGTTTAAGCAAGAGTATGTCAACAACTTGCAAATTCAATGCTTTCATATACCATGAGATTATTTTTTTTACCATGATGCTTTAACAAAATATTCCAAAATTGACTGAAGTAAGAATAAGAAAAAACGAAATGCAAATTTTGATTAAATTAAAAATGTGTTTTTTAGGGAAGATTTCTGATCTGCAGTTTCCACAAAGCTTTGATCCGGTGTCAGATAATGTAATATTTAAGAATTCTAGAAAATATGACAACAATGCTGTGTTGCAGACTGGTTGCTGGTAAGCCAGGTTCAATCATTTTAAAACAAGAGCAAACACTTTATGTATAAATAAGTTTTTTAACAAGTTTTGCATTTTATATGAGCAGTTAGCATGAATGTTCCAACAGTTCCTGTGTGTATTGGGCAGAAAGTGCAGACCTTTTCCTCAACTCTCAGAGTCTTTCCATTGCAGTTTAGTGAAACAGACTCATTTCAGTGCTGCTGAACAGCCACCTCATCCCAGTGGGAAAACGTTTTTCTAAGTTCGATTTATTTTCACAATTCCAATGTCGAATCAGCTACTGACTCTCTGCTCGTTGTTTTAAGCAGGGGATTACCTGGAGAAGATGTGGACTGGTCGCGACGCCACAGACATTAAAAGTACGTTTTTAACTCTCTCAGGTTACTTTTGTTTTTTTGTGCTTGTTTAATGTTGCTTTTCTTGACTCCAGTTGAGAGGGACAACATGTCAGACTTCTGTGTGCTGGGGCCGAGGCCCCCGCCCCACCTGGCTCAGCTCAGCCACCTGAGTGCCGGCGGCCCCCTCCTCAAAGCCGGGTCCGGGGACCCTCAGGCCCCATCGCAGCCACTTCAGCAGCCCCCTCTGCCCCAACAGCAGCCATCGCCTCACGGTCCCCTCCATCACAGCCCCCCCCTCCGCACAGGGCAGGTGCCTCCTCCTCCCCCGCCGCCTCCGCCGGGTTCGCTGCAGCCCCTGCTGGGGCCAGGTGGGCTCCTCTCGCCGCAGCTCTCCCCACAGCTGGTTCGCCAGCAGCTCGCCATGGCCCACCTCATCAACCAGCAGCTGGCCGTGAGCCGCCTGCTGGCCCACCAGCACCCTCAGAGCCTCAACCAGCAGTTCCTCAACCACCCGCCCATCCCCCGGGGTTCCTCCAAAGGAGCGGGCGACCATCCCGGGAACAACCCTTCGGCCGCCGAGGTGTCCTCTGAAATCTACCAGCAGGTCAGGGATGAGCTGAAGAGGGCCAGCGTGTCCCAGGCCGTGTTCGCCAGGGTGGCCTTCAACCGCACACAGGTATGAGCTCTGGGGCATCGGGTACTACGCTGTGGGCTGTGACCGTGTGAATATAACCCGACTTCAGTCAAGGTTTTGCTGACACTCAATTGGCAAATTAAAATGTTGACTTCAATAAAAATAAATTCAGTTTAAATAAGTTGAGAGGTTTTTGAGATAAAGAGGTTTTAACAGTTAGTTAAAGGGGCAGTGTTATGAGTTTTCCAGGCACAATTTGTAGCGGAAACTTGTAGGCAACAAATTTGCATATATGTTTCTTAAATAAAAGAGAACTAATTAGGTTTTACAGTGTATGATGCTCTCCAGCATCTTACCGTTGCATTCTCAATCACTGAAGATACAGTGGCTCATCTCAATCAGGATGTCTATAAAGGAAGGGCTCCTCTATCTTGTCCTGTTGTCCCTGTGATTAGCAGCAGCTTGCTGGGTCATTGGATCCTCTCCCCCGCGTTCGCAGCAGCACAGACACCTGATGCAGTCAGGCTGCGCTGAGCTGCTTACAGCACGCCCCATTAGAGCAGAGTAACAGGAGGAGGCTCAGGGAGGCCAGGTGTGATGGAGGGAGGCAGCTTTGTGTCTGTTTATAGAGCTGCACTTACATGTGAAGTCACCCGGTCACACGCTATCAACAACACGTTTATCCCTTTTCTAGCTTTTAATATTCAAATTAGAGCACCGTGTTAATACCTGACCTGTGTTCAGGGAACATCGATGATCTCATCAGAAATGATGGCAATCAACAATTTGGAAGCCAACGATAAGCAATTGTGAGATTTATTCATTAAAAAAGATTCTTTATTGGAGTCCAGCAGGTTAAATGTTCTCAGCCCAAATAATAAAATAATGTTTTTGAGGAGAAGACGCCTGTGCAGATGTCCACTTTGTTCTGTTCTGTTAGATCCAGCTGAGAACTCCAACTAGAAGCTCTGTCTCTCCACCAGACTGAGCAAGCAATTGGTTTTGCTCATTGCTAATACACAGACCTGTCACAATAAATCAACTCATCAATTAATTGCATGATACATGTAGCTTTCAAATTGGCCAAAATCCCCTGGATTCAGTCCTGATTTTTCTCCATTACTCATTAATTGTAACCCAGTGTAAAAACTCCAACTTTTCCAGTCCGTAAAAACATTAACACGGGCATGTTCTGTAATATCCTAATTACATCAACCCAAAAGCAGCAAGTCAGATCTTAAATCAAACCATAAATCTGCTTTGACCAGTGAAAACCTGATTGGTGCATGTGTAATAATAATAATGGAGGTTTGCAAAGTTGCTCCAAGAAAAACCACAAGCTGTCTGGCCCCAAGTCTTTTTGGGGGAGATGAGAACAAAGACAAGATGTTTGGCTTCCAATGCCTGGCCACATATCTGGAAAAACCTAAATCCATCAAATGGACACAAACGGGTGTGTGCCCTTCACTGAGAGCGGAGCAGGGTTTGATGAATTCTAACACAAAAACATCAAACACACAGTGATTGGTTTGTCTAGTCAATAACTCATCAAAACCGAAGAGTGCTTTAGTTTTATACAATGCTAAACTGCGGGGAGGGTGAAGCGAAAGAAACTAAGTCAAATGGTTTATAAAACATGAAAGAGACAGTTCAGTCTTTTCAAAGCTCATAAGCAGGTGGTATTAGCATATATTTATTGATTGGTTTTAGTTTGATTGAGGCCCACTTCAAAGGCAGTATCTTGTGAAACCAGCTTTCTCAAGCTTCACATCATGTTATTATGTTTTTACCTGATCAAAATCATATCCAGAGTTTTGACTTGATTCTTTCATACATGTTTGAGAAATCCTTAAATCTCCCATGACAACCATTCAGCTGTGGAAAACACATGATGGGAGCGAGCGCCGCCATCGAGACGTGGCTCCTCCTGTAGCTTCCACACTTCCGTGATTCAGCTCCTGCAGACTAGCCAGCGGCAATTAGCAAACACCTCATGGAATTCATTATACAGACTACTTTAATATACAAAAACGCTGCTAAAGGGTTAATAGAGGAGCCATGTTGGGATGTCTTCCTGAAGGCAGAGTTTCAGAAAGAGCAGGAGCTTTTAAAGACACAGAGGCCAATTTTAAGGCATTAAATAAATCAACAAGTTGATAATGACTGATTGTGCTATAAAACGGTGTTATCGGGCTGGAAAACAAATCTTCTTTTTCCCTCATTACTGAAACCCTGAACTATCCCTTTAAATACTCTGAAGGTGGGCAGTGGGTGACAGTGGCGATGTGTTTGGGTTGTGTTGGTCAGGGCTTGCTGTCAGAGATCCTGAGGAAGGAGGAGGACCCCCGCACGGCGTCCCAGTCCCTGCTGGTCAACCTGAAGGCCATGCAGAACTTTCTGAACGTGCCGGAGAGCGAGAGAGACCGCATCTACCAGGAGGAGAGGGAGCGCACCATGAACCCCTCGGTGGGGCTGCCCTCCTCCAACTCCACCAACCCCGGAGCCCAGCGCCTCACGCAGGTTACACCTCTCCTCCAACCTCAAAAAATATGAAAACAGAGATTTTGTTCTTTTTTTCCACATTTGAAGTGATGCAAACGTTGAACTGGGCCTCTATGTGTGTTTGTGCATAGAAAGTGTGGGAGAGGAGCCTGGACGACCCAATAGCCCCTGACACTTGGGCATCCATCTGGAAGAACAAGACGAAGATCTCCAACTCTGTGAGTTATCTGCCATCTTTAACCAGACTGCTGCCCCAAGCAGCCTTAAAAGCCTTCATAGGAGCTCGCTGTAAACAATAAAGCGGCATTCGGCATGCTTCCAGGTTCACCCCGCAGCTTGGGTGATAAGGCGCCGCCTCTGATGTCAGGGCATATGCCCATTCATGGCCGCAGCCATGAATATGTTGCCCCGTTCTTATTATGGCTATGTAAAATTATCTTAGCATGGTTTACACTGGGGGAATGTAAGCGAGCTGGTCCGTGCACGTCTCGCGGACGACTTCAAACGCTGTGTATACAAGCTCTGGGAGAGCCAGCCCACGTCGGGTCGAACAGAAACAGCCCAGAGAGACAAAAGAGGGGGTTCTTAATGACTTGGATCTGTAAACACGGGTCATGTGGAGACGTGTGCCGCAGATGTGCAGAGAACGCGGCGCGTCTGCTGAGAGCGGCTCGCCTCGATCGTCAGCTGATAGCCACTCTGAAGAGAAATGTTCTGTAGCAGTCAGTTGTTTCTCTGCCATCAACATATTGTGAGTACATGAGGATGATTGACAGCGATAAGCCCCTCCTCCTGGCTCTGATTGGTTGTTTTTGATCGGGAACAGTCCATAGTTTCAGATGGCAATAGAAACTCAGGGAGTGAGATTTTTAATAGATATGGAATAAAGATATTGTTCATAAAAGCTACATACTGTTGCTTTAGAGGCTACACAGGTGGTGCTCTGTCTAATGGTAACAGACAGTGTGTTTCAGCACTTTCATCCTTTAACACATTATTCTGTGAGAACAGAGGCTTTCTAAGTGTGAACCTCACACTCCATCACTTTGTGACCCTGCACTGTCCTTCTCCCCCCAGCCGAAGCCGTCCGCCCCAGGCCCAGACCTGCCTCTGAAGCTGGAGACACTGGTCAACATCACGTCGGGCATCTACGACGAGATCCAACAGGAGATGAAGAGAGCCAAAGTGTCGCAGGCTTTGTTTGCCAAGGTGGCAGCCAACAAGAGCCAGGTGAGCCAGGAGAGGAGGCGCCGTCGGGCCGGGGGTTCTGTCCAAATCAGAGTCCAAAAGATATAAATGAGTCCAAAAAAATCCACTTGGAGGAAACTGATCCAGAACTGTGATGAGATGGACTGTAGAGCTTTAAATGTGGCTGCAGCCTGTGGTGCAGTTGGCAGACGGTTTTAGATGTCAACCTTTCCAATACTTTAAAATCTCACTGGAGGATGTAATTCATGTTGCTGAAAGTAGGAAAAGGCCTCCATGCTCTGTCCAGCTTTGGTACACAGGAGTTACTGCATACAGCAAAATAATGCATCTAAAAATAACTCAAATGAAGACATTCTCGTAGGGAGAAAATATGTAATTTTAGTTTTTGAGGAACGGATTATTGGAGTTTTTTTGTTGGTACTTGATATTTCTGAATGCGATCAGAAACTTTAACATATTTAATTGCGATTTGATGTAAAAGACAAAGAAGTGTTTCATTATTAAGATGAAGGAAATTATTTTTCAAAATTATTTACAGATGAAGTTTTATGACAGGTGGTGTGGATTTATCCTGGGTGGAAAACTAACAGCTTTTCCAGTTTTGCTCATGTAAGGACTAAAAGTTTTGCCTGACTGAACGGAGAGCGTCGATGAACTTTACAAACCAATCATTTTTTTTCAGTTACACCTCAGTCATTCTCCAAATTTGAGTCTGGACTTTGACCTTTCCTTGGTGTCCATGATGCTGGAACTGAACAGCTGCATTAGACTCAAGTCGACACTATTTACTACCTAGTCAGGCTGCACCGGTTGCATGTTTCTAGCTGATCACTGATTACCAGTATATTACAAGTCCTGAGCTGCCAATTCCGATTTTGGCCAATACCAATTTATGTTTTGTCTGAAATGTTGCTAAATGTAGAAATAAAGTCAATGAGTTGCCAACAGTGGGAGGGCTCCAGACATTCTGCTCTGTCACAGCAGAGCAGAAGAGGACAGTGGTTGATTAAAAGACCTTTGCAGAGGTAGATAAAAATCTGTGGATAAGATCAGCTTCATGTTTACAAATGGGCAGATCGGCACCAGTAAATCGGTGCAGCCCTACTATCTGTTTGGCTTCTGTAGGCAACTTTTTGGATTTGATTCGGAGTAAGTGGGGCTGAAATAAATACTGTATGACACAATCTTTGGGCTCTTCATTTGAAAAGAATGTTAAAAACTTCTTAGCATTTTCATTTCTTTCTCAGTTGTGCACTACTTTGTGTTGGTCTGCCTCATATAATCCTAATGAAATACATGAAAGTTTGAGGTTACAGCCTGATGAAATGTGAAAGAGTTCAGGATCTGTAGAGTGAGCAGCAGCAGCAGCGTCTGGCTCAGAGACGGCCGTCTAGATGTGTGTGTACACAGGACGTGTGTGTGTCTGTGTGTGTGCATGCAGGACATGAGTCTCCTGTGTGTGTTGGTGGTGTGCTCCGTCCCCCAGGTCGGGGGTTGTGGGGTCCGTGGGGGTGGCGGAGGGTCACGGCTCGGTGCACCCATCTGCTGCAGCTGGCCACGAGGACGGAGATGATCAGGCTATTAGCGGCACATGCTGCCCGAGGAGGCTGGCTGAACACAGCAGCTGGCGGCACAAACTGGAGCAGTCTAGCAGACATAATTCAATCCTCTCCGTCTTCCTCATTAAACGTCCCGTAGATCCACGACTTTTCCGCTCAATTTAAACTGCTACTTTGTACTTTTTTGTGAGGGTCGGTGAAGTTACCCGTGATAGTTCTCTTACCCGGCAGCAGGAAGCTGTCATGTCACTGTGAGCTGGTTGGGAAGAGGCGAGAACTTCAGAGGAGGAATCGATTAAAAAATGTAATCTCAGAGGTGTGCGATTAATCACGATTATTCACAAAGTCTAGAGTTCCTGTGGGGGGGGGTTTAGCAGAAAGCGATAAGAAACTGAACGCTGCAGCTCTGAACGGAAGCCCCTCTCCTCCGCAGGGCTGGCTGTGTGAGCTGCTTCGATGGAAGGAAAACCCCAGCCCCGAGAACCGCACCCTGTGGGACAACCTGTGCACCATCCGGAGGTTCTTGGCGCTGCCGCAGGCCGACAGGGACCTGGCCTACGAGGAGGAGTCCCGACACCATCACAGCGAACGGCTGCACACCGTCCTCCACCTGCCGCAGGACGCTCAGGTAAGCAGACAGGCTGATTGGCTCCGGAAGCAGGCGGCAAACGCTGGAATATGCAGTTCAGATTGGTTGAACCTATTGAACTCTGATTGGTTCTGAAGCATTGAGGCAAAACACCCATTTACACCGACTGGACTGGAAGAGGAACCAGGGTTGTAATGGTTTTGGGTTTTCCACTTTTATTTCATTCTGACTTTTTTTTGTCTCGGTCAGTTAGTTTTTAAAGTGTTTGCTTGTTTTTGTTAGTTATTATTACTTAAATATTGTTTAGTTTCAGTTTAGTTCATATTAGTCATAGCAGTAGTTTAAGTTCATTTCATACTTTGACGTTTTTGAATTTTGCACTAAAAAACAACCAAAGTATTGGGATTATTTATTCACCGATTGGTTATTGAACACTACACAGAAGAAAAGATTTCCAACAAATGGATTCAGTTAATGTTGAACAACCAGCTGACTGTTTTATAACAACCTTTGCGATATTTTGTTTTTATTGGGTTTTTTTGTGGAGTACCATGAGGAGGAAGATGGAGAATCATAATTTATCGACAGCTGATGTAAACTAAACACAGAAACCAAGAATATTATCTCTGTGATTTCAGAATGTTTTAGGATATAGTTCCAGTTAGTTATAGTTTATTTTTATTTTTGTGAGTTAACATGTTTTCTCAATGTCAGAGTTTGTTATTTCATTAGTTTAGTGAACTGTAATAACCTTGAGACAAACTCTGCTGCCATCTTGTTTTTCCTCCATGTCTCTCTTCAAACACCTCCTCTGCTTTTTTTGCAAAATATGAAACTTTTTTTTTTTCCCTCTGGATGTGTCCACCGTCACGCAGCTCATTTGTCATTATTACCCCCATATTTATTCTGCATGGGGCCGTTTGATCTCATGCACATGTGTTTGTGTGTCCCTGCGTGCCTTGGCCCTCTGGAGCCCAGAATAAACACTGTTGCTGGGTGGTGTGGCATCAGAGGAAATGCCCCATTAGTTTATGAGGAGGGTGAGGGTGAGGGGGGGGGGGGGGGATCGATGCAGGATGCATGCTCACATGTCGGCCTCTTTCACTGCTGCGACCCTCCCACTCACACACACACACACACACAACATGGAGATCACTCACTGTCTCCCACTGAAACCCTCGTCATCCTCAGCAAACAGACCAGCCAAGACATTTTAACACCAACCTGCATGCGTGAATTTGAAATCAACTCTGAACGCAGCTTGAAGGTTGAGAATGAAGCCACATAACAAGAACGGTAACTGACTGGATGATTCTGCCGCTGGAATAAGGGTGGAGTTAAAAATAAGTTTATTCGTCTCCCCGCTCCTTTGAACGTGTGAAAATCATTGTATGTTACTCTTGCTCTTCTGCTTTCTTTGTTAAAGTGTATTTTCTTTACATACAACTCTGTTTTAGGACTGCGACTAACAATTCTAGCAAATGATTCATTTATCTGGAAGTGAGAAATATTCATCACACACGGAAAACGTTCAAGGCAGCTGCCAGTTTTCTCAAACATCAACTCTACATGTAGCATAAGTTTCATGTTGGTCAAGCATGGTGGTGGAGGGCTTATGATGTGGGCCTACATCCATTGAGTCAATCACAAAATGTTCTTTAAGCCAAACTTGTCCAGAGTCAATGTAAAAATAAAAAGGAAACAAAAAAGCAAATAGCTTCACAAACAGAACGGTGATCCCAAACATAACCGCATATCTACAATAAAACCTGAAAATAATGAGTCCTGCAACCGACTCAACATTTGATGAAAAATGCTGAAACTGGAAGAAATCTGTACCTTAGCAAACATGCTGCAAAAAAAGAGAGGACTAGAATTCTAGAAAGTCACAGAGAGGAACTTATTATTCATGAGGACGGTTCTACCAGGCCGAACGTCTTTGCATCTCCACAAAACACCAACATTTTAAGATTTCAGCATCTCAAGTCAAGCGTCTCATCATTCAGATTTTTGCTGTTTGCTTCATCCATCTGTTTTATACATCTGTGGAAACAGTTGTGCAACAGATCAGTATCCAGCCACTGTCACTGAGATCAGTCGTCACGTTGTGCTGATGATAAAGAACAGGTCTGTGCAGGTCGCTCCATCCTGAAAAAAAAAAAAAAAAACACAAACAAAAACATCAGGACTTAATCAGATTCCCCTCAACCCCCAAGTCTCAAAAATGTCAAACCACCACAGAGCCGCGTCCAACAGAAAGACGTGTCACTTCCTATGTTATGGCTCTCAGTAAAGGTTGTTGGTTAGTCTGAGTGCAGCTTTATATGCGTTTAATCAGGAAAACACATCTAATATCCATCCGATCTACAGTAGGTCATTATTCCACATGGGACACACCGGTTCACACTTCTGATACGATACTGATATCTGAGGCTTAGTATTGACTGATATCAATATGACACAGAAAATAGTGAATTCTTTTTTTTAAACAGACATTAATGTAGTGAATTACAAATTTACACCAACAGCTTCACAAGCTTGGTCAAACATGGAAAACAACACAACTTTATTTTGTTCAATCAATCAATCAATCAATCAATCAATCAATCAATCAATCAATCAATCAAAGTTTATGTAGCCCATTTCAGCAACAAGGCAGTGATTCACATAGTAATAACACCAAGTTTAGAAATCATGAGGATAACATCCAATTTACAATAAATAATAAAGAAATGACAACTGATAAAAACAATGTAAAAATTATACAGTGACAAGCCTTTAGAATGGTTCAGAAAGTGAAATTAAAAATTCTGAATATAATGTAAAATAAATAATAAAGTATGACACAAAGCATAGAATTAGACTGAATAGATCTGCCCTCATGGATTGTTACCAATAGATCTAGAACTTCTTTAACATCAGAACTGATACAGATGTTGGTATCAAATCGTCTCTACCACATTCAGCATCGCCTCACCATCCTCCACCTCTGCTGTGGTTCAGAGTTCATAGTGATGCTCTTATCATGCATTAATGAGGAGCGACATCTGTGTGGGTGTGTGTGTCTGTGCGTGAGACTGTGTTCCACTGCGGGCCCCACATTGGCCCCATGTTTCACACAATCTGGTACTGATCCTGGGTGGTTCCGCCGCTCAGCAGTCTGCGCCGATGCAGATCCACATAAAAAATGAAAGCGCCGCTGAGACTCTGAGGTGAAGCACACCCCTGAAGTGTGTGTCTGAGCAGACCTGGGTGTTCGGTGTGAGACGGTCCTGTGCGTTGGGGGGGGCTTTGAGAAATCACTGCCTGCCAGAATGTGTGTGTCAGGTCTGCAGATGCTGCGTGTCGGTGCGGCATCACGATTCTCCAGAAACCGTCTCCACGGCAGCAGTGCTCATCCCACTGCCAGTGTGGTGAAGTCTGCCCTCATGAATAATTTCTCTCTCGATTTTTGCTCTATTTGTTTTTATTTCTTTACTCCAGTTGTGCTGCTGTTTATGTGTGTAGCCTCTTGTTGTGGAAGAGAAACTCAGAAATAACAGACTAGAAAAAGAAAAGGCAACATCTATGAGTCTCACTTCAGTGGGAAGGAATGCTTCAGAAGATGAGGGCTTTTCTGCATACATTTTCATAATTACTCAGAAGTTATTTTAGAAATATGCTGCCTTCATACAATTTAAAATAATAATAAAAAAAAGAATACTTGAACAGGGGTGTGGCCACAGGGGCTGCTGGTGGGGGCGGGCCCCTGGCCACCCCTGACATCTGATTGGCAACCCTGTCTGGTCGCCCCTACCCAAGCTGTAGGTTTGTTCATATCATATCATATCATATCATATCATATCATATCATATCATATCATATCATATCATATCATATCATATCATATCATATCATATCATATCATATCATGTATCATACAAAATATGCATTTCTGTCATAAATTATTAGAAATAATTTTTTGTTGTTTTATATTTACCATTAATAAGTTTTTTGGTGATTGTTTTGAGTGTGTTTTTTTAGGACATTAAGTATTAATGAACATTTTCATTTAAATACATTATATTATAATGTATTGTCTCTTCAGCAGGTTGATGATGTACACGGTGTTTAATAATAAGAAAAAGCAGCCTCAGATTACTGCACCAACAAACTTCATGAAGTGGAAAATGGAAAAATGAAAACAGTTGTTTGTAATTTGTAGACCACAGGGTTTCAATAATTTTGACTTTAAACAGATAAGTAAGTTGAATAAATTTCGCATAACAGTGCTAAAAATAGAATTCAAGAAAAATGATCCGTTGTAACAAACTAATCTACTGCACAGTTTTCACATGCTAAACACATCTGTGTGTTTTATTTTAGGTAAATCAATAGTTTTGTTATTGAAGTTTTTCCCCGCTGTTCATTGTGACGTAAGACTGCAGTTCATTTACATGAAATGAATATTTTTAATGTGCCGCCTTAAGAAAAAATATCTATATAAAAATAATTAGATCCCACAACATATTAACAGTTTTCCTCACAAATCCCACATCCAGATTAACAAACAGCAAAAATATTACATCTAATTAAAAAAAAAAAAAAAAAAAAAAGCTAATGTATGAAACTACATATCGGGAAGATTGTGAATTGGAGACATTTTGCATGAGAACACGATTACATGAGACAGCAAGATATGAAATGGTTAAACCAATGGGAAAAGCGGCGGCCATTTTGAACTTTCTTCAACTCAACTTCACTTCAGTGTTACTGTTTAGCTGAGCTGAACTATGACCACAATTCACACTCGTTATGTTTCTCTGTAAATCTCTGATGATTTTACATGACAGATGATTAACAAAGCTATTAAAACATCTTCTTTACAAGTCAGCTTATTGGTGATGGACTTTAGCTGGGTGTGAATTAAATCTCTTTCCTAAATGTAGATAAGATGTTCTGATAAAAAAAAAACTCTTTTAATATGGTGCGAGTTTATGCAGTCGGCTATATTCTTATGCTGCCGGAACATGTTGGTCTCCTTCCTGGAACCTTTCGGCTTGTAGAAACCAGAAAAAAAGAAAAAGAAATAAATCAGTGGGTCATTTTGAAACAGACACGACTTTATAGGAAAGACAATTCAAATGAATTCTGGTAGGAGTGAGTGTTTTTCTGTTTGATTTGTATTTATTATAAATTATATGTTGCTAGAGTTCAGAAAATCAACACTAACAAATTCATAAGTGATACAGAAGAACCCTTCCCAATGTGAAAATGCAAAGAAAAAACAATGTTAAATATTATCTTTTGACTTATTATTACACTCATTATTACTTAAACTCCAACTGGAACTTCTTGAACACCAGGTAGGATATTTGACAGCATTCATGTTTCAGCATCAGGTGCTGTAAAGTGCAGATTATGACCCTGGTGACTTTCCATAGCTCAGAAAAACCTCAAAACCTTTTAACTTCACTGACTGAGAACGAGCCGCTGAAGTGTCGATGTTACATCGTTTGGTTTGGAGCAGAGTCATATAAGCTTTGGATTTTTTTCATTATTTAGTTTTATTTCATAGTGACTTTATGATTGACTAATTCAGTTAGATTTAATTAGTTTTTAGAGCGCTTGCTGTTTTTTTTTTACATAGTAAAAGTTAAATATTGCTAAGTTTTAGTGTAGTTTTGTTTTAGTTTATAGAAGTAGTTTTAGTTCTTTCATACTTCATTTTCAGGTGCAGAATTTGAAAAGGTCAAAGTATTGTATTATTATATTGTGATTACAAATACATCGACTGAGTAATGAATACTCAACGGAAGAATCCATTTTTTAAAAATGGCTTCAGTTATTGCAGAACAACCAGCGATCTGCTGGCTTCTAACAACTTTTGCTGTGGCCATTTTGTGGACTAAGTTCCACCAGGAGGAGAATGAAGAACTGTAATTTATAGATGGTTGACATAAACTGCTGGTGTGGGAAAAAAATAATCTATTTCACATCAGTTCAAAAAGCTAATAAATAGATTCATAAACACCAAAGTGAAGAATATCATGTATAATTTAAGCATGGTTTACTTTTATAAGCACACAATATAATTTCAGTTTGCTATAACTTTCCCCATTAATTACCATTTAGTTCTTTTTGTTGTTTGTCTCTTTCAGTTAACAAAAAGTCTTTTTCCGTTTCAGTTTTTATTATTTCGTTAGTTTTAGTAAACCGTAGCAGCCCTTCAGGTTTTGTCTTTATCTGCTAATTTTCTGTCGTGACACTCGCTAGACTCTACACTTTTATTTGGGAAAATGTGTTAGGGACTGGAAAGCATTGATTTTTACAAGATTTCCTTCTCCTAAAAGGTTGGTGTAATGTCTGCACACCTATTAACAGCTTCAATTTAGCATGTCGTGAACTTTAAATCACGTGTTTGTTTCTTTTTAAAAGAAAAAGAAAATGAAGGTTCTATCATTTGGATCTTTGGTTGCTGCATCTTATCATTTATGTTTTCCATTTGAGGACGGACTGTTGACTCCGTGTGTGTGTGTGTGTGTGTGTGTTGTGTCCGTGCTTGCCTCAGTGTGTTTGTGTCAGCGCTGTACCCCGGTGGCCTCTCGCTCTGCTGCTGCAGGGTGGAGTCTGGGCTTTTTGGTGAACCACAATTAAGTTAATTCTTTAATTGCAGATAAATGGAATGAATACCACACACAGCGAGAGACATGAAAAGGACAATGCAGCAAAGCCTCGCATGCAGAGTGAACATACTCAGCATATGGGATGTAGACCCACACGAGCGTGCTGATGATTTTTAATCAGAGAAACTGTGTGTGATGTCAATAAAGCAGGATGTGGTTTAGTCCAGACTATGACAGAAAGACAGACAAAAAGATAGTGACAGACAGACAGACAGACAGACAGACAGACGGAGGATCTGGGGAAAATGAAGCAAAAATTAACAGCTAAGGTGAAGTCATGCCAAAAACTAAGAGAAAAGTGACTTCCTCCCCCTCCCCATTATATATTTATCTCTGTGTTAATGGTGTCTCTGGTGGTCACACACTCCCCCCGCCCCCCTCCCCATCCCACCCCTACAAACACACACTCACACATCCAGGCCGGCAGAAACACGGGGAGTGTTAGCTGCCCTGGAGGACCTGAGCTCATTAAGAAAGAGATAAATGTTTCATATTCCATAATTCTTTCATAGTTCTGCATCATAATTTGCCTTGATTTACGTTTAAAAGAAAACTTTCTATTTCACTGCAGAGCACTCAGAATGCTGCCAGGAGGACAGGAGGGTGTGTGTGCGTGCGTGTGTGTGTGTGTGTGTGAGTTACGGAGAGTAGAGGAAAAGGGGGGAAAAAGGGATTTAAAGAATATTAAATCACATCACAAGGAGAGATGGCCTCACCACAAAGTTCCAGATCTTTGTGGTTTGACTGGCTTGATCTAAAAGTGACGTTGAATCTTCTTTATTTTTTTTTTTTGGCATCTTAAAAGCAACACTTTGAGACTCTAGTGGAGTCTGGTGAGTCCGGAGGTTCATGAGTGTTATCTCTTCTGATTGTCCTGCAATTGTTCCTGGGAGGAAAGTAAAGGTACAAAACAGACCCCAGGACCTCAGAACCAAGAACAACATCAAGTTTCTTTAGATTAATCAAAAGATACACAAGCAGACTCAGGAGTAAGTCCTACATAAATGAACAAACTCATGGAGTTCTCTCTAACGATGTAATGATACACCCAGGGATCAAGAAAACCCCAGTTTTGGTTTTCACAAATTGAAAATGTTTCACAAGTAAGAAACGTTTTTTTTTTTAAATGGCCTGCAGTCAAAATGATCCCCTTCTGTATTTCTGTAGACATAACTTGTTTCATAAATCTCAAAATGTACTTTAAAGAATCTGTTTGTGGTGGAATTGTCCTGTTATGGTGTGACCATTCTTTTATTATAGCCTGCTGGGTTAGTTAATGTTATCCACATAATATTCACTGACAGAAAAGAATTGGTAAGATTTTGATCAGAATCCGCCTCTATACGTGATATTACCAGTTATCTAAAGTGGAATATTTTTCTGTCAGTTGTACTTTTCTGGATCATCCTGGTCATCAGAAAAGCCCATCCAGATTCTGTCTGTTAACTTTGGCTCAGATTATTCATGTTGACAGCACAAACTGCCAGTCACTCTTTAAATGAAGCCTGACCCACTGTGTCCTCTAGGTCGCACGAAAGCAGTGTAGACAACTCAGATGAGAGAATATAATATGTGCTTATCAAATAAGCCTTGCTGTGGCCTTCCTCTTGTGCCTGTTTTCAGTCTCTCTCAGTGCTACAGCAGACAAGGAGTTTGTGTCTGCATGTGTGTGAAACACAGCAAAACAAAAAAAAAAAGGAAAAAAAACAAACATGAGAATGTTTTGCAACTGTGACTCAGATCCTATTGTTTCTGTTAGGTTTTAGTTTCTTCATGTTACTACTTGAAAACAGACTTCTCTTCAGGCTGGCCAGCAACATCTCAACAAGGGCAACCTGTTCAAAGGTCGAGGTAAGGTTGCTTGTGGAGCAGCATCTTTGGTATTTCGTGAAAAAAGACAAAACATGCGTTGAACGCAAGCATTCTTCAAATACTGTGGCTAACCAACCTTTAGCCACTAGCATTTTTTAAATTAGCATCTACTTCAGAGCTTCCTGCTAGTGCTAGTTCTTTAATATCTATCTGTGTTTGATTATCTTGAGATGAAAATCAAATAGTGCTACTCCAATACTACTTCCTTTCTTTCTTCAGAGTAAAAGTTAATAGACAAGGAATATAGTAAGGACCAAAGCCCCCATGCTGGGGTTCTGTCCTGTGGTCGGGTCTCTTTGCCAGTAATGTCAAGCAATATATTTGTAAGAAGATTCGGGGAACTTTGAAGTCGGAAGACACCATCATGTGGTTTGGATGTGACATCTTGGTGGTGTGTGGGAGTTTGTGGGTGTTGAAAATACAAAAAAAATTATGTGGCCGAATGACCAAAAACAGAAATGTTTAGTCTGATTTAAAGTCATACAGAGACACAAACTGTTATGTCTGGTGGCCGTAGATCTCCACGTAGTTGTCGTGGGTTCGATTCCCGGTGTAGAGCCGTTTGCTGCCTGTCTTCTCTCTCTCCACCTTGTTTCCTGTCAGTTGACTGCTCAATAAAGCATCTACTTGCAAAACAGTTTTATTTTTTTAATTATAAATGCACACATGAACCGGAATTTCTGTAAATTGTTGGTCAAAAATTAGGGAATTATTTTTCTAACTTAAGGCCTGCATAAATATTTCTTATTAAATTTGCCTTTGTTAAAACAGAAAAATGAAGGTAAAACCTCATGAAAGCAAGTAGGGAAACATGAACGGCTTGTGCCACGGGCGTGTACGATTCTTTTTTTTTTTAACCAAATGAACATTTTACATTCCTCTGAGCTTTGAGCATGAGGCTATTTTTCCTGAAGTGATTACAGTGGATCTTCTTGTAGCTCTGATCTTTCTCTGGCCTTCACTGCAGAGGTTTGGAAACCAAAACCATGATCTTTATATAACCTTAACACAATAGTTTTTATTCCTAAACTTAAACAGCGTTTACCCGTGTGGATGACAGGTCAGTAAACAGTCATCCTATGACTCAGTTTTCCGACTAACAAATCCCTTTTTGAAAGTCTGAAACATGTTTTTCTCATTTTTTGGGGGGAGAGGAAAAAAAGGACCAGAAAATGTTTAACAAAGCAACCAGATTTGGAGGTCCTGTCCCGCCGGCCGTCCCGTTGCTCGGCTAAACGTTTAGCTAGCTGTTTCAGAGGAGTGCGTCGACCTCAGTGACACGAGGCTCTCGCTTTTTCAGTTTCTAATTAAATCTACCAGAGAGAGCAGACATGTTTAATAGTTTTCGCCTGGTTTCATGTCCCCACGTTTAAACTTTTACCCCATAAACCTCGCAGATTTTCTCTATAACAAAACACACATACACACAGCTTTGACAGGTAGCCTTACACCTTCAACCTTATCTTCTTTTATAATGTCATAAACTCTAACTTTAACATATTTTCATGGAATTTTATGCTATAGATGAAATGTTTCTAAGGAAAACTTGCGCGCACACACATACTTGAAAAACGTACCGTATAACCATTTCATACCGGTCCTTATAAATAATTATTGATTCGTTTTTTTGTTTAAAATATCTGAACTACTGTCAGTATTTCCTCTCCTGTTTCATCCATATTTTTCTCTCCACTCCGTTGTTTTTTATGTTTCAGCAGTTATGAGTCACAGTGGCGAAACCTGAAACTGCTGCTGTGCAAGTTACTCAACAGGTTGTTGCTAGGGAACCAAAGAGTGAGTTTATGCCACCAAGCTTGTTGAGCTGGCTGTGAGAGGTTGAGCAGCTAAAGCCTTTCCTCTGCCTACATCCCCCAGAATGCTGTGCAGTTCTGGTTTGGATTTAAGTGAAATGACTGAAAATTCTATCAGAAGAATTATCTAGGATTTAATAAAAGTACATTTTCTGTTGTCTAGACGATGATGGGAATCTTATTTACAGCAATAATATTAAAAGTTAAAGTTATGGTATTCTATATATAATCATCTTCCTAAAATTCTGCAATCTTTTTGCCATAAGTGATGGATATTTTTGTCTAAAGAGGTGATGTTTCTTTTTTTTTTTGTTCTCTTCCCCCCCCCCCCCCCTCCCAAAATAACGTTTGACAAAAAAGAGAGACTTTGCCCAATATTTTAGGATTGTGGTGATATTGAACATTCTCTCAGATTCATTGTCCAATCCTAGCTGTTTCTATACTTCTTAAAGGAATTTCTTACATAAAAGTTCAGTGGGGGAAACAAATGAAGATGTAAAAAGCCCTGCAGGATAAGATCAGTTTCAGGAGCAGTGGGAGGGTTCCAGGAGGTCGTGGAGGATTCTCAGTTTCATCAACACCTCAAATGATGCGGTGGCTCCCGGTTGGCATGGCAGCAGTGCCCCGTCTCACTCCCGTCCTGAACCAGGAGTCAGGACAGGAGACAGGGGTGTCTTTAGAGCGGGGCTCGCTGCGCTCTGCTGGCTAACATCATCATTAGCTCATGAGGGAGACCAGACCTCACCGCCGATACGTGCCTGCGTGTGTGTGTGTGTGTGTGTGGCCATTGATCCAACGAGTCCCCACATGTCAGCACGAATAAGCAGAGAAGTGATGAAGGCCTAGGGACGAGGGCTGGCGGGTCGCGGTGCATTTCACCATCCTCTCCATGATTTACCCTCAATTAAGCTATTAAGTGTCTGGGTGAGCTGCAGCGGTGGGGCGTTTGTGGATGTGTGGTCCTCATTAAAGCGAGGAAACATCTTCTTTTTCATGCCTCATGCCTTTAAGTGTCTCTGTTCTGCTGTTGGCCTCGCCTGCATTCTTCAAGCCTTTTTTTAGATGTTTGAGGGAGCGAAACAAAACAAAATCTGGATTATGGAAGGAGAAAAGAAAGGAGGGAAAAGAAAGGAGTGAATTCCTGTAAACTGGTCATTCCCTTCCCCCGGAATATAAAGCCCCCGCGAATAAAGTGGAGCAGTTTCATGGTCTGGCCGGCCCACAGTATTATTTAAGTAATACCCTGTTATTATTGAAGAGAGAGGGAGAAACGCGAAGGACTATTATCTTTATGTGGGTCCTTTAATTTTAATGTGCCACAGATTTATAGCTGGGCATTCCAGTGGGGACGCCCCTCCCTGCTCTTTAAGACAGCGGGGCGGGCCGGGACCACAAGGTTCTCACAACAGCCACTACCTTCTGACAAACAACCAGAATCCCCTGGCCTCCTTACAGCTGTCAAACAGCCTCAGCTGACAGCCAGCCCACCAGCCCCTCCAGACCCCCCTCTAATACTCCTCCACCCCCCCATGGCCCCCACACGGAGGCTACGGGTTAAACCAGGGGTCTCAAACTCCAGTCCTGGAGGGCCGGTGACCTGCAGTTTTTAGATGTGCCACAGGTACAAACCACTGGAATGAAATGGATTAATTACCTCCTCCTTGTGTAGATCAGTTCTGCAGAGCATTAATGACCTAATTATTCTGTTCAGGTGCTGCAGCAGAGACACATCTAAAAGTTGCAGGATACCAACCCTGTAGGACTGGAGTTTGAGACCCCTGGGTTAAACGCTGCTAAACATTGAGCTGCTTCAGTCCTGAACCAGATTACTGAATAATCTGAGTTGAGGAGTATGAGACGTGAGAAACCTGCTTTTGAAATCATTTTCTGAGGCTGAACAAGAATCCTTCTGATCTTAAAAACTTTTATTTCAAAAAATATATTTTTTATATATTTGTAAAAACTGTCACCTTGTTGTAATATGAAGCAGATAATCTGAAAAGATCTCCACCGCCTCCCTGAGTGGCTGTTGACTCCCAGTCAAAAACAACCAATCACAGCCAGGAGGAGGGGCGTAGCGCTGTCAGTCACTTTGTGTACGCGCTGCTAAATGTACTTATGGTGTGGAAACAACTCACCGCTACAGGAAAACTGTTTATCCGCCATCATCAGTGGCCATGCTATCTACATTAGCTGGGAATGAGCAGCACCTCACAGAGGATGATTGACAGCCCAGAGACACACCTCCTGTCTCTGAATGGACGTTTCTGGTCAGCACTGGGAGAAGGCAAAGAAGTTAAATTTTTTTCCACATATTATCTGTCTCATAGCATCCTGTCATTATATGGTGGCAGTTTCAAATTTAATTCCAAATCAAACACGACTGTTTATGTTTCTTTATTTTTATCCATTATGAATGCATCTCCCTTCTAACTGCTGGGGAAAATATGACAATGTTAATAAAATTGTACATTTTGTTTGGAAAGGTCTTTCTTTCTCACTATCTCACATTTATCTGCAGCTCAGACAGCTGTACATCAGACCCTGATGTACCCAGCATTATTTTGTATGATTGTCCTTGAACACCCTTTCCCCTCGTCCGCCCACAGAGGTTCTGAATGAGCTGGTTAAATAATGACGCGGCTGTAAGACGCTTCCTGGCGGACCGCTGGTTGGTGTTTCACTACAGCTAATCTTACACACATTAGGTCAAAGGTTTACTGGACAGAAAGGCGTTTAAATGCAGCCCTGGAGCCGGTTAATGGTGCTTGTCGCTTCGGAGCTGTGAAACACTTGTTCTCACCTTTAGTTCACCCTGCAGCCCTGACTACTGTGTACCAGAGGAGGGGCAGTTAATGGGTGTTTTATAAGATGGATTGCATCACAGTGTGTTCAACATTTGATCTTAGATTTTAACCCACGTAATTTTTACTAAATGGATTTCTGGTTGGGTTTTTGATCAGGGGTCACTGTGCCCCGTTAATCAGCTCTACTTTCTTTCTCGCCAGGCACTTCACAGGCCACCCCCGCTTCAGGTAAAGGAGCACCACTTGTCTCCGATGCGTGACGAGCCGCTGCCTGCCCAAGCCAATGAGGAGAGGTCGCAGAACATGGTAGTTGGAGCAGCAGGCGGATGTCCTCCTGCTGCGGCGAGCAGCGCCGGCGGCAACAAGAAACCACGATCACGCACTAAGGTACAGTCACTAAAAGACCCTTCAACCTTTGACTCAGCTGACATCTTGTGGTAGGGGTCACACTATGAATATCTGGTGCGAGAAACCAAAACAAAATGACGCTAGTTACAACAGATCAAGGAAGGAGAGTGCTAGCGTGAGTATAAGTCACATCAGCCAAGGGCTACATCATGAAGCGGAAACAAATGGTTACACATTGTGTTCAGTTGCTTTTCAACAAACTCACGGGAATTTTTGACTTCGGCATGGAGGTCTGGCAGCAGTTTGAGACGCGCCGATGTCCGTCCGCTAAAATAGAAGTATTAGGAACAGTAGCACTTTGCTAGCGAAGTGCGCAGCAAGGCAGAGCAGAGACACATGCAGTGTAAATCGGGTGTGATAGAGAGACATCTACATTCATCTCCTTGACATCTACAGGACATAGCTGCACCATTCACTAGCCCTCTAAGTAACCAGCTGTAGACTTAGTCCTCCATTTTGCTTTCAGACCTTGATTTTTGCAGTCATTTCAACAAAACACTAAAATATAAGCAGGAGGTTATGGAGAGTTAGTCAGCGAGGCCAGTGGTGAATAGCTGATTTACATTTCTCCATAGTTTTCCATTCTGACAAAACTCCTGCTGACATCCCGAAATTTCAAGGCTCACAGTAATTTTATGCACCAACAACTTTTCATGCAGTAAATTCTGCGCTTCTTTGTATCGGTCTGTCACATAAAATGTGGAAACTGATTTGTTCTTCCTGTCTGAATCGGCCGTTTCCTTCCAGATTTCCTTAGAGGCCCTGGCCATACTGCAGAGCTTCATCCAGGATGTGGGCCTGTACCCGGACCAGGAGGCCATCCACACCCTGTCCGCGCAGCTCGACCTCCCCAAGCACACCATCATCAAGTTCTTCCAGAACCAGCGCTACCACGTCAAGCACCACGGCCGCCTCAAGGAGCTGGGCGAGGGGGCGGCGGCCAGCGGCGGCGTCGACGTCAGCGAGTACAGGGACGAGGAGCTGCTCTCCGGCTCCGAGGACCCAGAGTCCAGCGAGGACGGGGCCGAGGAGATCTACCAGACGGCCGAGGGGAGCAGCGGCAGCACGGGGGGGCTGAACCAGCCCCTGACTTCCTCCAGCTCCACCCCCAGTCAGTCGTCCTCCGGTAACGGTGTCGCTCCAGAGGAGGGTAAGGACAAGGGCCCCGGCCGGCTTGGTGGTCCTCTGGTCCCGGGCGGCTCCGCCTCATCCAGTCCTCAACAGCAGACTGACTACCAGAGGTAGAAACCGAGCGACATCGCCAGATCAGGACGAAACTGGAGAAGAAGACTCTAGGAAGTTGTCATGACAGCAGCAAAGCGACGGCGTGGATGTCTGACGGCAACACTGATCTGAGATCCCACATGTACATGACTCAAACAGTTCATCGTGACAATCTCCCATCTGTGGAATTTGTGAATTTACCTCAGAAAAAGACTGCAGGTTTTTTTTTTTAGGAGCGGTTTGTGTAACTGTGTCCAAAGGACCACAGAACCGTTTTATCGTTTGCCCCCCGTCTGATTTTTAAGACCTTCGCTGCTCAAGCAGAAACAGTCCAGCAACTTCTCTGCCACAAAGGGAAGTTCCTGCTTCTGATCACTGAAGTCTGAGCACACCTCACCGGGAACGTCCTCACCTGACTGTCAGGTTCTCTCCCCTCTGAGGCGACGGGAACCTGAGGCTTTCATCCATCCGACGTTGCTTTCGCCTGCCTGAGAATGCACACAGACAAGCTTTAATTCGCCGAGGGAGGAGGGCAAACGAGACTCCAGAGCCCCCCAGTAGTCCTGTCTAGCACTTACAGTTCACACGGACTCACTGCTGTTAGGGGCGACCTTCTTTACTCCCCAAGGGACAGTCGGGTCTGACCCACCTTCCTGGCTCCACCAGCCAACATGTGGTGGAAGAAAAAAAAATAAAAGTACCCAGAAGGTTTAAAGACAGCGCCTAAATGTTCAGCAACCAAACAATCAGTCACTTTATGTGCGGTAGTCGTCCCTCCTCCCCTCCCTGCCCACAGTCCCTGTGTTTCACCACACCTACCCGCACTTAAACGTCTCCAAGCCTATTTATTGCTATCTTTATCCATGATTATTATTATCATTATTTTTATTATTGTTGTTATTATGGTTAGAATTGCTGTCACTGTGCGCTATTTCTAGGTTTTATTTCCATGGTTTGAAGCGGCGGTTTCCAGAACTGGGCGGCTGTGTGGACAACAGACAGTAAAAGTTTCGGTTCCGCCGTCAAAAATGGGGACGAGGAAAGAAAAAAGGGAAAAAAAAAGTCGGTGAGGCTGGACTGACATAAAGAGAGGCAGTTACTGATGTTACTGGGTAAAATAAAAATGTCCTTTCATGTTGTGTTATGCCATTTTTTTTATTAGCTGTGTCCCTCCTCCCACTCCTCCAACTAAAAAGGAAAAGACTTCTTGGAAGGACAGAATCCAGAGTGCTTCTTTTTGCTGCAGTTGATGACAATCTACTTTTTGAGCTCTTAAAGGAAAGTGGCAGGTTTAACTCTGTTGTTAGCTTTTAATGTTTGTAAATACCCAAAAATGGGATAAATTGTTGTTATTATACTTGGGTTTTTTGTTTGTTTGTTTGTTTTTCTTTTTTTTTTCTGAGTGTTTTTAAAAATTTGAGCCAGTTCGGAGAGACGGAGGACTCAGTGAAAACTTTCAACAAGGCTATTTAAAAAAAAAAAGAAAAACACACACATATACACGCACACACACACACATGCTCTTCTTATTTGATGTCTGGTGAAGTCGTGTAAGCGTTCAGTATGTTTGAAATACTAGCATGGATACTGTCTGGTTCAGCGATGTGATTGGCTGCTGCCCAGTGACCTGTCTGTCCAGTCAGTGCTCTGTGTGATGATGATGATGATGATGATGATGTTGTGTTCTTCTGTGTGACAGGAATCAGGGTTAGACTCCAGTAAGCAAATCTTTGTCCATAAATGTTGAAGTGAATTAAAATTTGTGCATTCCAAACTGTTTTGTTGTTGTGATCTCCATCACAGGGCAGCGTGCACACACACACACACACACACACATACGGGTTTTGGTGGTTTAGAGGGACAATTTTTTCAAACCAGTTTTTTGCAACACTAAACAGTCACCCCTTTCCACTTGTGCTAGAAAGACGTAGTAAGTTGTCAAAAATCTTGTTTGAGCTACACAACATAGATCTCACTTGAAAACTTCAATACACACATCAGAACTCAAAATACAAGAACCTGATGCAATGCTGTATTAGAAGGACAGACGATAATGAGGTGCTTGGCTCCGCCCATGATACCAACAGTAATTGTCAGGGCCAATTTTATTTATCAGGACCACAGCATACACAAACATGAAATATATATGTATTAAGTCCAAACATGGAAATATGGAATATGGCTACACAGAAAGTGGACTTTATTTACAGCACCTTCACTAAGAACTAGAGCAACAATTCTGTTTGTGAACATAAAGGAAAATCTGTGAATGGCAAAGTTAAATGAATTATGGGTCTATTGTTAAATCAAAAAGATAATGCTGGCATTCTATTATAGTGGCCAGTTGTCCTTTCTTGATGTGTTCGCCAAAGTGCCTCATGACCGCAGCAATCTCCAGGGAGATCATGGATGCTTTTTTGGTCTCCTAGCACTTTCCATAGATGCTAGAAAAAAGAAATAATTCATTAGTGAAAACCAACTCCAATTGTTAATTTTTCTTGGTTATAAATTATGTAATGCCTGTTTTCAAATAAGCATTCATAAAGAACATACATTAGTGGGAGAAGCTACAGAAATGAGCATGTAGGTTGCATCGATGAAAATTAATTTCTGCAAATGCCAAACAGGTTAACACTTGGTATGGTTGCTTGGTATGTATGATTAATTATTTGAGGGAATTCTAGAAAATTTTTTTTTTTTTTCATAATTTAAAATTGCATTTGTTTGACAAACAGGCCTCAGCAGCTGGTGAAGAACCATCCAAAGCCAAAAGACTTGTTCCTCCTTCTAATGCTGGTGCCTAGTCTTTTTTCCAGTGAAGGAGATCCCACTCTGAACCATCTCACTGACTCCACCAAAATACAGGTTCTGTACAGGTGCAGCATCAGCAAAGGGCCGTTTATTGAGATCTCTGGTTTCCTAAAACCAGAGATTAATCAAATTTAAGATGTTAAATTTGGTTAATATCTTAAAATTAACCAAATTTAAAGATATACTCTGATTACTTTGCTTATTAGTTTTGTGGTGCTTTGATATTTTGAAAAAAATATAAATATGTGAATGTATTTCAGATTAAGATTGGGATAGAGAAAGTAGTATAAACAGTCCCATTACTGATCACCAAATTAGATTTTCTAGCATCTGAACATTGGCTGTGTGAAAGTTTATCATTTTAATACAAGGCACAGTTAAATGGTATGTGTGTGGTAATTTAAGCCAGATGACATATTGGATAATGTCTGCTCAAAATATCATGCATAAAGAAGAACATGGTCACCCTATTGCCTTTCAGTGGTGTAGATCATTACTTTTGACCATGCTTCAGTTGTGCTTTTGAGCTTAACTAGCTTGGTGTTTCAAGACTTGTGTAGGTGTGGTGATTTACCAGAATTTTTATTTGTGTTCCTTTTTCTGCGGGGCTCTATGTCCTTCTGTTTTAGTTTTCTGTTGAGCTCTTTCCCCTTACCATCTGTGTTTACTTTGTGCTGAAAAGAACATATAAAAAATATGGGGTTAATCAACTGAAAAGTAAAGAACACTTGCTTAAGGTGAGTCTCTTCCCAATGTAGAAAACAGTTCTCCATATTCCTGCACATTACATGTTGAATATTACACAAGACCTGTGTGTCTGTGCACTTCTACATGTAACTTTCAATTTTTTGTAACTTCAAAACTCAGTCCTCTATATACCTGCATCTTACATGATGAATATTACACAAGACCTGTTTGTTTGAACAGTAGTTAATACCATTTTAATGACTTCATTTAGAAAATAAGTTGGTCTATGGAGACCAATAGTACCTCAGGAGGGTTGGTTAAAAAGGATCCCCATGCATCCACGTCACCAGCCTGATACGGTTCCTTTTTGGAAATCTGAAATGTAAAGAACACTCATTGAATGCGAGTTTGTTCCCAATGTAGAAAACAGTCCTCCTTATTCAGGGACCTTACATTTTGAGTATTACACAGGACCTGCGTGTATAGGCATTTCTACATGTCACTTTCATTCTTTCAAAACTATGTCCTCCTTATTCTGGCACCTTACATGATGAGTATTACACAGGACCTTTGTGTATGGGCGTTTCTACATGTAACTTTCATTCTTTTGTACTTGTAATTTCAAACCTCTGTCCTCCCTTTTAATGCAGCTTTACATATCAAGTTCTAGACAATACCTGTGTGTTTGAACAGTACTTAATATCATTTCAATTACTTAGTTTTAGAAAATATGTTGGTTGTTGGACACCAAAATTACCTCTGGAGGGGTTGGTTGAACAGGATCCGCATGTTTCCACATCACCAGCCTGACACAATTCATCTTTGGAAATCTGAAATGTAAAGAACACTCATTGAATCCAAGTTTGTTCCCAATGTAGAAAACAGTCCTCCTTATTCAGGGACCTTACATTTTGAGTATTACACAGGACCTGCGTGTATTGGCGTTTCTACATGTCACTTTCATTCTTTCAAAACTATGTCCTCCTTATTCTGGCACCTTACATGATGAGTATTACACAGGACCTTTGTGTATGGGCGTTTTTACATGTAATTTTCATTCTTTTGTACTTGTAATTTCAAACCTCTGTCCTCCCTTTTAATGCAGCTTTACATATCAAGTTCTAGACAATACCTGTGTTTGAACAGTACTTAATAACATTTCAATGACTTAGTTTTAGAAAATATGTTGGTTGTTGGACACCAAAATTACCTCTGGAGGGTTGGTTGAACAGGATCCGCATGTTTCCACATCACCAGCCTGACACAATTCATCTTTGGAAATCTGAAATGTAAAGAACACTCATTGAATGTGAGTTTGTTCCCAATGTAGAAAACAGTCCTCCTTATTCAGGGACCTTACATTTTGAGTATTACACAGGACCTGTGTGTATAGGCGTTTCTACATGTCACTTTCATTCGTCTGTATTTGTAATTTTAAAGCTACGTCCTCCTTATTCTGGCACCTTACATGATGAGTATTACACAGGACCTTTGTGTATGGGCGTTTTACATGTAACTTTCATTCTTTTGTACTTGTAATTTCAAACCTCTGTCCTCCCTTTTAATGCAGCTTTACATATCAAGTTCTAGACAATACCTGTGTGTTTGAACAGTACTTAATAACATTTCAATGACTTAGTTTTAGAAAATATGTTGGTTGTTGGACACCAAAATTACCTCTGGATGGTTGGTTGAACAGGATCTGCATGTTTCCACATCACCAGCCTGACACAATTCATCTTTGGAAATCTGAAATGTAAAGAACACTCATTGAATGTGAGTTTGTTCCCAATGTAGAAAACAGTCCTCCTTATTCAGGGACCTTACATTTTTAGTACTACACAGGACCTGTGTGTATAGGCGTTTCTACATGTCACTTTCATTCGTCTGTATTTGTAATTTTAAAGCTATGTGCTCCTTATTCTGGCACCTTACATGATGAGTATTACACAGGACCTTTGTGTATGGGCGTTTTTACATGTAACTTTCATTCTTTTGTACTTGTAATTTCAAACCTCTGTCCTCCCTTTTAATGCAGCTTTACATATCAAGTTCTAGACAATACCTGTGTGTTTGAACAGTACTTAATAACATTTCAATGACTTAGTTTTAGAAAATATGTTGGTTGGACACCAAAATTACCTCTGGAGGGTTGGTTGAACAGGATCTGCATGTTTCCACATCACCAGCCTGACACAATTCATCTTTGGAAATCTGAAATGTAAAGAACACTCATTGAATGTGAGTTTGTTCCCAATGTAGAAAACAGTCCTCCTTATTCAGGGACCTTACATTTTGAGTATTACACAGGACCTGCGTGTATAGGCATTTCTACATGTCACTTTCATTCTTTCAAAACTATGTCCTCCTTATTCTGGCACCTTACATGATGAGTATTACACAGGACCTTTGTGTATGGGCGTTTCTACATGTAACTTTCATTCTTTTGTACTTGTAATTTCAAACCTCTGTCCTCCCTTTTAATGCAGCTTTACATATCAAGTACTAGACAATACCTGTGTGTTTGAACAGTACTTAATATCATTTCAATGACTTAGTTTTAGATAATATGTTGGTCGTTGGACACCAAAATTACCTCTGGAGGGTTGGTTGAACAGGATCCGCATGTTTCCACATCACCAGCCTGACACAATTCATCTTTGGAAATCTGAAATGTAAAGAACACTCATTGAATGTGAGTTTGTTCCCAATGTAGAAAACAGTCCTCCTTATTCAGGGACCTTACATTTTTAGTACTACACAGGACCTGTGTGTATAGGCGTTTCTACATGTCACTTTCATTCGTCTGTATTTGTAATTTTAAAGCTACGTCCTCCTTATTCTGGCACCTTACATGATGAGTATTACACAGGACCTTTGTGTATGGGCGTTTTTACATGTAACTTTCATTCTTTTGTACTTGTAATTTCAAACCTCTGTCCTCCCTTTTAATGCAGCTTTACATATCAAGTTCTAGACAATACCTGTGTGTTTGAACAGTACTTAATAACATTTCAATGACTTAGTTTTAGAAAATATGTTGGTTGTTGGACACCAAAATTACCTCTGGAGGGTTGGTTGAACAGGATCATGTTTCCACATCACCAGCCTGACACAATTCATCTTTGGAAATCTGAAATGTAAAGAACACTCATTGAATGTGAGTTTGTTCCCAATGTAGAAAACAGTCCTCCTTATTCAGGGACCTTACATTTTTAGTACTACACAGGACCTGTGTGTATAGGCGTTTCTACATGTCACTTTCATTCGTCTGTATTTGTAATTTTAAAGCTATGTCCTCCTTATTCTGGCACCTTACATGATGAGTATTACACAGGACCTTTGTGTATGGGCGTTTCTACATGTAACTTTCATTCTTTTGTACTTGTAATTTCAAACCTCTGTCCTCCCTTTTAATGCAGCTTTACATATCAAGTTCTAGACAATACCTGTGTGTTTGAACAGTACTTAATAACATTTCAATGACTTAGTTTTAGAAAATATGTTGGTTGTTGGACACCAAAATTACCTCTGGAGGGTTGGTTGAACAGGATCTGCATGTTTCCACATCACCAGCCTGACACAATTCATCTTTGGAAATCTGAAATGTAAAGAACACTCATTGAATGCGAGTTTGTTCCCAATGTAGAAAACAGTCCTCCTTATTCAGGGACCTTACATTTTGAGTATTACACAGGACCTGCGTATAGGCATTTCTACATGTCACTTTCATTCTTTCAAAACTATGTCCTCCTTATTCTGGCACCTTACATGATGAGTATTACACAGGACCTCTGTGTATGGGCGTTTCTACATGTAACTTTCATTCTTTTGTACTTGTAATTTCAAACCTCTGTCCTCCCTTTTAATGCAGCTTTACATATCAAGTACTAGACAATACCTGTGTGTTTGAACAGTACTTAATATCATTTCAATGACTTAGTTTTAGATAATATGTTGGTCGTTGGACACCAAAATTACCTCTGGAGGGTTGGTTGAACAGGATCCGCATGTTTCCACATCACCAGCCTGACACAATTCATCTTTGGAAATCTGAAATGAAGAGATGTATACTGAATGAGTCCATAGAAAAATAAAATCCACCTATTTAATGAACCTGTCCAGCTGATTGTTAAACAGACATTTTATGTATTGACACTGCAAAATATGTCTCCTGCTATAAAATGTTCATTAATATAAGGTCAAAATATACTAATTTACATATGACAGTTTCTAGCATTTTGGATAGCGCTGAACAAGTTGAAATGGTGGTCTGGTTAAGTCTTTCTCCAAAATCTGGTTTTAGGCACTCTGCTAATCACTTCTTGTTTTCAACTATAATGAAACTCTGTACTACAACTTGACATTTCCTTCAAAAATATTTTCAATGCTAGTAGAATGACTTGTGATAGTATTTTCACACTTACTCGTACCCTTCTTCTCCATAGCCAGTCAGAATCACTACAATTATGTCATTTCTTCCCCTGGACCAATATCTTTGAGTGCAAACAAACAGAGATGACGTCTTCCATCCACCCTTGTAACTTTCATTTTGTTGTTTGTGTTCATCTCTTCATCATTTACCAGCCTCCCCAATGATCCATGTTCTCTGGCAGCATCAACACTAAAATATTAAGTATGCTATAAGAATAATTATACCATGCAACGGAAATGATTTTGCATATTTGGTGTTTGCATGTCAGAAGAATATTCCTCCTCCAACTAAAACTACTTTTACTGATGAAGCTGAAAATGTTTACATCACTTTGATTAAATATAAAATAAAAAACAACATTAAAACAGTCACATACCAAAGCTGTTGTCCATTGAACTTGAAATCAAACATAAAAGCCTGGAGTGCATCATGGTAAATTTTCAATCGGTTTTCTTGTTCCTTCCTACTTATGACTTCCCCTCTGCACTCAATAAGGAAATCTCCTTTTTGAAAGCACTGGCAGCTGAACACACCCTGACCTGCAGGTAAACATAATGAGTAAGGTTGAATAAACTTTAAACAATGCATATCTTTCAAATAGTAGCAAATGAGATTATTAAAATTTTTTCAAAATCAGTTAATTGATCTAATTTGAGGTCTTTCTGTGTTACTTGAACATTTGTTTGTCAGCTGAGTGGTGCTTCTAAATGTCACTCATTCTTTTATACTTGGAATTTCAAAACACAGTCCTCCTTTATACATATATATATATGATCTATGCTAGTGTGCAGTATAAAATAGTTTAAAAGTCAAAAAGCAAGACAAAAGTAAACAAAACAATCCTTTAATAAACTCTGGAATCCTGTACGTAAAAAGTCACAACTCACCTTTAAATGAATTGATGTATTTTACATCAAATCCTCTTTATCTTCACCCAAGGAGAATAATAGCTGGCATCATGTTTGGGATTTCTTTTTGCTCTCTGAGACCTTGTTGCTGACATCTCCTGCAAAGATCAGAGTAATTTGTTGTTGAGCAACAACATGATGCTTTAAATCAGGAGTGTCAAACTCCAGGCATCGAGGGCAGTGTACTGCAACTTTTAGATGTTCCTCTGGTCCAAAACACCTGAATTATATGACTGAATTAGCTTCTAAGGGCAGTCAAGTTGATGACCTGCTGATGACCACCTCATTTGATCCAGCCATGTGGCATCACAGACACATCTAAAAGTTATTGTATACAAGCCCTCAAGACCTTGAGTTTGACACCTCTGCTGTACACAATATGATTTGATTTTATCGTATGAAAAACCTGTACTGAAGTACACAGTATTACATAATTGACTTTCTATTGACAGGTTCTCAAAACCTTCAAATATTAAAACATTATCTTAATAGTAATGATTATTACAAAGGATAATTTGTGCCTGTGAAAGAATATCACTCACTGATGCACAGAAAATGTCCAAATACAGTTTTGTCTAATTCTGGAGTGAGCCACCTTCCCTTTAAACTCTGGTACACTGACTAAGATGGTTGGTGATAACTAGCTAAACTGAAGCAAATCAGATGCTTTGGTGCATCCAAACATCAAGTAACCTACAACATTCTTCAGAATTACAAATCAATATGTACTTAAATGTCTTAAGAGATTCTGTATGAGTCTTACCTCTTCTTCCACGCAAAAGAAGTTCAATTAATACTAATGGCTTGCACCTGGCCTTGATGGACTGTACCATGTTGATAGAGTAGGAGGGGTACAACAAAAGGAGAAATCCATTTTGTTTCTGAAGCACACAAGGTCAGATTTTTTCAGAAACAAGAAAACAAATTTATTTGAGTTATATTTTGTAACTTTCATTCAATATTTCAAAGTTAAATAGTTTATCATACATCTTTCTTTAATTAGGAAACAACAGTAAGATGGTATCTCTCACCAGCAATGTTTAATCTTTTATCAGGAAGGTCACTTCTTTTAATCATTTCTGTTCAATCAATTATTTAAGTTTACTTCTATAGCACATTTCAACACATATATATACATATATATATATATATATATATATATATATATATATATATATATATATATATATATATATATATATATATATACATATATATATATACACTAGATCACTTTATGATCTAAAGTGTTCAAAACACTTTAAATCATAAAACAACACTGTTGTCTAATGGCAGACAACACCAGCAGAAAAAGGTTGTCTTATGTACCTGCCTACAGACAAATTAGACTACCTAGACAATCTGCATGTATGCAGAGTAGTGACATTGAGATAATGACAAAATATCAATCTAAAGTTTTGTGCTAACAGTAACATAAGTAATCATAATATTTTTGGCACTTTAAATATTTTTAAATAAATGCTTTTTATATTTATATTTGTAATTCTGTATTACTCCATGAGTGGTTATCCCTTCTTTCAAATTCAAAAATACTTTATTGATCCTAAAAAGGAAATTAAATTTTAAAAAAGCTTAGGTCCTCTACCACAGGCCTTGGAGTGTGAGTGGTCTTCACAGTATATTAACAGTTCCCAAAGGTGTGCTTCTCTGTATCAAGAGGTCTGATGATGTATTGTTTGAGCCACTCTTCCAGTTTAGGGGTCATTACCCCAAGGGTTTCAGTGACCACAGGCACTACTGTTGCCCACACCTTCCACACTCTTTTTAACCTTTTGCATGGCATGCATTATTAATTCATCTTTAATATTGGGGCTGATTGGGCCCTAATGATTCCAAAAACAAAGAGTTATCTATTTACATGATATGTGGACATAATTCTTCTCAGAAAAATATTTATTCCTTTTAAATCACCATGTTTAGCACCATGGTAAATCTCTACAGTTGCCAACTTTTGTAAACTTACACCACAACAATAAACACTGAACATCTTGGGTCTAGCCTGTAATATGTAATAATCTTCCACTACCACTAAGTCATAAAATAATGACCTAACATATGGACACCCAATCCCATGTAGAGCTAAATTTATTATTGTGGGCTAGACAAAAATAAGTCATCCACTTATGTGGATTGGCCTCTATTGCTACGGTACTAGGCACCTGCTTGTGTGCCACCATAAATACCACCTCTGTGCTGTGTTTCAGTCTAAGCCTTTTTGTCCATTGGTAGTATTGTTTGCTCGCTATTGTAAAACACCCTGTTGTTATGATTATGCATCATAACAAAATAGCAAAGTATAAAAAATATTTACAAAAATCAGTCCAAATACACAGTATCAAAACAAGAAGGAACTTTTGTCCAAACAAAAGCTATATTTCCCCCAGAAAGGCAGGAATGAAAGTTTAAAAAGTTAAATTCTCAATGAAAGAACAGGGCTACTCCAATGTGCTACAACCTTGAGAGGCACAATTTTCCATTCATCATCAGTAGCATTTGAATTCTTATATCAGTGGACTGAGTTTCCTCCCTTTTCCATCTTATCATTCCAGCATGGTATTTGATAACTGTCAATGCATAGCTGTTGATTGCTGGACCTTGTTTCTCTCATTGGACTTGCCTTACTTATTGTAGGTACAGTAGTTTGCAAAAGTATCCATAGCCCTTGAACTTTTCCATATTTTCTGACATTACAACCGCAAACATATTTTTACAGAATTTTATGGGAAAGACAAACACAAAGTGGCATATAGTTGTGGAGTAGAAACAAAACTATACATGATTCAAAACATTTTCTGCAAATAAAAGCTGAAAAGTGCAGTGTACAAAATCTTCAGCCCCCTTTCCCTAAGTGACCAATTGCCTTCAGAAGTTGCCTGATGACTGCTAATGACTAAATAGTCCACCTGTGTGTAATCTAATCTCAGTATAAGTTCAACTCCTCTAAGACTGCCTCAAAGGTTAGTTAAGAGAATATTGGGAAGCAAACAGCATCACAAAGTCCAAGGGACACACCAGACAACTCAGGGACAAAGTTGTGGAGAAGCTTAAAGCAGGCTTAGGTTATAAACAGGTTCCACGAATCATCTGGAAATGGAAAGAGAATGGCACAGCTGTGAACCTACCAAGACAAGGCCATCCACCTAAACATAAAAAATCCCATTTGCAATTTGCCAGAAGCCATGTTGGGATACAGCAAAAACAATAAGACGAGACCAAAATTGAACTTTTTGGCAAAAATGCAAAGCATTACTTGTGGTGGAGAATGGACACTGCACATCACTCTGAACACACCTTCCCCACTGACAAACATTTCTTTTCTTCATTCTTGATTGTAAGATGGATTGAGCCAAATACAGGTCAATCTTGGAAGAAAACCTGCCGGAGTCTGCAAACGACTTGAGGCTGGGGCGGAGGTTCACTTTCCAGCAAGACAATGACCCTAAACATTAAGCCAGATCTACAATGGAATGGTTTAAAAAACATTCATGTTAGAGTGGCAAGGTCAAAGTCTAGACATAAATTCAACACAGAATCTTTGGCAAGATCTGAAAACTGCTGTCAAGTCAAGTTTATTTGTATAGCACATTTCAGCTGGAAGGCAGTTGAAAGTGCTTTACATCAAAGAAACACAGAACTAAGAAGTCATACAAGTAACATACACTGTGTTCCAAATTATTATGTAATTGATATCTTCTCAGATTTTATTAAATGGTCAATGGAAATGATGGTCAGTATGATTGTCAAGTCAAGAACTACTACAGTATAAATAAAATTTTACTGAACAAAGCTCCCAAGGAGAACAGTATTTTTCAAAAAGAAACTCAAAATGCACTGTTCCAAATTAATATGCACAGCAGATTTTCTAAACATTTTATGGATTATAAAGAACTGCAAACAGTTCTCTGAACTAATCAATATTTGAATGTGCAGCATCACAAGTACTAAAATCAAAACCTAATTCAATCAAAAACCTCTTAATAGACTGAGTTACGTGTTCACATAGGACCCCTTCTTTGATATCACCATCACAATTCTTGCATTCATTGAACTTGTGAGCTTGTGGATAGTTTCTGCTTGAATTTCATTGCAGGATGTCAGAATACCTTCCCAGAGTTGCTGTTTTGATATCAACTGCATCCCACCCTTAGATCTTCTGTTTGAGGAAACTCCAAAGGTTCTCAGTAGGGTTGAGGTCAGAGATCAGAGGAGGATGGTGACCTCACCATGAGTTTTTCCCCTTTCATGCCTATACACAGTGGCCTTGCAGCATAAGATGATGCATTGTCATGCATGGAGATGATTTTGGTATGGAAGGTATGGCTCTTCTTTCTGAACCATGAAAGAAAGTGATCAGTCAGAAAGTCCATATACTTTGCTGAGGTCATTTTCAAGCCTTCAGGGACTCTGAAGGGGCTGACCAGCTCTCTCCACATGATTTCAGCCTCCACTACCTCCTTGTTGATGTCACAGCTGTTTTGGAATTTGGTGGCCATCCATCATCAATCCACTACTGCGAACATCTGGACTATCCAGGGTTGCACATCAGTCATCAGTGAACTAATCTGTTTGAAAATCAATCTTCATGTACAGTTGGGCCCACTGCGACTGGTTCTGCTTGTGAGCTCTGGTTAGGAGCTGCCAAATAGTAGGTTCATGCACTGCAAGCCTCTGGAGGACCCTTCACCTTGTGGTTCCAGCTTCAAGTAACTGCTTGCTGCTATGTAAGGGCATTTTAACAGCTGCTCTCTTAATTTGATGAATTTGTCTAATAGAAACCTTCCTCATTCTGCCTTTATCTATACAAACCCATCTTTGTTCTAAATCAGCCACAAATCTCTTCACAGTACAATAATGCTTCAGTTTCAGTTAAAATATTTGATGTTTTCATATCTTGTCATATAGCACTACACTATCTGATGATTTTGGTCAGCAAAGAGATCCTTTCTCTTTCCCATATTGCTTGAAAGCTGTGGCCTGCTTAATAATGTGGAACATCCTTCTTAAGTAGATTTCCTTTAATTAAGCTCACCAGACAAACTAATCCGAAATTAATTATAGTGATTAAAAGAGCCCTGACACACAATACCATCTATAAATTTAATAGCACAACAAAAAATGTAATCTTTATAACAGTTAAATCCAATTTGCATAATAATTTAGAACATGGTGTGCATTCACCTTAAGAAAGAAAAACAAAGAAATTAAATTCAAAGTAAAATCAAAATTAAAATCATATACATCAAATATAATGATACATGTACCTTTGATTAAGATTCAGAAACAATTGTAAATAGTTGTGTTTTTGCCTTGATTTAAAGGAATTCATTGTTTCAGCTGTTTTCAAGCTTTATTCAAGATTTGTGGTGCATTGAAGCTAAATTCTGCTTCAAAATGCTTGGTTCTGGTTCTATGGATGCAGAGCAAGCCAGAATCAACAAAATGTTAGCAGTGGAGTGTATAAATAGTTTGGTGAAAAATGGCTCTCTTATGGTTTATATTTCTTTTAATCCATGCACTTATGTCACACATTTATTAGTCATAATATTTTAAATAAACAATATTTGACCAAAATATATATTCATTTCTGTATCTTATAGCACAGAATAATCATATTGCCAACTCATCCCCAGTGTAAATTGCAAGACGTGAATTAGAAGGACACTGTAATAATTAGCAGGACCTTCCGGTAAACAACCAATCAGATTAAGACCTTGTGTGAATATTCATGAGGTCCTGCTATTACACAAACCTGCCATAGGGGGCACTGTGGTGATACACAGATTATACACAAAATCAGGTTTATGTGTATTAAGCGGACATCTCGTTTTTTTTGCATTTTTGGGGTTAATAGACCAATAGAAACCTTTCTACGTTTTTAGATTTTTCTCTGTTTTAGCAGGACACCGCTCCTGTCCTGCTAATTCAAAATGTCCTTCTAGTGTGGTGTGTATTCTGACGAAATGTCCTGCTAAATCACATATACCAACGCACACACACACCCACACACGCCTGCACACGCTCACACACGCACGCCCACAGTCAACCTAAAAGTCGCCCATGCATGCAGAGGGAGAACATGCAAACGCCTCGCAGAACAGAAAAACTCCAGGCTGGGAATCAAACCCACCACCCTGCTGGCATTAATCATTTAATAATAACACATAAATAAGTAAAGCCGTAAGTCAAACCTGAATAAAGAAATCATATTTACTGATGTAAATAAAAAGAGGTTTTTTTGGGGGGTTGTTTTTAGCACAAAGCCATCCAAAAGTGATTTACCTGTTACATATTTTTTCTGTTTCTGTTTTTTTTTTTTTTTTTGTCGTCCTTCGATGTTTCCGATCATCAGGCAGCTGTATGTAATATAAAGGAAAGGAATCCAATAAAATTAAAAAGCGTTTTCAAATGATCATTTACTTCATTAAGGGACAAAAAATCCATCCAAACCAACCTGGTCCTGTGGGAAAAGTAATCGCTCCCTAACAAATGGTTGTTTTGCTCCAAGCAGCAACAAGTTCAAACGTTTAAAATCAGTCAGTTAGTTTTTATTTCACTTTGAGGGAGTTTTCACTCACTCTTCTTTTTTCAGAATTTCAGCTGAAGAACATTCCACCGCCTCACAATATAAGGTTGTGGAATAGTCTGGTCAACATTGTAGACTTTGACTAGGCCATTGTACGGTCTTCATTTTGCTGTGTTTTGTCCCATTCGGAGGTGGACTTGATGCTCTTTCTATCAGTGTGTTGAACAACACAACCTACAAGAACCTTTACCTAAAGTCACAATCATTTCTCCTTCCTCAAACTACAAACACGTTTTACATCATATTAAATTAAAACCAAACTCTATTCATGTAGTTCAATTGACAGAGCAATCACTTCAGAGTGGTCAAAAAGACAAATCAGTCCCATTCATGTGTATAGATATGGTATAGAAACCCATTAACTCTTATTTCTGCTGCAAACTCAATCCGTTTAATTCCATTAAAAAGCATAATCATATTCTAATCCAGTTCCATACAGTAACTGTATTATAACATCCAATTCATCTGATCCTGGATGTTTATGGAGAGACTTTTATCTTAAATGACAGAGAAAAACAGCAAAGTTAATATCAAAACTAACAATCAGATTCTTAGAAGGAAAACAACTATCATGGTTTTGTCAGCAGAAACGTAGCTATAGAGGGAACTGTAGATCTGATGGGAGATAGATGAAAACAGATAGTTCATTTTGTGCAGCGCAGGTCATCCCACCATCATGGAACAGTAAATAGAGTCTGCTATGCCTCCAGTGTGGTGTAGACAATGTTAGCCAAAACCTTTGATGACCAGGGTGACCCAGCAATCCTCTCTGAAAACATTCCAAAAGGTTTGTAGAGTTGGGCTACGTTCACACTGCAGCCTGAAGTGACCCACATCTGATTGCTTTGACCTCATGTGGCCTGTATCCAATCTGTTCACGACTGTCTGAACAACACAGATCGGACTTTTCAAATGCGACCCAGGACACTTGGATATGTTCCTAAAGCCCATACATTTCTGATCTTTTCAGATGTAACCTGAGTCTGAACAGCCAGGTCACATTTATTCCACCCAAAAGTCATTGATAAACTTAACAAACGTCTCTATTGTGCAGACAAGCTCCACCATTAGCATCCATGCTTACTTCCACAAACACTGAGCACGCTCTCTATGTGAGAGTGGTTATTACATCCTTATTACATCCTCCACTCCAACACTTCTAGGTTGTTAGCAGTTTATTAGGAGATCACATACAAGTCTCAGGGGGAAATCTTGGTTGGAGATGATGTGTTCTGATACATCACAGCATGTCAGAGACAGTTTGAGATTCATGTGCAGGGAAATCCTGTGACCAAGTTGTATGAATAGAACCACAAGCGTGATCTCCCTGTGATGCTAGTATGGACGAAGGGATATCCTGGTTGACAGTGTCAAATGTAACTGAAATAGGATGAGAACAAGTGGAGCAGGATGTGTAAGAGTTATCTACGTAAGGGAGACCAGTCTGTGCAGCAATACAGAGAGACGTCCAGCAGAACCAGAACCAGGCCCAGTGTGACTGGAAAAGGACTGAAAGAACTTTAAGAATGATTGCAGAGAGCTTCACTCCAAGTCGGTCCGCACAAAGTTAGCAACAACACAGCTGGATCTTTAGCCCACAACGAGATGTGTGAGGAGAAGATGCATGGTGTAAAAGGTCACAGCTCAGGAGGGACAGTTATATTTTAGGTCAGGAGAAAAGTAAGACAGGACATGTTGAACGTTTAAACCACAACCGGCTCCAGATGCATCCTGATGCCAAGCTGCAACAAGAAAACAATTCACCTGACAGCTTCATCATGACAGTCATTTACATCAGTGGAACAAACACATTTCATGCTGCTTGTGTAATGAGCCTGGGGTGTTTGGGGGTGTTTAACCTGCCGCCGGGGGCCAGATCAGGCATTCTGAGGCTCTATATGACCATTCTTGACTCTTTCAGTAAACAATGGAGCCTGAGTGCAGCTGATGAGCTGGAGGGTAGAGGTCTTCCTGCAGACCCGGCCCCACTCAGTGTGTCTTCTACGCCTCAGGACAATCAGCTCATGCTGTGATTCTGTCTGTGGACTGACTCTTCCTGCTGAGAAACTCTTGTTTCTGAAAAGTATACACACACCATTCATGTTTAAGACTTAGAAACCAAAAATAATTTCAGAAAAAGTGAAAGCCACAACCCGGTTGTGTGTTTTATGTAGTCTGCTAGGATTTATGACTGGCTTGCTTGCATCTCTCAGCTGCAGCTGCACTTTGTAGAGACACTAAAGAAGATCAACATGATCTCATCTCTCAGCTGCCTCTGTCTCTTCCAGCGCTCACACCCTGCACGTCTTACGGCACGACCAAACACGTCATGACTTCTGGAAATGATCATAATTACGCTACAAGAGAAATAATAAACAAAACTGTAATCCTTTAAGGAATATTACAATGTTTATCGTACAGTACACATGGAAAAGAGATCTCTTTGATTCCCTAAAAAATATTTTTTGGAATCTTGTGGATCAAAGTTTTATGGTCTAATGAAACAAGACTGAAATATTTGACGCATAATTCCGAAATGTATGTTTGACACCAAACAGCTCTGATCATATGGAAACACCATGTCCACAGTACAACATGGTGCTGGCTGAATCATACTGTGGGGTTAAGTTGGGTTTTTTTTTACAAACTGTTCTAAACACAAATCTGTTCTGACCTGAAAATAAAAATCAGAGTAACAAAGGACTGACTACATGAGTGAAAATTGAACGTTTTGGAATGAACTATCTAATATTCATAACTATATCTGACAGAAGATCTCTGGAAAAGCCTGAATGTGGCTTTGGACAAGAAACGTCCTCACAGTCTGAAAGACATAATGACAAAAGAAAATATTGAAAAGATGCTTTAACAAAGTTTGGGCTAAAAAATATTCCCACTAATCCAATTAGGCTGTGAAGCTTTGTGAATCTTTTTCTTCAACAGATTTGTTGGATTTTACATCTGATTGTAGAGGATAGGTGATGGATGGAGGGTTTGGTTCAGCATGTTCTCATTTAGCTGGTGTGAACACTGTTCAGACTGACACACGCTGACACATTCTTATAGATCACAGCATCACCGAGCAGAATACCTGACCAAAGCAACAGAAAAAAGACTGTCCTCCAGAGACCAAGCAGTCATCCTTCTTCTCCTCTGCCACTGCTTTAGTGTCATTTTCAGAGAACAAATTCTGTCGTTGTTTCTAGCATGAATCACCCGGCTCTGAGAGTTTATGTTTGGCTGTCTGAGCAAACCCCAGAATGACTTTGTTTGATGATGTTCAAAGCCTGAGCAGCGCCTTGTCTTTTGAACAATGTTGTGCATTGTGTATAAACTGGAAGAAGGCTTGGCTTGGAGGAGCGCAGTGGGAGGGGCCACGGGGGCCGGGTGAGTGAGCTCCGCGGCCGCAGGAACCAAATATTGCTCCATTTGTTCACAATCAAAGAAAACCAGGGATGGAACAAAAAAAAACAAAAAAAAAAACAACAACAACAAAAAAGAAAACCCCAAGAGGTCGCTGAGGGAGGGATTTACAGGAACCGTTGGATGACAATGCAGCTTCCTGTGTTTATACAGTGAGAGAACACACTTTTAAAAAGCTTTATTACCCAACACGGGTATTCCAAGAAATTAAAAAGCCAAGCTTCGAAAAGACAATGGCACCAAGACAAGGGCCAGTTTCACTCAGACTGCCCAAACTAATCAGCCTCCAACTAAATAAAATTAAATATTACGCAGCATAAAGCTAATAAGTGGGCAGCGGCTCAATCTGGATGCTAATCCTATTCAGACCTGCCAGTTTCCTCTGCAAGCAAACTCAACTTGACATGAAATAATATTACTGAGGAGGCTGTTCTGTTCCGTCAAACCCAAGAAAACTGAGCAACACGGTTTCCCTGTAAAGCCTTTCATCCAGGACATTATGCAAAGCGAGGCGTTCGAGGAGCCGTCGACTTCATCTGGATGGAAATGCTCTTTTCAGTCGGCTCATGCCTCTGAAGCAAACAGAAGCTCGCCTCCTGCTCACAATGTGATTTACTTTCAGTGACGACGTTTAGCGCAGCAATAATCTTCTGCCTAGACACAAACCAATTTCAGTCCACAGGGTTTAATATGAAGAGGCTGTAGTCGCCTCAACTCTTCTGGGAAGTTTTCCAGGAGGTTGAGCAGAGTCCTCCTGCACTGAAAGAGAAGAAAACAGTTAACCCGTCTTAAAAAAAAAAGAAGAGTTAATTTGTTGCAAGTCATCAACTTAAGTTTATCCAAGTAAATGTATTAAGTTCATTAACTTGTCATGGTGAACAAATGTAAATAAAGTAAGATTGAAAAACTCCATTCTCCTTCATCCGTGTGGGTATTTTTAGCCATCCTCACAGAAACACATTTGTGAGGTCAGACACTGATGTTGGCTCTTCTCTAATTCATCCCAAAGCTTCAGTTTGCATTCCAGTCAGATGTTCTTCTGAACCAGACGGCTGTTCGGACCGCGAGCGTTATGTTGGAGCACAAAGACGACATCAACAAACCCTCACAACAAACCTAAACGGTTGAAATGTTCCTACAAGTCTTAGCTTGTTGAACCACTGGAATTCTTTGAGCTCCTGATAGAAACCCAATGTTTCACAAATATCTGTAGAAGCAGTCTGCAGTCTGCTTCAGTGTGGGATTCTGAACACCTGTTGAAATGGAAATGATTGGAACATGTAAATTCAATGATTTAGAGGAATTTAAAGATAACGTTTTGCAATATAATGTGTTTGTGGGATCATTAAAATCTGCAATATAAAATCAAAATATGGATAAGTTTGTGAGAAATTTGAAGTAAGTGTTTTCCAGGGACATAGTGCTTTTTATTGCACAATTAAATAACTGTTACCTTTGGTTTGCGATATTACAAAGAATATAAGGAAATGTTACCTTATATTTAAACACCTTGAAATCTGACCTTTGTCTCTTTAAGAACTCCAACTTCAGGAAGTCATCAAAACGTCCTGAAGTTCCTCTATTAACCCTTTAACAACATTTCACTGAGAAGAAGCTCCTATGATGAGTTTGGCTGATGTTCCGCCAGGTGTTTGCTAATTGCTGCTGGCTAGTCTGAAGGAGCTGAGTTAGGTAGTCACAGGGCAGGGCTGCTCTGTGAGGTGGAAGTTTGGAAGTTTGTAAACTGCAGCTCTGAGGAGGAGCTGGGTCTTGAAGGTGGGGCTAGGTCCATCCATCTGAATGGTTGCCATGGAGATTAAAGGATTCCTCAAACATGCATGAAAGAGCCAAAGTAACACGGCAGGAATGTTTTGGATGAGCGGATAACATACCATGATGTGAAGCTTTAAAAAGTTGATTTTCTGTAACGCTGGCCCTTTAAATGAAGCCTCTGTCCGGTCTCTGACAGAGCTGCAGTCTCTCTGCGCTGCGGTTCTGTGGTAAGCACCTCTGGTTTTCATTCAGTACCATCCGCCCCGTTCTCATTCCACCTCACCCCTAAATCTCCTAATTCAACTCATTATTCGCCCAATTGGTGGGTTCCAGCCCCTCCCCCCACCCCTAAACACACACCCTGCCTGGGGTCTTCCAGAGCTGGTAGTCATTAACAGACAGGGTTGCTGATGCAGTGGAGGGGTGTGTTAGCAGACCTGAACTCTCTCTCTCTCTCTCTCTCTCCCTCTCATCCATGCAGTGCCATAAAACACCCGAGCATCCTGCAGGGTGTCGCTGCAGTTCAAACAGCCTCCTGGCGCTGCGCGGCGGCTCCGTCAGAACCAGGCCCGGAGGCAGCGCTGCTCAGCTGAGACAGACATGCAGACAGACAGTAATGAACACAGCAGACCACCCAGAGGCCTGCGGTTACCCGGGATGCTGCGCTGCCGTCTGGGTGTGTTCGGCTGGAGGGAGCAAAGCTTCAGTTCTGACAAACCGGGACTAAAACTAACAGACTAATGAAAACTTAAAATGACAAGGCATTTTCATGAACAGAAATAAATAAAAATGGTAATTAGGGGGGGAGGGGGGAGGAACTATAACTAACTGGAACTATATGGTACGTTTGAAACATAATGAATTATAGATAAAATAATTATCTATAATTATAGAATTATAGATAAAATTATAATGAATTGTAATTCATTATGTTTTTGGGTTTTTTTGCTGTTGGCAAATTATGGTTCTCCATTCTCCTCCTGCCAGAACCTAGTCCCCAAAATGATGAAAAAACAAAAGTTGTTAGAAAACAGCAGTCAGCTGGTTGACCAACAATAATAAAATTCATTTTTCGATAAAAAAAAATATATATAAAAAAGTGCATATATAACCACAATGCTTTGACTTTTTCTGAATTCTGCACCTAAAAATTAAGCATGAAAAAACTAAAACTACTATAACTAATTAAAAACTGAACTAAAACTAAGGAAAAGTTCACTAATTAATAAAAACTAGTAAACTCACTAAACCTAACTTAACTTCAGAGAAAACAAAATGTGAATGTGTCTTTTTATTCAGTGTATGTAAATATTTGTTGTCAGCTGTAAAATAGTTTCTTGATTGAACTATAAAATGGGACTATGTGGCTGGAAAATACATAAAACATCCTTTGTATTCCTCAGTCTAAACCCTCTCCAGTGTCCAGAGAGTCAGTGGGTGGGGCTGCGAAACATTTGGAAACTTCTGATCTTTAAAGTTAAGTAATAATTCAGTTAATGAAGCCTAGCGTCAGGGTTATAAAAGCTTTGGGTTTTTCATTAGTTTGGTTTCATTTTCTTGCGACTTTTCTCTCGAATTCACTTTACGTTAAGTTAGAACAAACATTTCTTGTCTCAGCTCAGTTAGAACTACTTCTGTTTGCTAAATGCCAGAAAACCTGGTGAGAACTGGTAACCCAAACTCAAAAGGTTTTACCTGAGACATAAAGCTTAAGATGGTTATCCTTGATACTGTTTGTAGAGTTGAATTTGAGGAGATGTTAGAAATTATTTTGGCAATTCTAACAAAGTCAAACAAGAAAATTTGGTCTGGTTTAACTTCAGACACTGAGAAAAAAAATTTGTTTGTGTCTTTTTACTCAGTGTATGTGAATTTTTGGTTTGTTATAAAAATGCTGTACATGTCAAGTACAGCGTAAAAAAAATAAAAAATCTATGTTGTAATTTAGCAACTTGAAATTGGGCCTCTGTCTCTTTAAAAACTCCTGCTCTTTCCAAAACTCCGCCTTCAGGAAGTCATCACAACATGGCTCCTCTGTTCACCCTTTAACAATGTTTTTACCAGTGTTCCTCTGAGAAGTAGCTCCTATAATGAGCTCAGCTGATGCTGGGTTCCACCAAGTGTTTGCTAATTGCTGCTGGCTAGTCTGAAGGAGCAGATTGGGAGAGGGCTGCTCTGTGAGGAGAGATTCTGGAAGCTTTTAACCTGAAGCTCGTCCTAGAAAGTGGTGCTAGGTCCACCCAGGTGTTTAGCCCAGCTGGATGGTTGCCATGGGAGATTAAAGGATCTCTGAAACACGCATGAAAAAAAATCAAAGCAGCATTCCAGGTATGTTTCTGATGAGGGAGTAACATTATAGCATAATGTGATGCTCAAAAAAGTTAATTTTCTATGATACTGCCCATTTACGTTTCACGACGAACAAACGTTTAAAAGCAGAGATTTTTCATTTACGGTCCGGTTTTGTTCTCTGCCAGAAGCAGCTCTAAATATCTGTTGGAAATTCTCCCACAGTCAGAGTGGGATGATTGAGTTTTGTTGGCCTGTGTTTCTGCTTCTTGGTGCGTGGAAATGAGGCAGAGAGAGATTGACAGGTGTCTGGATACCCAGGGCCCCTCAGACAGCTGTGAGGGCCACACTGCAGGGCATTAGGCCTGATAGAGGGCTGATTAGAGAACATTAGAGGTGAAGGAGGGAGACGAGGCACAGCTGCTGCTGCTAACTATTATTACCCACAAAGCAGAGCCCAGAGGGAGGCCGGCTGCAGAGAGGGTTCACACACCTGTGGCCCCCTACTGTGCTCAGAAGATAACCTTGCAGACAGTCAGGAACATTAACTGATGGTCAACATGTCCTCTAATCAAAATCATCACAGACGTTGCAGCGCAGCACTAACCAGAGTCCCTGCAATGCTTCAAAACATCACATTTCTAGATTTACCCGGCAGTTTGTACAACATTCCAGGTATTTTTCAACAAAACCACTGCTTTTAATTAAGTAAATCAATATTGAAGGACGTCATCTCAACATGAGGAACAATTAAAGGCTTTTTACTGAATTTTATGTTTTAAAACTATGCGGAATGAGAGATATTTTTCTACAATTTTATTAGACATTAAAGATAATAACTTTAAACTCAGTCTGTTTCCAGGCGTTCAGGATTGCACAGGAACTGATAGAAGCACTTGTCGCAGGCCCGGTGGCATGGGTGGGCATTGGGGGGGCTTTGCCCACCCAGAGCTGAAAAACAACCACTTTCAGGTTGTTTTTACCTTAAAGTGGCCAACTCTCTATTATTCCTATATCGATTTAATACAGTAGGGGCATCCGCACTTCCCATATAAGTGCCTTCTGTCCAGGGGCAGAGCGAGACAGAAGGCACCCCCCCCACCCCCCCCGCCCCCCGACATTTGATTTTCCACCCCAAGTGCCCCCCATGATGACTGATTTGTAACAACACCAGGTTTATTCCAATACAGTATTGGAATAAACCTGTAAGCCGCCCTAGTGTGCAAAGAAAAAAAAACTGGAGGTGTCTGGAGCCGGGGATGAGCAGGCTGAGGATAGAAGCAGAAGAGCGGCTCTGCAGTCCACCAACACCGATCCACCCGGCGACCTGAGGGCGCCGCTGACGCTCAGCTGTGTGGCAGAACGGAAGTGAGCAGCAAACAGCAGCAGACGCTCAATTAGCCAAATGTTACGGAGGGATTAACAACTGCTTGTCAGGGCTTGGCTGTTCATCTCGACTCGTGTGAATATGGCTTGTGACATCAGAACACTTTCAGATGTTGTCCCGGGAAACGGGAAACCACAGTCATGTTTGTTTTACTGAACATGTGTGTTCGAGAGGCCGCCGCAGGCTGCAGCGCGGCTGTTTCCTCAAAAAAAACAAAACAAAAAAAAGAATAAATATAAACATTTTTAAAAAATCACCACCAGGCGGATTAAAAAGGCGCAGAGGTCAACGCTGTCTGGTCGAGTCTGCATCTCTGTCAGAGCAGATCTTTGATAGGAGAGGGCAAACAGCTGCTGTGATTAAAAATAAATCACACTCAGCATTTCTCTAAACCCTGGAATAACTAATCTGGACTGGGACATGAATTATGCATGGGGGCAAATGTAATAATTTCATCCATCAAAGGATTTGCTTAAACACATTAAACCAAAGTCCTGAATACACTCAGAGAAGATTGTTTCAGCTCGGCGCCTTTGTAAAGATATTAGTTCAGAAAGTTGCAGGAAAATGAAGTTCATGTGCAGGTATTTGGACCCAATCTGAATATATGAGCGCACCGTTGATGTTGGGGCTCGATTTATGTTCATTAAACTAAAAGTAAAGGTTCTCTGTCGGAGTGTTGGATCATAAAGCAAGAGACCTACAGAAGCAGGAAACATCAAATCCTTCGGAGGCAGCCGTCGCCTCTCCTCTCTGCCTGGAACAGCTTGGAAGGCCTGAGGCTGCGGTGGCGTGAGCCCTGACGTAACGGCCGGTCAAAGCCCGTTGTCCAGGGCAGCCAGAGGCCATCCCCGGGCGGCAGAGGCTGCTTCAGCCGCTGCTGACGCTCCGTGACACAGAAGATGGAGACAGCAGCCAACCAGAATGCTGCAGATGTTCGGAGTTAAGTTGGGCGTCAGAAGCGCCATGCACATGAGGTATTGTTCATTTGTAAGTGCTTTTGTCAAACACTGTTAAAGCTGCAGAATATACCTTTACATGCTGCATGTTTGTTGTAACTGTCACTATGACAATATGAGACAGACAATTTGTGAAAAAATAACAATTCTCCCAGTGCAATCTAGAAACAGCCAATCAGGGCCAGGAGGCGGGATTTAATGATGTCAATCAGGTCCTTGTGGGTGCTGCTCAGTCCTCTTTCCTTGTACTTGTTTCTTTCTGCTCGGCTGCAGCTCCTCCCTGTCAGCAAAGTCTGTTGGGAATGCTAAAGCTAGTTAGCAAGGCCACAGATGACGTCAGGTGAACGTTTTTCTTGTGATGGTAATTTGCTGGATTTAGAAACATTGGCAACTTTTTGTAAATCTCAGAATAAAGGTACGGCTCTGATTAAAATTAGGCATAACATTATGACCACTGACAGGTGAAGGCAATTTGTTTCGGCACCTGTATGTGGGCCAGACGTATCAGGGAGCATGTGACCGTTCTGTCTACGTACTTGATGTGCTAGAAGCAGTCGGTGACATTCCTGCTGTTTCCTGTCTGCACTGGTCTGTCCAGGGAAGGACCAGCCGGTCATAAAGACTGCTAATGCTCACCGATGAGTGTCAGGGTGGAAGGCATGTGTTAACTGTTCCGTCATATTAACTGGATAAAAATCAGTCTCAGCCTCAGATGTTAAAAACTAGACTGAATGAGAAATAGTTTCCCTCAAACGTGCAGCTTCTATAGCATATCTTACAGAAAGAAATTAGATGTTGTGCCGTATGTCATAAAAATCTGCTTCCCTCTGCAGCTGGAGGTCAGGAGAACCGGCTCAATTCTTCTAATGTGGTTCTTTAAAAAAACAGGGACCAGAAATCAGCCTGCTTCCCTGCATCTGTAGTTTTGTCTAAGTTTTAAAGTCTTACAAAACATCTGATACAGAGCAAGTAGAGGAGAAACTGTTAAACCTCACAGGATGAGTTATAGATTATAAAAATGAACAATTTGAACCCAAGGATGTAGTCTGAGAAGGGCTCAGCAGTAGAAACAGGTCGGGGAGGGGACGAGGGCTGGAGAAACATCAAACAGGTGAGAAAATGAAAGCGTCCTGGGATCACAACGATATAACATGTTCCTCTGAGGTCTTTTACCTCCAATACAAACTGTGAGAATGTGGCACCAAACTGTCAGTCAGTAACTATTATTTTCAGCATCTGTCAGAGTTGATGGTGAATTCTCATTAGGCATTAACTCCCTCCGTATCCCAGCGGCTGGCCTGTGCTGCTTCAATGGACACCTGTCACTTATTCTCTCTGCTTGTTTATCTTAATACACTGCAGCACACAGTCTGCTGGCAGGACGCTCGCTGCCTCCTCCTCTGGTCCCCGTCCGTTCATGCACAGCAAAGATAAACAGAAATCATTCAAATATTTACTACTGTGAAAATAAGTAATACGTGCAGGAAGTGTGTGTGTGTGCGCTAATAGACTAACGCGAGGACGCCAAGCATGTGATTCCAGCATCGCGTGTGTTTCCCTCCCTGATTTATCAGATTTTATTCCACGCTTTGCCCAAACTCTCGCGCACATCTGGAGACATTACCATTGGCACACAGTGGATTCAATATTCATCACTGCAAGCTGTCACATAATGGGCTTTTTCAGTAAAAAAAAAAAAAAGTCAAACAGCTGACAGAGCAGTTAGCCCAAAGCACACTTCCTGTGCTGATGGCAGCATCACATACACAGTGGCTTTCTTTCAACAATGTTAAAGCTCTTTCTGAAGTGTCTGATTCCAGCTCTCTGCTGAAACTTAAACATTGTTTTGGCAAATACACCCCACAAGCACAGCTGAGCTCCTAGAAGGCCCTGTTCATTTAAAGGGACAGTATAATGTATGTTTTAGGCAAATAGAGCCATTTTATAGCATAATCAAGTAGCTACATGAACTTCAGTTGCTAACTTCTTCATATATCAAATATGACTTAAAAGAAAATAGACTTTTCAATTTCACATCTTGAAATTGGACCTCTCACTGTTTGGCAAGAAACTAGTCAGTTTTGTCCCTTTTTTGCTCTTAATTAATAATTAATCACCTTTTAATAATTTATAAAGTGTTTGCAGATTATTTAATAACAAATCTATGAACTTTTTTTAGCCGTTTGTAAGAGGAGCCTTATTGTACATTGATCCCAATTCCTCTAAAATTCATGTTTTGTAAGAAAAGCAGAGTACTGAGGACAAAGTGCTGGAGGAAACCTGAATAATATCTAGATATTGATATTCTCTATTCCATATTTGTCATTTTAAGGTTACCCTCCACTGAAAAAAAGGTTCCTGGACGTTTCAGCCGATGGATCAGCTGAATGTCAGCAGTGCCTACAGAAGTGTGTGTACGTGTCTGAGTCCAGGTCTTCCTTCTGCATGAAAGTGTGATATTAGCTCACCTGCTCAGCAACAATAGCTGCCATCTCCACTGTCACGCTAAATTTACCCCACACTGGATATGTATACACACACATACACACACACACACACTCTCTCACACAGGGAACACCACTGATTGGGTGATGACAGTGGTGATATGACTGCAGTGCTGTCTGTAGGGGAACCAGGCTTGTCTGTTGATGCCAGCCAGGATAACATTCACAGCTTTGCACAGAAACCTTTCATCCCTTACGTGGATCATGCGCACACGGCCACACCGACACACACATACCCACGCCTATCATCTTCATCATCATCATCATTATCATCATCATCATCATCATCATCATCATCATCATCTTCACTGGAAATCTGCAGAGGCCAGCTGAGTGAAAGTCTGGATGGTATCATGTGTTTTGCTGTGATGGAGGTCTGCTGGAACTCCATGAAGTGAATCATTTAGTGACAAAACTGAAGAGGAACAAAAATGAAACACATTTATAGAACCTTTTATTATTATTATTATTATTATTATTATTATTATTATTATTATTATTATTATTATTGAAGCTGTATCCCAATCCTGGGTAGAATCCAAACCAACACTGTTTTTACATGCTGCTCAGTTTTTATTGAAGCTTCCTCCATAGTGAGTTCAGGATCTGGTTCAGTGTATCATAAAGTTACCAGTGTACCGGAATTTCCCTTTCTGTGTGAAATCATTCTGTTCTAATTGCTTTAAGTATTTTGTGACTGTTTGGTCAGTTGTGACACATGATTTAAATCGAACAGTTTGTGTTTGCTGATGAGTTACAAGTCTTTGAGTCTGGGCCATCAATTCAAGTTAAGATCAATGACTGGTCTGCTGGTAAAAGGAGGAATCATGAAGACATAGGAGGTCTGGTTCTTATAAAACATCAGGAACAGAAGGAACCATGTGACCTGGTTCCCTCCTGCTCATATCGATTCACATCAGGTTAGTGTGTTGCTGGAACAGCTGAGTTTCCTAATGTGATGTTGTGCAACAACAAGTTTGGTTTGACCATAAATAACCATTAATAAATGTCAAGCACAGTTATTACCAAAGCTAGTGATTCTGATTAAGATGACCTATGAGGTCACCATGTGATTATCAGGAAGTAACAGCTAAATTAGCCTCCTCTATAATGAGCCTCTATAAATGATTGTTTTATGAATATCTGAAAGGGGAGTGAGGTGCGTGTGTGTGTGTGTGTGTGTGTGTGCGTGTGTGTGTGTGTGTGCGCGTGGGCGTGTGTGTGTGTGTGTGTGTATTATAGAACCATAGATGAAGGAGTGAACTTGTGCACTGAGTTTCTTAAACAGCGAATCCTGGACAAAAAATACAGAATCAACACAGACAATTCGACTTCCTACATGAATTAATGCTGTGCATTCTGGGATGCAGAGGTAATTTTAGAGGGAGGTGGGGGGGTCTCTTTTGTTCTCAGTGTGTAGTTCAATCCTTTTTGTTCTGATTGGGCCCAACACGTAGTTTATTATTTACTGAATATCATTAGACCAGCATTTGTTAGATGTGCATGTAAATTACAAACCTGTGCTGTGCATCTGCTTAAAGTGTTTGAAGACATTGTCTTGTCTTTTAAATGTGAATAGACATTAAAAGAAAAACCACAAAGCCACTAAAGACAAAATCTTGACAAAATAGTTATTATTATTTTATTTATTTTTATTATTATTATTTTATTATTATTATCAAATATTGTTATTATTATTAAATTAATTTAAAGATAATTTAAAATTAAATTATTGTAATTTAATAATAATAATAATAATAATAATAATAATAATAATAATAATAATAATAATAATAATTTTGATGTTTTGTTGTACAATTACTGTATTTTTTATGTACTTACCTTCAATTGTTCTGCTGTCTGCAAAGCAAATTCTAGTTTTCTAATCTAATAATAACTGTCATTATGATGATGATGATTATTAATTTTATTAATGATGAAGAAACAGTCATGTTTTTATCATTATTAAAACACATGATTGCTCATAGAATCTCAATGTCAATTTTATGCATAAAGCACTTTTAAAAAACAGCTAAGTGCTGTACAGTATTCATGAAATTATCAAATCCGTAGCAAAAGGGTTTGCTTAGTTTATTTTCTTTCTGCGTCTGAGTTTCTGTTCCACACATTCTCTCCAGTGACCGACTGAAACGCTTGCAGTAAAACACCATATGAGCTTTCTTAATAAACTGATGTTCTTCCAGGGTCCCTGCAGGTCAGCCATTTTGGTCTCTAATGGTTTGGTTTGAAGACTGCTGGGTAAACTGATTGAGGACCTCTAAATTACTCCTCCACTCTAATTTCTTACCCCAGCCCTGTTTTACCTGCTAAGCCTCCTATTTGCCCGTCCAGTCTTTTCCTCTGCACTCCCTCTCTTCTCTTCCCTCCCGTCTCCATTTCCCCTCCTTCTGTTGCCTTTAGCTCGGCAGTGCCAGTGAGGGGGGGATCAGGCCTCCGAGCCTGGCCTCCCAGACAACTGCAAACAATTAGGAAAATTAGTGGCTCCAGCATCACCATCAGGAGGCCTGCTTGTTTATAATTTAATCGGGCCGCATGTCAAAACAGTCAGGGCTTGAGAGAAACAAGATGCGTCGGCAAGATGAAATTCAAACTGCCAGCCTGCTCAAAATATTAGGAGTGTTTGCTTAATAGCGTGCGACTGAGTGGGTAAGAGCAGAGCGCGGAGGAGTGCAGGGCCAGGGAACGGAAACTAATGAAAGAAAGAAAGCAGTGCAGGGGGAAAAAATTAAGATGAATTAATTTAGATTTCTGTAAAATCCATTCCGTGTTTTAAGTTAAAGCCTTCTACGATTTTGGCTCCTCTTTACTCCCTCTGCTCGGGCATTTCACTTAGTGCCCCTCTGGGACTTTCAAACACTTGGATCTGCGCCGCCTTTTAAATTCATTATAAAAGCTTTTTGCAAACTAAATACAGAACGAGGGCGAGAAAAAAAAATACTGCCACATTCATCTTTTAGCCCCCACACTCCCCCCCTCCCCCTTGACAATATATAAATAAACTAGAGTGACCTGATTGAGATGTAAAAGGCAGGGAGTTAGCACTGGGACCCATACATTACTTCTCAACATTAACAGTAGTCTACTCAGCCAACACATGGCGGTGGGAGCACGGGCCCCCGGGCAAAAATGTTCAGGGTAAAACTAATGCCCCCACTCGCCTGGGCAGACACGGTTGAGGCCAGAACTGTGGTGAGCAGGCCAACGATACGTCCAGAACTCCAACATATTTCACGTCCACACTCGCAGATTGCGGTATCTGTTAAGGTACGGAGTCATCATGTTGAGACCACTTGCTCGTTTTTCCAGCTCAGATTTCCTCAGCACTTAAAAACTGGAGTGCAAGTCAAACATTTCTGCTTTTTGCCCCAACAAACCAAAACATGACAAGAACAAAACAAATGGAGAAATGTCGAGGAGAGTCCGGATTTTCCCTCTCAGCTTTTTAATACACTTTGAGGAGTAAACACAAACCACAACGACCAGTTAGGTTTCATATTCTTTGAAGGAATGTTTTAACTCCAATAATCCAAACTGAGTTTATTACAACTAGACACATCATTAAAAAACCATCAGACTCTAAAAAAGAAGTTCTTCTTGCTATTGTATTTTGCAGTTCTGTAGTCAGTTCTGACTCAGAAATTCTGACGTAATTCAACTTTTTTGCTTTGAAGTTCCTAAGGTGTATAAAAAATACCATTCAGTCAACTGTTCAAATTTGCAAGGCTCTTCTACACCACAGTATCAACTTAATTGCTCTGCACTCTGCCCCATCTGTAGACATAATTCATCAACCGGCCTCAGTTCAGTCAATAGTTTGTCAGGCTGCATTCATACAAATGAAAGAAACAAAAACAAAGACATTCTTGATTTTTTGACTTTATAAAATATCTCTGAAAAAGCTTTCAGGGATAATGTGCTAAATGATTCAAAATTCTTCTAGTGTGAAAAACTAGTAGATGTGTTTGCCTGCTGAACTTTCTTGAACTGTTGATTGGCTAAAGTAAAAAAAGAAGAAACTAAGTCCATCAGTGTTCCACGTATAATTGTGATTGGTTTCACACAGGAAAACCCAGTCTCTTATGATGCTCTCCTGATCCTTGCTGAAGATACCAAAGTGTCCTCAGCAGGAGGGAGGTGTAGTTCCTGAATAGGAATCTCCTAGCACTATGTTGCACCCAGGATATCCTAGGTGCAACATATTCTGGGTCTTCTCTATGCATATGAGGAAAGTAGTTCAAGTTCCCAATGGATGAGGGAGCTACCTACATTATCTCTAAGGAACAGCCAGCCAACTTCATGAGGAAGTTCTCTCCACTGTATGAAAGATCTTGTTTTTTTTTTATTTTCTATTGTGGATGAATCAATATTTCAACACCATTGGTTTTACATTAAAATCCTTCTTCATTGCTGCCAACTAACCCCCTATTCTTTTGTCCATCTCAGTCCATCCTACCATCTCTTGTGACTGAGACACCAAAATAATTAAAATCCTCCCCTTTAGGTTGAGAAATGCCTCTCCAATTGTGAAGCCGCTGGGGGGCAAGGGAAACCTTGAGAGTGAAAACTCTTCCGGAAAACCAACTCCACCATGCATTTCCCATCAAGATAGGATGCAGTGGCCCGACAAAGGGATCTGATCTTGAGTGAGCATGCACTACCATTGGGACCCAATATCTTGTCAAGCCATCGGACGGCAAGTGGAGCCCTGAGAGTGAAAACTCCTCTGACGTAACCCCGCCTCTACACCCCTAATCCTAATCCTCAAGACAATTGTCCATCTCACATGGCTGAGATACTTGATGTCATTCCAAGAATGTGGAAGCAGTTCCTGCTCAGTTGACACCAACACAGCAGGAGACCCTGTCACCCTTCCAGCAGCACGCTGGCACAGGATGCCACCTGAAAGTTGGATCTAAAGAAAGTCTATGATCCACTAAACACATATGGATTAGGCAGTTACACTTCCATGATCCCCAGAACCAAAGCCACCTGTGCACACCATGTTGTGCAAATCTGATCTTTATGGAGGAAAACTACGGATGAAAAGACAAAGCCATAAAAACGTTGTTTCTACAGACCTTATGTGGGACACACAATCTGTAAAATAAAGTGCAAAACATTTTTAGCCTATGTTATGTTCATCACTCAGCATCTTAGCACATTAACAACATGGTTAAATGTGGTGGTGCCAGCACAATGCTGTGGGAATGCTTTTCTTCAACAGGAACAGAGTTGATTGGAACTTAGATTGAAGCCAACTCCAGGTCAATCCTGGAAGATTACCTGCCAGAGCTGCAGAACACTTGAAGCTGGTAAGGAGGTTCACAACCTGTCGCCAGATTCTGTAAATGCTTTGCATTAGTTTATAAAATCATGTCATGCCTGTTGAAAAAAGTGCTAGCTGAAGCTGATCTGAGTGTAGATGCCGGGTGAGGGATGAGACTTTGACGATGACGGTCTCAGTGGAGCATCATTAAGAAGATGGGGATCACAACAAGGCAGTAATTGGTGATAAGATGATGCATGGTGAAAGTGATCCAGAGCCAGGAATCATGATAACAAAAGTGCAGACCAACAAACACGCAGAGCACCTCAGCGACAGACAGGCCAGCGAGCCGACTGCGAGCCTGGCAGACATGCAGGGTCCTGGTCAAAGAGCATTATTTAGAGGGAATGACTGCATGCTTCACGGCACCAAGCAGCATTCATTACGCCGGCCTGCTTGTCTGCTAATGCGTGTGCACCCCCGACAACTTGAGCCAAGCAGCCCCACAGACACACAGGCCCTGACCATCAGCCGCCAGTCCGCGCAATCAGCCGCCTGCTATCAGCTCTCTAATTGGATCAGTGGCACGAATGTGATTACAGCAGGCGTATTTATTTACATAATAATTATTACCGCCCTCCCTAGAGGAGCTGGGGGAGAACAGTGAGGTCCGGGGCAGAGATGAAGGATGGGATAGAAGGAGAGAGGAAGTGAGGGAGGAGGAGGTGGACAGTGAAGAGTCTTCCTGTTGAGGAACAGAGAGATGAAGGCGAAGACAAGCATCCACTGAAAGAAACCAGAGAGAAGATCCTGGAGCTTAAAGAGATGGTTCAGATATTCTGAAGGGATGTTCTGTAAAGTTGCCAGCAATAGTTCCTTTATCTGCAGTAGGCAGATGTCGTAATACAGCAGGTTTATTGTAGCGCGTAAGAGAAATGGAAGGCTATCAGATAGTTAGGGGATACTCCAAGTAAGTTGACTTTGTCTCATATAAGATATCTGGATTCTACATTACATTAGTGGGTATCAAATATGAGGATCAGTGGTATCCAAACGTTTTGCTATGAGGGCCAAAATTTGTCCCAAGAGCCATCTTCTGTAGTCTTCGGCCACCGCCCACCGCCAGGTCCACTCCTTTGGTGGAGGGCCCATTGAAAGGGGGACTCACATTTCCTTTTCGGACTGTGTCTGGGCTCCGTGGGCAGAAGCCCGGCCATCAGGTGCTTGCCAGCATGCCCCACCTCCAGGAACTGGCTCCAGTGAGGAGCCCAGGTGACCCGTGTCCAGACAAGGGAACACTGTTTCCTAAGTCACTGTTCCGCCACAAAATTTCCCAACATACATATAACCTGGAAAACCCCAGCAATGTGCCATCTTAGATTCCATTAAGCAACAGACAGGACCGAATCCTAAAGTAAACTTCAGTTTTTGTGGATGTTTGGTGTTCTTGTCTCAGTTTTCATAGCCTTTGCTTTAAGCCCATACTTAAGAGGACTGAATATTATTAAGAGATTCAGCGAAGATGTTGTTACGAATAGTTACCTTACCTGTAGTAGACAGATTTCATAAGCAATATGGGACTATAGTAAAGGCTTACCAGGGCAACAACAAAGGACCGTGGCAGTCTGACAACTCAGCCGCCTGCTATCAGCTGTGTAGATGATACCATGTGAGATTACAGTACCTTAACTTCTAGAATTTTGACAAAGAAAATTGTTCTAATTTGTTAGAAAGGAGGAAAAGCAAACCAATTAGCTCAATCCATGTGAGGATTGAGCTAACTTGGAAGGCTGACTGCTAGTTTGATGGATAACCTGTTTTCGATTACTTCAGGAGTTTAAAATAATTTAAAATCCATTGTTTGTGTCGCAACATTTTTTTGTTTTTCTCCAAGCTGTTTGGAAAATATCCCAGTAGATTGATGATTATTGTTTTTTTCTTCTTCTTCTATAGAAGATACATCTGGAATGAATGCTGCTGGTCAACGGGTCCATGCAATCCTCTGTGTCCTTAGATAGAAAACTTTTTAAACTAAGTTGAATAATGAACTAAACGTAATGCACTGATTAACAGGATCAATGGGAAATGACTCTTTGTTTTTGTGAAGTGTCTTGAGATGACGTGTTGTGAACGGCTGCTGGAGAAACTGAATCAAACTGAATTGAATTACAGCTGGCAGCATTAACCAAAGTAACTTAATGTAGTAACCGATGCTGTTCTACTGACAGCATCAAACTCAAAGACTTCTTGTATAAAGCGAAGCCATTTGATTCCTACTTTTCTTCAATCTCCCATGGGGGGAACTAGCCCTTTAAAGCCCGGTTCTCTTTGCCCTGATCAGAACTTAACGACGCGGTGCCCACATGAGCGAGACAAAAGACCCTAAACGACGGTCATTTCCTTTTGGATTAGAGCGGCTTGGTGATGGAAGTTTGTGTTTGTTGCTTTAATGCGCAACTCTAATAAACTGAGAGAAGAGAAAAAGAAGAAGAAAAAAAAAAGAACAGTTCGAAGTCAAACATCAAAATGTGGTTATATCAGCAAACGCTCCCCTCCCACCCTGTCCCCTCCTGGAGCCAGCTGTGTCGGTGTCTGACTGTGTGGTCTGAACCCCCGCTAACCAGATTAACGTTCAGGTTAGGACAAAATGGATCCAGCTTCAGCACTCAGTTATGATGCAGATTGGCTGAACACCAGACCCCCACCCACCTCTTACTCCTAACATGCTGTGTGCATAATGACATTCAGCACAAACAGATAAGCAGAGATTAATTCTCTGTCATATTTTCTTCGAACGGCTTTCTGCTACTCTCGGCGCAACATGGACTTCCCATTCCGCCGATGGCTATGGCAGCATAATATATCTGCGGTGTTTGGAAAAAAATTTAGATATATTTTGCCCCCCACCCCTCTGAGAGTCCTCCCCCAAACTCAATATAAATACAGCACTCTGTTTCAATAACAGAGGCGGACAGACAGAGAGGGAGCTGGAGTGAGACGGGCAGAGAAGGATGGAGGGACTCTGGGGACTTGGCTGCGTTTACGTTTGCTGCCATTGAAGTTGTCCGCGGCCTGGCTCCGCTCGGCGCTTTAATGGTGCTTAATCACGGCGCTCCTAAAATAGGCCATTATATCAGCGCGGGGCTCTAGAATTACAGCGAGCCCTCAGGGCCCAAACAACAGAGCTTTTGTTAATAAGCTGCCATTAATCAGATTCCATTACGGAAGCCACCGGTCCAACAGGCGGCACCACGGCTGATAAATACCTCAAGAACAAAAAAACAATTTACTCACCTAGTCTAAACCGCAGCTCGTGTTATGTGTGTGTCACTCTGTCTGCACGTGTGCGTGTGTGTGTGCGTGTAGGCGTGTGTGAGGGTGTGTGTGTTAGCTTAGAGGTTGGGTGGGACAGGAACCATGCAAACTGACTAAGGACACCCAGAGGACTGGTAGCAGAAGATAGAGATTAATACCAGAAAGTCAATATTACAGCGAATGTCCTGCTGACCTCACACTCCAAGGCTTCTGAGGTGTGTGTGTGTGTGTGTCTGATGCAGCTGTGCTGGTGATGGACAGCCGTCAGACAATCACTTTCATCACAAAAGCTCCTTTGGGGACACGCGGCATCCATGCTAATGGCAGGGGAGGCTAATCAAATATCTGGCAAGCGTGCTAACAGCAGCAGCCGCTGCGAGTCATTGATCTACTCTTTTCAATACTTCTAATTAACTGGCTGCTAACACAACCATAAAGCTGGCAGACTATGAAAGCAGCCAAAAGAAGCATGTGTGGACCGCATTACTCCAGGAGACCTGGAGTCATGACTCAGTGTTCACGCTCAAACTTCCTGAAAACATTTCTTCTCACTCTCTTTACTCATTACTGCCAGTCCTGTTGATCAGTTGTGTCTTCTTCATCAATCTCCCTCCCCTCTGCTCTCCCGTCTCCTTTGTGGGGTGGAGGGTGGTAGTGTGTGTGTGTGTGGGGTCTTTCTTCCATCAGTCTGAGACAGATGCAGGAGTCTTCTCAGCAGACAAAGCTGCTAATTTCATTAATTATGAACCAATGTGGAGCAGTCTGTGTGGAGCAATGAGGAGATGTGAGGGTGCCACAAAGCAGCATCTGGCCCACTGCTGCATTCAGGGAAACGGGAGAGTAGAAAGAAAGGGAGGAGAAATGGCTGAAAGACTGAAAAATAAGAAAGTTTGATTTCTGTTTGAATAGAATTTAAAAACGGGCAAAAGGTAAGACACTGAGATGTTTCATGTGAGGAGGAAAAACTGACTAAATTAAACACAATAAATATTAGCATAAAAAAGTAATATGTCTGTTCCTCTGAACTGGAAGAAAATACCTTTACATTTTCAGTATTATGTATTTTCCAGACACATAGAGCCATTTTATAGCACAATGAACTATCTGTTACCTTCAGTTGTTATACAAATGCTGCATGACTTAAAAGAAATTTCAAAATTTAACACCTTAAAATTGGGCCTCTGCCTCTTTAAGAACTCTTCAGGACATGGCTGCCGTAATGTTAGCAACATTTTACCAGCAATGCAGTGAGAAGTACAGTAGGTCCTGTAATGAGCTCAGCAGATGAACAGTTCCACTAGGTGTTTGCTAATTGCTGCTGGCTAGTCTGAAGGAGCTGAGTAGTGTGAGTCGTGGGGGAGGGAGGGCTGCTCTGTAATTTATAAATGCGTGTCACACTTTTCACACTTTTATTAATAATAATTTAAGAAGAAATGTCTGATTTTCTCTCCAATACACGATTCTGCACTGCTGCATGTTGGTCTGTGACAGTCGTGTTTCTGGTCTTTAAAGTGTTGCAACTTTTCAATCTGACTTGGTTCGACAAACTTTTATCAATTTACTGAGCTGACTCCTCAGCATGAAGTCAGGTTCTACTGAGCCCTGTCTAAAGGTTGTGGGTCTAAATCAGACATGACCTGTTAAATACACTGAGGGTTGTCATAATGTAGTCAGATGTGAAAGGGTGTGAGACTACTTTAATAAATTCAATAACTAAGTGGTCACTTCCTGTCCATGAAGTACATCACTAGCTGCCTTTCCATTAACCATAAAACTGCACACATTGAAAATACAAAAATAAATTTCCTCAGTGAAATGGTTTTTCAGTCATATCAAAACATTTTTCATATCAGACAAGATAAATTTTCCAAAAACACCGCACACATAAGTTCTCCCAAGTAGGCGGGGCTTGTTGCTCCGATGTCTGAAGAAGATGCTGATGTCTCCTCTGATTGGCTGATAGATGATGGTAAGATATGAATATCTCATGTCACTGTTTACATCCATCGCTACCATGATATTAATGACTTATCAACAGGCGAGTGATTTTAATTCACACGTAGAATTCTGTTTTTTCCACATTAGCAGAACACTGACAAAGATTTGTAATGTAATGTAGTGAAATGATTCTTCATGCATTGTGTGGACCACTCCCTCCCAGTAACACCCAGTCACACCTCACCTACTGGACCACAAGGCCCTGGTGTCGGGCTAACCTGCTCTGCTGCTGGCTCTGCCTGCTAGTGTGTGTGCGTGTGTGTGTGTGTTTATAATTTTTTTCTCGTGTGTGTATGTGAAACATGAACACGTCCCCACTCTGACTGAGGTGTGTGAATTCATGAGACAGGTCCGTTTTGGCGGTGTGGGAGCAGCGGCAGCGGTCGGCGGTGTGCTGTGTGTGAGTCCACCTTAGAGGACGAGCCAACTCGTTAAATTGTACTCATAAGCCAGCAGTTAACTGCTGGTTAATGATGCTCCCAGAAACCCGGAGGAACAGACAGCAGAGCGACCTTTGGACTCCACAGAGCGTCCTCAGGCTAATCCCTGGTCATAAATATCTCTGGATTCATCCAGCACGTACACGCAAGCTGCACACGCACACACGCACACACACACACACACACACTCACCGTTTTCTTTTTGCATTCTGTCCGCTACAGAATTCTTCTTTAGTCTTTAAGAAGAATTGGTGCTGGTTGCTACAGTTGCTGCTGCACAGATTCTCTCTCTCGCTCACACACACACACACACACACACACACGCCAATCCAGTATCTCCACCGCCCTGGCCACAGACGCCTCACCATGCCTCATGATTAGCACTCCCTGCTCCGATGCCTTTGTTTTTCTGCTTTGTTTGTTTGCCACTGTGCAATGATATTTCTGTGGAATCTAGCGTGATTGCACCACAGGTCAGCGACACCCACCCATTACAGCAAAGAGGAGCCTTGTATTTAGACTGCTTCAGCGGCGGCTATATTTACCAGTGCATGCCTGGCCTGGCCCAGACGCGGGCCCCGCCACTCCACTTTGCTGCTGAGCTTTCCCAGTGCATTCCAGCGACCATCATGGTACGCTTAAGAGACGGCCCGAAGATGAACAACTTACTCCACAAAACCACATCTTCACTACTTTTACAGAAATCCTTTTTTTTTGTTGTTGTTTTTCTTTTTGATCCAATAACTATGTTACAGGTCAAGTGAGAGCAGAAGGCAAACCTGGCTTTCTGTAGTAAGCAAAGACATTTCACCAATCAATGAAAAGAAACATTTCTTTACTGGTGGTACGACCTCCATCTGCAGCCAGGAACCTGATATCCACTTAAAGTTACAGTAATATTTAAAATGGAAATCTTTAGCTTGTTACAGTGTCATATCTTAACCAAAAACATATATGGATTGTTGCTTTGATTGTTTCATCTATGTTTGAGAAATCTTTTAATATCCTATGGCAACCATTCAGCTGTGCAAAATGCCCGGGTGAACCTAGCTCCTCCTTCAAGGACGGAGCCCCGCCTCTGAGCTGCAGTTTCGAAGCTTCTGAGCTTCATCCTCACAGAGGAGCCCTTCCTTTGACTTCCCCACTCAGCTCCTTCAGACTAGCCAGCAGCAATTAGCAAAGGCCTGGTGAAACTGCTCATCGGCAGAGGTCATTACTTCTCAGTGAAACTCTGGTAAAAATGTTCTGAAAGGGTTAATAGAGGAGTCATGTTGTGATGACTTTCTGAAGGGGAAGTTTCAGAAAGATCAGGAGTTTCTTAAAGAGACAGTGGGCCAATCTCAAGGTGTTGAATTACAAAGTGAACTTTGTTTGAAATGATCATTTGTAAAATAATTTTTTCATTACATCACCAGTTTTGCCTCTGTAATGTAATGAAACATCGTGAATTGTCAGCATGTTCAGATGATCGTAAATGAGGAACAATTTCCATGACAGCCCCGGTTGGCATTGGGGGCAGTTCGCACTCAGCTGAAAACAGGAAGCTCAACCAGGGAGGTGGAGCAGCAGAGGTGAATTAAGCAGATCTTCACTTTCACTTAAAAACACCCTCATTATGTTCAGTCATGAATTATTTTGTACCAAAACACTAATTTTGCATTAAACTTACAGTACCCTGATTGTGCAGCGCAGGAATATTCATACACTCGTGGGGATTTTTGATCCATGGCGCTGTTTTTTTCTTCTTTTTTTCTCTCTCGTTTTAGTGAGGCTCGTCTGGCACAGAGAGCGCAAGCTGAATATAGGTCACATCCACACTGCGCTCAGCGGCGCTCTGGAGGATGGAGCTGCAGGTCTCTAAGCGACAACACCGCTACCAAGGGAATCCCCCCTCTGCAATGCATTGGCTGGTGTATACACACACACACACACACGCAGTCACAGACTTAGCACACCATGCTGCTATTAATACAGCCACAGCCATTTTAATATTTAATTGCGTTGATGGACTGCATCTGTGCTGCTCTGTGATGCAAACATTATTATACATACTAAGTGGCTTAATTGTAATTAGAGCTGAAAATTTAATTAAACTCAACAATAAAGGAGATCGGGGCATTTTTTTTTTTCTTTCTCCTCAGCAAATGCTTCCTTCTCCTCCGCTGCGTTTTAACCCGTTCAGGGCTGCAGCTCGGCTCCCGTCCAGATGCTGGGCTCCGTTGGCCCTTTTCAAACGTCACATCAAATACTTCAGGTCATTAAAGGAACAGCCAGGGGTGCATGCCATTTTTAGAAATTGTAAAAATTGACAAATTCCTAAAACAAGGATTTCACCGAAATACTGTTTAAAAAAAAAAACAACAAAAAAAAACATCTGAAATGGGAGAAATAAGACGTCTGTCCATGTGGTGAACATCCAAGTCACCTGGTGTTGGACCGAGCAATAAGGACATAGAGTATTTGACTAGAATCATTTTAAATAAAGATAATTTTGGTGATTGCTTGGCTTTAGTAAACAGTATGCTGGATGAGCCACTTTTAACATCTTCTTCCATGGATTCTGTAGCATTTTCAGTCCATACAGATAAGAGATGAAGAGGTTTGAACCTGAATGTAACTCTAGTGATCAGAGAAAAACTGATGTCTGAATGTAGAGTAGAATGAATCTGTATGTATGTAAATTTGATGTCATTTGATCACTTCTGCATATTTAGTGCTTGGATAACTCAGTGTCTTGTTTTTACTCTATTACTGTATTACTGTGTACTGTGTGCCCTGCACCATATAGAATGAACAGAAAACTTTTCTTCAATACAGATAAATCCTCATATACAGGTTAGTAACTTTAGTCACAAAACTCTTAGATAGTTGTAATAATCATCCAAACTACTCAGTAAAAATTAAAACTAATAAACTATTAAAAAATAAGGACAGACCAAAACGAAGCCTTCGTTAACAGATGAGATGTTGTTGATTTTCCATAAAGGTTTTTCATTGTGACTTCCTGTTTAATAAATAGTGTCAGTAGCAGTGTTTCCATTGAACATAGAAAATGCTCAATTGCAAAAATTTGAATTACAAAAATGAATTTGCTCAATGGAAACAGGCCAGTTAACAACAAAAAAAACATTGTTTTTTGATAAAAAAAAAAAAAAAAACGTTTTGGCGCTGGGATGAGGAGGTTTTTCAGCTGCATCACAATCAGTGTGTTTCACAAAACTACAAAGGAAACACATCACATGATCAACAACCGGATGTTACTACTGTACTGGGGTAAAACAGGAAGAAGACGGTTTTAATGTCTTATTTAATGATCTAATTTAATGTCTGGAACTACTTATTCAAGAGTGATTTTAATTGTTTCTTTTATGGGAACACCACGGTAACAAAATTGTGTTTTTTCACCATTTATATAATATCCACAAAGCTTTGCACATTTGTAATGGAAATGCAGCAGGTAAGGAACTTGTTGAATGTTTTGTGCAGAAATAAAAATTTGAACTTGATAGAGAATATTTTAATCACGTCCTGATTGTAAAACTCTATAACTGAAACGAGTGTAGGGCGTACTTTATTCTCACCGTGATTGTAAGTTATTATTCATGGGTGACATTTTAAATCAGTTATCATTCCTGACTTTAGGCCGACCTTGTCCACCTGCTGACCTGAATGATTTCTTGAAAGTTTCCACAACTGAACCTTATTACTCCATTAAAGCTTCGGCAAACATCTTCAAGCATTAAAACACTGATGCTCTTTAGACATTAAATGCGCCTAATATGTTGCAGACACAAAACGAAGCCTAAAGTTCTCTGCCATATATTTTCAAAAAGCACTGATGTTCCTGTTCCACTTGGAGAGGCTTGTTTAACTCAGACTTCTCTTTTGTTCATCTTTCATCAACAAATACACGTAAACTTCCTCCCTGAAGCAGACATATAGTTTACATCATGGAAATCATGTATAATTAAAACCAAACCCGTCCACTTAAAGTGATACTTTCCCAACTTTTTAAACAAATATTCCCTTTTCTGCTTTTTTTCCTACATAATCAGGCTGTCAAGACACTTTCTATGATTCTACATTTTGGTGTAAAATATTGCTATTCTGAAACCACATGGTGGAGTAGACAGCAAGTGTACATTTAAAGAATGTGCATTGCAGGTGAAAGATGAATTGAAAAGCTGTAAACAGTTCAGAGACCAGCAGAGGAAATCTAAATGGATCCTATTTCTAAACGTGGCGAATGTCACTTTCCACACAAAGGTTGTGATCTATAAAATACAGATTTGACAGGAGAACTAAAGGTCTGATTTGTTGCATTTCCATTGGCAGTATAGCTACGCATTTTGACATTTTGAAAATACATTTGCTTAATGGAAACATGGCAATTTAGAAAAAACTCTTGTTTTTCGATAAAAATGTTAACTCTGTTTCTTATTTAATGGAAACGCTGCCTTTGCAATCTGGTGTTTTCTTTATATTAACGTAGTATCAACAAAGTTTTCTGCATGTTAGCAGTGGAAACGCGGCTTCAGTCCCAGACATACGCTGGCTCTGAAGGAAACTGGTGACCTGGTGCTGCAGGAAGACCTTGAAAACAGAAGAATCAGGAGGGAATGCATCTTCAGGGATCACCAACATTTCCTTCCTATTAATGTCATATTGACTGTGATTCCTTATTCTTTTGTGCGTGTTTGAGGAATCCTTGAGTCTCCCATGGCAACCACTCAGAGTGTTTTAACACCTGCTCATACAAAGCGCCGCCTTTTCCCCCAAAGCTCCTCCTCTGAGCTGCACTCCATGGCCTGGTTCCCCACAGAGAGGCCCTCCACCACTCAGTTCCTGCAGACTAGCAACAGCATCAGTTAGCAAACAGGAGCGTTGTTGTGATGACATGCTGAACGGGTAGCAGGGAAAAGAGCAGGAGTGTCTTAAAGACACAGAGCCCAATTCTGAGGCATCAGAAACAGCTATGATGGAATGTCAAATGTCTTTTAAGTTGTTTTTTATATATGCAGCATTTTCATAACTGAAGGTAACAGAATCGCTTGTCTGTGCTGTAAAATGGCTCTATGTGACTGGAAGACAATAATACTGTCTGTTTAAACACCTCACCCACTCAGAAAATATCAAACTTTGGCCTAACCTTCCTGCAGCGACAACGTCCACTCTGAAGAGTGTTGTTAATACTTACTGTGATACATTCTCAATGAATCTCTTGTGTTTTTATATATCTACACTATTGTCTCAAGTATCTCCTGTAAAAACAGATCTTGAACATTTTAACTGAAAATATATTGTGAACCACATTTTACTTTTTAGATTTTTTTGTCTCTATCTCATGAAAGTGAAATAATTAACAAACTTTGTTGTTTTGTTTACATTTCCCCAGTCTAATCAATAGTTGGTTCCTGTAAATGCTACTGGTTTGAGTTCTAGTTTAAGTGGTTAATATTTTTTTTGTTTTTTATTTAAACAAAAACTAACTAAATAAAACATGCTATTGCTAAGCCTGTAATTCCTCCACCTCATGAGGAAAACGTCTAGAATCCAGTGAAAGTAATCTGGACTGAAGCTTTAGAGCATGAATTAATGATGCACAAACATAAATAGCTAAAAACGTTCAGTGTCTCCTCATTTATTTTTCCTGTCAAATCTCGCAGACCCCCCCCCCCCCCCCCACCAACCCCGGTGCCCCTCTCAACACACACACACACGCACACACACATTACTGCAGTGGCCGTCTGTTGACGTGTGTATTATTTATCAGGAGCGAGGCGAGTCGGTGCGGATTGTTTGTGGCCTGGTGTGTAAACAGCTGTGTGTTTCTTGACATGCTTTTGCACTCTCAGCTCAGCGCTAACTGGGTCTGCTGGTGCTGATCAGACCGGAGCCGAGGCGACAGGACAGCCTGCCAGGCAACAACCACCAGCCGGGCACCACCCCGCCATGCCCTGCCCAGCCCCACCCGCCTCCCCCTAACACACACACACACGAACAGACCCCCCCAAAACACACACAGGGCAACAGGCACTTAAATTGTCACATAGATTGACAGAACATCGTATGGATGGATACGAACTGAGCCTGAGTAACAAATCAATACGGCTTTGCGGTGATACATAAATAAAGAAAAAAACCTGCAGTCCGTCTTGCTTTCTGTTTGGAGGTACATGAGGCCTGTCAGCCAGCTCTGTTTCCAGCAGGGGCGTGACTAGCTTCTAAAGACAAGCAGGAGCTCAGGGCCCCCAGGAGACACACAGGATGTGAGCAAATGTTTTGGGCTTTTGCACAATTGCACCAGGTGTTTGCTGTCCTCTCAAGCAGCAACAGAAAATGCCAAAAAAAAAAAATTCCTTTTTCACTTTTAAAGGAGCAGTACTGAGTGCTTTCCAGCCACATAGTGGCAATTTTCAGCACAGTCACGTAACCATGTTAACTCAGGTTGTTAGAAAAATGTTGTATATGTCAAATATAACTTAAAAGAAATTTGATTTAGTAATTGAACACCTTTAAATTGGGCCTCTGTCTCTTTAAAAACTCCTGCTCTTTTTGAAACTCCGCCTTCAGGAAGTCGTCACCACATGGCTCCTCTGTTAATCCTTTAACAACATTTATTTTTGCTTTACCAGCGTTTCACTGAGAAGTAGCTCCTTTAATGAACTCAGCAGATGAGCAGCTCCACCAGGTGTTTGCTAATTGCTAATGGCTAGTCTGAAGGAGCTGGGGGGCGGAGGAGGGGGGCCTCTGCGAGATCAAAGCTTTGTCTCAAAGGTGGGGCTACGTCCACCCAGGTGTTTTGCACAGCTCAATAGTTGCCATGGAGATTAAAGGATTTCTCAAAGATGCAGGAAAGAGTGAAGGCAACAATGATGCAAAGCAGGTTTTTATAAAAAATAGGATTTGAAAGAACATTTGTGAAAACTCTTATGCTTGTATCACCTTCTGAACAATTCTAGCCATATTTAATACCTAAACTATATGAAGTAAGGGGAAACTGATACATTTATGTGATTGTTTATTTAAGTTCACTACCCACCAATGAAAAGCAGAAATAATAACAACAAAAAAACCACCAAATTATTTATTGGGGCCTGAGAATATTTTTGGAGCCTCCCCAAATTAGGCCTAGTGACGCCACTGGTTTCCAGTGATAATGACAAACACTCCCAGTTTTCACCGATGACATAAAAATGTCACTCAAAGCAAGAAGAAATGAGAAAAGACAAAAAGTAGATCATTTCTAGATATGCCTGAAGCGTAATGCTTTGTTGTGTTCCCACTTTTTTTGTAAATAGAGATTTTTTTTCTTTTAAAGCAGGAAACATTTTCCTTCTTTCTCTGTTATGTTATTTTTTTACATCCTGATTGAAGTGAATCTGAGACTGTTCATACGTGTGGGGACAGATTGCTTTTATTCTCAGGTGATGTGCATTCAGCTCGTCTCCCTCACAGACCGCTGCACTTTGGCCACCAAGCAATCAGACCAAACTCCCTCAAGCAAGCAGGAACTCTGTGTTCCATCGGGTACGTCCCAACTTCACAGGCATCTTTTTGCCATCGACTTCATTTAAATTGACACGGCGAGCAGTCGTTATCTTTAAGTGTCCCTAAGAGCTGAAAAGGACTGAGGGTGACTGACAGCGAGAGAACAAGAGGAGAAGATTAAAGAGCAAAGGCGGAAGTTCAGTCGGAGGAGCAGAACAAAAGCTGGAGAGGCGATGTTTGGAGAGAAAGATTCAAATCGATGTGGGGGCTAATGTATTCAATGCCCACTCTGTTTACAGAGCCCAGAGCAGGCCTGATGATATCCAGACTTTTTGGCCACAATCGAATAAAAGCCCTCCACCAACTGCTGCTCACATCTGAGAGACCGGAGTCAGAAACCTCCATGAAAGACAAGCTGCTTCAGCACATAAACAGGGACTCACTGTTATTCATCCATTAAGGTATGAAGCTTTAGAAAAACCGAACAACACATTTCAAATATCCAACTTTAACAATGATGTTATCCTTGTCTGAACAGTTCAGGATGGATCTACGGTCCACACAAAACATGTTCTTTACTTTTTTTTCCCACCAAATTGTTCGTAGGTAATTAAATTTTAGTCAGTTCTGCCTACTGTCAGAAGGAGCTGTTTTAGGGCCTCTTTGAAAAGCAGAAGTGGAGCCTCCTGCACAACCAATAACAATACAGAAATTAGATTTCATATCTTTTTAAAATAATAGCCTAAAAATTTTCAAATTTTTTTTTTTTTCAAAAATCACCACCTGTTTATTATCAGGTGGTGATTTAGACAAAAAAAATTGTTTTTTGGAAAAAAAATCACATAGACCATTATTTTAGGAAGTCAACAAAAAACCTAGTCTTTTCCAGGAGATGTTATGCAGCACCTACAACAGTAAAACCAGCTGACCAGATATGTTGGAACTTTGCTTATGTTGCTAGGTGATGGCGCAGTGCCTGTCGACTCAACAATCTGGAAGTTTCTGAAACAACTTCTTTTCCAGACACTACAAAAAAAAAATCTATTTATTACTTATTACCATTATCTTATTACCACTTGGGCTGTTTTTAGAAGCAATAAAAACCCCAAAAGAAGAATAAAAACATGCAAAAAGTACATTTTGAACAGCAGATCCCCTTTAAGAACATCCCCTCTGAAGGGGATCAGAGCATCAGTTCAGGTTTTGCCATATCAGTTCATGCCTCTCTATTTAGTTTTACAGTTTTTCTTCCATTTTATTTGATGACTTGAAACAAACCAACTAACTTTTTTTACGTTGGATCACAGGTCTTATTTTTTCAGTGCACTCAGCACCAAACTGGTCTCACTTTTGAAAACGTCTTACGACAAATTGTTTGTCCATCTCATTCGCCGCCCTTCTTTATCTTGATCTCAGCAGCTGATTTACAAAGCAGATAAATCTAATGATAAGACGGTGCAACTCACCCATCAAACACACCAGATGGAATATAGTTTAATTTTGTATCAAGTCATAAATGCCTTCACTTCACTGTCTAATCATAGCTTTTGTTCCAAGCACAACAGCTCAGATAACAAAACGTTTCCTGATAGCTAATTCCATGAGAAAAGCTTCATGTTTTGCATCTGTGGAAACATTTGCTCAGCAGATCTTCCTTTGTATGGGATTGTGAATCAGATCCACATGCAGACTCTGGTGTGCAGATATTAGCATTTAAAACAATGAAAACTGGGCAACAAGAGGGAAAACTATAGATTGTTTAACATAATCAAAAACTTTAAAAGGCCAGTGTTGTGTAAAATTTTCTATTTTTAAACTTTACAAGTAACTGCAGCTACCAAACTTTCTAACCCTACCCTGTGACTTCCCTGCTCTGCTCCTTTAAACTAGCCAGCAGCAATTAGCAAACACCTGGTGGGACTGAGCATCTGCTGAGCTCATTATAGGAGCCACTTCTCAGTGAAACGTTGGCAAGAATGTTAAAGGGTTAATAGAGAAGCCATGTTGTGGAGGCATAATTTCAAAAAGAACTGGAGTTTTTAAAATAACAGAGGCCGCATTAAATTACAAAATAAGATTGCCTTTAAGTCATATTTCATATTTATAGCATCTTTTAACATAGTTACTACATTGAGTAATAAATTGGTACTATGTGCCTGGAAAACATATAATTCTGCCCATCTAAATGTCAGTTTTACCTGTGGAGGGGAGAATTGATGTAGTTCTGGTCTGTTTATGTGTCAATCTGCCCTGGTTTTGGTAAAACCAGGTCAGTTAAGTGGAAATGAAAGACAACAGGATCAACCTTTACCTCAAAAATAATGTCTGCCACCCCAAATAGCAAAGCTCAACAAATTAGCCTAGATAAAAACTGATCTTTTGAGTTCACAGATGATAGGTTTTACAGTTTAAGGGACATTTGTATGAAAATATTAGTCTGCCCCAACTTTAAATGACAAGCCTGAATGAACAGGATTGCAAATATTCAGAGCAGTCGTATCGAAGGTGAGCCAGCGAACAAAGCTCTGTAATCTGAACAGATCCAGGAAGTACCTTTCAGCATCATTAGCTAATTGAATCCAGTATTGATCCTCTATCAGTAATAAGTGATATATGAGGCTCATATTAGTTTTATTAGGTTAAATAGGCAGCCATAAGGTCATGTGCATAAGACATTTCATATTCAGTCATAAATTGATCTGCCATCTTTTATTAGATTGTTGGGCTGCAGTTGCTGGGTGGCATTCTTATTAACAGCAGAGTGTCGCTGATGCAGTGCTGCAGGAACTGGACGCATTTCCACAATGAATTTTAGATCTTATTTCTTTTCCCTGTTTTGCCACATGAGCCTCAACATACCCAAAGTTCTCTTTAGCGTTAGCTTTTCAAATTTTTGAGGTAAATTAAACATTATCAAGAAAAACAAGCAATATTTGAAGAAAATGTTATTGCTATCATAAACGCTCACAAAAATGAATCAGCAGAGTCAGAAGTGTGACTGTAACATTTCCACCTGACTTGACTTGTTTTCAGCAATCTGTGGTCAGCACCGGATAGACTTCAATTTTATTAGTTGAGATGCTTTAAAAAAAAAATCTCATAAAGAATTACCCTTCTGATACTGTCCTTGTAATTTCAGTCATTTTTTATTGGCTGGTCAAGGTTTAAAGCGCGTAATAAGCAGCGCAGCAATGTGTTTTCCATGTTTTTATGACAGTGGAGTGTGATGTATTGGCAAACGACGGCGTAGTTAATGACAGCGCTGTTTATGGGCGGTGTCACTTGTCAATGCGGCGCAAAGCCACACTTTGACCTCTGACGGGGGTAACACCAATAGAGAAAATTGTCGGCTGCTGTGTGTGTGAGTGGGAACGGAGAGTTGTGAGTTGTGTGTGGCCGTGTGTGTGTATGTGTGTGTGTGTGTGTGTGGCCGTAATGTTCGACGTCGAGCTTTAATCAGCGTTGCTCAAACGTAATGTGGCCATTTGTAAGCATTACTGGATTAGCGCGCCCAATTATCTGCCATCGTCAGCACTGATATGAACGAATGCCGAATCCATAACCTGGACTTAATAGACGTATGTTGGGTTGATGTATAACGCTGCTAATTTTGTGATTACATTTTCAGTGGCCAGACCTTTTCCTGTCTGCTAATTGCAGCAGGTTAAGTAGGCAACAAGGCAATGTGAATCTATCGGGTCCTGTTCCAAACACCAGCTCTGTTTCTGTGTGTACCCATCAGTCCTCACTGTGTGTGCGTGCGTGTGTGTGTGTGTGTTTGCACATCCATCCTCTGTGAACTCTCGCCTTATCCTATTGATGGCTCATATGACCGCCCTCCATAAAGCAAGCATCACCATTAAAATGAAATACATGTTCAGCAGGTACTTTTTTATAACTCCAGTAAAAATATAAGTGTTTTACAGCGTTATTGTTTTCAGGAGGTGGGTAATGACAGAGAGGAGGAGGTATTTTATGGGGATTTTTATGGGGGTCTTCTCTTTATGGAGGATCTGGTTGTTAGCGATTCTCACGCTATCGTTTGACCCGATGAGACGAGGAGCCTCGTTGGACAGTTTTAAAAACAAAGAAAATGTTTGGATGAGTCGGTTCAAATCTCACGCTTTGCTCATAAATCATTTGGCATGACAGGCAACCATTTCATTCATTTATTATTATTATTGTTATTATTTGCAAATATGATAGGGATACACTTCAAAAGTTTAACTGCAGCAAATGGTGGTTCTGCAGACTGTTGAGTCTAGGGGATAGAATGCACGTACACGCCACACTTTTTAGATTTTTCCTGAATGTTTCCTGAATCTTTTCCTTTGTGTTCCTCTAACAGATAAAATACAAGGACGTTTGTGTGAAAAAGTTTGTGGCGTTTGAATTGTTTATTTCAGCCCTTTTGCTGACCTGTGATGAGTTCTCCTCAGCCATAATTATCCCTTTTTCTTTTTCCATATATCCAGATTCCGATCAGACGCTCTGAGTTGTTGGACTTGTCTGCCTGTGGTGCATTTTTACAGGTGTCTCTCTGCTAGTTTCTATGTACCAGACAAAAATCATATCAATAACTCCAGCAGCTAGGCAGACAATTTCAAAAGGAATGGAGAAGCCTCTAATGCTCCTATCAATGTGTTCATGTGTTTTTCACCAAAGAAAACATGCAGTATTTAAATAACCCTCGTAAAACCAGCTTCCAAATCTGCATGAATTAATGACAAGCATCAATGATCAAACCTCTGATTCAAAGAGAATGCATTAATCAGCATTATTTAATTTATACTCATGCAAAATGAAACAAACCGATAGATGATTATGAGTGTCCATCATTAGCATTAGTCTATCATTTTAAAATTATAATAAACACTTATTTATAAGGAATGAGAGCTGGGTGGATCTGAGATGTGCAGATTCTGGGAAACGTCCAAGATAATGAGGGATTGACGTCCGCTTCATAAAGTCAGTCATTCACTAATTTATACAGCTGCTTCTTCGGTTTCTCTGCCACCTTTATGTTGCGTAATCATTAACAGGAATGTTTAATGAAAAACCTTCTAAATACTGAAAGCTTGAGAGCTGAGATGAAACGGTTTCAATGTTCTTGGCCAAATACGGTTCCCAGTAAAATAACTGAGTAAAATAAAATAACTGATTTTGTTGTTTCTTCTCCATCTTGAAGTTGGACTCGTCTCCCTGTGCATCCTATTGTCAACCCCACTCAGTCCAGGAGCGGATAGGTGATGGACAGATGATGAATATTTATATCTATACTGTTTTGAATCAGAAACCCTCAGGCCTTAATGGTGGTGAGATTAACATTGAAAATAAGGGTGTAGTGATACATCCTGCTGGAGATACAATACAAGAATCCAAAAATGTTGTAAAGAGACAGTATTATGTTCTTTCCAGCCAAATTATGCCTTTTTATAGCACAATCAAGTGTTACCTTCAGTTGATATACACACACAGACACAGCGCATTTCCTGATAAATTTATAAAGTTGTAAACATTATGAATTCTGGTCATTAGTAAATCAGTAATTCACTCTTACATCTTTCAAGCTGAGTCAGATGGTGACGTTGACTCCTGCTCTACACAGCAGCTGCCATAGAAACGTGCAAAACTTTGTCAATATTCTGCTAATGTTGAAAAAGCAAAATTTTGCAATTCAGGTGTTTCCATTAAATAAGAAGGGCAATAAAAATCAAGTTTGTTCACCCGATAAGTTATTAAAAACACGATCCTCTAACTACTTTCTGTCCTTTTCTTCCTCTTGGTTTGCACCAGCGGCATCATCTGGTTGTTGATTATGTGACTCATGTAATGTGAAAAAAGTGTTTCCATTGCAGTTTTGCTAAATAAACCAATTTCGATAAAGCATCTCATCCCGGCACCAAAACCTTTTAATGAAAATAACCAGCGCAAGTTTATAGAAACTGCTGTGTTTCCATGAAACAAATTTATTTTTCTAATGTCAAATTACTCAATTGTATGTCAGTAGAAACAGAGCTGGCTGTTGGCTGGGATGTGTGGGCGTGGCAGAGTGGGTTCTAAATCATGATCCGATTTGCACAAACCTGAATATGGAAGATCTTTGTTGAACTGCTAAGAGTTCATTAAAGTTTGACTCCATAGCGCCCACTAGACTCTTTTTACAGCTACATCTCTCTGTCAACCATCTGATCTGCATCAAAGAAAGCCATCAGAAAAGCCTGCTCACCGCCTGGTAGATTGATGACATCACTTTAGCTTGTTAGTAGATGCATTTTACCTCTTCAAGCACATGACAGGTTGAAATAGACAAAATAAAAATAAAAATCGGCATTACTGGTGTTTTTGTGTGTTTGTGTGGATTTTTGCAGCTTGTTTCTGTGAGCAGATGCCAAACAGGCCTGCGGTCGACTCCCTCCTCGTGTTCTCCTTCTGCTTCTATGTTATTGTCCAGTCTGTTTACACTCCACACGCTGCAGTGGACCAGAACAGGCCCTCGCTTGGCTCGGACCGGAGGCGCCTCTGTGGGTCAGCTCTGATTCGTGCTCCCTCCCTTCCTGTACTTGACCGCAGTCCTAGGACCGGCCTAGGCTCTGCTGCAGATCAGCGTGAGCGCTGACTGGAAGAGCAAAGCGTGGGAACCAGCGGCTGGAACGGCCAGCAGGACTGACTGCTGCTGGACAGGTATGAGACGGGAACATACAGGTCAAGCTCTGAGTAGTCCAGAAATATTTTAAAAATTCTACTAATATAAAAAACAAGCAATTTGGCAATTGCTGTGTTTGCATTAGATTAACAAAATGCATTTAAAATCTTGCGTGAATAAGGTCGTTCACACAATGTTGTTAAAGAAACATTCGGCGCCGTCATCTACTGCTTCCTGTTGTCTTCTTCTTCATGGTTTGCGCTAGTGGCACAATAGTGTTGTTGATCGTGTGATTCGTGATGTGAAAAAGTGTTTCCATTGCAGTTTTGCAAAATAAACCACTTTCAATAGTAATCAAATCAACAGTGGGTTTGTACGCAACATCAGAAACCATGAATTCTGACCATCAGTCTGTAACCTTAAACTCTGTCAGGTTTGGTTTATGCAGCAGGACCAGAGGATCCCATCAGCAGCTCCATGTCTGGATGCTAAAAACAATTAGCTTTGGAATGTTCCAGTCTGGATTGAAAGCTAGTTGAGATAACACGGTGAGGCCTTACACAGGTCAGTCGTGCTCAGAAATCCTCCAATGTGGCTGAATCAAAACAATTCTGCAACAGAAAGATGATCAAAGTTTCTCCAAAGTGATAAGTTATCACAAAAGTGTGATGTCAGGGGTGAAATGCTGCAAAAACACAAAATCTTAGCAAATGTTTTTGGTCTAGATTTCGGTGCAAATATCTCAGTACACTTAAAATATATAAAACTGACTTATATGTAACTTTGCAGCAAGAAATAGAAGCTTGTTTAGAGCCAACGATTCCTTCAAACTGTTGAAATCAGTTCCACTGGCAAGTTATTTATAACAAGACATTTTCCCCATGTTATTATTGTTATATTTTAAAGGAGAAAATAATAATAACAGCAGATGCAGCAGGGATGAGCTCAGTGAGGGATTCAGAACATTTGGCCTTCTGACCCTCACAGAGGAAGGAGTTAAACAAGAGTTGGAACAGCGCAGATTTTCTCTCTTAATTATGTAAGAGAGGTTAGGACAGCAGGTGTGTGTAAACGGGATTTAAATGAAGTGGACAAACTCTTTTTTTTAAAAATTTCTCTTTGACACCTGGAATGGATGAGAAGAGTGTTAATGGAAATGTTGCTATATTAATAAGAAGAGGACAGCAATAAACTGATATAAATTTGCTCATTAGGCTATTTAAAATCATCAACAACTAAAGAATGATAGAGTCTGTGAACTTCTGGATTATTAAATGTGGAAATTAATTTAAATTTCACAGTGAAAATAGAACTTAGAACTGATTGTAGAACCAGAGTCTCCATGAGAAGTACAAGGTCTGTTGAGGGTCTCCAGATCTAATGGGCTGTACTGACCAGCAATGCAATTCATTCATTCATTCATTCATTCATTCATTCATTCATTTGTTCATTCATTTGTTCATTCATGCAAGCTTGAGGTTATTGAAAAATGTAAATTAAAATAAATTAAGTCATTTGTTGTTTGTCTCCAACAGAAAAATTAGGCATCTCTCAAAAGACAAAACAACATAAAAGAAATATGAATTTTAGAAAAGTTTGTTTTTATTTACATTTTATTTTACATAGAAATGCAAGCTGAGCATTATTTATACTCCTCAATAAGGAACAGAAAAATCTTTCTTGCCATTACAGCAGTCAGACTCTTCTTGTAACTCCTGACCGTCTCCAAGTGTTTCAGGCTGAAAAGTCTCCTTACTGTAGGTTCCTCTATGTTCTCTGAGTCACTCGAAGGAACTAACTGAGTCTCTGCAAAACATAAATGTTACTTAAGGTCAGAAGAACAGTTTTGGTCAAATGAAAAGATTTCCTGAAACCTAATGCTGCCACCAGCGTGGATTTATGGCTCTGAGCTGGTTCTGTATGAGTGAAAATAAACTGGATTAAGTGCCTTGTGAACATGTTTAGTATTTTCTGTCATGTGTGAGTTAATACTGATGTGTTCCAAAGTGGAAGCGTCGGTCAGACCAGGCCTATAAACTTGCAGACAGGGCAGAGATTTAGCTTTAATTAGATGGGATTTGCTTCACTTTACTGTGAACTGATTCAACTGATTCATTTTGTGTATAAATCTAAGAGTTGTGTCATATTTTAGTCCAGGTTTTAACAGTTTGATTAGTTTGATTATTTTTCGACACCACCTGTACCTGGTTTAGTTTAGGCTCTATGACAGCTCCATTCTCTGTCCTCCATTATGTTTCCTTAAATATGCAGAAATGTTCTCTGTCCACCAGGAAGAGTCTGTTAAAGTTTGACCAGGGTGACGTTCTGCTTTCATCACCTGAATCTGGAGTCAAATTAGTTCATCTTCTACAAAAATTACGCAAGTAGTTTAAAAGACAATTTGACGCCTTTTAAATGTTTTCTGATAATTAATGATGTTGTCAATCTAACCACAGATAAGGATATTAATTTAATAAAAACATTTGTAACTCTTGTTACAATTCTAACTTCATGTGGTTTTTGAAACCAAAATAAAAGCCTGGATAATCTTCCTAAAATTAATCCAAAATTAAAATTGAATAAAAAAAAAAATGTAATTAAAACTCAATGTTAAAGGCAAAACATGGAGAATATTTTTGAATACATAAATTTAAACGTGGCCATTGCGTGGCGTTTTGCAGTTCATTCTTCAAATTCAGTTCTTACTTCTCTTTTGTCAAAGCAAAAGTCCACAAGAGTGAAAGTGATCTAAAGTTAAACTGCCAAAAGAGGAAAGTGTGTCAAACACTGACATGCATCTTGAGGCTCCATAACATCCATTCATGTTCGCTCTGCAGATCAACGATCCGACACCCAGCAGACTGATGACTGAGTTCTGTTCACACACACAGCCTCTCAAAAGCAACATGCATGCTTAGACACACACACACACACACACACGCACACGCAGGCTGGGAATGTAAACGCAGACTCACTGAGAGATGTTCCACAGCACCTCTATTTCTCCTGTAACACACTCAATGTCGCGCACACATACGCCCGCCTACACAGACAGACTGTGGCCTGCAGGGTGAGGGTCAGGGCCTGAAAAGCCGGAGGTGAGGCGACAGTTAACGAGGATCTCTGCAGACTTTACCAGGCCACTACTGCTCCCTGTTGGCCGCAGAGGGAACAGCAGGTCATCTCATTCTCAGGCTGAATGTTTTCAATGTTCCAACCTTGTGAGCTTCTCTACTGAATTTTTCATCTTTCTACAACAGGTAGGGTAATTATTTATTACTAGTGAAATCTTCACTAGAATATTCCAAACTAACATTTAAAACACTGGAGTCCAAATTTTTTGACACGTCGGCCAACGTCGTTGATTCAAAACTACTCACGGGCCAAGAAAACAAAAAACAAGCAAATAAAGCTGTCCAATTTTTTATTATTTATTTATTTAGTAGGAAAGGGATGTTCTTCATTGTAGATCCAAAACATAAAAGACATTTTGCGTGTTTCTTATACTAAAAGAGAAGCATGTAGATTTCAAATATTTTGGACTCACTTTGCTCTATTTAGCTAAAATTAATAAATGAAATAATAGTTAATTTCAGTCAAAGTCTCTGGATGGACTTAATTCCTCTTATTTTAAAAGCTTGACTATAAAAGACAAACACTTGTGAACTGTCACACTTAACATTTTCCATTGTATAAAAATGTTGGTAATAGTTTTACGCTGATTAAAAATAAGTACCTGAGCTGGACAGGTCAGGTGGAAGACGCACAATCTCAGTTCAAGGGCCACAAATGGCCCCCAGGCCACACTTTGGATACCGTGCCTTAAAACATGCTGGGTTTTATGTGCTTAAATGAACTCATGTCTGACAGCGGAAAGTACTGTATGACATCAATAATTTCAAAAATAGGTCCTCTCACTTCAGGAATGCTGCTCACATGTTGCTCACGTCACTGAAAAGGAAGTTGCTCCAGTAAAATCTAAATGTAAATATAACTTGCCATGCATGTTTTCTGTTCTGCTGACCTGTGACACAAACCGTTCGAATCCATCAGCAGAAGTCTAGAACAGCAAGGAGCCAATCACGTAGCTGCTTTGTGCAACATGCTTATGTGTTTTCCATAGTACCATTCTATAGCGCAATAAAGTAACTATTATTATAAAAATGCCACATGTATCAGACATGACTTATAATAAATTTGACTTTGTAATTTAACGCCTTAAGACTTAAAGAGCCTCTATCTCTTTAAGAAACATCCTGAAACTGCGCAGCATCACAACATGGCTCCTTTATTAAACCTTTAACAATGTTTTTACCAGGTGCAGCTGCTATAAAGAGCTCAGCAGTTCCACCAGGTGTTTGCTAATTGCTACTGGCTAGTCTGAAGAAGCTGAGTGGGAGAGTCATGGTGGAAGACTGCTCTGGGAGTTGGAAACTGCAGCTGGGTTGTGAATGAAGGCGGTGCTACGTCCACCCAGGCGTTCTGCACAGCTGAATAGTTGCCATAGAGATTAAATGATTTCTTAAACATGCATGAAAGAATCAAACTAACACTTCAGGCATGTTTTTAATGAGAGAATACTATCCCAACATGATGTAAAGCTCAGAAAGGTTAATTTAACATAACACTTCCCCTTTAAGAGCTTCTGGCGCTGCGTGCAGCTGCTGCATTAGGTCAGAACCTGCTGAGCTGTTTCTTCAAGGACCCCCCAAAAAACTGTAGACAGTTTATTTGATTGCTGGTCACGATCTGTGGTGCGACTGTGGAATAACAAGTCCCCGTCTCAGAGAGCCCCGCTGCCCGCCGCGCTCATCCACACACGCAGCTCGAGTTACAGCCACCGACCGCCGCAGCCTCTTATTCAGGCCTGGCTGCTGTAAACACGCCGCGTCTCCGTGCTTCGCTCCCTTTCATCTCATCCTCCCTGTGATTGTTGTGGAGAGGTGATCTGGAGAGGATAACCCCAATGTACACACACACACGCCCCCATGCCTACACACACACACACACACGCACACACACACACACACCCTCACGCGCACACACACTCACTGGTCCCCGCTCTGGGAAGGCCAGAGCACAGATATGCACTCTCCAGCTCAAATATAAACACTGGACCCATGAAAGGCTGTGTAGTTGTTTAGATTTTTATAACATGTAACGCAATCAGCAACGTTCAACTCTGCAGCAAACAGTCAGCCACAGTCCTATAGAGTTACATTTAGTTATGGTAGAAAGTGGTGGCAGACCAAACATCTGGAGGAACCTACCTGTCCAGACTGAACCCTCACCATCAAGTACTTGGGTCATTGTAGATATAAAAAAGGAGTGCATTTCTGCTAAAATAAAAAAGAAAAAGAAAACTCAGAAATTCTGAGATTAATTTTTAAAAACGTATTTAGAAAAAAAACTTTGAAACGACCGAGTTTGGAAAGCTGAACATTTGTTCAGAAATTTCTACATTTGTGTAAAGAACATTTCTGAGATTAATCTAGAACATTTTGAGTTTTTGGTATTTTTCAGGCTCAGGAATTTCCAACATTTTTCCAGAAAATTTCTGAGATAACTCTCAAAATTTCTCAACTTTTTTTTTTGGCAAAAATGTCTTCCTCCTCCTTTTTATACATCAATCAAATAATCAAGTTTATTCCTGTTTATTCCACATGTCAGCGGCAAGGTGCTTCAAGGTGCTTTCCACAATAAAACACAACAATACAAAGTTATAAAGAAGACACCATAAAGTCAACAACGGAACAAACATAACATTTTAATGAGAGCCATTGACATCAAATATGTCAATATACCAACAGAACATATTCTGCTTTAGAACCTCAACTTCTGTTGTTTAGGTTCCTCAGTTTGATTGAGATCGTTTGAAACTACAAATACTGTGGACATTAATAAACATTTCTGCAAATATGCCAGCTATAATTTTGTTAATAATTTTCACCCTTTTGGGCAAATATAATGAAGATGACCACATTAAAGTACAATGTAGCTGCATTTCATATAATAATAATAATAATAATAATAATAATAATAATAATAATAATAATAATAATAATAATAATAATAATAATAATAATAATAATAATAATAATAATAATAATAATAATAATGTGTTCGACTGGACGTCCTCCGTTCTGCTGCAAAACTTTACAAATGTCAAATAAAATAGTTCATGTCTAAAAACACAAAACAACAAAAGAATCTGCAGCATCATTTAAAGACACTGTAGATAATATATGAATGATAATTCTGATATTAATCACTGATTGATATAAAAGCTGTTATAAAGCAGGGGCGTCCTTAATGTAGAAGGACTAGATCATTCCTGCTTTTAATTTTTTTTATTAAGTTTTTTTTTTTTTTTTACAATCAGCTAAATGATGACAACAGAAGGTTCATATAGAACCATGGAGGACATTATTGACTTACAAGTCAAATATTTTTGTAAACTGAGTTTCTTCCCAGTGTATAATATTGGTTTGTGACATTTCACATTTGTCTCAGTAGAAACCTCCACATAAAGGGAGGAGTGAGTCTTACTGGTTTCAGCTGCTCGTTGTTTTGCAACATAAACGCCTGGAAGTTTAAAACGTGGTTGAGTTTTGTCTCCGGGTTCTTCGCTGCAGCAGCCTGGATGTTTTCAGGTGTGTTGGAGCTTCACTGAACTGAATGATTCATGCTGTGGAAATCTGCTTTTCACACTCCCACAGAGTCGCTCACTTTAACTTCCTGTTTAACGCCAGCACAGAGTCCCAAACACAGAATCAACTGACGCAAAGCTTTTAAAAAGACGAAATTAAAAAGGGTTTAAGAAACCAAGGCGATGTGATGATCTATTTCAGAATGATGCATGGGACTAAACCGCTTTAGCTTTCAACACCCAAAATAATTCTTTTGAGTACATGACACTTCTTATCTAAGACTATTAAAGGAATTTATTTCTTTATTTTTATTTTATTTTCAGGAGAGGACTGTGAGACCCCATCCTGAATCATTTATGACCCACATTGGTTCTTGATTCCAATTTTAGGAATCATTTATATGCCAGTTGGTTTCCTTACACAACATAACTTTTCCAGATGAGCACAAATCTTAAAATAATACAGGTTATTGCACTTTTCTACATTTTTGTCACCAATTCACTAAGAATAAGTTAACTATGAACATATTATATATTTAAAGAACAACACATCTTAATTAATTGAAAATGCTAATTTAATTGAAGTTATTTTTCACTGTATCTTTTGTGTATCGTTCATGTATTTGACACTTATTAACATTTCATTACCTTAATATTAGTAAACTACCAATTGTTAATTAGAACTCAATTAAAACCCAAGGCTGGGCAGTAAATCAGAAATCTATTTTATGATCAGTAAAAATATCTAATATATATATATAAAATAGAATTTTATATTTGATAGAATATTTAATATTTAGCTGCGATAGACTGGTGACCTGTCCAGGGTGACCCCGCCTCTCGCCCGGAACATTAGCTGGAGATAGAAACCAGCAACCCTCCTGACCCCAGTAGGGACAAGGGTGTTGTCCATACCGGGGTGTGGACAACACCTATATATATATATATATATATATATATATATTTATATATATAAAAAAAAAAAAATTCCCTTCTCACCCACCGCGGGTGGTGATTCTTCGTCCTCTGAGCTCGGGTCCTCTACCAGAGGCCTGGGAGCTTGAGGGTTCTGCGCAGTATCTTGGCTGTGCCAATATATATATATATATATATATATATATATATATATATATATATATATATATATATATATATATATATAAAAAAGGAGCATGAAAACTAGAGAAATACCAGGGCCTAAGGGAGGAACTGGAGAGGGCCTGGAAGGTGAAGACCACAGTGGTGCCTGTGGTCATCGGAACCCTCGGGGCAGTCACCCCCAAACTGGAACAGTGGCTACAACAGATCCCAGGAACAACATCAGACATCTCAGTCCAGAAATGTGCAGTCCTAGGCACAGCCAAGATACATGAGAACCCTCAAGCTCCCAGGCCTCTGGTAGAGGACCCGAGCTAAGAGGAAGAAGAATCACCACCATGTGGGTGAGAAGGAATTTTTATATATATATATATATATATATATATATATATATATATATATATATATATATATATATGTAAATATCAATAGTCGTCCAATACAAAAATATTATTATCAGCTTTCGATATCGGCCCAAATGATCATATCAGTTCATCCCCATTTTAAACTCAACGGCTCCCTGGACAATGAAAACATCAATGAAAACCTTCGAAGCAACAGAAAGAAGTGGTAAAACATTATCCAGTTAAGAGGAAAACAGGGAGAGAGTGTGTGTGTGTGTGTGTGTGTGTGAGGTGAAGGTAAAAGAAGATATTGAGTCAGAGTGATTCGGTGACATGTGTTATTTATTTTCCTCGTGTAAACAATGAGAGAAGAGAGACATAATCAATAAGAAACTCCAGATTGTAAATAGTCGGCTCTAATAGCCTAAACACCAGGCGCTATGGTTACACTCCCAGACACGCATATCACACTACACATGCACAGATGATAGACAGATGGATAACAAAGATGTCAGAGTGCAAGAGATGATACAGCGCAGAGAGAAAGAAAGAGAGAGAGAAAGAGAGAGAGGGCGAGCGAAGGGGCCGGCTCAACAGGACCCCTGTATTTACCAATAAAGGGCCCTGATGAGAAGATAAACACACAGGAGACAGTCTGGGCAGAGGCAGGGAGGGAAGGAGAGCAGACTGGAGCATTCATCCCCCAGCCCTCCATGGGTCACAGGATGGAGTGAGACGTAACAAGAAAAGTGAAAACACATCTGAGTTATTAATCTGTTATATAAATGCAAACATGAAAGTAATAACATTAAGTGGAACGCTATGAAGTATGTGTAGCTTCTGATGACAACTTGGACTGAAGGCTGGTTGAGTTTTACTAAAAACCCCTGACTTCCTCTCCACCGGGTCACTGAGACCACCGGCTTACAGGACACAGAGGAGTATGGAGGCAGGTTTGGTGCCTCAGGGTCTCATTGTGAATAACATATTTTTTAAAAGTGTGAATCAAAGGACACAATCTGAGTGCTTGTACTAAAGAGTTTGAAGAGGTGCAACCGTCTTTTATTTGGGAAAGAAAATCTACAATTGCAAAATTATAGTTTTTTCTTTGACTTCTATTTCACAACACATAAATACTTTTGCACTGAATATACCTCCATAGAGGAGGACCTTTTTTGTTTCATTAGCTTCTAACACTCTTGGTGATTCTTGTCTCCTTATTTTTTGTGCTTGCTTTATGGTTTTGCAAGTTAATTGTTGTTTGTTTCAAGTGACTGTTTGGGTTCGTGCTGCTACTCTCAGCCTTTAAGTAGAATAAATAGAGTTGGGTTGAGTTGACTTGAACTGAACTGAACTGAACTGAATTGAATTGAACTGGTCAAATAATTGTTAGGTGAAATAATCAGAGAGTAGATCTCCCTGCCGATGAATGAAATCTTCGTAGGCGCAGACAGAGCTCTGCGTGATATGGCACGAGATCAAATAACATTATTATTACTATCAGGTCACTGAAGTGATGTTTGAGATGCAGATGCTTAAAGCTTTAAGTTGTTCCAATATGACATACATATAGTGTTCTATGATACAGTGTTACATGTGCAGCTGCTCAGAGCAAGACATAGATGGATGCTGACTCAGCATATGTTTGTTTATAATTGAAACGTAAAGTGTTACATCCATAGTATTGCAAATAGTGCATATTATTTTCGTAAATTTTACCCTATCAGAGAAATTATTTATGGTGTTTTTAACCTCATTTACATTTCCTACATCCTAAAAACAGGTTTCAGGTTTCACCTCATAACTACTTAAACATAAAAAACACAATGGTGTGAAGTGACTTTCTGCATTATTCTTCTTTTCTTGTTCGATGTAATTCCTGCATCTAATCAAACTCCACTGAGTAAAAATAACTTTTGGACTCTGTTAATTGAGCCATTGTATGTTTACGTTCAGCAGCCTCATACAGAAAAGTCATTATTATTATCATCACTCTTATTACTTGATGGTTGTGGTTTTAATGTTGGAGTTAATTCATTCAGTTCACCATAATTACTTATGGAGCTCATGGTCATCAATATTCATTTATTAACTAATGCAAGTAATTTTTTCACTAATATAATGAAATGTTGCTATATGTATCCTGTACTGGGATGTAGAATAAATACACAAAAAAACAGAGAAATTTTGTATTCTTAAAAAGCAAATTGAGGCCCTTTTTGTTTTCATCTTCTCTTTCCCATCAGGCATTAATCTCTCTGGGTTGGCGTGTCGTTAAGAACATGTATCATAAAGTATATGATTACATTTCATTCTTAATTGCAGCGCCTCGGCCCGGTGCGATCAGGCATAACTAGTAAGTAAAATGAGACCGGTCTCACCCAGAGCCTCAAATTACTGCTAATTTGGTGACGTGATTAGAGAGGAAACTTCCTGTAAACACCGCGCTTGAGTCTCATGTTGACCCATTAATTGTTTCTAACAGTTACCTAAAATAGCCTTTCACTTTGAGCCTCGCTATCGTTTGTAGAGCGAGAGCACGGAGTTCTGCAGGATACTATCAGCGCAGAATCTCCTCATGGCTTTCTGTGTTCATGAAATGAAATCCTTTGTATTTGTGTGTGTGTGTGTGTGTGTGTGTGTGTGTGTGTGTGCGTGCGTGTGTGTGTGTGTGTGTGTGTGCGTGTGCGTGTGTGTGTGTGTGTGGTTTTGGTTGCTCAGGCGGTGTCACAAGTCATCAGGGTGAGGCTGAGCGGCGACCCCGTGACCCCCATCAGAGATCAGAAGTGAAGCACTTAGCGGTTGCCCCCCCACCGCCCTTTTTCCTTCCTCAATGATCTGCACAGACAGCCTTCTCTGATTCCACCGCTGTTGCTAATAAAGGCAGCAGGAGGCTAATTCAAATCAACAGATGAAGGGGAGTCCTTGAGTGGGGAAGCAAAAGCTAATGGCCACACTGTCACTCAGCTGGCGGCTCTGCCTTCTTTAAACAACTGATATTATTCCAAAAGTGAAACAGGAAATTGATTCCAACTGGACAAATGGGAAGCAGATGCCATAAGTGGAGGCAACAACAATAAAACAGTTTTTTAGATATTTCTACAGGAGTAAATGTTTTCTGAATTTGCTGAAAACTTCAGAAGGAGCGAGGCGGAATGACGTTTTAATCGGGACATAATCGGCTGGGTTCGGTTTTGTCGTCCATTGATTCTCTACAGACCAGAGAAATGCAGTGAACTCAACACAAACAGGACAACTCAATTCAACCGACAACTCAACTCAGCTAAAAGTTGCAGTGTGATGTAAGATTCTATGTTTTTTACACCATTTTTATAATGTTATCTCCTCATCAAAAATATATCTGGAGTGTTGTTTTGATTCTTTCATGGATGTTTGAGAAATCCTTTAATCTCCATGGCAACCACTCATTTCCCCGTGACTCCTCCACTTAGCTCCTTCAGACTAGCCGGCAGCAATTGGCAAACACCTGGTGGAACTGCACATCTACTGAGGAGCGATGTTGTGATGACTCCCTGAAAGTGGAGTTTCAGAAAGAGCAGGAGCTCCTTAAAGAGACAGAGGCCCAATTTCAAGGCGTTAAATTATGAAGTCAAATTTATTTTAAGTCATATTTGATATATATGCAACATTTTTATAAGAACTAATGGTAGCATAGTGTCTTGATGCCTGGAAAACACAGGCGTCAGATTCATCTAATCTCCTGCTTTTAACTGAACTTATCTCAGTTCAGCTTTTGCTTTGGTTCAATTCTAGCAGCGCTTCACACAGAACCTGAAAATCCCCAGAAGAGGTTAATAATCATCTTTTACTGAAATAAATGTTTTTAAAAATGCAACTTAATCTACAAATACATGTTTGAAAAAGATGTAAAATCCCTTTGATGCAGTGCTGCTGATGTCACAAACATTCAAATATTTCAGTATACAGTTGTTTATACTCATCTTTATTTTTGTATGCAAAAACCAAGAAAGTGTTTGTTTTTTATATATTGGTGTTGGATCGATATCAAAATATGCATTATCGTACATCTGTAGTTAGAAGTTCACCTTCCAGCAGCATTGTGACCGCATACATACAGGGTATTCATGTGCTTCAATGGCTCAGTCAAAGTCCAGACTTAAATCTACTCCAATTGGGCTATTTTAATAAGACTGAATAACACTTTTACTTCCTAGATATGCACAGTTGGTAAAAACATATAATTATACTAAAATGGGTTTCTTCTGTTAAGTTAAGGAGACTTTATACCAATGCATGGCATACTTTTACTTGCATTGGTCTATCCCATGACATCCCAGTCAAACACATTGATGTTTATGCTATAAAAGTAGCTGAGCCTCCATTATAAATGTGCATCAAAACTTACTACTCTCAAATGTTTCACAATTGCAGTTTATCCATTACATAATAAACACAATTAAAATCACATGTGAATGAGTTTGTTCATGTGCTGAGTCATTTCAAGACATGCAGCGCCGTCATCCTCCAACCACTTCCTGTTGTCTTCTATATTGTTTGCTCCAGTGGCAACATCCGGTTGTTGATCACGTGATTCATGCGATGGGGAAAAAAGTGTTTCCCATACAGTTCTGTGAAATAAACCAACTTTGATCTGGCTAAAAAAAATATGCCAGCTAAACCCACTTATGTTACTGCTATTAATGCTAAGCGTTAATAGCAGCTCACAATGGAAGCAGAGTGGCGTACGAAGAGCCACTCTGCTCTCTGGAGGTTGCTGTGTACCACCATTAAGTGTTGCTACTTCACGGGACTGTGGGAGCCGATGTCGGTTTCCCTCCACTGGAATGCCGGCTTCATTAAACTGACTGAGCCGGCCTGGTTTTGAGGAGAAGAAGATGATAGTTTGGAGGGGTAATAACAGGTCTCGGGGTGAGCTATGTTTAACTGGGCACCACAATGGCTACCCAGCGCTCTCATGACCCTGGCTGCTGGGGACGGCGCTGGCCAGACACAATTAGTGGTCACAGATACCTAGGTGTGCGTGTGGGGGGGTGTGCATGTGTGTGTGTGTGTGTGTGTGTGTGTGTGTGTGTGTATTTCCATCTGTGGGTGAATTCTCGAACGTATGGGCGTGTGTATATATTTATTTGTGTATTTGTAGCCCCATAAAACCCAGGTTCCACAGTCGGTATCAGTGTGAGTGGGCGGCCACGGCCTTTCTGACTGTGTCAAAGTATGCTGAGTCATCTGCCATCTCACATTCCTGGTCATTTTTCCATTTTAAAGTGATCTGGCTCACTGTGAGCCACTGTCTGTAGTTTGGTCTGGTCTCACGAAGGGACGCACCGATACACTTTGTTTTCTCTTCCGATACCAACACAGATATCTGAGGGTTAGCATTGGCCGATACCGATCCAAAACAGAAAAACAGTTCATGATTGACTGAAGTTGTTTCTTTTTTTCAAACGGATATAAATTAATTACAAATTTATCTGATAACTCTGCACCAGTACAGCACACTTAATACACCAACAGCTTCACAGGCTTGGTGAAAGGTGGAAAAACAACTTTGATTTGTTCAGTCAGTGCAGTTAGGAGGAGAACAAATGTAGAAAAAATAATAAAGAAACTGAAACTGACAAAAACAATGGGTTGACTACCTTGGTCAAATATTTAAAATATCAAATGATTCAGAAAGTGCAATCAGGAATTCCATATATAATGTAAAATAAATCTCAGGCGAGGCGCATAGAATAGATCTGTCCTTATGGATCAGGCACATCATCATCAATACCCAATGTGGAATTTTTTCAGTATGGAAACCGATACAGATATTAATATCAGATTTGTGAATCTTTATTCTGAAACCTGAGATTTAAATGACATCCTGGTCCAAAATAACACCAAGTTTCTTTACTATGGGATCTGATTCCTGAAGCGCTCTTTGTCATTGATATAGCAGACACATTAAAACTGCTCAGAAACTTTCTCACCAATGCCCAGATGAAACACATTTTGGGGCGAATAATATCACACATATTTTCAAAGCATATGCAGAGAAAACAAATTCCTCCTTTTGGTCAGTTGAGACTGTGATCATCTTTCACAGAGATGTTCAGAGCCATTTATGTCCTTTTTAAGGTGTAATTTAATGCGCCATGATTACCCACCATTATGACTAAAGTCTTTTGCATTCTGTGATTTCAAACTGTCTTCAGCTCTTCTCTGAGTTCTCCCACAGCTTTTTTACTATAGGATCATCAAAGCAGAAGGTTTCATCACAAAGGAACGAGGAGAAATGGAGTTAAGTGTGAGCTACAGGGGGTCTAGTCTGGTAAATTTGGACTCGCTGGAGACAGAGGAGTGATGATTTACATGCCTGAGCACGTGTGTGTGTGTGTGTGGTGTGTGAGAAGGCAGTGGGGTGGGGTGGGGTTTTAGGAACTTATGTGTGTTGATGTATTTAAATCCAGTTCTTCCTTTCAGCTCAAACTGAAATATACTGTAAAACTGCCTCTTTCTGTTTCCTTTAATACAGGTTTGTAGAACTTTGGCCAACAGTTTTACTCTTTTTTTTTTTTTTTTTTTTTTTTGCAAAATCAGACAGGTGAATTTTTTTATCAGCAGAACCTTTATATTAAATGACCGTAATAGTTTTTTAATTAAAATTTATTTTAGTTCAGTACTAAAATAATGATAACAGAGAACTTAAGCAAAGTTCTCCATTCAGTTAAAAGACAATAAAACAGACGTGCGCATCCTCTTTATTATTGTGATGAATCAACTTAATTGATTATTGAAATGAGATTTGACATATTTAATAACCAATAAATTGTTAACTGGATCTGCAGAAAGAACAATGTATTCAGAGCAGAAAACTGTACAAAACTATGTAGGTTTTGAAATTAAGATATAAAGAAACAGTGAATATCAAAACTGGTTCAAATTCTGAAAAAAAAATTCTGCTATTAAGTATCTTAACATCATTTTCTACTCACACATGCCTCCCCAAATGATCTTACACTACAGTTACTATGCAATAAGCTTTCTGCAAAGAGCACAAACAAAGCAGAGGACTATGGGTGTTGTGTCCCAAATATTCTCTCTCTACACCCACTTTGCTCTTCATGACGTCACCATTCCCATCTTCAATCATGTTTATTGCTTGGACTGGTGTCGACTGGACTGATGCTGGTGGTGTTGGCTGGACCACAGGTTTAGTATTGCCAAGGTCCAGATGTGAACAAAAACACAGAGTGTTTTAGGAGTACTAGTCGTACTCATCAATTGTAGTTAAAGGAGGAGGACCATGTGTTTTTCAGCCACATACATAGAGCCATTTTGTAGCACAATCAAGTAACTATGTTACCTTCAGCTATTTAGCATAAAAATGCTAAATACATCAAATATATCAAAAGTAATTTAGCTTAGTAATTTAGCACCTTGAAATTGGACTAAAAAAACCCATTTGAACCTTTGAAACAAGGAACTTCTTTTCTACCATCTCTGCTATCTCAACTATCCCTGCTGCAGAGCTAATACTAGCTTATATCAGCTTAATTTAAAAATACTTTATCTCAAAGGAAAATTAAATATATACATATCCAAGAAGAAAGAAAAAAAGAGAAAAAAAGAAATTGAGTCTCTGTCTCTAAAAAAAACTCCTGCTTTTTCTGAAACTCCGCCCTCAGGAAGTCATCCCAACATGGCTCCTCTGTGAACCCTTTAACAACGTTTTTTTGTTGTTGTTTTTTTTTACCAATGTTTCACTGAGTAGTTGCTCCCGTAATGAGCTCAGCATTACAGGAGCTCCTAAGCAGAAGTTTGGAACCAAGCATCTGTTTGGTTTGCTAATTGCTGCTGGCTAGTCTGAAGGAGCTGACTGGGAGAGAGCTGCTGTGTGAGGAGGAAGTTCGGAAACTGCAGCTCCGCGGAGGAGCTTCGTCTTGAAGGCACAGCCAGGTTCCCCCAGGGTCTTTGCACACTCAAATGGTTGCCATGGGAGATTGAAGGATTTCTCCAACATGCATGATGGAATTAAGACAACCCTCCAGGTACGGTTTTGATGAGGTAGTAACATTATAACATGATGTTAGGCTTAAAAAAGTTGAATTTCAATAATACTGCCCCTTTAAAATTGCACTAATGTGAAATGTTCAAACCAGCAGCTTAGCGTTTTACTCTGTGACCTGCGTTCAGATCACCAGGCACCTCTGGTTTGCCTCACTGTACTGGGTCAGAACCAGCAGGCTCTCTGAGACCTCAGTCACACACACACACTCACACACACTGCAGTGTATGGCAGTTCTATTGGGGCTCCTCACATTGTCCAGACGGCCCAGTGTCAGGCAGTGAAATGAATGGCTGTTTATATTAGAGAGCTGCTTTAATGAATTAGAGCCACAGTGACTGCAGGTCCACACCAGGCACACAGAGGCCAGACCCCGTCCTCTCACTGCCCATTCCGCCAGGGCGACACCCTGATTGGGTCCTCCGGGACGGGCCAGTCAGGACGCCCAACGGCGCCCCTCAGAGGACTGCGCTTATTTACAAAGGGCATCTGGCAGAGCATGGCTTCCCTCTCCCTCTCCAGCCTCACCCATCACATCTCCCCAAGGCCTCGCCCGGCCTGTTTATATACACGTGTGGGAGGCTGAGCCGAGCGGCGGAGGATTACTGCACAACATGCACCAGTTTGAACAAATATATATACAGCATGAGGTTTGCCACCCAGCCGAACGCGTATACAGGCCTTCATGAGACCCACCAAGGTTGCTGTTGGCTCTGTGTGAGTGAGTCCAGTGGGGAGGGGGTAAACCCCGAAAAACCGTCAACTTACATCTTTGTCAACGGACTGAGGAGTGGAGCTTCAGAGAGCGCACTGCATGATAGCCACAGACCTACAGGAGAGTTATGAAGACCCAATTCAGATCAGTTCCACCTGCTTCAGATGTTATCAGAAGGTTCCGGTCCGGATCTGCAGCTCATTTCCACCAGCGAAATGCTGTTTATTTATATAACAGCCATTATTAAATGGCTGTTATCCCCATAGGTTACCTTCAGACTCTTCCTCTGAGCATGCTCAGTAGCTTTTATCACCAAATTATAAGTCGAATTACTGCTTGGTGGCTGCTTTAACCGACTATGATAATTCCAGTTTTGACATATTCTAATTTACACAGGAGTGTGAAACCGTTAGGTAAATACTAACAGGTGGTGTAGGATGAGACGGTAACTGCATTGAAATTACTGTATTTTGCAAAACTGCAATAGAAAAACTTTTTTTGCATTATGTGGGTCAAGTGGTCAACAACGAGATCAATGAAAAGATCGATCTCCTCCATTACTACCCCCTATAGTATTGCCATCTGAAGAATTTCACCACACCAGACCAACAACAACCAATCAGAACCAGGAAGACGGTCTAAACGCTGCCAATTAACCTCATTAGGAACATTTACTAATGGTAAAATGTTCATTACCATTTAACCATTATAGTAAAACTGTTTATCTGTTGTCATCGGTGGTCATGCTAACTAGCATAACCATTCACAATCAGATCTGCTAGTTGTAGCGTAGCAAAATCATGGAGGGGGAGGTGAGCAGCAGCACAGGAAAATTGACAGCGCTAAGACCCGCCCCCTGGCTTTGATTGGCTGTTCCTAGTTAGCACTGAGAGGAGTTCAATTTATTTGACACTGTTTGGCTTGGTTTGTTGAAACGGTGACACTGTGACTGTTTCTACAAATAGGTAAGAAAAAAAAACTAACTTATAGTTATATACTGCAATTTTAATGGAAACAATTGTGAAATTGCGTGTTTTTTCTTTACATTTGGGGAACATCGACAAAAGTTTTGCATTTGTAACAGAAGCGCAGCTCCTGGTTTCCCGTCAGGCAGTGCGTCCTGACGCTCACAGCTATGAAATGATTCCATCTCTTCTTCTCCTCACAAAACCCAGTAATCATCTTTCTTTGGCGCTCATCTCTCATTTTCCCTTTGTTGTCTCCCCCTGCTCCCGCTCGTCCTCCGTCTCTAATTTAGCCAGCGTCCCGCGGCGCTCGGGAGCGTCTCAAATTGCTTTTGTCCATTTGCGTACGAGGCCGTGGAAGGTGTGTGTGCGCTTGGCGGCTCGCGTGAAAGCAGTCTGCAGCAGCAGGGTGGTGGGTTGAGATTGCTGTAATCATGAAGTGCTACCTGTTCATTAAGCACGCAGTGGGAACCCTGCCTGCAGCGTTTAGGAACCAATTAAAGAGGCACAAGCTATTAACATTAGCAACGTTAGCTTGGAGGAGCGCCTGCGTGCGTGCGCGCGCGTGTGTTTCTGCAGCGACCTACAGGAAGACCAATGCGATTAAAATGTAGGTTTTCAACCAGGTGTGAAGAGATGAAGGTAAAATCTCAGTTTCTGGTTCGGGACTCAGATATAAACAAGGGTTCTGCCAAAACCTTTCACACTGCGAAAAGCACAAAATCCTTCAGAGTATTTTGGGTCTGGTTTCTAGTCCAAATATTTTTAGCACACTTGAAATAAGATAAAATTATCTTATAGATAACTTTTCAGAAAGATATAGAAGCTTGTTTTTAGTAAATAATTCTGAAAAAGTACTAGATCTGTTGCCAGATTATTTCACTTACAGCATTAGAAAAATGTCTTGCTATAGTGAAATAATCTGACGATGGAACTAATACTTTTTCATCAACATTAAGGAATTAATACAAGCTCCTATATGCTGTTTAAAATTTACTTGTAAGTTAGTTTTCGTTTTATTTCAAGTGTGATAGAGTATTTGCTCTGCGAACTAGACCAAAACTACTTTTGTGTTTTTGCAGTGCAGAGTCAGAACAAAGTGTTTCTGTGTAAAACGGGAAGACGCATCTGTAAGAGCGCAATCGAGTTAAAAATCAAATGAACAGAGTTGGGAAGGCGGGGATAATTCAGGAGGATGAGAAGACGACGTAGATTTCAAACTTTGCCGAGTTGTGAATGGCTGTGATTATGATACAATGAGTTTAAAGATGGAGAGTGATTGCTCAGGTAGGGAGGCAGGACTTCTCAGCTCTCAGCTGTAATTATCCACGCCTTTCTCTGCGACTTGCACAATAGAACGTGATTTGACGGAGACGAGTTGTCTTGACGGGACATCATTGATTACATCCCAAACTCGTTGAAGCCGATTGTGTCCCTGTTCACTGAGACCAGTGCAGGAATGAATGGACCTGTGAAGCAGAAACGACTGGCTGTTTTATCAGTTCCTTTTTCAGTTAAGTTGCTGAAATCTAGAGTGATTTTGAAAACTCAAGACTTTTTTTTTAAAACAGTGCAACATGCAGGACAAAGACTGATCAGAACTGACCTTAAACGCAGGTTATTGTAGATAACAAAAATAACAAAGGAAGGAAAACTGAGATTGAGAAAATATTTTTATCTGAAATAAATTAGAACAGTAATTAATGCAGAAAAATTATAACTAACTAACTAAATTATTATAACTCTGTCCTAGATTTGCTTTCACCTGTAAAAAAAACAAGCAATGAGTATGAGTCAGTATCGCTGATTATTATTTTTTTTATTTGTTTGTTTTAAATATCCAAAATACACCCAAACTGTTGACATAACCTTTCCTCATTTATCCACCAGCTCCTCCCTGAGGTCCCAGATTCAAGAACCCATTTGTTAAAGACATATGTATAGATTAAAAGGTCCATCCTCCTACACTGAACATTTTCAGGTCATCTCTTTCTCCAGACAACATCGTTCATGTGGGTCAGACGGTCAACAGAACCAAGACACCAGGTGATTCCAGGAACTTTGGAGATCTCAATCTGGAATGGAGATCCAGTCACATCCAATTTGTTTTGTGTATTTCTTATTTTGTTTGTTGAAGCACTTTTTTAGCATTTTTATCTTGAAAGGTTCTGTATGATTAAAGTTTTACTAACAGATTGAAGGGCCTTCCAGATTACCCTCAAGTAAAATCACTGGTCTGGGAAATTAAGAAGATCATACACAATCAACCATGAAAAGCATGTGGAATAGATTTCATGGCAATCTGTCCAATCTCAGCCACTTCTGATTGACTAAATGGAATCTGTTGTTCTCTGGTTGCGGCTAAGGCAGCAGGATTGGTCAGAGCGGCGCTTGTTGGCATGATGCCGCTTATTGTGAAGCAAAAAGAAAAATAAATGTATTTTTCAAAAGTTCACGCAAGCTAATTTCCTTCATCTTAACTTTTCCATCAAAGGTCTGACTCTGCGTTATCTCCAGGGCGCCATATTTAATAACCAACAATGAAGCAGATAATGTCTGAGGTATAATTGTTCGCCAGGAGAGGTAGAACCATGCAGTGCCATTGTCTGTCTGCCTTTTGTAGTTAGTTAAAAGGTGGATAAATAAGATGCAATTTAGAGACTTTTAAGATGGGATTTTTTTCCCCGTTGCCTTAATCACTGTGAAATTACCTCTGGGTGAGGGCTGTCATTAAAACAGAAGAGGCACTTGCTTCTTGGATGCTAGACGCGAGCGTAAAGCGCTAATAGCAAAGTGCTTCAATGTCGTTGAGGGTTTTAGCGGTCTGTGTGTCACCCTGCTGCGCTCGCCCGCCTGCTTTCGCCTCCCGCTCACACAGGATGTCTTATGATGGCCTATTTGCAGCTGTTTACTGTGATAATCACACAAAGACGTAAAGGCGGGTTACGTAGACTTTAAATGCGTTGTTCTGATAGTCTTGCAGCACACACACACACACACATCGTGACCCACTTAGACAAGTTTCTTCTCTGACACTTTTGAGTTGCTGCTAAGTTAGGTATTATTCCGACCGTCGTCTTCTTTTCCTCGTCTTCCTCCTGACGCTGAAGGCGATGCCGTGCAAGCAGCCACGAGTGCTGCGGCTCCCTGTCTCGGGGGCCCGTGTTCGGCCCCGGGTGTGCGTCCCTCAGGGCACCTCATGGCCCGGGGCCAGAAGACCCTGAAGTGACGTGGCCAACAACCTCCAGATGTTAGCATGCATTAAGGCCTGACAGCTCGTCATGTCGCCGCCTACACTACCACACAGTTCCATCACCTCCCATCTGCTGGCCGACACTTCCTGAGGGAGGAGGAGGAGGCAGCGAGAGAGAGAGAGAGAGTACAGGCCGTCAACCATCATAAACACTGACTGATAGGTCACCATGCCCAGGGTTTACCATACATCTGCTCACATCAACATGTTTATATTCTCATTTGATTTTAGAGTCAAGGAGATGCATCTGATTGGTCCCTCATTGCTCCTCCAACAGGAACAGGGACCCCGACCTGAAGCCAGCGGCTAAGAAGTGGGCAGTAGCCAAGTAAATACACTGAGAACTGCAGTACATAACTTTTATATGAAAAGGTTTTTTACATATTTGTTAAAACTGTCAACATGCCATGGCAGCATGGTATGAGACAGATAATCTGTTCATTTGATTTGATGCCAGTTTGTGCTTTAGGCTAAATGAACCAATCACAGCTCCATATCCAGAGTCACACAGCCTCCCATTGGTGTTTCTTATTAAGTGTAACCTTGTATAACCTTGCACTGTTTGGATTATAAGGGTCAGATAAAACAATCAATCAATCAAATTTTATTTGTATAGCACATTTCAGCATCAAGGCATTTCAAAGTGCTTTACATCAAAATCAAACACAGACACACAATGCAACATAGACTCAACAATCAAAACACGACAATAATTCAAGTTCCATCAATGAATTCATAATTGATTACGTTTCAAATACAATCCTCAACAGGTTGGTTTTTAGTCAAGTTTGCATCCATAAATCAGATCACAGAGAGACTTTCAAGATATCCAGCAACATGATTGTTTTTTGTTTTTTTTTCGAGATTCAGTTTTTGGAAAGTTTTTTGCCTTTCTATTGGCAAAATACGTCTGTCACCTGAAACTGATGGAACATCCTCGACACGTCATGGTTTCATAAATATTGGCAGATTTAAACCAATGTTTGGTGACGTGTGCTTCACAGAGCCGACCTGCTGTGAAGCACACAGTCAGAGGATTCTGTTGATTTTACTGGAGTTGGATTGAAAATTAGTAACAGAGGAAAACATTAGAAAGATATAATTACTTCTCCTTTTTTTCTTTGCTTTCCTTTCAGTAGTTATCACTCATGTAATTTGAACCAAAATGACTTCATCTACATGCATTCATAAAATATGTGACTGAGCGCAGACTGACATTTTTATCAAGACGTTTTGATGGCAAGAAATAATAAATACAATATATACACAGTTATTCCACTTCCTGAATTTCCCCTAAAAGCTGTTTGTACTCTATTTTATTAAATAAAACACAATTTAAATTTAGGTTCAGATTTGAATTTTGTTGTTTGTTTCTGGTAGAAAATGGCACAGGCTTGTCTGGAAATATAAAACAACATGCAGGAGGCGTCATTTTTGAGAAAAACTCTGTTCTTGTTTACATTTGATCACAATTTAAACAATAAATTACTAAAAATAAATTATATCCCTCTCAATAATCAGTGTGAAAGCCTTCCTTGACATTACATCAATCAAATGCTGGCAACCTCGTTGCATGTTACCACTGCTATCATTAACCTATTCATCTTTTTCAAAGAACTTGACCGCCAAGAAGTCTTTGAAGTCAGAAGGTCATAAAAATATGTGCCATATAAAAACATTCTATATCAGATTTCAATAAGATCATTACTGATGGAGCAATTAAAAATATTTGTATCACTACCAGTAAGAAGAAACATGTTGGCCAAATTAAATAATTCTTTTAGGTTTTTCACTTTTACTTTAGGTTACAACTGAAGGACTCAAAGTTTGCATGTTCTACCTGTGTATGAGTATATCTATATATCCTCTAACATTCCCAAAATATACATGTTGTCGTTGAATGGATGATACTATTTAAAATGTCAGACTTTGGTTTTTTGAAGTGATTGAATATGAGTGGATGACAGCAGATTGTCTGAGAGGAGTTTGACTGACTATATGGTGATGTTTGGCTCCCCCTGCTGGTGAGACAGGGTTACATCAAGCAGAGTTATTCTCAGAGTTAGTGAAGAAGATAATAACTCTTAGTAGTACCTTCTAAGAGTTTAGTGAATAAATCTGCCTATAAATCTGTAAAAAAATAAAACAGTTATAGTTTATAGTTTTATATAGTTTATAATTCTTTTTTACTCTGTTGTCTTTGCTTCCTTTACTCTCCATCTGTCTATCTGTTTACATTTAATACTCTTAATAACTAGAAGTGGCTCTCAACAGCCTACACTGCCTGGTAAAGTTACATTATGTAACCTTTATATAAAAAAATTGTTTTTTACATATTAAACTGTCACAAAATGGTGACAGTTTAATATCAGACAGATATTCTGTGAAAAGATGGATCCCCTCCAGCTACCGGTGCTGTTTTTTTGTGTGTGTGTGAAGAAATACACCATGCAAAACAAGAACAACCAATCAGACGCAGTGTTAATCACCTTGTATCTGTGCTGGTCATTGTGGAGAAATGACTTACAGGAAAACTGCTTCTCTGCCGTCACCACTGGCTAATTAGCCTTAGCATCCGTACAAGGTCTGCTATCAGGAAGAAGCTGTAGTGAAGCATGAGAGCAGCTGGAGGGGGCAGTGAGCAGCCGCATCCAAGGTTGATTGACAGCACTAAGACCAGTCCTTTTATATTTCATTTTAAAATTTTCCTCCTTTCAAACAAACTTAATGACACCAATTTAGCTTTATAAATGATCAGTTAAAAATCGCTTTAGTTTGATTATTTATATTTGATGATGATATGCATTGTATGCTTTTAAGCCAAAAATATTTTAGCTTTAAAGAACGTCTTTCTACAATGAGAACGAATGGCAGCTTTACAGAGAGGTGAAAGGAAACAAGATGACTTCAGGGGAAAAAAAGAACTTTATTCTTATCAGTCTGGAATAAATACTTTTGTTATATTTGATCATTTTCATCAGATAGAAAACACAGTAGCTTTAAAATAAAAACAAGATCTAGTTAATTCATTATATTTATTTGTCATTTAAACACACTTCAATAAATAGCTTTGCTTCTTCTTTTGTTCTTTAATTATACAAAAAACAAACTGTGAGAACAGCGGAGGGAACAACAATGGGTTAAAGGTCAGCAGAGTAGACACGGGTCGACACAAACACCTGCAGAGGCCACGGCGACACACAGACTAAAAACCGTTACAGATTTCCAAATGTTCACACACGTTAGTCCACAGCACGATGGCAGCTACACACCACGTTCCAGTGAGTCTATTAGAGCACGAGTCTGCACAGACGTGTCGTCGTACAGCAACTGAAGATCACAATCAGAGTGAGTCCATAAGACACGCGGCTAACAGAAAGGCTGCGGCACCCCGATCTCATCCTCCCACCACAGACATGTCCTCTGGTTTACTCAGCCTGATGTGCTTCCCATCTGTGTGTGTGTGTGTGTTGTGAGAGTTTAAAGTTGAACAGATTTGCATTTCCCAGCACAATAACAACAAGGTCAATAGCCATCAACATGATCAATATTAGTCTAATTTTTGTGAGGTAACTTAGTTGACATGCAGTGATCAAACCTCACTTCAAGAAACCAATAAAAAGAGACAAGTTTATATATAATCAAACATTTTTGGTAGAGACCAAGTACAGCTTTGTTGTAATTAATAAATGCATTTTTGTGACAAGAAATTTTTAACAACAGCACCGAGACTAGACTAAATGACAAATCTACAGGTTCTTAACTGCATATTAATGTATTACTGAACCTCGGCACTGCTGTTCACGTGCCTGATCATAAACATTGGTTTCATAATTAAAATTTTGGAGTTGAACAAAAACTCAGATGTGTGGTTCCTCTGGGTTCCATTCTTGGGTTACTTTTGTATTCAATTTCTACAGGTTAGGTTATGGAATATTACAGGATCTCTATGCTGAAGTCATGCAGCTTCATAGTTTTGTGTTATTGCAGAATCATCATTTACAGTGACTCAGTATTTGGCTTCATGAAATTAAAGAGTTAGAAATTCCTCTAGTTTCATACAGAAATGCAGAAGTCAACAATTTTGGAGTTGATAGAGAAAGATTTGAAATGCTAAGAATGATCTAATCTGATCCTTAATTCTGCAATAAACTTCATTAAAAACAAAGATTGCGATGCTTATTGTTTATGCATCATTCATTTATTAATTTATTGAAGGTTTCTATTCCTTAATTTTGTAAATGTATTTCTTTTAATGTATTTCCTTGCTGCTGCACAGCATTAATGCAAACACAACAGTCTCACCGATAGGAAGCTCACCAGGCTGAAAAAAATCCTGACTGATCTCACAGTTTCACGTCAATTTGCCGCTTTCATACGGATCAGCAGCGAGGCGCCTCGGGGATCGGGGTGCGTCAGTCAGTTACAGGTGAAACACAGAAATATATTCACTCACTGAGGCAGAAAAGCACTGCACTCAGCTGCAGACCAGGGTTTGTTTTTTTTCATCAAAAATACTGCAAAGAGAACATGTGACTGAGCAAAACGTGTGGGACTGTTTGTTCGTCTGTGTGAAAGTCCTAGAGAGCAGGAGAGACGATGCCTTTTCTTTTAAATTTTGGGTGCTAGCATGAAAACAACTAAACTCTGCAGCTGTGATGAATTACACTCTGATTATCATGGGCTGCACATTTTTATACCAAGAATTTTAGGAATTTAAACCCAATGATGTGATTGGCAGTCCACTGTCTGTGTGAGAAAGGAAGGACTCTGAGTGAATTTATGGTCAAAGTAGCTAAAGATATCTACGGTCTGCCTTTCATACAGCAGCCACGCGAAAAATTAAGTTAACCGACGTTGGAAAACCATAAAACTACAGATTCACTAAGTACTTTGTTGGCAACCAGAATTAGTTGATTCTAGGTTGTATTCACTCTGAGCGATGGCTGGTCATCCTGAACTGATACAACAGAGCAGGACATCGACTGGTCGTTTGGAAAAGGAGCTCTCTGCCACTGTGGCAACTCAAGTCTTGGCACGATGAAAAGGGAAACACCAGGTGACATCACACCCCGGAAAATGTCTGTTGGTAGCTTCGCTAGCAACGGATATTGTGTTGTACCATGGCAGATCCAAGTGTTCACTCCTGGTGAAGTGTAGCAATTCTGGCCGCTAAGGATAAGAGTTGCAGAAATTTACCGATTTTCACCAAAAGCGGTTAATTCGATGCTGGAGATGGGAGATAGTTCACATTAGGTTCACATTAGGCACACCTTGTTAGCTGCACAGCTACCGGTCACTGAGGCGCTTCAGTGCGTCGGTGACAACATGACATCCTTCCACTGAACAGCTGCCGTTTGCTGACCAACATATATCCTTCAGTGGCTCCAAAACCCACAAAATTTGTAATACGGCAAATACATATAGAAATCATTTGGTTATTCTAATATTTTTGCTTTATGTTATTTCTTTTCGACACAAGTTCTGATGTGCCGCGGAACCAGAGCTGGATCAGAACATAAAATGCTGGTAAACTGAGCAAAAGCAAGCTGGGACTGCTGGAACCTCAGACTGATAAAACTAATTTAAAAGGTTTATTTCACTTGTTTCACTTGTCTGAACGATTTAAGACAAAGTTGCTTGGTTTGGAATGGTCCATGTTCTCAAGAGAAAACAGACTATTATCTGTTTGTAATGCTAATAGCAAAATCCAACTGTAGAATCTGTTTAAGGTAAAAAGATAAGAATGACTATTCTCTTACATCAGGTAAAATTAGTATCAGTAGGTTGAAACTTAATGAAAAACAGATGAGAAATCATTGATCTCAGTGTTTTTGGATTCCATTCATTTCAGTGGCTCTGCTGCTCAGTACCTGTCACTACTGAAACACTGAGCTCTCTCTCTTCCTCACTTGTCACACTTCATTTTGCTTCTCCTCTCTCTAAACTGAAAAATGACTGAAAATAAGCTCTACTTTAACTGGGAATTTTCTAATTACTGTCCCCCCCAGCAGCCACCCGTCTTCCCTCGCCGCCCCTGAGGCGGAGGTGAACCGCCATCGTTTTCTCGGTCTCCACCAGCCGGCGCCCCCAGCACAACACGGAAGGTTAACACTGCAGACGAACAGCTCTGTGAGCTCCAGAAGCCTCCCGTCCTCCCGGAAAGGCGTTGCGTCTCGCCTCGCCGCTCCGGGTTCAGTAGAGGTCTCCCAAACACTTGTCTGCTTCGCTGGGTCGGAGAGCAAATAAACCCGGCAGCGGCTGCCAGCCGGAAATCACGGCGGACGCGAGCGCAGCTGCACGAGCGCACGACCCCAGGCCTCCAGTGAGTCAGGATGGTATTAATAGACCAGAACCAGCAGGTGCTGTCACTGTGTCTACCGCTCGCAACCAATTATGAAGCCCTGCAGGTCCACCTGCAGACCAACACAACCCAGCAGAAGTTAATCCACAGTGAGTTCCATCGCCTTCTTCCTGCTGTCACCTTTGCTCTGCCTCCGTTGTGTGCTTTCCGCTTTAACCCTCCTCGCCGTCTTGGCACGAATTACAGGAGGCCATGTGTTAAAGCGCAAGCGCGGTCAGTGCCGCCCCGCTGGACCGCGCACAGGGTAAAAAGAGCTTGCGGTGTTAAATGGATCCCGCCTCTTACGGCCGCGGGAGGGTTAAAAAGCTTCCTAAACACACACAGACACACGCACACACGTTAACGGGTCAGAGTCATGTGGTGGCTGTGAGTCAGCACATCAGCTCAGTCTCTGCTGCCTCAGCCTCAGGCAGCGAGGCCATGGAGAGAGCGGCGGTCGTCCTGGGTGTTTGTTTCAGCCCAGGGGTTAAAAACAATCGTCTGCTTTGAAATGCCACCGACTTCATGACGGTTTAATACGAACCCAACATCTTCCACACAACATCTTTTTAGTTCCACCATTTGAACTTGAACAATAGTAATTTAATCATGTAATCTTTTTACATGATTACATTTCCCCTAAAGCTATTCATTTAACTTTTACAAAATGTTTTTTTTTTTCATATTCATTAAAACTGTCACCATGTCATGACTTTATGTTATGAGACAGATAATCTGTGATAAAAATGGAGCTCCTCCATCTCCTCCCAGAGCTACTATTGTGGTCTGCAAAAATGCACTGCTTCTGGTCAAAAACAACCAATCAGAGCCAGGAGGAGGAGATTAGTGCTGTCAATCATCCTCCTGTACGCTGCTCAGTTTGGTAATGGTGGAAAAACAACATACTGTCACAGAAAAACTGTTCATCCGCCATCACTGGAGGCCATGCTAAGTAGCCTTAGTATTGGTGGCAGGCTCTGTTGTGATGAACCTGCTGTAGCTTAGCAAAAAGCAAGGGGGAGGGGATGAGCACTAGGGTGATTGGCAGCACTGAGACCCTCCTCCTGGCTCTGATTGGCTGTTTCTGGCTCCGTGATGTTTTTCTGTTGTTAGTACTGGGAGAAGGCAGAGAATGATCTTTTTCACACATTGTCTATCTCAGACCATTGTGATAGCTTCAAGAAATAAGTAAAAAAAACAACATTCCTTTCTAAAAGTTACATACCGCAGCTTTATATATGAAGTATGTAACTTTTATAAAAGATCGCCACTGGATGTTTGTATGTTTATAAAGGCAGAAAAAAGCCTAATGAAAACAAATTCTGCGCTACAAAAAGCGCCCATCTGCACCACCTTCATACGCTGGCAGGCCAGGTTTGTACCGTTACTGAACTGAGATTGTGGAACAACACATCATTTACTCCCTGTACACACTTTGGATACGTCTTCCTCTTGCTGTTTTCTTTGCGACTCTCTGTTTTTGGCGTGTGACGATCATTTGGTCCACAGAGACGTGTTAAGAGTGAGGTTCAGTTTGGTTCTGAGTCGAGTTTGGTTAAAGCACAACAATGTAAGAGTAGAAAAGTTACCGCATTAAAAAGATGCACGCATGATTCACGTCGGCTTATGGGTCCAGAAACACGGCCGGAGGTAACACACCATCCACACACACACTGCAGCAGACATGTTGTTCTGCAGTTCTGGCTAACCACGAAACGATTTCATGAAGAGGTGGACTGATCCACCAACAGCCCAGATGATGCCTTCAGAGCCTGTTGGTAAATCGAAGTTATTCTCCAAACCTTGTTAGTGACTCCTGATATGTTCCATAATGCTTATGAGAATAAATAAATATAAATAGTACCTTGCAAATGTATGCATTTTCGATCAGTACTCTAATACCCCACACTGTAAATGACTCTAAACACACCACCTACATGATAACATGGTCTTGTGGATTGGATGTTTTCTTTTAGTGGGACGTCCGATCTGACTGACCTTCATGCATTTTGCAAAGATAGAGAATAATTTTAGTCTAGATGCCTAAAGCTGGTAGAGACGCACTGCTGAATACTTTATGATGTAGCAGAAGGTTCAACATTGAACTGAACACCAACACACACTTTAGATCTGAAACTTTGAATGTTTGCGCTTCCACGTCATAATTATGAAATACTCTGTGTTGTTCTGTCCGGTGTAATCCCAATAGAGCTCATCCGATTGGCTGGAATGTGGCAAAACAGGAACATGAATACTTTTGCAAGGCACTGTAAACCTGAACGCTTCACCTTCATTTCAGTGAAATCCTAACAGGACAGAGAGGGTTAGTTATGTAGCTAACGGTTAATGTTGATGTTGATAACTGGGTTTTGTTCTCAGTGTTAAGCATCAACTGCAGGAACAGCTACCAACAAAAGCAGAAACCTGTGAGTGAATGAGTTGAGCAGTGAAAGTCTTCAGTCTGTTCTCACATCGACAACACAGTGAGGACACACAGGTAGATCTGGACAGCTGAGGCCGCTCTACATTCATCTCCAACACACTGACCTGATCACCGCTCCACCTCTGTCAGTGCCCCCTGCTGGCCGGCCCGTCACCACCACAGTAAGGCCTCAGTCTACCACACGGCTTAAAGGGATACTCCGCCAGAAAGCATAAACCCCACCCCACCCCGGGTCCTTCACGAGTTTCTTTTCATCGGCGTGTTTAAATGCAGGTGTCAGACGCGTCCGTTGCCGTGCGTGCTGCTCCGTCGCCCCGACGCCGGGTGGGAGGAGTAGTGCAGCTCGGCGGTGGAGAAGCTGTTGGAGGAGCTGGAGGAGGAGGAGGTGAGTCCGCAGGCTTCGCAGGCCAGAGCCAGCTGCCGCAGGGCGTCCAGGGAGTCCATCTTAGCTCCACGCAGCAGGTCGCTCTGACCCTGAAACACACAGAGACGTGACTCAACTCTGGTTTGAGAAAAATGACTCACAAGTCTTTGACTTTTTCACATTTTGTTACATTGCAAATACAAACTTCAGTGTATTTAATGGAGGGAAATGGAAGATGACATGATTTTAAGTCAGACTGTTCTATCAACACACACGCAGGTTTACTTTGTGCCAAAGTTGTTAGGGTTGTTATTATAATGTGATAATACCAACTCCACTCTAATAAATATTTCAAAGTCTGTAAATATGGCAGGATATATAGGTGAACATGATCAATAAAATTGTCATTCATGCATCACCAGTGTTAGCTAGGCTGCTTCATTTGCCTTGTTAGCATCTGGACAGCAGATAGAAAGAAATGTAATTTTCTATATGAACAATTATGTAATATTTTTAATGTTCTGTGATATATTGGTAATATTGTGTTTTTTAACTGAACAATGTCAAATATAGTAAATTAAGTATGAAAATTAGCTGCTACATGTTTATTAGGTAATTTTACAGTTCTAGCCTACATGTGTCTCTACTTATCTATTTCCTTTAATACTTTCCTCTCAGCTTTTCAGTCTGGTTCACTTAATATTTTTGTTAAATTTACTTAATTAATGTAGTAATTTGACTTAGATGGTTCATTCAGATGTAGTTGAAAATATTACTTACAATATCACTTATTAAAAATTCTTTATTATAACCTCTTGAAGGGTATTAAAAAACAGTAGATGAGAAAGTAAAAACATTGCAGTCTGTTTTTTTTCTTTCTTTTTTTTCATTACTGGAATTTATTGTGGCAACAATAAATAAAATATCTAAAAAAGACAAGAAATTTTTCACCTTAAATGACCAAAGTTACGATAAAGGATCCAGGCCTCACAGTCAGGATGGTGCATTCAGGAGAACTCGTCAAGTTTTCTGTCAAATTGGGATTTACATGTAGGCTGAAAAGTTCAGTTTAGGTCTCAGCTGACCAGGCCATCTTCCTCCACATCTTTAATTATTATGTCTTCAGGAACTAGAATCAAACGTGACTTTATTGATCTCCTGCTGCCTCACTATTTCTGCCACCACTTGGAGGCAGCAACACCAGTTGTTTCTGCAGCTTTTTCTTCATCCAGTTTGCGTCTCCTCTGTCTCTCTCTCTCTCCTGAGCCTCCCTGACTGTGACCTGGATATCTGGATCTGAGCTGAATATTTGGATGGATTTCTCAGTTCCTAAAATGCACGTGGCGGAAGGAGCACTGAGATTAGAGGAGGCTTACTGCAGGCGCTCTAACCCAGGATATATCAGTGTGCCTCCAACAGCCGTATTTTCAGCATCCACAACATCTAAAGGGGAACTTCACAAATTTCATTTCACGCTTATCTGACAGAAATAACCACATGCAGCTCTACGCTGCCACAGGAAGCAAAATAAGGAGCAACTGTCACTTCTTCTCTCAGTTATTATGATTTCCACAGGCTTCTGAATTTTCAGCCTCTCCATATTTTTGGACATTTGTCATTTGGTGTTTCAGCTGGCAGCAAAGAGGCGATACATGCAAGAGCTTAGGAATAGAATTCATCTGCCGAAAAACAAATGTCATATTTTTTTTCTGTTATAACCACAAACTTTAAAGTCTTGGGGAATTTTTTATGACAGACCATTACAGTGTGGGGCAAGGCGTCCAAACTTGTTGTAAAATGGGACAAAATCATAAACTCAAGAGCACTCAAGGCCAAAACATTAAAACATTTTAAAAAAGCTAAAATCAGACAAATACATCAATCACACCACAACAACCTCAATGACATCTCCTAACTGAACACAGAAAATAGACGATTTTTTTGTAAATCATTGCAGGTCCAAATGGTTTCTCATGTTTTCCTTATTTAAACAAAGGCAACCACCTAAACCCAAAAAGAGTCTATTCTCGGCAATAAAAATGTGATTTAGGTCACCTTTAAAAAAAAAAAAAAACTCTTAGTAATGTAATTATAAGATTTGGGTGGACATTGGAAAATTTTGGTTTTTGAGAAACCAACATTTTCCGTCAGTTTTGAGAAAACTCTTGGTTTTTGCATAAAGTTTTGGCGTTCGGATGAGGTGGGGTTTTTTTGTGGCTGTATTAATACTAATTTATTTTTGCAAAACATTAATAGAAGCAATTTCTACCATCGCATGAGTCACATGATCAACAACTGGATGTTGCTGCTAGTGCAAACCACAAAGAAGACGACAACAGGAAGTGACTGGAGGATGAGGACGGACCATGTTTTTAACGACTTACCGCAAAAACAAACCTGCAACAATGGAGATAAAGTTTTGTGTATTTTTGTAATGGAACCATAGCTAGTGACTACTTATCACCTTTTAAATGTTTAACATGTTCCTATTGTCAAATGATCATTTTTTGGGGGGGTTTCTTAGTGGTACCATCATGTTTGTCCAGGCTTGTTTCATTAGTTTTCTTTTTTAATGATTCTTCTGAACCATATTTTGAAACAATACCTGATTTTCATTGGTTCATTTTCAGTAATTGTTTTATTTGTTATTACTGTTGTCAGTTATTTCAGTCATTTTGATCATTTCCAGAGGGGAACCAATAATTCTCTCCATGTGTGTAAAAAGCTGCAGTGAAGCTCTCTTGATGTAACAGTAGATTTTTCTTGCTGCTCCATGTCAACACATTTAGACCAGCTGCCATTTGTTATGAAATTCTCTTGTTATGATAACCTTAAATAAAAACTCTCTGAATTTCATTGAGTGGTGGTATTTATGTCATGATTTAACTGTGCTCATGTTGAATAAATCCAATTTGTTCTACTGCAGCTAAGACAGAACCTTGATTACCATGTGTGGATTTAATGAAAATACAGAATAAACATGCGCTTTATTTAGTATTAGTTTATAACAGACATGCTGCTTGTTACTTGCTAACTTTAGTTAATTAATGTTAGCTACTAACTAAAGTTTAGTTAGCACCTTTAGTTAGTAATTTGCTGCCTTTATTTAGCAGAGACTCCAGCTTCTGTAATTATAGCAAGTAATTTTAGTTAATGTTTTTAGGTTACACTGTTACCAACGATAGGTGGCGCTCTTTTAGTGTCCACATCACAATCGGGAGGACTGAATAGAAAGCAGGAGCCAGAAACTGTTTTGATGAAGTCATTTTCTTTTTATATAAATAGTTTCAAGTCAAGAAATGAAAATAGAATAATAAAAGTGAAGCTTTGGGTGTCTTTTAAGTAATTGCAACATATTTAGATTTATTAAACAAGCTTAAGTTATGCTCACTGAAATGGCACAGGTTAAAGTCACTCAATCAGCTACTTTAATGAAAACAATAACGTTAAAGAAGAAATGTTGAGGCAACATTTCTTGAACTAAGGTGAACTAATCAGGTTTTACAGTGTAAGAGTAATGAAGCACACAGGAACTCATTGTGTATTGATTGGGTATTAAGCTGGTGCACTAAGCCCTCCACTCAGACTGAGCTTCCCCTCCTCCCAGTTTGTGTGCTGGTACCTTGAGCACGGTGATGTTCCAGGTGAAACTCTCCACTGCCTTGTTCAGCTTCCGTCCCTTCAGCCCCTCCTTCTCACAGAGCCGGGACAGATCCTCATGGAGGTCCATTCCTGACGAACACAAACGGGAAATAATGACAAAAATAACGTACACATTTGACAGCAGCACGTCTTGATGGGTGCGTTGTCATAGGAAACAGATAATGTTTCTGAAATTTGCATTGGTCCTCAAAGGTCAGCAGTGATCAGTGACAGTGAGTGGGTTTAAAAGCACATGCAGTGTTGCTACTGAATAAGTAAGTGCACCCGTGTAGCTTCATATGGACACGTCGCAGCGTGGCGACACACACACAGCGTACAGCCCCCCAGCTTCCTCTGGAGGCCAACGATGAGATGACCGCTACTGGTTTTCGCTATCTAGTTGGTAACATAATGCACCAAATCTTAAATGTAAGCATGACATATAAAAAAAATGACTAATTGTCAACAATACAACAACTAGATAACAAGGTCAGGAAAAGGTTTTCATTAAAAAAAATATTGAGGAAGAGGGGAGGTTAGTTATGCTAGCTTGACTTTGATAACCTTCAGACGTAGATGTGCTGCAGAATTCTGTTAGTTTTGGTTCAATTAACAAAAAAAGGTGATCCTCACACCAACTCTCTGACAGATTAGAGGTTGAGTAGCGGATTAAATTAGCTAATCTACCACAGAGAACATTTATTAATAATTGCAAAATAAATATCAAAACTGAAAACTGTGATGGACTGGATGTTCTGTTCTTTGTGTGGGAAAGGTTTGCGTGTTTTTTGGTGTCAGCTCCTGGTAGATTTGTGACAACAAGGCTATGAATGTATGAATTAACTGTTGTCAGTTAGTTACTATGTCAACAAGTCTATGTGTAGCAGACAGAAAAAAGAAGAATACGAGTGGTTTTGAATTGTTCTTAAATGGTTTCCTGTATTTGCCCTTTGCTGTGATGCAGTGCACTAAATGAATAACACCTACCTCTCCATGTTTCATTTTGTTAACAGCATTGTTCCACTACAGCAGCCCGGCTATGGATGGCATGTAAAGGAATCATCTTTTGCCCTCCGGAAATTGTGCATGCGTGAAATTTCCGGATGTAAACAGTAACATGCAACATGCCTACAGCACTTACTGCACTTCTGTCCAGCAGAGCAGTTAATACATCCATGACCCACTCAGTTCGGTGGGTGTTGATACATGCAGAGCTTCATGTCTTCAGATTTACCTTCCCTGTGCACCTGGTCGATCCTCTCCTGAACACCGTCTGCGTTCTCAATCAGCTGTTTCTGGGCGGAGATCATCTGAGAACAGAGAGAGAGGATGAGCTCACAGAACATTTAGTTTGGTGTTGATTCAGAGGTCCCGCGTCACTGATCAACAAGAATGTGAAGTCTATTCTGTTTCCCTGACAAACATGTTATTATTTTAAAAAAATTTAATTCTTTATGCTCATGTGTTACTTTCTCTTTCTTTCAGAGTCCCATCATCAGTTAGGAGTGCTGTAAATGGTGCCATGGAAATAAACGTGCCTTGCCTTAATCAAGTTTTGTGGATGGAAATAAAAAGACTACGTTCTGGCACACACCCCCACACACACACACACATCCCCCCCACACACACACACAAAGGAGATAGTAATCCAGTTCACTCAGGAAGGGTGAAGAGTTGTTTTCTAAGAGTGCAGGTGACACCAGCAGTTACTTCCTGACTCTGACCTGCTGGCTTCACATCCACACACACACACACACCCACACACACACTGCTAACTGAACAGCTACAGCAGGCCGCTCAGGAAGAGAAGCTCTGTGTGTTTCAAGGTGTGTGTAGGTGTGAATAACTGACAACAGGTGGGAGAGACTCGGCTGCAGCAGGAGATGGAGGGAGTAGGAAGAGGTGCAGCTGGCAGTCCCACTGTGTGTGTGTGTGTGCTCGTGCGTGTGTGGGCGTGTGTGACAGGAAGTATGTGGGTGATTGTTACATGCATGACACTGCAGTGTCATTCTACACATTTAATGCCTGAATAAAATGTGTTTCCAACCCTGATCCCATTAAATCAACCAGTAACAAAATTGAAGATAAATTCAAGAATAATTATAGAATGTGGGCGTGTGTGTGTATGGGGGTGGGGGGTGCATGCATGTTTGTGTGTGTGTGTGTGTGTGTGTGTGTGTGTGTGTGTGTGTGTGTGTGAAAGGGTGAAGTGTTTTTCTAAGAGGTATGATAAAAATATGCTTCATTCAGCTTCTGGTTCCAGCAAAGTTTCATTTGAAACACATCCAGAGCTGTTATTAGCTAAAGTGACTGGTAGTCAGACTGCTGGAGCTTGAGAAAACAAGCACATCATTAGGCGTTTGGCGGACCCCAAAGTAAAGTCAAATTAGGGGCTTTAGTGGCTTAAATGGAATAAATTGCAGCCTGTGGAACTGATTACTTGTTTCCATTCCTCTCTAGGTCCATTTTAGGTAAACCTCAAAAACTATTCTAACAAAAGTGGGGAAAGGCTGATGTGATTTGATTTGATTTGAAAGTCACCATCAGTAAACTTAAGGCATCCAACTGCTGCAGCGCGCAAAGCAACGCGCAGAGGGGCCAGCGCTGTGATTGGTCCAGCTTTAAATGCATAAACTATAAACCTATCTTCTATAATCATATCTCTTAGGCCAAAACAAAATCAAGTATGGAAAGCCACCAGGCCTATAATACTGTATACTGGGGGAAACCCTGAACATATTTGATGATCTCAATGATGCCACTTAACAAGATGTAATGTCTGTTATTGGTTTTCACATCTGTTGACTATATGATGTGTTTATAATATATATGTTTTTTTATGTTTTCCCTGCTTCGTCTCGAAGGCGGAGCAAGGTCCATCCAGGCATTTTGCGCACCTGAATGGTTGCCATGGAGATTAAAGAGTTTCTCAAACATGAATGAAATAATCAAAGCAACTCTCCATGCATGTTTTGATAAGAAAATAACATTATAACATAAGCTCGAAAAAGTGGATTTTATATGATAGTGCCCCTTTAAGGTTTAGGTTTGAGGTCGTTCTGGGTAATGGATAGATTCCTCAAAGTGACTCAACCTTTAAAAAGCTGGACTTAACCATGTATATTAATAATCTGATGGAAAAGCCTTCATCTGTGTGAAAAGTTCTTTCCATCAGAGGAGATAAAAAAAATCTTTGCAAAGCGGCTTTCGATCTGCATTAGTGATGACATTTCTACGTAAGAACCTTCATCCTTACTGAGAAACTGGAATCATGACAGTTTAAAACAAACACAAAGCACCACTGGGAATTGTCTCTTTCTCACTATTATTACCTATCAAGACTGGTACATTTGTTTTCTGTACAACAAGTCACTGTACAACAAAACACAGAGCAAGTTTCTGGCTGTAAAACGGGGAACAGTCGAGGATGTTTAAATGGTCGGTTGTGGCAGGTTTGCTGTGTGACCTCAAAGTGACCAATAATTCAATCAACAATTGGGAATTGCTTTTTCTCATGTAAATGTCTGTGTCATTGGTATTATTACAGTTGAGTGACAGGGCTGAGGCCACTGTAGTTCATTCAACTCAAAGCCCTGACAGCCCTGAGGAGAGCTTTGTGTCCTCAGACTGATCAGAAACACTTTCTTCAAATTTTTTTTTGGCAGCTGACAGATTAAAAAGCAGGATCTGGGTTGTTCTGGATGCGCTCTGACTTACTGACCGTGTCGTAGGCAGAGAGAAGCTTCCGGGTCGCCTCAGACAGGCTGACCTGAGGCTCCAGACAGGGGTAGCCCTCCCTGAGCACCATGGTGGCCCCCATGGCCCCCTCGGGGCTCTGGAGCCTCGTAGCCAGGCTCTGGATGCACTGCTTCAGTTTGGCCACAGTGGGGAGCCCACACTGGTCCTTGAAACCGGCGGTGGAGCACTGGGGAAGAAGAGTGGGACAGAGCTGGATCAGGTGGGCTTCTTCTCAAACAGAACTATGCTGAGTGACGACAGAAAAAAAGCTTTGACACACACACACACCCACACACACACTGCAAATCAAATCAATCACTTGACCTGTGAAATCAGTCTCGGCCAAGGTGGATTTATAGAACAATTTGACATCAAGCTGGAACAGAAAATCAACACATTTTAGACTGTAAAAAAACTTACCAAGTATTTCTGGTCTAATTTTTAGAGCAGATGTCTTGAAATAAGACAAAAGTAACATGAAAGTAGCCTTAAAGCACAGAAGTTGTTGCAATAATTGATAATCATTTTTTTGAAACTATTTTTGGGTGACATAATAGTAATTTCATAATAATGCAGGAGCACATTCTCAAAGTATCAATAAACTTTAAATTCTAATGAACATTTTATACTGGAACTGGAAGACATTTTTAATATCCAAAATAATACCAAAAAGTAAGCAACAAATAAAATAAAATCATTAAGTCTCTCTAAGCAAAATTGTCCTTCAAAAAAATGACTAGATTATTCCAAAGCACCAAATTGAAGACTTTTTTCATAAAGTTTTTGGTAGAAAAACAAATAAAAAAAAATAATAATAAATTATGCAAATTGAGATTATTGCGCGAATTTTAATTTATCATGTGATTAATTGATGTGTTGCTAACTGCAACAGGCCTACTTGTAACAAATTTTTCCCATGTTACAAGTGAAAAAAAGTCATCAATATTAAGGAATTACTGACTTAAAATAAGATGCTATATCTTGCTGAAAAGTTACTTGTATTATTTCAAGTGTACTAATATATTTACATTAAAAACCAGACCAAAAATACTTTCTTTTTTTTTTTTAAAGCATATGCACTGACTGACTAATATATTTGCATTGAAAACCAGACCAAAAATACTTTATTTTGTTTTTTTAAAGCATATGCACTGACTGATGGCACTTTTTAAATTTGGTTGTTCTTGTGACAATGACAATAAAGATCTATCTATCTATTTACTTGGGAACATGTTGTGTGTTTGTAGTGTACACGTTTTTAATTTGAAGTAGGTACAGCAGAAGTGGAAAGCCAGTTCTCAGTAACATTCTGGGTCAGCTCCTATTGAGCGAAGTGACTTCAGGCCTCAAACAGGAAAACGCTGCCACTGTGACTGAACGGTTTTGTCAACAGAAAAAGCTCCAACACGGCGGCTAATTACTACAGCTCACCTTCACTGAAGGCTGTGTGTGTGTCTGCGTGTGTGTGTGTGTGTGCGTGCGTGTGTAGGCGTGTGTGTGTGTGTGTGTGGGCATGCGTGCGGGCGTGTGCGTGAGTGCAACAGCAAGAGAAGTGTGATGGATGTTAAGTGACACTGGCAGATGAGTTGACAGCCTTAGCAGCTTTAAGCTTTAAGTGAGACAGAGCAAAAGGAAAGGACAATAAAGCAGAAGAGAGGTAAATAGAAGCTGCTCGCAAAAGAGCAAACAGTGTTTCTGTTCAAGACGGGGTGTGTGGACGTGTGTGAGCAGGAAGCCTCTGCAGTTGAAGATTACTGATATTTGTTTTTCTTTTCACATAAGAACCATACTTTACCCTTTAGCTGTTGCTAATTTTGTTTCTTTCACCTTTGTTAGTCCTTTATTGAAAATATTAAAGGGGCAGTGTTATGTGTTTTCCAGGCACATGGTGTCATCTTATAGCACAATCATAAAACTATGGTACCGTCCATTGTTACTAAAATGCTGTATAAATATGATATGACTTAAAAGAAATTATATTTTGTAATTCAATGTGTTGAAATTGGGCCTCTGTCCCTTTAAAAATTCCTCTTTCTGAAACTTCAGGAAGTCATCACAGCATTGCTCCTCTATTAACTCTTTAACAACAAAAGCAGCTTGTATAACGAACTCAGCAGATGTTCCACCAGGGGTTTGCCATTTGCTGCTGGCTAGTCTGAAGGGGCTGTTGTAGGGGAGGACTGCTCTGTGAGGCAGAAGCTTGGAAACTGCAGATCAAAAGAGGAGAATTGCAACGTGTCTCATAGCTGCTTTTGTTTGAATTCATGTGGATGCAGTGCCAATGACTGGTGGAGAGCTGTTCTCTAACATAACCATCTAATGTTTATGTTGCTGTTATATAAGGGAAGCATAAGCTTTATGAAAAGTAGAAATAATTCATGGCAGTTCACATGGCTAGAGAAATGAGCGCCCTGCAGCCTAGCAGTGGCATTCTGTGCTGTCTCTTTAAAGTAGCTCTGCAAAAGTGAGCCAGTACAGACTGTGTGATCCAAAAGCCATGTTGGCCAGTAGGAAGACCTGGATCAGTCTCAGCTCTGGGATCCTCACCAGGATCTCAGAGATTCTGGCTTGTTCATAGAATTAGCCTGACCTTCTGGATTTGCATTATTTTGGAGTCGAACAGTTGTTGGCTACCTGTGGAAGGAGCTGGAAAGAACTAAGGTCAGGCTCTGTGCTAGACTGATAAGCAGGAAAATATTTCTTTATGGCCTTGGAAGCAGGCCGTGATGCAGATGCTGTATTCATTGTTTTCCAGCACATATACAGGGTTGACTGTTGGGCCTCTAGCTGTGTGAAGGACTAAAAACTACAAGGAGCAAGGAGGCTGGGATAAGAACTATCATTTCCACAAACTTTCAGTTTAAGCAGAAATAGGATATTCACTGCATGAATACGTGATATCATGCTAAAAATGACGAGCCGCTGGAGGAGCTTTTAGTCTCTTCTGCACTTTGGGGACCTTCCCATGAAACTTCCTCTACTATTTCACCAGTGAAAGGAGAACTACTGCTGCTCAGCTGAAGCCCTGAATCCAAGTTTATTCAGTCTGTGCATCCAACATCTGTATTCCACACGCAGGAATAGTCAAATGAAGTAAACTTTATTATCTACATATAGATAAGCTTTGATATAGATAAGAATTAGTCATAATTCTTCAAAAGGAATCATGATGAGTGTGAATCTAGGAATGTGATGTTATGATATTCCTCTTATTCTCAGCTGTATGAAAATGCAGAATATATTTTGGTACTTGTGTATTCTTACTGTTTTACTTTTAGTCATTTATTCATCACTCTTTCATCTTTTACTTAGCCGTTTAGTTGAGTGTTACTAGCTTAGTGAGTTTGGTGATTAAAATAATAAACTGAATTCCTTTTCTTCATAAACTCTTGTATATTGGAGAGAAGATGTTTGTCTTTATTCCTTACATGTGTAACATCTTCAGCTCTGGATTTATGCATTGATCTATTGTTATTTTAATACCTTGGCCTTATCAGGCAGGCATTTAAGGACAATAACTGAGAGTGAAATATTTGGCTGTTATTTTCCTAATAATAAGGTGGTGCTCCAACTTGGTAACTTCGATATAAGTTAATAGTTTTGTTAATAATTACAAGAATTTCTATGTATTTAGAGCCAAACCAGACCTGTTGTTGCACATGAATACAAACAAACACAATAAGAAGCCATGTAGTTATTCTTTTCTCATTGCCCACCAGTTCATGTTCATATTCAGCGATAGAACTGGTGGGTGCTGCACGACCAGCCTTCACTTCTCCTGGTATTTATAGAAGCTTTATTGTCCTCCTCCATTCTTCTCACCGACTATTGCTTTTTTGTCACGCCTCCTCCGCCTCCTCCTTTCTGATTCGGCCCACAAAGGCGTCTCAGGTAGAGGCTGACTGCAGCTCCTGCACCTCAGCCACACACACACAGATCCTTTTAACACACGGAAAGTTCACAGGCATATGAAGTCTAGCTGGGTTGTTCAGTACAGGGCTGAGTGGAAGTGTGTTTGCGTTTGCAGACAATACAAATAAAGTTGCATTAATATTATAGAATTCCCTAAATGAATCACTTTCTTTATTACTTCACACACACTAGACTAATGAAATTTCATGTTTTGTCTGGTGAAGCCAATGAAAAATGAGATTGGTTTTACTCATTTTACAAACACTATGTTATTTATTTATGCGCAATGAGACAAATTTTTTTTCTACATCCTGTGACCATAACGTATAGATGGAAGATCAGAGAAAAATGATAAAAAAATGCAATAAAAATGCAGTGTGGTTGATATTTCTTGAGGTTTTGTTTTTAACTTAAAATGAAATGTTAGGATCATATTACTGTCATGAACAGAAAAAGACAAGTTTGTGCTTTTTATTCCTCTCTAGTTACCGGTAGCAACATTTTGCTAAAATATCATTCTGGAAAAGAACTGAAAATATTTGGTTTATGTGTTACAGAAGAAACTTCTGCTCTTATACATTTCTACCATATATACTAATTTGTACTGTAAATACAAAACAATAACATTGGAAATTTACAAAAATTTTCCTAACCAATAAATTACTTTAGATTTAGTATCTTGCAAAAGTGTTAGTACAACATAAACTGTTTTATATTTGCTCAAAATAAAACCCCAAACATTAAATATTAAAATTTTATATTGTGAATCAGCACAAAGTAGCACAAAATTAGTAAGTGGAATTCAAATGAAAACACAGAGGATGGAAATGATCTGTCTTGCCATTTATTTTCAATTGCATGTATCCTGGACTTTGACTGGGACATTCTACCAGCTCCTCTGCTGAAAGGTGAACCTTCCCCCAAGTGTCAGTTCTTCATCAGCAGATGCATGAATGACTTGATAGTCACTTGATAGTCCAGTAAATTCTGCTTGATTGGGGACCAAAGTTGCTAAATTTATTCCATTTCCAGTAGCTGCTGTTCTTTCATTCTTCATTATGTCAAACGATCCAAACCAACTGAAAATATTAGCTAGTAAAAAAGAGAACTCCTAACTTCTCTTTTGTCTTTTCTTAAAAACCCCGAGTCATTTCTCCCACAAGAGATAGCCTCTCACTATAGTCCACTTCCTGCTTTGGGAGCGGTCTCTTGTTCACTTCGGCGGTCACATTTGCATTTGAACCGCGCCGGAGTTCACTTCAACCAAACCCAGACTGATGTTTTTACACGGACCAGAGTTCAATTACATATTCGCACCAAAGAAACCGGACTTTCTAAACCAGGGGTCCCCAAACTCGGTCCTGGAGGGCCGGCCTCCTGCATGTTTTAGTTCTCTCCTTGGTTTAACGCACCTGAATCAGATGATGGCTCGTTAGAAGGCCTAAGATGAACATTGACATGCTGAAAAGGTTGTTGGTGCCACCAGGGAGAGAACTAAAACGTGCTGGATGCCGGCCCTCGAGGACCGAGTTTGGTGACCCCTGTTCTAAACAAACAGACTGGAGTTGGACTCAAACAGACTGAACAGGGTTGGCGTGAATCTAGCCTTAAGGACAGTCACACTTAAAGAGAGAGTGATCCTGCTCTCTGAAAGCGTAGAACAGCAGCAGTGAAATGGAAGCCCCGCCCACTCTCCCGTCTTACCTGAGCGTCCTCCCGTAGGTCCGTGGCCTCCTTGAGGGGTCCGCCGGCTTGTTTGAAAACCTCGTCCAGAGCTTTGATGCTGGTGTGCCGCAGAGAGACGTACTCCCTCCCTCGCCGGCCCACCCTGCGCACAGACAGGCCCCGCCGCTGGGCCTTCCCTCCGCCTCGCCGGTTGGTGATGGCCACATGAACAAAAAGGCTGGTGTGTGGTAAGGGGTCTCCTGCCAGGCCCAGCAGGGGCACGTTACGGTAGCCCGGCTGAAGGCACTCGAAGGCCACGCTGTATTGGCCGATGAAATCGTCTCCGATGTAGTCGTCGTCCAGCACCACAAAGCGCAGCAAGGCCAACTCAGGCATGTTGACCTGCACACAGGACATGGAGCGAGGCATTACACCAACACACACACACACACACACACACACACACACACACAGTCATTCAGCACATTACATGTTTGGACTTCTTAATGGAAGAGGTGCAGAAGCCTTCGTACACGCTCTACCAGACTGTCGAACTGGCAGTAAGGAGGCTGAATTCTCTCCCACTTTCATTCATCTAAGCTGTTATAAGAGTTTGTGTTTTTAAAATTCTATTTTCTATTTGGTTTGTGGGATTCTTTTATATTACTGCTGTGTTTCTATGGATTGTGGAAAACATTTTTATTACAATTTTTTCTCAATTATTGTTATGTGATGAATTTAAGTTTTAGGCGAGAAACATAATGTTGATTATTAGGTCTGGTACATATGATGATTTGACTATAAAGTTGACTTTGACTGAGACTTTGATGAAGATAAATCATCAAAGTCATTCAGTCTATAAAAGTTTTAGATTTTTCATTATAGCTTAGCTTTATTTCATTGTGACATTTTTGTTGTCGAATTTTGTTAATTTTAATTCGCTTTCGCAGTTTGTTTGCTAGTTCTTATTAGTTATTGTAAGTTAAATATTGTTTAGTTTTAGTTTAGCATGTATTAGTCAAAGAAGCAGTTTCAGTTTATTTAATATAAAATTTTTAGGTTTCAGTTATTGTTGAACATCTGACTAAGGAGTTTTCTAACAACTTTTGCTGTCACCATTTTGTGGACTAAGTGCCACCAGAAGGAACACGGAAAAAAACATAGAATATTGAACCTCTAATGTCAGTATATTTTAATTTTATAAACATACAATATTGCTCCAGTTAGTTATAGGCTTCCCATTAATTTTTATTCTTTCAGTTAACAAAAATGTTTTCTCAATTTCAAGAATATGAGGAAAAGATCTGGACTGGATATTAAAGCTCCGAACCTGGTTTTCACTTTTATAAAAATAGTTTGACAACATCTGGAAGCATAGTTCAAGATCATCTGATCATCTGACAAGGTCCATCACTGCTGTCGTCAACATACCAGGAGTCACCGGAGCAGCAGGTGGGTGTGTTAAATGTAACCCGTTTATAATGAGTTTAGCTTAAAGTGTTCCAACATACAAATATGGTCAACATATCAAAGGTCAGACTCTTTATATTTCTTCTCTTTGTTCCTGACTGAACCAACAGAAGAAAACACATTTGGAAAAATAAAAAAGAAAAAACACAAAGTGATTTTTTTTTTTTAACATATTTAGGGAAAAAACTATATAAACCTATGATTTCTTACTAAGAAACCCATGTGTACGTGTTTTGTCTAGTCGTGCGTGTAATATCCAGAGCAGAGTTCTACTTTGACTCACATGGCTCTAAACTTGTGAATTCAACCGAAGCCAACTCATAAAAGCTGTTATAAACAAGCTGCTGGCACTGAACGCAGCACTGAACCATTATGGCCTACTGACATTTAAACAAACTTCAAAGCTGCACATTACAGCAATCTTTACAAAAGCATAAGACTGGTGACTGACTGCTAAGAGTCAATAAACAGGGAGCAGGCGTTTAATTGAAGGTGATTAGAGAGAAATGTACGAGTACAATTCATCCATCTGTTTTCTATAGCAGCTTTGTCCTGTTCACAACATCACAAGTCTGATACAGTTCAAGTCCATTTAACTATAATCTGATTCGACTCGACACAGATTGTTTGTAAAATGTTGCCCAAACAATGAAGTGAACGGGTTGCTTTGTTGGTTGGAGGAGCTTCACAAAAATCTGGAGCGGCACGTTTAGAGATCCAGCTCAATCTGTACGACCACAGTTCAATAATTCATGTTCTCTGTACGACCCCATGCTCAGATGTGAACTGACTGATGTGACGTGTCATAGCCTGGAATCCAGGAACTACAAAGAAGAAGAAAATGAAGATGAACCAGGAAGTGAGGAGACAGTTAGCCAAGAAGAAGAGAATGTCCAACAAGGGCAGAAACATTAGCTGAATTTCCATTGACATGGAGCTGGAAAATGTGCAATTTGACATTCTGAAAATAAATTAGTTTAATGAAAATGCCAAAAATTCTAAAAGGTTTTGTTGCTACTATTGGTTTATTTCACAAAACTGTAATTGAAACATTTCTTTTTGCATCACAAGAGTCACATGATCAACAGCTGGATGTTGCCAGGAAGTAGTCAGAATAGCCATGGAATGTTTTTAATGACTTATTGGGTGAACAAACTTATTCACCTATCATTTTAATTTCGTGTCCTGTTTATTGGAAATTGTGGGGTTTTTTTACATTAGCAGATTATAGACAGTTTTGCTCACATTTGGAATGGAAATGCAGCTCTTGTCAAACCTTGCCAGTCTATGTGGAGAATCATCAACTTTAACTCATTAATGTTAACTGTATAACTTTACTGCGGGGTTTTGTGTTTGCAAACATACTGATGAAAAACACATTTATTTTTATTCGTTTTTGAAAAATGCTGGCAGTTCATAAACTGCAACGTTGAAATTTCTATTTCTCTTAATGACACATCTACTTTCAAGGAGTATTTACTTACATATTTGGTATATTGCTTGTTGTCCTTATCTACAGAATGTCAGACTTACAGACTTTCTTGAGTAACATTCCAGTGAGTGACTTGTGGGCATTAGTCAAGCTGATGCTCGTTGAGGTTCAGCTGCAGTTTGAAACATTTCTTCAGGCTGAGTTGTCGATCTGTAATAACAGATTTCATCTTCTGACGCAAGCGTCAAAGAAAAGCAGGACGTCTGTGCATCTGATGCGTAAACTGTGTCCACATGATGGAGCATCATCTATGAGCATAGCTTCACACATTTAATCACAGACCCATGTTGTCTCAGATCACTTTCAAGAAGTTTTATTTCAAAAGTTTTTGTTTTTTTCAGAAAATACATCTTATTTATAAAAACAGGTCTCTGTGTTCCTTGGCCTTTATGATTCTAATGTTCTCTAACAAACATCTGAGGTGTCAGTATTTGCACTGCATTGATCCTGAGAATACATTACACACAGACGGGCTGTTTACTTGACTTCTGACTGAGGGTGACGTTTTCAATTTGGATGTTTGAGAAAACTGAAAACATTCTTTTCTATTTAACCACATTTTAAGTTATGCTACTTTGCCAGTTTAAAAGTTAACATTTCAAGCCACTGTCAGGTTTTTGGGGGTCACCAAAGGTAGAAGCAGAGATAGAGTTTTGGTAGAGTTTTCTTTTCACCTGTGCTGCTTCTTAACGAGCCGCAGATGAATTAGAAACGCCTGAATAGCCCCATTCATCGACGTAATTATGAGACATGATTACAGAGACGTTTTTTAATCCGGCTCCTCTCTTCATTCAGCCTGAGAGTTCCTGCAGAGTCACTTCTTGTTCCAATCCAAGGTGAACAGAACTGGTTTGGAAGGAAGGAGTTTAGATGAACAGTGTTTGTAGAAACTTTTGACCTGGGCAGACGTAGGGGGGCGGGGGATGGGAAACAGGAAGTACCCGCATGATACAGATTAGTATTTGTTTAGTAGTGGGTATTGTTGTGACCTCTGACATTTGCATATTTCACACTGTACTTTATGGATCGCAGGCAAGAATTTGATACATGTAATAAATTACAGCTCCTGCTGTTATACTTCCAGCTTCTGAAGAGGACAGAGATTTGCCTGACAGTAATGATGAAGATGATGATGATGATTATAAAAACTTTGATGACAGTAACTGTAGGAGATCAGAGGGTTTCTGTACTTAGAAGTTCAGGTTTTTAGTAATTTCCTTCAGTCTGACATAAAATCTGGTACACATATTCCATTCTAATGAAAGTGTCATAACGTCACACTTTATTTCAGCAATAAATACAATAAAAAATAATCTTATGGAATAATAAAAAATATATATAAAAATTTACAGATTTTTTGCAATGTGGTTTGAATGGTAACTCTGCTCAGAAAAAAGAAAATTACTAGAGATAATTATATAGTTATTGGGAATTAATCATGAATCCTGACAGGCATTAGCATAGGGGTGTGCAGCGTGCAAATGGGCATGTTTGACAGCACTAAGACCCGCCTCCTGGCTTTGATTGTTTGTTTTTGGAGAGCACTGGGAGAAGACAGAGGAGCTCAATTTTTTTCACAGATTATCTGACTCATAACATACTGTTACAACATAGCATAATGTATATTTTATAAAAGTTGTTTCTGGTTCCTAGACCAACCAAATGGGCCGAATGAATGGGTTACAGAAGCTAGCTAATCAGTAAGGGTCTCTTATGTGTCACCAATCAGATAAAAGAAAACATCAACAGTTTGTGGTTTCAGGACTGTATGTCAACATTTGTTAGCTTAATGAATTTGTAGAACAGAGCAGAAGGTTTTAGCACAGCAAAAATGTAAATTACATTTTTTCCCAGCCAAATGCAGTGCAGTTCGTCTCTTCAACAATAAATATAAGGCACAATGAATGAACACATAAACAAATATTTGGTTTCCTGGATCTCCCTCTGCCAGATCAAACCATCAATAATCACCCGATCTTCCTCTCCATCTTCATCCTCCGTACAACCTGTCCTCCCTCCTACACTCTCACTGCTCAACCTGTTTTACTCCATGTTTTACTCAGTCAACCTGCTCCACCCCTCCCAGAAACCCCCTCAGCGGACATCCTAACGTCAGTCAGTAACATTAATCTCACTCTGTCCAGCCTTCTGATTCATATTCCTCACAGTTGAACTCGTATCTCATCTGTTCTCCTCTATCACTACTAGATACCAAGACCTCCACATTATTCACGTCATTGTAACATAAACTTTTTAAAACTTTTCTCTGGTCTCCTGAGAATAATCATGCATGGTTATCTAAAACCATGACACACAGTGACGTGTTGCAGTTGTGTTTATATATAATGGATGTGAAGTGCATAAATATGCACCATGTATTGTGTTTTCCACTGAACATACAGGTCCTCAGAGTTTTTCCAACTTAAATTATTATCAACTGTAATTTGAAACATAATGCAGGTGTGAACTATTTAATACATTCTACAGCTGCAGGAGATGCTAATTTGATCAACAAAATATGAAATGAGTGGTTGATTAGTCAGTGATTATAATCCACATTCTGTAGCAGCACCTTCTGTTCTGAATGTATTATGCCTACATTATCCCAAACTCCCACAAATGAAATTGAATCTTCAAATGTAAAACGGACTAGTTAAATCAGATGAGGTCATCCTCACTAACTTAAGAGAAATAGAATCAGCTCATCTGAATTTATGTTTATGTATTTATATTTATGTCAATCTTTGACTTTCTTGTGAGTCTGACATGTGTCACTCACTTCAGGCCCCATCCCCTTTCTATTTTACCCATGGAATAGAAAGAGGTGGTGATTTTATTTTATTTGGGAGTGGCCATTGGGCCCCAATTAGCCTTGTTAAAAGCCTCCTGGATTCACTCCTGTGTTTTACATATTTGTTAAAGCTGTCACCAAGTGGTAATGATATGCTATGAGACAGATAATCAATGGAAAGTTCAATCTCCTCCACCAACAATAACTCAGGATTGGTTGTTTTTCTGATCAAAAACAACCAATCAGAGCCAGGAGGAGGGACTTGGCGCAGTCTATCAACATCACATACTCGCTGCTAAGTGTCCTAATGGCAGAGAAACAACTTACTACTACAGGAAAACCGTTTATCAGCCGTCATCAGTGGCTATGCTAACTCGTCTAGCATTAAGCTAGCTAGCTAGCTTTTCACAAAAAAGCTGGAGTCATAGCAGACAAGAATGGGGGAAAGAAAGGCAGGAGAAAGTAACACTCTGTGCTGACCACTCCAGATGTTTGTCTTCAGATCTCATCGCTTCAGATGTCAGTCACATCTTGGACAAATATGAGGTTTCACGCAGCTTTCAGTTTTTGGAGAATTGAAATAAATCTAATATAATTTCACTTGTCAGCAGGCGTTTCTAAAACCGTGAAAGCAGCCAGTTTGTTTCACTCTGCTTGCCACGTCCTTCTCATGCTACATTAGTTTGGATGAAGCAATCCCGACTTCCAAATTAGAGACCGAGTGAGAAGAAAAGACATGGAGCTCCTGCCTCAACGGACCCAGGTTGTTTTTCTCTCAGAAGGTTTTGCTTTGGAAGCAGCTTAAACTTTTTATGAGGAGCACCTGAGCCTAGCTGCCTGACTATAAAGGTCTAATTTAGTTTATTTTGCTATCTCTCATCATGATGTTTTGAAATGACTCATTATGCTGGATTTCTTACAAACATATAATCTGCAGTGCAGGGAGTGTAACAAACAAGTACAGTAAAAGCAAACTGCACCCTCCTTCTGTCCATTTTATATATCAGGGCATAACAAAGCTCTGGTGATTTAAAGCTGCAGCATTCAACTTTTATTAAAATACATGTTTATACATGTTTGTTAAAGTTATCATTATGTTGGGACAGTATAGTATAATACAGATAATATGCAAAAAAAAAAAGACACTTCCTTTGCTTTCTCCCAGTGCTAACTATAGAAATACTCAGGCAGAAACAACCAATCAGAGCCAGGAGGAGGGTCTTAGCACTGTCAATCACCATCATGAACCTTTTTCTCTGCTACATCTCAGTTGGTTCAGCTCACAGAGCCTGCCATGAATGCTAAGACTCGTTAGCATGGTAACCAATGACGATGGATAAACAGTTTTCCTGGACCAGTAAGTTGTTTCTCCCCCATTAAAACATTTAACATTGATTGACAGCACTAAGCCCCTCCTCATGGCTCTGATTGGTTGTTTTTAACTGACAGGTGTATTTTTGCAGATGGCAAATAGTTTCTTGTGGAGGAAGTGGAGGAGCTTAATTTTTTTTTTCCACGTATTATGTCTCATATTACACAGTTCAATTCAAATTCCAAAATACTTTATTGATCCCAGCGGGAAATTTAATAATGAATTAGATCATTGTCATGACACGCTGACAGTTTTAACAAATATGTAATAAACAGTGGTGCTCATTGGGGGCAGATAGTGGGGCTGTAGCCCCCCACCCCATAAAAGACCCCCTTTAAAATAAATCATATTCGGTTCATAGAATCCAAACAGCCGTCTTTTTCAATCAAGACTAAATATAAAACTGCATAAATAAATAATGAGTAAATGCATAAATCAAAATATTAAAAATATACATGTCGACATTGTCCACTAATGTCAACAAACTGAGGCAGTGGCTCAATGAGCAACTGTACTTCTAGCCTCCACCTGTGGGAGGCGGTAATGTACCGTAACCGAGACAATAATAAAACGAGGAGTTAAGTTTTCTCAGGTTCCCAACTTTCACATTCTCTAAAAGCAGAAAGTGCAACACAAAACACGTCACACCCCCTAACACACACATACCTCTAACACACACACACACACACGCACACCAACACACACACACACACCACCTCTATGAGTGCCGACAGCTGAGGCAGCAGTTTCCTTTCAAAGCCCTGGATCTTAGTTCATCCTCAGCTTGTGTCTGAGTTCAGCCCCTGTGGCGGAGCCTCAGGGTCAAATGATTAAGACACACACACACACACACACGCACACACGCACACACACACACACACACACACACCCAAACAGTATCTCCTCACCTGTGCTGTGTGTCTGACTGGGAGATGCTGTGTATGCTCTGTAATTCTGGGTGTCTGATGGGGCTGTGTGTGCGCGTGTGTGTGTGTGTGTGTGTAGTGTCTGACACACCTCCCTGTAGTCCCACTAAGCCCTGGGTTATACATTCTACATCTAATGAGTCAGGCTGACTTACACACCTGGGTTTTTCATTGTTGCCAAGAACTTTTCAGTGATGATACCGATTACCTGACAGACTGAGGTTCCTGCAGCCACAGACAGACACAACTGAGTCACAAACTACAGTTTGTACAAACAAATGATGCTCAAGAAAACTTAAAATGAGTTACGTGTTGTTTCTAATGAAAATGCAGAAGCCTCAAAGCTGCAGTATCTCATCTTCATGAAAAATATTTTTTATACATTTGCTGAAACTGTCACTATGTCATAACAGTTTGGTATGAGACAGATAATCTGTGGATACTGAGCTCTTCCTGTTTTCCAGTCACATAGTGGCATTTTATAGCACAATCAAGTAACTATGTTGCCCACAGTTTTTATAGAAATGCTATATATTTCAAATATGACTTAAAAGAAATTTGATTTTGTAATTTAACACCTTGAAATTGGGCCTCTGTCTCTCTAAAAGTTCCTGCTCTTTCTGAAACTCCGCCTTCAGAAAGTCATCACAACATGGCCCCTCTATTAACCCTTTAACAATGTTTTTACTGGCGTTCCACTGAGAAGCAGCTCCTATCATGAACTCAGTAAGTATGCAGTTCCACTAGGTGTTTGCTAATTGCTGCTGGCTAGTCTGAAGGAGCTGAGTGGAGGAGATGCGGGAGGAGGACTGCTCTGTGAAGCAGAAGCTTAGAAACTGCATCTCTGAGAAGGAGATACGTCCTTGAAGGTGGGGCTAGGTCCACCCAGGCGTTTTGCACAGCTGAATGGTTGCCATGGAGATTAAAGGATTTCTCAAACACACGAAAGATTTAAAGCAAAACACTCCATGCATGTTCTTGATTACAGAATAATCTTATAACATGAGTAAAGCTCCAAAAAGTAAATTTTACATAATACTGCCCCTTTAAGAGCCACATCCAGAATAATGAAGGAATTACTCTCCACTTCTGCCAGTCAGAAGCCTGGTTTAGTTGGTGACCCAGTTGCTACGGTATCAGATGTGCAGAGAGGCGACGCTGCGGCGTCATTTACCTGAGGCAGCGGATCTCTCTGTCACACTGAAATGAAAGGCAGGTACACAATATCATGAGGTAAAAACAAGATATTTTTTGTTTTTGTTTGATATTAGGTGAGAGCCAGTCACAGAACGGCAAACAAACCTTAACATGCCGACTACGCTGAACACCACAGAGGAGAAATAAGGCTACCGAGAGTCTGGGAGGCGATGAAAAGGACAAAATAAAAACCCCCATATAGGTCATGGAAATGAAAATAAAGTATCTGAACAAAACCGAGTGGACTTTTATTGACTAGCACATGCAAACGGAGCTTTATACATGTGATTCACTAATGCGCATACACACCCACGCTGCCGTCTCAGACAGACAAACCATCCATTCAAATCTTATTTAAAGCCCGTCTCCTGCCAAACAGTCGCTGCAATTACTGCCTACTGATTACAGGTATTATTCCAATCTTTTTCAGTCTTTGTGGAGGTACATTATGTCTGCAGGAAGCAACATACACACACACACACACACAAAGGGAACGCCAAGCGCAAATGAGTTGTGACTGCTCGTCATTATGGCTCAGCTACAATCAGGCAGGAGTCTGTCAGTGAGGGGCAACAAGGCTCAAACAGCAAGTCATCAAACATCATCCGTTTTAATGAATCTGCCGCATACAGCAGTGTTTTCACAAGAGCACTTCATTTAGATCTTGATGGTCCTAACCCTGCCGCCCGCCCACCCCCTTCCATTAACCACTCAGGGTTCTGTTCTCCTGCAGGTGCAGAGCAGACAAGAACCTCTCCAAATCCACAGAGACCTCTGTCGTTTTGTTCACACTTCTGTTCATCTTTCATCTTAAAGAGGCGAGTCCTGTTCAACACACAATGTGTGTACCGCCGAGTTTAAACAGCAGAAGATTTCTGATAATAACGTCAATCACAGCACACTTCCTTTTTTTAGTCGCACGGAGCTGATAAACGTTTCTCAAACACCAACAAAGAGCCTTTGGTGGAAAGTCTAAGTAACATTAAGCAGTCTAAGCAGGATTATCATAAAGAGCTGCCATGCATTTATATAACAAGATTTAAAATTCTAGCTGTTTTTTTTTTCTGCATTTGCTTTAAGAGCTTTATGAGCAGATGAGCACAAATGGCCGATATCTGGCCCCCATCGACTTTATGAAGCTCCAGCAGAGGGTTATAATAAGTTTTGGAAATGCTACAACCTCAGTTTAGTGAAATCATGCAAAGCTTCATCATTTACAGTTTAAACAGGAAGTTTACATACAACAGAAATTTTTTTCCCTTTGAGAAGTTAAATCAGACTAAACTACTCTCGATTCAAGACAGTTGGAATCACCAGAATTATTTACATTTGCTAAATGTCATAACAATGAGGTCAGATATTTACATATTTATTTATTTATGTCTTCGGCTTACCTGAAACTCAAAGGTCTCATCAAACATGGGTTCGTCCTGGTTCTGAGCGGCGGTGCGTGTCCGCTGCTCTGCACAGTCAGCCGGGACGCCGTGCAGCTCCAGCACAACGTACGGGTCAATGACCTCACCTTTGGCCCCTGACCCCTGAGGCTTGGGCAGGTTGTGGGCACTGATCACCTGCTCAACAAAACACAGAGCAACTCATGTTAAGTTCATCAGAAACAAATCTCTGAAGACAACCTTTATATCCACGGGGTTTAGCAGGGTCAAAGGGCAGGCTCACTGTATGTCAGCTGCTACATCAGTATCAGTCGAACTTATTTCAGTGATTGTTTGACTTATTGGTGTAGTGCTGATATTAACAACCAATATTCATTATTGTGGTGGTTATGTGCTATTAGTTTTGGTGATGTGACAGTTAAAGAGATGCAACAGAGGATTTGGTGACATCTTGTCATTTTACAGCACAACCAAGTAACTATGTTACGTAAAATTGTTACAAAGATCAAAGAAATTTAACTCAACCTCTTGAAATTGGGCCTCTGTCTCTTTAAAAGCTCCTGCTCTTTCTGAAACTCCACCTTCAGGAAGTCATCACAACATGGCCCCTCTGTTAACCCTTTAACAAGGTTTTTACCAGCGCTGCTCTGAGAAATAGCTCCTATAATGAGCTCAGGAAGGGCAGTTTCACCAGGTGATTGCTAATTGCTTCGGGCTAGTTTGAAGGAGCAGAGTGGAGGAAACTGAATCTCTACAGAAGAGCTTCGTCTCAAAGGTGGCAGCTGAATGGCCACGAGAGATTAAAGGATTTCTCAAACAGCCGTGAAAGAATCAAGGCAACAATCCAGGTATGTTTTTGATGAGGGAGTAGCAATATAATTTACATAACACTTCCCTTTTAAGTATATGATACTGAAGTTTTTGTTATTAATTGTTGAGTGTTAAATTAAAAACAACAGAGCAGTTTCTGGACCTTAATGCGGAGAGTCTGCGGCGGGACTCCTGGAACGCAGCCGTGTGTGTGGGCGCTGAAGTACGACACCTCGTCCCTCATCACGGCGGGTCGGAGGACGTAGCCGCTCCCCCCGTTCTGAGTGAAGCGGCCCCGGTGAAGGTCCAGCATGGCGCCCGGAGTCTGCTGGTTCAAGGCCACGAGCTGGACCCCTCCCTTCCAGTATCCCTGCGGGTTGGGGTTGCTGGAGTCCAGGCGCACTGAGCTGGGTCGTACCCTGGTCAGGGTGCGCTTGGTGAACACCACCAGGTCCTCCGGGCTCTCACTGGTTAGCCGCCCGGCCTCTCCCTCGCCCAGGGAGCACATCGTCCAGTAAGGCAGCTCTTGGGAGACGGGCGAGCCAGGGGACGAGGGGCTGCTGGGGGGGGATTGTTGCTGGGTCTGCTTGTAGCTTCCCCTCTGGGTGTAGAAGCTGCGGCTGCTGATCCGAGCAATAGCCACCAGGTCCGACAGCTCCCTGTGGAGGCTGAGCTTCCTGGGCTGGGAAGGAGGCGGGACCACCAAGACCACGCCCAGTTCCTCCTCCCCAGGAATGGTCATCCTTCTTCCTGCCAGGGGCCCCCCCCCTCCGATCTCCTCGTCCTCCTCAGACACCTCCCCGTCAGAGCCCTCCTCCTCTGGAGGGAGCTTCTTCCCCACTAGGAGGATCCTCCCTTTCAGCTGCTCGGGGGAAGGCAGAGTGGTGGCCCGCCCCCCCAGACTCACATGATGGGCATCAGGGGTGTAAAGCCGGGACCCGAACACCTTCTTCAGGTGGTGGGCCATGGTGCGCTGCTGACCCGGGGAGCACCGGTGACACAGGTACAGCAGCAAAGGGTACTGGGAAGTCAGGAAGCCGTATTTATTGACCACCTCCAGTGCAGAGCGGATGGTAACAGGCGCGTGGTGGTGGTGGTGGTGATGGTGGCGAGAGACATCGGGCCCATAGTCGACCCCGAGCAGAGGCTCGCCCTCGGGGCCATCGGTCACGCCCAGCTCCAGGCACCGGCAGCCAGACTGCAGGGCCTTGATGAGGCCGCCGAGGTCAGCTCTGCCGTGGACCTGGTCGTCCAGCAGGTAAGAGCGGTACGAAGTACTGCAGGGGACACACACAGGGACGGCTCAGTAAACGCTCACACACATAGAAAACATACAACAACGAGTCAGAAAACACACAGGGACGGGTCAATTATTACCTGGTTTATATGGAGAATTAGTTGCAGTGAATTGTATTTATAGAGGATAAAGAGGAATGAATCCGTGTGTACAGATATTTCAAACGTTGACTTCTGAAGATTTTTATAAAACTATGTGATGAGAATATGTAGTTTTGCAAGACAAAACTATACAGATCAGTATAGTTCAGTACAGATCATAGTCATTCCTGCTGGTTATTACAGTGATATGTTACAGGGTTTCCTATGATGCACAGAAAAAAAAATAATCCAATTAGCTTTTTGCTTTGTCCAGAGGGTCTGAGCTCTCCGCTATTGAGAAACAATTGCTTGGACTATGTTGAAGTTTTCAATTTTACCCAATCACTAACGTTTTCCCGAGACATATGTGATGCACCAGTATGATGCTATGAAGCTTACCGTAAATAAACAACCATCCTCCACTGCGCAGAGAAAAGTGCAGGTCTGAACCAGGCGGCTGCTAACATTAATTTAATCATTTGGAAGTGTGACCAACACGGCTTGAACGGCTTTCTTCACGTCCTCTCTTGGCATTGATAAAACAGTTCAAAAAATCAACGTCATCATTCATAAATTCTCCTTCTGTTTGCTGATTGGCCTGTTAAAAAATCTACCAGAGAGAGTCCAAGTGAAACCCAGAAGGTGAGATATTATTCAATAGGAATTGCACAGGAAGGTAACAGCCAGACTAGGCTGCAGTGTGTCTTGAGTTTTATTTAGCAGAAGTCACTGCACTACTCCTGCCGCTCCTCAAACCTTAAACTCTCTGAACCCAGTCAGTCTGGCTTGAATCCTTTTGTTCCTCAGAGGAACATCATCTTATTATCCACCTCTACACTGATTCCTGTCGTTATTTGTGGCACCATGATGGTGGAATAAGCCACCAAGAGAGCGCAACTGCATTTGTTTTAGGTATTTTGAAGATTAATCCGGTCATAGAACACCTGCTCTCTAAGTGTTCTTCCTGCATGATGTCCTATAAAAACAACAAGTCGACCTGAGGAGTAGTTTTATGAGCCCCTTTTTGGAGGACGAGGGAAAATATTTTCCGTTTCTTTACCTGACTGTAAGCTGTAAAGCTCTGGCTTCTGCAAGAGTGCTTCATTGAGTAAGACGCGGCTTCAGATGACCTAACATAGCGTGTAACGCAAAACTGGCACAAAAACTGCAACTTAATGTGCATATTGGTTTCAAATGTTGGATTTAGTGCTGGCTCTCACACAGCCGTGAGTAAGCAGAACCATCTGGCAGACACGCAGAAAGCAGCCACTGAATGAACCCAGTGCAGAGTCATGTGTGGAGACTTTTCAACAATGTAGAACAATATGTGCTTATGGGAAATATGCTTATCTAAAAAAAAAAACCATTTCAACTGTGGACTTATTTATAATTAGGAAGCTGTGTTGTACAGACACAGCTGGAGAGCATTTTGTTTTCCATCTATAGCTTTGTGTCATGTACAGGACTAGGCAAAAATATGCAAACCCCTTAAGCTTTTTTACATGTTGTCACGTCACAAACACACATCCTGAGCAGAGAAAGGATCAGTCAGTGCCGTGGCCAAGAGGAGGCTGGAGGAAGTTTGTTTTCTATTTTCTCTCTTTCTACTAAAACTGGATGAGAAAAGTTTTCAGTCTGGCGTTATGGTCTCCACTAGCTCTACTTTCTGAAGGACAATTTTGTTTGCAGAAACTTCATAATTCATTTTCTTTGTTGTTTCTGTTGTTTTGTTTATTTGTTTTGGATATTTAAGATGTCTTCCAGTTCCAGTGTTAAATGTTCACTAGAATTTAAAGTTTATTGATCTTTGGGAATGTGTTCTTACATTATTATGCCGTTACCATTATATTACCTGAAAACAATATGATTGATTATCGCAATAACTTCTGAGGAAATTGATGATGCAGCAAAATATGTTATTGTGACAGCCCTAGCCAGGACTAGAAAATTCTCTACAGAATCTACATATTTTTCTTTTTCTGCTCTTCTAGCAAAGTTAGCCGTCAAACCTGATGTAATAGTGGGACAGGGGCAGGTTCATGTCCTGGCACACGCCCAGGTGTTCGGGGTCCAGAAGCTGACACTCGGGCGACTGCAGGTAGCGGGCGAACCCGTCCAGGCCCAGCAGGCCGCGCTCCCGGCCCTGAGCCGACGGCTCGTAGCGCTTCAGCAGCTCCCAGCAGCCCTCGGTCGTAGCAAGGGACAAGCCCTGCTCCGTCTCCAGGAAGAGGCGGAGGTCCTGAGGGTCCAGGCACTCGCGGTCCTGGGACAGCTGAACCAGCAGGAAGTAAACGTCGGGTCGGGTGCAGAGCTCACAGAAGGCCTCCTGGAACTCCTCCCGCGTCACGTGGGAGGTGAGCTTCTCCTTGCTCCGCTGGATCTCCTTAAATCGCAGGCGGACCTGTGGGAAGCACAGAGAGCATGATCAGGTCCGATCCGGTCAGTCTGAGTCACAGAAAACTCATTTAGGTAACTACTGACCCAACACTTGGCAAGCTAATTCAAAAAAAGGAATAGATGTGGCTTCAGCCAACTTTCTATCTTTATTTCAGTGAAGGAAGATGCTGCAGATCTTCTATCAGTCGGTTGTTCATCATGTGACCCGACTGACTGATGTGAAAGAAAGTTTTTCCATTGCGGTTTTGCAGAGTACGCTCATTTTGATAACAACCTCACCCTGAGCCCAAAACTTCTTATCAAAAATTTGTTTTTGTGAAATCGGCGTTTCCAATAAACAAATTCTATTTTCAGAATTTTTTTGGTCACTGGAAATGTAGCTACTGCCTCAGAAAAACCGTGTCTTCAGTCAGAAGCTTCTTCAGATTCGCTGCAACACACACCGCTACGATCTCTTCTTGTAGATGTAGTTACACTACGGTACAAGATTCTCTGATGAATTTTGAATTAATATGAGTTGCAACAATATTTAGTTTCCCTTTGAAATCGACAAAGAAGTTTGAAATTTGAATTTTCAATAAGGATGTTAAAAGGAGCCACAGTGAATTATAAAACTCCTTCTACATTTCCTCTCTGCTCTCTCCATCGTTTAATTTCTGCCTGTGCTTGCAGCAGTTCTCTTCCCAACTGATCTTGCCAAAGGTATGTTCCTGCTGGTTATTTCCTAAACCCACACAGATTCTTTTGGTTGCTTGTGATGTGAAAATAATTCAGGACAGTGTCCTTCAGAAACTCTGGTCATGATGGACAAAATGCTCTATTCTTCAGCAAAACCCCCCCCCAAAAAAACCAAAAATTTTACCCTTCTTAATGCCAGGACTCTGATCTGCTTGGATTCAATGTGAATTACAGCTTATCAGCTTCAGCAGAAAAAAAAGGCCAATATTCTAAATTCTTCATATGTAAAATTAGTTGTAGAAAACAGCATTGGAAGCATTAGACGATGTATAATTGAAGAAAAATAAAGCAATTCACATTAATTTGTGACAAAAGAAAAGAACTCAGAAACAACTTGTGCTTCCTATACTCAAACTTCAGACCCAATGGGTAAAGCTGTTTTTATGAACTGTGCCATCACTTTGCCAAAGGAAAATTACCTTGGAGGCACAAAGATCAAATTTAGAAAATGCATGATTCTAAGTCCCGTCTTACCTTGGCCTCCTTGATGCCAGGGCACAGCTTGCAAACTGTGGTGACAGCCACATCCTCTGATACGATCCCGTAGCCATCCTCGTCAACCAGCGCGAACTCTGCTGCCAGCCACTCGCTCCTCATCTTGCTTCCCAGAGTGCCTTCTACCACCCAGCCACCTCCTTCGCCCGGCCCTCCTGCCACTACCCCACACCCTCCTCCAGCCCCGCCGATGATTGAAGGGTGTGCGAGAAGGTACCTCAAGCCCGTCACCCAGATGTTGGCCACGTCAGCTGACAATGCCACCAAATCTAGAGACTGCAGAATGGTGGGGAAAAAAATGTGGGATGGTTTTTAAAAGAGAAAAAAACTGGTGATGATTTTTCAGATTTCCCTTTTCCAGAATAAAGGTGGGTTTGTTACCTGGTACTCATCCCCATGAATGATGGAGAATGCGGCTTCCTCTGCCAGGTGTTCAGACAGAGGACCGTTATGAAGAAACGTCTCTGTGCTTTTCCCAGTCCGGACCTCCCTGATGCTGGACACGTCCAGTCTGGCCCGCTCCGAGTCCTTTTTGGACGGCTCCCAGCGCAGGCAGCTCAGGTCTGTATCCAAGGTGTAGAAGCGACAGTAGACCCTGGAATTGGGTCGGATCTTCTTCAGCTCACACCCACCTTGCATGAAAGCCAAGCAGTCTGCTGCACTGCTCACCTGCAACAAGAGGTCACGCTAATAAACATGCTTCAAAGTAGAAACATGTTTTTGGAAGGCAGTAGTTCTTGGGAGAAATACCAACAGTTTCCAAAAATCCTTCCAATGTGGATTTTCTAATGAATGATTTTCAGATGAAACATGTTGAGCATTTTAAAAATCACTTGCTCTTCTGCCAGAAAGAATGGCCTTCAACTTAAGAATGTTCTCAACTAACGTGTGATGGGCTTCTCTTGAATCCAAAGGTTTGAACACTAAAAGGGATATTTTGTCTTGTTTTCATGTGTATGTTGCACAAAATATATTTAGAACATCTGCAAACAAATTCATTTGTTTTAATCAAACATGAATCAGCCACTGGTGGAGAACCCTTTATTGGCAAGAACAGAGGTAAGTCATTTGTTGTAGTTTCTCACTACGGCTGCAAACATCCCAGTTCTGTTCTACATAATCCCTAATTCTTTTAGTTTCTTGGCGGCTGCTAGGAAACCTAGAGCTTCAGCTTCCTCCACAGACGGCTTCCTTAGCCTCTCTTATATTGCCCTGCTGGGATGTCTGGAGCTATTGTCCTACTGGAAGATGCATCCATGACCCATCTTTAGAGTTTTAGCAAATACCAAAGGTTCTCCAGAAATATTTTACAGTAGATGACCAGGCAAAATGATCAGGCATCCCCATATCATAATGTTTGTAGCTCTTCTTCAAGATGTGCTCAATGACTTGAAGATCATATTTTTCATAATCAGAACATGTTGATCTCATAGGCTTGATTTTGGTCTCATTGAATCACAGATCTCTCTCCCAAACCTTCCCAGAATCCTGTAGATGTTGACTAACCAAACCTAAGACAGCCCCAGAAACCTTACAGGCCACTCAGTCTATCACTGCGTCCTGTTACTAATACTGTTATTGAAAACTGCTCTCAACTGACTCTCGTAGGTTTTGTACTGACCTCTCAGACGTGTAGAACTCCAGACAGAGTGTGATTGAAGGTCATTTTAGATTTTCACCATTAGCCAAATAATGACACCAACTATTATCACCTTTTCACAGAGTTGCTTGTGGCCCATCCCAACCTTATACAGACCTGCAGCCATTAGGAGCTGAGATCAGGATTATTCATGATTAACTGATTGACAGATAATTGCAATTTGTGAAAGAGCCAAATAACTGGCATCAGAATTCTAGCTGGGCTGCAGGGGATCAGATACTCGCTCTAAATGAGTTTGTACATTTTCAGTGTCTGTGGATAATATTCCATTTTTAATCACACTTCCATTAAAACTTTAACTTACAAAAATCAGTAGGAGATCAAATATTTATTCCCCCTCTATAGTAAAGGAAAGCAGTCTGTACTAAGAGGAGTGAAAAGCCTCAGAAGATGTTTAATAGCATGAAAGACATTAGTCTGGGGGTGATCTTTCTAGTTTCTCCCTACAGTACAGCTAAGGATCCTGTTGTCTGTAGATGTACTCAAAACCCATTGGGCTCTGGTGAGTCTCCGACGGTCTGCACAGGGAGTTAATGAAGCCTCAGGTCACAGAGGGACGACAATCCCTTCAACTTCAACCTGGACCAAACATAACGCAGAAACAATTTCTTTGTCCAATGTTTCAATGGCTCAGAAGCCCCTCATTCATGAAACTGGTTCTAGTCTTAAACTGGCGCTAATGCTAGCTTAGCCTCTGCACTAAGTCCAAAAAAACAGCTTCCTTTTCAGCCTTTCAATATTTTCTCCACATTGTTGTATTTCTTCTAAATATTAAGTGACAAAGTGTTATTTTCTGTCTCCAAAGACTTCGACAAGCTGACAACGTGAGTTCGGGACATCTCTGCAGACTGTTTCAAAGGTTGCTCCACATAATAAACAACACCACACACCGTCTGCATGTGAAATAAACAGAGACTTTAATCAGAGACTTCTTCAGCTCCCTGGAATATGAGCTGATGCAGGGAATCCATTCAAATAAGCTTAGAAAGGATTGTTTTGTGTCACATCAGGGACAAAATGTTACTAGACAAAATGTATGAAGTGATCACATTATCTTTGATCTTTTTATGCTTTTACATTTTAATTTTACTTTTTGCAGCAATCAATTTATTCCCACCCATACAGCCCATATTTATTACAGTATGTCTTCAATAATTTCTTTTATTTAATTTTCCTGCCGTCTCGTTTCTGTGAATGATGATGAGCAGAAGTCAGCACTAAGTCACTGTGAGTCACAGACCCAAATAAATTGGAATCATTTCATTTGTGGTCCAACTTTTCATAGCAAACAAAAATTAGTTTTGGCACACACACAGTGGGAAAAATTAGTATTTGATACACTGTCCATTTTTTAAGGTCCCTCATGTACAAATACTGTAGAGGTCCGTAATGTTCACCATAGGTGAACCTCGACTGTGAGAGCAAAATTTATTTTACAAATCCACAAAATCACACTCTATGATTTTTAAATAATTAATTTGCATTTGCAATGCCTTGGCAGAATGACACAGATCTGTCTGACAGCAGGCCAGTACGGGGGCCTGCAGGGTTCAAGTCACTGTTCGTTGAAAGAAAAGCAGTCAGGATGTTGAGGAACAACTCCGAGAGCACCGAGGCTTCGATCCGCTGGAACGCCAGCGACGCCATCCACAGTAAAGACACAGTAAAGTTAACTTCAAGAAGTCAAGAATTTGGAATTGTTCACAAATCAACACTGCTAAAGTTAACATGCTGATATTCAACCTCTATATATAAACTTAATCAATTCTGGAAAAAAAAGAGTGCTCATAATATGCAGCCAGAATTAAAACAGAAACTGGAAAAAATGTGTCACAAAGATCCAACTTAACTCCATTTTATTGAATGTCGGTGTGGATGTGTGCATCATTAGAGAGTTTCTATGAATGTACAACAAAAAAAATCTATAATTAGATTAGATTGTTTTTCAAAACTACCAAAGCTTTTGTTGATGAATAATTCTGCCTTAGAAAAAGAAAGGTTTAAATAATAAGAGCCGAACATGAATGTGATATTCATGTTTGTGATAAGCGCTGATCACAAGGGTTGTAATTCAGCTACCTTTTTCTCAGAGGGCATGCTGCTGAAGGACACCGTCTTCTTCCTGACTCCGCCCACCTTCTGCACCGACGGGTCCTGGGGAGACACAAGGACACCAAGCAACACTTAGAATTTTCAGATTTTCTTTTCTTCTTAAACAGATCCAGAGCAACAAATCAAAAGAAAGATTCAAAAGGGGAAGAAAAGAGGAACCCGTGACAGCAGATTTCTCTCTGATTTTCAGAAAAAATAAAAGATTATATGAAAAAGCTTTTTTATTTAAAACAGAAAATCAACTATTACTCCTGCTGCTGCTGCAGACACAGTGTATTTATTAATATAGATAAACCATGCATATTGTTATGCTTGATTATAAAATTTGGACCTAAACATAACTAAAGAAAGGCACCTCCTTACATATTAGCTTAATTTATCACTCTTGTATGCAAAAGAAGTGAAGCTAGCATGATTCTGTCAGCTAACCAGCTGTGTGCAGCAACATGTGGGAGAGGGGCAGCCCTCTCAGTCAGTTTTATGCATACAGCACATTAAAACAACAAGACACTTCAAGGTGACCAATTATGTCAACAAGCAATAAACCTGATATTTTGTCAAATGCTTTCATCAAAATCATGAAGCAAACATCAGATCTGTTTATCAACGCTCCACTAGTCAAAGGCAGCTCCAAACAGGAGGGTTTCCATCTGGAGGAACTCTGTGTTTCAGCAGTTTTGAAGGTTTCTGGACGTTCGTTCCATATCAGAGGAGCATAGAAGCTGAATGCTGTTTCTCCTGGGACTGAAATTCTTTAATCTACAGCGACAAAGTGGAGGAAAATGTCATGTCCTTGGTTTATCTTAACTCCAGAACCAGAACCAGGCCTTACTCCAGGTAGAAAATAAAAAATAAACACACCGTTTCTAAAGACATGAATGTGTTTTGTGCCAAAGCAACAACAGAGCTGGTGAAGATCCCAGTCATGATGACAGAAGAGAAGTTCTGCTGTCTGCAGAATACCTGACAGTCTCTGACTGTTGTCCACCAAGTAACATCTGAGAGCAGGTTACATAAAGCAGCCTATTTCTGCTGCAGTTACCACAGCAGCCAGCTGTATATTAACACATCAGTTGGTGTTAGAGCAACACACGGATTAGATGTAGGCGGCGGTAACCCCCATCGTCACAGCAGATGTAGAGGTGCTAGAAGCACAGGCTGATTTTTAATAGCACCTTACATTAAAATACACACTGTGTGACGTTATTATGTAATATGTCACACATTTGGTTCTTGTTCTTATTAAAACTCTTTTCTGAAACAGCCCGGTCATATTCCCATATTCTGGATATTCTGAAGCTCTGTGAAGGTCAGAAAAAAAAAGATCCAAAGTATCAGTAAAAGAACAGAATAAATATGTCTCATTCCATGTGATGGAGACGTTCTGTAACATGATGGAGTTTGCATTGAGCAATTCAGACTGATTTAACTTTGGTGTTACAATTTTAAGTAAAACCTAAACATTTAATTTTGATTTTTTTAAATAAGGTGAGAAATCTGCGTCCAAATAGAAAGGTGTTGTATGAGCAGGAAAGTTTAGATTGCTCCTCTTTAACCCTCCAGTGCTCTCAGAGATGGAGTCATTTGGACCCAGCAAGCTTTTTATTTTTTGCATGGTCCAGCAGGATTGCACTGATTTTTATTGTGTGTGTGGATGTGTGGTTTCAGGAACTGACGGTCTGATGGGACGATCCCCTCCACGCCAGAAAAAAAAAAGACATATTTTGCTGAAGCAAAACCATTTCTGAGATGGTTTTGCTTCTCAGAAAAACCACCTCATGGTTATATGTACCATATATACCAGTTAATATGGTATATCTAATCTACAATTAACTGATACTAGAGTTCAGTTAAAGTGGACTAAACAGGGCTGGTGTGAACACACCCTAAGTTCAAGATGAAGCCAGAGAGACTGCTGTCAGCAGTAAGGAGGGAATCACTTGTGTTGTGGTGAATAACAAGTTGGCCTAAAACCTGCTTGGAACAGAAAAACATCAGCTTCCTCTGTTAGACCTGTTACCTTCAAAACCTTCTCAACTCCCATCTGCAGGATGCAGTGGACGGACGCAGAGCTCTAGTCTGACAAGCGTGTGTGAGATTACCAATTTTAAGTGTGACAAACACGAGGTTATTCTGTCTTAGAATTGAAAGTCGCTCGGTGTTTTGATTCACAGCAGGCAAAGTTCAGGGGAAATCAGGCGCAGTGTGAATCTGTCAGCTCGTTGTGACAGTGAACAATCTGCAGTGCTGACAGTAACCCCCGCTGAGGGAGCTGCTTCCTGCCTCTGGCTGCACAGATACAAAAAGACAGCGGCGTGAAAACGTTGACGAGAAGTTAAAGACTGTTAGCAAGTGAACTCTGTGCAGACCTAACAGGTCGTCTCTGGTGCAGAATGAGTTGCTGCTGCTGTGGCAGAGCGGGACCAACTGCGTTTCCACTGACTATACAAATAAGTAAATTCACATTTCGAAAATAAATTTGCTTATTATTTGCTATTATGAGGTGAGTTTTTGGCCATAGAGAAATTGTTTTTCCACAAAACTACAAAGGAAACATTCCTTTCACATCACGAGTCACAAGATCAACAACCAGATCAACACCACAACTGTAAAATTATGGGGTTTTTACATTAGCAAAATATCGACAAAGTTTTTCATGATGTTTGTAACTGAAGAGCAACTAATGAATTACGACCGTCTTTCTCTCTGCTGCTGAATTTTTCCTGTTCCTGCGCCGCCAGGAATCTTGGGCCCCATGACAAAAAATTTGATTGGGCCCCCCGACTTTTTTCTATTTCTGTAAAAAAATATATATATATATATATATATATATATATATATATATATATATATATATATATATATATATATATATATATATATATATATATATATATATATATATATATTATTTTTTTTGCGGGGGGTTCTTCCCATCAGAAGAACAGGAAGACTCAACAAGAACTCCACATGTGGGAATCCTACTAGCAAAGTTTTTCAAATGTTTACCCATCAAATTAACTCCATCACTGACGTTTCAATAAATATGATGGTCTCCATGCAGTGGCAGCTGGGGGAGATGTAACTCTGACTTCTTCTGCCTGTTTTTTGCTAAGCAAAGCTTCAATGTCACATAAGAATGAGTAGAATATTTTCCAAATGTTGGTTAGACATTATGGGGCAAAATGTCAGGATGTATTGTAGAGGTTTCAGGTGAACGGTTGGGGTCTTTCTGCATGTTCTCCCTGCACTTGCTAAGGATCTCTCCAGGTACTCTGACTTCCTCCCACAGTCCAAAAACATGTGAAATGTTATAGGTGAAATTTAGACTAACCAGCATTGGTTAGTCTAAATTTCCCTTAGGAATGCATGTGCGTGTGTTTCTCTCTGTTGCCATGGTGACCTGTCCAGGGTGTCTCCCACCTCTAGCCCAGTGACAAGCGGACTTAGACTATGGATGCAGTTTGAGTCTGTCTTTATTTCTTTTTTTCTTTTTGCAAGCACTAAGAGCTTTTGTTGGCAAACAGTTGTCAAGGTGGCTCTGTAAGCTGTACCGCAAAAACATGTGCCAGAAGAATAAGCATTTAATCAGCAGTCAGAATCATTTTTTATGTGAAAGGAGCGCGTGGCGACTGTGGCGGCCTGCTGGTTTGCAGAAGGCTGATGTGAGAACACAGCTGATCTATTGAGCAGGGAAAATGAATAAAAGAACATTGGCTGTGCCAGGCGCTTCAATTTGACAACTTTACCTCCTACACAACAGCAACCCACATAAACACTCTGGTAATTAAATCACAAAGCAGCGCAGAAACTGTCATGCATCCTGGGAGCCGGCAGGAGCGTGTTCCTGGACCGGCTTGCATTGAGTTACAGTTAAAGTTTAGTTTCATACTGTAGGTCCCGCAGTAATGTGTTTAAAGTAATAGAAAACTGATGAGAAAATCAGATCAAAGCTTGTCCATATGCTAGAGCGGCCTAGTCAAAGACCAGACCTAAATCGACAAAAGAGGCTGACATGCAACTCGGACGTATTTTATTTTGAAAAATGTGATCTTCTGCCTCCTTTTGAGTGAAGACAGTTTATACACCTCAGTTCAGTCATCTCTATTTCACTTACGAAAGTCAGAGCAGAATTATGTTCTCCCACCTCATGACACCAGCTACCAGCCTCCAGCTCCAGTCCTCATACGTTGTCGCCCAAGAGGCCTGGCACAATGACACAACTGGCTGGACAATAAATTGTCCCATAGATTATTGTGATAAACGATAATATTGTCATTTTGAGACCATTTTTGAGTAATATAATGGTAATGACACCATAATGCACAAACACATTCTCAAAAATCAATAATCTTTAACTTGTAATGAACATTTAACACTGGACCTGGGAGACATTTTAAATATCCAAAATAAATAAACAAAATAACAGAAACAACAAATAAAATGAATCATGAAGACTCTGTGAACAAAACCGATTAAAACATTTTTATCATAACATCGATACATTTTGATTTATTGCTGTCATTAATTCCAATAAATGGAATTGATAAGATTATTCACTGAAACTGTCTGTAATGTCAGGATTGGTAGTTTTACTATTTTCTCCTCTGTGGTCAAAGAGAGTAACAATAAACACCAAGAAATGTAAAAATATGATTAGATCCAGTTTGTGATTTGTGATATTGTGATAATATACATATACATTTCTCTCCCATTTCCTTGTACTTCTCAATTCAGTTTTACTTCCTATTGGTCAAAAACATAAAAACACATTTTCATATACGTATGTACGCACTTTTAGAAATGATGATTTTTTACTTCCTATTGGTCAAAAACATAAAAACACATTTTCATATATGTACGCACTTTTAGAAATGATGATTTTTTTTTTTCAACTTTTTTTTTCCACCAGAAGGAAACTTCTGATTTTAAAGACTCTGTGAACGTTGTTCAGAGGAGGAGGACCATGTGCAGGATGAAGTGTTCACAGAGCCCAGAGCAGGAAAAAAAAAAAAAAAAAACGGACAGTGATTACTTCCAAGAAAAGAAGCAGATAATGCAGAAAAGAACAGAAACGGTTGACGACCCCTCAGCTTTCACGGCACAAACAGCAGATTGATTTCCGATTCAATTACCCAGACGGCGGGGCATGCAGCGGGCCAGCAGGGTCAGAGTTTGCTTGGTTTTCTTGATTGACGCAACTGTCCCACTAAATGTCTTTTATATTAAGTTGCTCAGTGATAAAGCCGGACAGATGAGCTTAGAGAAAGCAGGTCAGCGGGTATTTAGGTAGAGTCCGGCTCGGACATTTGGGAACACTGACGTTGTTGTGGCTGTCGCTGCTAATCCGTTGTCAGGCTATTATATTTAAGCATGTTTCTACGGACGCCTTGACGTCTCACCACTGGACGCAGGAAGCCACCCAGGAAACTACAGCCATGTCAAGCCTTTAATGTGAACTTTGGTTTGGAGTTTAAAAAAAAAAAAAAAAACGGGCTTCATTCATCGATAATCCACAGCCTGCATTAGCCCCCCCGCTTCTCTCTGAAACTAACATTTCTCTCTGCTTGTGAATATTGCCAGAAGAAGAAAAAACCTTGGTGCAGATGGAGAGATAGTAAAGAAAATGAGACCAGCAGCTGCAGGGAAGAGGAGAGACACAAGAGGGGCCGGACTGGACGAGACAGGGGAATGGATTTAATATGAAGGGTGGCTTCAACTGGACAAAACAGCAAACAGCATTTCTGACCAAATGAATGAGCGAATGAGAGATGAAGGAGTGGTGACCCAGGAAACAGGGAGAACAAATGGATTTAAAACAATAGCTTATTGTCATGGGAAGACATGAACAACTGGAGAGGCTCTTCACCCGGCAAACTCTTTGAAATGATGATGGCTGGATGCAGGAAACCAGGGAGATAAACAGACTCCGGTTCAAAGGTTAAGTTCACTTCAGCAGCACACAATCTGTCAACTGACCAGGATTAAGCTGAACGTATGGGTATCTGCAGCAGTAAAGGAACTAACTTATGCTCTTCCTTCAGTCACATTCACAATCTGGAGAACGGGCAGACAGGCTTGAGATAACAGAAACACAGCATTAGCTCACATAGCCACTTGCTACAACCGAGGGAAACAGAATGCCATCTGACTGACCCACTTTGGGCAGCTGGGCATCACTGAAACACCTCAGCCTGCCTGAGTGCTGCAGATGAGTCTTTTCAGTTGGAATATTGTAGAAGAGGAAATTCACAGATTAAGTTCTCAGCTGACAAATCATCAGAATATCATGTCAACATGAACTAGAATCTCTGAGGATGTTTCAGCACCTTGTTGAATCTGTGCTACGAAGAAATAAGGAGCTCCTAGCGACCAAACACTTCCTCAGCGCTAGTATTGTATGAATAATAAAGAGACTGGTCACTGTTTACATCATTTCTACTCTTCTGATATTAGTGCATCTCAAATGTCAGAGCCACAACCCAATAAAACACATGAACTGCCATAGTTAGCAAAGTTGTGTGCTTATTAAATATTGTTTTTAACAGTCAAAACAAAGATAGTTTTTATTTGTACAGTGCCAAATTACAACAGTGAGAAAGGATGTTACATATTATTTAATCTTAATAAGTAATCTATACTTTAACAGATTATTATTGGATATTATTATCTCTACCTTCTGCCACAACCAGCCCTGTGAGGATATTCATAACAGAAGTGAAAATGAGTTTAACATCACTGCATTAAAGCATCGCTTACTATTCTGATGCTCCATCTGTGCTTATACAGGTTCACTCACATCAGCATGTCAACCACCAACAGAATGGCAGAGTGAGCAGATGCCAAATTACCTCAACTAATTATTATTTGACCATATGGGGGCTGCACAGTGGCGCAGTTGGTAGAGCTGTTGCCTTGCAGCAAGAAGGTCCTGGGTTCAATTCCCGGTCCGGGGTCTTTCTGCATGGAGTTTGCATGTTCTCCCTGTGCATGGTGGGTTCTCTCCGGGTTCTCCGGCTTCCTCCCACAGTCCAAAAACATGACTGTCAGGTTAATTGGTCTCTCTAAATTCTCCCTAGGTGTGTGTGTGTGTGTGAATGGTTGTTTGTCCTGTCTGTCTCTGTGTTGCCCTGCGACAGACTGGTGACCTGTCCAGGGTGACCCCCGCCTCTCGCCCTGAACGTTAGCTGGAGAGGAACCAGCAACCCTCCTGACCCCATGAGGGACAGTGGTGTTAGAAAATAGATGGATGGATGGATGGATGGATGGATGGATGGATGGATGGATGGATGGATGGGGGCACCATTAGTCAGCGATAGGTGATTGCATATGAAGCAATCACCTATCATCTCCAGATCACTAATAATTAAAATATAACAATAAAAACAGAGAGTGAATATTTCCTACTACATACTGAGGCCTAGCACTGGAGCAAGTTGTGATTTAATTTATTTTTGTATGTTTTCTATATGATTTTTAACACAACAATGAACACCATATATAGACACTCAAGTCCTACTTGAAACAGTAATTTGGAGAATAAACACAAACCAACTGTGTGTGCTTTGTTTTATGTTTGGTTTTTGTTAACTTAACATAATTATTCCCAATTCAAACTACACAAAATTAGGGACATCCGAAGTGAGACAGACTTGATTGACAGAAGAGGAGTGTTGTAAATTACAACAATCTTGTAAGTTTATGTTTCACAGAATAGGCCTCATTGGTTCAACTATAGATGCATCTAAAACATGTTTGGAAATGTTAACATACCATATATTTATTACATGTTAAGAAACAGTGTGACAGCAAGTCATCTCCAATTAAACAGAAATCAACAACTAATGGGTTTCTTCAAATGCCAAACACTCTCAGGCTTGTGTGATAGTGGGAAAAAAAAATCTGATTACATTTGTTATCCCTAAAATGTTTAACTACAACAGCAAATATCATGTTTTTTTTTTATATATATACATAAATTGACATCTTCTTTGTATTCATATAATTAGTGTATAAAATTAATAGCCATCATAAAATGAGTAAAACATTTCCCATTTCATCAGAGCGTAATTCAATACTCTGCTGGCTGCTGGATTTGTCTCTTCATCTCCTCCATGTTTTTTTTTTTTTTCCTGTTAGCAACGGTTTCTGTGTATAATCACCATGTGGAAAATTGCCTTTATAACCACCAGCCAACGGCTCTAAACACTGTAGTTTATTCACAGAGCTAATTGATGGAAACCTAGTCTCTGAAGAGAAAAAGTTTTCACAGTTCATTCCAGGATGAAAGTACGATTCAGTCATCTGCACATTTCTGCTGGCTGAGCTGGCTGACCGCGAAGGTGCACAGGTTGCTGAAAGAGAGCGCCAGATGTGAGCAGGGGAAGGCTGCCGAGGCTCTTTACACTGAACAGAAGAGGTTCAGGAAGACACTTCAGCTGTCAGAGGGGGGGAAGAGCGACGCTGTGCAGATTGTCCTCAACCCAGGCTGAAGATGGATGGACACAACTCTGAGTGAACCTCAAGTTATTCCTTCCAAAACCTTGATTCTGTCATCAACTTTAGTTTTGTCTGAGCAACGTTTGTTTGGGTGGCTTTTTTAATGTCTGTCTGTCCAACAAAAGGGCAAAGAGCAGCTAAAGATGTTGACGAAGCCACAATCACTCATTCTAGCCTGCTGCACTGCATGAAACATCAAGTCAAAGCAGTAGCTTTACAGAATGCATGTATTATTTATTTATTTTTTTTGCCAACATTCAATGTTTAGCTACTTGTGATTAATCACGTTGCGTCTATTTTTGTTAGCAAGACATTTTCCATCACAGAAGTTAAACAGGGACGAGTACTTTCTAAAATAAATACAGATATTTATGGAACCATTTAAAGGGAATCAGTTCACTTCACCTACTGCATAAAACCTGGATCATCTTTTTCCACTGAAGAGTAAAAAGATAAAGAAATTTAAAAAATCACCCTTATCTGAATGTTTTGTTCTGTACCAATATTTTATGTCAGAGTGTTTACTGTTGCTGACTGATAATATGCTGGTTAATGATGTGCATTGCTGCAGCATAAAGGAATTTTGGCTTCTCTCTGAATCCTTCTCAACATTTTTCCACCACAGTGTGTCTGCAGAAGGATTTTAACAACAAAAGTTGTTTCATTCTGCAACTTTAAACACACTGCAACAACACAAAACCTAAGCAAGTATTTTTAGTCTAGTTTCTTGTGCAAATATTGTAATACATTTGAAATAAAAGAAAACTGACTTACAAGTAATTTTTCAGCAAGCTACACTATATGAGCATGATTTAAGTGAATAACTTTTTAATATTGATGAAAAAGATATATTTCCACTGGAAGATTATTTCACTTATAACAAGACATTTCCCCCATAAGTGAAATAATATACCAGTAGAACTAGGACTTTTTCATAAATATAAAAGAGTTATTGAGTCAAAACAAGCTCCTATATCTTGCTGAAAAACAAATTGTAAGTTAATTTTGTTGTATTTTAAGTGTACAGATATATTTGCACTAGAAACTAAACTAAAAATACTTAGTTTAGTATTTTTAGTACTAAACTTAAAATAGAAAAATAAATATTATTTTATCTTACTAAAATAACTTTTTTTATTATTATTATTTTTACAATGTAGAAAATTGGAGACTTAAATAAGTTGTACTACTATGGGACAATAAATGTATCATTTACACTGACAATATTCCAGTTATCAAACATCAACCAGGTGAACTTTGTAGGTCTAAAGTGCAGATCGCCAAAAATTAATATGAAAGAAAAGGAAATCACCCAAAAGCATCATCAGTGTGAAATAAATCAGGATTGGGCCCAATTACAGCTAAAACTGTGGAAAACATTTCCAATCAGAGTAGAACAGTGAAAGCTGCAGAGCGGTTGATAACGTTCCATCCTGCAACATCACCACCCCGCTAAGAAAGCTGGAAGCGGTTTCCTGTCCAAGTGACCTTCAGCTGCAACATACTTGTGATAACTGGGACCTTCATGTGAAAATCCATTAACGGCCCTCAGATGCTGCACACACTCTGCCATTCATTCATCACCGCCTACAGCCCAGCTGACTGCTGCCGTCCACCGAACGCTGCCCTAACCTGCAGCAGGCCGCTCACAGCAGGCCGACACCTGGTGGGTTCATAAATCCAGCCCAATCTGATCCCATGATCTGGCTAATGATCCCTCAGCACACTGGCGATAGATTACCTCAATAGATTACCTCAATAGATTACCGCGCTGCTGCCCACATCCACAGCGCTGCAGCCACTAATCCACAGCGCAGGGCAGGCACAACGCGTGTCATGCAACGATCAAGAAGGAAAACAAATATGGCAGCAGTAGCAGGTCTGATTACACATTGTTGAGTTTTGTGTCATAGTTCTTTGACTGTTTGTTTTCTATTATCTTTGGGAGGTTCTTCTATCGATACATGGCTCCCCATGTGTTTGGAGTTGTTGTTTCAGGTAGCTGCATAGTGGCTCTGTTGGTATCACTGCTGCATTGCACCCAGGTGGTTCTGGGTTTAAATCCTGGGATGGTGTGTTTTCCACCATGCATGTGTGGATTCTCTCCCCCCACAGTTCAAAAACATGACTGTTACTTTAACTGGTCCCTCTAAGCCTCCCTGTCTCCTTCTAATAAATTACAGTTTCACTGAGAAAATCCTTTATTTATCACAAAGAGTTACCTTCAAATTGTTTATTCAGTTAGCTTTGATGAATATGAGATATAGCACAACGCCAACCAAAAGTATTGCACAACCGGCCCTTTAAGAGCATTCATGATCTTGATTTGGCCCAAAATGAAAATGGATTTGACAGCCAGAAATACACACCTGGAAAATATCTAGTAGTTTGTGTCTTTATAAATTTTATTTCAGAATTGAATAACTAAAAAAAATACCTTTGTATCATACTTTTGATTTATTGAGATGCACCTGCATATTATGTAATATCAGTAAAACCATTTACCCAGTTCAACTCAGTCAACGTTGCTGTAAACGTGGAAACCTGTTGCCTGGCAGGGGCTAAAACGTGATATGTCTTGTTTTCAAACAGCGCAATAGAGGAAGAGCAGAATGAACGCAGGAGAGAGAGCTGGAACGCAGTTCATGAACGAAAGCCTTCAAACAGGCAGAGCCTTTCTGCAGCCTTTTAACCCTCAGCTCCTGCTTCTTATGCCCTCGGGTTTAACGTTCTCAGCAAATACGCCTACTGTCAGATAAAAGCCCAGCGTGCTGAAGACGGAAACAAAGTCAGAGTGAGAAAGACAGAAAAGGAGATAAGGGAAATAAATCAGATTAACACCGAGGGTGTCGTGTGAAAGCAGAATGATTAATTGATAATCGTGTCTGTGTGGGAGTATCCACAGATATAACATGCATTCCCAAGAGAGCACACATAAGTGAGTTGTTCAACAAAAGTTTATTTATATATATATATATATATATATATATATATAAATAAACTATAAATATAGTTATATATATATATATATATATATATATATATATATATATATATATATATATATATATATATATATATATATATATATATATATATATATATATATACTGTAATAAATGTTTGACTTTCACCTCTTCTGTGTTGCTCAGTGCTTTTTGAGGAGACTCTGAAGCACATCTCCTATCAGCCTGTAAAGGTTCAGTTCCCAGGTTTTCTACGAACCTCATGGCTAAACCTCATACAATAAATCTGTTAATCGTATGATACATTAAAATGAGATCCACCATTTCCATGTTGCCAACAATCGTTCCCCCTTTAATATCCGTTATGTTATCGATATGTTCCCCTTTTATATCGCCATAAAGCTGACATTTTGAAAAATGCTGCAAAGTTTTAACTGTCAGCGCAAAGTATTTGCCTGTTTTCCCTGTCAAAGCTGAATTGCTAATATTTGTGGAGCAGCAATTCTGTTTGCAGAGACTTCATAATCCATTTGAGTTATTGTTGTTCCAGTTGTTTTGTTTCTTTTGTATATTTAAAATGCCTTCCAGATCCAGTGTTAAATGTTCTTCAGAAATCAAAGTTTTTGATATTTGAGAGAGCATGCTTACATTAATACGGCATTATTATTGGTGCCAAAATGACAATTTTATTGTTTATCACAATCATTTCTGGGAGGGTTTGTCACCCAGTAAAGTTTGTTATGTAGACAGGCCTGGTCAGGGTGTGTGTAACTGATCCTGTGTCAAGCTGGTCATTAGATTTCAGCCTCTGTGTGTGTGCGTGTGTGTGTGTGTGTGTTGCTGTGTAACCGTCTGTCTGCAGGTTTCAGACTTCAGGTTATGCTAAAATGTGAGCTCTCAGGGCAGCACTGCATTACGCATTTATGAACTCAAGTAATGGAAAGCAATTACCCCTTACTGACGCTGCAACGACAGCTTTTTATTTCACCCTCCACTTGTCTGTCATTAATGAGGGGATTTCTGGGAGGGGAGAACCTTGAGAGCTTCAGCTTTTACTCTCTGGTCTGAAGTGAACAAAAAGTGAAGAAAAAGAGAATCTTCTCAAAAAGTGATAACTCAGATTGGTTTTATTGTCAGGTCTTTTCAGGGGCCGACCATCTTAAAGTCAACTTCAGGTTGGGATGGAAACTCTACAACTCAACGGTTCATCCAGATGCTTTGTTATGAATCACTATCAGGTTCTCAAACTGTGGTAGCGACAGAGCTGTCTTGAATTTATTCAAGATGTTTCTATTTTTTAAAACACAGACATAAATAAACTGACTTACAAATGTATTTGATAACTCTGCACCAGTACAGAGAACTGAAATACACCAATAGGTTCACAGGCTTGGTCAAACATGAAAAAACTATTTTAATTTGTTCAGTCAGTGCAGTTCGGGGTAGAACAGCCAATGAAAAATAAATAATAAAGAAACTGAAACAGATTGACTGTCTTGGTCAAATGTAAAAATAAACGGCAACAAACCTTCCATCAAACGGTTCAGAAAGAATAATTAGGAATTCCATATATAATGTAAAATAATAATGCAGGATGTCGCTCAGAGCACCAAGCATAGAAGTAGACTGAACAGATCTGCCCTTAGGAGTCAGACACATTGTTGTTGATAAATGATCTAAAAAAAATTTATATCTTGACCAACAAAAGTATTAATATTGGATTGATGCATCTCTAGTTACAACATTTATTTTCCACATGGGAGCAATTAAATATTTTTGAATTAAATTTGAATAGAATGAAGTAGAACATTTCTATAAATGTATTATGTGTCTGACAGGTGTGTGTTTTAATTGGACTACAAGCTGCTGCTGCATTCACTGCAAACAACCACAGACTTGTATGAAAACAGCCATCTAGTGCAAACTTCACAGCAGTTTGAAGGTTAATGGAAACAAAAGAGCTACAGATATCACTTTAATATTATAAAAATGTCTTGGCGCTGCTCTAATGAGCCACAAGGGGAAAATAAAAATAATCTCTCTCATCAAAGTAAAGATGCTAACAGAGTTATCTAGACGAGGTAGAAAAAACCTGAACTATCCCTTTAAAGTGTTAGTTCTGGAACACTTTGGCAAGTTGTCATTTTCCTTCAGGGTTTCCATCCAGCTCATCCGTCTAAGTTCAGGGTATACACACAGACACACACCCCCACACACACTCACATTCCTAAGGGTAATTTAGAATAACTAATTAGCCTAACAGTCATGTTTGTGGACAGCGGGAGGAAGCTGGAGATCCCATCGGAGCCCACGCACGCACTGGGAGAAAACACAAGCTGCATGCAGAAAGACCGCCAGCTCATGTGATTAATCGATTTATTGTTCATTGTGACAGGCCTACATGTGTATTGGCATAATTTGTTAGTTGGATTTTTGTTTATCTCGCAAAACTCCAAAGGAAACACTTTTTATGGCAGTACGAGTCACATGATCAACAACTGGATGTTGCCACTGGCACAAACACCAAAGAAGAAGACAACAGGAAGGGTTTGGTGGAAGACAATGCTGCATGTTTGTTTATTTATCTCATGAACAAACATATTCATGTGCGATTTTAATGGCGTTTCATACATCGAATGCATTGGCAAATTTGAGTTTTTTCCGAATATCGACAAAGTTTTGCAAACGTTTGCAATGGAGACGCAGCTCCAGTGAAACCCTTCCTGTTTCCATTCTGATGGGAGTGTTCTCTGCAGCTCTTATACCCGCTGGCTTCTGCGAGGCAGAGAACATAAATTAAACTATTGTGGCATCCGAGGACAGACCAAACCCACCCAGGCAAACAGACAAGAGGACAGCGTCTCCTTCGTGTCTAGACCACTTCTCAGTTTCACCTCGAAACCCGCCTGGCTCGCTCTCTGCCGTTTCTTCCCATCCGTCTGCCTAATTTGATTAGACTCATCTCCGTTCCTTCACTTCCCCTTAACTCCCCATGAATCCCACCAGTAAGGGCCCCGCTGCACAGCTGACCGCCCCTCCTTGTTTTATCTCCCTCCTCCGTCCTTGCCCTTTTCCATCACTCCCATCTTTCTCCACTGCTTGCCCTTTATCTCTGTCCTCTCACTCCATCCTTCTGTCCAGGCTTTAATGCTATCAGGGGAGCCCTGTAAGTGTCTCTAGGCTGCAGCCACACGGGGCCCTTATCCAAAGCAATGACACACTTTCAAGTCAAGAGGACATTTGTTATGCAACAGCTTAAAGCTTCCCAGCTTCTCTGGTGGGCCTGGCAAGCGGCTGATATCTGCAGACGGGTGCGCACACACGCACGGGTAAACACCGATACAAAACTGTGAGAAACAAGGGATGGAAGGGGTGGAGGGAGGGTGGGGAGGGGATTAGGGTGAGATCAGGCAGAGGGAGATGTGACAGCAGGAAAACGAAATAGAAAGGAGGAAGAAACGGAACGAGAATGGAGGAAATCTGGGATGGATAGAGGAGAGAATGAATACAGGAGACGTAGGAGGAGGGAGAAGAAATGAAAAGTAGAAGTGAAGACGAGAGAGACAAGAAAACATGGCAGGAGAGGAGAAGAGCATTGGAAGGCCCCCGTCAGAAAATGGCTTAATGAATCTTTCAGGTGGCAGGACGAGGAGGAGAACAGGAGCAGTGGAAGGCTCATTTTGAATAATTGAAAATAAAAGCTACTTAATGGAGACTCGTCTTCTCCGGAGGTTTATTCTTAAACACCACGTGTCATGTACGGTGGCTGTCAGGGGAAACATTTTTACTCTGTAGTTTTAAGCGAAACAGTTTTGAGCTGAAAGGCGTTGTGGTGATTTACAGGGACGTCCTGGGACTGACTTTCAAAGAAACGCTTCAGGAATCAGTCCACACAACTTCTCCACTCGTCAGACTGAAACTTCTGCAAAGAGCACAGCATCAGATAAAACACAAAACGAGGTACAGAATGATCCACTTACTGCCCCCCGGTGGTTGGCAGTATAAATGATAAACCTCAAAGTCTGAGACTCAGAAATCTGTCCAAGTGATTACAGTTCTAGGAATTCATAAAAAGATGAAAGCGCTGGCCTGGTTTCATCCCAGCAGCAGGAATCATTCCTGCAGCAAGAGCAGATCACTGCCGCGGATACAGGCTGAAGCATAAGACTTGGTTAATAATATTACATCTTAATATCAGCCAAAGTGCTGGCAATATGGATTTAAAGTTGTTGTTTTTTTGTTTTTTGATGTTTTGTGATACTGTTGTGATAACAATAAACGTCACTATCAGAACTATTTATAACTTCTGGTTTAGCTGTTAGGCTAACACAGCAATAATAAATAAATAAATGTAAGAAATTAAAATAAAAATACTGTCATAATCACATTAAAATTCTACATAGTGATCATATGTGTGAACTTTAACCTTACATCTTTGTACTTAAAATGCTTATTAATAACTGATTTTTAGCCACTTTTTAGTAAACTGATTATTACAGGTATTTGTTATATTCAGTTCTTATGAAAATTTGTCAACTTTATTCATATACTACATTATTATCGCTGGAACCTTATAAGTTTTTAAGTATTTTATAATTTACTTTGTAAAACGTAAGATTCATTCAAATAAAAACAGGAAAAATAAAATATATCCAGTTTGGCCGTAAAGCACACATGTATGGCACTGTGGGTACAGTTCTTTCTACTAAGTGAGGAATAAATGATGATAAATATTTTTAGTAAACAAATTTACTTTGATTATGCTTTTCTTTGTAATACAAATCATATAAAATCTCACACAAGAGTACAAGTGGTTGAAAGAAATAGGCTTATATAATTTCTGTGTAGCAGGTAAAAATTAACGGCCATGAAAGAGAATGTTAAATTTCCCCACTGACTAATATTCCATTAATTTGGTTTAAACAGTCCAGCTGTTTATGATCCAATATCGATATAATGCATACCATAAAACTGAAAGTGTTCAATAATAAGAAGCCGTTCCATAATTCAGAATCCAGACTCAGTTCATAATATCACTGAGACATGGATGGTTCGAAATGTTTGCAGACTTCACTTTGCACTTGTGTAAATTTTCTCCTAGAATTGTTTCACAGAGCAAAAACCATCACTGATGCAGTTTAAATGAGGCTTTCTGAATCCATTTAAGGGAAAACCCATCATGTCTGGTCATGGGAATCACTGCTAGGAGAAATACCTCATTCTTTAAAACTGAAACTGTTTGTATTATTCAGATTACGCCAATTAAAATGGAGAAAAGGTCTGGCACAACAGAGGAATTTTGATGACTTGGCATCTTCTAGTAAGAGCTGTCAGATTTTTACAAAAAAAAAACAAAAAAACATTTTACTAAAGTAAAATTGTTGTAAAAAAGCCATCACTTTTTAAAAAATGAGAAAATAAACTGGTGTATGACGAAGTATTAAACACAGCAGTATATGTCTGCCAAAAAAGACAAAGAAAAAAAACACAAGGACATTTCCGAGTTTCAAAAGTTTAAAATTCGCTGGAGAAAAAAAAAAATCTGAGATTTTGACATTAAACTCAGAAATTTTCTAGAAAAAACATGAAAATTTGAGTTTCAAAAAATTGTAGACTATTGAAACTCACAAATTTATATTTTTCTCCAAAGACTTTAAGATTAATATTAAAGTTTTTTGATTTTTTGGGGTAAATTCTCTCCTTTTGTCTATCTAAAATGGCCCTAACGTGCTGCCGTACATGAGACACGAACAGTTTCTGAGTTCTGGAACACTTTGATTCAGTCGAAGAGTTTTAAATCAATGATGAGACTTTTTCTACCACTTCCTTATCTTCATCCTGGATTGACACAGTAGACTGAATTAGATTACAGCTGGATTAAACAGGTCTGTGTTTAAGTGTTTTGTATTGGATGGGTCAAATTCAGTTGGATTGCAGAGGGATTAGACCTGGATTCCAGAGGAGTATAATGGCATTACATTAGATTTTATTCAGGCTCAGTGTAGTCTTACTGTTTTCATATATGACTACTCTGATTTTGTAAGGAATGTGACCAATTCACAAGAAAATGAACAGAGCAGAAATTACTGCTGCAGAGCAAACAGAAAGTTGTTTCGAATCTGTGTTAGCCCAAGAGAATACCCTCACCTTAAAGAGCAACATGTAAGGTCAAGGCTCTCAGGGAGGTCTGATTAACCATTCCATCATTTCTCAGTCACACATCACACCCAGTAGGGAGATAGAAAATAGTTATTAAAGGGGAGGTTTATGTAAAATAGACTTTTTTCAGCTTTACATCATGTTATAATATTGCTCCCTCATCAAAACATACCTGGAGTGTTGATTTGATTCTTTCATGCTTGTTTGAGAAATCCTTTAATCTCCATGGCAACCACCACCTCCAAGATGCAGTTTTCAAGCTTATGTGTTCCTGCCTCACAGAGCCCCTCAGCTCCTTCAGACTAGCCAGCAGCCATTAGCAAACACCTGGTGGAACATCTGCTGAGCTCATTACAAGACAACGCTGGTAGAAACGTTTCAGAAACAGCAGGAGTTTCTTAAAGAGACAGAGGCCCAAGTTCAAGGCGTCAAATTACAAAGTCAAATTTATTCAATCATATTTGATTTTCATAACAATTAAATGCAACAATTAATTGATTGTCCTATAAAATGGCTCTATGTGTCTGGAAAATACATAATAGTGCCCCTTCATCTACTCTGATTTACCAAAGAAACAAAGAAAAACTCCAAGATTTCTATGTTGCTCAATACAACAAATGTCTGGAACAAAATTTGTTCCAGACATTTGCATGGACAAATGTTCATACAATTGTTCATACATTCAAAGAAATGAACAAAACGTTTGCTGTTCAGACAAATTTCTTAGGATGAAGAAATGACGATTTTCTTCATCCTAATTGTCAAGATGAAGAAAATTCTGACAAATAGGAAAGAACTTCATGACCTGTTGCCCTCACAGAAAGTCATGTGTGAGTCCATAAAACATGCGTCTGTGTGTGTTTGTATGTGTGTCTTTGTGTGTGTTTGTGTGCTTGAGAAAAGTCAGCAGAAATGTCTCCACCAGACTGAGCAGCAGACACTCAAACAATACCCTGACAGACACGCTGAGCGCTGGCTGAGACAGCCGTTACGCAACGCTGTCCAAAACACACGCTGTCAGGGCAGCGGCTGGCCTGCAAACAGGCTCCATTAAAAGCCCAATGTTGCTGTTACGCTTCTATTTAAAATGTGATTTCAGCCGCTGCCTAGCAACGACAGGTGAAAGGCACCAGATGGGATAATGAAAATAATTGGTCTCGATTTTCAGGGTTTTTTGTTGTTTTTTTTTTTGTTGTTGTTGTTGTTTTTTGTCCCGAACAAACAGAAAGAGGAGAGCAGAACTCCTTTGTGTTTGAGACCTCAGAGGTTTGCCTCAGCTGTTCAGCATCACACCCATTTCCTGTGCGAGCGCCAGAGCCTGAGGATTTCCGCAACAAAACACGTGTAATTGAGCCCCACTAATTTGTGCTCCAGAAGAGAGAAAATATGAAAAAGACACACGACCTCAGACCACCCTGTCTGCTGTCATTTATTGGTGATTCTCATTTAAAGTAAACGGCTGTAAGGACCGTTGTTTGCTGTAAAGTCGGTGGAGCCATTTGTGCATAAACACAGGACGTATTTTTGTGTTTTGAGTGTTTTAGTTCAGCCGTACAGACCGCTGGTCTTTTATTCCATTGTTCATGCATTACATTGAGAACCAGTTCAGAGTTTATTTAAAGAAAAGCTCCAATCAAGTTGTCAATACATTTATTGGTGAATAAAAAATAACCTTTGTGTTTTTTACATTCACTGAACATTCACAGTCCATCCTGTGGCTGATTATTAAATGCTATCAAATGTCAAAACCCATAATCTGATCTTTTCCTGTTAGCTTTTTCAGTAGAGTTTTTAATATGTATGAAGACAAAGCATGGAGAAGCTAATTAAAAGGAAGTTGTATTTTCATTAATATGCTGAGACATTTCTGCAGTTCGTTCAGACAGTAAGGTAGAGAGAGATATTCAGTTGATAACAGGAAGGCAGGAAAGTTACTCTGATTTCTTCTTTGGAACATCCTGGATTTGGAAATGTTGGCAGCGATGTGTAAATCAAAGAGTGACACGTTTGCGTCCTTCAGGAAACACAGTGAAACTGCTGCCTTTGTTGTGCTAGCAGTGCTAACCACACTAAATCCTAATATGAGATGGTCAAGTCAAAGTCAATTGGATGATTTCAATAAAATAGAAATCAACCATGAAATTCTGACCAGTAGAGATTTAATGGTAAAGTTCTAATCAGTAGATGTCTTTAGGTCAGCATATTTCCATCCTTCACTTTTCAAAGAAATACTTTTATCTTTGCTTAGATGACATTTTCCTTTCAGTGTCCATTCAGTGACATTTTCCTCAGGCTAGATCTGTCACAATAACAAAATTTACTGGACAATAAATTGTCCCAGAAATTGCGATAAACATTAACATTTTTGTTTTAACACCATTTTCAAGTAATATGTTGATAATGGCTCTCAAAGATTAATATACTTTAATTTTGTAAAGAACACTTAACACTGGAACTGGAAGGTATTTTAAATGTCCAAAATAAAACAACTAAAAAAATTAAATGGAATTAAAAACTACACACAACTAAAATCATAAATACTACAGAAGCTGCTGTGTCTGTTCAGAACTTTAACCTGCTAAACACTGGAAATTGTCGAAGTGAAGCAAACGAAAGAAAAATTGTGTGTGATGCTTAATCAACACTTTGTCACTTAAATATGATGTGGCAAAGCGGACCGACTTCCAGTCAAAGGAAAGTTCTCTTCACTTCTCAACAACAAGCTTCCAAAGAGTAAAACAGAGCTGGTGCTCGCATTATTGCTACAGGCTTTAATTGGTCGAACAGTTGTACAAGTTAAAGGCTATGAAAGCAATCGGTGTGTGAAACTCTCTTTCAATCATTGGACAAAATCCAAGCTACTGCGGAGCCAGTGGAAGCTGTATCCTTGGCAAAGGGCAGCTCCTGATCTGGCCTTTGATAAGGAACTGAAAACTGATAAGCTGGCAGAGGGAAATGAGAAGTAGGCTGATTCCTCCGGGATGGCAACTCATGCACTTAACTCAGAAATGCCTACAGTAGGCATGGATTCATGACGCCCCAAACATATCTATTTTATTACTATTAACCCACTGAGTGAGAACACACATTTTCAATGCATCTCATTTAAATTCAATACAGTCAAACAATTCAAAAGCTAAAACACAAAAGCAAAAATACCAACAAAACAAAAATGGCATGCGAAGTGAAAATCAATGACAATGACAGGAAGAATAATGGCACCGCAAGGTCAGGAGACAAGGCAACACAGCCAGGAATTAATGTCCGTTAACTGATAAATGTATTTTAGCAATATTTCTGATTCACACCAGTCCTGTTTATCCATTCATCCATCCATTTTCTGTTCACCTTTGTCCCTAATGGGGTCAGGATGTGCTGGTGTCTATCTCCAGCTAACATTCTGGGTGAGAGGTGGGGTCACCCTGGAGAGGTCGCCAGTCTGTCGCAGGGCAACACAGAGACATACAAGACACACAACCATTCACACACACACACACACTCACACCTAGGGAGAATTTAGAAAATCCAATTAGCCTAACAGTCATGTTTTTGGACTGTGGGAGGAATCTGGAGAACCCGGAGAGAAGCCACCATGCACAGGGAGAATAATGCAAAAATGAAAACTCTGTGCCGAAAGATCCCAGACCGGGAATCAAACCCAGGACCTTCTTGCTGCAAGGCAACAGTGCTACCACCTGCGCCACTGTGCAGCCCCAGTCCTGTTGAGTTTGATTTATGGAGAAAGCCCGGTTTGTTTGGCATTGTGTGAATGCAGAAAGCATCCTGTTCATTATCACTAAAATAGATCTACTTCCTTTCTTACTTCAAAATAAGAGTGGCAGACAGAGATGTAGGACATCACGCCTGGAGCATCTTCATGTCCAGTGCTTAAAAAATATTTAATGCCTACTTCACCGTATGAATGTACATGTTGAAAGTATGGTTGCACAATAAATGAATAACAACATATATCCTCATAAACACCTGATCAATATCAATAGATAGTACATCTGATGGGACCAGTTTGACAGTATTTCAGATATTTAAAATAAAAATGAATCAACAATTATTAATATTGACAATTATCCATATATACTTATATAACACTGTTATAATATGATAAGTCTTTCAGCCCTAGTTGAAAGCGGTGAACCTTTTCTTGTGAGACAGACTTGATGGGTAACAAAAGGCAGCAACATTTCAGGGCACATGTGGAGGGAGCGTTTGCAGAACGGCTCTCTAAATAAGTGCTGCTCTCTTCCTCCAGACAGAGTGACATTCAGCCCCGTCCTGTGGGTTAACCAGCCTCCGTGTGTGTTGTGTCTGGAACTGGCTGTGGCTGGATCAGCGACCAACTGCGTTAAAACCCTTCAGGACCAGAAGCTGCATTTTTTGAGCTCGTCGTGGGGTTCAGCAGTCAACACTCTGCTCCTCAAAGGCGTTTTTGTGCAGCACAACACAAAGTAGGCAGGGTTCTGAAAATAATGAGTGGATAACAGGCTTATATATGACAGCTGTAACACTCTAGAACTGTGAGCTATGATGAATCATAGGTCTGGTGCTACAACCAACAACAGCACAAGTCCTGGTAATGAGAAAGGGGAAGAAGAGAAATATCAAGGAAGGTAAAGCAGTAATGAGACGATATGAGCAGGAGAGCAGTGCCTGCTTTGAGACGAAACTCTTCCTTCCACATTGATGAGCAACTTTCAGCCCATTTGGGGGCAGCTTGACAGAAATCCTCTGAGTAGAAGACACAGCGCTCCGGGGTCAGAGTTCAACCTAATTCAGGTTCGACCGAGGCACAGCGAGACGTTTTCCCGAGCGTTGCTCTGTAATTGCTCGGCACGGCACTAAGCGGTTGCTGTGAACCACAGGCGATACAAACGAATGGCTTTCAGAGCGCGGCGCTGTCACTGACCGCTTTGTTACTGTCAGGATCTGATGTTGTTCAGGAACCATACTGCCTCTACTGGTGGGGGTGGGGGTGTGTGTGTGTGTGTGTGTGTGTGTGTGTGTATGGTGACAATATGATATCCCAACAATTTCTGCCATTTTAGCAATCTTGATCAATATGTATAATAAGCCTGACAGACCACCAGGCTTTACTTGTCCCCCACCCCACCAGTCATCTGTTTCTATTTGAACTGGGTGGGAGGAAGTGAGCACCAATTGCACCGACCTGACTGTTGATCTCACATGTTATAATTTCCAAACTATGATGCCTGCTTGTGAACCTCAAAAGGTTTGGAGCTTTTAACACAAAAACGCGGCAGGCCGCTGGTGCCCTCCCTACCGCCCCTAACGCCGGGCTTAGCAGGTTTTCTCATGGAAACTGTTTTAGCACTATCACAAAAGCTAACAATAATAGTCTTACTTAGCAGGTGCCCATCGGCGACAAGGAAAATAAATGGCCCTCCTGGGTTAGTAAATGCCAACCAATAAAAAGTCAAACATTGTGCCTTTAGTTTCCTGAGCCAGATTTACCTTTCGAATGTTTAGAAATTCCCGACAACTAAATATGCTAAAAGCTACATTATTTGTGAGTAATTTGAAGATGAGTGCCACGAAAAAACCTTCAAATTGGTGAATGTTGTCTATCAGTAGAACATATGACAAATCAATCACAAAACAATACCTGATAGTTATTACTACGTCCATAAATTACATAACCACAGCACTCCAATAATAACATAATTATTGTAATTTCCTTTTGCTTTTTTTGCTCTTTTGCAACTATGACCAACAGTAGGTGAGTAATATCACCATGTAGTTTTAAAATCTGGACTGCAGGGTTAGTTTATGTTCCTTGGTTTACACTGACAGCCTTGGAGGATTGGAACCCAAAATCACCAAAAAAGATTATTTCAAGAAATAGAAATTTGTAATTTCGTGAATGGAATTTAGACCTTGTGCAGGCTAATTATTGAATTATCAAATAATAACCATGATGCATGTTGTTGCAGTCCTTCAGAAAACAGGCTTTCTTCATATGTTTTATGAGTAAAAGAAGGTAATTGTTAAATCAATTAAATATTCCAAATAGATACATCAATCTATGAGAATTATAGAGCAGAATATTTAATGATTGTATACGTTAGCACTAACACCACTAATACCATCTGCATTGTAATTGATTATTTGTTGTACATTTTAAACTGTCTTTACTGTCAGATATCTTTATTTTCAATACAAGATATCTGTTTTGAAACAAAGTATGGATTAAAATGCATAACTGAAAGTCATAATTTCGAAAAAAGAAAATCTCACCACATACTTTTACTGGCCTGGCATGAGCAGCTCATCAAAACATTAATAGATCATCTTCAAAGATCTATGTTCATGAGGGCAAAAAGAAAATACGAGAAAAAAAAAACACAAGGCCAAACACAAACCCAGAGTCTCACGTCTCAGAGGCAGCTTCACTAAAACCATTTAGTCCTGAACACACACAAAAAAACAAACAGGAAAACCAACAAGAAGGCTGTAAACACATATTGGACTTTATTGTTACGCTAAAGTAAAGCAACAGGAAGTAAATCAAAATGGGACAAATGGGAGAAACAAAATTCTATAAAGGCCAACAGTAGAATAAACACTTCTTATGGATAAACACATCAAAACAAACATCTCAGTATCTCTTTCAAAGCTTTAATTTTGGGAAGAACAAGGTGTTTGTTTCTGAGAGAGGGAAGGAGTGGGAGCAATCCTGTTGCTGTAAAACCTGAGGATAAAGGAGGCAATGGCCTTGAGGTGGCGAGGAGAAACGGAGAACAGGTGTTCTGATAAACAAGGAACGAAGAAACAAGGAAAACAGTTTCTTCGTCTTACACCGGCAACACGGGAAAACAAATGTGCAGTTTTTCTCCTGCTCCACTGTGAGGGTTTGGCAGGACAGAAAAAACATGTGAGGCTACAAAATTTAATTTTAACGTTCCAAACGTTTACTGGAGCAGCTTAGAGCTGAGCTCAAATGGTTCAGATTATTTTATTTTTTTTGTCCTCATTATTTCCCTTTAAAAGCTGCTGAAGACCGACAGGTTCCACCAAAAATAATAATAATTGGAAAAAAAAAAACCTGAACTGAAATAAGTTTGCATCTTGAACCGAGTAACAGCAGATTTTATGGGTACATGAACTCTAAAGCTGAGTCAGAATGTGCTCATATTTGGAGAGCTTAAGAGAACATATTAAACCGCAGGAGAATTAGAGCCTGGACCGGCCTTCACCAGCGGAGGAAGAAAACTGACCTACGACACGATTTCAAACAGAACTCATCCATTGACTGCCACGTCGAGATGAACGAGCCAAGAAACAGAGCAGGATACTGGGAGTCATTTCAGTAAACACATGGCTTTAATAAAGGTTGTGGGTTAGAGACAGCGTGCAGTTGTAGTGAAACGTTTTCAGGTGGTCACCATGGAGATGACCTTTATGAATGCATTTTGATTCCTCCTTTCTCAAGAGTGGAATCATATCATTAACAAGCGTGACTCGATTTTTAACACAGAAATGATTCCATACATGTTCAGAGAGTTCAGGTGTGGAAGGTCCTGATTTGTTCCTTCCAGAACCAGTTCTGATGAGTCATAAACGACTGCGTGCTAGACACGTTTCAGTCAATCACATTTCACCTTTTAAAGCCAGCCTCAGATAAACCCAGGGACTACCAGGGCTCAGGCCTCAGGGGCTAACAGAGTTAGCATAAAGGTGCTAAAAACAAAGTTGTATTGAATCTTGTCACTTCGAAACTCAGCCTGCTCCACCACAACCGACGTCAAAACAACCTATGAGCTCCAGCAAAGCTTGTCAAAGAACACACATCTGGCAGCCCAATATTGATATTAAGTTGATTTGGTGACAGTAAAAATGGTCACAGGTTGCTGTGCGGTCAGCTACAGAAAAAGACAAGGATGAACACCAACACCAAACTTGTCATTTTATTGTCTAATCTTTAATGGGGAAAGTTTCAGCAGCGATGGACAGCAGCCATCGGTGTAATCGCGGATTGACAGTGAACCCTTTTTACAAGGTAAGGACATTAATGTTCATACATTTTATAAGCAAATATGATTAGAAAGATAACAAATATCGCATAATGGAGAAGGTAGGTCTAAACATTACTAACCATAGAAACAATGCCGCATCGTCACGTAGCCACCGTCATGTAGCCATGTGGCTACATGTATGGAGGGTCATGTAGCCACCGTCCATAGATTCATCTAGCCTAGCATCTACGGAAAAAACTGGTTAGCATCTAGTTTTTGCATGTTTTTAAGGATGTTCCGGTGTAAAGGGAAATGCCATTTATGACATAGTGATAAATAAATGGTGTGAATTCAGGCAAAGACGGTAATTTGATCAACAGATCAGGCGGGAGGAGAATAATTAGCGTGTGTTGCAGCGAAAAATGATTTTACAAGATGTAAAGCAGTTGAATGGGTTTATCTGTTCATATATGAAGTGCTTCCCAAAGCATCGTATGTGCAAGGGATTTTTTCCCCCCACTATTTGTAAGGAAAAGAAAAGGAGAAACTTTGTAAAAATGAAATATAGAACTTGACACTTCCATTAGTTTTATCTGCAGTGAGTGAAGAGAAAGCTAGGGGCTAGAAAAGCTTTTACTCTCATGCACCAAGAGGATAGCTAGCGTCCCTGCATGCGAGCGATTGCCTTCTTTGGCGTCTGTTCTCTGGCTGTCATCGTCAGCACATGGACTGGACGTCTCCAGCTCAGCACCTCCCACACAACCAGCAGTAAGTTCACCAGGACTTTTACTCCTCTTCCTGCTTCGTTTTACAGGTGTAGGATCCCAAAACAATAGATTTCACATTCACAGCACAGCCTGTTTACATCAGAACAACTCGGTAAGTCAGATAAGCTTCGCAGTTAGTCAGTCAGAGCAAATATCAAGGGTATCACCAGCCCAGACGGGGCTGAACACAGAGTCCACCTGCAGGTTTTCAGTGGGAGGTGTCCTCACTCGGGCCGAGGCGCTCCCAGAGGAGGAACATGCTGTGACCGATCCGCTGTGAGTTTCTCCTCAGAAGGGAGAAACTGTCTGCAAACCATGTGTCATCACCAAGACAGAGCCCAGGCAACGTCAAGAGCCTCATTAATTAACTTCCACAAACTTAGTGTGTGTGTGTGTGTGCGTGTGTGTGCGTGTGTGTGTGTGTGGACCGTGGCTATGAAGTGCATATGACACACCTGCAAAAACAGATTTATGTGACGTCATAAGATCCATGTGACCTATAACTTGCTTATTTAATTGAAAAGTTAAACTAATTACCAAAATAATTATTTGATTAATAATAATTACTGAATTAGTACAGAATAAATAATCTGCCAGTGGAACTAGTACTTTATCAGTATTAAGGAATTATTGTCTTAAAAGCAGCTCAGCTCCTACATCTAAACGAAAAGTTAATTGTAAATTGTGAGTTTGTCTTAAATAATTGTGCTAGAAACTAGACCAAAAATACCTGGTAAGATTTAATGTTTGTAGTGAAGAAACTCAGGTCACACTGAGGTCAGACTGAGGTCAGACTGAGGTCAGACTGAGGTCAGATTGAGGTCAGATACAGGCTGAACTTGTTGATTTCATCTAAACCCTGAGTTGTTTGTCCTCATCATCATCTTCAGCTTCTCAGCAGAAATCTTCAGGTCACTGGAGCTGCTCTCCACTTGGCAAAAGCCGTTCCATCTACAACAGAAGGCACCGAGAATGATACTGCCCCTACCATGTTTCACCAGGGGTGGGCTGTTCTTTTGGTGATCTGCATTGTGGGTGCTTTTTTGTTATAACAAACATTTCTGTTGACATTCTTCTTTTAAAGAAAATAACTGTTCCATATGAGTCACACGGCAACTACTCCCAGTTTTATTAGAATATACAAACCTTTTCTTCCTTTTTGTGAACACTTTCACAAACATATGATTTTTAGTTTCTCTTATTTCCTCCATCTAACAACTTTAGTTGAATTGGAAGGGTCATAGGTCACATTAAAGGCGGAGCATGTTCTACAGTGACTCATCTTGTTCTGATCACTAGAACGCGATAGTGCAGACTCTTCATATCCACTGGATGTGTGTGGGAATCAGTCTTGCTCAGCCATGTTCCCATGTTGCTCTGCAAGGCAACATAAACACACAGAAACATCCGGTGGATTGGTGGGGTCTCCACATCTGTGTGGGTGGGTGTGTGTGTGTGTGTGCAGGGCCGTTGCTCTCTGGTGCAGTCGGTGTTTGGCGCGCTGCACGTAGCAGAACAGCTGCTTGTTTTTGATTCGTCTTAACGCAGCCCGGCCTCACATGACTTAGCAGCCCTGCATTTGTCTTAACAGCCGTGTGTGTGTGTGTGTGTGCGTGTGCGTGTACATGCTTCCATGAGGTGACCTCAGTGTGTTACATAAGGAGATAAGGTTATATAATGTTTATAGTTTTTTTTCTGTTGTTGTTGTTCTTTTTTTTTAATGAAAAGCAAACAAAGAGTAGAGTCTCGCACTGCAAAAACACAAAATCTTACCAAGTGCTTTTGGTCAAGTTTTTAGTGCTAACATCTTAATACAGTGTAAATGAGACAAAGCTAACTCACAAGTATGTTTTCATAAAGATGTAGGAGTTTGTTTTAAGCCAATAATTCTTGAATGTGGATGAAAAAGTCCTAATTCAGTTGGCAGGTTATTTCACTTATAACATGGAATAAATGTCATGTTATAAGTGAATTAATCTGCTAGTGGAACTAGGACTTATTCATTCACACTAATGTGCCAGTATTATGTGTTTCCCAGGCACATAGTGACATTTTATTGCACAATCAAGTAACTATGTTAACTTCAGTTGTTCTAAAATTGCTACATATATCAAAATGACTTGAAGAAAAGTTGACTTCCTAATTAAATATCCTACTGAGAAGTTACTTATAAGTTGGTTTTGAAATAATTTATCAGATTTCAGATATTCTCACTAGAACCTAACCCAAAAACACTTGGTGAGACTTTGTGTTTTTGCAGTGCAGTGTGAGTTAGCTCACTACAGAATGCAGCTGGCTAACTCCCAGCATCCTCCAACAACCTCTGGCTGTTTTCTTTTTTCCTCCCGAAAGCTTCTGTGTGCCAGTATGCACATAAACACACACACACACGCACGCACACACACACACACACCCACGCACACACACGCATACACACACAGTTTGTCCTGTAGTTAGCACATGCTAGCAGCATGGTGAGGCAGGCACAGCTGGGCACTTCAGCTGGCCTCCTCTCCTCTTCCTGAGAAGCTTTTCTTTCTGCTAGACTATTTTAATCCCAGCCATACTTTGTCGAACATCAACACACATTCATCACACTTCCTCTTTTCTTCACTCATTTTCATCTCAGCTCACACCCCTTTAACTGCTGCATGCTACACTGAATGTCCTCAGAGGGGTGTGCAGCAACAGATGTCAAGACAGATTAAGTCTTTTTGCCCCCCTTTCCCAATTTTATTGTTGTTGCCAGATTTCGTCTCGCTGAGGTAAACTGACAAACATCCAGCGTCCTTCAGCTGCAGCACCTGCTTCCAGTTACTTCATGCACATTTATTTATCTGAATGAATCCACAGTCAGGCCCTTATTAAAATGTTTAACTTGATCATTTCTTAGCTGATGTTCACATTTCCATGTTTGCATCTGTTTTTTATCATCTTTGGAAGTAATTTAATTACATGTGTACGGCTAACACGAATCGTGTTTTACCCAGGAGTCAAAAATAACAACAAAGCCATCTTTTCTAGCTGAGGGAAACGTTAATGCACCTCGCCTCCCAGTAGCTGCTGTTTCCCCATTAGAGTGAAAGAACTCCAGGTGTTTTCAGGTGGTTTAGGAAAACTGACCTTTGAGCTCCACATGTGATGCCAGAATTGGCCTTTAATGTTGTAATACACACAACTTTTTTGTATTAAATGTTTCTAGCTTTTATGTAACCATAGAGTATCTGTGAACAGAATTTCCTTTTTTTTACTAAATTAATCAATGACACAATTTACTATTAGAGCATTCTCTCCAGTGGCACAACAACAAGTTAGAAAGCAATATTTCTTTAACACTTTATTTCAGACCCAAAGTGATTATGGGTCCAACCACAACCAGAAATACATAGATATCAATTAGTTTGAAGAACTACTGGCGGGGTTTCCTTTACAAGTGTGTGCAAAACCTTATCTGCATTCCACTAATGTTGAAAAAACACAAGTTAGCAATTGCTTAGTTTCCCTTACATAAGAAATGTAATTAAAATTGTGCATTAGTTTGTTCATGGGTTAATATAAGTCGTTAAAAAACATGCTGCACCGTCATCCTCCAACTGCTTCCTGTCATCTTCATGGTTTGCGCCAGTGGCAACATCCGGCTGTCGATCATGTGACTCGTGATGTGAAAAAAGTTTTCCTGTTGCAGCTTTGTGAGACAAACCAACATCAATTTGGCCAAAAAAAAAACACCTCACCCTGGTGCCAAAACAAGAGGGTTTTTTTTAGTGTTTTCATCAGGCAGATTTATTTTCAAAATGTCAAATTGCTCAATTATATGGTCAATGTAATCCATCTACTGTCATGGTCTAACTTTAGAGTCAATAAGCAGAACTCACACTCTACACTACTAGTCTTCTACATACTCGGGTGTATTCTGTGTATTCTGTGAGTCTTTGCAGAGTCCATGGTCCAGGATTATTGAGACTTTACAGTCAAGCGTGTCGTTTAAATACGTTTCTCATGACAAGCTTCTTTAAATTCCTCGAATGAATACAAGCAAGTTTGATGAGCTGGTTTGGCGCCTGGTTCCGTTCCTCCTCCACTGCATGCTAGTCAGACAGCCACCACAACAGATTTCACCAGAAACCATCCCTGTAATTATTGCAATAAACAATAATTACCATAAACAAAAATTGCCTTGAGACGAATTTCAAGTGAGATATTGATAATGACATAATAATGCAAAGACTGATAAACTTACATTTTATTAAGAGTTTCCCGCTGAGCAGTTTACTGAGCCACTCCAAGTATGCCGTCATAAAAATGTACTTGTCCAGCAGACATCGACACCTGAGAATGTAGGAGCCCTGCTTCAACTCTAGGGTTTTACATAACTCAAAATCATTAAAAAAAAGAGAGACCTGACTGTAAAATATACTTCTATCTAACATCAGGTGTGTTTAAAAGTGTCAGTCAGTTCAGAATACCTGCTGAAGAAACACAACACACTGACCAGGCTGTCTGCGGCCCTCAGGGACAGAGCAATGGCACTGTGTGTGTGTGTGTGTGTGTGTGTTTTTAGTGTTTGATGACACACTTCTGGACTTGGCGCTCTACTAACCTCGAGTATACCTCCTCTTACTCAGCCACTCAATTCCTCTGCCTCAGTCTGGCTGTTCGCCGCGCCGTTGTCCTACAATCTATCCAGGCAATAATAGAATGACATTTATCTTAATCTGGATCCCTTCCTACCACTCTCTCGTTTCTGTTTTACCACACAGAACTCTCTCTACGTATGGTCTGTAAATCCATCCATTTATCCATCCCTCCATCCGTCTATCTAGTTGAGTTTGTCTTCTTTTTTTTGTGTGCGATTTCAGCGGTTTAAAATAGTTTGGTGTGTGCAGATCAGTGCAGCTGCTATCTGGGGAGATTAAATGAAAAGATGATTAACTCGTATCAGTGTGATTAGCACCGCGTCCTTTTAATGAAATCCAGCAGAGCACATATTGTCCTGTCATGCTTTAAATCCTAAAGAGACAGATCCACAGCGCTTTAGAAATTCTGTAAAAACCAAAACTACTCAGTTAACATTTTGTCCCAGAAAGGTCGTTTCTGACATAAAAACCACGACCAGAAAATGAAGCAAATTTTTACCTAAGGATGTTTTTTGCTTCAGAATATTGTTTCAGGTCCTGTATTTCACACAGGACCTGCTGTCGTAGTCATTAGCTGCGTTTCCATTAAAAGTGTGCGCAGAACTTTGCCTAAATTCTGTTGGAAAACAAAACTTTTTCACAATTTTGGTGTTTCCATTAAAAGAGAAGCGCAATCAAAATCACACAAGAATAATTTTGTTCACGTGATAAGTTGTTGCAAAGCATTCCACATCATCCTCCTCCTACTACTTCCTGTTGCCTTCTTCTTCATTTCCTCCAGCAGTAACATCCTGTTGTTGGCCATGTGACTCGTATGACGCAAAAAGAATTGTTTCCACTGCAGTTTTGCAAAATAAACCAATTATGATACGACCAAGACAAATAAATAAACACCTCGTCCTAACGGCAAAACTTTTTATTAAAAAACAATTTTTTACAAAATTGATGTGTTCCCATTATGCCAATTTATTTTCAAAATCTCAAGTTTTCCATTTCCACGGTCAATGAGAACACAGCCAGTGTTGCAATGATCCAGCCAAAATCCACCTTCACAAGCAGTTACAAAGAAATGAGAAAAGAAACAAACATCTAGAATCAGGTTAGAAATAAATCTGATGGAGAATAAAAGAATAAAACTATAATATGAGTGAACGTTTTACTTGTAAAAAAAATTCTTGTGCTTCTTTAGTAGTGGTTTACACGAGGTTATGCAATAATTGTAAAAAGCCCTGGCATATTCTGAAACATCTGTTTGGCTGAAAACCAGTGAAAAGGCAGATTTTGTTTGTCTTTTTTCAGTGGAGTTACAAATACGTAGACAGCGTCAAGGCAACAAAAAAAAAACTGAACGACAAAAAAATAAGCAGAATTATGTTTGATTTCTGGATCTGATGCACTGGAGTCTATTTTTGTTTCTGTTGACACACAGGAAGGTTTTAGTAACTATTATAAATTGTCTTGGGGGGCTGGGTGAAAATTTATTAAATTTAAGATTTTCTATTTGAAGGTTTTAATTAGTTTCAGGCTTACTGGATGATTTAAAAAAAAAAGGCTAACAAATCTGTGTTTCTTTTCCTGCTTTCACAATCAAGCTGATAAGAATCCTGACATTCCACCAGGAGCATCGCCAGACAGTCTCAGGCATGCAGGCGCCTGACTCCACAACCATCAGGAAGAGAGACACTACCTCTGAGGATGACCTACATATCCTCCAACATCAGCATTAACCATCACAAAGACCCGCCGCCTGCTTGGAGCTCGTTACGTAAATTCACATTTAGATTCATTGGAACTGATTTCAACTGAGAGTTATTTGCATTCGACCAAGACTCCAGTTTTTGAGTGAAAATCTCTCAATAGACACTAAAGCAATATAAAAGGAGGATTACCTGAAAAGTCTTTGTTGGTGTTACAGCAGTCAGACCCTTCTTATAATTACTGAGCAGTTTTTCTGGTTTGACAGTTTATGTTTAATGATGAGTTCAGTGTCTTTTAATTATCTTGAGCTCCCTCTGAAGAGTCAGGACTCCAAAATATAATATCACTGCCTGTCAGAAGAAACATGTTAAAGGGACGACTTTATGTATTTTCCAGGTGCATAGTGCCATTTTCTAGCACAGTCAAGTTACTATGTTATCTTCAGTTGTTACAAAAACTGTGTATGTATTAAAAAAAAAGTGACTTAAGAGAAATTTGACTACCAACTTTGATCCCTTGATATTGGGCCTCTGTCTCTTTAAATACAACTGTTTGTCCATTATGCAGTTTTATTAGAAGGTTTGAACTGAAACGCAGGTTGCATGACGAGCTCAGCAGATTCCAGTTCCGCCAGGTGTTTGCTAATGGCTGCTGCTGCTAGTCTGGAGGAGCTGAGTGGGGAAGTCAGGAGCTCTGTCAGATGGAAGCTCAGCTTGGAGACTCTGAAGAGGAGGAGCTTTGTGGAAATAGGTGGGGATTTATTAGAACGTTTGGGCACTCACAAATGGTTGCCATGGGAGATTAGAGTAGGGTGTTATTTTAGTAACCAATTATTCTGATGACTAATTTACTCATTAGATCAAGAAACTGGATCATTCTACATTTTTTTTATTTAATCTCTTAAACCTTTTATATATATATAAAAATCAAACATACGTTAAAACATGCAAATAAATAACTACATTCACATAGAATTTTTCTTCTTCTAATACAATAACAGAGAATTTCTTCAGTGAATTTAAACCAGATGAAGCTGAGCCTCGCTGGAGGAGTGAAAACATATCAATCACAGCAACGCTCCAGGTAGGTTTTTGACCATCACCTGATATAAAACTCAGAGGAGATCATCACCAGCTTTTTAAAAAGAGGAAATTATTACATTAAACCTGAATCTAACATAGGGATGACTTAATGGGGCTTTGCTGTACAGAAATCAGTGTGAAAAATACTGACAGTGACTTCCACCATGGTTCCTGACACTGAGCTCCTGTACACAGATAAAATTACAGCATGCTCCACTTCCTCTGCACCAGCCCCAATCTAACAGGAAGACGTATCAGATTGACATGATGTTTCTTTCTACAGTGCTGGCAAACACTCCGTACTCTGATAAATATAAATAACCTGATTTAAAGTGAAGACTGCAGCCCCCCCCATCCCTGCAGGTAGATCTAATCTGGCAGCATGCAGATTGAATTTATCCGTACATCTAGACGTTAGAAGTGTTTATATCGCCGTCTCCACTTTGACTCGCAGTGCCTTCTTCAGATTATCAATCAGCATGGAGCCCAAACAACAGATGAAAGGTTTCAGCTGTCTTTATTCTTTACCCAGACCGGATGGAAAACTGGAATTATTTTTTTCTCTTTCTGCTGAATGGAAATGTTTCCCACCGGCTCCATTCGAAAACTGCAATTGACAGACTCAGAAACACAGCTGACCGTTAGCGGGAGCTTCCTCTGTAGAACTCTTTTTTTTTTTCTTCTTTTTTTTTTTTAAGGATGGCAGGTCAAACAAATGAGTGTGGAGAAACATGGGCTTGGTGTTCACAGGTGATAAGAGCGGTGAGTTAGAGTGCCAGCTCAAGTGGGGAATATGCAGCTTCTCCACAAAGCCCAGGCCATCGGTGGAGAAGCAGGTGGTCTGGGAGTAAACAACGGGCACAATACCAATCCTACCAGGTTCAATTATCATTTCACTTCTGCACGTCAGAAAAACTGTAAATATTATAACAGATTTATGTTAGAAACCGACTGTTTTCATAGCCTCTCAAAGCTGTAAAAAAAAGATTCTATAAAAAAATGGATTGACGGATAAATACAAAGAACCTTTAGTACTGCAAGTCTGCAAATACCCAATCCAAGCGCACTCTGAATGACCTTGTGTATGAATAGCAAATGTACCTTTCCTCTGATATTCAAAGATTTTACTAATAATATCAGCGTCTCTTTTTCTTATATTGCCATATATTGATGCATCTAAAATCACATTTTATATGGGTATGAAAATGAAGTTATGTGTATTGTTTCTGACGCCCTACAGCTTTACAGTGTTTTTAATGACACAAAAGGTGCATAGTTCACCATATGCTGCTTTATCAGGACCAGATATGAAGGCCTGTCACAATAACAAATTTTGCTGGACGATAAATTGTCTCAGTAATTATTGTGATAAACTATATTAATGTTGTTTGGTGATCATTTTCAGGTAACATTCTGATAATGGCAAAATAAATACAAGTTTTTCCCTTTCAGACACCAATAAACTTGATTTTTGTAAAGAAAACTGAAAAATAGAACTGAAAAATATTTTAAATATCCAAAATAATATAACCAAAAACAACAATTAAGATAGAATAAAAACCACTTTAAGCCAAAAATATACATAAAATAAATGATGACTCTGTAAACATATGACAATTGCTTATTGTCACAGCAAACTATCTCTTTGTTCCCATAATTTACTGCTTGATATGAATATGAAGGTTCCCAGCACATCGTATGAGGAACCCAGATGGACAAAACAATAATAAACTAACTCATCAGAAAATAGACTACCTATTTTTGGATGGAGCCACTTTAAGCATTCAGTGTGCCGAGATGAATTAATCTTCCTCAGCGCAGACAAAGTGTTTGCATAGCATTGAAAGAGAATACAAGATTTGGTTTTATTGACAGACCAGAACTTTTTGCAGATTCTTTTGAAGTAGTGTCTTAAAGCGTCTTACGTATCATTTTGTCACAAATCCGAAAGCATCATTGCTGCCAAGCACAGCTAGTGGTCAAATTATGTAAGCAACAAGAAAACCAACATAAACCTGTTTTCTACTGGCTTTAACTCGTACGCTATTTCCACAGAAAACCAGCACAAAGTAGCAAAAGATGCCAAGAAGTTATAGGAGAAACAAATGTACCGAAAGCTCATAATTCACCAATTCCAAACCAAAAGCATTTCAGAAATACAAATTTTTAAAAATGTATTTCAAAATGAATCTAAATCTGTCTTTACAGAGTTTTGAACACAAGTCGAAGCTGAAGAAAAAAGACAAACGTGTTTTTTTGCTGACTAAACACATAATTATGTGCAGCCTTTCACAAATAATTTTCCTTAAGTGCACACCATGACAAATGAATCTGAAATTAATAAACATATCTGACGCACAGACAAAACTTGTGCAGCTCATTTTAAAAAGCGCTTAATTTGAGAAAGGGGAAAAAAAATCTACCACATCATATCTACAAAGAAGACAAACATGTGAATTCATTGAGGATTTATCAATAATCCTCTGGAAGCTTAACATGAGCCACACAATATGCAGCTTTTAGTCCACTATGCTGAGGCTTTTACGCCCGTGTTATGGCACTAATAACAGGACGGATTTGCAAATGTTTGTAGCCCACTGCCACATGAAACAAATGGAAATGAAGCCTCTTTAAGCATCTGGCAGTGTGCAGGTGTTAGCAATCATATCATTTCTTTATGCACCAATAATACATAAGAATGTATATGTAGTTAGGTGATCAAACGTCCTCCTCAATATGTTCACTGGTTCCATTCTGACCAGGGAATCCAGTGTGGGGGATTTATAGACTACTGAAAATGTTATTTAATCCTTTTTTGTTCCACAGGACTGATAGGCATGACCTTAAACAGACGTTTTGTGATGAGAATATATTTTACAAGATGTCAAAATGAAAGAGTAACTTCTCAAACTAGCAGTAAGCTGTGTTTCTGTCTAAGTCAAAGATGCTGTAGATCATGTAGCTCAGATGGTGCTAGGTATGCTAAGTATGCTAAGTATGAGTTAGCCTGTCGCAATAAGTATTTAATCAATTAATTGGTTCATGACACGATAAATTGAAGTGAGCTCAATTTTGATTCTGATTATTAATATTTTATGGGCAAAAACAATCATCATAATCCATTTTTATTTATGGTTTCAGTTGTTTGAGGTTTTATCTCCTTTTTCTGTTTTTGGTCATTGTTTTTTATTTTGGATATTTAAAATGTCTTCCAGATCCAGAGTGGAGTGTTCCGTACAACCATAAAACTTATTTAAAATGTATCAGTCTTTGAGAGGGCGAACTTGCATTGCTATGCCATTATCATTATATCATCTGAAAATGGCATCGAGACGACAATATTATTATTTATCGCAATAATTTCTGGGACAATGTATCGTCCAGTGGTGACATGCCTGGGTACGGGTTCATCTACAAAAATGACTGAGTTCAGTTTTACAACTGGGAAGAAGGTTAGACTGTACCAGCAGACCAAATGGAAATGTTGAGAGGGCTTTTGTACCAATAAGCCAGCAGACCGAAGAGAGGAACCAGCTTTCTGTTTAGTCACTGAAAGGTAATCTGTTTGTGCATGATCATTTCTTCTGAAGAGTTTCTTGGTTATTTGTTGAGCAACCAAAAACTGCCGTGAAAGGTCAGTGCAAAAGCAAAATATGGATGGGCAGATCAGGAGGAGGAGGAAAAAAGTAGAGTGAAGAAGAAAACTAAAAACTGAAGTGTTTGTTAAGTAAGTGTGTTTGTACAGAGCCTCTACAAGGGGCAAAAAAGTGAGACTACTGCTTTTTAGTTTTATTGTTTTATGAATTTTTTAAAGTGCATTAGAAAGATCTTCACTTTGTTTAAAGCTGTTAAATCATGCTTGTTTGTCTGAAAACAGTGTTGTACTCTGTTTCAAATGATGCCATTTTTGACAAACGGGCGAGTGCAAAGAGACGACATGAACATTAACATTCACTCCAGACTGTTGTTCATATGTCAGAACTTCACAATTCTGCAACAGAAATGTATTGAACACTGAGTCCTGCTACTGTTACATTTTATTATCATTACACATTTTCTTAGTTTTGATTCTAATTGAGTTGACCAAATCCATCCATCCATCCATTATCTAACACACTTGTCCTTAATGGGGTCAGGAGGGTTGCTGGTTCCAATCTCCAGCTATGTTCAGGGTGAGAGGCGGGGTCACCCTGGACAGGTCACCAGTCTGTCGCAGGGCAACACAGAGACATACAGGACACACAACCATTCACACAAACACACACACTCACACCTAGGGAGAATTTAGAGAAACCAATTAACCTGACAGTCATGTTTTTGGACTGTGGGAGGAAGCCAGAGAACCCGGAGAGAACCCACCATGCACAGGGAGAACATGCAAACTCCATGCAGAAAGACCCCAGGCCGGGAATCGAACCCAGGACCTTCCTGCTGCAAGGCAACAGCTCTACCAACTGACTTGACTAAATACAATAATATGCAAATAATTTAAAATATATGATCATTATCAATTTCCTAAATTATTTAAATATGAAGCTGAAAAACTGCGGTAGCAAAACTCGGTTCTGTAAAGCTAAAACTTCTCCAGTAATAAGTCAGGATGCCACAAAATATGGATATTTAAAAGTTGATACATTTTCATATGCTAAATTTTATTTTCTCCTCATCATGTTTATTTTGAATTTACAGTCTATTTCCATCACTTTGGTTTTTCTGCCTCACTGTTGCTGTGTGCATGTCTATCAGTGAGACACATTGTGAATATATGTATATGTAAGTTCACTTAATATGAGGTAGAATTTCTTATCAACATGGTTCATCTGTCATAAATTCTTCCTCAAACTTCTAATTATGAAATAATTCATCTTTCCTTCTATCCATTGTCTACACCCAGTTCTCTGTGTAGCTTTGTCTGTTGTTTCGAACCTGTGGAGGTTTCATTGTATTAAAGCTGACTTACTTACTAAGTTGCTCCTCTGTGTCTCTGACAGAAATTACTGACTGCCACATGAAGAGGCAGAACTAAAGTTAACATAAGGAGAAGACTGCTGCTTGTAATTCTTCTAAAGAAATTGTAGTTAATAAAATGGACACAAAAAAGCAGCAGGATGGTTGTTAGAGAGTTCTGGGTCTGCTCTCATTTTGACTTTGAAACAGCAGTAATAGAGTCTTCATCTCTGAGCTCCAGTCTGTCATGCAGGGGGGTTTCTCCAGAGACGCCCTCCAGCAGTCTCTCCACCTCTGACGCTCATTTCTCTTTCTTTTCGCTCCACTTTACACCGACTTTCTCCTCTTGAACGCAAATCTTTTCTGCGACGCCCTCCACCACACTGCCGCCTCGCCCCGCATCGCCTCCCCTGCCCCCTCTCAGCTGGAGAGGACACACACAGGGCGGTAATGAGAGCGCACAAGGATGCCTACAGGAGGCAGGCTTTCAAAGGCCATCCTGCATCACTGTAACCATGGAAATAAGTGCCACTGTGATGACACACACGCATTCAGCAAATATGGCAGACTCTTGACTCCTCAGACAACAAAATCAATGGAGTCGAAAGAATCGTTGCCTTTGGTGGCTTGTCACTAAACAGCTCTGCAGGGTGGGAGTGGACCCCCGATGCCTTCAGGGACCCTGAACAAGCATTTGAGCAATAGCTTTAGCCTCAGAAGGACATACAAAATCTACTGTTTAAGTACAGTTTGGTGTACAATAAGGGCAATGTTGTGTTCTTCAGCCTCACTCTATCATTTTATAGAACAGTCAAATAACTATGTTACATTCAATTGTTAGAAAAATACATATCACATGTGCTTTAAAAGAAATTTGACTTTGTAAATTCAACGCCCTGAAATTGGGCTTCTGTCTCTTTAAGATCCTCTGCTGTCAGGAAGTCATCACAACATGGCGGCTCTATTAGCGCTTTAACAACATTTTACCAGCATTGGACTGAGAAGTTACTCCTTTGATGAGCTCACCTGTTGCGCAGTTCCACCAGGTGTTTGCTAGCAACTCCGAGGAGCTAGGTCCACCCAGGGGTTTAGCACGGTTAAATGGTTGCCAAGGAGATGAAATGATTTCTCAAACGTGTATGAAAGAATCAAGGCAACACTTCAGGTATGTTTTTGATGAGGGAATAACATTATAACATGATGTAAAGATCAAAAATGTTAACGTTACATAATGCTGCCTCTTTAAGCATTTAGATAAAACTCCCTGTCCTCAGCAGAGCATGAAAAATACTGAAGGAGCTGAACTGGCCTGATGTCTCTGTAGTCCTACTGACAACTGTAAGGGTTTTACAGCAGAGGGACGGGCAGCGAGGGGTTAAGCACCTTGTCCAGGGGCACATCGACGTGTGTTGGGGACAGAGTTGGAATCAAACCATCTAATCACAAGATGACGCATCATCGCAGTGTGATCCTGGATGAAAACCAATACATGATGTACTCCACTGGCTCATAATTGTGCTTTAAACACAATAATTTATCCAATAATAATGGATGTTTTCAGTGCTTTTAACTCGTGTCACTCGGCGGCTCCAGAAAGGACATCTGGATGGTTCCATAATCGCCTGAATTATTGACGGACGTACAGCAGCTTCTGGGACTGACTGGTTGAGGAGGGAGGAGAGCACCTCAGGGGAACAGCAGGGCAACGTCTCCTCACCTTCACTACAGTCATGGGAGAACATTTTATATATATATATATATATATATATATATATATATATATATATATATATATATATAACTGGATCCTGCAACATGACAATGACTAAAAAACATACCAGAAAATCCACCGAGGACCAGAGGAACACTGAGAAGTGAAACCTGGAAAAGAACTGGAGGCTCGAGTCACAGCAGAGATCTTGAGTTGGTGTGTGGGAACTGGAAAGGAGCTGCACATGCAGGATCCATGTCCTGCACCGTTCAAGGAGAGGAACAATCTGACTCACACCGATGTCAGGCACCGCTAGATGGTCACAAGAAGCATCTCAGTGAAGTTAATTCACCCCAGGGGGGTAATGTGACCTGTAGGGGGCACGCTGTGGCAAGAGTTACTAAGGGGTCTGACAGAGAACCTAAGGAGCAAAAATGAGTCACCATGGGAAGGTAGGAGGGTGTGAGGAGGATCAGATACAGGGTGAGAGCATGAATGGGACTGTTTCCAGGAAGGGATGGAGGAAACGTTGCTTCCTGAAGAAGATCAGGTCGGTCTGTTTGCAGCAGGACCTGGAATAATCCAATGAAACAGAAGTGCTGAAAAACATGGCCGCCGGGCAGTGCTCTGGGTCCCCTTGCTGCACAAGTTGCCGAACTGCAGCGACGCCTGAATGCAACATGGATCCTTCCAGTCCATCACAACATCACCACAACCCGACCTGGAGGCTCTGTGAGCCGTTAGGGTGGAACCTGCAACTGCCTCCACTTATTTACATGCTTATTACCACCACTGGTGTACCAGTGTTTATTATTCAATTTACAGAAATCCAAGTTTGTGACATTCAATTAACACATTCTGTTAGAAAAAATTCTTATTTTTCTCCTAAAAGCTTTTTTGGAAGAGAAATATTGATGGAAATGAACTGATAAAGTCACAGGAATGTCATCAGTTTAGTGAGAAGATCAGATTTCTGTAAACCAAATTAGTATAGAAACCTGATCTGATTCAGAAAAATGGATGTCATGTTTGGAATCAGCGGTGCAACATAGTCGTAATTCAGTTGAAACAACATAGACAACTTCCAAAAAATATTTATTTTGTAACCCAGTGTTATTTTAAAGCCACTAGGTGTGGATGTCTTGGTGTTTATTACTTAGTGGGCTTTTGTAAGTCATGTTCAATCTGACAGGGAAGAAAGAAGATGCTAAAAGCAGGTCAGTCAGCTCACTGGGTTACTCCCTG